>NC_134848.1:73361182-74707432 GCF_965363235.1 Mytilus galloprovincialis
AAAATTGTACATGGGATAAAATGCAGTTTTTGGCTCATATCTCTGAAACCAAAGCATTTAAAGAAAACCTGCTGAGATAAAATTGTTCATTAGGTCAAGACCTATCTGCCCTTAATTTGAAATTTTCAGACCAATCGGGCAACTTATTGTTGGGCTGTTGCCCCTGAATTGGTAATTTAAAGAAAATTTTGCAGTTTTGGTTGTTATACATTGTATCTTGAATATTATTATAGATAGAGATAAACTGTAAATAGCAATAATGTCATGAATGTACAGCAAAGTAAGAGCTACAAATAAGTCAACTTGACCAAAGTGGTCAATTGACCCCTTAAGGAGTTATTGTCCTTTATAGTAAATTTTTAACAATTTTCATAAATTTTATTAACTTTTGGAAATTTTTATACAACTGCAAAAATTATAGTTTTTTATGCCCCACCTACGATAGTAGAGGGGCATTATGTTTTCTGGTCTGTGCCTCCGTTCGTCCATCTGTTCGTCCGTCCGTCTGTGCGTCCGTTCATCCGTCCGCTTCAGGTTAAAGTTTTTGGTCAAGGTAGTTTTTGAAGAAGTTGAAGTCCAATCAACTTGAAACTTAGTACACATGTTCCCCATGATATTATCTTTCTAATTTTACTGCCAAATTATAGTTTTGACCCCAATATTATGGTCCACTGAATATAGAAAATGATAGTACGAAGTTCAGGTTAAAGTTTTTGGTCAAGGTAGTTTTTGATGAAGATAAAGTTACATCAACTTGAAACTTAGTACACATGTTCCCTATGATATGATCTTTCTAATTTTAATTCCAAATTAAAGTTTTGACCCCAATTTTACGGTCTACTGAACATAGAAAATGATAGTGCGAGTGGGGCATTCGTGTACTATGGACACATTCTTGTTTGTCGTATATTGGTATGACGTTGTCGTCGTCAGCGTTAGTGTTGTCCAAAGATGGATGGTTTCCCGATAATAACTTTAGTATAAGTCATTAAGTTAATAGAATTCAATAAAAATTTAACACAATGTATATAACCACATAAGGTAAGTTGTGATTGAATTTGGGGGTTATGATCCCAAAGGTTTAGAAATTAGGGGCCTAAAACAAGCATTTATCTATTTTCAGGACAAACAGTTGTGTATAAGTATTTTAGATGCTCTGAAATTATACCAAAATGTTAATACTATTTTTAAAAGTAGAAGGGTGGGATTTATTTTAAGGGTTTAGGGGCAAACAGGCTAGGCATTAAAAGGGCCAAAAAGAGGCCAAAACAAGCATTTTTTCCTGTTTCCTTTGTTTAATATGCACATAGACCAAGGTGAGCGACACATGCTCTTTAGAGCCTCTTGTTTGTCATTTTTGCATTTGATACATGTAGTTAAGGCATTAAAAAGATATATAATTTGCTTTAAAAAATTTAGTGTTCTTGGTTGTTGAAAATGTCAGTCATTGTCAGTGGAAAGCTTGGAAATTAATGCTACTTAAAACAAGTGATTTTTATCTAACATGTCTAAGGATCCAGATAACACTATCAAACATTTATCATATTTTGATAATAATATAAGAGTTGCTTAGCAGATATAATTATCTCAGTTATAAATATTCTTTTTAACAACACAGTTATATTAGTTCAATAATTTTAATTAAGAAATAATTCATGGAAGCCATAGATTGTTGGAAATTTACACATGGCCTGGGCCGTGATATTCTAATTTTATCCTGAGCGTTGGCTAGGGATAAAATTAACGAATATCACGGCCCAGGCCATGTGTAAATTTCCAACAATCTATGGCTTCAATGAATTATTTCGATTCTAATAGGACAAATACGGTCATTAAAAAACTGAAGCGAGGGTGGGTATGCTGTATATGTGGCTGTTCTTTTTTACTCCCTGTTAGATAAAGCTCAAATATCTTTATAAATATGTAACTTGCGTACAAAAAATGTAGGTTATTTCGAGAATAACTGCTAGAAAAAAACTTTTAAATTCTTTAAGTTCTCAAACCCAACATTTGTCATTTTGGAGATAACTGTATTGTATTTTAAGCTCCGACGGCATCAATTGGGGATTTGATGGTCGCAAATTAAGTTTACTGGCGACGCGTTAGCGGAGACAGTAAACGGGTATTTGCGACCATCAAATCCCCAATTGATGCCGTCGGAGCTTAAAATACATTATTGTTATCTCCATTCTAATGAAACTGACAGAAAACAACGTTAAAACATGTAATTAAAATCTGCAATATGTCGTCTGCGCTTGCGCGTACGTCCCATAACATCAATTGTCAATTGATGCCATGTAAAAAAAGTGACGTTATCCAATCAAAATGAACGTCACAAACGTTGTTGCATTAGAATTTTAATTTACATGTTTTTCTCGTAAGCTTCCGTCAAATCAAAAGTTGACATTTTGTAACTAAGGAGCCGCCATGTTGACTTGCTGAAATGGGTAAATATGCGAATAATGCAATAGAATAGAAAATAAAACAAAACCTACCTCAAAAAATCAGTTTTAATACAATATCATATGAATTCCGATGGTTAACGTAACAGAAAACTTTCAAGTTTAGCGATTTCATTTGTATGACGTCATGTTTTGAAATGACTTAAATGCTCCAAAAAGATTAATAGACTTTCGCGGAATTTTATTTAATTTTTATTTTGTTGATTTCTCCGAGCTCTTGTGCATTACTTCTTTTTATTATGCATACGAATAAGAATAAAAGTTATTTTGTCTTTTTTAATTGCACTTTTTAAAACAATAAAATCGGCAAAGGATCTGCAAATAGGATTTAATACATGTAGATTTACGTGGGAAGGATATTGTAACAGCCATTATTATGCATGTCTCTGAGTCTGCGCCAAGTATATTTTATCAAGAATTTTATCACAGTGTTGTTTACAAAGCTAAAGAAGCACATCATATTAGAATACATAACAGGCTATTATTTGAACTTGGAATTATTTTCATTTATGGAATTTGCATTATTTCTTGTGCATGAATTTTTAAATAAATTGTATGTTTATTTGGTATTATAATGTTTTGAGCAGTTCATAAAACTTTCCATACAATGTATTTTGTATAGATAGTGTTGTGGGCAGCACAGTACATTTTATGGAAAATGTACTATCTTCTTTGTATTAGATACTGTTGTGCGCAGCACAGAGCATTTAAGTACAGAATAAACCTGGAATTTATTAAAATTTCAAGCACAAGAAATTATGCAAATTCCACAATTAAAAGTTCAAATAATAGCCTGCTACATACTCATTTTTTTGTGATTTCAGACTTAAGAATAAAGGTAGATAACTCCTTATTGAAATGTTTGGTGACAAAAGTTTTCTTAATTGGATGATTCCAAAATCACTTATACAAATTATTCCCCTGACTGTATTGAATCATCCTGTTGTGATCAATTAAAAAAACATAATAAAAGTCAAACAAATTGCTTTTTTAAGTATTTTTTTTCTCTCCAGAAGATTAGGGAAGATTACTGAAAGTTCATAAGAAAATTTGAATCTTTCAAATTTTCTATACAAATTAAGATTACTTACATCTTAAAGTAAATAAACATGACTTGTATAAGTATCAACCCTGACTGTCATTGTTTCTTTCAAATGCATTAAAAAAACTGTAAACAATATTGTATAATTTTTATGCCCAACCTACGATAGTAGAGGGCATTATGTTTTCTGGTCTGTGCCTCCGTTCGTCCGTTCGTTCGTCCCGCTTCAGGTTAAAGTTTTTGGTCGAGATAGTTTTTGATGAAGTTGAAGTCCAATCAATTTGAAACTTAGTACACATGTTCCCTATGATATGATCTTTCTAATTTTAATGTCAAATTAAAGTATTGACCCCAATTTCATGGTCCACTGAACAAAGAAAAAGATAGTGTGAAGCTCAGATTAAAGTTTTTGGTCGAGGTAGTTTTTGATGAAGTTGAAGTCCAATCAACTTGAAACTTAGTACACATGTAAACTATGATATGATCTTTCTAATTTTAATGCCAAATTAAAGTATTGACCCCAATTTCACGGTCCAGTGAACATGTAAAATGATAGTGCGAGTGGGGCATCCGTGTACTATGGACACATTCTTGTTTTATTAAAAGTTTAAAAAAAAAAGCCTGTGCACATGTATAAATCGATATACTGGCTCTATCATAGATAAAAGTCTACCAATTTTTGTCATCTACGTTTAGTTTTTGGTTCATTAAATCATATCCAGAGAAACTTTACAACACAGACATATATGTTACATGTTAATGTAGTTAGAAACAGAATAAAACTTCTAGATAATAGTCAACAATCTATCTTACAAGGGGGTGTATGGTTACAAGTAGTGATACATGTACACAATAAACAACTCAGAATAATAGTCAACAATCTATCTTACAAGGGGATGTATGGTTACAAGTAGTGATACATGTACACAATAAACAACTCAGAATAATAGTCAACAATCTATCTTACAAGGGGGTGTATGGTTACAAGTAGTGATACATGTACTCAATAAACAACTCAGAATAATAGTCAACAATCTATCTTACAAGGAGGTGTATGGTTACAAGTAGTGATACATGTACTCAATAAACAACTCAGAATAATAGTCAACAATCTATCTTACAAGGAGGTGTATGGTTACAAGTAGTGATACATGTACACAATAAACAACTCAGAATAAGAATACAGGTTTCTGTACGTTTTTTCTTCAATTGGAATTTTTAACACAACGAAATCAACATAACGTTTGCACATAGGTTAAATTTTATTTACGTGTGGATTAACAATGATTAAAGTGGGAGGAATTTTTCAAAAGCCATTATCATATGCATCTCGGAATTCTGTGCTTAGTATTGATATATCAAGAATTTTATCATTGTGTTTTTTACAAAGCAGAAGAAGCACATCATATAAGATCAAAAAAGCAAATTTAAATCACAAATTTAAAATTAAAAAATGGCCTCTGTTGACAATGTTTTTACTTGCGGTATCATATATCTGCTGTATCACACTCTTAGCTATGTGCCTAATTTATTCTTATACCTGAAGGTATGTCATGTACGTGTTATATATAATATTACACCATTTAGATAGAAATTTTATCTTTTGTAGGCACTGAATTATTATGGTATGGTAAACCAGATATAATGTTGTTTCCCCTTGGTGGAAACTGTAGTATTGTAATTCCTAAAGACAAGAATTTGGAAAATTTATTAGAAAATGAAGAGCAGCAAGTGGACACAGATATTAAAAAAGAGTTAACATCATTAAGAGAACATTCAAATGTAAGCCAGTTTGTGGCACAAGCAATTACATTCTCTTTTAATCAGAAACATTTTCAACTCTTAAAGCCTCATTATTATCAACCAAGAGTAACACTGATACCTACAATCGCCATAAGTGATAAGTGCTTTGATGTTTATATGTATGATACAGATAATGATATTCTCTTGAGAAATGAAGGAGATCCTATACCATTGTGGAATAATTTACAAAATTCATCTGAAGCAACATTGAACATGGGTTCAGTTCTCCAACTGTGGATGTTGATTAATCACTTACCGATTCAATCAGATCTGTCTCAATCAGAGCTAGAAAAGTTTTCTGGAACATGTGGATTTTCATCAAGTTTAACGTACAAACATTTGAAAAAGATTGAAACGGAATGCACAATGAGGAGCAAGTTTATTGATCGTAATTAGGCTGAGTTATCAATCTTTGTAACATTTTTTTATGAATTTGTAATTCAAAGTTGGAGTTTTATAAGAACCGGTATTTGAAATTAAAACAAATTGCAAACTTTTCCAAACCTTAAGGATGTACTTAAGTGATCCAAGGTGAAATTAAATAAATCAAGAATTCAAAATTGATACTTTTAGCTGGCAGAGTTTTAGTTAAGGATCAAAATAAGCTAAAAATATTTTTTAGGTCATGGAGCTCCCTTTTGAGATATATTTGATTAATAAAATATGGCGGGAAAAGGCTTAACCAGACTTTTACCTTATACATGTTATATTTGCATTGGTATTATTTGGGTTAAATCAAAAGAAAGAAAATCAAGAATCTGCTTAAATTTTGTCAAATGACCTTTTATGAGCTATTAAGCCTTGTAATGTTAAAAGATAAATAGGTGTTATGGGGCAAAATATTTTACCTTGTATGGTATGGAAAAACACTAAGGAGTCCGAACATTTGACACTCATTCCAAAACCTCACCTAAGTACATCCTTAACATTAGTTGAATTGACAAATGAGTTGTGTCAGATAGAATATCAATACATCTGTGTTGAAAAAAAAACCTCCATGCAAAGTCTATAATAATAATTGATTGAAAATTGAATTGATAGGACCCTACAAAAAAGACTAAAATTCATCTTTTATTTCATATTTGAATGTTTGAAAATCAAACACAGTCTTACACATTTACAAAATGTAAATGAATATGTGTACTTGCATTATTATAGGTCGATTTCTTTCCAATGCAGCTCAAATATTTGATATACAATCTGTGCATGTTAGACTAAAATTAAGATAAGAATTGTCAGTTGTAATGGCACGGAGACAGAATAAACATGTTCAAATTAAAATTTTATCCTGAAATTTTGCATATAATTATTTAATATTCTAATATGACGTGCTTCTTTCGCTTTGTAAACAACACCGTGATAAAATTCTCGATATATCTATACTTAGCGCAGACTCCAAGATGTACACAAATGGCTGTTTAAATATGCCTCCCACGTAAATCCACATGTATCGTAACCTATGTGTAAACGGTTGTGGATTTCGCTGTGTTAACAATTACAATTGAATAAAACCCTACAGAAAATTTATTCTGATTCTGATGCATAATAAAATGAATTTACCCATTAGAGAACGGAAAAATGGACAAAAACAAAACAAATTAAAATTCCGCAAAATTCCAGTAATGATTTTTGCGCATTAACGTCATTTCAAAACATGACGTCAAACAAATGAAAAGGTCAAAGCTGAAGGTTTTTCTATTGCGTTTACCTTCTTAACTCGGATACAATTGCATTAAAATAAAGTATTTAGGTAGGTGTTGCTTGTTTTCTGTTCTATTGCAAAATTCGCACATTTACTGATTTCAGCAAGTCAACATGGCGGCTCCTTTGTTACAACATGTCAACAGTGAATTTGACGGTAGCTTACGATAAAAAATGCAAATCTAAAATTGCAAATGTTGGGTTTACTGAGAAGTAAAAAAAGTAATCACATTTTTTTCTAGCGGTTAGTTAAGAAATCATTCATGCAGGTTTATTAGATTTGTTTTACATTTATCGAACAGTGGGTAAAATAGAACAGCCACACACACGGTATACCCATCATCTATATTTGGTGTATGAAAATATATTATGATCTATATGTCAGTCCCGCAGGTTTTATTTGACCATGACCTCAATTGCACGGTTCATTGCACAGTGTTAAGTTTTTGTGTTTTGGTCTATTTTTCTAACTATAAGTAATAGGTCAACTATATTTGTTGTACGGAAGCTTTGCTAGCTGTATATGTCTGCCTGGCATGGTTCATCTGACCTTGACCTCATTTTCATGGTTTATTGGTCTTTGTTTAGCTATCTTGGTTAATGTTAAGTTTATGTGACAGTTGTAATAAAGCTTTATACTTAGGACTATCAACATAATATCAATGATTAGTAAAGAAGGCGAGACATTTCAGTGTGTGCACTCTTGTTGCACAAAAACTTTAGTAGAAGTTAATAGAAATCTATGAAATTTTAACACAAGGTTTATGACCACAAAAAGAAGGTTTGGACTGATTTTTGGGAGTGTTGGTCCCAACGAATTAGGGTCCAAATGGTCCAAAATTAAACTTTGTTTGAGTTTAACAAAAATTGAATTCTTGGGGTTCTTTGATATGCTGAATCTAAACATGTACAATATACTTGGTTTTTTTATTATGGGCCCAGTTTTCAAGTTGGTCCAAATCGGGGTTCAACATTATTATATTAAGTATTGTGCAATAGCAAGAAATTTTTAATTGCACAGTATTGCGCAATAGCAAGAAATCTTCTATTGCACAGTATTGTGCAATAGCAAGAAATTTTCAATTGCACAGTATTGCGCAATAGCAAGAAATCTTCAATTGCACAGTATTGTGCAATAGCAAGAAATCTTCAATTGCACAGTATTGCGCAATAGCAAGAAATATCTAATGCACAATATTGTGCAATAGCAAGAAATTTTCGATTGCACAGTTTTTATGAAATATTCTTTGAAAATTGAAGTTATCTTTCTTTGTCCAGAATAGTAATTGAATCAACTTAAATCATTGTTTTATAGGTCGATTTCTTTCCAATGCAGCTCAAATATTTGATATACAATCTGTGCATGTTAGACTAAAATTAAGATAAGAATTGTCAGTTGTAATGGCACGGAGACAGAATAAACATGTTCAAATTAAAATTTTATCCTGAAATTTTGCATATAATTATTTAATATTCTAATATGACGTGCTTCTTTCGCTTTGTAAACAACACCGTGATAAAATTCTCGATATATCTATACTTAGCGCAGACTCCAAGATGTACACAAATGGCTGTTTAAATATGCCTCCCACGTAAATCCACATGTATCGTAACCTATGTGTAAACGGTTGTGGATTTCGCTGTGTTAACAATTACAATTGAATAAAACCCTACAGAAAATTTATTCTGATTCTGATGCATAATAAAATGAATTTACCCATTAGAGAACGGAAAAATGGACAAAAACAAAACAAATTAAAATTCCGCAAAATTCCAGTAATGATTTTTGCGCATTAACGTCATTTCAAAACATGACGTCAAACAAATGAAAAGGTCAAAGCTGAAGGTTTTTCTATTGCGTTTACCTTCTTAACTCGGATACAATTGCATTAAAATAAAGTATTTAGGTAGGTGTTGCTTGTTTTCTGTTCTATTGCAAAATTCGCACATTTACTGATTTCAGCAAGTCAACATGGCGGCTCCTTTGTTACAACATGTCAACAGTGAATTTGACGGTAGCTTACGATAAAAAATGCAAATCTAAAATTGCAAATGTTGGGTTTACTGAGAAGTAAAAAAAGTAATCACATTTTTTTCTAGCGGTTAGTTAAGAAATCATTCATGCAGGTTTATTAGATTTGTTTTACATTTATCGAACAGTGGGTAAAATAGAACAGCCACACACACGGTATACCCATCATCTATATTTGGTGTATGAAAATATATTATGATCTATATGTCAGTCCCGCAGGTTTTATTTGACCATGACCTCAATTGCACGGTTCATTGCACAGTGTTAAGTTTTTGTGTTTTGGTCTATTTTTCTAACTATAAGTAATAGGTCAACTATATTTGTTGTACGGAAGCTTTGCTAGCTGTATATGTCTGCCTGGCATGGTTCATCTGACCTTGACCTCATTTTCATGGTTTATTGGTCTTTGTTTAGCTATCTTGGTTAATGTTAAGTTTATGTGACAGTTGTAATAAAGCTTTATACTTAGGACTATCAACATAATATCAATGATTAGTAAAGAAGGCGAGACATTTCAGTGTGTGCACTCTTGTTGCACAAAAACTTTAGTAGAAGTTAATAGAAATCTATGAAATTTTAACACAAGGTTTATGACCACAAAAAGAAGGTTTGGACTGATTTTTGGGAGTGTTGGTCCCAACGAATTAGGGTCCAAATGGTCCAAAATTAAACTTTGTTTGAGTTTAACAAAAATTGAATTCTTGGGGTTCTTTGATATGCTGAATCTAAACATGTACAATATACTTGGTTTTTTTATTATGGGCCCAGTTTTCAAGTTGGTCCAAATCGGGGTTCAACATTATTATATTAAGTATTGTGCAATAGCAAGAAATTTTTAATTGCACAGTATTGCGCAATAGCAAGAAATCTTCTATTGCACAGTATTGTGCAATAGCAAGAAATTTTCAATTGCACAGTATTGCGCAATAGCAAGAAATCTTCAATTGCACAGTATTGTGCAATAGCAAGAAATCTTCAATTGCACAGTATTGCGCAATAGCAAGAAATATCTAATGCACAATATTGTGCAATAGCAAGAAATTTTCGATTGCACAGTTTTTATGAAATATTCTTTGAAAATTGAAGTTATCTTTCTTTGTCCAGAATAGTAATTGAATCAACTTAAATCATTGTTTTATAGGTCGATTTCTTTCCAATGCAGCTCAAATATTTGATATACAATCTGTGCATGTTAGACTAAAATTAAGATAAGAATTGTCAGTTGTAATGGCACGGAGACAGAATAAACATGTTCAAATTAAAATTTTATCCTGAAATTTTGCATATAATTATTTAATATTCTAATATGACGTGCTTCTTTCGCTTTGTAAACAACACCGTGATAAAATTCTCGATATATCTATACTTAGCGCAGACTCCAAGATGTACACAAATGGCTGTTTAAATATGCCTCCCACGTAAATCCACATGTATCGTAACCTATGTGTAAACGGTTGTGGATTTCGCTGTGTTAACAATTACAATTGAATAAAACCCTACAGAACATTTATTCTGATTCTGATGCATAATAAAATGAATTTACCCATTAGAGAACGGAAAAATGGACAAAAACAAAACAAATTAAAATTCCGCAAAATTCCAGTAATGATTTTTGCGCATTAACGTCATTTCAAAACATGACGTCAAACAAATGAAAAGGTCAAAGCTGAAGGTTTTTCTATTGCGTTTACCTTCTAAACTCGGATACAATTGCATTAAAATAAAGTATTTAGGTAGGTGTTGCTTGTTTTCTGTTCTATTGCAAAATTCGCACATTTACTGATTTCAGCAAGTCAACATGGCGGCTCCTTTGTTACAACATGTCAACAGTGAATTTGACGGTAGCTTACGATAAAAAATGCAAATCTAAAATTGCAAATGTTGGGTTTACTGAGAAGTAAAAAAAGTAATCACATTTTTTTCTAGCGGTTAGTTAAGAAATCATTCATGCAGGTTTATTAGATTTGTTTTACATTTATCGAACAGTGGGTAAAATAGAACAGCCACACACACGGTATAACCATCATCACTTCAGTTTTTTAATGATCGTATTTGTCCTATTAGAATCGAAATAATTCATGGAAGCCATAGATTTGTTGTAAATTTACACATGGCCTGGGCCGTGATATTCGTTAATTTTATCCCTCGTTAACGCTCAGGATAAAATTCGAATATCACGGCCCAGGCCATGTGTAAATTTCCAACAAATCTATGGCTTCCATGAATTATTTCTTAATTTATCATGTTTATATTTAATATAAATGTTTTCAATTGTATTTATAGCATATATAGTAAACACTTTTGTATTTCAAAATACTTGACTAAATGGGAAAATCTCAAAATGAAAATAGTTCAGGTTTCCTATAACATGTATAACATGTAATAAATTCAAACAATGGTCAAACAAACAAACAAATATGTGAAAGACAGTGTTCAAGACTTATGTCTTGTGGTCCTTTAATTTGAAGGATATTTGATACAATTACAAAAAAAGCCTCATTCGTGAAACTTTCTTTAAGAAAAATACAAGTGTTAACATTAGTTTCTCTTCTATATTTATTTGGTCACCTGACCCTATTGGCTATATGAGTTATTGATATCACATGACATTGTGGTCCATTGTAAACCTTTAAAAAAAATCTACTTTAAAATTAATGGCCACTAGAGTTGACTGATTCCTAGACATTTGGTTTTCGCACTCTAACTAATAAAAGTAAATAGAAATCTATGAAATTTAAACACAAGGTTTATGACCATAAAAGGAAGGTTGGGATTGATTTTGGGTGTTTTGGTCCTAACAATTTAGGAATTAGGGGCCAAAAAGGTCCAAAATAAGCATTTTTCTTGGTATGCGCACAATAACTTTAGAATAAGTAAACAGAAATCTATGAAATTTTAACATAAGGTCTATGACCACAAAAGGAAGGTTGGGATTGATTTTGGGAGTTTAAGTCTTAACAGTTTAGGAATTAGGGGCCAAAAACAGGCCCAAAATAAGCATTTTTCTTGGTTTTTGTCGAGCCTGCAACTATTGTTGCAGAAAGCTCTACATAGAGATAGTGATCCGGCGGTGGCTACGGCGGCGGCGTTAGCTAACTTCTTAAACGGTTTATATTTTAGAAGGTGAAAGACCTGGATGCTTCATACTTTGTATATAGGTGCCTCATTTTACGAAGTTTCCATCAGTCACATGTCCAATGTCCTTGACCTCATTTTCATGGTTCAGTGACCACTTGAAAAAAAAGTTCAGAATTTTTGTAATTTGAATTCTCTCTTATTATAAGTAATAGGATAACTATATTTGGTATGTGCGTACCTTGCAAGGTCCTCATGCCCGTCAGACAGTTTTCACTTGACCTTGACCTCATTTCATGGATCAGTGAACAAGGTTAAGTTTTGGTGGTCAAGTCCATATCTCTGATACTATAAGCAATAGGGCTAGTATATTTGGTGTATGGAAGGACTGGAAGGTGTACATGTCCAACTGGCAGGTGTCATCTGACCTTGACCTCATTTTCATGGTTCAGTGGTTATAGTTAAGTTTTTGTGTTTTGGTCTGTTTTTCTCATACTTTATGCAATAGGTCTACTATATTTGTTGTATGGAATGATTGTAAGGTGTACATGTCTAGCGGACAGATGTCATCTGACCTTGACCTCATTTTTATGGTTCAGTGGTCAAAGTTAAGTTTTTAAGTTTTGGTCTTTTTATCTAATATTATATGCCAAAGGTCAACTATATTTGGTGTATGAAAATATATTATGATCTATATGTCAGTCCCGCAGGTTTTATTTGACCATGACCTCAATTGCACGGTTCATTGCACAGTGTTAAGTTTTTGTGTTTTGGTCTATTTTTCTAACTATAAGTAATAGGTCAACTATATTTGTTGTACGGAAGCTTTGCTAGCTGTATATGTCTGCCTGGCATGGTTCATCTGACCTTGACCTCATTTTCATGGTTCATTGGTCTTTGTTTAGCTATCTTGGTTAATGTTAAGTTTATGTGACAGTTGTAATAAAGCTTTATACTTAGGACTATCAACATAATATCAATGATTAGTAAAGAAGGCGAGACATTTCAGTGTGTGCACTCTTGTTGCACAAAAACTTTAGTAGAAGTTAATAGAAATCTATGAAATTTTAACACAAGGTTTATGACCACAAAAGGAAGGTTTGGACTGATTTTTGGGAGTGTTGGTCCCAACGAATTAGGGTCCAAATGGTCCAAAATTAAACTTTGTTTTGAGTTTAACAAAAATTGAATTCTTGGGGTTCTTTGATATGCTGAATCTAAACATGTACAATATACTTAGTTTTTTGATTATGGGCCCAGTTTTCAAGTTGGTCCAAATCGGGGTTCAACATTATTATATTAAGTATTGTGCAATAGCAAGAAATTTTTAATTGCACAGTATTGTGCAATAGCAAGAAATCTTCTATTGCACAGTATTGTGCAATCGCAAGAAATTTTCAATTGCACAGTATTGCGCAATAGCAAGAAATCTTCAATTGCACAGTATTGTGCAATAGCAAGAAATCTTCAATTGCACAGTATTGCGCAATAGCAAGAAATATCTAATGCACAATATTGTGCAATAGCAAGAAATTTTCGATTGCACAGTTTTTATGAAATATTCTTTGAAAATTGAAGTTATCTTTCTTTGTCCAGAATAGTAATTGAATCAACTTAAATCATTGTTTTATACAATATACAATGTATAATCACTTTTACTACCAACTAATAAATTAAAACAATCTTTACCATTCAGTGATTACAAGCACTTTTTTTACATTTTAATATTTTATGATGTACTTAAATGAGTAGTTATTGTTGCAAACTCCGGGTACTAGTATTAGAAATTTAAATTGAGATCAGTTTCGGAATAAGGGAAAGGGGGATGTGAGAAAAAAAATTGGGGAGGGGGGGATTCAATTTTTCTCATTTCAGATTTCATAAATAAAAAGAAAATTTCTTCAAACAATTTTTTGAGAGGATTAATATTCAACAGCATAGTGAATTGCTTAAAGGCAAAACAATTTTTTTAAGTTCATCAGACCATGTAGACCACATTCATTCTGTGTCAGAAACCTATGCTGTGTCAACTATTCAATCACAATCAAAATTTAGAGCTGAATCCAGCTTGAATGTTGTGTCCATACTTGCCCCAACTGTTCAGGGTTCAACCTCTGCGGTCGTATAAAGCTGCGCCCTGCGGAGCATCTGGTTGCTCCCGTTTTCTGATATGTCGCGTGGGAGATAGAACGAAACCCGCTTTGAGGTCACATGTGAGTGAACTGGAAGTTATGAATTTATAATGATATGCAAATGAGTTGACGACCTATTAATAAGCCAAACAAAAAAGTTTATGAATTATTTGGACTGACGATTTTTTTGTAAATAAAATGAGTTAATCCCTTTACCTTACGATAAACTTTCAAGATCATGGAAGACTCATTTTCATTGGTCGAAAAAGACACACCTACGAGGTCACTCACATGTGACCTCAAAGCCGGTTTCATTAGATCTCCCACGCAACATATCAGTAAACGAGAGCAACGAGAGATCGGTTTTTAATTAGATTGGTGTTTAATGAAAAGTAAATAGAATGTCGAGATCTATTTTTTCTATTTCCATTAAAATTCAGATGACTTATTGTACATGCTACATGTGCTATTGGAGTTATTGCTCTTAAATAAGTATTTTTGACTAATATATTTGATTTTTGTTTAGCCTAGCTCAACATAGTGATAGTGATCTGGCGTTGGCAGCAACCACTGAGTTGTAAACTTACTACTATAACATATAAAAGCTTTATAATTTAGAAGGTGGAAGACCTGGATGCTTCATACAATGTACTTTGTATATTGATGCCTTATGTTATGAAGTGTCAGTCTGTTATTTTCTTTGTTCAGTTTCTACTTGAAAGGCATTTTTTTGTAAGGTTAATTTTTTTATCCAATTAGTTATGATGAAAAGAATAACTATATTAATAGTATGTGTTTACCTCAAAGGTACTTGTGCCTGTACGATAGGTTCATCTGACCTCGACCACATTATATGGAGGATTGACCAAGATTAAGTTTCGTGGTCAAGTCCATATTCCAGATCTATACTATGATCAATGATTCAATTGGTCAACCATAATTGGATTTGAGGTGGTTGCAAGGTGAACTTGTCAAACTGGCAGATGTCATCTGACCTTGAGCTCATTTTCATTGTTCAGTTGTAGAAGTTAACAATTTTGCGTTTATTGAATATTTTATGCAATAGGTCATCTAATTTTTATAGTGTCTGGAAATATTTTACGATGTACGTAACATGTCAGTCTGGCAGTTATTATTAGACCTTAACCTCATTTTCTATGGTCATTACTGATAGTTAAGTTTTCTGTTTTGATCTGTTTTTCTAAAACTTTTAGCAATAGGTCAACTATATTTGGTATATGGAATGACTGTAATGTCTGTCTGGCAGGTATCATCTGACCCTGCTCTCATTTTTATGGAACATTTGTAAATGTTAAGTTTTCATAGTTATGTTTGGTTTTTCGATACCATGAACATTACACATGATATGTCAACTGCATTTAATGCATATATTGATTGAAAGGTGTACATATCTGTCTGACATGGTTCATTTGATCTTGACCTAATTTTTATAGTTCATTGGTCAATGTTAAGATTTCCTGGTTAAGTTTTTTAAGAAACTGGAAGCAATAGGTCAACTTTTGTGTATATGGCATGATTGTTAGGTGTATTAGTATTTCAGGATTAGTTTATCTGACTTTGACCTCATTTGTATGCCCGCACCGTAGCAGAGGGGGCATTAAGTTATAACTAATATAAATACACTTGTCTGTACGTACGTCTGTCCATCTGTATGTCCCGTATTGTTCTCTAACTTAAGTTTTTCTAATACATCTGTACTCTGTATAAATTGCTTATTTCTTGACCAATTTCAGTGGGGTTTTATTCTTGAATTCTTAGAGTTCTTTAATCATGTTAATATGCTGAATCTCACCTTGTATTAAGTTTTTGGAATTTGGGCTCTGTTATCAAATTGGTCCACATTAAGGTCCAAAAGGTCGAAAAATGTGTTGTTTGATTTCATCAAAAATTGAATTCTTGGGGTTCTTTGATATGCTGAATCTAAACATGTATTTAGATTTTTGAATATAGGCCCAGTTTTTAAGTTGGTCCAAATCAGGGTTCAAAATTAAACATTGTTTGATTTCAACAAAAATTGAATATATGGGGTTCTTTAATATGCTGAATCTAACCATGTATTTAAATTTTTGATTTGTGGGCCCTGTTATCAAATTGGTCCACATTGAGGTCAAAAGAATCCAAAATTAAACTTTTGTTTGATTTCATCAAAAAATGAATTCTTGGGGTTCTTTGATATGCTGAATCTAACAATTTATTTAGATTTTGGATATTGGACAAAAGAGGTAAATGTCCAATTTAAAATTTTTAAGTTCTTAGACCACGTTCATTCTGTGTCAGAAACCTATTCTGTGTCAAATATTTAATCACAATCCAAATTCAGAGCTGTATCAAGCTTGAATGTTGTGTGTGTCCGTACTTGCCCCAACTGTTCAGGGTTCGACCTCTGCGGTCGTATAAAGCTGCACCCTGCGGAGCATCTGGTTTAATTTTTATTCATTTGGTTATCACAGGCCTGGTTTAGACTACGGTAATAATTTTGCTCATTGTTCATTGATGAGGTATTGTGGACTACAATACTTTAACCAAGGTTATTTCATAGATATTTGTTGACCGAGCAATAGTTAAGCCCTTTTTCCAATATCCGTAAAATTTTTGAGTGTCAATGAGACAACTCTCCATCCAAATAACAATTAAAAAAAAAAGTAAACCATTAGAGGGTCAATGTACGGCCTTCAACACGGAGCCTTGGCTCACACCAAACAACAAGCTATAAAGGGCCCCAAAATTACTAGTGTAAAACCATTCAAACGGGAAAACCAACGGGCTTATCTATATATAAACAAGAATGTGTCCACAGTACACGGATGCCCCACTCGCACTATCATTTTCTATGTTTAGTGGACCGTGAAATTGGAATAAATTCTCAAATTTGGCATTAAAATTAGAATGATCTTATCAAAGGGAACATGTATATTAAGTTTCAAGTTGATTGGACTTCTACTTTATCAAAAACTACCTTGACCAAAAACTTTAACCTGAAATTTGCACTATCATTTTCTATGTTCAGTGAACCGTAAAATTGGGGTCAAAACTATAATTTGGCATTAAAATTAGAAAGATCATATCATAGGGCACATGTATACTAAGTTTCAAGTTGATTGGACTTCAACTTCATCAAAAACTATCTTGACCAAAAACTTTAACCTGAAGCGGGACAGACGGACGGACGAACGGACGCACAGACCAGAAAACATAATGCCTATCTACTATCGTAGGTGGGGCATAAAAATAAAAATGTAGATTTTGGATATTGGACCATAATAGGTATTTTTATGCCCCACCTACGATAGTAGAGGGGCATTATGTTTTCTGGTATGTGGCTCCGTTCGTCCGTCTGTGCGTCTGTCCGTCCGTTCAGGTTAAAGATTTTGGTCAAGGTAGTTTTTGATGAAGCTGAAGTCCAATCAACTTGAAACTTGGTAAAATGTAGATTTTGGATATTGGACCATAATAGGTATTTTTATGCCCCACCTACGATAGTAGAGGGGCATTATGTTTTCTGGTCTGTGGCTCCGTTCGTCCGTGCGTCCATCTGTGCGTCTGTCCGTCCGTTCAGGTTAAAGTTTTTGGTCAAGGTAGTTTTTCATGAAGCTGAAGTCCAATCAACTTGAAACTTAGTAAAATGTAGATTTTGGATATTGGACCATAATAGGTATTTTTATGCCCCACCTACGATAGTAGAAGGGCATTATGTTTTCTGGTCTGTGGTTCCGTTCGTCCGTGCGTCCATCTGTGCGTCTGTCCGTCCGTTCAGATTAAAGTTTTTGGTCAAGGTAGTTTTTCATGAAGCTGAAGTCCAATCAACTTGAAACTTAGTAGACTTGTTGCTTATGATATGATCGTTCTAATTTTAAAGCCAAATTAGGCTTTTGACCCCAATTTCACGGTCCACTGAACATAGAAAATGAAAGTGGGAGTTTCAGGTTAAAGTTTTTGGTCAAGGTAGTTTTTGGTGAAGCTGAGGTCCAATCAACTTGAAACTTAGTAAACTTGTTGCTTATGATATAATCTTTTTAATTTTGAAGCCAAATTAGCATTTTGACCCCAATTTCACGGTCCACTAAACATAGAAAATGAAAGTGGGAGTTTCAAGTTTTTGGTCAAGGTAGTTTTTGATAAAATTGAAGTCCAATCAACTTGAAACTTAGTACATATGTTCCCTATAGTATAATCTTTCTAATTATAATACCAAATTAGATTATTACCCAATTTCACGGTCCATGGAACATGGAAAAGGAAAGTGCGAGTGGGGCATCCGTGTACTTTGGACACATTCTTGTTTTTTTAAGTTTCAATAAGACCAATTTCATTCTGTGTCAGAAACGTATGCTGTGTCAAATATTTAATCACAATCCAAATTCAGAGCTGTATCAAGCTTGAATGTTGTGTCCATACTGACCCCAATTGTTAAAGAGTTCAACTTCTGCGGTTGTATCAAGCTGCACCCTGCAGAACATTTTATTGTTCTCTTACGTTAGTTTGCCTCAATCAAATGCCATGAAAGACAACTGTTACATCTACCACAAAACTCAGATCTAGCACAAAGTTGGATAGCTTTAGTTTATTTTCCGTTCGATTTATGAGTTTGTCCCTCTGGTATCTTTCGTCCCTCTTTTACTGTTACCGTTCTTCAGTTATTTCTATTTATAACTATGATTTGCAAGTGGGAGAGTCATCTGTGTCTTATGGGCACAATCCCCATTTATTTGATGTGATTATACATCTATTTAACTGTTTTAAAACAGTGATAAATAATTTGTATGCCCCCGCCGTAGAAGAGGGGGCATTAAGTACGTCCTTCCGTCTTTCTGTCCCAAAGTTGGTTTTCGTTCTTAAACTTTACTTTGCCTAAACCAACTAATATGAAACTAAATACACAATGCTTGTATCCACAAAAAAAACCAGATCAAATTTGAAGTTTGGTGTCATCACTCAAACCATTCTAGAGTTATGCCCCTTAACAAATTACAATTGGACGCATTGCTGAATTTTTTGTTTCCGTTCTCTAACTTCAGTTTATCTCAACCAAATGTTATGAAACTGATACAACATGTATATTACAACAAAATACTGATCAATTATGAAATCTGGTGGTGTTGCTTTAACCGTTCTAGAGTTATAACCCTTTACAAATGGAAAAATGTATTCGTTTCCATTCTCTTACTCAAGTTGCCTCAACTAAATACTATGAGACTTATAAACAATTGTTATAACCACAAAACTCGGACCAAGTACAAATTTGGATAGCTTCACTTTTACCGTTCCTCAGTTATGTCTCTTTATAACTTTATATGGTGTGCAAGCGATCTGTGTCCCATTGACACATTCCCCATGTATGTCCCATTGACACATTCCCAATGTATTATATTCATGTATTTCATACATGTTATGCAAGTTATCAGAGGTACCTGGGTTATAATTCAATACGCCAGATGCGCGATTCGTCTACATAAGACGCTCAGATCTAAATAGCTGTAAAGCTAAAAAAGTGCAAAGTTAAAAAGCATTGAGGACCCAAAATTCCAAAAAAGTTGTACCAAATACGGCTAAGGTTATCTATTCCTTGGATAAGAAAATCTTAGTTTTCCGAAAATTTTAAAGTTTTGTAACAGGAAAGAGGTATGGCCAATTTCCCCTGAATTCTTTTTATTCGATAAGATAGGCGAATCATGTTAAATAGCCCGATAGATGCTAATTATAGTACATTAAAAGTCCCTAAAAGGGGTCGCCCCGATATTCCGACACCTCATCAGTCCGACACCCCACTAGTCCGACAAAGGTTAATAACTGCAGTATTAGAAAATCTACTTCATAAGGGTGTGGATTGGGGTTTGCAGTATAGAGAAAAATGGAACAAAAAATATGAAATAGAGAATAATGAGGAGCTAAAATATAAAGATTAGAGAAGAATGTGCAAAAAGTATAAAAAGAATAGAGAAAATGCCCTAAAAATGAAAGAATACAGAAATAAACGACACTCTTTCGTAGAATCGTTATTGACGTTATATTTGAACTACTCTTTCTTATAAGTAATTCACAGAAACAGATGATACCATACCACTTATCTGGTATTACTATAAAAGAAATACCATGACCAGATGCATATTAAGAAATCGAGAACCTTTCAAGCATTGGTAAACTAATACAAGATGTGTTCTATATCACATTCTTCTGAAAAAGAAATGAGAGCTATCGTTTTGTTATTTGATAATATACTCGAAAATTGGCAAGTTTGTATAACATCGTTGATAAAATTGTCCAATCGGTGATATAATTTTTTCTATACAAAAATATAATTTTATTAAGGGTTGAAACTTCGATAGAAATGGATGAAATGTGCATTCAGAATAAATTTTAACTGTCTAGTCTTGAAACATTTGCCACTGGACATGAGACAAACAAATACATGTAATAACCTTGTCCATGTTCTGTTTACATATATACTACTATAGGAAGAGACTGAGTCATTGAATCCGCTTAGCTCATCTGAAACCATACAAATTGAAAGTCGGAAAGATTTTATTTCTGTACTTTGAGAGAGATAAAAAGCTGCGTATTTTCATGTAAGTTATTCGACAAAAACTTCTCAAATGTATTTAGTTTGACAAAGTGTTCGCTCCTTTGCATCTTAATCATTCTATATTTGTTTGCATACATATATATTTTTTTAATTATACATATCTACCAGCCAACCTTGAGAAATTCCATTACCTGTTCTTAGTCATTCGATGAACAAGGTCAAATGAGTTCTAATATATATCTAAAATGCAAGTGGAATAGAAATATGGTCAATTTGGGTTTCTTTCGACTGGCAGTCGAATGTCCGTTGTTTGTGCGGAGTTAATATTTTCAAAAACTGTCATAAGTGGTTAAATTAAATCCGATGCCTTGTGTAGAGAGTGCCACGCTCTATGCAGTTTAATCACCTTTTCAACAACTCTTTTAGGGGCAGTCGGTGGCCTTTTGTCTGAGCCTGCTGCATGCATGGCAAATTGGTGTCTGCATCCAAATACCTTTATTGTCCAGTGACAGTCGTAGATTCATTGACCTTTTTTCATCTCGGATGGCATCTATTACAGGACCTACCTATTGTATTTATTGTTCAATTGTTCCCGTCCTGAACATGTATCTAATATTTGCCACTGAACATAAATCAAAATTAAAACATTTTAAGTACTTTATGAATATGTTATTATTATTTTGATGATTCTCAAGTGGATAAGTGTTAACTAATACATGGCATTATCCTCTTAAAATACAAATTATTTATTTAAAATATGGTTTAATTATTCCTTGTCGGACCAATGGGGTGTCGGACTAATGGGGTGTCGAACCAATGGGGTATCGGGATAATGGGGTGTCAGAATAACGGGACTGCCCCCATTAAAATACGTCACATCATCTATTTTCATACTTTGAACAGGTATTCCTACAAAAAACAAGGCCAACACTATTGATTTTTTAATATTGATTTTATCTTATTGTTAACACCCTTTATGTGCATAAGGTACCATACAACGTAACTTGTTAAGAAGCCAAATAATATCGAACAAATTAAATATGGGATGCTGTTTTCTCATTCTGAATATATATATGTATTTGTCCTGGTCTTTAAGGTTTTTCGTCTATAAGCTAAGATAAGATCATATATATTTTTACCGGACGGCAACATCTGACATCAGTTGGTTATAGAACACCTTGTGTTACAACCACACAACATATGCAATATGTCCTTTTCTGGCATTTTAACAAATACAACAGCTTCTTGATGTTTTACATACAATCAAGATTTGAAGTGTAATTGATTTGTTCTGTGGTGTTGCTTTCATAGGTACCGGTGTAGGACAGTGGTAATTTTTTTCAGTACTAGTATCTACACAGTTGGTGAGTTGGCGACAAAATTGCTGATGACCGCATTTCTTACATATACTACCATGTTCAAAAAAGGTTTCCAAAAATTGTTAGTGTTGTTTTGAAACTTGAAAATTCCAAAAAGTTGTGCCAAATACGGCTAAGGTTATCTATTTCTGGTATGAACGTCAATGAGACAACTCTCCACAATAGACTAAAAGACGCAGAACTCAACACTAAAAGTCAGCTTACAGCTTTCAACAATGAGCAAAATCCCAACTGCATAGTCAGCATATGATCTCATGTATATATTTTACTCTGTTATGAACTTTTTTTATGGCCCACTAAGGGACATTTTATGTTTTTAGGTTTGTGTGTCCGTTCGTTCGTTCGTCCTACAAAAACTTTAACTTTAAGTAGACAGTAGAAAATGATAGTGCCAGTGTGGCATCAATATACCATAGACACATTCTTGTTTTACATATATAATATATTTGATTTTTTATTTCTCTAAATAACCTGTTTACAAGCTATTTGAATACATGTTTTGAAATTATACATATGCATTTTTATGGCCCACCTAGTGGTTTTAAGTTTCTTTCTGTTGGTCCCTTTCGTTTATTAGTTGGTTCGGTCGTCCAACTGTCCTACTTAATTTCAAAGTGTTTTAAATTTTAAATCTTAATTAATTTGAAATTTATTACACATGTTTCTTTTGTTATGATCTTTCTTATTTTCATGCCAAATTAGAGTTTTGATCTCAAATTCACGGTCCATTTACATAGAAAATGATGCGAGTAGGGCAATTGTATCAAAAGGACATCTTAAATAAAGATTGGAAATTTTTGGCTTGAAAGCACTTTAACCACGTATGGCGCAGGATCTGGGATTTGTGTTGCTCAGTCTTTAGTTTTTTCTGTGATGTCATTTTGTACTATTGTTTGTCTGTTGGTCTTTTTCCATTGTTAGTCACGGTGTTGTCAGATTATTTTCGACTGAATTTCAATGTCGCTCTGGTCTTTTGCCTCGCTTGAACAACCTATGAATGACCTCAGACATGCAGATGAAAATTTTATTTTCTTTTTTTCTTTAGACTCTTGAAGTTCTTTGACCTCTTTCCTAAGAAAAAAAATTGTATGCACCAAGGAGGCCCCTCATGGGGGGGGGGGTCCTAGTAATCACATAATCACCATTTTTTGCCAATATAATCACATAATCATTAAATATTTGCTTATCTTTAGTAATCAAATAATCATAAACTAAAAATACAGTCCTAGGTAATCAAATAATCATGAAATATTTGGCTTAATAATCAAATAATCATTAAAAAAACGGCCAAGTAATCACATAATCAAAAACCCCATGAGGGCCCTCACCAAGGGTGACTTGATGGTGTGTTTTTTGCCTCCGCTCACTAATGTCTCAAGATACTGTGTACTATTTGGAGAAGAAGTACTGTGTACTATTTGGAGAAGAAGTACTGTGTACTATTTGGAGAAGAAGTTTCTTCAAACAGAGTTTTTATAGCATTTTGCATAATAGTTGATGCAGCTTTGACTGTGTTGTTACATCATTTCAGAATGGTGATATGTAGTTTAATAATAGCTGTAAGAAGATGTGGTATGAGTGCCAATGAGACAACTCTCCATCCAAGTCACGATTTATAAAAGTAAACCATTTTAGGTTATAGTACAGTATTCCACACGGTGCCTTAGCTCACACTGAACAGCAAGCTATAAAGGGCCCCACAAATTAAATTACTAGTGTAAAACCATTCAAACGGGAAGACCAACGGTCTTATCTATATAAAAATAAACCCAGATAATGTATATTTTGATTTACTTCATTGAACTGACTAGGACAGTTGAAACTGTTGGAATGATTACAATTTCCAGTCCCATAAATGATGGCACTTTCATCAGTAAATTGATTTCTTTGGTTGAAATTAGTGTTGGCACAATTGCTAGTACCTGTGTATTGATTTCCCGGGATGAAAGTGTAGGCACTATTGCTGGGATATTATAAATTGGTTTGGTTGATAACTGTGTTGGTACTATTGCTGGTACCTGTATATTGGTTTACATTGTTGAATTATGTTAGCACCATTGCTGAAACCAGTATATTGATTTCCATGTTTGATATTAGTGTTGGTTCTATTTCTTGTACCAGTATATTGTTTTCATAGTTTATATTGTGTTGGCCCTTATGCTGGCATTTCCCTGATTTTCTTATCCCAGGCATAGATTACCTTAGCCGTATTTGGCACAACTTTTTGGAATTTTGGATCGTCAATGCTCTTCAACTTTGTATTTGTTTGGCTCTATACATGTTTTGATATGAGCGTCACTGATGAGTCTTATGTAGAAGAAACGCGCGTCTGGCGTACAAAATTATAATCCTGGTACCTTTGATAACTATTAAATAAGCTATGGTACCAAATATTTAGTTTTAGTGTAAGAATCTAATTTGATTGTTTGTTATGACCAGTTTGTGTTTTTATTAGTCTGATAAGATGGACATTATTGCTGATTTCACGGTCTACTTTAAATTTGCACTGTGACATTAACGTGTTTTAATCATTTGAATCACTGTAATCCTTTAAGCTTTCAATAGCTGGAAGATTGCATTAAAAAAAATAAAGTTCTATATTCTAACATATCTGGGTTGTTAATGACTTGCAAACAGTATCATGTTTTAGTATTTATATCAATTAGACGTGAACAGGAAATATGTGCATTTCCGGTTTTTAATTTCACGAAAAGGTTTAGTTTTGTTTTTAAATTTTCCTATATATAGTTATCACAGGTACCAGGATTATAATTTAGTATGCCAAACGCGCGTTTCGTCTACATAAGATATCAAAAGATTTTAAAGTAACAAAACTCTTTTGAGAGAACTACAATTTTATGCTTGAAATCTAGCATTATCCATGCCTTTCTTTTCAAATAACATGGACTTTTTTCATGTTTCTAACGATTCAGCATTGGAAGGATATGTGTTCACAGAAACCGATGCCACTCCTCAGTGACCCATGCAGTCTCGGTCAAAACCCCATTTTCGTCGAGTCTGTGACTTTTGCAGCAGAAAACTTGACATAGGGAAAATGTTCCGGCGGCGGCGTTAACTACCTTCTCAAAAGCTTTATATTTTAGAAGGTTGAAGACCTAGATGCCTTATGTTAAAGTTTCCATCGTCACATGTCCACTTTACCCATGTTTTGAATATTTTATTTATTATGTCTGTTTTGTACACGCATCGTTGTAGATATAACGGAATTTGATGAGACTGTCGTAAAAGTGAGAGGTTTAGCGCTTTAAAACCAGGTTCAATCCACCATTTTCTACATTTAAAAATGCCTGTACCAAGTCAGGAATATGACAGTTGTCCATTCGTTTGATGTGTTTTGTCATTTGATTTTGCCATGTGATTAGGGACTTTCCGATTGAATTCTACTCAGAGTTCTGTATTTTTGTGATTTTACTTGTCATTTACCTCATTATCATTTTCAGTGACTACTTGAAAAAGTTAAGATTTGTGTAATCTGAATTTCTCTCTAATAATTATGACTAACTATATTTGGTATGTGCGTACCTTGCAAGGTCCTCGCGCCCATCAGACAGTTTACACTTCACCTCGACTTCATTTCATGGATCAGTGAACAAGGTTAAGTTTTGGTGATCAATTTCATATCCCAGATACTATAAGCAATATGTCTCCTATATTTGGTGTATGGAAGTATTGTAAGGTGTAAATGTCCAACTGGCAGGTGTAATCTGACCTTGGCCTTATTTTCATTGTTCAGTGGTTATAGTTAAGTTTGTGTGTTTTGGTCTGTTTTTCTCATACTGTTCGCAGGGACTTTCTACACTAGTAAAGGAAGTCCCTGTTGTATGCAATAGGTCTACCCTATTTGGTGTTTTGAATGATTGTAAGGTGTACATGTCCAACTCGCAGGAGTCATCTGACCTTGACCTATTTTCACGGTTCAGTGGCCAAAGTTCAGTTTTTGAGCTTTGGTTTCCCCCTTATTCTGTATTGAATAGGTCAACTGTGTTTGTAAAGAAATAGTTCAAGATGTCAATCTCGTAGATTTTGTTTGACCTTGACCCCATTTTCATTCTTCATTACTCAATGTTAAGATTTTGTGTTTTGGTTTGTTTTTCTATAAATGTGTTGGCAAGGATTATAAGCTGTACATGTCTTCCTTGCATCTGACCTTGTCTTCATGTTCATGGTTTAACTATAAGCAATAGTTAACTATATGTTGTGTATTGAATGATTGTAAGGGGTGTTTCTCGTTTGGTTTATATGACATTGACCTCGTTTTCCTGGAACATGTTCAGTTTATGTAATAGTTGTAGTAAAGCTTAATATTTAGGACTATCAATATAATAACAATGGTTGGTATAGACGGCGAGATATTTCAGCGTGTGCACTCTTGTTTCAAATATAGTTTCTATTAAACTTTTTTTAAACTAGAGGCTCTCAAGAACCTGTGTCGCTCACCTTACTCAACTTTTTAAATTTTTAAAAAATCATATCAAAAAAGATAAAAATCATTACAGCCAGATACTTAAATAATGATTGAGGCCATATTTGGTTTTATATTGGTCCCTTAATCTAATTATAAATCCTGTAGGCCATCTTTTACAGTTAATCAGCAACAAAATAGCAACACTTCATCAACACCTCATAAGGAACATGTATGATATGTTTAGTTTCAGTCCAAGCAGTGGTTCTCTAAAAGAAGACATTTATATGTATTCCCCATATGGCCCTATCATAAACTAAGTCCCCCGCTGGCGGCCATCTTGGATGATGGATTGACAACAAAGTAACAACACTCTGTCAGTTCATCATAAGGAACATTCATGCTATGTTTGTTTTCATTCCATTCAGTAATTCTCTTAAAGAAGACATTTGTATGTATTTCCCATAGGGTCCTATGCTAAACTAAGTCCTCTACTGGCGGCCATCTTGGATGATGAATCGGCTTAAAAGGAACAACATTAGCAACTCATAAGGTACATTCATGCTATGTTTGTTTTCATTCCATTCACTGGTTCTCTAAAATAAGACATTTGAAGGTAAATACAGAAAAGCGGTTCGGACGCAATAAATTAATAAACGTGTTGTTTTTCATTTTTTTACATCGATACCTCTGCTGGTGGACTATCAGTCACCGAGGTTATCATAAGCTCAGTAGTCCGTGCTTTGGTACTGACACGGTTTAGCAAACTTTACTAAAATTGTCCGTTTTTAAATTTTTAAATTATTATGAAACTAAGGTTTAAACTCCCTCAGGCAAAGTTGGCTTTAGATGAATTTGGCTATTTATTTTAGGTAATTTTGACATATATAGCTCTTCAACATGTTCAACTATCTTCGGAAGGTAAATACAGAAAAGCGCTTCGGGCGCAATAAATTATTAAACGTTTTGTTTTCCATTTTTTGTATGTATTTCCCGTAGGGTTCTATGTTAAACTAAGTTCCACGCTGGCGGCCATCTTGGATGATGGATCGGCTACACACTAACAACACTTGGTCACCACTTCGTAAGATACATTCATGCTATGTTTGATGTCATTCCATTCAGAGGTTATCTAGAAGAAGTTCAAAATGTAAAAAGTTAAAGACGACGACGACAGACGCCAAGTGAGCTAAAAATGTAAACTACGAATATAGGAAAAAGTAAAATCTCAAAAATACTGAACTCAGATGAATATTAAAACGAAAAGGCTCTAATCGAATGGCAAAATCAAAAGCTAAAACGAATGGATAACAACTGTCATATTCCTGAATTGGTACAGGCATTTCCTTATGTAGAACATGGTGGAATGAACCCGGCTTTATAGCTAACTAAATCTCTCGCTTGTATGACCATTTCATCAAATTTCCATATAAATAAGGCCTTTAGTTTTCTCGTTTGAATTGTTTTACATTGTCCTTTCTGGGCTTTTTCATTGTTCAAGGCCGTACGGTGACATATAGTTGTTAATTTCTGTGTCATTTTGGTCTCTTGTGGACAGTTGCCTCATTGGTAATCATACCACATCTTCCTTTTTATATTCAAATTCATCAATGACAAGATTACGGGTTCTAAGGAACCAATTAGTTATGCCCTATGATCATTTAGAAGCACCATGTTTGCCAGTCATTTTTTCTGTACCGTTTCATATACTTCTAAATGTTGGTTTAAAGAAATTAATGATCAATTCAGCTTGAATTGTTAGAAGGATCCCAACCCTCCCCTAACGTAGGACAGTGGTATAACAGTACATCATAAGAACGAACTATAAAAATCAGTTGAAAAAGATATCACCAGATAGAAAAATATACAAGTGGACGTGACCGGGTACTTGTACATCCCTACAACAAAAAGACACTAGGAACCGATCTTAGAGTACTCGCAGTTATCTGACAGCTAATTCAAAGACACTAACAACTAATAAAAGTAGCATGCATCTAAGACTAAATTATCAATCTGTACACATCCAACATCCAATGGATTTAGTGTAAAGACGTCATAACATCAGAGAAAAACATGACCTTGTGCAATGCCAAGATACAGGTTTCGAGAGATTGTAGATCCATGAACGCTTTTTCAATGTGGAATAGATTAGATACCTCAGCAGGTGATGACAATGACGGGTGATTCAGGCATTGGGCCTACTGGTAATGCTAATAATGTCTTGCATAATGGTTAGCATAAAAACTTTATGTATCATGAACGAGGAATGCCTCGCCTTTTCACAACCTCACGACCAACACGACAAGAAATAGATTTCCTAGAACTTTTCCTGACATGCTAATTGAAAATTGACTGCTTTGCCCATAATCAGAAAGAGCAAAAAGTTGATAGAAAACCATCTACCAGAATGTACTGGTCAACTGAACAATTTGTGCATACTCTTGTATTTCCAAACACCAGGAGTCGTGAATACCAGGTGCTGAAAATTATGACCCATTGTTTAAAGTCAAACCCTTGACAAATCGATTCAATACCTACTTCAACCATTAGTAATGTATAACCCTAAAAGAAATGTCACTATATACTAGAGTATGATTCCGTTCAAAGGAATAATTCAGTTCCGACAAAACATACCTTCAAAGCCACAAGTGGGAAGTGAAAGTGTGGATGCTAGTCGAGACTCAAAGAAGCAACATACAGTAAATAGACAAATATCTAAGAGGACGAGCACTCCTCAATTACACCTCGCCAGTGATGTTGTGAAATGATGTCTACAGGGAGCACAACTAAAAGATAAAGGGTACCATGTCTATATATTATTTTTAACTTTAGATTTTTTTGGGATTTATTAAAATTATTACGGTACATCAGCGTGCGGAGCAGTCCGAATTATTCGTAGGGGACTACCCGTTGACATAATTTGTTAACGCAAAGGAGGCATAACTTAACGTGGGGATATGGAACATGCGAAATTCCGCAAAACAAAAGATGTCTTTACAGTTGTAGCTGTAGCTTGGAAAGACAGAAACATTGTAAATGTCTTGTCACAACAGAACAGTCGAAGTGCTGAGACTAGTCAATACAGATGGCAATTTCTCAAGGTCTGTCCCCAGCCCGTTGCAGATTATACCATAAATATAGGAGTCATGTCAGCACAGCTCAGGCGGTCTGCCAGGAAAAGGAAAAATTTGCCAATAGTGGCTGCTGCATCAGCAAGGAAAAAGGCTAACCAGAGAGTACCTGACACTATGTCAGTAACTGCACCACAGTTGCCTACAGTTGATACTGGTACCCCATTCATACCCGTTACTAGTTCTACTGGTACATACTCAATGTTGTTTTCACAGACTGGGGCAAGCATATATACCAGTGCAAGTACAGGGCCAGTCGATTTGACGAGCACAGCTAATACCCTTTTATACTCAAGAGTACCACTACCAGACCAAAGAGTGTGCAACACTGTAACCAGTCAAGATCCTCCAGAACATTCCTTAGGTAATACTGATGGTGCCTCAAGTTTTACAATGCCATTTAGTACCTTTGACCACCCTATTCAGATACCCAGCATGCATGCTAATATTGCTTTTAATGTTTCTCAAAGTATTAGAGAAAAAATTAAGAAAAGTGAATATATTGATTTAGGCATTTTGTTAATTAACAATACTCAACAGGCTACACAAAAGCTTGTTTTTAGAGGGGGTGAATTAATTGTGCAAACAGAAAATATGCAAAACTAAATTGGGTCTATTGACCAATGGACAGCAGCAGCATTTGTCATTTTTTTAGTGTATATTGTACTGTGCATTCAGGTAGATTACAAGAATTACTTAAATACATGTCAGTTGTACGTTTGGGTGCAAAAAGAAATCCTAATAATTTAGGTTGGAAGTTATATGATGAGCAATTTAGGTTGCGCAAAACACTGGATCCGGCAAGTTCATGGGCTATAGTAGATCCAGAGCTTTGGTTATTATATATGGCTGATAGTAGTGGCACACAAAATTTGGAAGTAGTTTCTTCTGGTTACAATACATTTTCTGCTAATAGAAATGTGAATAAAAAGTCGAAGTGCTATGCCTTTAACTATAACGGCAAATGTTTCAATTCATTTTGTCAATATAGTCATGCATGTCTACAATGTCATGGTGTTCACTCAGTTATAAACTGTCAATTCAAGCAATATAATCTGCCTTCGCAAATAAGACCAAATCAACAGCCAGAACGACCCCAGCAGGGATACCAGAAGATTTAAACATTAATTTCAAACTGTAATTGGGTCTCTTATAGATAGTTCAGTTGCCCAAAGTACCTTAACAACATATCAAAGAGGTGTATTGGCCTTTAATGAGTTCAGAAAATTGTTTGGTTTATAAAATGTTTGGCCAATATACCATTGTATGAATTGTGCAATTTTATAGCATATTTGTTTCAAGCAAGTTACTCCCATTCCTTTATTAAGTGTTATTTAGCAGGGATAAGTTTTTTCAGTAGGTTGAATGTCTTTGGAGATTTTACTCAAATTTATTAAAAAAATGATGGAGGGAGTTAACCAGTCAAGGCCAAAATTAGGGATTCAAGATTGCCTATTACCAAAAAATTACTTCTATCAATAGTTCAAATTCTACCGTTTATTTGTTCCTCCTGTTATGCAGTTAAGTTATTTAAGGCTGCCTTCTCGTTAGCCAATCATGGTCTTTTGAGAATAGGAGAATTAGCAGTAAGTAATGGAAAGGGTGGGACTAACCTCTGTCTTGACAGATTAAAGACAGAAATTCGGTGGCAAGGGAAATCGGGCATGGTTACAAGTCAGCTAAGAAGACAAATAAGAATAATAAAAAATATGAAGATCCTCCTAAATTTCTAGTCGTACATGTAGGTGCTAATGATTTAGGGAATATAAAAACTAAAGACTTAAGAGAAAAGGTGATACAAGCTATGACTTTTATTTCAAAGGACTTGCCTGACACTAAAATTGTGTGGTCACAAATGTTGCCTCGTTTAAATGGAGATATCCGAACAATGGTAAGGCAATGGAAAAATGTAGATACATGGTTAATAATGCAGTAGCTAACTATATATTGGAATCGGGTGGTTATTGTATACGCTAACCAGACATTTCTAGGACTGAAAACGTATAAATCTGATGCATTTGTCTGTTATAGGCATAATCAAGCAGCTCTTATTCAGGTCAGAAACTGCCCTTTGACGACATTTTGAATATTTTTGCGATTTACATGTATTATAATTGTTGCCTTTAATTTTTCCGTATATCTTGTTCATCCGTTTTATCCGGTACGCTTCCGTTAGGTGTCCGTTTTATGCGGTACTCGTCCGTTGAATGTACGTTCGACATCCGTTCTGTCCGTTACGTTTCCGTTTCTCGTACGTTGCATATCCGTTGTGTGTCCGATATGCATTCGTTACGCGTCCGTTTTATTCGTTCAGTACATCAACGGACTCCCAACGGTTAACAATTTTGTCAACGGACAACTTTTATTTATATCCGTTAGGCGTCCGTTCGTGCTATCCGGTAAGGTGTGACCGAGGCTTTATGAACGTCAATTCTAATCTAACACAAATTCTGTTTTGATATACATATACAAGTAAAATTGATAATGGAAATGGGGAAAGTGAAAAAGAGAAACAACCCGACCACTGTACAGACAACAGCAGATAAGCATGAAAAATATTCTTCTTGATCATGTGTTTATACTTCCATTCCATAAAATTCTATTCTGTGGTCATCAGTTTTGACACAAACCCAATCACATTATGGGTCATCAGTTTTGACACAAACCCAATCACAATATGTATAAGAACTATTTACAAAAGATGCCAATTTTTTTTGGGTAGGTTTTGAAGAAATTACTTGTTCACCTCACCACATAATCATGTACCCATTTAAAGTCAGAAACCTTTTTAGTGGTTGTCTATAATCTCATCTTAATTAAAAGAAAATTATTCAGCTCTTGACTCATATTGTCATTGTTTATAGTCTGGTCAATTCAATAGATCATGGCATATCTTTTAAACACCTGGGCGTTGTTGTGAACTGCATGTTAGCACCTAAATGCCTTTGGGGTATTTTGTTGTTTTATTGTTGTCTGATTGATGTGTACTAGTACCTCATATCTCATTGTACTAATAAGAAAATAGAAAGTTTTGAGACACATAGGCTACCGGATATACAAATGTACCATATTGAAAGTCTCTCAGTAATTTACAACTAATTATTTCATTTTTCATTTATATGCAAAATAGTTTTTTCTCATTTAAACACCAACTTAAGTGTAACGCAAAATGTTGACAAATAACAGGCATATACCATTAAAAGATCTCAAAGTTCGGCTGCACAATATAAAGCTAAACATTCTTGTAATTTCATTTTTTAATAAAATTCAATTTAAAAAACATACATGTAACTTGTACATTTTTGTATGTTTACACAATACTTTGAATTTGAATTGTATTATTTCCTGAAAGTACTTTGGTTGAAAAAATATACACAATAGTTAATTCCAGTTGGTATACATTTCTTGAATACACCACTACTATGACTACATGCATGTTAATAATATTTAAGAGTCCACTTCTGAATAAAATTGATATTTGTACCCAGTTTGTAACAAGGATTCCTATATACATTTGCACTTATCCTCCTTCGATGTTGCTCCAATGATAAAATCCTATAAAGCATACTTTGCAATCATACCAATGGAACACTTCCTCCAGTTCCTGTAATATAATAAAATCAGCATGTACAGTTTGTTTCTGTAGTCGAGCAAAACAGATTTATTTTATCTCCAATGACTTACCAAACTAATAATTAGGAAATTCATTAATTGTCATTTACTTTACGTCCAGTGGTAAATAGATCATGCATATTCAGGACGAGAACAAGTTAACAATAAATACAAGGTGGGTCTTGGCATAATAGAGGCCATTTGGGATGATGGTCGGGGAAATTTGGACTGCCACTTGAAAATGAGGGTATATTGGATAGAGACAGAAATTTTGTCTTGCAACAGGCCACCTACGGACCCCTCAAAGAGCGTGGCACTCTCTTTTCAACGGGCATCGGATTTAACGTCCCCATTCTGACCGGACGTGACTGCAAACTTGATACATCCCGCACAGCCAAACGGACGCCCCACTTCGGCAAGCGTTTTACTGCCGGTCGGGAGAAGACCAAGTGACCATATTTCTATTCCCCAGTCACCCTTGGGGGTATAACTAGGAGAATACTGTATTGTATTTTAAGCTCTGACATGATCAATTGGTGAGTGTATGGTGATTTACCCAGTAAAACCGGGTTTTCCCAGTATTTCCCACTGAACTGGTCAATACTTGTAAAATCCAGGATTTTGCCAACCCTGTTTCATGACATTTTATAGCTCGCTATGATGTATCATTTTTGCTCATTTTTGAAAGCTGTACATATGATCATTTATAGTTGGCAATATTTAGTTATTTGGACTCTAGTGCAATCATACCATGTTATATTTTTAGAATAAATTACTTATGAAAACAAACTCTATTCATGTATGTGAACTACATATAACATGTATATATGTAGTACTCTATAAAGTGCGATGAGGACGCTAAAGTACGATGATCACGCTAAAGTGCGATGCTTACATACGCTAAAGTCCGATGGTCCGCGAAAGTATAGATTAAAAACGTAGTTTGATTATGACGTTAAAAAAAGAGGGACGAAAGATACCAAAGGGACAGTCAAACTCATAAATCTAAAACAAACTGACAACGCCATGGCTAAAAATAAAAAAAAAAACAAACAGAAAAACAATAGTACACACGACACAACATAAAAAACTAAAGAATAAACAACACGAATCCTACAAAAAACTAGGGGTGATCTCAGGTGCTCCGGAAGGGTAAGCAGATCCTGCTCCACATGTGGCACCCGTCGTGTTGCTTATGAGATTACAAATCCGGTAAATAGTCTAATTCGGTAGGTCATATTCATGAAAGGGAAGGGGATTGTAGTGACGACGTAAGGAACATATCCGATATCATTTGTGAAACGGTTATTCCATAACGGTCAACCAACTCGTGATGGTGACCGTAAAATTTACGAAGGGATGATTTCAACTTCACCATTTGGAACTCTTGGTTTAATAGCTTCCTTGTGAGCAGCAAACCTCTATCAAGAAAATCATGATAGGAAATGCAAGCACGGGAATGTCGTATCAATTGGGAGATATATACCCCGAATGCAGGTGCTGCTGGAATGTTGCTACTTAGAAATGAAAAGTTCACAATTGGAAAGCTGAAATCATCTCTTTTGTCGTAAAGTTTTGTTTTCAACCGACCCTCATTGTCAATCTCTAGATGCAAGTCAAGATATGAAGCCGACTTAACTGTATCTGTAGTATCCTTTATCTCTAGTTCGATTGGATAGATGCGGTCCACATAGTCACCAAATTTTGAATTGTTTAGTGAAAGAACATCATCTATATAGCGGAAAGTAGAGTTAAAGGATATTGCTAACTTCTTATCTTTCTTCCTAAGAAGTTCCTGCATGAAGTCAGCCTCATAATAATAAAGAAACAAGTCGGCGAGTAGAGGGGCACAGTTTGTTCCCATTGGAATGCCGACAGTCTGTTTAAAAAACACGTCCTCCGAACGTAACAAATATGTTGTAAATCAAGAAATCAAGCATCTTGATAATTTCAGTTTCAGAGAATTTTTTGTTTGAATCAGAGTTATTCTTTACAAAGTAGGATTTATCCCTCCCTAAGACAAGATACTTAAGCTAACAGTCGTTATACAAACCAAAAAATTATGTACATGTCGGAAGATACATCACAAATATTTGATTAAAGGGGCACTAGCTGTCAAATTCATGGTCACCGATTTGACTCAAATTCTCATATTTGATTTATAACAAGGTAAAACATTTATCAAAACTATCAAAAGTCTAAAATAAACAGTTTGCAGAGTATGGGGTAGGTAATATATAGGTTCGTTTCGTGTGTATTTTAGTCCAGACGCTATCTAATTAACTATGGATTTGACCTCAGATGACAATATAAACGATGCAAACATAAATCAAGATATGAATAGATTAAATCAACACGTGCAATTGGATTTTTATAGGTCTGTTTGATTTTATTTTATAGATTAAAAATAGATGTTTCTCGTTGCTTTTAACCGTATAAGAATGATATTTTGTGCATCGAATTAGTAATCAAATGATTTACCGTAGTTTCACTTTCATTGTTGACATTCTTTTTCTTTAAATAACCAGTACACGTACAATGCATGCGTTGTCAATCTCTAGCTAGGGGTTAAATGGAAGTTCACATGAATACGGATTTAAAGAGGTCGTCTCATTCACTTGCAAGTGAATAACTAATTATCAATGTTTCTTAGCGTTAAAACATTTTTTTTTATTCCAACGTCACTGTTGAGTCCCATGTAGACGAAACGCTCGTCTGGCGTAAATATAAAATTTTAATCCTGGTATCTTTGATAAGTTTATATTAATGAAATTTGGGTGAGAAACGACACTTTTCATTCTTTCTGTAAGTCTGTTTTGAGAATCTTCCCTCAATACAGAAGCACCTTAATTGATGAGTAATTATGCACTAAAATAAAAGTTAATGTATCTGATCACTTAAAATGTGACATTTAGTGTATGACAAGTAGTCTTCCATTTAATCAAAATTTTGTGTAGGTCCGACCAAGGAGGTTATATGAGAAGGAGAGTGAACACTCTGCTTGATTCAAAATCAGCATCCCCAGGATAGCAGTTCGATCAGAGAAAAATGTTAAAAATATAAAGAAACCGACATGTTTATCACCCATTTGACATGGCCTTCTGATGTACCAGGCTGTTACCGCGAGCAGTTCGGGCTATTTGATAAATCGTATATGTCACGTGATTGTTTTCAGTGACTGGGTCATTAAAGTTCAGGTGTATTTTGGTAACAATGCAGTGTATAGATGTTTATGATATGGAAAAAAGACCGGACGCGCAATTTCAAAATCAATCGTCTGTCTACCGTGAAAAAAGATAAAGAAATGACAAAGTTGTGCGGGTTTAAAGGAAAGTTAGTGTGCGATTTGTATTCTACACTACATTACATTGCTGTAAACAAAGATCTTCGCATCACCTTTCAATATCTGTTGATGAGAATTGGCAGGTACTAATCATTAAAAATATTCGAATATGCAAAGAACTTTAGTTACGGTGACCGGTAACGACCGGAAGGAATATTTGCTATTGAAACATAGAGAAATTTATCGGGAACAACGTAAAAGTGCTTTCTGTTGATATTAACAATGACAGCAATGAGAGATATTATTTATTACTAAAAAATGTTATTAACATGTCAACAAGAATTTGCATAGTTAACTATACAAATCCCTGATGTCAATAATTGCATATCCGGTCAGTTTATGATACCTCGGGTGTTTCCGTTCTTACTAGGGTATGTTATTAGGACAAAATCTCCCTCTGTGACAGAGTCGATCTCAACTAATTAACACACTTACAGCAAAGTCGGTAACATTTTATGTGTAATTATCGTCTGTCGTCCTCTCTCCTTCTAATATAACCTCCTTCGTCCGACATAATCATTGTAAAAAATAAGAAATTAAAAATGTTTCATTTTATAGGTTAAACCTATTTATTCATAAAATTTACAAATATACCAAACTCACACAAAAAATGACCCTAGCATGCAGTTTAGTGGCACACAATTAAAATTTCGAAACTTATTAGTTACTAAATGATACTGATTTAAAATTCAACTGAAAACTAACTTTCATCTTTAATCATGTATGTTTTGATTAGGTGCCGATCTCTTTTATTTGTCCAAATTGTCTCCATGATGAATTCTAAACTAAGGAAATGAAATTACATTAAACAACAATTGATTCCAATATTGTCAACCTTTCTACATGGTCTAGCTGTTCTTTCTTTGTATGTAGACTATCAAAAGATCCCCACCCCCCCCCCCCCCCAAAAAAAAAACAATGGCGGTTTTTCTCCTCAGAGCTCTTCAGCTGTTTAATATTAAGTAGGGGTGTTTGAATAAGTAATTTATCAGTGGATTAAGTTATGTGTCGCATATCTTTTTTTTAAGCGGTTGATACAACAAGACAACATAATACTTGGGAATCAAGTAACGGTTAGTATATTTATCCGTGTGGTATAAGTTAATACATGTATTACACAAACAAAAGAGACATTTTAATTTTTTACGAGATTGATGGATGTTCTATTCATAAATACTTGACATACAACATCTACATAAAACATTTGAAAAAAGTCCACAATTACGGTCTGTTGAAAATGTAAAAATCATTTAAAAGGAAAAATTATCTGCTTAGGCACTTTAAAACATAAACTATGTAATGATACAGCAGCAGTAATGCTAACTTATGCGAAGTCACAAATTACTACAAACGATTCTTATGGTAATGCAGGCAATGTTTTACCTATAAAAAAAATAAAAAGTTAAAACATGATAACTGAATCTTATTAAGGACAGATATAACTGAAGATAACATTTCATCAATATATTAAACAAAAAGCTCTAGTGTAAAATTTAACAGTCTAAACGAGCTCATTTAGCAGCTGTAATAGAATGTGGTAACTTCATTTTAAATAATGGACCAATTGTAAAAACTCAGATTGTATGTACAGTCTTAAAAGTTGCAAAAACTAGTTACAAAGGTTCAGATATTAATTTGAGTTTAAGTTTAATTTAAAAAGAAAACTGTCCATTTAACTTTAAGAAACACTTTAAAAATACCTGCCAGTAATGCAAATTTATATCTCTGGTACAGGATATATAATGGAGCACAGGGATGGAGATGTCCACGGCTTTGTAGATACAATTTCTTTTGTTATAAACCAACAAGAACTATCTAACAAAAATCTGGAAATAACCACAGAGAACTTCAAAGACTACATGCAATTTATTGACACAGAGTTGTACAAAAGCATTGTTCGATCCATTCTTGTGGACATTTTAAAAAAAAAAATGTTGTAAGCAACCTGAAAGGATCTACTTTTAAAAGAACATTAAGACGGGCAAGAGATGAGGTTCCTGTAAAAATTTAGAAAAAATGAAGAATCGGAAAAGAGACATGTCAGAATGATATGACAAACCATCAACAGCATTGTTTCTACTATAGACGCATATCAAACATGAAAGCGAAAGCTTTTAAAAACAGAACAGAAGGTGCTGGTAGAACAAAAATTGCAGATCAATTTCCCCAATTGGCCGAGGTATTTTAGAATTGGCATTTGTTGAAGGCTCCAAGATACACCCTAGACTTGAGAATGACACAAGATATAAGAATCCTAACCTTGTCTTATTCATGTCTCAAGCTAGAGATTTTTTACTGACAGCAGCATAAAAAAAAATCCAAACATAGCTTTGTCCACCTGTTAAACAAACGCACATAATTTTCGGAAAAAACCATACCAAGCAAAACGCCACCATTTCGGACAAGATGTATGTGACGAACTTCATTTATGTGATTTTTATCTTTTATTAATTATTTGCTTATTATTCATAAATTGTAATTCATGAAAGGCAGCTCACTATCTTATTTTCATGGTTTATAAAGGTATGTATAAATTGCACCCTGGTCGGCATCCCACTCATTGATTTACGCGCCAGGTGAAAATCATGTCACATGGTTTTTCATACAGGCAAAGTGGTAAGGCAGAACACACCTAGATTTTGATGTGAAAAGACGTTTTGTCTGCTGCAGTTCAGATATATTTGGTGATACCTCAGAATTGTCAATTCAGGACATGGAGATTCACAGGACAATAAAATGAATTTGCTCAGGGGTTGGTCCATGCAGTTTTAATGCTCAGTTTTAGAGTGGCAACGTTTAAATGGTCAGACAACGTACGTCCCATTTATTGACACAGATCTTCCCAAATACCAGTTGTGAGATTTAGTTTAAAGTATCATACAACGCCCAATATATATATGTTATGTGGCAATTAGTGAAATATTTAATAAGTGAATATCTATTGAGCCATACATCTTACAAGTGTATACAAGTCAATATTAAATAGTAAAAAGTTTAATAAAGTGAAAGATTAGAATAAATCAATCTGACGCACCAACGTCCTAGATCTTGACCACAAACAGAGTATGTAGTAGTAGCTTTGATGAGACATTTCTTGATTGGTTTCAATTTATACCAACTAACATTTCAGTTGTATTCATTTGCATGTTATAATTATGTTTTAATTTTGTTTTAGTAAAATATTATTTTTTACTTGTGTTTCGATGAATGTTTGCCAACTGACAATCCGATTATCCTACGTCTTTACAAAACTTTCCCTCAAGAAACTACCACGTGTTGGAAAGATGGAAGCAAGGGCCAATGCCCATTACTGTAGGGCTCATATAAATTTTTAATTGGAAAAATCAGCCTCTGTAGAAACAGATACATGGGTAGACGCAAAAGAAGCAAAGGGGATAGTGTGTTCAGATATAGACCCAGTACACAATATTGGTAAAAGTTGGCTAGATAAGACATGTCAAGATCATCAGTTTGACCAATCCAGGACAAATGCTTGTACACCAATGACAGACCTTTTTCTTAACTATTTCATCAGATGCAATTATTCAATCTTCAAATTTAACTGTTATGAATATGGTCAGAACAGGACAACCTGAAACGCTAGGCAAAATTTCATTTTTTGAACCTGAAACTGTTTACAGATGTTTAAATAAACTTTTCGATCTTCTGTCTATACCTGCACTATAATTAATTTTATTGTAAGTAAAAGGATTTTTGGCAGTAAATTTGAGTTCTCTTGTTAATCTTATCATCACAGTGGGTAACCCCTTATCAATATCGTAATATGAAACTGGGAACTTTCCATAGCCACTGTCTATGTATTATGAAATTCTTAATCAAATGCAGTCAAGGTCAACATGGTCATCTCATGATCATGGTATATATATAAGTTGCAATTGGTCAATTATAATTAGAGTGACCAATCAGGAAACCGCACATGATAGCACCATTGCATGTGAGGGGACGCTTGGTCTTTTACGTTTTCGTTTTGAAAGCTGCTAGACGCCATTTTGTGATTTCAAGAAAAAAAGCCAATTCTGTTAATCTTAGACGTTTTCCCAGAGCTGAAGACGATTTCAAGTTTAGAAAAGAGTGTTGGGAGTTACAGACTTCATTTACAAGGTATTAGGCCATCCTATTTACATTTTTTATACCTTTATTTGAATCCGAAATACTTATATCATATATTGAAGAAAATAAAGATAATTCATTTTTAAGGACATTATGGTTCATACAGTTTTAATTTTCGGTCACTCATTCGTACGAAGATTCGATTCCTTTTTATATAGGAATCGCGAGTTTGGTTGGTATAATTTGGGTTTCGATGGTACTGAAATTCAAGTAGAATTTGCAAGCATGGGAGGAGATACTATACGACCGGGCCCTAAATGCATTCAAAAAGAAAATTTTATGCACATATTTCACACTTTTAAACCAAACACAGTTTTTATGCAGATCGGCGGTAATGATTTAACACAGGAAAATTACCCAGACAAATTAGCGCGCGATATCGTCTCGTTTGCTGATTATGTTATTACTGTCTATGGAGTAGGTCACGTGGTCAAAGGTCAATTATTGCCGAGGTATTCCAGAAGTTCCGGTCATGACTATAACGAAAAGGTAAACAAAGTGAACAGCTGGTTAAATCTAACATTGAAAGGCCGGGTAAAAATTACTTTCTGGCATCATCGAGGCCTTTGGAATAATACTGCGTCGTTATTAATAGATCAAGTTCATTTAAACAATGCACATGGTTCAACGTGTATCAATATACACATGGTTCAACGTGTATCTATATATACATGGTTAAATGTGTATCATTTTGCACAGGGTCAAACGTGTTTAAAAAACACATGGTTAAAAGTGTATCAATATACACATGGTTAAACGCGTATCAATACGCACATGGTGTTGTATGGTTTATAATGATGAGGTTTTATTGGTTGTTACATTTTTTACCATTTAAAGGGGTGCTCTGTACCTACAAGTTGGTACATGTCAATATTTAAAAACTTTTGATTGTTCTTTTAAAACAATCAATACATGTACAGATTTCATTATTTTATATCATATGGTTCATTTAAAAGGAATTTTGGCCATATATACCAATTGTGAAAAATGCCATATATTCTGGTTGTTTTATTTATAGATGCCAACTCAGAGATCTAGAGTGAGAAGGGTGGCACCACCAGATCTGAGGGATGTTGACCCTGTTCCAGTCATCCCCGACATAGATGTAACACAGTCAAGACGGCGTAAGCGTGCAAGGGCTGATCCCCCCAAGTACCAGCTGATCGACCGATTCCTTCAGTGCAGCAACCAACAGAATCAATACCCCATATTCCTGTTACACATCCATCAGCAGACCAAATAGCTTCTGCAATGATTAGCCAGCTGAAAGATTCAGGTGTTCAACTTACCGTCAACAGAGAACCGCTAACAACAAACTTTCTAACGAATTATCTAACAGATGGTGTTACACATGAAAACAATAGAAGGGACTTACACAATGCAGAACCAATACAAATTGCAGAAAGTCAACCAAATTCATCATATGTATTGGCACCACCACTAGTAACGGACCCTGATGTGTTAGCGTACACAAGTCAAGACACAGTTGAAGGTCCATCACAGGCTTTAGGCATTGACAATTCTGCAGTGGGTAAAACAGCTTCATATATTTTACAGAACACTTTACCTCTAGGTTTTAATGTAGATGAAAAAATAAGGAGAGACATTTGGTCCGATTCATATTTGGATTTGATAAAACTTTTACCAAATTTCAATGAGGAGGAAAATGATGACATTCGGTTTTAGTACAAAATCTGTTGATATTTCAACAAATGCAAAGGCAAAACAGTTAACCAACATTCCCCTATGGACAGCAGCGTTCGATATATTTATGTCTATTCACCATGTTAAATATCCTCATTTAATTCTCAGTTTGATTAAATATGCTTATAATTAGAGTGATCAATCAGGAAACCGCACATGATAGCACCATTGCATGTGAGGGGACGCTTGGTCTTTTACGATTTCGTTTTGAAAGCTGCTAGACGCCATTTTGTGATTTCAAGAAAAAAAAGCCAATTCTGTTAACCCACCCTCCCACACCTTTAAAATATTGTTTTAGCATATGTTTATGTTTTGGGTTTATTTGTTGTTGTTTATTTGTTGTTTTTTGTCTTATTGTGTAACATATTGTATTCTTTATACTGGCGGTTTTTATTCGCCACCTTTGCTTATTTTTTGTCATTTATTCAGATTTGGATTTATTGCATAAATTCCATATTTGATTATATAATACAGAATATTATGATTTTATGGTATGTTTGAATAAATAACCTTTATCGCAAATAGTTATTTAATTCACTGCAAATGAACTCAAACTCCTTGGAAATTAAGGTATGGTTTTTAATACGACTGGAACTTGGTATTATGCTGTCTGTTATTTTCGGAGGTTGGATTTGCCCTCTTTTAGTTTACTTGACTCTTCTTTCTTTCCCTATGTTTGGTATGAAAATTTAGGTGTCAAAAATATCTTTTCTCGAAATCAAGAAACAAGAAATTTAAGAAGAAAAAAATGGATTTTTGTTGTGGGCAATGGACCATCTGAAGCACCAGCAAGAACTGTGGTTAGAATTATCCTGGTACGTTTGGGGAACTTTTTAAATTTGGAAAAAAACTACACAATCTCCTCTGAAAAGTCAAATTCAAAAGACAACCCAGCAGAAGGACCACATGCTTCTGAACACCTTGCACTAAGCAAACAAGGTCCTTTGAAGAGTGCTGAAAATTTTCCACATAAAAATGCTAAACCAGGTACACCAAAACATCTTGAAAATAGGGAATTAATGGCTGAACAAGTTACAAGTATATCTTGTCTTGAGTTCAGCAAAATTTGGCCATAATCAGTTTTATTGTTTTAGAGGTGTGAAAGATAACTTTATATTTGATGATGAAGATGATCTGTGAAATTTTATAAAGCTATCAGAGCATGGAAACATTGAGTGTGATAAAGAGTTTAAAGTTGTGGATTGTCCTCTCCTTGCATATATATCCCAAGTTTAGGGAGTGAATAGAGATATCAGTGGTTCTTATCTAGAGGACTTTAACCCTTAAGAAATTCACTAATTGACAATGTTAGGACCGCATGGCTCACAGAATATTGTGCAACAGTCAATACCGAAAATCCTGAAATTACTAACAGATATCTTGAAAGAACCACTACCAAACTTTGTGCGGTGGATAGAAAGCAATGGATAACTTCATTATCTTTGCTTTGAAGTACGTTATCTAATTCAATATGGTGATTGGGATTCAGAATAATTATTTCTTCCATCAAATATAATATCATTGTGTGAACTTTGTACACATCCCAGATTCAGCGAGTGATTCTGCTGCCCTACTTGCTTGGCTCACACCTGTTCAACTTAAATATGAAATAAAGAAACAACATGACAAAATGGAACAGGGTCTTGATAATGACATGAGTAGAGAAAGGTGGGAAAAATGATTTGTTCAAAAAGACTGTAGCTGATCTTCATATGGAGGCAAAACTGCTCATATTATCTATTCTGCAAAGCATACAAAAACAGATCTTGTACAGCTTATAGCAGAAAAGAAGAACTCAAAACTTCCAAATGACATTGATGATTACCAAGGAAATCTTTCTGATATTCCTTCAGACATACAAAATTTGACAAATTTGAGAATTTGCGAACTTCGCCATAGTGGTACTAAAGATGAACTTGTTATGAGAGTATTTTTACTACGACATCTATTATGTCATTAAATTAGGAATTTATATTCATTATTTTTTTACAGACATATGGCCAATTCTGTTGCAATGATTTATAGCCCTCACATGGCATGTCTGTGAAAAAGAGGGATGTAAAAACTCTCACTTCCCCAAAAACGACATGTATGTCAAGCACTGGAATAAATTCCAGGAAAAGTCTATAGTTTATGACTGTAGCATGGCAGGATGTATGATACAATCTACAGAGACGTCAAGAATGTTCACACATCGGAAGAAATGCCATAAACAGCTAAACAAGTACAACACTCTAGCCATTAATATAGAACCTAATATGTTCTACAGAGCAACAGGGGGGTGTAACGTTCAGGTCAATATTGCTGTAAGGGAAGCGTGTAGAAAGGAACGCCAACGGTATATAATGGATCATCCCGTTAATTTCCACTTATAACGGAAGAACAGCTTAGCAATGTCGAGAGGACAGTATTTTGTCATTGATTTTAACAAAAACTGGGCCAAAGTGAATTTATGCTAAGGATCAAAATAACATTAGTGAGGAAGGAGGCACCTTGTTAATAAAATTGTGTATTTTATAATATGATCTGTTTCAGAAGAGCATGTAGAGTTGCAGGAAGACCTATAGCTACAGAGAATAAATAAAGAAAACATTCAAAAGGGTGATGCTAAAGTTTGGTTTTACGCTGAGTCTGTCGGCTTTAAATTCTTTTGGATGTATTTTAATACATTTGTCAAGCGTGGTGCTGATAATTAAAATTATTGGCAAGGAGAGGCACGTTCAATGGGACAAAGAACTTACCATGACCCCAAGTGTTTGTAAACCAGGAAAGAAAAGATTTGTAAGGCCAATCGATGAATTTTTAATGACTTGCAAGAGATTAATATTAGCATTTAGACCTGAACATCTTGAAGAAATGTTTGTGTGTCTAAATCTACTGTATCTAGAATAATGAAGACTTGGATTTGTTTTGTATATGATCATTGCTTGACCCTAATTTCCTGGTCAACACGAAAACAAATTATGTGCAATTTTCCAAAACATTTTACATGACATCTTGAGAATTGTTGTTGACTTTACAGAATCATATATTGACAAACCAACTTCATTGAAAAAACAGCGTTTAACTTGGTCTGAGTATAAACATTTCAATACCTTATGCACCAAATGAAATGATGATTGTCTAGACTATGGGGTGCAAATGTGTCGCATCGACATATTTCTGAACAAGACCGATTTTTACAGTAGTTATCGCCTGGAGATGTTGTCATGGCAGACAAAGGTTTCACAATAGAGGTTGTTACCGGCTGATATTGCTTAATATGTGTCACCTTAAGTTAACACAAAGTGTCAAATGTTGACCCAAAGACTTTTTATAAACTACAAATATTGCATCTGCAAGGATTGTTGTTGAAATAAAAATGGAACAAATAAAGAACTTTAACATTTTGATTTCTGGCATTCTATTAACTGAAGCCAATCAAGCTCAGGCCTGGATGTTAGGGACGACATCAAAAGTTCAATGAAGGATAAAAAACTTAATTCACATAGTTTTTTCACTGACCCCCACACCCTCCCTCTTTACTTAATTTGGGAAAATTGATTGACCAATAGGGATATATGTAAAATCGATTTTAGATAAACAAAACGTGCAGCAATGTTGAACCCCACCCCCAAACTATTTGATTTAAGTTTTTTTTTTTATCCTACATCGATCTTTTGATGTCGTCCCTTAGTGGGCGGGGATTTAGAGGATTTGGTTACCCACATCAACATACTGTCGATAACCCGACCCCACATCATTGGGCAGGCTGTCCAGGGCCAGATGGAGGTAGTATGTTTGGAAGGGGGCGACCACTTCCCCCTTACTTCTCTACAGCACCGGTCAACTCTCCTGGAGCCCTCATTGATTGGAGGGTCCAGGCGGCCATAATGGGAGAGCTGGGGATAGGGCCGAGGCCTTCAGGGGACATTTTAGGTTGCAGGGACCCAGGGCAGCCACAGGGTCCCCAGCAGGCCAGCTAGGACAGGCAGAGGGGGAATAGTATCATGCATGTTTTATACATATCATATTCACGGATCTACAATCTGTTAATACCTGTATCTTGGTAATGTACAAGTTCATGTTTTTCTCAGACTGTTTAATATGTCTTTACACTAAATCCATTGGATGTTGGACATGCACTAAATGCATTATTTTGTTTATTAGTTGTTAGTGGCTTTGAACTAGATGTCTGTTAACTGCGAGTATTCTCATATCATTTTTTTGCTTTCGCTATGTACTTACACTATGGTTTAAATGTAAATTATGTTTTTATTTGACAGTTGTTATACAGGAGTGAATCTGTAACATATGTAGGATATAGTGATAACACTATTCAAATCATCAAACATTTACCAGGGAAAATCAGATCACGATGCACACCCATGGATTTTGGGATAGATTTTATATGTTTTGATGGAGTGCATCTCATTTTGGAATGCGCAAATACTTCTTAAGAGTTCGTGCTGCTGTATTCTGACCAGTGACACTGTATTTGGTGTTTTATCTAAGGACAATAATCGTGTAAATAATGGATTTCGGCTTGTGGGTATTACAGACTGTTAAATGACACTGATTGACAGTTCTTGGTGGTGATGCTTTATTGTACAGAAGAAAGTTAGGATTATTATCGGACTATTTTTTTTATATGTGACTTGTCTAGGAGAAAATTACAGATACTGTAGAAACATCTTGTAAAGGAGCACGAATGCTCTCAAGATATAGGTGAATGGAGGTAACAAATAAAAATTTCGTCGATCCAAAGGATGTTTTGCCGTATAGAGTCAGAGATGTAAATGAAAGGAAAGAAGCTCAACAAACGCTGGAAAACGTTGATGAAAGAAAAAGAAAAGCTCAGGAAGATGCTCAGGAAACGCGAAAACGATGTTGAGTCGCGAAGGAAACCACATGTAGAGGACAAGTACTATAATTCTAGGGACGAACGTTTAATGTTTAATTTTGACCAGAATACTGTAACAAGGACCGTAATGAGAGCAAAGAACATCGACATTTAGAGACCATTTTTTGTTTATATTCCTTATATACATTTATAGAATATTTTGATACATATTTTTTTAATATTTTGATACATATTTATTGAATATTTTGATATATTTTCTATAAAAATGTACTATTACGTTTACAGACTTCCTTATGTTTTTTAGATAAAATGATGACATTTGTTCTTTAAGTGGGGAGGAATGTGGCAATATTGGAATTAACGAGTTATTTCGTTAGCTCCCTTGTTAGATTGAGCCTATTTACATTTTATATAATTACAATTGTTTACATGAAAACTTTCACCTGTGTTTATGTACACAATAAATTGACTTTTCTAAACCAGGTATTCATAATTGAAGGTAAAACTGTGTAGGAAATTGGTTTAATTGCAAATCTCATTTCAAGAAAGTGCCATTTGTTAAGTCATTTTGTTATTAATTATATACTGAACTCACATTTAATGCATCCAGAATTCATACATTCCTCGAAGGTAACGTTCAGTATTCATTCCACCATGTCGTTTACTATTACTGTTCTGGACCAATTCTTCTCTTAAATATTTTGGCATTATTTATGGTTCAAACGCTAAAAAATGGTTTAAATGGTATAGTTTAAAAGTTCCTACCTAAAGTAAGACATTTCCCCACTTTATTTAACTTCTGTATTGTTGTAAAACTTAGTGTCATAATATGAGAATATTTATTGTGTATTTTGGTATGAAATAAATATGAAATAAATATGATAATTTAGGTATTATTTCTTTAAAACTTCCCTTCCTAGAATGCTGGCTTATAATTGTCTGGTCAAGTATTAGCTTTGTCCTACCAGATAATTGTCCGTTATGTCGGTTGTTGTAAACACTTGTCCCGTAGTGTGACAATGTGTCCAGGGCAGAACTGGTCTTGATTGTTATGATAGGGGTGTCTGTTGTAGCCTTAATTTTACTACTTTACTGATTATGTCTGTTTTGTTCACGCATCGTTGTACGAATATCGGAATTTGATGTGACTGTCATCAAAGTGAAAGGTTTAGCGCTATAAAACCAGATTCAATCCACTATTTTCTGCATCTAAAAATGCCTGTTCCAAGTCAGAAATATGACAGGTGTTGTCCAATCGTTTGATGTGTTTTGTCCAATGATTTTGCAATTTGATAAGGGAATTCTCGTATTCAATTTTCCTTGGATTAGTGTATTTGTGATTTTACCTTTTCCCCAATTGTTGGATATACTTAACTGCAGTTTCAGACATGACATATACCTCAGTACAGATGGTCTTGAATCACAATTGATTTTTTTTTGTGGCAAGGCCACACCAATTTAGTTCCTTGTACGACGGACCTGCCCGCACGCATTTTTTTTTTCCGTATAACATATATTTTTTTCCGCATTCGGGAATGTTTTGGTGTCTTTTTCCAGCGTCATTTTTTTTTTATAAACATTTAACGATAAAAAGCGATCGCACGAGCGTTTAAGTCAACGTCAATTGTGACCCTTATAACTGTTTCGGGTATCAACACAGATTTATTATCGAAGTCAAAAAAAAAAAACGTAGAACAAGTTTATAAGGACATTCAATACTATGATGATCTGTCAATATTAATTAAAGGTCCAAGCTTAAGGTTTTTTTTAACATCGCTTTTAGATTTTTAAAAAACTATAATAACTTGTTGATAAATTACACTTACAAATTTTATATCCGAAAAAGCAGATATCCATCTAGGTTCTTCACCTAACATACATTCACAATGTATCATGCATTCTCAAAAAGTTTCTTTGTGTTTCCGCAGTTACCAATTGAGTCTAAATAATAAACGTACATCTATGATGGGTGCGCATGTTTACTACAATAATATGTTGTTTTAATTACCAATATTTGATGATGCATACTAGTCAATGTAGTATGATGATGATTTAATAAAATTTGTGACTCGAAAAATAAAAAGTGTATTGCTTGTGTTTTTTCATAGGAAATGGTAAATCGAGCGCTCGGAATAACTCCACATGTTCTATTACGTTTGGAGAAGGAGGCACAATCACCATGAACAGAACATGTGACAACCCGACTCTTCGTAAGAGCGTATGTATTTTCACAGTTAATGGTGGGCTGGGCGCTTGGATAACTCCACATGTTCTATTACGTGTGGAGAAGGCATTGTTACCAAGAACAGAATATGCAACAACTCTTGTCTCTTCGTAAGAACGTATTTATTTTCACAATAATGGAGGATCGAGCGCTAGGAATAACTCCACATGCTCTATTACGTGTGGAGAAGGTATAGTCACCAAGAACAGAAGATGTAACAACCCGGTCTCTTCGTAAGAAAAGTATTATTTTTAGTTAATGGTGGGACGTGCGCTTGGAATAATTCCTCATGATCTGTTACGTGTGGCGAAGGCAGTATCACCAAGAACAGAACATGTAACAACCGTCATAATCACCATGACCAAAATAAAATGTAACAACACCCCGTCTCTTCGTAAGTAGGTGTGTATTTTTACAATCAATGGTGGATAGAGTGCTTGGAATAACTCCACATGTTCTATAACGTGTGGAGAAGGCATTATCACAGAGAACAGAAAATGCAACAACTCTTGTCTTCGTAGAACGTATTTATTTTCACAATAATGGTGGATCGAGCGCTAGGAATAACTCCGCATGCTCTATTACGTGTGGAGAGGGCACAATCACCATGAACAGAACATGTAACAACCCCGTCTCTTCGTAAGAACGTATGTATTTTACACAGTTGATGGTGGGCTGGGCGCTTGGAAAAATCCACATGTTCTATTACGTGTGGAAAAGGCATTGTCACCAAGAACAGAACATGCAACAACTCTTGTCTCTTCGTAGAACGTATTTATTTTCATAATAATGGTGGATCGAGCGCTAGGAATAACTCCACATGCTCTATTACGTGTGGAGAAGGTATAGTCACCAAGAACAGAACATATAGCAACCCGGTCTCTTCGTAAGAAAGTATTATTTTTAGTTAATGGTGGGTCGAGCGCTTGGAATAATTCCTCATGATCTGTTACGTGTGGAGAATGCAGTATCACCAAGAACAGAACATGTAACAACCGTCATAATCTCCATGACAAGAAAATGTAACGACCCCGTCTCTTCGTAAGTAGGTGCATATTTTTACAGGAAATGGTGAATCGAGCGCTTGGAATACACCACATGCTCTATTACGTGTAGGGAAAGCATTATCACCCAGAACAGAACATGTAATAACCCTGTCTCTTCGTAAGACGCAATGTATTTTCAGTTAATGGTGGATCGAGCGCTTGGTTAACTCCACATGTTCCATTACGTCTAGAGAAGGCATTGGGTCTCAAGAACAGAACATTGACAACCCCGTCTCTAGTTAAAATTGTCTGGAAAAAAATTGAAGAGATCCAGTGAGATAGCTATTTGATTCATTTACAATTGGCTTCTTTATTGACCTAGTCAAATTTATCTATAGATTTAGATAACTAAGCTTCTAGTCTTGTACGTCTCAATCCTCTTACCACTTGTTATTTTTTTATATCCTTTCAGGTCCATATTTTTTAAAAACTTTTTTATCAATGTGTTCTTTGAAGTGACATATTTGCATACCGTTCTAGCGTCACTTTCTGTTGAAACGCAAGTAAAATCGCATAACCAACAATTTCGAAAGAGTATTCTGTCATGCGTATATGAAGTATCACATCAATGTTTATTGTCTTTATGATTTATTATAAATAAAGTCTATCCGCCTGATAAAATAATTGATTGCCTGTTAGTTATTCACCATCCAGTTGAAATTAACACATGCATACTCAGGATGAAAACAGATAAACAATAATTATAATAGGTATCTCCCGTCATATTCTGGGCTGAAGGTCCGGGTAATTTCTACTTTCACGGGAAAATCATGGTTAAATGGACAGGGACAGACATTTAGCTTTGCAACAGGCCATCCACGTACCCTTCAAAGAGGAATTGCGAGGGTACTTAACGTGCAAATAATGTGGCACTTTCATTGCACGTAGCATCGGATTTAACGTCCCCATTCTAACCGGACATGGCTACAAACTTGTACACCCACACTGCAGATCGTAAGACCGTAGTTACTAAGTGACTTTATTTCTTATTCCTAGTCATCATTGAGGGGCACCTTGTTCATAAACAGTACACATAAAAGACTCCGTCTCTTCGCTTGGTGGTGGATAGAGCGATTGGTACACTCAACATGTTCTGTTATGTGTGGAGAAGGCACCGTTTTTAATCAAAGCGGAGATTGCTCTGAGGGATACGATTGCCATTGTTTTCATTGACACATGTATATTTTAGCTGGATAGCATTTGTTTCAAAACTTATTCAACTGCACATGTAAAATGTAGTTTACGTAATCTGAATAGTTACTCAACTTTAAAAATAGCCAATCTCGGATACAAGTGTATTAACAATGTACTTATTGTGTTTAATTTTTCTACTATCAATTTATATATAAATATCAAGTTTACTTTCCACAGCAGTCACTGAAAGTGAGAGAAGGTATTTCATTTTATTTTTTATTTTGCAATAGGCCCCAAAGGAGCAGATTATACATTCCAATACAAGCACAAATTAATCTGTTAATTAGATTATTTAGAATAACTCATACATGTGCAATGATAACACCGAAGAGGTGACTAACTACAAAATAAAACACACGTAAAACAACCTAAATCAGCACATAAAAATCACAGCCAGGTTAGCCAAAGATATCGTTCATAGAATTCAAGGTGAGGTTTGTATTTAAGGAAAGACTGATATGAAGAAATAACATAAAAAAAATATGGTGCACACGAAATAACTACACACTGAATAACGCGCGTAGCGGGTTATTTAAAGTGTGCATCACATTTTTTAAGTTATTTGGAATAGGCAGAATTTTTTTAGTCATTTCTTATAATTTAATTCTTAATTCCATTTCAAACCGGAGTAAATCATGAAAAAACTTTGATGCCGTCACGGTAACATGACAAAATTATGTCTATGGGCTGATACGCAAAACGACGTCAGCAAATCAGAAGACACATTACATCCAAAATTAAGTGTTTTATACTGGTACATCATGAATCAATAACAATGAAAATTACAATACTTATCAATATAAAATTGTGGTAGTAATTAGATAATGTATGTCGGCGTTTTTTTCTAAATTAAACTGTAATTTGTTGTGTTGCATTGTCGTTTGTCTCTATTTCCCTCGGTTTTAGTTTGTTACCTGGATGTGTCGTTTTGACTCAACTGATTTATGTCTTTCGAACAGCGATGTACTACTACTGCCTCTTTTTATAACTAAATACCCAAGACGCGCGTTTCGTCTATCAAAAGACTCATTAAAGACGCTCAGATCAAAATAGTTAAAAACAACCCAACAAGTATAAATTCAAGAGCAAGTACAAGTTTAAAGAGCACGGAGGACCAAAAATTATCAAAAGGTTGTGTCCAATAGGGCTATCGTAATCTATGCTCTGGATAAAAGATCCTTAGAATTTTGAAGAGTTGACAATAGTTAGTTCATTACAATGACCATAGCTAATCATGTCTACACAGAAGTGCTTACTGACTGAACAGTTATGTCTTAGAAACGTCATATTATGAATACCTTTAAGAAAATGCTCTGTTAGATCCCAATAGAACGATTGATTTGATTATTCATTCTTCACAGGTTGCCATTACTTTTAGTCAATAGACGTGGATTGGAACTGTTAAAGTAAAGAAAAGGTTGAACCATATAAACCCAGTAGATGATTGATTGCTTGTTGGTTAAATATATCATGCATGTTCAGGACGTAAACAAGTTAACAAAAAATACAATGGGTAGATTCTTGTAGTTTTTTCGAAAAACTAAGGATTTTCTTATCCCAGGTAAAGATAATCTTAGCCGTATTTGGCACAACTTTTTGGATTTTTGGATCCTCAATGATCTTAAATTTTATACTTGTTTGGGTTTATTAATACTTGGATATGAGTCTTATGTAGACGAAACGCGCGTCAGGCGTACTTAATTATAATCCTGGTACCTTTGATAATTATTGATTGTAATGCAGGACATCCGGGATAATGGTCAGAGTAATTGGACTGCCACTGGAAAATGAGGATGTATTGGATAGGGACAGAATCTTGTCTTGCAACAGGATGAAATTTGAAAGAAAGTCAGGATGAGCAACTTGATAAAGATAGGCAGGATTAAAATTTTAAAAAGTCAGGATAAACTACAAAACAAGAGACAGGACAGATATAATGACTAAAAATAAATGCAGGACATAATTTTTCATCCTTTGGAGACTTTAGCACGAAAAGGGTGTTGAGTCATATTTTATATTTAACCAATTTTTTGTCAATTTTCTAACCTTGTATCAGGATTTAATAAAACCCAATTCTACTTCACAGGAGTGGTGTTATGCTAAAGGTAAACGGACAGAAAGTCACAGGACAAAAAGTCACAGGACATAAAGTCACAAATTTAATATATCCACCAGAACTAGAAATTAAAGAGACAACAGACACGGCTTCATCCGTCTCATTTTTAGACTTATACCTCGAATTTGACATACACAGTCATCTTAGTACCAGAATCTATGACAAACGAGACGATTTTGATTTTGAAATTATCAATTTTCCCCACCTTAGTAGCAACATACCAACTTCACCTGCATATGGAATATACATTTCCCAACTTATTCGGTATTCCAGAGCTTGCAGCTCCTACTCAGACTTTGTAAAACGTCACCAGTGTCTGAGCAGAAAGTTGATGAACCAGGGGTATGTCAAAGAACGTCTCGTCCTTTTTCTAAAAAAGTTCATCGGAAGGTACCCAGGACTTGTTGATAAATATTCCGTATCAACTTCACAAATAATACACGATGGTCTTGAAGTATAGATTTTGCGTACTGACGTTGTTTATCATCTTAATTACGTGTTATATTATTCTTTTATTTGTCTTTATTAATATTACTTTTACTGTTGTCTGTTTTTTTGAGATATCCTTTTGACGTAACTCTGTGCTTATGTATCCCATCATACTTTGAACGACAAAATTATTTTATGATGTGACTCTGTACCTATGTATCTTGTCATACTTTGAATGACAAAATTATTTTATGATGTGACTCTGTACCTATGTATCTTGTCATACTTTGAATGACAAAATTATTTTATTCATTAATATTACTTTTACTGTTAACCAACTTTTTTTGTGATATACATTTTACGTGACTCTGTACTTATGTTTCACGTCATACTTTGAACCACACTATTATTTTATTTATTATTACTTTAACTGCTAAGTCAGTGTTTGTTATATCTATTTTGCGTGACTGTATTTATGCATCCCGTCATACTTTGAACGACAAAATTATTTCATGTCTACCTGTGCAAATTTCAAACTCGCAATTTTACACCAGTACCCACACCCTCCTTCCTTGATGGGTGCATTTTACATAGACAAATATAATCGTATAATATAATCAAAATGAGGATGTTAATTTGATGTATGCCTTTTTGTGCTTCTTCGTTACATTTGTTGTTTTTATAGTGATTAAGATGATAACACAATGTTGACTGCTGTACCCCTATATTTGACATTTTTACCTATTATGTCTGTTTGTTTTGTTCACGCATCGGTAACTATATAATGGAATTTGATGCGACTGTCATACAAGTGAGAGGTTTAGCTAGCTATAAAACCAGGTTCAATCCACCATTTTCTACATTTGAAAATGCCTGTACCAAGTCAGGAATATGACAGTTCTTGTCCATTCGTTTTTGATGCGTTTTGTTATTTGATTTTGCCATGTGATTATGGACTTTCCGAATTGATTTTCCTCTGAGTTCAGTATTTTTGTGATTTTACTTTTTGGTAGAACAAAAAGTCACAAATAATTTGTTGACAATTGATTGAATATACGAGAGAAAGATCTTGAAATATTTTCTTTTTGTAACATATATTTATTTCTAAGTTTCGGCAATTGTTCATAAGCCTTGATAAATGAAAATTTATTAAAATTAATCATACAAAGAACATATTTCTTGGCAGAATGAAGCCATTTAGGAAGTTAGCCACTGTGACATTTTGTTTTCATAACAATTATTTGATCATAATTGATATTTATTGAACACATTTTGAATTACAAAGTTGCTTCATATAAAATAGTTCAAGAAAAAACAAAAAAAATATTTAAAAAATTAGTGTAGTCTTGTTCAAAGAAAAATAATCTCAAAACTGAAATGTGACTTTTTGTCCTGTGACTTTTTGTCCGTGACTTTTAGTCTGTGACTTTTTGTCCTGTGACTTTCTGTCCTACATTCTATGCTAAACATGCAAAATGAAAAGTAGAAGGGATTAAAGTTACAAGTTTCAGAACCTGTCGGATGTCATCTGACAATAACTCTACAGTCATTATTGATTTTCATATCACTGTGCAAAGTTTGTTAACTTTTAAATGATGAGGAACACTTTTTCCTTCAATACCAAATTATCAGTAAGGTAAGACATTCCCTTATAAATGCAATTAAAACCCATTATCCTAATTTTAACCAGCTCGACTCAAACACTTAACTTAAAACTATTCTAGATCCCAATAAAGATATTTTGTCTAGTGTTGTAGACTATATAAAGCAATCTATGGAATTGCGAAAATAAGGTCCACATTGGTCAATTATTCTTGTATATATATTAGATATAAATAATAGATATATGTTATTAATATCCTCAACTTGTTTAAAACAATTATCATGTATTATGTTTCTTGTCACTTGTGTATACATTGTACTATGTTTGCATCGTAATACCCCCTTCACATACACGAATGTTTCTTACGAATGCTAACGAATCACCAAAATTTACAAGATTCGTTAAACTTTAACGAATCTTTTGCGAATAAACCACTTTTACGAGTGATTTGCGAGTGCTTTACGATTGGTTACGATTTACTAAGAATGAATGCGATGCTTTTACGATAACAGTAGACGATTCATTGCGAATAGATACGAGCAATTAACGAATGGTAACGATCTGATCCAAGTTTTTGCGATTGGTTAACGAATAGTTTACGATAGCCCACGAACATTTGCGATTGAGTTACGAGTGTTTTACGAATGTTTATTTTTTTTTGCAATGGGACATGCATGCACTCATATAGATAGTAGGCCATACAGTCTCATTTATTATCCATGTAAACATTCGGAGTAACAAGACATGTCTTACGAGAGAAATAAATTATTACTCTTCCATAACTTCCTTCGACTTCTTCTTCCACTGGCACAGAGGGCAGAGGAAGAAAATCAACAACTGTTTCCTCTTTGTTTTAGGAGGAGGAGGAGGCGGACTCAACGTAGATTTTGGTGCAGGCCATGGCTCATCAGAAGAACTTTGTTTGGACAATATGACCAACTCCTGCATGAGCTTAACCGGGAAGATGCGTCTGGTTACAGAAACTTTTTAAGAGTTGATGCCGACTTGTTTGGGGAGATACTTGACAGAATTACCCCTGCAATCAGAAAAAGCTCTACCTCTTTCAGGTAAGTACTTCAATTTTCAAGCAAAATAAAACAGAAATGTACATTAAGAATAATAGTTAGTTTTATTTTGTATGCTGACTATATCATATGAATATCCGACGGTGCCGAAGGACGAGGCTTGGATTTTCCGCATGATATAGTCAGTTTAGAAAACCATACTAACTGTTTTTTCAGAAATTCATATCTAAGTAAAAAGGTCAGCAAAACAATCTTTTAAAAAATTTTCCTTAAGCACTTTGCTTCTAAATAATTCAATTTAATACAAAGTGAACAAAGTACGTGTTAGTAACGCCCCAAATAACGTTCGTATTCATATGGAAGTGGGTATATTAAACTGTCTTGTCTTTTGTTATTCTAATGTATGACACATTTCCAGTTTACCTTTTATGCGACAAAAAATATTCTTTTAATTGCATTGTAAGTTTAGATAAATATTTCTCGTTACAGGGAACCACTTGAACCAGGACTGAAGTTAGCCGTTACACTCAGACATTTGGCTACCGGTTCCACGTATGCTGATCTTATGTATGCCTTTCGTGTTGCCCGGAACTCCATATCACTCTTTGTGCCTAAAGTCTGCGAAGCAATTTACTTAGCATACAAAGATGAAGTCATGCCGGATGAGATTACGACGGAAGATTGGATGCGTATAGCATCTGACTTTGAAAGAATATGGAACCTCCCACACGCTTGTGGTGCTTTGGATGGGAAGCACATTAGAATAAGAAAACCGCCTAACTCGGGGTCGTTATTTTTTAACTACAAACATTTCTTCTCTACAGTGATGATGGCTCTAGTTGATGCAGATTATAAGTTTATTTGGCTGAGTGTGGGCTCATACGGAAGTGCATCTGATAGCCAGATATTTAGGGACTCGGAACTACGACCAATGTTAGAAGATGGAACTTTGGATCTTCCGCCTCCCTCCCCTCTGCCAAATGGTGAAACAGATATTCCTTATTTTCTTATTGGCGATGACGCATTTCCTCTCCGATCATGGATGATGAAACCCTATTCAAGAAAACGTTTAGACCACGATGAGCGCATCTTTAACTATAGGTTGTCCCGTGCACGTAGAATTGTGGAGAATGCTTTTGGCATTCTTGCCATGAGATTTCAGATTTTGATTGGAACTATGCAACAACTGCCAGAAACAGTAGATTTAATCGTACTGTCTTGTACTACTCTTCATAACTTACTTCGGATAAGGAAACGTGCTGATCTACAACTGTTTGCTGACGAAGAAGACAACAATCATAATTTAATAGAGGGACAATGGCGACAAGGTGCGCAACTTACCGACGGAGACCCAGGGTATCAGAGAAATTTTGGTAACGCTGCTGGAATTGATCAAAGGAACTATCTTAAAAATTACTTCAACTCGGAAGCAGGCGCCGTAGATTGGCAAGAGAACATGATTTGACTGGTTCAGAAACATTGATTGTTTTGAATGCATCAGTATTGTGTTAATTGATGTAATGTTTAAAAATAAAAATTTAGATATAGATAGGACTATAAAAAAATCTCAGAATGAGGTTCTATCATAATGAATAGTTCACTCCAACTTTGTTTGACATACACTTTATAATACAAATTTGTTGCAATACTAGTACTTGGAATGGTATTTAAGGGATAGAATATGAGTGAAGACGGGGAATGTGTCAAAGAGGCAACGACCCAACACGCGCAAAAAAGAATAGGTTGAGTTTAAACACAAACTTTGATAAGCATCAATAAATGAGTTTCAGAATGATTTTGACATTTAAGCTAAACGACGGTTGTCACACTTGAAGCAGGAGCTGCTAACCCTTCCAGGGTACTTGAGTTCACCACATTTTGTTTTTGTTTGGGGTCCATGTTGCTTTGTTTTTAGTTTTTGTTATGTTGTTATTTGTGTTGCCTGTTGTGTATTTGCCATGGCATTGTCTTCTTTGTGGTTTATGATTATTGATTGCTCCTTAGTGTGTTCGAATTTGATTTACAACTAAATGTACATTGAAAAGGGCACAGGCGCCAAGTAATGGCAAAAGATACCGTTTGCATATTACACTTTTCAGCGATGTCATTTTTTATTGGTTTTGTTTAAAAATTTTGGTTCCTAAAATAAACAACATAAACAAATGTGGATTAACCTATTTCTTTTCATTCTCAAAAAAAGCTACAAATTTTCTACAATCTACAAATAGTTATACATTTAAAGGTTCTCTATTCAAGATTTTCCTAAATCTTTTCTAAATGAAAATAAACAGTCATTCACGTCGAAGATCTATATGAAAGGTGTTTCTGGGTTTATTGTCTCATAAGCATCCGTCAGTACTGATGTTGTATCTGTCGCAGTTGATTCAATAGCACTTGGTGTCTGACTTGTAGTGTGAGTTGAGTATACTGTCTGTTGCTGTTGACCCATTAAGATAGGTTGCAAGTTAGTCGGTTGCAGTTCTGCCCATTGGTATCGACCATATTGTTGAAGGACGTCAGCTGGCGGATTCGAAGCTGCTAAGTTGCGTGCAATGATATAGTCGCGATCAGTAGACATTTGTTGCGGCTGACGATGCCTGAACGACATGGATGATGTTGTCGGTCTAATTGAAGGCCTGTTATTTCCTACTGCAGTTTGCTGTTGAGGTTGTAATTGGGTAAATTGAGGTAATGTTTGGCGATTTACTTGCTGGGAAGGGTCTGTGAATGTAGATGAAAGCTGGGATGGCTGTATAAAATCATCCCTTGGCGGTTGTTGTGTTTGACGCTGTTCCTGTTTAGACTGTTTAACATACTCCATTGCCTTGAAGATAGTTTCATTCGTAAAATCCTCCAGACAGGAAGGGGTCATCTTTGCCATTAGCGTACTAAGGAAATCGCAGGTCTTCTCTATGTCACTCTTTGGGACTGCTAACTGCTGAGAAACTTTTTCTAGGCAGTCAGATATTTTTGTTGTAGTTGACGATGTTGTCACTGACTGTGGTGTACTTTCCATGGTCGTTATTGATGGAACTGATGACTCACTGCAGTCTGAGTACCGGTCAGGTTTCTTGATCTGTGACCCCTTGGTTCCTCTTGCCTGACAGACAAAGGGTTTTACAAACTCGAATTTCTCCAACAACCAGCTAGTTCTAGATGTTAGCAAACCATCTCCGACACCGGCTCCGGATCGTGTGGTGTTTTCTCTTTTCTTTACTTCTTTCACATACGTGGTTCTTAAGGACGTATACCATCTTTGAAGATCACCGGGATTCAACTTCATCCTCTGTTCCATTTCATGCCATGTTCGCTCTTTTTTATCGCGATTTTTGAAATCAATACTTGTCTTGTCGTATAGAAAACGATTTGACTTTAACCACTCAATTACTTCGTCTTCCTCTTCGATCGTCAGTATTCTCGCACTTTTAGTTTTGGGTTTATTCTTCTTGCGAGTCTGAAAATACACAATGTCCATTTTCGTGATAACTATCAACGACTTTACTATAAAATACACTCATAAATATTTTTATAATGACCGGTCTTTCAAGAAGTTCATATGCTGATTGCAATTGTTTGAAAAGTATCATAAACATTGTTATCTTTTTTAATTACATTTTTGCCAATACGTTCAACAACAGTTATACACTGGCCTCTGGATATAGATTCCGTGTTATAATTATTTTAACTTTAATCTTATTATATTGCTATTCTGTCCAACTAATCTGATTTAAATAATGCAGATTTTCTTTGCATGTATCGTATTTTGATGATTTATTTGAATAAAATGCAGTTCCTCAATTGCCAATTTCACTAAATATCTGTCTATGAAACTCAGACATTTTTTATGTGCTTTATAAAGGTGATTTTCAAAGACATTGAATAAGCAAATCTCACTTACTGCTGCACTGGTTGTGGCAGTGGCTATCAAATCGTCCTCATCTGAGGCAAAGTTTGAGCCGGCTGTATCAACATTGTCAGTATCTGAAAGTTGCTGCTCAGGATATTCGATACCAACGGTTGGTGGGTTTGCCTCTGGTGGTGGTAATTCGGCGGGGTTTGGTGTTTCGGGCGATGGTGGTGGTGGTGTAGGGGATCTAGGTGAAGCAGGCTTTGTCTTCCTTTTCCTTGCAGCAGGTCTTCTCTTTGGAGCCATGATTCAATAGTAAAATGCGACTTCCTTCTTCCACGATTTTATAACAACTGAAACGAACTATTAGAATAAAAACAAAACCCCAATTTTATCGTCAAATCATTTGTTAAATATTCCTATTTGTAAAACATTCGCAAAGCACTCGCAAAGCAGTCGCAAAGTATTCGTATACATTCGTAAAGCAATCGGATATATTCGTAAAGCACTCGCGTGAATTCGTATCAATTCGTTAATCCATCGCAAAGCGATCGTAAACTGCTCGCAACTATTCGTAAATGAATCGTTAAACATTCTTAATTCAAACTGTTCACGATTTCTTGCGAATGATTTACGAGTTGTTGCGATCGGTTAACGATGCATTAACGAATTGTTGCGAGTGATTTGCGAGCTCTTTACGAATGAAATGATTCGTGGACATTCGTGTAAAATTTTTGGCATGTCCAAAAATTTCCAAATAGTTTTACGAATCGATACGATTGTCTGCGAATGTCTACGATTTGTTTAAGAGTGGTTTACGATTGCTTGCGAGTGATTTACGATTGCTTGCGAGTGGTTTACGATTGCTTGCGAATGCTTGCATTTGACTAATATATATATATATTTATTAAAACAAACAACATTCGTAAGGAATCGTAAGACACATTCGTGTATGTGAAGGGGGTATAACCCGTCAGGGTTTCATGTTTTTTTTGCAATATATTCATGATATTGAAGGGATATTTTTAAGTGTATTCTCAAAAAGATTTTATTGGATTTTAGACCAGTCTTCCATCTACTATAAAGCCATAAATCTTGGCTCAAAACTTAAGAGAGCATTTCATAGTGCCTGGTATAACAGCTGCTACAAAAATACGTGTCACACAGGTAAACAAAAATACATTTGTCATTTTCGGTATATGTTAAATTATTTACAAATATCTGCGGTAATCTTATCTTCCTGAATTCATTACGCTACGTATCAGTACTAGCTTATGCTCATATGACACAATAGCACAAGTGAGACATGATGAAATCCTTAAACGAACCAAAACAGAATTAATACTTAAATCAAATAGGAACAGGTTGAGGTTAACTGACTAAACTCAAAATGATTTTGTCATTCAAAGTCAGACTTGGGGTAATTGTAATTGTAATCAGTAATCAGCTGTAATTGATTACAATTTTTCAAGTAATCAGTGTAATCATTAATCAGCCAAAAATCTGATTACATGTAATTTAATTTAATCAATTACTTTTCAAAATACCCTGTAATCATGATTACTTTTTGATTACATTCTGATTACAATGAAAAATATCTAAAATTGTGTTTTTGGTCATTAAATGAACCTCTTTGTTATTCATATTTGATAAATTTTTAACACACTAAAATGGTTTGGTTAATTTAAGCATGTCTACTTCAGTAAATAATAAACTGTTACAGTATTGAAAAGTCATTATTAGCCTAAGCAGAGACATATAATACAATTATATACCTTTTATCTTAGTAAAAGATATTGTACATACATGTATATTCATCGTTTTATAATGATCTTCATATTAATATTTGATAATAACTGTTATATATTCAAGTAATACTTTTCTTTAACCCTGAATTATAATCTTTTGTTAATTTTTTGTGATTTTTGTCAACTTTGAATTGACAGGTAGGAGACTAATTAAGGTTTGTTTTTATTGCAATTACCAATTGAGTATAGCTGTAGGGAAATATATATGATAAAAGATAAATCAGACATGAAAATTTTTCTAATTAGCACAAACTAATTTAAAAGTTGGACAAATATGTTGTTTAAAATTTTTAAAAATGTATTTAGACTGGACATGTAAAATGCAATGATTTTTTGTACTTACATATTGTTTACAATTTGATTAAACATTTCTATTAACATTTAACATAGTTTTAACTGGTAAATTTATTTCATCCATATTTAAACTTCCATAAACTGCAACTTGGAATACATATAAATTATGAAAGAGGTCAGAAGACAAACAAAAAAACTCTTGATTATGATATATCTTTATTAAATTTAATTCAAAATAATTCAGAGATCATTGGTGATAAAGTGTAATGTATATATATGTAGTGAAATTTGGTGTTTATTTAAATAGATGAAGTTTAATTTGAAGTTATCATTTTATAATTGAACCAAATAAAATACTTTCTCAAAAATGCTATAGTTATATTGAACGTTTATTCATTCACATCATTCAAAATGTTTTGTTTTTAAATTCATTGTAATCAGATGTAATCATGATTACTTTGCCAATGTAATCATTAATTTAATCAGATACTTTCAGAAATGATGTAATCGTTAATTTAATTCAATCGTACAAATGACAAAGTAATTGTAATTTAATCAATTACATTGAAAGTAATCGGACCCATCTCTGTTCAAAGTATATCATATCCATAATTTTGACAAAAATGTCTATGCATATCTTAATCAATTAAATCCAATTAATAATTGAAAAAAACTAATACGAAACAGAAAATGCAATCTTCTTGACTTAGTATATCAATAGTAAATGCCATTATGAGAGTATTGAAAACAGAAAATAATTTAGTCAGTTGTATTACATATATGAGGTTTTTAATTTGTACTAAATCAACCTGTATATAAATTTTTCATAGATGTTTGTCTACATAAGACTTGTCAGTGACGGTCGGATCCCCAAAAAGTTGAAATGGCCAAATAAAGTACGAAGCTGAAAAGCATTGGGGCCCAAAATTCTTTAAATTTAAGCCATTTACAGCTAAGGTAATCGAAAGTTTTACGTCCTTGATAAACGAAGAAATGGACAAATAAATTAAGTTTTGAGGTTCTATTAGAAATTGAACAAATATTGCTTATTTGGTATACAAGTATAAAATGCATCAAGAGAAAATAATGAGGTGCTATCTACCAATCTTTTTTTTTAAACTCATAATAATAAGCAACTCCTCATATTGTCTAATAGTCGAGGATATTACATACAGAGTTATTACCTGCAATAATAAAAATGAAATATTTAAGTAAATAAAACAGAGAGAAATGAAATACTTTTAGTGTTGCTTATCTTTTTTTTTAAGAACAAAAGGTTGTTTGCAAGTTCAATTCTATACTTAAATAACAAGTATTGCTTTGTTAGCACTTAAGTGTATCAAGTTAAGAATACATGGTGATTCTTGAGAAGAAAAAACACCCTCTATTGCAAGACTTACCTATTGTATGTATTGTTAACTTGTTCTCACCCTGAACATGTATGAAATATTTGCCACTGGACATTAAGCAACCAACAATCAATCATGATTCTTGAACATATTTAAACTCTACATTAATAAATGTATGCTTACGGAAGGTGTTGGTGGTGGCGGTGCGTAAACCGGCGCTACGTTTTCTTTAGGCACAACCTGCTCCTGTGGCTGGGAGAACGGCTAAAACATGAAAAATAAAATAAAACTTCAATGTTAACACCGATATCTCCCCTAACAAAAGCGAGGTAGATAGATAAACAGAAAGATAAACGGTAATAGACAACACTAAAAAACCTTCCTGTTGTTTACGGTAAGCTCATACAAACAGAGAAAAAAAAACCACCTCAAAGGGTATAATCTTTAATTTCTTCGGTTTTTAGAGAAAATTATTACATGTGAACCTCATGTAAAAACTAAAAGAAAGAAATAGTCTTACCTGTTGAAAGTATGCCGTTAGGGACTCTAGGTGCCCCCTCAGTGTAAACAGATCATCCAGCTCTAAATTCAGCTTCATAGATCCATTTGATGCAGTCAAGTCTAAATAAAAGAGCCCTCTAGCGGACTTTTTAAAGGAAAGCACTTTCCCTCTCCCGAATTGAGTTTTGTATTCCGTTCTACCAGTGGAAGTAACAATTTGACTAAATTGCACATTTTCGGCTGCCATTATAACACTTAATCGTAAATAGATAGTAGTAGTAGAATAGGGATAAGAAAACAGTAGAGCAGGTAGAGCAATTTAAACATTGTGCTAGTGATGGTGGAATGTTTGGTCCACGTATCATACTTTTGACCAAGGTAGAGCAACATTGGTTGGTAACCAGGGTATGTTTGTCGTCCATTTTGTTTTCCACGTTTCAAGGTAGAACAACATTGGTGGGTAACCAGGGATATGTTTGTCGTCCATTTTGTTTTCCACGTTGCAAGGTAGAGCAACATTGGTTGGTAACCAGGGTACGTTTTGTCGCCCATGTTGTCCACATTGCAGAATTTTGTGTTGTTTGTTGCTTGTCTAAATTTTTATTTAAGTGAGCGGCATCCATTTTTTTTAAGGTTACTATATTTATTTTTGACGATATATGTTGTTAATAATTTTAAAATGAAATATATGTTGTTAATAATTTTAAAATGAAAATTCTGAGGTTACATTACCAGGTTTTGTTATCAACAAAAAAGGGGCAGATATATATCTTATTATTTAAGTATGGTTTGAGTAGATTCATAGAATTAAAGCAGCTTTATGACATTGTTGAATTAAAGGTTGAAGACTGGAAGTTCGATTTAATTATACAAATTGTAGAGACTTCAGGTGGTGGTGGTATATAAGTAAATGTTAGTCTTTACTTATTAATCATGGATTTAGAAACAGACTCGGGATGTTACTTTTCAGACATCCTCCGTTTCAAACCAGCCCATCTGAATATGATGTATTTCACAAATAGAATGCAAACATATACAAATTGGCCGGATCAGATTAAACAAAAGCCAGAAGATCTAGCTCATAATGGTTTTTTTTTACACCAATATAGGAGATAGAGTGACATGTTTTTATTGTGACATTACTCTAAAAAAGTGGACTAAAGAAGACGATATCGAAACAGAACATATAAAATGGGATCCAAATTGTTTGTTTGCAAAGATGGTATCTAGTAAAACCTTGTCCAACATACTTATGAAATAAGAATGTTACGTAATGAGTGAGATACACTATAAGAAGATCCTCGAATTCCGTTCATTTACAGATTGATTGTTGTAGAGAGAAGACACTATGGATGCAACATTTGAAAAAGCCGAGAAACTTATGCATCACACTTTTAAATATTTGTATGCTAGGATGGTCTTAGACTGTTTACCGGATATTGTGAAAGAACATTGTTATGGGTGTGAAGTAAACCACCCGAGTCAGATTCAACACTTGTTTAATGTAGACAAAAATGGAACATTTAGAAACTTATTTCGATATTGTTTATAAACAGATAGCGGAGAAGGACATGGTTAGGAAGATGTCTAATCAAGTGAAGCTCATGGATGTACCAGATGACTACAAAAATGACGTTTTATCTACATTAAAGGATTGGTGCATTCTACATAAACCAAGTACCAAAAATGTGTTACACTGGTGCAAACGATTGGTGTTGTTGGAAGAAAGATTCACAGACGAATTAAATTAATTTAAAACACACCTTGGTTATCATTTGATGTGAAAAACTCATCATGAACAGAGGTATTTTTGAAAACTCAACCTTCCTGAAAGAACTTTACTATGATAGACCCCAAAGAAGAAAAGAATTGATTGAGGAGAGTTCCGATGATCAAATTCGAACCATTTCACACATTGCATATAAAATTTATCATGCAACACTTATGATTAGTATAGTACATAGACGAAAACTTCGAGAGTTTCGGAAAACTATTCAGTTTTTAGCCAGTGGGAGAATTAGTGTAAGCAGGAAAAGACGAGTACTGTTAGTGTATCACAAATTAATACCACTCCTGATTAAGCCTCAGTTGCATTTACTAGACGAACAATGAGATGCTTGAACTGTTTCTAATGATATTTCAATAAAAGTAAGTTACTTGTATTTTGTTTTTTTGTCTCTTTATTATATTTTTACAAAGTGCATATTGGTTAGGTATCTCAATTGAAGAAAGTGTCAGTAAAATTTAAATTCCTTCTCGCTTTCAAAACTTTACTTCAGTAGAGATACCAAACCAAGACTATCAGCCTTAAATACAGAGGGAACAGGTCTTACCTTTCATAGAATGAAAAAAAATCCAAGATGAACACACAAGATAGAATAAATGATTTAATATCAAACACATATAAACACACATGTAGGTCCCGAAAAAATATACAAGATATTAAAATCCAAAGGAATCACTAATGTTGGACGATCCAGGATAAAAAGACTATTACGAAGTCAAGACAGTTACACTTTAAGAAAGGAACTTCGTCATTCTTTTCGTCGTGCACGTGTAATTGTATCTGGAATTGATGATCAGTGGGACATGGACCTCGCTGATATGTCAAACATTGCAAGTGAAAACGATCAGTTTCGATACCTATTAGTCGTCGTGGATATCTTTTCAAAGTATCTGCGGATTCAGGTTCTGAAAAATAAATCAGCAAAAGTTGTAGTCGAGGCAATGAAGAAAATTTTAGCTGGTAACAGAAAATGTAAAAAGATTCGAACTGATAAAGGAAAAGAATTTAACAACAACATAATGAAATCATATCTGAAAAATGAAGGTATACAATATTTCACCACACAGAATTCAGAAACAAAGGCTAACTACGCTGAAAGAGTTATCAAGACTGTGAAAAATATGATGTATCGATACTTCACAGAGAGGAGAAATCATAGGTACTTGGATGTACTTCAAGATATTGTTAAAGTATACAATTCTACCCCACATAGAAGCTTGAACAATATCCAACCAAAAGACGTCAGCAAAACAAACGAAGCAGATATATGGGCATATATGTATTTAAAACCAAAGAAAATAACATAAAAAAAGCCTCGATCATACCACTTTAAGGCTAATGACTTCGTTCGTATTTCTTACATTTCTATGCTATTTGACCGTTCATATGATGAACATTTCACAAGATAAATTTTTAAAGTTAGCCAAAGATTTCGAATGCAGGCTATACCTGTTTATAGAATAAAGGAGTATGATGGAACTTCCATAAAAGGATTATTTTATGAATCAGAGATGGTTAAAGTGAACAAGGATGAAGATGTTATGTGGTATGTAGAAAAAAAATTCGAAAACGTAAGAGAAATGGACGGGTTCAGTGGTTAGTTAAGTTTGAAGGGTGGCCAAATGAATATAATCAGTGGTTGAATGAAGAGGATATCACAGATCCAAATGACTTCTGAAGATGAGCATCTACATAACATTCAATAGTGAAAAATCTCTATACTATTTTCCAAACAACAAAGCATATACTTTTTCTTCTCAACTGAATTCACCTGTGTTTTTAAATGGAAATTGGAGAGTCGCCTTAGTTGAAGCAGCCATTTCAAGTAGCATATCTAAATCAGAATCCATTTACCTGTATTCTAAGATTTGTGGTGAATCTATTGTCGATGGAGAACAAAAGCCACTTCTTCGAAGGTTAAGTGCAGTCTCTATGGGAAACTGGTCAAACATTTTCGAAGTTCCGCATTATGTTCCTGTAAAAATAAATGACCTCTATAATATTGATATTTATATAACTGATGGTGACAACAATCTAGCTTCATTTTTAGATATTCCTGCAACGGTAACACTACACTTCAAATCGTTCCCATTCTTTTAAACATGAACAAGATGTATGTGCCAAATGTAGGAAGCTGGATTAATTATTATGAGAAGCTAGACAGAAAAGGTCATCACAATACTAACAAAGGTAAAAAAAACAAATCGGAGGTGGGTCTCTAACTGGAACCTCAAGGTCATCCTTTACACCAATCGGCATACCAACCAAAACCCCTTCTGATGAGAAAGTAAAAATTCAATTTGTCTCCCCCGTCCATCAAACGGATGAAATGGCCAAGGACATGGTTGAATGAGAGAAAAAGACATTAAAAAGAAAACCATCTGGTTATGATGCCAATTCTCCCAAAAGACGTCGAATGAACAAGACCTCTAAAAAGCCCAGTAAAACCACCAAAAAGTTGACTAAGCACAAAAAGTCAAGAAAGACAACCAAAGCATCAAACAAGAAGAGACATACGAAGAAAAAACCAACAAGAAAAAACTGCAAAGCTCTGTGAAAACCTTCAAAGACATATTCAAGTAAATGGCTGCTTTATCGTTAGATGGGTTCCAAGAAGCTCAACCAAGTGGTTTGGATCTGTTTTCATTACCACCAACACAGACAGCGATTGATTTAGTGTATTATGATGAGCATAGGTCAACAGCACAGCTAACTGGAACTGCGCCAGTAGAATTTAACATTGCAGCCCAAAATTCACTAGAGTATATAGATTTGAGAAAAACAAAATTATATGTAAAAGCGAGAATAAAACATATTAATGGAGACAGTCTAAAACCTACTGAGCATGTTGGTCCAGTTAACAATTTTCTACATTTTATGTTCTCACAGATTGATATAACATTACAAAATAAGTTGGTGACATCAACTACCACACATTATCCATACAAGGCAATGATACAAACTCTTTTATCTTTTGGATCTGAAGCAAAAAAATCTCAGCTGACTAGCCAGTTATGGAAAAAAGATCAACCAGGACATTTTGATGATAGTGATGTAGAAAATGGTAGCAATTCTTCCTTATTCGATCGCGCTCAGTATTTTACTCAAAGTCAAGTGTGTGATTTAGAAGGTCCGTTATTTCATGATTAATGTAGTCTGGACAGATACATGCTGAATCAAGTAGCTATTAATGTTAAACTTTACCGTTCAAGACCTGAGTTTGCTTTGATGACAAGTGAAAAAGATCCAAATTTTCAAGTCATCATCGATGACATAGTGTTAAAAGTGTGCAAAATACGTTTAAACCCTGCTGTTATTATGGCACATGCGCAGAAACTACAAACAACAAATGCTAGATATCCCTATACCAGAACAGAAGTGCGCCTTATTTCTATACCTGCTGGGAGTCTAAGTTTCAATTACAATAATTTGTTCAACGGACTCCGACCGACTCGTTGTGTTATAGCTTTTACAGAGTCCGCTAGTTCTAGTGGTTCATATACGTTAAATCCATTCAGCTTTCAACATTTCAACCTTAGTCAAATAACACTCAAACTTAACCAAGTTCCTGTAGGTGGGAATATTATGCAGTTAAACTATGGAGCCACGAGTCGAACTATACTACCTGCTTTTAATAGTATGTTTGGAGTGATTAACAAGTGGATGAGAGACAGTGGAAATCAGTTGAGTAGAAATGATATAGCAGGAGGAAAATGCTTTATATTGTTTTGAAATAGAACCAAATTTCAGCGACGAGGGACAGTACTTAAACTTAGTGAAACAAGGAACTTGTTCTCTAGAAGTCAATTTTAATGCACCACTGCCGAAAGCGTCCACGTGTGTTGTGTATGCAGAGTTTCCAGCTTATTTTGAAATAAATTTAGAAAGAAACATCAGTTTAGAATGAATACTTACCAGCTGAAGTGTGCCATTGTTTCAGATGTTGACTTACAACGATCTGTTCTTGGTGTATCCTCATCTGATGAACTGCCTCAAGTTCACCTACTACCAGGAATGGGTGTGATAGCCAATACAGATATCGCAGCCTTACCAGGAAGACATTGGGTAGCATTTTTTCTGTAATAGAAAGAACAGTCTTGAAGTATTTGACTCTTTTGGGTATTCAGAAATAGAACTCACTGTTTATTTTAACAAATTCATGCGGAATTATGCAAACATACAATCAAACGAGAAAAGACTACAAGGTGATGACACAGTTGTGTGTGGACAATATTGTTTGTTTTATTTAATGTGTCGTGTGAGAGGATTTACCATGCAACAGATAACAGATGTGTTTTCAGAAGACTATCAATTGAATGACAATTTTGTGTACAGTTTTATAGACAATCGGTTTCATTGCTGTGTGAACAATGTGTGTAATGTTGTGAATCAATCTTGTATCAAAATAAAAAAAATAATGCTTATATGTTGTTGTTGCCTCTCTTTTTTTTACATATAAAACAGTTTGTCTCTCAGCTATTTTTATTCTTTCACTTGAACAGTATGGTTGACTGGTGGGAGAAGGAAAGTTTGCTCAAATTTCAGAGTCCAACATCAATATTCATTGTTGGTCCGTCAAATTCAGGAAAAACAATGTACACCAAAAACCTTCTTGAAAATGCAGATGGTATGTTTCAAGTACCACCGTCGAAGATATTTTACTGTTACAGTATTTGGCAGTCAGTTTTCGATGAAATGAAATCAGCAATACCAAACATTGAATTTTTTCAAGGTTTCCCCCATATGGATGTTTTGTCAGAATGGGGGACTTTACAAGGGCATAAGGTTCTTGTTTTAGATGACCTGATGGTGGAATCTGCAGATAGTAAAGAACTGGTTCATCTCTTAACTGTAGGAATTCACCATAATTCAATCACTTTGATTCAGATTCTACATAACTTGTATTGTAAAGGCAAAGCCATGAGAACAGCCTCCCTCAATTGCCATTACTTTGTTTTATTTCGGAATTATAGAGATCAGTTACAAATTCAAACTCTTGGTAGGCAGATTTTTCCCGGACAGTCTAAATACTTTTTAGATGCATACAAGAAGGCGACATCTGTAGCCTATCGCCCATTAATTATTGATTTAAATCCACATACAGACAAAACATATCAGTTGACAACAGATCGTGGAGTTGGGCAGACACCTATCGTTTATCACTCTGCAGAATGAAGGACTATTTAGCACATTTTCTTTTGAATGCTACTGCAAAACAAAGTTCTCAAACGATTAAATCACTAAGCAAGGAACAGTTAGAATGGTTGGTTGAAATAATATACAATCTGATGCAAGGAGTTTGCTCCATATCAAGTGTTGATAAAACTTTGCTGACCAAGAAAAAGAAGCTCATACGTAAAATTGTTTCCAAAGGAGTAGCATATAAACAGAGAAAATTATATTTATTAAAAATAAGAGGACTGCTTCCTATTTTCCTAAAGACATATCTCCATTATGTCTCGCGAACTGATTCTGATTCCTAAACTGAGATATGAACAATTAAAAAATCCAGAGACATTGCCGGAAAAAAAAGAAAATCGAGATGAAGATCAGCCGAAAAATAAACCAGAAAATATCGATGACTTAGAAAGTAAACAGTTAGTAGAGGACTTTCAACCTGAAAAATTGAAGAAGTCAAACAAAAAGAGAAAAATTACACAACACGAGGAAAGTAAACCATATATCGCTATGCCCCTTAAAACAATGCTGCAAGAGAAAAGTAAACAAAAACCAGATGAAATGGTTATCGTTTCGAATTTAGATGTCATGTGACATCGTTACGTATATTTAAATTGAGGAAATTAGGTAGCTGTTATCATTTTGTGTAAAGTGAAAAGCATGGCTCACCGCGGTGTTCATACCAATGATTTACATTTTAACGAATCTGATGATGGTATGTTGGTGAAGGCAGCCATAGAGGTTGAGAATAAAATCAAACGTAAGAAATCATGTGCTGAAAATGTTGATGTCAAAAGACCAAAGTTAAATTGTGATATTTGTGGTAAAACTTTCAAATACAACAGAAATTTGACCAGACATATCAATTCACATTTTATCAGAATTCAGTGTTTAGTGTGTGGGAAATTGTTTACGCAAAAACATAATTTAGTCAAACATGGTAATAAGTGTTCTGGACAGCGCACAATAAACAAACAAGATAAACAATTATCTAAGCAACTTACATGTAGACACTGTGATGTCTCCTTTGATGATGTTGATTCTTTCTTCACCCATGTTGCCAACCATCATCCGTTAAACCAAACAGGAGGTAGAATGCCTAAAACGGAGCAGCCAGTTGTCAGTCAGATAAAACGTAAACGGTTTCGTTTTAAGAAAAGCGCCATTAACAAATCAGTGAATCGTGTAGACCTTATGCCTATTGGTGATGAAAAATATGATTTATTACGTTTTTTGGCTAATACGAAAACTGATGTTGAAGAAATAATAGTATCTCAGCAAAAGAAACAAAAAAATGTCAAATGGTATGTAAATGCTCGAGTGGAGATGGTTCGAGATATTGATGATGGACAACAAGAAAAGGCTCACCCACATTTCCGCAGCAAAAGTTCCATATCTCTTCAGAATGAGAGTAATGATCATAATTTAAATGAAGCTTTCCAAACGATTAACAGAGTAATGGAAGAATTTATCAACAAGGGATCTAACTGGATATTGAATAAAGTTATATGCCTCGAAGCACATACTTTACCATACTCACCCATAGCTGGTTCAAATTATATGGAATTACCATACAAAATTAAGGCCACTGGTGGAATTATCAACATTAGAAATGCTGACTAAAAGTGTTTCCTATGGTCTGTACTGGCAGCCCTACATCCGATGGAATATAATCCATATCGGAAGTCACATTATACGGCACACGAAAATGAATTGAACATGAACGATATTGAATATCCTGCGTCTTTAACAAAAATGGAGAAATTTGAGAAACAAAACAATATTTCAATCAATGTTTTTGGCTTTCAAAACGAAGAAGTGTTCCCACTATATTTAACAAAGTTAGAAAATGTAGATAGGGAGATCGATTTATTGTATTTATCACAGAACGGGGAAACTCACTACTGTTGGATCAAAAATCTAGATCGTTTCCTTGGATCAATGACTAAATTTCACACCAAACGGTTTTACTGTAGAAGATGTCTTCACGGATTCATAAGACAAGACTTATTAAATGAACACAGACTATATTGTAACAAGTTTGATTTTCAAAAAGTGACTTATCCAAAAGAAGGAGAAGCCATTTTAGAATTTAGAGACTTTCATAAACAAATGCGTGTTCCTTTTGTCATCTATGCAGACTTTGAATGCTTTACAAAAAAGATGGATACTTGTCAACCAGACCCAAATCAATCGTCAACAACACATAAAACAAAATTTGTTCCATGTGGTTACTCCTACGTTGTGGTCAGTTCAAATGATAGATATTCCAAGCCAGCCGTTGTGTACAGAGGAGAGAACGCAGTCGAACACTTTTTTGAAAATATATTTACAGAGGAAGAATACATAGATGATATATTGAGGAACATTTATGAGGAGTTAATTATGAGTGTGGAAACCGAAACGCAATTTCAAAATGCTACAAACTGTTATGTATGCAATCAACCATTTTCAGGCAAAATAATCAAAGTTCGTGACCACGACCATTTAGGTATAAACGAAGATAACGAATCACAAAAGTATAGCAATTACAGAGGGGCAGCCTGTCAGAGATGCAACTTGATGTTGAAAAATCCAAATTTCATTCCGGTCTATTTTCATAATTTGCGGAACTTTGATGCACACCTTTTGCTGTCGGAAGCTGGTAAATTCAAGGACAAAAAATTAACATGTATACCAAACAATATGGAGAAATATGTGTCCTTTTCTGTTGGACAACTGAGGTTTTTAGACACATACCAGTGCGTGAGTAGCTCTTTGGAGACGTTAATTGCCAATTTAGCGGCAGACGGTTTTAAAAATTTCAAACAATTTCGAAAAGCTTTCCCCAATGACGAACACGCTAAACTTTTGCTACAGAAAAACGAATACTGTTATGATTATGTAAATTGTTCTGAAAGATTTGAAGAGACAGCAGTAGTATGAAATGGGGTCAGTCCGCCACAATTCCACCACAGGAAGTGACATGACAGCTAATCCTCTTAACTATGACGTTAAATCCGGTCTATAATCTCTTAATCCTCTTAACTGCTACTTAACATCCGGGTTATAATCCTCTTAACTGAAGTGGGTTAATCTCTTAATCCTCTTAACTGCTACTTAACATCCGGGTTATAATCCTCTTAACTCAAGTGGATTAATCTCCTAATCCTCTTAACTGCTACCTAACATCCTGGTTATAATCCTCTTAACTGAAGTGGATTAATCTCTTAATCTTCTTAACTTGTACTTAACATCCTGGTTAAAATCCGATGAGGGGAAAAATTAACGGACATGTTTTTTTAATCCCTCCCTACCCTCCTACGTATTATCTTGTAAACGTGGCATACACGTTGATACATCCACGTTTAAACCCCTTAGTATATATTGCAATGTAAACTAGTTTCAATCATTCATTCAAGATGGAAAATTATAACCAACATATGATTGACCAACTGGTAAAAGTTATTCCACATGATGTGTTACAGAAGTTACAACAGCTGACACCACAGGACTTTAATGCAGTTCTACATTTAGTTAAACAACAAAATCCAACAGAAAAACAACTTGATCAAACTCCTGCGGGAAAAGATGACAATGTAACAGATAAAGATAATGCAACAAATTTTTAGTGTCGAACATGTGGAAAGAAGTATGCAAGAAAAGATGTTTTAATTCGACACCAACAGAACCATTCGAATACAAATTATGAATGTGAACATTGTGGTTTCACCACAAAAAGGAAAGATGTTTTATCTACACATATGCAGGGAAAACATAATGTAAAGAAAAATGCACAGAAGGAAGACAATGTACAACCCCCACGTAAACGCCAGAGGATAGAAGATGTTGACCAACTTCCCGAGGAACGAGTACGCAATGCAAGAGAGAAAAGATCGTTGACAACAACAGCTCTGAACGATGGTGTGGAAAATATTCAATTACAACCCAGCAACAATGACGAAAGATATGACTTGATGTTATTTTTCAAAGAAAAACAAGTGGATATTGCGCAAATATTAGAGGACAGGCTACTTAAAAACAATATAAAGTTTTATATGAGTACATGTAAGAATGATTAAATATTCACCAGATGGAAAATACGATGAAGCTGAACCGCATTTCAATAGTAAAGTGAGTACCATTGTACAATCTGGTGCTAGTGAAATACCTCACGAGTTGAATAAAGGATTTCAAAAAGTATTCATTTCTTTCGAAGAATTCATCAAGAATGGGAGTGGATGGCAACTTGAAGAGGTTTTACAACTCGACCTGTGCGTCACAAAGTACAAACCGTTAAAAGGAGGTAGTTATTTGGAACTACCAACATCACTCAAAAGATCAAACTGTATACTCAACATTCAGAACTTGGACAACAAATGTTTTTTATGGACTGTTCTTTCCAGTATGCACAACTTTCAACGAAATCCAGAAAACGTAGAGAATTATGTTCCATTTGTTAACTCGGTTAACATGACTGGTATCGAGTATCCAACTCCGTTATCTCAAATATCGCAATTCGAAAAACAGAATAACACTATCTCAGTTAACATTTTTGGATACGAAGAAGGAGAAATCTACCCGTTATACACCACAAAGAAAACCTTTTGTCATCATGTGAACATGTTATATTTTAAGGAAAACAACAAAAGTCACTATATGCTGATAAACAACTTTAACAGGTTTTTATCGAGAACAAAGAAACATCGCGAAGAACATTTTTTTTGTTATCTTTGTTTGCAAGGTTTTACTGATAAATGCAAACTAGAGAGGCATAAAGCAGACTGTGGAAAATTTGATTTTCAGAAAATTACACTTCCCAAGGAGGGAGAAGTTCTGGAATTCAAAGAATATGCAAAAACCGCCCGAATTCCGTTTGTAATCTATGCTGATTTTGAGTGTTTAACAAGGAAAGTCGATACTTGTCATCCGAATCCAAACATGTCAAGTACAACTACATACCAACAAATGGAACCTTACAGTTTTGGATATCAAAGAGTGTCAATTGATAAGCGATACGACAAACCACCCGTCATATACCGTGGACCTGATGTTGTGGAGAACTTTATCCGTCATCTTCTTGAAGAGGAGAAAGAAATTAGAGACATACTTAGCCGCATCGAACCAATGATAATAACTGAGTATGATAAACTAGACTACAAATATGCCAAAAAATGTTATGTATGTAAAAAAGCTTTCAGCAGCAAAAATTACAAAGTCAAAGAACACGATCACGTGACTGGGTCCATTCGTGGCATTTCTTGTAATAACTGTAATTTACAGATCAAAATACCGAAATTTATACCAGTTGTTATTCATAATTTGAAAGGATTTGATGCAAATCTCATCATGAGTAAAATAGGAAAGTTTAAGGAACAAGAAATCACTGTTATTCCACACAACAAAGAAAAATATATGTCATTTTCTATAGGAAATCTTCGTTTTATCGATTCTTTGCAATTTTTAAACAGTTCACTGGCAACTTTAACAAAAAATCTAGCTGACGAAGGACAAAAACATTTCAATTACTTATCTAAACCTTTCCGGATCCAGATGTATTTTCTCTATTGCTACGAAAAGGAGTATTCCCCAATGATTATATCGATACCGAGCAGAAATTGGAAAACCCTTGTTTACCATCCAAAGAAGATTTTTTTAACAAATTAGGAGACACTCACATATCTGATGAAGATTATCAATTTGCGCAAACAGTGTGGGACAAACTGAAAGTAAAAACATTAGGGGAATACTCCGATGTGTATCTTAAAATGGATTTAGCTCTATTGGCAGATGTTTTTGAAAAATTTAGAGACATTTCTTTACACGACTATGATTTAGATCCGTGTCATTATTTCACCACCCCCGGATTTAGTTGGAGTGCCATGTTGAAGAAAACTGGAATTGTACTCTATTTAATCAATGATATAGATATGATGTTGTTTGTAGAGAAGGGAATACGAGGCGGTGTATCTAGTATTTTTCATCGATATGCTAAAGCAAACAATCCATACTTATTCGATACGTATGAACCAACTGAACCTTCTTCCTATATATCTTATTTAGACGCAAACAATTTATACGGTTGGAGTATGTCTCAATGTCTTCCGTATGGTCACTTCAACTGGGTTACCGAGGAGGAGAAAATAAAATTAGATATCACAAAATCAAAAGCTGACGGTTCAGACGGATACATTTTCGAAGTTGACCTTGAATATCCTACGTCACTTCATTCTTCTCATTCGGATTTTCCCTTAGCTCCAGAAAGAAAGCATATTCAAGTAGAACATTTATCTCCGTATTCAAAGGAATTATTGCAAAATTTAACTGGAAAACAATGTTTAACAAAGATTGAAAAACTCGTTCCTAACCTATACGACAAGGGAAAGTACATAGTGCATTATAGAAACTTACAACTTAACGTAGAGTTAGGATTGAAGATCAAAAAGATACATAGAGTACTCAAGTTTAAACAATGTCCCTGGTTGAAGAAGTATATAGACTTTAACACAGAAAAAAGGGAAAATGCAAAGAATGAATTTGAAAAATGTTTATATAAGCTGATGAATAATTCAATTTTTGGTCGAACTCTCCTCAATACACGCAAGCATAAAGATGTAAAACTTTGTCACACGGAAGAGAAACTTAATAAAGAAACAGCGAAACCATCCTACACATCTTGCAAAATATTTAACGAAAATTTGGTGGCAGTAGAGAAAAAACGTGTGAATGTTTTAATGAAACAACCAATATATGTAGGTTTTTGCATTTTAGACTTATCCAAGTTTTTGATGTACGATTTTCATTATAACCATATGAAATCTCTGTATGGTGATAAAATTCGTGTGTGTTTTTCTGATACTGATAGCTTTTTATATCACGTTGAAACGGAAGATGTGTATGAAGATATGCATCAATATCAAGATATGTACGATACGAGTGATTATCCACCACAACATTTTTTACATGATATCGAAAATAAAAAAGTAATAGGTAAATTCAAGGATGAAACAAGTGGAACCCCAATAAGTGAATTTGTCGGACTGAGATCGAAGATGTATTCATTTTCTTTTGAAGGTGGAGAAAAACATACTGCAAAAGGAGTAACAAAAACTGCATCCAGAAAACTTAAACATGAAATGTATAAAAATTGTCTTTTCGATAAAACTGTTACACGTTCTGAAATGAATATTATAAGAAGCGAAAGCCATGTTTTATATTCCAAAACTATTAATAAAAAATCATTAGTTCCTTTTGATGATAAAAGATGGATTTTAAATGATGGTGTGACAACGAGAGCCTTTGGACATAAAGATAACATATAAACATTCATCATGTAAAACGTTTAAAGACATTTCAATTCTTATTTGTGATATTATTTTGTTGATTTTTTTTTTCTAAATCAAGATTTGTGGTGATTTAAATACTAATTTAATATATAGTGAGGGATGAAATTATTTGTTTATTTGAGGGTTATTGTTTATATGTATTTAATTATAAATTTAAATATTCATTAATTTTTTTTTTTGGGGGGGGGGTTTGTTTGTTTCGTTTTGTTTTGTTTTTTTAGCTCACCTGGCCCGAAGGGCCAAGTGAGCTTTTCCCATCACTTTGCGTCCGGCGTCCGTCGTCGTCCGTCGTCCGTCGTCCGTCGTCGTTAACTTTTACAAAAATCTTCTCCTCTGAAACTGCTGGGCCAAATTAAACCAAACTTGGCCACAATCATCATTGGGGTATCTAGTTTAAAAAATGTGTGGGGTGACCCCGCCAACCAACCAAGATGGCCGCCATGGCTAAAAATAGAACATAGGGGTAAAATGCAGTTTTTGGCTTATAACTCAAAAACCAAAGCATTTAGAGCAAATCTGACTGGGGTAAAAATGTTTATCAGGTCAAGATCTATCTGCCCTGAAATTTTCAGATGAATCCGACAACCCGTTGTTGGGTTGCTGCCCCTGAATTGGTAATTTTAGGGAATTTTTGCTGTTTTTGGTTATTATCTTGAATATTATTATAGATAGAGATAAACTGTAAACAGCAATAATGTTCAGCAAAGTAAGATTTACAAATAAGTCAACATGACCAAAATGGTCAGTTGACCCCTTTAGCAGTTATTGCCCTTTATAGTCAATTTTAACCACTTTTCGTAAATCTTAGTAATCTTTTACAAAAATCTTCTCCTCTGAAAGTACTGGGCCAAATTAATCCAAACTTGGCCACAATTATCTTTGGGCTATCTATTTTAAAAAATGTATCCGGTGAGCCGGCCAAACAACCAAGATGGCCGCCACTGCTAAAATTAGAACATAGGGGTAAAATGCAGTTTTTGGCTTATAACTTAAAAACCAAAGCATTTAGAGCAAATCTGACATTTTGTAAAATTGTTTATCAGGTCAAGATCTATCTACCCTGAAATTTTCAGAGGAATCTGACAACCTGTTGTTGGGTTGCTGCCCCTGAATTGGTAATTTTAAGGAAATTTTGCTGTTTTTGGTTATTACCTTGTATATTATTATAGATAGATATAACATGTAAACAGCCATTATGTTCAGCAAAGTAAGATTTACAAATTAGTCAACAAGACCGAAATGGTCAGTTGACCCCGTTAGGAGTTATTGCCCTTTAAAGTCAATTTTTAACAATTTTTCCTAAATCTTAGTAATCTTTTACAAAAATCTTCTCCTCTGAAACTACTGGGCCAAATTAATCCAAACTTATCCACAATCATCTTTGGGGTATCTAGTTTTAAAAATGTGTCCGATGACCCGGCCATTCAACCATGGCTAAAAATAGAACTAGGGGTAAAATGCAGTTTTTGGCTTATAACTCAAAAACCAAAGCGTTTAGAGCAAATCTGACATGGGGTTGAATTGTTTATCAGGTCAAGATCTATCTGCCCTGAAATTTTCAGATAAATCGGACAACCCGTTGTTGGGTTCCTGCCCCTGAATTGGTAATTTTAAGGAAATTTTACTGTTTTTGGTTATTATCTTGAAAATTGTTATAGATAGAAATAAACTGTAAACAGCAATAATGTTCAGCAAAGTAAGATTTACAAATAAGTCAACATGACGGAAATGGTCAGTTGACCCATATAGGAGTTATTGCCCTTTATAGTCAATTTTTAACCATTTTTCGTAAATCTTAGTAATCTTTTACAAAAATCTTCTCCTCTGAAAGTACTGGGCCAAATTAATCCAAACTTATCCACAATCATCTTTGGGGTATCTAGTTTAAAAAATGTGTCCGATGACCCGGCTGTCCAACCAAGATGGCCGCCATGGCTAAAAATAGAACATAGTGGTAAAATGCAGTTTTTGGCTTATAACTAAAAAACCAAAGCGTTAAGAGCAAATCTGACACGTGGTTAAATTGTTTATCAGGTCAAGATCTATCTGCCCCGAAATTTTCAGATGAATTGGACAACCCGTTGTTGGGTTGCTGCCCCTGAATTGGTAATTTTAAGGAAATTTTGCTGTTTTTGGTTATTGTCTTGAATATTATTATAGATAGAGATAAACTGTAAACAGCAATAATGTTCAGCAAAGTAAGATTTACAAATAAGTCAACATGACCGAAATGGTCAATTGACCCTCTAAGGAGTTATTGTCCTTTATAGTCAATTTTCAACAATTTTTATAAAATTTGTAAATTTTTACTAACATTTTCCACTGAAACTACTGGGTCAAGTTCATTATAGATAGAGATAATTGTAAGCAGCAAGGATGTTCAGTAAAGTGAGATGTACAAACACATCACCATCACCAAAATACAATTTTGTCATGAATCCATCTGCTTCCTTTGTTTTATAATAGTCACATAGACCAAGGTGAGCGACACAGGCTCTTTAGAGCCTCTAGTCTTTTTGTATTTATAACAAGAGAACGAAGTGGGGATTTTTTTTTTGTATATCAAAATTTGTGGTGATTTAAATATGATTTTTACATATAGTGAGGGATGTTGTAGATGCATCATATTTTTTATTAAAACTTATTGTATATAGTTTTCGTTAGTATGTTTAAGGGTAATTGGGTTACTTTTTTCATGTGTTGTATTTTACATATATATTTTCTTTATTCCTGTTTTTTTTTTTTAATCCTGTCTGATTGAAATAAAACATAATGTATATATGAACGTAGTTGTTTGTTTTCGTTTATTTGAATATATTTATTAGTAAAACACACATTACAAAAAAGATAGATGTACACAATAAAAACAAACAGTTATAGTCATGATAAGTTCAATTTACATGGGAATGTTAGTGTTCAATCTTTATTTGTCGATTCTCAGTTATTTCAAAGTATCCATAGTTTTCAGCTAAAATCAGTAAGGCAGCTGTTTCTGGTAATGGCGTACCGAACTGACATTCCAAACGTATTTTTCCCTGCTTCAGTAGTGAAAGATATTTGGTATCCGAAAAGAATGGTTCTAAGTTGAAGCATAGAAGTGTATATCCATTGTTGAATTCAGCCCATGTTATTTCATTCCCCGTATCCAACATCCACTTGCCTCGTGTTTCGAACATTTTAACATAAGGGGAAACGTTCGTTGCACCACTATTCTCGTTGAAATCAAGTTTGAGTGGTATGCCATCAACTGGTATTCCGTCACAAAAAAAGTCACCTGTTTTAAATCATAATTCATCAAGTTGAATGGGTTTTTATGCCCCATTTATGGGCATTATGTTTTCTGGTCTGTGCGTCCGTTCGTCCGTTCGTTCGTCCGTTCGTCCGTCTGTCCCGCTTCAGGTTAAAGTTTTTGGTCGAGGTAGTTTTTGATGAAGTTGGAGTCTAATCAACTTGAAACTTAGTATATATGTTCTGTATGATATGATCTTTCTAATTTTAATTCCAAATTAGAGATTTAACCCCATTTTCACGGTCCACTGAACATAGAAAATGAAAGTGCATGTTTCAGGTTAAAGTTTTTCAGGTTAAAGTTTTTGGTCAAGGTAGTTTTTGATGAAGTTGAAGTCCAATCAACTTGAAACTTAGTACACATGTTCCTTATGATATGATCTTTCTAATTTTAAAGCCAAATTAAACTTTTGACCCCAATTTCACGGTCCACTGAACATAGAAAATGAAAGTGCATGTTTCAGGTTAAAGTTTTTCAGGTTAAAGTTTTTGGTCAAGGTAGTTTTTGATGAAGTTGAAGTCCAATCAACTTGAAACTTAGTACACATGTTCCTTATGATATGATCTTTCTAATTTTAAAGCCAAATTAAACTTTTGACCCCAATTTCACGGTCCACTGAACATAGAAAATGAAAGTGCATGTTTCAGGTTAAAGTTTTTGGTCAAGGTAGTTTTTGATGAAGTTGAAGTCCAATCAACTTGAAACTTAGTACACATGTTCCCTATGATATTATCTTTCTAATTTTAATGCCTAATTATATTTTTTATCCAATTTCATGGTCCATTGAACATGGAAAATGATAGTGTGAGTGGGGCATCCGTGTACTTTGGACACATTCTTGTTTGTATATGCTCCAGACATAGCAGTTGAAGAAACCAATCCGAGCACAATACTTTTCGGTTTCACATCTTGGAAAACATTTTCTACGATTAACGAGGTGCTTCCTTGCATGATTGTAAAATTTTTCATCATAGTTTTTGTGAAAGGATACTTAGCATTTGTTGTCTTTAAAGCTTCTGAATGAGCGACAATTAAAGCTGGGTTAGGTCTGATCTTGCAAAGCTTGATCACGACATCTTCCAAAGAAATATGGTAGTTGGTATCAATTTCTCCAGACATCAAACAAAAACTTGGATCGTTGCGGTATAGTTTTAGTTTAAGGGATAACATGTATCTATCCATCTCAAAGATATCTGAAAAAATTGGTCCCTCCATTTCTAATGTTTGTGAATTAGAAATAAATTTTCTGCGTTCATACAGTCCAGTGTTTGTCGATATTTCATCCATGTGACCATATCTATCTTCTAAGTATAGACTAGAAGATAATTGTGTACTCTTTGCGTCCTGCCCATACAGTAGTAACGTTTTCATCATACATTTATACGGGTAATACGTATTACTAGACGTTACGATTTATCCTTGTATATAAACATCCAATTGCGACCAAAGCGACTGTAAAAATAAGTTCACAGGTCCTACCGTATCGCCATCTTGTAAATCCTCACCATTTGCTTTTTTCACTTTTAATTTCACGTATAGTTTTGATCTTTTAAGATCAATATAGTCCATACCATTGTTTGCACATAAATCGAATTCTATAGGATTGTAAACGGTTATTTGACTAACAGGTCTACATTCCTCGTATGTTATACTTTCAACACCTACTTGATATGGAGGTATCTCAAAAATCTGTAACTCTGAGGGTTGTGCTTCAATAAAATTATCTTTTGTTAACAAGGACATTATGATGAAAAAATATCCCTTTTACGTTTTTTAACAGTTTTATCTTTTTCAATTTCTTCGTCTTCTTTTCACCTCCTCTGCTTTGTGGTGAATGATGATATTTTCTCTTTCTGTCCGTTTTATTTATACTCTCACCGTTAGTTTTTATCTCTTCTTTTGCTTGATTTACAATTTGTTCACTATGTGATACTAAACGCACCTCGAAGTTTTTTTCTTTTTCTGTACGAATAGGATGAGATTTATTCGAAATTGGAATCATAAATGATCCCGATTGCGATCCTTTGTTATATCCAGATTTCATATGACCTACGTAAGCATTGGATTGTCCATTAATTACATTCTGATAATATCTAGACCATAGACATGATAGATCAACATTGGGAATGTACAGTTTATCAATGTTCGACATATCTATGCTAAAATAAGCTTGGTATAAATTGTAGTGTAAACGACAAATTATTCTTCAAAAATGAAGCGATTTCTCCGTGTTCGTCTTTTATAAGAAATTCTATGACTTGAATTTCGTTTTTCTTTATTGGTAAAAAAATTGGAAAAGAAAAAATATAATTCCATGTACTCATATCCGTGGGAAATATTCTTCTCAAAAGAGAATACTGTATGTTAGGGAAAACATTTACTCCACTACATACATCACAAAACAAGTATAATTGATGATTGTTCTTTTTTGTAGCTTTTTGATCAATGTAAATATCTAACATCCCCAGTTTCCATTCACCTTGTAATTGTAAAACTTCATTTAAACACACTTTGAACTTGAATGGTGAATTATTAGGGTAATATGCATCTGATTGATCACTTCGAATGAAAATTATATGTTCCATTATGATAAGGATTGAATTTGTTCTTCTGGTATGTATTCGTCGTACGAAAGAGGCCACCCTTGAAAACGAACCAAGTACTCAGTTTTTCCTCGTCTTTTTCTCTTCTTTATAATTTTTTCAATTATCCAAAGACTATTTTCATCTTTCTCTACTCGTTGGAGCTCACTAACATAAAAGGTCCCCCTTATAAATTCATCTCCTTTTATATTTGAAACCCTGTAAAGATCGATATTTTGTTGTCTAAATCTTTGCACCACTTTGAATATCTCTTCAGTCCATCTTTGGCTATAAGATCGATCAAAAATATGAGCTATATTTGACAGTCGAACTAAAGAACCTATTTTATACTTGTATTGTTTTTTCCTCTTTTTGTTTGTTTGTACTTTTATTTCTTTTGTTTTTTTCTCTGTTTTACTTAAATACATCTCCCCCCAGATATCACTTTCGTTGTGTGGATTAACGTCTTTAGGTGCAATGTTTTGTAAACTTCTATGTGGAGTACCATTATAATTTTGTAAGTTGTTAATATATTTATGTGTTCTATTCTTTGTGAAAAAGCGAAACATTTTGTTTTTAATAGTTTGTAGAACCCTTTCAGCGTAATTTGCATGAATTTCATTCTGAGCTGAAAAATGTCGAACACCGGTACTTTTAAATAACAACTGTGTCTTTTTGGCTAGAAATTCTTGTCCCTTATCAGTTCGAATTTTTTGCGGTTTTGCCTCACTGAATATCTTTTTAAATGCTGATGTGACTTCGTTTCCTGTTTTATTTTTCAGTGGTTGTAACCAAAGGTATCGTGAAAAACAATCAACAACAACTAACACGTATTTGTAATTTTCATTTTCTAAGGAAAATTGTTTTAGATCCATTAAATCAGCACCCCACAAATTATTCAACCCGGTGGTATACACTCTTATTCTTTTAAATGAACGACGAGGTGTTTTTTGTAAACTGTAATTATCTTGTGAATTCAACCACCGTCTTATTTTATACCGACTAACTTTTTTACCATCTGCATTCACGATATGATACAGTTTTTCAGCAGAGGCATATGCAGCTGGTCCACCCACATCATAATAATATTTACTCAGGAGAGTATCTAGTTCCTCATTCATACTTAACACAATTTGAACTGAATGCATACAACATTTTTTTCTTTTTTTAAGTAAAGTTTCACATATCCTTGATTTCACAGATAAAATTTATTAAGGAATGTAAATATTTACATCTTTTTAATTTTTCTTAGTTCTTATGTGAAACTTTACTTAAAAAAACAAAAAAAAAACAAAACAAAAAAAACAAACAAACAAACAAACAAACAAACGCAAAACCACACACTCCCACTATATCATTAAATAAGAAAAACAAAAGAATAATTTATATGTGTTTTTATAATTTATTAGTAGAAAAGATTTTATCTAACTCTTATAAAACACATATATACAGTCAAATTAAGTTCATATGTATATAACACACAAGTTCCCATATATACAGTCAAATTAAGTTCATATGTATATAACACACAAGTTCCCATATATACACATCACACAAGTTCCTGGTTTTCTTCTAAGACATTCATAATCTATTGATTTTCTTTGATGTTTTCTTTAATGTTTTCTTTTTTCTAATCCTAGTGTTATAATCCACTTCCATATTCTGAAAAAAGATAAGAAAAAATAATTATTTAATAACTAAAATCATCACTTTACCAAAATCAACACTATACTAAAATATCTAATCACGTGATATCATACGTAATCGAGAAAAAAGGAAGAAAAAATGGCTGCTACTTTGATTTTGTGTTTGTTGTTTTGTGTAGGGAGTGTAATGATTGTGGAAAGTGATATACATTTATCATCTTGTTACAGAGTGGAAGATTTGTTAGATTGTTCAAGGGAAACAGAAGAGAGATTTCGGGGAGAGGTGACTGATGATATAGAGAACATTCGTTTCAACAACATAAAGAGTAAAACACAGCTAGAAGATGTTGTATTTACCAACCATGTAACCATCATGTTAGAAAAATCAATGAATTTGTGCGGTGAATTAAATCATGATCTGATGATGATAGATGGGAAAATGTGTACAGTAAGTTTACGTTCATTTGATTTAAATGTCAACAGTTAACCCCATAAAAAAATTTGCATACATGAATATTCATTCCATATCTCAGTCACGTGACAAGATTATTTTAACATTTCTAGAAATGACATGAATCTTCGTAGATGTTGATGAAAGAAATATTAATTACATCATGATTAAACTTCAAACGTTATCAATAACAATGAATTTCGTCATAACAAAGTTTATATACCTTTTTTTTCTTCATCTAATTAGAAGTTTTTTCATCCTTCCTGATAACTCCCTTTCTCTTATAAGATTAAACATGCAAGGATTATTTCTAACACTTACATCATCTTTCTTATCATCTTCCTCAGAACTGATTTCAATCACATTTCTTTTTTTACACTGTAGAATAAAAAGTAAAACTATTACCTATATTGTATTAAACATTTATATTGTAAAGAAATTGTAAAAAAGAAAACTACACTTAAAAATAATATACTTTATAAAATATGTTTACTTTTAACTCTTTCTTAGTAATATTGTTAACACTATATAACTTAAAGTAAGTTAAATGTATACCTACATTTCTCTCTTGGTTTCCCATATTATTTTCATTAGTGAGGTCTATCATCTAAAAATAAACATGTACATGTATAGGTTTAGAATAAAAGGATCCGAATAAAAATATAACAATTATAAGAAGAAAATTAACTTTACTTGTATACTATTAACATATTTAATTTGTTAACGTTGACATTTACAACCAATAGTAAATAACATATAGATTTGGAAAAATATTTGCTTATCTATATATAGTTTTCAATAAAAATGAAAGAACATGCAAATTTATACTTACCACTACATCTGTACTTTTCTTGTATAATTCCTCCATCTGTAAAATTTAAGAATATATAAAATCATATTTCTTTATTATTATTTTTTCTTTCACAGATTACTAAACCAACTTCTAAGTCTTTATCCGACACAAGTGGGAGTACTACTGACAATGAACTGATGACTGATACAGGTAATTTTAAACATTGATTTTTTTCTACATGTTTTAATGAATTTTTTTTTATTAATTCTTGTTTCTTGAGAATGCATACTATAATAAATCAATAACTTACAACATGGAAAACTTACTGTTTTCTGTTTTTTTTTCTTCTTCTTATAATGTATAAAATCTTGGAAACTCTATCCTACATTTGTAACAATCATTTCTTTAGATATTATTTATTTAATTTTGTATTTATTTTCAGTTATGTTTTCAAACATGAAAGATGATGAAGAAATGACTACATTAGAAATTCTTGGATGTAAGTATTTTTAGCTTTTTGAAGTAACGAATATACAATATAATGTTAAAAATATAATAGAGGTATATAAAATTATTAATAAACAATGTCCATTATATCTACATGAACTTATTGAAATTAAAAAATGTAATTACTCTTTTAGAAATGCCATTGGGTCAGTTTAAAAGTTTGGTTGGTAATTGGGAGGGCAGTTCGTGTCAGTGTTCCTCCTGCAGATCTCAATGAGCTGTAAATCAGTTTATTTATTTATCATGTATACTCTGGCTTTTAAATTATTTGGCATAATTTTTTATTTTGTGTTCTTAATGCTTGAATTACTTTTAGTGCTTTATAATTGCTACTGCATGAATGTTAGTTTATCTGCATTTTATGTTTGCTTAAATGCTTTAATTGTGCTAATTAATTGCTGTGCTTGATAACATTATTTATTTTGCATGTTTTATGTGTTTTATGTATTGTGCTTGTCTTATATGTATGTTGGATAAAAGCTCTACAGAGCTTATGTTGTATTGTTATATGTATAACCGACTTTAAATAAATCTTTTATGCCTTTATGCCTTATAAATCACATTGATAAATAGTGTAATATTATATGTATATATATATATATATATATATATATACATATACAACTAGTTTAAACATCAACCTAACAATGTTATATCTGTAAAATTAATTCTTCAAATTTGTGTGTTCTCATGTAATGAGATTGAGAAAACTCATTAACTTTTTTTAACGGTAAGAAAAGAAAAAAATAATAGATTAAGTAAACTACATGTATATGTAAAATTCATGTTTGATTTTTTTTTATTCATACAAAGAAAAATTTACTTTTCAGATGTGGAAAATACAGAGGGAAAAGATAATGAAACTTATGTTATATTATTAGGTGTACTTTCATTTTTATGTATATTTATGATTTTTGTTTTTATAATACTGTATAGGAAACATGTTTGTTTTAAATGTTATGACCATACTATTCTTCTTTCACATGTAGACACAGTTTCACTGAGAAGAATGCCTAGCATTACTTCATTGACGAGTGACAATGAAATTGTGTTTTCATGTGAAATGGAACGAAAATATAAGTAAGATATTTGTTAAATTAGGTATTTGTTTTAGGTTAGCTTTATTCACAGTTTAACTTTTTTTTCATTTCAGATATTTTGTCATCCTTAACAGAAATAATATTAGGACTAATTCCCATGAGGCAGAGTGTAAAAGACAATAATAGATTTAATACAAAAGGTTTTTGTAATGGTTTTTAATAGAAATTTGAACTATAATACATTTATAAATCTTTTATATCAGTTATTTAATTATATTTTTCATACGGAAATATACGAATGAATACGAAAACTAATGAAATGATATAACATTTTGTATCTTTACCAGAAAATAAATACACAACGAAAAATTCCAGATCAATATAAATTCATTCAATGAAATATACATATATTTACACAAAATACAATATAATTACTGTGTGAAACGTTCTTCAAGTTTTAATTTCCTTTCCATTAAATTATAAACACTCACTTTCATTTTTTCTGATCGAAGCGTGTCCATGAACAACACATGAAGAATGAAAAAGTTTAAAACGACAATATTTTCCAAGGTCAATGTTCTCACATTCTCTCTGTATTTTCCTAGTATGTGACTGTATTTAAACTCACAGAACGCCTGATCAAAATGTTTTTCGAGTTTATCTAGTTCACTGTCCATCAAACATTCGTGTTTATGTTGTGATCCATGTTCCACTTTGCATCCCTGACAAAACTTCTTTGATAATTGTTGCACCATTTCATCCAATAATACAGCAAAAGAAAACAGTAATATAGTTGAAAGCAGTCTTTTTTCCATACCAACTTTAATTGCCACCATTGTACTATCAGTGTTCGTCTATAAATGAATGAAGAAATAAGATGCTGTCCTTTAGATAACACAGTTTCGTCCAATTTTCTTTAGTGATCAGAATCTTTTTCCCTTTAACAACAAGCTGTATTCGAGTATGTTTTCCTCTTTTCTTCACCACCACTTTTGTTGTTTCATCAATTAAACACTCGATCTGTTTCTTGAATAAATCAGTATGCAAGTGATCAAAGTCACAACCGTACACCTCCTTGGATAAATCAACCTGTGCCTGTGCCATTGATATAACTGTGTGCTTTTATAGTTGTGGTAGCAGCTTAACTTGTTCATGATGATTCATTAAGAGATAAACGAAACGTATGGTGAACGTTTCGGTCACGTGGTTAGAAGGAGGGTCACTCGAATACTTTTTTTCCTCCCTTCTTTTTATGTGAATTTCATTTATATTTTATTTATAGAAGGGTTTGGTAAAATGTAACCAGTACAACCACTTAATAAACTAACCCATAGATCTATACTCCCATTTTGTGTTGATAAATTAACAACTGCCGCAATAACAATTATGAAAACTATTATCATCTGACAAAAATACACGATCTCTGCTTTTGGTACATTCTGTCCAAAAAAACACCACTTTGTTTGAAGGTTTTCTGTGCTCATCCTCTCTAACGTCTTACCTCGAAATATATTTTTTTTTTAAATACACAAAATATATATATATATGTCTATATTTTATAGTAGAATTTCATTAAGAAGATGTAATTTCCAATTTTCAATATGAAAACTTTTGTTATCATATTGTTGTTTTAGTTAAAATAATGTATGTTTATCAATTGAAAGTAATAAAATATACAATCTAGTTTTCTTTTCTTCGAAAATAAACAAGTTGTGAACCTTTTGTAGATATTTCATATTCGTTGGAGAAGAAAAACGAACTGATCATGTACAACAATAATAGACTCTTTTTGAATGATTTGTTGGTCCTTAAAAGGACCGTTGTACACATGTAAATGATATACATGGATTTTTTTTTCTTATTGATAGTTGACAGGATCCATAAACTTGTAGTCTGCTAACACTGCATCAAAGTAACATCCACAAAAATATAGATCTTCAATAAACTCTGGGTGGTGTTCAAAGTTGTATAGAATACAAACAATGTAACCGTTTTTCAGACGCCATGTTTCTACTGGACACCGAGATAGTTCTTCATGATGAAGTTTATCAACCCTGTTCCTTATCAAATTTGCAGTCTTTTTGGGACCTCTTCGTGATCGTCTGATCTTCCCTGTTAGTTCTCTTTCTCTTACAAGTGTATACATATTAAAATTTTGGAGATTCATACTGTTTGTTCTTATGAAATTACTAATGATGTATGCTATATAGTAAACGTTTTTCTTAGTTTATAAACTTTTTACATTTAGATTATACGTTTACAAGATTAAACTTTAGGATGTTAACGTGCATGTCTCAACGTGTATGCCACGTTTACAAGATAATACGTAGGAGGGTAGGGGGGATTAAAAAACATGTCCGTTAATTCCCCCCCCCCCCCACCGGATTTTAACCAGGATGTTAAGTACAAGTTAAGAAGATTAAGAGATTAATCCACTTCAGTTAAGAGGATTATAACCAGGATGTTAGGTAGCAGTTAAGAGGATTAGGAGATTAATCCACTTGAGTTAAGAGGATTATAACCCGGATGTTAAGTAGCAGTTAAGAGGATTAAGAGATTAACCCACTTCAGTTAAGAGGATTATAACCCGGATGTTAAGTAGCAGTTAAGAGGATTAAAAGATTATAGACCGGATTTAACGTCATAGTTAAGAGGATTAGCTGTCATGTCACTTCCTGTGGTGGAATTGTGGCGGACTGACCCCATTTCATACTACTGACAGCTCTCCCTTCAAAAGCAGCTTTTTATAATACCTTAACCAAAGAAGCTATTTCTGATGAAAAGTATGAACACGCTCAAAAGGTCTGGAACACGTTCAATATGAAAACCTTAGGGGATTTTCACAATTTGTATGTATTAACAGATACGCTACTCTTAGCAATTGTTTTCGAACGATTCCGTGACATGACCCTTAAATATTACAAGTTGGATGCTAGTCACTTTTTCACGAGTCCAGGTTTAGCATGGCAAGCAGCATTGAAAATGAGCGGTGTCTGCCTGGATTTAATTACTGATCCCCTCATGTACAACATGATAGAGCTTGGAACACGAGGTGGGGTCAGTATGGTTACCAAAAAATACAGTCGAGCTAATCATCAATATGTGGAGGACTTTAATGAATCAGATGTGAAAAAACACATCATGTATCTAAATGCTAACAATTTGTACGGTTGGGCAATGTCTCAACCATTGCCTTATGGTTTTTTCCATTTTTTAAATGAAGGTGAAATTAGTCATTTTGAGTTACAGAAAGTCAAGTCAGATGCAAAAGAAGGCTACATTTTAGAAGTAGACATAGAATATCCTGAACATCTCCACAACAAACATAACGATTATCCTCTGGCACCCGAACATCTACTCATTGAAGACAAAGATCTATCGAAATACAGTACTGATTTATGGGGAAAGTTAAATTCTGTGAAGAATGCAAATGGTGTGGAAAAAGTGAAACCTAGGATTAAAACCCGAAAATTAATTTCAACTCTAAAGAAAAAGACAAACTATGTGGTGCATTATCAAAATTTACAACTTTATACAGAACTTGGAATGAAAATAACTAAAATACATAGAGTATTAGGATTTCAACAAAAGGCATGGCTTAAAACCTACATAGAATTCAACACCAACATGAGAAAACAGGCAAACAACGACTTTGAGAAGGACTTTTTCAAACTGATGTGTAATAGGTATGTTTCTCGTTTTTTTTTATATATAGATTAGACCGTTGGTTTTCCCGTTTGAATGGTTTTACACTTTTGGGGCTCTTTATAGCTTGTTGTTTAGTGTGAGTCAAGGCTCCGTGTTGAAGGCCGTACATTGACCTATTATGGTTTACTTTTTTTTTAAATTGTTATTTGAATGGAGAGTTGTCTCATTGGCACTCACACCACATCTTCCTATATCTATGTTATTTTTAAATGTGTAAGATTTTAAAGTGTTGTCAAGATCTCGAGTTTGCTTGTTGTCTCATTGTCGCATTACCCACATTGATTTAATTATGTTTTGTGGTTTTTGTGTCAGCTTCTAGTACTTATCTAAAAGTATTCCTACTTTTTCAGTGTTTTTGGTAAATGTATGGAAAATTTGCGTGCTAGGATGAATCTAAGACTAATCAATTCAGCCTCGGAAGAAAAACTAAAAAAGTTAGTAGCTCAGCCGTCGTTTCTATGCTGTCAAATTTTCAATGAAGATCTCGTTGGAGTACACAACCAACAGATCAACCTAACTCTCAATAAACCCATCTATGCCGGACAAGCTATTTTAGACCTTTCAAAGAGACTGATGTATGAATTCCTTTACAAGGTGATGAAGCCTCAGTACGGTGACAAGATCAACTTGCTGTTTACAGATACAGGTATGATATTTTTGTTTGTTTGTTTGTTTAAATGCAAGGCATTGTTTCTTTAAATTTCTAATATTTCTCATTGTTTTCTCCTTTGTATAAGTAGAATAAAGGAAGAGATTCCTCTTTGGTATTGTGCTAACATTTCTGAATTCATTTTAGATTCGTTGTGTTATGAGATTCTGACTGATGATGTATATGAAGACATGAAACCTATCAAAGACCTATTCGATACCTCCAACTACGGCTCATTCAACAAAACGAAACATCTCTTTTCCAGCAAATATAAGAAAGTCGTTGGGAAATTTAAAGATGAGCTTGGTGGTGAGTTCTTTCAAACAAACTTTTTTTTTCTCTCTCTCTAAAGTTTAACATAAACTTTCTTTCAAATTTTTCTTTTTCTTGTGAATTTTCTGTAAAATTTCCCTTTTTCTTTTGAATTTTCTGTTAAATTTTCCTTTTTCTTGTGAAATTTATGTTAAATTTTCCTTTTTCTTGTGAAATTTCTGTAAAATTTTCCTCTTTCTTGTGAAATTTCTGTAAAATTTTCCTTTTTCTTGTGAAATTTCTGTAAAATTTTCCTTTTTCTTGTGAAATTTCTGTAAAATTTTCCTTTTTCTTTTGAATTTTCTGTTAAATTTTCCTTTTTCTTTTGAATTTTCTGTTAAATTTTCCTTTTTCTTGTGAAATTTCTGTAAAATTTTCCTTTTTTCTTTGAATTTTCTGTTAAATTATTATTAAATATTGTCTTTCTCATGTGCCTCAAAAAATCTTTTCAGGTGTTCCTTTAAAAGAATTCGTTGGCTTAAGACCTAAAATGTACAGCCTTTTGTATAACCAGACCTCTACAGAAGGTATCACATGCGAAAAGGAAAAAAAAGTGGCGAAAGGCATTTCAAAAACTGAAATAAAACAGACTCTCCGACATGAAAAGTATAAGAAATGTTTAAATGAAGAAACTAAGACCACCAATTCAATGACGTGCATTAGAAGTAAAAATCATGAACTGTTCATGGATACCGTTGTGAAAAAGGACTGTGTAGTTTTGATGATAAACGCTACTGGAAGAACCCAATTGAAAGCTATGCCTATGGACATTATAAGATAGACACATATTAGTGATAGTATTTATTAAATATTCTAAAAAACTAACCGTCTCAGTTTGTTTGCATATATGTCCATAATGAAATTTATGAAATGTTATTCCAAGGCTATAAACACCACACTGAATGAAAGCACACCACATCATCATTACATCGCCTGAAAAAATGCTCCCATCTCCTCCTCAGAGAGATTGTATAGATTGTTTTTCACAGGAGAAACCTGCGCATATTTTGCGGTCTTGCTAACCCACTGTGGAAGTGATTCTTCTCGTCTCTTTGTGGCCACCCTCACCGGAATTGCACTTCCATTACTCCACATCGGGTCTGTTTGAAGTGGAGTGGTCTCGTTTTCATATATTATTGTTAGGTGTCTGCAATAATAAAAATGAAATATTTAAATAAATAAACCAGAGAGAAATGAAATACTTTCAGTGTTGCTTATCTTTTTTTTTTTTAAGGACAAAAGGTTGTTTGCAAGTTCAATTCTATACTTAAAAAACAAGTATTGCTTTGTTTGCATTGTATCAAGTTAAGAATGCATGGTGATTCTTGAGAACAAAAAAAACCCACCCTCTATTGCAAGACTTACCTATTGTATGTATTGTTAACTTGTTCTCACCCTGAGCATGTATGAAATATTTGCCACTGGACGTTAAGCAACCAACAATCAATCATGATTCTTGAACATATTTAAACTCTACATTAATAAATGTATACTTACGGAAGGTGTTGGTGGTGGTGCATAAACCGGCGCTGCATTTTCTTTAAGAACAACCTGCTCCTGTGGCTGGGAGAGCGGCTAAAACATGAAAAATAAAATAAAACTCAAACTCAAATGTTATGAAGAAAGTTTTATACTTGCGAGAGGTGTTGATGGTGTGCATATTGTTTTTCGTTCATTATTTTGTACATAAATTAGGTTGTTATCTTTTTTCTCCCCTCGGATGTTTGTTTTACATTCATCATTTTGAAGCTATTTATAGCTGACTATGAGGTATGGGTTTTGCTTATTGTTGATGGCCGCAAGGTGACCAAAAGTTGACAATTTCTGTATCATTTGGTCTCTTGTGAAGAGTTATCTTATTAACAATCATACCACATCTTTGTTTTATGTTATTCAATTGTTGCATTAAATTATTTAAAATAAAAGACAAATGTGAACACCGATATCTCCCCCAACAAAAGCGAGGTAGATAGATAAACAGAAAGATAAACGGTAATAGACAATACTTAAAACCTTCCTGTTGTTTATGGTAAGCGCATACAAACAGAGAAAAAAAACACCTCAAAGGGCATAATCTTTAATTTCCTCTGTTTTTAAAGAAAACTCCTACATGTGAACCTCGTGTAAAAACAAAAAGAAAGAAAATAGTCTTACCTGTGGAAAGTATGCTGTTAGGGACTCTAGCCCCCTCAGGGTAAACAGATCATCCAGCTCGTCTAGCCCTAAATTCAGCTTCATCGATCCATTTGACGTCGCCAAATCTAAATAAAATAGTCCTCTAGCGGACTTTTTAAAGGAAAGCACTTTCCCTCTCCCGAATTGAGTTTTGTACTCCGTCCTACCAGTTGAAGTAATAATCTGACTAAATTGCACATTTTCGGCTGCCATTATAACACTTAATCGTTTGCAAATATATTTCTAGACAAAGGTTAGAAGTACTGACTTGTAAACGAAAAATACGCACTTTTATATTTATTTCATTTTTTCTAGCTTATATTATCTAAACCAATAATATTACACTTTGAAGTATGGGGTGGGACTAAAGGAGGGACAACCACCTCATTCTTAGGTTTCGCATAACAACTCTATACCAAATTGTTTATGTGGTGCGCAAACAAAAATGCGCTTAACAACAAAACAACGTGTTGATGAATCTTTAGAAACTATACTGTAATAATATGTCATCTGCTTTATTTTTGGGTTTCTTCACTTAAAATCTTTATCTAAAGCAGCTACATTGTAAAAAAAAAACCCAAAACGTTCGATTTTTTTCTGAAATTTTTTTTTGAGTGCCATTGTCTCGTACCTAATATTTTCTTATTATATGTTCCGTTCCCCCCCCCCCCTTTTTTTTCGAGTTATACTATTGTTGAAGCTCATATAGCAACATCTCAATTCTGTCATATATATTCTTTTTCGTATTGTTCTTTTTTTTTGACACAATCATAATCTCCCGCCTTTTTATTTTTAATTAAACTGTTGATTATGTGCACATGCGCAGACGATTCACAGAGAAAAAACTGAAAAATCAAAAATGGTGCTCGCTAAGTGTTTGTTGTTATTAAGTATTGTTGTATGTTATGGTCAAGTGCATGACCTTAATATAAGGAAATGCAAAAGTGTCTACGATGAAAGCTACGAGGTAGTGGAACTGCAGTGCTTGTATGAGGGGAAAGGCAGCTACATTTTCCATGGGTCGACTTCAGTGAAAAAGATCACCCTGGACAGACTGGCGGGTTCCAGCACATTGATGACTTTTGGCCAGCATTTAGAAAAAGTAACCATTAAAACATGCACCATAGACAATTGTTGCCAGACCATTTCGACAACCCCTAGCACGGAAGTGCAGATTGCAGATAAAATTTGTGTAAGATGCTATTACGTAACTTGTTTTCAACATCCGCCATTTTTATTGTTTACAAAAAAATGACACCTTCTTTATGAAAGACAAATTCCCTTTATTTTCTTTTGAAAGTATAACAATATAAGAAAAGAAATATTTGTTAGCATAATTTTACTTGTATTTCTATTAAACAGATTTGTGTTAAAAACTATAAATATTAAATTTGATAAATGTCTATAAATATTATTGTTTTTGTTTACAGTCACTGGAAGACCTTGTTTCCACTACTGATGCGGATGAGACCTCTCCCCATACGGAGGGGGGTTCTCCTGACTCCTCGACAGAATGGTCTCAAAGCGTTCCAACATCCGCAGTGTACGACCACAACCAAATGTCCAGCACTCTCCCTGACCATCAACAGGTGGGTTTTCGTCTGTAGACCAAAAAGAATCCCTATTTAACATAACCATTACATTGTGGTGGTGTATTCTAAAAAACATGAAAACACTGCTGTTAAAATTAACGTAAACAATTTTGAAAGTACTTATTTTCACTATTTTAGACATTTATACTTATAAATTTCTCATGCTTTAAATTCAGCTAAAGCTAAATGTGTATTGATTGTAACATGTAGTAGGGTGTGGATTAGGTTATGTTATTTTATTTGTGTACATGTAGTTTATTATTTAATTTTTTATTTTAGACTACTACAGAAAATGAGACCAACTCAACAACACCATGGATAGTGGCAACCGTCACCACTTTAACAGGTAGCTTAAAAGTTTATATAATTTTTCTTGGAGTAATTTTGTTTTTTTTAATTGTCTTAATTTTGGTGTTCTTATTAAAAAAGTATTACTATCAATCAGACTACATTCCAGTTAAGAACGATGATTCTTTATATGTTGAAATGGATACCATAACTAGTTAAATTATTTCTTTTCTTGTAGTACTTCTGGTGATAGCTCTCATTTGTTTGGGGAAGAAATGTTTGAGGAATAGTAGGGGAGGGTTAATTGAGCATGGTCTTCCTCTACAGGAGATTCCTACTGCCCCTAAATATAAGTACTATAAGGATAAAAGAAATAATTATTAATTTAAATTGTAATTTCAATATCACTGCTTTTAACTTACAGTGATATTCTTTCTAATAGGTGGATTTATTGTTTGGAGGAAAAGACATCCTCAAAATATTTCAAACTCTGAAGATGAACTCTATAATAAAGCCTGGTACAATTTAAGTAGTGACAATTTATAAAATTTGTATTTTTTTTTTTATTTTCTTGTAGAGCAATTTCAAGTTCTAATCTTTACTATGATTAGTGTATTAGTGGTTTTAAACCGCATTCATAGACTTTTGAAAAATGCTATACCAGCTTTTAGAAACTTTATTCCCCCTGTAAGACAGCTTATTAACCCTCCTCAACATCAACCACTACACCAAGCAGCAGTCCAACCTATACCACCTGCAGTACACCAGGAAGTCATCCTACCCTTACCAGCACCTCCACTCATTTTAAGAAGAAGCACCAGACAGTCCATACCACCCAACAGACTTAATTTGTGTATTATGGTTTTTTTTTGTTTGTTTTCAAACCAAACTTCTATATAATTTGTGTAATTAAGATGTACCTAACACTACAGAGGGATAACTCTGTAAAATCAGCTAAATGATTTAATTATGATATGTATTTAAGGGCATTGTAATAAGCTTCTCAATGGTTGAAATTAGTGTTTGTTAAACTGTTATATACCCAGTGTAATTTTTATGAAGAAATGGTTGGTTCAAATATTTTGAAATTTTTATCAAAGGTTCACAATTAATACTTTGTTAAAATTTTAGACCAAATTTATTTTAGTTAAGGTGTTGGATACCACCTTAATTATAAAACTATGAACAATACCATTGTTAGACTAGCTTTATGAATCATATTGCTTCATTAAGTAACTTTATATACAAAAATGTTTAAAGTATTTCTTACCTGTCCTTTAAAATATCTAATGCTATCTGCAGCATGTCTCGGCTTTGCACACTATTAGCTGTATTGCACTGCCGCATCAATTCTCCCAGAAATGTCTCACTCATTCGTATGAGACATCCTATTCTAGTTTCCCTCCTTTCATGCAACAAAGCATGATATAGTGCAGAAACATTAAATTGTGTACTACTAAATGTGTTGATGGGTTGCTGACAGTACCAATTCTTCATTTCTTCAAACAACTCAGGTTGTATTGAACACTTTTAACACGCGAAAAAATGACTCCCCACTACTGGCACATGCTGAGATACAAAATTAGTCAATTAAGAAATAAAGTTACTGATTGAAGCACGATGATCCATCATAAAGTTTTGTAAATCGAATGAAAGAGGGACGAAAGATACCAAAGGGACAGTCAAACTCATAAATCTAAAACAAACTGACAACGCCATGGCTAAAAATAAAAAAGACAAACAGAAAAACAATAGTACACACGACACAACATAGAAAACTAAAGAATAAACAACACGAACCCCACCAAAAACTAGGGGTGATCTCAGGTGCTCCGGAAGGGTAAGCAGATCCTGCTCCACATGTGGCACCCGTCGTGTTGCTTAAGTGATTACAAATCCGGTAAATAGTCTAATTCGGTAGGTCATATTCATGAAAGGGAAGGGGATTGTAGTTACGACGTAAGGAACATATCCGATATCATTTGTGAAACGGTTATTCCATAACGGTCAACTAACTCGTGATGGCGTCCGTAAAATTTACGAAGGGATGATTTCAACTTCACCATTTGGAACTCTTGGTTTAATAGCTTCCTTGTGAGCAGCAAACCTCTATCAAGAAAATCATGATAGGAAATGCAAGCACGGGAATATCGTATCAATTGGGAGATATATACCCCGTATGCAGGTGCTGCTGGAATGTTGCTACTTAGAAATGGAAAGTTCACAATTGGAAAGCTGAAATCATCTCTTTTGTCGTAAAGTTTTGTTTTCAACCGACCCTCATTGTCAATTTCTAGATGTAAGTCAAGATATGAAGCCGACTTAACTGTATCTGTAGTATCCTTTATCTCTAGTTCGATTGGATAGATGTGAAAGTATGACATTTTTCCTAAATATTAAAGGATTTATTCTTCTCTCTTGGTTATGATGAGATTCATTAAATAAAGCTGGGTTGATAAATTTAATTCCTTTAGACTTAACTGAGATGCCATTTTTAGGATTAATTTATATATGACTAAGCATCCATTGTGATGACAAAGGAGATATTAGCATTTCTATGCTATATTATCTTAAGAAGTTTATTGAGGGTTTTTTTTTTTTTTTTTTTTTTATTGAAGGTTTTTACAAAGGAGAGTGATAATTTTCTATACATAAGAAAGACTTAACATCCTGTGTTTGACATGATTATAAATTATGGATAAATTGATACATTTTTCACTTAATTTCTCTCTTTAAATTTATTTTATGATGAAAATAGAGAATGTCAGATTTTTGAAATGATGTTACTTCAAAGGGTGTTGTTTATATTATACATATCAAGAAGTTTTGTATATGTTTACACAAGTCTGTTTTGTTATGTTAAGAAGAAGTTTAATTCAAATTAGAAGTAATATATGTTTATCTGTCTGATGTTCTCCATTAACAGTTAATCAGTTTTGAAACTTGATTGCAATTAAGACAATTTCCTATACTCTACATCTAAAGATTGTTATACATGTTTATCTATCAACAGTTATTTAGCTTGAGGCTTGATTGTAATTAAAAATATTTAGTAATTACACAGTATGATAACTTCTAAAGGAAGAAAATAAAAATATTTATGAAGCTTTACATCAGAGGAATTATCTGATATGATCTATCAGATTAAAAGATAACGTTTACTTGGTCTTAAAAATAATGTAAAAATATCAAAAATGCTATTGATGTTGATGGGGAAACATTAGACAGACCTTAGTAGTATATGAAATGTTTATACTGTAATATAAAACATGTATATAGTCTTTGTTTTTCTTGTTATTAAGCAATATAGTTGTGATAATTTATTAAATGTTAATTGTTTTAAAGTTGGTGCTAAATAATTGTGATAATCATTAAAGTTCATGTTTCAAATCATGATAGTTGTACTCCTGATAACCTGCTGTTGTATATATTTAATATATTCATTTACAATGATAGTTTAAGAGAGGAAAATATACTCTTTAAAGACAAGTTTTATATATAAAAAAGTAGTGCTTATGCTATAGTTTTGGTGCTAACTGTTTTATGGTGCTATGCATTCTGCCAGATTCCCCTATAAAGACAAGTTTTATAAAGAGAGTAGTACACTACATTTTTACTAAAGTTTTGGTGCTGTGTATTCTTACATTGAAAAAATAAGCATTTACGGTTGTTAATCAAACCATGATACCTGTATATATTTTATCTATATTTTGTTTCTTTAGTGCAACATTCCATCTTTTAATTTTTGCTTCATGCATGTTTTCATTTTAAACATGGAAACCATGTGGGTTATATTTTTATTTTATAACATAATTTATCTTCTATCACATTCCATCAAGTTACTTTTTATATTGTAGTCATTTTTAAAAACTAGAATCATCTAGTTAATCATATTACTATATGTAATCTTTTACATGTCTCTTTTAAGAAATCCATTCTTGTTAAAAAATCCCATTTGTTTTAGAAGCTTTATAAAATTTTATATATATTAGAAACAAACTCAGGGTTGTATGCTCAAATATTGGTTTTAATACAAGTTTTTATATACTATACATATATTGTAATATTTATTTTTAAAATACTCAATCAGTTTTTGCAATAATGGTGATCAACACAAAATGTGATGTATACATAATGTATATAAGTTTTTGATAATAAAAATAATCTATTTTCTTCAATCTTTGTTTTATCTCTTCTCCAGTTTCTGTAGTTTGTGTGTTGTGGAAAGAAAATGGATGCCAACCCCTTGTCAACAACCATCTCTCTCACATATTGGTTAACTCCAAGCAAATAAAAATTTAGACAAGCAAAAAACAACACAAAATTCTACAATGTGGACAACATGGGCGACAAACGTACCCTGGTTACCAACCAATGTTGCTCTACCTTGCAACGTGGAAAACAAAATGGACGACAAACATATCCCTGGTTAACCACCAATGTTGTTCTACCTTGAAACGTGGAAAACAAAATGGACGACAAACATACCCTGGTTACCAACCAATGTTGCTCTACCTTGGTCAAAAGTATGATACGTGGACCAAACATTCCACCATCACTAGCACAATGTTTACATTGCTCTACCTGCTCTACTGTTTTCTTATCCCTATTCTACTACTACTATAGATTTCTAGACAAAGGTTAGAAGTACTGACTTGAAAACGAAAAATACGCACTTTCATACTTATTTCATTTTTCTAGCTAATATTATCTAAACCAATAATATTACACTTTGAAGTATGGCGTGGGACTAATGGAGGGATAACCACCCCATTCTTAGGTTTCGCATAACAACTCTATACCAAATTGTTTAAGTGGTGCGCAAACAAAAATGCGCTTAACAACAAAACAACGTGTTGATGAATCTCTAGAAACTATACTGTGATAATATGTCATCTGCTTTATTTTTGGGTTTCTTAACTTAAAATCTTTATCTAAAGCAGCTACATTGTAAAAAAAAAATCCAAAGCGTTCGATTTTTTTTAGTGCCATTGTCTAGTACCTAATATTTTCTTATTATATGCGTTTCCGTTCCCCCTTTTTTCGAGTTATACTATTGTTGAAGATAATATAGCAAAATCTCAATTCTTTCATATTTATTCTTTTTCGTATTCTTCTGTTTTTTTGACACAATCATAATCTCCCGCCTTTTTTTTAATTTTCATCCATGGAGATCCCTGATCCCTAGTTAATATTGAGTTATTTTTTTTTACTTTTCAAAGACATACAATTTGGAATAGAACTCCTATATGACTATGGTGTAAAAGTTGTGTTCTGAGATGGATGGATTGTAGGCATATTCCATGGATAGACAGTAGAAGGCAGATGGCGTAATTATCTAGCCTAACCGAGTGACAACATCAATTTCAGTAAAATGGTGGTCGGACTCTACCACACCATTTTACATGGCAGCATTAGTAAATCAGAGGACCATCTGTACTATGGAGATAATACAGTATTAATGGGGATGAAAGTTTTGTCCGAAAGGGTGCAAAATACTTGCATCCTTCAGATGTGTAACAAAATTTTAAAAAGAGGTAAGTTATTATTTTTACATATTATGATAATAATCCGTAAAATTGAGAATGGAAATGGGGAATGTGTCAAAGAGACAACAACCCGCCCAAATAAAAAACAACAGCAGAGGGTCACCAACAGGTCTTCAATGTAGCGAGAAATTCCCGCACCCGGAGGCGTCCTTCAGCTGGCCCCTAAACTAATATTCTTCAATCTATTTGAACGCCTCAGTGGTGCTCGAGGGGGTGGTGCAGGTGGTCTATTTATAACAGGTGGGAGTGCTGCTGATGGTCTATTCAAAACAGATGGGAGTGTTGCTGGTGGTCCATTTATTACGGGTGGGATAGTCCGAGATTACTCTGACGTCCAACGGTTGTTTTGCCAGACAAGCTGGGGCCTTGGGACGTCAGAGCTCGTCCCATATCAAAAAGTGGATATTTGCCCACCCAAAATAGATGCTTCTTTACTTCTGGTTCCGACTAACAGCCTTGAAATTATATAAATCAGGCATCAATCTGTTCATTTTTCATTTATCTCTTCATTTATGTAAGTTTCACGTACCTGCCAACCTTTATTTTTCCATATTTTATCAGTTTTCACAGAGTCCCATCGATTTAGACATTTTTAGCTGTTGCACGTTTATTGTCGTCGTCTTTCAGAGACAGATATATATTTAATTTATATCACAAAAACAAATGTCTAGCATACATCATTTACATTGATTGATTGATTGTTGGTTGCTTAACGTCCAGTGGCAAATATTTCATGCATATTCAGGACGAGAACAAGTTAACCATAAACACAATAGGTAGGTTTGTTATAATAGAGGATGATGGTTGGGGAAATTTGGACTGCCACTGGAAAATGAGGGTATATTGGATAGAGACATAAATTTTGCCTTGCAACAGGCCACCTACGGACCCCTCAGAGAGTTGTTGCAAGGGTTCTTCACGTGCAAAGAACGTGGCACTCTCTTTACACGAGGCATCGGATTTAACGTCCCCCTTCTGACCGGACGTGATTGCAAACTTGATACATCCCGCACAGCCAAACTGACGTCCCACTTCGGCAAGCGTTTTAGTGCCGGTGGGGAGAAGACAAAGTGACCATATTTCTATACCCCAGTCACCCTTATTTACATTATTAAAATTGTTCATCCTTAATTGAGGTACATGGTGATTGTACCTCATCTACAGATTGTTCACTTTGAGTTTCCAACATCTCATCCTCCTCCACCCCCACTTCTTGATTCCATGGGGACTGGTTCAAGAAGTTGTCAGCCATTTTAGTTCTGTAAATTAAAAAAATAATGGTATATTTTTTTTATTCTAACAAAATTGATTTTCCTCTAAGTTCAGTATTTTAGTGATTTTACTTTTGAATCCTTAATCCTACAAACTTTCTATCCCGTAAATGTTTACGAAGAATTTACGAAGCCTAACGTTATACATACAATCAAAACAATGGTTACACAGGTAGATATAATAATTTTGTCATTTGAAGTATGTGATAGATATTTTCGAAAAGATGTATACGATTACCTTAAATATCAATATTAATTAACGAGAACCGTATACTCTTTCTGGTTGGTATTCAGTGAAAACATTCATTCGTAGATGAGTAAAACAAAGAGAGGTATTAACGACTTTTGACAAGCAACGTAGATGACTGAAAGATTACAGGTAAATATTACATGTCATTAGGTAAAACGGAACATAATATTGTCATTTATAGTATATGCAAATTGTGTGTTGAAAAAAACACATTGCAGTCGTACAGGACATATCATGGTTGAACGTGCAAGCGCTGTATAATCCAATTCAATTTGTTTGACATGTCTTCAATGTTAATCAGTGTCTCTTATTTACCATGTGTTAAAAGGGACATGTTTTATACGAAATAGCATGTTTCTGTTTTTTTTTTTATGTTAGTCATCTTCAGTATGTAATAATTTCATTATTATGAACACTTACGCTTCATCCTCTAAACCCGTTTCTTATGTATACGTTGTAAAATACTGAAAAGATAAGTTAGTAGTTTTCAGAATCATACGATTGCATATAATTTGCTTGTAGATTAAACAAATACGATTATATCCGGGTCACTCAGGTAAGCTGAAAATAAGTTTGTCATTTATAGTATTATACAAATGAATGTAGGACAGAAAGTCACAGGACAAAAAGTCACAGGACAAAAAGTCACAATTGTTTTTTTCTGACTATTGTATATAAACCAACTTTTTAAACAAAATATATCAAAAAAATATCAAAGATTATCAAATAATTGTTAAAAAAACAAAATGTCTAAGTGACTTGTCACTTAAATGGCTTCATGGTGCCAAGAAAAACATCTTTTGCATGATTAAAATTAAATAAATCTTTATTTTTCAAGTATAATGACACATTTACTAAACTTTAATATGAATATATGTATTCAAAAGTAAATATTTCAAGATATATTCTTATATATATTAAAACAATTGTCAATAAATTATTTGTGACTTGTTGTCCTGTGACTTTTTGTCCTACCAATTTTGTGACTTTATGTCCTGTGACTTTTTGTCCTGTGACTTCTGTCCGTTTACCATACAACTACATCCACGCTACATTTAAATATGACCCTTGACAGCCACAGTGGCCGGATGTTACTGTGTTATAATTTAATTTAAGTTTTAAGCTTCCCAAGTTTGCAAGTTAAAATTCATTTAGGTTTACTGCAATACCAGGCCGATGTAGGCCAATCCATTTTCATGTACCCACTTCGGTAAACGGACCAAAAGTCACTGTACTTTAAAAGTCGTTAATTTGATAGGACAAGAAGTCACAAATAATTTTTAGACAATTGTTAAAATATATTTTGAAATATTTTCTTTTTTATTACAAATATTCATTTTATCATTTTCCCCAAGGGTGACTGGGGTATAGAAATATGGTCACTTGGTCTTCTCCCGACCGGCAGTAAAACTGTCTTGGCTGTGCGGGATGTATCAAGTTCGCAGTCACGTCCGGTCAGAAGGGGGACGTTAAATCCGATGCCTCGTGTAAAGAGAGTGCCATGCTCTTTGCACGTTAAGAACCCTTTCAACAGCTCTTTGAGGGGTCCGTAGGTGGCTTGCTGCAAGGCAAACTTTCTGTCCCTATCCAATATACCCTCATTTTCCAGTGGCAGTATAAATTTCCCCGACCATCATCCCAGATGGCCTCTATTGTATCAACCTACCTATTGCATGTATTGTGAACTTGTTCTCGTCCTGAATATGCATGAAATATTTGCCACTGGACGTTAAGCAACCAACAATCAATCAATCAATCATTTTATCATTTAGGAAATTGCTTTTAAACCTTGATATATGAAAATGTTTGACATTTTAATCAAGCAAAGGGTATATTTATTGCGAAGATGAAGCCATTTAAGTACCAAGCCACCTTGACATTTTTTATTTTCATGACAAATATTTTATCATTATTGATATTGATATTAAATTTTAATAACAAAGTTGCTTCTTTTAAACTGTCATTTTTTAGATCATTGATGTTTTCTTCCGAAAAGTTATTGTTGCAATCCTCTCTTCCGATATATTTCTTCCTCCTTTTGGTAGCATTTTGAAGAGTTAAAAGTTAAGTCCAAAATGTTAAATTAAAATCCAAAATAAATAAATCCCACCGCTGCCACCATAATGTCACGGAGCTGTTATAAGGCACTGGCTTTTGAGACTGTTCATATACACATATTTATTTTAAGCAAGTTCACTATATATATACTTTCATTAAATTTACATTGTTATTACAGAGACACGTCCATTCTCTTTCACTAACTATCTTCAATTTCCCCCGCATCTACACATTCACTCACTTTTATCATCACCAAGGCCCTGGCTACTTTTATGACTTTCTCACACATTAAATCGTCATTCATTTCCAGACCACACAACTATAGGGACAGAATATAAACAAACAGAGACATAAATTCTACGTCTTCTAATTATAAATGATTACAGTTAAAACACAGCTGCATTATACATTAAGTTTAACGGTCAATCAGACAGTTTGCTAAAGTTCACTAAAGCAATAAATCTACAAATACTTAACACTCTTTAATATAGAAAATTAATGTGGGCAATTAAATACCTATCTTAGATAAGAAATAAATATGCAAAGTTTCACCCTATGACAAAACTTCAAGAAAATACGAAAAGAATATTTTCAAAATAACTGTTTTCTTGTTCAAAGAAAAATAATTTCAAAATTAAAATGTGACTTTTTGTCCTACGACATTCTGTCCTACATTCCTTCTGAATACAGACATTTCGTCCTCACACTGGGGGTACTCTATATGGTTTTGTCAACAGGTTGAGAAGGTCCTGAGAAATGGCGTCCTCCTTATGTGGTAATAACCACTGTGCCTGTACCATGATAATTTGACCACGATACTGAGGAAAACCATCAGGGTGGTCCTGTTTGGAGTCGATCATACATTCAAGTGATCGGAAAGAACGTGACGACGCACGTTGCGTGTTGCAACATGAACGCACTTGCACGTTTTGAACCCTTGCACGTTTTGAACCCTTGCAACTTATCTTTGAGGTTCCGTAGGTGGCCTATTGAAAGGCTTAATTTCTGTCCCTATCCAGCACGCCCTCATTTTCCAGGGGCAGTCCAATAAAGAAGTATACCGCTGTTCGAAACTCTACCCCAAGGGTGACTTGGGAATGGAAATATGGTCACTTGGTCTTCTCCCGACCGGCAGTAAAACGCTTGACGAAGTGGGGCGTCCGTTTGGCTGTGCGGGATGTATTAAGTTCGCAGTCACGTCCGGTCAGAATGAGAACGTTAAATCGGATTTGTCGTGTTAAGAGAGTGCCACGCTCTTTGCACGTTAAGAACCCTTACAACAACTCTTTGAGAGCCCGTAGATGGCCTGTTGTAAGACAAAATTTCTGTCCCTATCCAATATACCCTCATTTTCCAGTGGCAGTCGAAATTTCCCCGACTATCATCCCTTATGGCCTCTATTATGACAAGACCTTCCTATTGTATTTATTTTGAACTTGTTCTCGTCCTGAATATGCATGAAATATTTGACACTGGACATTAAGCAACCAACAATCAATCAATCGAAACTCTAAAATCGTAAGAAAATAACAAATCCGGTTTACAATCTAAAACTGAGGGAAACGCATCAAATATTTCCCCGACCATCATTCCGAATGGCCTCTTTTATGACGAGACATACTCATTGAATTTTATATTAACTTGTTCTCGTCCTGAACATGCATGCAATATTTGCCACTGAACACTAAGCAACCAGCAATCAATCGTGTTACAACAAGACAACCTCTCACCGGACAGTACTGGTCCCTCTGGTTCGCTATCCCTGTCATTTCCTCTGTTTTACTCCTTGGGCATACATATTATGCAGGCTCAGCTGCTACTTAGACTGAGTTGACAGTTTTTAGGATTGTGGCGCTCCAAGCACTTTAAGTGTATCAACCAGTTTGGTTAGTTTGGTTTAAGAAAAGAGACTTCGGCAAGCTTGGCCTCTGGATGTGTCTTCTCCATCCTGTGGGTCTAGAAGAACACCCTCACCATCCTGCTCGCTCATCTACTAGGGGTGGACGTCGACGATTCATGATTGTTTTAATCGGACTCTGAAATGCAAAAAGTACATTGTTTGGGACTTGATTAGTGTCCTGTGGTATTTGTTCTTTATTTGTTGAAAACAAAGCAGTTCTTGATTTTTCTGTTCTTAGCATCAGCGAAAACTGCATTATTGCACGATTTTCTTCATAATGCGTACCCCTTACCATAATCGATTGCCTCATCAGAATCTATCGCTGAGTTTAAGGTTGTGAATTTGACCATTATCGTAAAACCTTTCCAACTGTCATGATGTACTAACAATTTTGATTATTGCAATAGTCTGATGGATAACTCGTTGATGTAAAACTTCCTACTGGTCCATTAAAAGTTCCTCCACATGTACCTGTGCTATCACTTAAATGCAGAAGTATTATGTTTTTCAAACGTTTGCGATACAGAAAGCTTTAAGATTCTTTTTTTTTTTTATAGATTTAAGGAAACGTTCTAATCTTTTGTTAGCATTAGAACGCTAAAAAAATAATTTATGAATAGGAGAAAGTAATGGCTAACTAAAACAGAAGTATTTAAATTTGGAATCTTAGGTGTGTCTAAATAAGGCTAAGTTTATCTATGCTAGGAACAAGATATCGTATAGCGGGTTGTTTTCGCGGGTGTATAATTTAGCGATTTTTATTGAATAATGTATATGCAATATTTTGGCGGATTCAAAACTTATATCTATTCCTTTGCATGAAATTCAGAGAAAAATTGACACCCAGCGAAATTAATCCGCTATACGGTAATCTTAAGTATTTCAAATAATTCATATTATTGACGTTAAGCAACCATCAATCAATATAATAGATTCAAAATTGCCACACTAACATCATCTAAATTTTAGAGATGGGGTACTGCTTTGCATTTCACACATATAACCGTATACCTTTGCGAATGTCGTTCCTAAGTTCTTTGTTCCATGCCAAACATCAAAAGAATGTTTGATTTCAGGGACTTATTTTTAAATAAACAAATGATTGTCAAATGTGAAATGTATTGCAATTTGCAATAAATAGTAGTTAAATATTTTTTATGTCTTCAATTACCTATACTATAACTAATCTGTGAAGTTATATATATTTTAAAGTTCGTTTCTAAAAGCAGCTGATCGTTGGAAATCCAAATTAGAAACTGTCATAGTGGACCTAGTTTACAAAGTGAATACACAAAAATCGATATTTCCTACTTCAGGTTTACTGTTACAATGTAAAAATGGACGCTGTGTATCAAAAGACTACAATTATGAAAGATTATCGTTATAAATGAATGTATAGAAGGCAATTCATACAACTCTTACATATAAAACGATTTGTGATGCGGTTTATATGAAAATTACTCCGCATAATACCTGAGTCGCGAATGACAACATAAAATGTGCTACGAACTCGCGGTAAAATCATTACGAAAATATTGCGGGAATTATGAAATACAAAAATGATTTGCACAAACTATTTGCATTAAACAACGTAATAACTTGTATCTCGAAAGTAAATTAAGTTAAATAGCTTTGGCACAACACTGCTACCCGTCAAATATAGAATTCCGTCCGCGGAATTAAAGATGAATAATTTTACATTTATCAAGCTTTTTGCAAAAGTTAATCATGAATTCAATCAATATTAGCACTAACCAAAAATGAATCATTAAAATGAAAAATTTAATTAACCTCTTCCCTCAAAATCTTTCAGAAACATTTCTTATTCATACAAACATAGACATGCGCAATAAAATAATATTCAATTTTTAAAAACAATGTTTGTAGAAATAAAATGTTTATCAGTAGTAAAGTTTTCTTTTCATTGGAAGTGTCACTACACTTTTAATTTTCTTTGTACAAATGTTTTCATTTTCTAATTTCTTTTCAGCTGACTTCAACTCTTTCTTCAGCTCTTTTTTCTCTTTTCAATTTTTTTATAAAATTTCCAAATCTCAGGCATTCATATTTGTGTTTTTTCTCTAATTCTTGTATTTCCTTCTTGTGGGTTTCTTTCCTGTATTCTTCCTCCATTTCTTTTATTTTGTATTTAAGTTCCTCAATTTGTTCATCCCTTTCATCTACATGTACATTTATCTCTACTTCCACAATGGCAACTTCTTTCTCGCTGCTGGTGATTTCTTCATCATAATCTGGAATGAATTCTTCCTCAAATTTCTCTTCAATTTCTGATTTAGTGTTGAAGGTTTAATCAAGGTTGTTGTTTTTAGGCAGTTAAGCTGCCTTATGCGAGCACCCTGGATTTTGGTTCCCCCCTGGGAATTTTTGAAAAAGTGCCATTTCTCTGATCTGGCAGGTCTGGTAGATTATTTATAACTAATTAGACATTTTTTTCACACTTTTTGTTATGAAAAACAATAAATATAAGGAAGATTACCTTAAATGATTGTCGATTTTCCCAAAACAATTGATGTTCCCCATTTGAAAAAGTGCTAATTAAAAAGTTAAGCATAGCTTTTTATCGTCTGCTTTTGATGAAGATGTAAGTGAGCTATTGTAAGAATAATTTCATTGCCGAAAATGTTTGTAATGAAGGCATTAAAATCTGCCAAATTTCGCATGGATATAATTTTGCGGCTATTTTTATCAGTGACGCCGTTGAATTTGGTGGATTCCATCCCAATAAAGGTAACTATTTAAAAGCATTGTCTCACTTTCTCTCTGTATAAGTCTTGAATTTGTAAGAATACTTGATTATTTTATTTCTACATTGTATGAAGATATGTATTTTATTTAATTATTTAATGCAAGCTGATGTTATTATTATTTGTCATCGTGTGTGTCTCTCTGTACTTGCTATGTATCGTGGAAACCCCCAAACATTATACTCGACCAGGGCCTTTGCAATTTTAATCGGGACCTCATTTGATTACGTATTTATAGATTTTGTCGATGTCAAGGTCATTTCAAGATGGTTTCCTTAATCGTGTTTTATATAAGGCTTTGGTGTTACAGACTGCTACATGTGCTTTGATATAGCCAAAGGCACTTAAAAAATATTAAGATTACTACTTTATCAATAATTTGCTAATGGACAGCATTATTTCACTTCAAGTATATAATTGTAAAATATTAAGTACGAAATTTGTGACGCTTCCCAAGCCGTAATTGATTTGGATTTACAAGCACTTTTCATTTCCGGATATTTAACCATTCGTGAAATTTTCAAGAATCATAACTTTTCGTTTCCTTCAGCAACTTGATACTGGTAAACCACTTTTCTATGAAATTACTGTGAAATAAAACTCGCATGGTACGAAAAGAAGTCTGTAGAAGGTAACGTTGTGCGTTACGAAGTTACGTTTTTAACAAGTTACAAACAGTATTTTTCTTAATTCCTACATCAATTATTTATAGAACAGATATATTATTTTATTATAACATTGGAAATGGATGACAGCGAATCCGTGATCAAGATATTTCACTAACAATTTCAAATAAAATTGGAATGAAAATGGGGAATGTGCTAAAAAAGACAACAACACGACCAAAGAGCTGAGAACAGCCGAAGGCCACCAAATGGTCTTCAATGCAGCGAGAAACTCTCAAACATGAAGGCTTGCTTCAATTGACGCCTAAACAAAAGTTACTAGTTCAATGATTATGGAGTTCATGTCATACTAAACTTAAGTTAGAATTATACACAAGAATCTATAATTGAAAATCATACAAGACTAACAAAGGCCAGACGATCCTGACTTGGGACCCTAGAGAATTTAAGCATTACAAATGTAATTATAAGGGCCTCAATGAACATGAACATGGACAAGACTAATACATAAAGATTTTAGACATGAATATATAAAAAAGAAAATGTGGTATGATTGCCAATGAGACAACTGTCCACAAGAGACCAAAATGACACAGACATTAACAACTATAGGTCACCGTGCAGCCTTCGACAATGAGCAAAGCCCATACCCCATATAAAAGGCCCCAATAAGACAATGTAAAACAACTCAAACGAGAAAACTAACGGCCTTATTTATATAAAAAAAATGAACGAAAAACAAATATGTAACACATAAACAAACGATTACCACTGAATTACAGGCTCCTGACTTGGGACAGACACAAACGTAAATAATGTGGCGGGGTTGAACATGTTAGCGGGATCCCAACCCTCCCCTTACCTGGGACAGTGGTATAACAGTACAACATGAGAACGAACTATAAAAATCAGTTGAAAAAGGTTAACTCATTAGATGGACAAAAATACAAGTGGACGTGACATGAAGCTTTTATGCTACATTGTACATGTATATGTAAAATTTTTAAAGCAAAAATGAATATTATACCTATTTGTATTTGTTTTTATTTCAGCTTGATTCCAATCTTTTGCAATGGCTAATACAAGAAGAGGCAGGCATACATGTACCAGTATATGTACAATACATGATTCTCTGTAGCAACTGGATTGTCTATTCACCCCTATAGTTCCACAACAACAATGAAACTCTAGACTACTACATGTACGATGTTATGAAAATCTTTACATATACCTACATGTACATCTACATACATGATCAATTTTGAAGATTGTTCTTGCCAGGTGTAATCATGTCAACTAATACAAGTTTTGATTCAGCTTTCTGACAGGAATTATTTATAAACTTGCCAGCAGTTACAACAAATGAATATTATTAATTGAGTTAAAAATTAAGCTCATTTGGACAGTGAAGTGATTTTGACGCGTATTGAAGTAGACATTAAACATGTTAAACGTTTCAAATTGATATCGAATTATGTGTAAATGTAGCATTGATTTATTTAAGAAATTAAGAATAAAGAAATATTAAAAAAAGATGGACAAAATATTTGTATTAAATTTGTTGGAATTTTTGTCTTGCCAAAGATGACAGAGTCAAAAAGAGAGGCATACATGTATATATAGTTGTGTTGTTTTGTCAGCATGGTCAGCATCAACAATGTATTACAAAAATGTAGTTTGTGATTGTGTGATTAGGTCTAGTTTATGGGAGGTCAATGATATTTGGTACGCAGTTGTGTTAGCATGGGTATATCTCATTACCTGATTACCAGAATATTTAGCCCCACCCCCTTTGTCATAGTCAATTGACTCTGAAACTTAGTTTACATGTATTAGTTTTTGATTAGGTGAGTTATTGAGGAACCACTAGTGAATGGTCAATGATATTTGGTGTGCAGTTGTATAAAATTTGTCACTTTCAATTTCTATTGAGGATATTTGACCCTGCCCCCTAAATTATTCTCTTTTTCTTGGAAACTTACGTTACTTTGAAATTTCATAAAGCTTTTGATTATTTTACTATGAAGGAAACCAATCGTTTTAAGTCAATGATGATTGCCATGTAGGTGAAGAAGCATTAGTACGTTTCAGTTCCATAGAGGATATTTGGTCCTTACCCCTCGGTCATCTGCATGAACTATTGACTTTGACTATAATTATGTAAGTTTAAGAAACCAGCAATCTATGTGTTAGGGTTTGTTTAAAGGGGACAACTTATGAAAAGTCAATGTTATTTGGTAAGCAGTTGTATAAGTGTTGGCACATCTTATTTCCATAGGGATTGTTCAGCCCTGTACAATCAGTCATGGATCATTGTCTTTGAATATATTTTACATGTGAATGCATATCTATTTTAATTGTATTATTTGTATTATCAAAATAACAAATAGGCAAAACATGTCTCTGTATTAAAAGCTGATTAAAGATAGGACATGTACAATTATTATAAAGATAAGAATATGTGGAATGATAGCCAATGCATCATAATGAGACAACTATATTATATATCCACCAAAATAAATGAAGAAAGTAAGCAATTATAGTTAGGCAACCATACAGGCTTCAAAAAATGTTGTATCATTGCTAGGCCATAATATCAACATCAGCATTTATTGTAATATAACTTACAAGAAAATTACACCACTTAAGATAGTTTCAGCTATGATTTGATGATTGTGCATACAATGTAGGTGCACCAACTGATGCAACTAAAACTGCTAATATGGCATATTCATACTTTAGAATATAGTTGAATTAAACCATACACCACTGCTGGACCCCATTATTGAAATTATTGATCTGATAAGAATAATCCTCCATGCAGCTTGTAACTATTAGCAAAACCTACATGTATACTGCATAGTAAGCTTTAAAAGACCAGAAAATTACAAATGTAAAACAATAAAACTACAGCAGCCTGATTTATGTACAAAACAATTATGAATTTTAACTCTAAGTGGCAGGATAATTCAGTGGCGGATCCAGAACTTTTCCTAAAGGTGGGGGGGGGGGGGGGGGGGGGGGGGGGCTCCAGTCATGCTTCAATGATTCCTTATATAATCAAACTTTTATTCACAATAAATACAATAGGTAGGTCTTGTCATAATAGAGGCCATATGGGATGATAGTCGGGGAAATTTCGACTGCCACTGGAAAATGAGGGTATATTGGATAGGGACAGAAATTTTGCCTTACAACAGGCCACCGACGGGCCCTCAAAGAGTTGTAAGGGTTCTTAACGTGCAAAGAGCGTGGCACTCTCTTTACACGAGACATCGGATTTAACGTCCCCATTCTGACCGGACGTGACTGCGAACTTGATAAATTCCGCACAGTCAAACAGCCGCCGCAATTTGGCAAGCCGGTTGGAAGAAGACCAATTGTCTATTCCCCAGTAACACTTCCTTTTTTTAGCCATGGCGTTTTCAGTTAATTTCGATTTTTAAAGGCAATATGTTGCAAGGAGAGTGCCTAACTCTTTGTTCCTTTACAATCCTTGCAACATATTGCGTTTATAAATCGACATTTCTGAAAAGTGCTTTAGTTGGATATACTGTGTGTGTGTGTGTGTGTTGCCGACTGGATACGGGCCCTCAAAGAGTTGTTGTAAGGGTTCTTAACGTGCAAAGAGCGTGGCACTCTCTTTACAAGAGACATCGGATTTAACGTCCCCATTCTGACCGGACGTGACTGCGAACTTAATACATCCCGCACAACCAAACGGACGCCCCACTTCGGCAAGCGTTTTACTGCCGGTCGGGAGAAGACCAAGTGACCATATTCTATTCCCCAGTCACCCTTGGGGGTGGGAAAGATTTAAAGTCGCATCTCCAGACATAAAATATTTTGATCAAGATGTTGATGACTGTGTTGATTCTAACAGTGATGCAGATGATTATAATGCTGTAATGGTATCTAAAGAAAGAGTTAATGAGACTCAGAATGAAAACGAAAACAGTAAAGATTCTGTCATGCCATCTTCACCTTCTCAACCAAGTTCACCATGGGACCAGGGACACCATCTACAAATAGTAGACCGCAGTCTCGAGTTAGTAGACCAGACTCCAGGTAATAGACCCCACGCTCCATCTAGTAGAACAGAGACCTCTAGTAGTGGGCTTGATGCAAGTACATCACCTAGTAGACCACAGACTCCAGTTAATAGACCCCAAGCTCCATCTAGTAGAACAGAGACCTCTAGTAGTGGGCTTGATGCAAGTAAATCACCTAGTAGACCACAGACTACAGTCAATAGACCCCACGCTCCATCTAGTAGAACAGAGACCTCCAGTAAATCACCTAGTAGACCACAGACTCCAGTTAATAGACCCCAGACTCCAGTTAATAGACCCCACGCTCCATCTAGTAGAACAGAGACCTATAGTAGTGGGCTTGATGCAAGTAAATCACCTAGTAGACCACAGACTCCAGTTAATAGACCCAACGCTCCATCTAGTAGAACAGAGACCTCCAGCAGTGGGCTTGATGCAAGTAAATCACCTAGTAGACCAGACTCCAGTTAATAGACCCCAAGCTCCATCTAGTAGAACAGACACCTCCAGCAGTGGGCTTGATGCAATTCAATCACCTGGTGGAGTGGATCCAACTTGACCTTCTTTAAGCAGACCAGATGCTCTACTAGTAGTAGTTCAGCATTCAAGTACTCTAGGTAGGAACATTGCCCTGTTAAATGAGCATTTGTTTGTCATAAAACAAAAAGCAAAATCACAAAAATACTTAACTATGAGGAAAATTCAAAATGCAAAGTTCCTACTCAAATGGCTAGAACAAAAGCTCAAACACATCAAACGAATGGATAAACAAGAATGTGTACACGGATGCCCCATCCGCACTATTATTTCTATTATCAGTGGATCGTAAAATAGGGTAAAATCTCTAATTTGCCATTAAAATTAGAAAGATCATGTCATAGGGAACATGTGTACTAAGTTTCAAGTTGAATGGACTTCAACTTCATCAAAAGTTACCTCGACCAAAATCTTTTAACCTGAAGCGGGACAGGCGGACAAACGAACGAAAGCAGAGACCAGAAAACATAATGCCCATTAATGGAACATAAAAATGTATGTCCCACATCATAGACATGCATTATAACTCTACACGTGAATTCCCCTACTTTGTTAAATAGACGATTTCCATCAATTGTGTCTTATCATAGATTAAGCTCAGAATGACTGAATATAAGAATATATACCATGCATCTCCAAAACGTTTAATGACAAACTGCTTTATATAAAAAAATATAATGATATTATCAGCAAAAATGTTATGCAATGTTATGGTACAGACAGTACAAAATTAGGTCTTGTCTGCCAAAAGGTGAAGCTTAGGAGTTCGCAACATCACACAGACGCCATCTCCACGATGCAATATATGATGTGACAAAATATGAAAAATTTCTAACTATAACGTATCTCTATATCACTGGAAATATATCACAATTACACAATAACAGGAGGGCAGTTAATCCTCTAGAGGGGAAAAGACAAGAAAACAAGGTAAATCAGCTCCTCATAGATACCAGGATTAAAATATTATGTTTGCTCGACTTAAAAGATTCAATGTGGATTTATATCATTTACCTAAGTACATTACCATAATCACATTATAATATGAGGTTCAACAATCAATGTGTTAAATACTTTTAAGAAATTAGACAAAGTTGAATAATTTTTTGTAACCATAGAGGTCTAAAACATTTCATGAGTTGTCTCTCAAAATTAAAAACAAAATATTACTTGAACATGTTGAATGAGTCTATGTTTAAAAGGAAAATAATTTACAGAATCAAAACATGCAACAAATAACTTCTGCAAGTCGATAAGTTGCCAACCTTTACTTTTTGCATTTGTATAACTCGACGTAATATATCAAAAAGATGATAGGGGATCAATATTTTACCCTGCATCTTAGGGTGAAAAGAGCACAAACATCTGACAAATAGTTACAAATAAACTCATCGTAGATACCAGGACTAAATGTTGTATATACGCCAGACGCGCCTTTCAACCTCACCTTAGTTCATCTTGAGAAATATTACTTGAATTGTTGATGTTAAATTAATTTTTCATTAAATAAAATTAAAACTGTTGATTTTTAGTTATTTTTTCATTAAATTCATTTAAAATTAAAGATTAATAAATGAAAATTAACTAAAACATATTCTCATATATAAGCAGTGAAAGTGACAATGGCAGTGCCAGAGTCTTGTTACACGTGAAAATAAACTTATGTTCAGTAGGAAACAAAAATCAATATATTTTTAAGCACTGACTGACCATAGTTTTGTAGATTTTTTTTATCTGTATGTAGGTAACTTTATCAGTATCCGAAATTGAGTAAATTAATATTGTTAGATTGTATAATGAATAATTGTTCTGATTCTTTATCTAGATTTAAGTGATATTTTGTTGTACCGTGTGTCAAGTTTACATATAATTGTTTAAATTGTTTTTTTATATATACATATAGTTTTTGATGCAGTTTTGTAATTTTCGAAACTGCAAGCTGTGGCACTCTATTCACACGAGGCATCGGTTTTAATGTCCCCATTCTGACAGGACGTGGCTAGAAACTTGATACATTCCGCACAGTCAATCAGCCGCCGCAATTTGGCAAGCCGGTTGGAAGAAGACCAAGTGACCAATTGTCTATTCCCCAGTAACACTTCCTTTTTTTTAGCCATGGCGTTTTCAGTTAATTTCGATTTATAAAGGCAATATGTTGCAAGGAGAGTGCCTAACTCTTTGTTCCTTTACAATCCTTGCAACATATTGCGTTTATAAATCGACATTTCTGAAAAGTGCTTTAGTTGGATATACTGTGTGTGTGTGTGTGTTGCCGACTGGATATGGTAAATCTTTGATTTTCGAAGAATTGTCTTTCTTCAGTAACAGAGTTGAAATAGAAGTGTCACCCCTGAATTCAATTATGTATGATGAACAGTTATGCCGGTATGAAGAACTTGCCATACATTTTAATGAACTTTTATATAAGAACAATGGAGCTAAGATAGCTTCAAAAGTCAAGTTTGTGATCGGAAATCTAGAACAATTTGTCAACGAGCTTCTTAAAATTAAATTGAGTAATAGAATCGCTCATATAGTGGTTGAAGAAGCACATTTCGTGATACAATGGGAAATATGCAGGTAGGTTAATGTAGGATTTCAATTATTTTTTTAAACCACCCCTTTTTTTTCTCATATTCATTTTGAACGAAAATAAAGATAATTTATGACCTTCTTGAATCGATGACCTTCTTGAATCGGTGTATCATTTATTAGAGTAGCAGGTAAGATTTGTCCGATTTCACACCTGGTGTCCGAAAGAGTCACGTGATTGTATGATATGTTCTATTCCCTGGGTAATCTAGCCAGTAGAACAAGTTTCCGCACTGAAAACCATGCCATAAAATTTACCCGAGTAATAAATGACACTTTATACTACACATTTATTGCTGATCGCTTTCTGAAAAATCATTTCCTGTTTTTTTAATGGTATCAAAAATACTTGTCCGTTGTTGTTACCATTGCCATAAATTATACTTCGTTGATATATTTTACGTACAATTTTCATCTGCGATCAGCAATTTTCTAATTGTGTAAATCTTTTTCTACAATTCTTGTGAACTAACTTTATATCAATGTTAACATTTATGATTTGTTCTACTCGTTTGTTTACTTCTCCATATATTGTTTTGAAGGTCGGCCATTACTAACAAACGTTTAGGCGACTTGGAAAGGGAGCCAACATTGTGTCAACATTACCAAATGGCGAATGCGGGAATTTCAACATTAAAATAACACTCTTTATCTACGGCTTGATTTTCAATAAAAACGCAATATTTTTAGTGTGAATTAACTTTAACAAGAGTATTTACATTAATTTGTAAATTACTGCAGGATATTACTACCACAAATGACTAGGTTTCAATACAAAAAGGAAAAGGGGGAAGGGTTGGTTAAAATTATTTATGACTACCTTTTCTGCGTCTTTCAGTTATGTTGATAAATGGAAACGAATATGTGTTGGTAACTCTTAATGGATTAATCAATTTAGAAATAAGTTCTATAATTAGAGTTTAATTAATATATAAGCCCTACTTATGCTTTAAATCATTGCTTTTTAAGCAAGTTATGAATGTCTTTCATTTGGTACAACTGCGGCACGGAGCCTTGTAATATACAAACATTACGTACTAACGCAAATTTGCAGAATAAACATTGTCCTGCTGATATTCATGATATAAACATACATTCATTCTTATGTTAGGTATTTAACATGTTCTTTAATCTTTATAGGTCGCCTATTCTAAGCATGACAACGTGCATCTGTTTATTCGTCAACTGATGGCTCTTCCCTACCTACCAAAAAGAGCACATTCCAGCAGCCTTCCAAAAGCTGAAAAGTCATGTACAGCCTAACAACCGGATGTATCGCCTGCTAACCTACATTGAACGCAGATGGATAGACAGCACCTCTATCATATCAGTGCTTGGACTGTGTGTGAACAACCTATCCGCACAAACAACGACGTCGAAGGCTGGCACAACAGACTCGACCGCAATGCCAAAGGTGCAAGCTTTCACTTGTATGTCATGCTAAAAGTTCTCAGTGATGAAGCCAGGTACCTGCCCCTGCAGATCTAGTTGGTGTCGGTGCACAAACTTACCCGCTACCAAAAAGAAGCCAAAAAGAGAGCACAGTGAAAGTTGATGAAGCTTTAAGACAGCTATAGAAGCTAGCAACTTACAGTAACCCAGCTGATGACATTTGATGCCCTTATCGTTGTGAAATCAGTTGACCAGTAAAATGAAATCTGTGAAATACTGAACAATTATCTATGAACTGTTATTGTTGTATTTTGTTATTATCATATGTGTCAATGCCATGCATATCAAATAAACGTGTTAACCTTAAACGTATCTTTTAAGGCATGAGACATTAAGATTATCCCGAAATATGATTCAGGTTGACCGGAAAAAGGGAGATAAAAAGACAACCTTTATTTTTTTTAAAATAAATAAACGAATATTGTACACACGAATCTGCGATTTGAACACAATTGTTTGTTAAAATCAAACCCATAAATGCCTTCAAAAAGTTATTATTTAAAAGCGATCTTTTATAGGATATATATTTATAAAAAAAAATGACAAGGAATTGCCGAGTTTTGCCGTGCACTGTAGGTTGATTTACACCAAAACAGTGATATACGGACTTATCATATACTTAGACTAAATATCATATGATTTTTACTGTATGATAATAGCATTTAATTAACTTAAATTTCTTTTATTTTTTAAACAGTAATGTTTTCATGTGATTATATACTAAAGCAGAGCTCTTTAACAGCCCATATGGGGTAGTAGTTTTCATATTCTACTGATAGCAGTTAGCTTATATTATGCCTTTTTGTTTTTTAAGACTTGAGTTCTACCCCGCCTGGATACGTTATTTTTACATGTCCGGTTTCGGGATCGGTGATCTCGGTTTCTGTTCCAGTGACTTGTAACATTAGATTTCTGAATTTCAATAGACCTTCTCTCAAAATTGTCGGGTCACTAACACAATACGCCTCCATTTCTTTTGCAAAGTCGAAAATTTCATTTTGGCGTGACTTGTGCGAAGTTAAAAAGTTTTCTCTGTCTGATGTATTCATGTAATCGGCTCCATAATACCTGGTGGGAGGGTAGGAACCAACGTAATTTTGATTTTCCTCTCTGTTGAAAAAATGGGAAAATAGCCTTTTTTCAATTCCGTCAATCCAAACGCTTTAGGAATTTTCGAAAGTTTCATTGGAAGAAAGTTTAAGGAGTCCAACACCTTGATGTTCAATCCACGTTGCACTAACATGTACATAATTTTACTCCCGTTGAAAATTATTTCTGGACGGATGGAGTTGGAGAGTAACCATTCAAGAAGAAAATAGTTATCGTAACCACTTCCGTTGTGACTGAGGACAATCCCATTTTTATATTGGTCAGAAAATACTGTTCTGCAGAATTCGGCCGTTGCGGTACTACCTTTGAACAGTTTCATTCGAAACCCACAAGTGTTAGCACAAGGTCCGCCTTTGAAAACTTTCTTATCACGTTGAGAGCAAAGCGGACAACGAACACCACAATACGAACATTTAGTATTGTGTAGTATTGGCTTATCTTTACAGAGGTCACAAGCCGTCTGCATACAAATAAAGTTTACTGTGTGTTCGCTAGAACCACACCAAGATTTGCTACATGTCTGACACAGTTTACATTTTTCACATTTTTTTACCTTTGCCCGTACAATTTTCACACCTTGTATTTGTAGGTTGGTAGCCGTTTTCGCACTGTAATAATGTATCTTGCTTCGTTTCGGTGTCGAAAAAAATCATAACATTATCGGTAAGTTCCTTGGTAATTCTTCTCTGATAACACAGGTGTTCTCCCGTGTAATATTCGTTGCAGCAAAGACATTTCCATTCCCCACATTGGTGAATGGCGGGAGAACGATCGTCCCAAACTAGTATTTTTTTGCATATTTTACATTGATATCGTTTGTCGCATTCCGAATGTAATAATCCTCCTTTTCGTGTTTGTTTTTTCTCTACGTGTTTTCGAAAGCATTCCAGTGATCTGCAAATCCTGTTGCATGTACGACAAGACATTATACTGGACGTGTTTATACAATCCGATCTGCAGCAGACAGTACATGTTGTTTCACAAGAATGCTGGTCTCTATGTTTGTACGGTTTTAAGCATGAACTACAGAAATAATTGCAGGAAAAGAAGCCCGTGAGACTAACAATAGCTGTAAAATGTTGGAAATCATCTTGTTCAACCAGATAGAGAAACACTTTTTTGCGCAGTGAATCGTTTTCCCCGACTCGAATGAATTTATTCCCTAATTTAGCTGAAATAACAAGAATTTGTATGTTTAACAGTCTTTCAAAAAGCTCTATTTCATTGATATTACACGGTTTTTCTGTACTCACTCCAAACAATTCACAAAGACGTCTAGAAAATAAAGTACATTCTTTCCTCCCCTTTTCTACAACGTGTTTATAATACCAATGCGGGTGACATTTGTGCTTCAAAACTTTATCTGGCATGGAACTAGAGTATCCCTCTGTAAGAAGACGCCATTCTACGGGGGAAACTAGTCGACATGTTTTCAGAAAACACACGACTATAGCCATCGGCATGCACATAGTCGTACTGGGTATGTTCACAATAGAACGTTTTCTCATTAGACTGTTGTTTTCCCCCGTCAATTTGGTGATACGGAGTCGCCCGCCTCCCGATGGAATATCTATTCGACCCACTGTAATCGTACAACTGTCGTCAACAGGTAGTTCTTCGTTACTTTGTAACACCTTGCTTATTTCGTCCATCACTATTGATGAGTCCATTTTGTTCAGTTCACGTAGAGAGACTACAATCGGATCAGTCAAGCCGTTGTGTTCTATGATCACACGAGCGAGACTATTGGCATCTGAATCTTGACGTACTGTATCCAGGATATCGTCGAACAAACCATGTAGGTCTTCTGTTATGTCTGACAATTTCTTGTCGTGCAATTGACTGGTAAATTTGGCCTGAAAAGTCTTGTCAATGGCTCCAGTTTTAGCGTATCTTCGCTCTTTTATTTGGCTAAATGTGTATGCAGGTTCACTCTCAATGCCCGCCCCAAACTGATGTGTAGAGATTGCTTGATTTTGGGATGATACACGAGATTTTTTGTACATGGGCACATCAGTGTCGGTGTTTCTTGTTGTTGAGTATGAACAATCGGTGTTTTTTTCATTCCGACTTCTTTTTATCGTTTTCCGTGTAAAGGAATTTCCTGAATTAGTATCCATATGGTTAGAACTAGAATGTGGATAATCAAATAGGCCCATGTTGAATTCCGTTATTATATCGTGCTCAAGTGCGTGTAATTCGTACTTTACTTGTGTACTAGACACCTCGTCGCATATTGAACACTGAAAATGCGATGGGTTTGCTTGCCTCCTTAAATGGTTTAATCTGGAAATTACGTAAGGGTCATCATTCATTCCATAGGCGTGAGCAAACGTCAATAATTGATCAATCGAAGTAAAACAATTTATGATATCCTCTAAGACTGGGCAGTCGTTCATCTGAAAATAGGATACAGGTTTTAAACCTAGATAGACATTTGAAGTTGAACCATCATCATAACCTACCTTCTTCATTGGCACAAAAACACAAGTTTGGAGAAACATCTGTTATTATGACGATAAGGGACTCAGTGCTGGCTTCCAGATTTTTACCAATAACCATTCATTTTAAGATTCAGGAATGAAGCAATGCATGTTTTGTTAGTGTGGGTGTGTATGTGTATATGTTTTTTTTTTGGTGAGAGTTGCTTACGTTGGAATCATGTTATTGTTTTGATAAAGCTGTAAGATTTTTTTTCATTGGTATTTAATGTCTCGCTGCAATACCCAGATCCAGTCTTCTGTCTTGTATGATAAGATGTTCGTAAACAATTCTTTAGAACTACTGTTTCATTAGCCCTACCCCCCCCCCCCCACTTATCAATATTTTCTTTTCGTCAAATCAGCAAACAAACCAGCTGTTTCCACCAGGTAAAGAAGAAAAATCTAATTTAAAAAGCTATTGCTCATTTACAAATAAAGAAGAAATAATCACAATTTGTACATTCAAAAATATGTTTATTACATATAACAAATACAAAAAATACATTACAAAGACTCAAAATGAAAATTTATCAGTACAATCATGTCTAATTAAGAAAAAAAAATGAAGAAAATAACTAAGTCGTGTAAAGATAAATTAATATGTTAGAATATTTTAATAAGAAATAAGCGAGAGAGAAAAAAACATGGGTTATGCTTTTTATATTTATTTATTGTTAAAAAAATAAGTAATCAAAATTGAATAAGTAAAAAAAAATTCAGATTTTTACATTACTAAAAGAATCACCCCCCCCCCCCCCCCCCCCCGTGAAAAACAAAGTTATCTCTCCCTCCCCACATGTTTGACACATTAATACTTTCCTTTAACCATTTAAATAAAACATGTGATAATACAACAAATACAACTACAATAACATTTATAAAACACAAAAAGTACACCTGGTACTGAATCATTCATAACAAAGCATAACATCATATAATACTAACTAAACTAATCATAAAAAAATAGGTACACCCAGATACTGTTTTATTCATACATTAAAAAAAAAGCTTCTAATCATGAAATAAAATAAACATTTACCACAAAATAAAAACAATATTATTACACACAGATAAAATGTTTATTCAAGGTCACATTATGACAGAGTAAAATTGTTTATATTATTTTCTGTAAAATTTATTTGAAGGACTTTTTTTTAATGGATATCAATGTTTACTTTCTAAAAAAAAAACAGTAAAAAAGTGGTTCAATTGTATCAATATTATTTAAACCCGTGTGAAAATATTTGGTAAAATAATAAAAAAAAATCCAGTTGTTTTCTACTTAAATATTTGAAATTAATAATAATCAAATTAAAAACATTAAAGGATGTTCTATACATTGAAATTGTAATTTGCTCAGTGTTCAAGACAGTACAATATGTTGATCAATAGTTACATGTCGGATCCTTTCACTTGGTGGATAGCTCCCCCATTAGCAATCATACCACATCTAATCTTTATTAATGTAACCCTAAACAAATGTTTTAACTTAAAACCACACACACACACACACACACACAAATATGTACATACAAAAAACTATTCTACACTATATTGAAATTATATCTGTGGTTGTAATAACAATTTTGATTGAAGATATAAAAAAGATATAAAGAAAAGTGTATATACATACATTTATCCCTTATATTTATACATATTTAAAATGTTTTTATTATGTTTTATTTTATCAAAATTTGAATACCAATATATTTGAAAATATTAATAGATACTGTACCAAGGGAAGTAATCCCAAAATGATAGTCTCCCCCTTTTTAAAATTATTACTTTTATACAAGGGGGGCATGATTGTGATTAAAAAAAATTATAGGTATTGCATGCAATGACCCAGTCATTTGTATAATAATATGAGAAATCCTTTATTTAATTGCATTTCACAAAAGAGTTTGTTAAAAAAAACCACAGATATAATTTAAATTTTAAGTCTAAATATATTTACATTACATTTAACATAAAAAATCACAAGTTTGGTGTGGAGGTCCACCTCCTCATGATGGGTCTGTGGGGTGTTCTCAGTGAGACCCTTCTTCTGGCCACCTTTTGCCTCCTCTTGACCACTCTGATCACCAGAATGGTTATCACAGTGAGTGTAATTCCAGCCACTGCACTGATGAGTTTATCTGGAAAAAATATTTATGATAAGAGTAACTCGATAGTTTTATGTGTTAAAATAAAAACACTGTGTATGATTTTCAACTTTTTTCTCATGAACGTTTTACTCTCTAATGTGTAATAAGTTTTTTTTTTGTTCTGATATTTGATTACGAATGCTCCGTGTTGAAGGCTGTACCTTGACCTATTACGGTTTACTTTTATAAAAATGGTAACTTGATGGAGAGTTGTCTCATTGGCACTCATACCACATTTTCATATACATTTGATATATCTATATAAAGTTAGAGGCATATATATGTCTCTGATAAAAGACTTACTTCTAGATCAGAGACTTTTACAGATGTGCATTAATTCATTTAATAACAGGAGGGCACTGTAAACATGTAAAACTTGAAGTAGTCTTGTCTTCAACATCCAATGCATTTGTAGTAACACAAGTAACCCTCATCTCTAAAGTCTACATCTTTCTTATTTTTTATAATAAAGTCTCACATATAACAAAGGATTTTCCTACATGATTATAAAATTGTAGAGGGAAATATATATTTTTTTATAACATGGTTGTAGATGAGGGGATGTATATGTTCTTGCTTTTCACATTTTTTTATTCTTTCTTTATTATGAACATACCAAGGATGGTCTCTTTCTCCTCACATGGAGGTGGGGTTGCCACAGACCACCTGAAGGCAAATGTGGCCTTTTCTTTTGCTTCCTCCCCAGTCTCTGTGCTTTCTTCTGTGTTCTTCATAATAATCTCCTCTTCTCTCTCCACACCTGTCTTCTTTCCCAGAACTGTTTTAAGAAAAGTGTAAGAATTAACTTTACATTCCACTTGTTTTTACGAACCGGATGTTTCTAATAAAATCAAGGAGCCGTTTCAAAACAATTTGTATGTATATAAAGGCTTGTATCATATTCAATTTATAAATACAGCTTCTTTATTATGAATCTAGCTGGTATCATATTCAAATCATAGGTGTTTTTTTTATGTAGCTTGTTTGTATAGTTGCAATCAGGAATAAAAATTAAAATTTAAATATAAAAATCCCTTACCACTCCTCTAAACACTTCGGAAGTTTATCGGAAAGGGGTCATCTCAAAATTCATTTAGATGTTGATATAAGCTGTCATCACTTCTTGGATGTTGTTAAAACTTTTAATTGTTTACCTACGACTGGGACATTTTCTATCATCGTTTTTATGACAAATGAAATTTATTAGTTGGATACACTCGTTCGTAAAACGATTTTTGTTGGTAAATTTGACAATAAATTAAAATAAATATTTTTGTATAATTTTCTGGGCATACGTTTAAGTATTTAGTTGTAATTTAACAGTGGTTTCGAAGATACTTTGAGAAATAAATATACTTTTGTGTCTATATGCAATAAACAGAAAGGGAAAAAAAAGGGGGGGAATGATTAAAGACATCAAAAGATACAATATATATATTTAGACAGAGATTCATAATAAATCTTACCTTCAACTTTGCACCCATTGATGCTTATGCCAGCCCCTGACCCAACCCGTACTACTGTTGATGGGGACTGGCATATCACAATGGTGGTGGTACACTGTGATGCACCTCACACCCCTTCCACATCTCAGCATGGTTTCGGACACTTTATTGCAGACTCGAAATCCACGGACACATGATTTCTCTTCCTTTGACAATACGAAGGTGGCATTAATATACATCAATAATAGTCCCAATGACAAAATTACGTGACGTCCTGCCATTTTGATTTCGCGGTCAATAAGTATTTCGCGGTCAATATGCGATAACGAGGGAGGACGGATACACGATGCATGCATTTTTTACTATTTATTTAATAAGTATTTTTTATTATTATATGATTTTAAAAATAAAAAGTGAATAAATGAATATTTTTACGGAAAAACTATTCGAATCTAACTTTTACACATTTTTTTTTATCTTGTTTTTTCCCCAAAAAAAAATGACCGCGAATGACCCATTTACGCAATATAAATTAGGTCGCCCTAATTTTGGTTAAAAGTTAATGGATTGAATTTCCTAAAGTACAATACATGTGCTAGATAGATTAATAAAATTTAGGTTAATCATGAAACTCTGTTAATCACTATTTTGATTGATGTTTCGTGATGGGAAAAAAACGAGAGGAATTTAATTAGACTGTATAAAGGACAAGGTTGGCCTTAACTTGATATAAAAACAACTGAAAAAAAGTAAGAATTTCAAACTACATTCGACTCACCTTAAAGCTAAAACTTGATTCCGAGAAAGGTATGTGCATTAATTGATAACTTTACTTTTTTTTTTGTCTTAAAATAAGGGTTTCAATTTTTTCTTTTCTTTTTTTTAAATCAATATTTCGATACAGTTTTAGACAAAATAATTTGATTCCAATCAATTATAAGAATATGTGAAACAAAAAGATTTTTTGTAGTTAAACAACTTTGACTTGCTTAATTTAGAATAAATATTATTTCTAATAAATTTCTGAACTTCAAATGTATATGTATATGTGTGCGTATGTGTCAATTTACGAAAGTTCTGATGTTTTATACTTTTTTACAATAGAAAAGAAAAATGGTAAATTTTTTACCAGACGAGGATTCGGTATACAACTGGACCGAGTGAGTACATATTTGATTTATAAACATTCAAAGTTCATTCTAAAATCGTTACCATCGATTTTATTCTTTTTTTGATTTATTTCATAAACATTCATGGTTTTTTTTTCAATTTAAGTTCTTTTACATAATCAATTTGAATAATGGAAGTTTGATATCTTTTCAATTACCTATAACACATTTTAGTTTATGTACAAGAAAACATTAATGATTTATCTCTTTTTTAGTTCGCAGACTGATTTATTTTTACAAGACTTTCCATGGAGTGGGGGAGATGCGAGAGGGGAGGAGAGTAGCCCCATTCATTTTGGCACGGTATTTAAAGAAGAACCAATATCGTAAGTTTCCTTGTCTCTTCTTGTATTTTTGTAGGAATATTGTACCTAACTAAATGGAAATTAAGAATTTGGGACACGAATGTATCGACAATAACATTATTTTTTTTGTAACTCTGAGACATTTCAATATAATTAAACACATGCTATTTCGGAGTAATGGATAAAAATGTCAGTAACTGCAGGTATAAACTTTTGCTTAGTCTATATTTTTCGCGAAAATAAAAAATATTGGATGTATATATATATATATATGCATTTTCTATCTGTTATGTGAAACTACAACATTATATCTTCACAAAAATGGGAATGTGCTGTTAACATTTATATCCTACTTTTTTAGTTCATTTTCATTCCAAGAATAAACATAAAAATTAACCATTCGTTGATATTCAGAACTTGACGATTAATTTTGTAGTGGTGTAAAGAGATTCTATGAAGTGGAATCTTCAAGAGAGAGTTCACTTTTATCACCAGAAAAAAAGAAATCACCTAGGTAAGTTTTAGATATGTGAATTTTCGGTATATGATGTACAAATTTGTAGTTACATCCAGTCAGAATAGGGGCGATAAATATGATGTCTCGTGTAAAGAAAGTGTCACGCTTATTGCACGTTAAGAAACCTTGCAACAGCTCTTCCAGGGGATCCGTAGGTGACCTGTTGCAAGGCTGAATTTCTGTCCCTATGCAATATACTCTCCGATTTCCCGTGGTAATCTACATTTCTCCGACCTTGATCTCCCGCGGACCACCTTATTACAAAACCTATCTATTGTGTTTATTGTTAATTTATTTTTGACCTAATGAACATGAAATCTTTTCCAACAACCAATGAATCAATTTTGTATATATTGTATATGATTTTTTTTATTCAGCAAAAAAGGGGTAAAACGACGGTTGATAACAGAGGATAAAGAAAATGATCAGAAAATGAAAAGGTAAGTTGCTTTTTTATTGTTTTTTTTCCATTTGTTTACAAACCAAAAATCAAGATTTAATGTCATAACGTAGTATATTTATTAAACATATGAAACCGTAACACGAGATATGACCTTAATCATTATTAAAAGTAAAAAAATGGGGTAGGATACTTTAAGATTAAGCGCTGAACAAAAAAAAACAAAACTCTCTGGCTGATAATCAATGATTATCTTTGAACGTTGTTAGATTGTAACAGTGAGAAAAATAGAGAAAGAAGCATTAAAAGGAAAAGATATTGTAACCATCAACGATACAGATACACACAACTACATTGTTTATAGGAAAAAAATATCGAGTTATCTCTCTTTATACATAGTCTCAATTATATATAAAAAGCATTTTTTTTATAAAGGTGTTATTTCTTCAATATGCGTTTTCTGTCTTAAATTAATAGACAATGATATAACTGTTTTTGCTGGATCAGTGTTTGTTTTATATATGTCTGCTTTGTTCTTTTTATTTTTATAATATTTGTTTTTCAGAGAACAACTGGATAGACATTCAGATAGTATAAGACCAATGTGTTGGGGGGGGAAATCCTCCCAGATAAAACAATTAACAGAAGTGATAGGGAAAATGGAGGAAAATCATTCTACTACTATTCACATCTTAAAGGGTATGATTACCCAGTTGGAGAAAGAAAAGCCAAGAAGGCAGAACATTATTACGCATACATTATGAATAAAGTATTTGTACTTGTATTTGTATTGGTTTTTTTTTAATAACACATTCAGTACTAGAAATGTATTGCTCAAAGATTACATTACGTTAATTTCAATAAGTCATTTGCTCATACTGGAAAATATCGAACATAAACAACAATTAGACACATTACAAAATCATACTTACATTATAGTTTAGTCGCTACACGATTTTATTTGTTTTCTTAAAAAGAACCCACAACTATTTATACTTCTTAGTATATAAGGATGGGCCAACTTCAGGTGTTGAATCATTTAAAAGGAGTGGGTTACACAGATGTTTAAACACTTGTAGTATATTTAAGGAGTGGTTGCTTAGGTGTTAAAAGACACCTGTTTACATGATTTAAACGTGTGCTTTTACACTGGTTTCTGACAGTGTATTTAGGAGTGGTTTGCTAGGGTTTTAGGACATCTGTTTTAACTTGTGCTTCTTGAAAAAAATACAATGCGTTCCTTTAAAGGATTGGGTTTGTCATATGCTTAGACACCTGTTTCTGATAAAACGTATATAGGAGGGGGTTCACACAGGTGTTAAAACATCTGTTTATGTAGCTAATGCTTTTAAGTGTAAATCTATAAGGAGTGACAGTTATTCAAAATAGAGTGTGAAGGTTCGCATTGCATCAGTGTATTATTAGAGTGTTTAAAAGTGAACATTTATAAAGTGCTTACACTTTCACCTCAAAATATTTATAACCCCCTCTTATTTTTAAAAAGAAAAAACTTTGACCCCAATATTTTATAACCCCCTCATATTTATGGCCCCATTTGAAAAGGGGTGGGGGTTATAATTATGCACCCACACTCAAGGGGCTTTGGGTGTTCAGTGATACTACACTACTGACTTGCTTTATGGGGTAGTAGTTTTCATATTCTACTGATAGCAGTTAGCTTATATTATGCCTTTTTGTTTTTTAAGACTTGCTTTATATTCATTGCTCTAATGTTATATGTGTTTATTTGATACTTGTAATAAATTGTTGCACCCAGTACTCTTTAATATCAATTTTATTAAATTGAAGTCCGCAATAAGACTGAAGCATTTGACTGCACTTTTAAATAGCAGTCTAACAGTCATTATATAAATCACCATAGATTATATTAATGATTGTTTTTTATTGAGAACATCTGTATAACTTGTATTTCTTTTAATATGCTACTTATCTTTTGTTTGTGTTCTTCTTTGAATTGTTCATGAACATTAATAATGTGTTAACTGTTGATATTTATAGTTTTTTTCTTCGCTGTGAATACCACTGTCACTCTGATATAATTACAATCAATCTAACTATTGTCAGTTTATTGTCTTAATTTTGAATGTCACAACCATTTAATGTAATGAACATGCCAATGTATGTAGAAATATATCTAGATTTCTAAGTTTGAGTATATTTTACAAAACTGATAGCAAAGCAACAGAAAAATTATCATCTTAGTGTTCTGTCATATATATATATATATATTTGTTGTATGGATATGGTAACTTAATAGAGTATTTACATAAGAACAGGGTTGTCTCCCTTGATATTTATCATACCATATAATATAATATTTCCTTTTTTAAGTGTGTATTAGATCTCTTTGTCAGCTATAACTCTTTCTCAATATTTATGTACATATGCATTTATATTGTTCATTTTATGCTCTTTGTGAGTTTTCTTGAATAAATAATTTGAAATTTGTAAATGTGTTGTCTACATGAAGTTCATAGTAAATACTGTAAATGTCAAAGTTTTTTTTGCCTATTAATTGTTGATAACAAAAAACTTGCATGATTACGGTTCAAGATAAACCATGTGAATGTTTACCTTTATGGCTTGGTGCTGTTAATTCTTAATACTTTTATTGGATAAGAAATATATATACAAATGTATGTTAAGTATGTATTTGTCTAAATTAAAAGAATCTGTTAATATTAGTCATCTTTTTGATATACTAAACCGACATTGAATGACAAAATTATTTCAAATAATACCTGTGTGACGTCAACAACAAAGGATAGTTTTAATAGATTAAAATGCGCGAGTAGCGGACCTAGTTACTGGCAAAGCTTATGAGGAATTTAGCTGACACAGACTTAATCGAATGACAAGCTCTGACATTATATCAGACTGTCGACGTTAATGATTTAATTCACAATTATGTGCATCATTTCTGACAATGGTAACCTCAATGTCCTCGAGATTACACATTACAATTAAAAGCGTTTTTAAAAAGCTTGCCGTGTTTTAACTGATATCGGTGGTTTGTGGGTAGATGTTTATTATTGGAATCTTGAACTCCAAGCAATATGATAATAATTTTAGTTTTTTTTCTCACTTTTTCACAGTTTTTGTTTAAACCGTATTTGCTGTTTCCCCACGCTCACTCATTGAACATGAAAGTTTGGCTTAAATAATAATATAATGATTATATTATTTTATTCAATAAAATGTCAAGCATATTAATTATTGCATTACACTACATACGATACTAGTCCTATAATATAAGACTCTGCAGGTTCATATCATTTACATTCAACGTTTTTTATCGGATATTTTTTTTTACTATCAATGTTGAACCGCAGAGTCTTATAAAATTTGTATTTTTTTCTCGTAGCAAAAATTTAAATTAATAATCCACTGCCAAAACAAATAAAATTATTAGGAACAACCTAAATATGAATGAAAGTAACTTCTTACCGCATTAATAGTTTAGAATAATGTTCCTAATCCATCACTTTTATCCTCAGTTGACAAACAATTTTTTTCACGCCATTTTATTTCAAATATATGTGCCAATTCTTTATTTTAAGGATTTCGTGAACAAAACGAATTTCACGATAATATTTATAATCAGCATACTAGTACAACGTACAAAAACACGACCAATTACTGTAATAGTGTCATTCAATTATTGAGATAACCATAAAGAGTGGTGAGAGAATACGAATGGGGTTAACAGAATAGAGAACAATCAGCAAAAAACATAAATAATAGAAAAATATGGGTTCTATTTTTTTTTAACTTGATGATATGCCCCCCCCCCAAAAAAACAACAACAAAAAAAACGGTATAAGTATATTGTTTGCCGTTGAAAATTAGAATGTCCAAAAAACAGTTATAATGTATCAACAGATTAGTAAAATTAAACGCAAATAGTTTGTTGGACGAGTTTGCATCTGGTAATTCTAAATCGTATTGGTCATTAATGAAAAAATTAGTTAAGACATCGGGTAATTCTACTCATATCACTCAACTTGAAAATGAAAATGACGAATTAGTCACTGAAAATTACGATAAAGCATGTCTTTTGAATAGTATTTCTGTTCCATATCTACTATAGATGAAAATAATGATAGATCTCCAAAATTTCTAACTAGGTCAAATTCTAAAATTGATATTTTCTATATAAACTCAAATCAAGTCATTGATATTTTGCAGACTTTAAAATTGGGAAAAGCATCAGGTAATGACTCAATTAGTCATCAAATGTTAAAAAAACAAGTTATACTGTCAGTGTACCCTTATCATTGTTGTTTAATTTGTCATTTGAAAAGGCAGAGCCTAGTCAATGGAAAACAGCTATTATCATGTCGTTATTCAAAACCGGAGACAGATCACTGATTTCCAATTATAGACCAATCTCATTATTATCAGCAGTGGGTAAAGTTTTTGAAAGAATTGTGTTTAAAAATGTATTTAATGACTTAATAGCAAACAAGTTATTATAAAAATTTCAATCCGGTTTTATTCCAGGTTCTTCTACCGTTTACCAGCTGATAGAAATTTACTATAGGATATGCATGTCACTTGATGATCGCTGTATAACATCTCTTATATTATGTGATATCTCGAAAGCTTTTGATAGGGTATGGCATAGTGGCCTCTTAATAAAACTAAAAGCGTATGGTATTGATGGAAATCTGTATAAATGGTTTGAAAGTTATATTTCAAATAGAAAACAAAGCGTTTTTGTTTCAAATGCCTATTCGCCTTTTAATAATACTAATGCAGGAGTTTCGCAAGGCTCTGTTTTAGGTCCCCTACTATTTCTTATTTATGTAAATGACATAGCTGATAATTTGACAAGTCTAATTCGATTGTTTGCTGATGATACATCTCTTTCTTATTCCAGCAATAACCCTTACACTATAGAGGATGTCTTAAATAGCGATTTAGAACACATTTCAGTATGGTCTAAAGATTGGCTTATTAATTTTAACCCTAATAAGACGAAGGCTATGATATTCTCCTGCCATACTTCCCCAGATGATATTGAAATAGAATTTCAAAACCAATCAGTAGAATTTGTCTCCTGTCATAAACACTTAGGGATTACTTTTGATTCCAATGGTAAATTCCATACACATATAGAAAACATTTTAAAGTGTGCAAGCACAAGATTAAATGTTCTTAAAAAATTGAAATATGTATTGAATAGAAATTATCTTGCTCGTATATATTTAACTTTTATAAGACCCGTTATGGAATATGCATGCGAGTTATGGGATGGTTGTACTCAACAAGAAGCCGACAATTTAGAACATGTTCAGTTAGAAGCAGGGAGGTTAGTAACTGGGTTGCCCGTGTTTGCTAGTCGAGAAGCTATATATTTTGAAACTGGCTGGCAATTGCTTGCGGACAGAAGAAAGTCCAGAAAGCTCAATATGTTCTATTCTTTACATAATGGGACTGCCCCTGATTATCTCTGTGATTTAATGCCCCCGCTTGTTGGTCAAGTATCTAACTACATGTACGATTTGCGAAACAGTAATAATTATGTAGTACCCGGTTATAGACTAGACATAACTAGAAAATCCTTTTTCCCATCCACTACTATTGAATGGAATAGCCTTAACCCCGACCATACGTACGTCCAAAAATATAATATTTTTAAACGAAAGATGAAGTCCAAATTAATACAGCCACCTTCCTATTTTAGTTGTGGGGATAGAAAACTTAATATCATTAATACACGTTTGAGAAATATGTGCAGTTCTTTAAATTCAGATTTACATCGTGTTAATATTAAACCCAGTCCCGCATGCAGCTGTGGCCACCCTGTTGAGGATAGTATACACTATTTTTTAGAGTGCACTTTTCACAACGAAGCAAGAGAAATACTGTTTTCAAAATTAGAAAGATATGCTATATCCATTGAGCTTCTATTAGCTGGTGACAGTGACCTTTCTTTTCAGCAAAACAAAGACATTTTTGAGTCCGTTCAATCTTATATCAGAATAACACAAAGATTTAAAACAATCAATTATCATTCTAAATTTCTACTTTACAAACTTTCGCTCCAGTCCAGTTGTTTCATTATTATTCATTATTATATTGTATTTTTTCTTCTTATAATGTTGTTATAACTTGTGTCCAATGCCTTTTGATACATTTGCAAATAAAATATGTTTAAACTAAATTAAAGTAAAAAAAAATATGTTTTGACATAAATTATAGGTATAACTTATTCATAATGCGAGTCAGTTCGTACCCAATAATTCTTGTGGGCTAGTCAAGCAATCTTCGGTGAAATCTAGTTTGTCGTTACAATTCCAAAACAGAACTGTCAAAATATTATTTTTTTTCAAATGCGAGATCGCGAGTTCACATAACGGAGGGGGGGGGGGGGACAAACCAATTATCCTTCACAAAAAGTCCTCTACTCCAAGTTTTTAATTGAGCACCAACAGAAATCATGGTCGAGTTGTGAGAGCGGACGAGGTTGGCGAGGTTATAAATGTCTTTGGAAATATGAATTCATGTAACGGGGGCGTGCGTGCCAAATACACCAAATAAATGTGCTATAGTCAATAGAACGGGTGATGCGATGAATTTCTTCGAATTACGAGTTCGGATGTTCATGAAATCTGCTAGCTGCTAACGGTATGAAGTTGCAATGTTCAATGAGAGAGCAATGTGAGAGCTAGCGTGGCAATACATGATTTTCCAAGTACAGGTTCATAAAACAGAGATGGGCTATTCTCATTCACCAAATGTTCTTTAGTAAGTTGGTATCATTAGATATTAATTTCAAGTTGTGAGCGATACATGTCCTTAAAAATATGAGTTTATACAACGAAGTGAGCAAGCCAGTTATCTTGTCCAAGCTGTTAAGAATGGTCATAAATCAATTGCGAGTTGTGAAAGCGGGCGAGGCGATGCTCCTTCAAAATACGAGTTTATAAAACAGTGAGCGAGCCAATTCTCATTCACCAAAAGTTCTCTTGTATAAGTTGTAAAGCATCAGCAGAAATTAGTTTCTAGTTGTGAGAGCGGATGAGTAGATACATATCTTTCAAAATACGAGTTCATACAACGGGGGTGAGCGAGCCAATTCTCATTCACCCAACGTTTTCTTGTACGTATCTATAGAAATAATAATAGCTGGCGAGGTAATATTTGAATTGCAAAAATCGAGTTGTTACAAAGAATAATAGCAAGAGAAGAAAGTTCAAGAAATAATGCAATTTTAATTTCTCGGTGTTTGTAGAAACTCTTCAAAACTAAAATTGCTTCTTTCTTGACAAGTACAGTCTTTTTAAACACTTTAAGCAGTTATACCACATGGCCTTCCGCGAGAGAAAAAAAAACTCCGTTATATATGGCCATCATGAAAAAAACCCGCTGTAATGGCAAAGCCCCAACATGAAAAAAATCTGTAAAGCAAGTAAATCGAGAAAGCTAACTAGCTTATTCATGTATGTAATAATTGTCACCATTTCCAGCTTTGACCGTTTGTTCATGACACAGTTATTCTTATTTTTTTTTCAATAACTCTTTGGAGAAATTATCACCGTGTAATTCCTGTTATTATTGGGACATAATATTCATTAATACAATCATCCTTTACCTTTTCATGAATACTAAATGGTTGCCTATTAAGGATTAAGAAACATTTCATGGTAAGCTTCCTTTTCTATTGATGAGGTATATTTTATTTATTATCATCTTAAAGTCAAAACAAAATTCGTTTTCCAAGGAATATTCTGAAATATATACAACTGATTAACATTCGGAAAGACCTGCGGAACTTCTCGTACTTGACCCGCTTGACAATTTGAAATAAGGGGGGGACAGTTTGAAAAGTGGTTCAAAAAAGGATACGAATCCATCATATGATAAGGTAAGACATTTTATTTATTATTTGAGATGTTCAATTGTAAGGATAATGACACAAGTAAATTTAAAACTATCGTAAACATTGTCAAATTGTCGTTCAAAGTTCCCACAAAAATTCGTTGGGAATCCACTACGAGAAAATGGATGGTTGTAATAAGACTCTGCGGTTCAACATTAATAGTAAAAAAAAATATCCGATAAAAAACGTTGAATGTAAATGATATGAACCTGCAGAGTCTTATATTATAGGACTACATACGATACTTAAAGACAGTACCAACACACACATGTTTTAATAAATTGGCAATTTATGAGTTTAGTCTCAAGTGCAATGAAAAAACTTGCTGATATTTTATCAGGGATAACTAACCCAGGAAAGCTCTAAAGCTTGTTTACAATGGGGTCCCTTCATGTAAACACAAGGATACAAAGATAATACACAAACTAGTATTAAAAAAAAATCTTTAAAGAATGATTTAAATTAAAAATAATAAAAAAAAAATCATAATATTCTGAAGCCACACTTACTATACTTTTGGTAAAGTACTCTTTAACGCTTATTTTGAATTCCTAGTTTAGGGAACGGTCATTATTTACCAGCTGGGGGGGGGGGGGGGGGTTGTGAAATGAACAATATAAAAATGAACTCCCAGTCATATTGTAAATTTAAAAATGATCCCCAAATGTAGTTAATACTAAAAACTTTGACCCTCCCCCCATCTGGTTATATAATTAATCAATGATTTAAACCATTTAATCAACAGCATATTGTTATTGTAAGCTGAAAACATGCATTTATAAACATATTTACACAACTTTAAGATATATATACACTTAACATGACTAAAAGAGGGACGAAAGATACCAAAGGGACAGTCAAACTCATAAATTTAAAATAAACTGACAACGCCAAGGCTAAAAATGAAAAAGACAAACAGTCAAACAATAGAACACATGACACAACATAGAGAACTAAAGACTAACCTATTTTTGTACAACTTCTTCACCTTTTTACTCACATCTTCCATATGATCACTCACTTCTCTGGTACTTTCACTTTCATCTTTACACTCTCCCTGTCTCCAACATTCATGACTGCTTTCATACAACGCCCAGTATCTCTCTTCAACACTGTCACATACATTTTCAAGGATGAGACACTTGGCTGTGTGTGTGAAAACATTTTTTTTTCAAATAAACAGAGGACAGCTTTTGCATGTTTTACCCCTATATAACAAACTTGATCAATATCAATTTTACTTGTTTCATTCTCAACTGTACTTTTACAAATGTTTTCTGCTTAAATAGATGTTTTAAATTTCACTTTAGAGCTTATCTACGGTTATGTCCAGTTTTTTCTTCTTATTGCGATTTCTGTTCTGCCTACTCTCCCCTTGCCTCCAAATAATTGGGTATATTTCTGAAGTAATTTGTCACATTTCTGTAATACTTCTTTAACCTATCATGAAGTTGTGATAATAAGGTGAGCATCTCTATATTAAAAGCATGCTGAACTGTATATTGTTCTTTGAGTAAGGTACGCCCAGTTTAGTCATACATTTCTCATTCGTTGTCTTTAAGTTCATCATAGGATGTAAAATTTGTATTCAAATTTTAGCTCACCTGGCCCGCAGGGCCAAGTGAGCTTTTCTCATCACTTGGCGTCCGTCGTCGTCGGCGTAAACTTTTTATATTTTGAACATCTAGAGAACCACTGAATGGCAAGCATACCACATCTTCTTTTTTATAATTAGTATAAATAGTTGTGGGTTCTGTTTTAGAAACAAATAAAATCTTGTTGCGACTAAGCTATAATGTAAGTATGATTTGTAATGTGTCTAGTTGTTGTTTACGTACAATATTTTCCAGCATGAGCTAATGACTTATTGAAATTATCGTTACGTATTCTTTAAGCAATACATATCTAGTACGGTATGTGTTATTAAAAAAAACCAATACAAGTACAAATACTCTTTGGCACTATCTTTTTAGTGTCTGTCTTCTTCTGTTTCCAATTGGGTTATCATCCCCTGCAACATTTCAACATTTTTTATATGTTTTTTCTCCATTTTCATAATTATTTGTGTTAACTGTTTTATCTGGGAGGACTATGTATCAAGAGAGCTAGCTCGATATTATTTTTCACTTTAACAATTTTCTAAGATAATCATTGATTATCAACCAGAAAGTTTTGTTTTAAGTATCTTCCCCCATTTTTACTTGTATTAATGATTAAAGTCATATCTCGTGTTAGTTTCATATGTTTAATAAATATAATACTTTATGACATTAAATCTTGATTTTGGTTTTAAAAAAATTGAAAAACAAAAAAAAAAACAACAACTTACCTTAGGTAGTGGATGTGGTCGTTTTCGTAGACGTTGAAGTCGTTGCAATTGGGACTGACGTTGTCAAGGCAGGTATTAACGAAAATAAACTTGATGAAGAAACTGGCGCAGACATTGAAATGGGATTACCAGTTGTTCCGACAGGAATTAAAGGAGTATGTTCGGTAATGTCCTAAAATGGCCCCCGCTTTTAGCTTAAATTTCAAATTCGGATTTATTGACCAATATCACAATAAATTATAGCTAATACAGTGACTAGATAGGAAATAAGCCATTTTGTTGAAAATTTTACGTTTCTGCGTTCCATTATGACGTCAAAAGTAGTACTCATATTGATTTTTCACGAAAAATTCACTGAAAATGGGTAAATTTCCATATATCATTAGACAGGAAACATAGAGCGCATTCGTCGACAACAAAGATCTTTTGAAATAATGTTTGTGAAGACATTTCACATGTCTTATTTGAATATTAAGTTTGTCAACGTCTGCGCTCTATGTTTCCTGGTCTTTAATTTGGTTGAAATCCAGCTGATTTTGTCAAATTTTACCAAAATCCCTTATCTTGACCTTTTTGGAATGTAAAAATCAACGTGTTAGAATTAAACTTTGACAAAAACAGTTCTGTTTAACTTTCTCACATGTCTTTAAGGCAACTTACAACATTTATTGTCTTGTAACTATGAACTTTATTCTTGGGGCCAAATATGGCCCTTCCAGAACTTACTCCTTTGTTGCTGGTACCGCTGGTTTTAAAGTTGCTTGTGGGAATGGTGTTGGTGGCAATGTTGGGTATAAAGCTGAAAAATGAGCTGGTGTCTTCAATGTTGGCTGCGGCGCTCTAGTTAACAAAGAAGCTGTAAATTTTGGTCTTTCAATATGGGATGACCGAATTGGTTTGATAGGAGACGGAAGTGTGGATTTCTCTCAGGCTGGAATATTAGGATGGTTAAACACTGACGAAACTGGCGATGAATTGTATTTTGGTGGCTTTTCTACAAATGGTATGGTGGTATCGTCGCTATTTTTGTAGTGAAAATCTTTATTTTGATTGAAGATGACGATTTCTTCTTGATCCTCGCAAAATTTTAGTTGGTCAAAGGCTGTGTCACGTTGTTGATAGTTCAACAGTGTTTTTCCTTTTGTTGACTTCCCTGTTTAGAACATGGTCTTTATTGGGTCCTCACCATTCTATTGTGTTGATGTTTTTGTATGTTGAAAACTTTTTTCAATTGAATTGCCTTACAACACAATTGAGGGGTAAATAAACTCATCATAGATACCAGGACTACATTTTGTATATACGCCAGACGCGCGTTTCGTCTACAAAAGACTCATCAGTGACGCTCGAATCGAAAAATAATGAGATCAGATTATTCAAATAAGAATACAAAAAAAAAATATCAACAAAATATTAAAGTTTTGAATATTAATTACAAAATTATATTTGATTAACAACAAAATGTTCACATATGGTATTTTCTCTAGATGTTAATATATATTTACAACAAAATTTTTCACATATGTTTTTTCTTTAAATGTCTATATAATTCTCATTCGAAATCCGATTCTGAGTCCGTTATATCAATAACCTTCGGTCTTATTGTGGTATGGTATTTTCTCTAAATGTTTATATATATTTACAACAAAATTGTTCACATAAGTTTTTTCTTTTAATGTCTATACATGTATATAATTCTCATTTGAAATCCGATTCTGAGTCCGTTATTTCAATAACCTTCAGTCTTTTTGTGGTGAAGGTTTGCTCCTGAAATAAAAAAAAAGAAGAAATATTTTAGAAATTATAAAACTAAGAAGTAGCTAGCAATATGTTATCAGATATATTTCTATTTGTAGACAATTTTAACAATCTAGACAAATAATCGAGTACAGATTCAGTCCTTCCTTGGTGAGTTTGTAATATTGTCAGATCCAACAGATGTTGTTTGTCTTTAAATCTCTCTTTAAAAACAGATCAATTCATCAAAATTTGATTTTTTTGTGGCCGAAACTGTGTCATACCAAATTCTGGCATGGTCTTGCAAATGGAAGGGGAATGACTCTGCACTCTTTTGCTTAGTTAAATCATAAAAAGAACAGTATTGTTTAAAAGTGTTGAGGCAAGTTTCAGGGTTTTGAGAATTATCACCCTTGAATTTTTCAATCTTTAAAGAAGAAAACATGTTAAAAATGTTCATAGGTGGTATTGATGTCCTACCTGCTGAAATAGCTGCTGAAGCGGTGGATGTTGCTGGTGGTGGTGCAGAGCTCACAACAATTGGTAGATAGGCCGGAATCAGCAACAGGAAAAGCTAGAATACAATTAGTGTTCGAATTCTTCAATGAAGAATAAAGTTAAAACATTACAATATTAGATAATTTTTTTTTGTTTAAGTATTTGTAAATTGAAAACTTTAAAAAAAAAATGAAACATACATTTTTCGTTTTTTTTAATATAATATATAAAGCAGTTATAACAAATACAGTACTTATGATCTCAAAACTTTCTTTAATGAAAAATAAATAAATTTAACTTTAAGAAATTATCTTAAGAATAAATAGTTTCAAATTATTTCAAAAAGAGAAGAATCAAATGAAAAAAGTACATACAGGAAGAATCAAGTAGGCATGACGCATATAAGGGATAACAATTTTGGTCAAACATAAAATAACCGATAGGTCAATAACCATATTACAAATGTTTATGGTATACCACAATTCCCAGCAAGAATATAAGTACATGTAGGAGGAGGAATTTTTTCAACACAAAGAAAACAAAATATTTGTCAATTATGTAACGGTGTGTCATGTGGCTAACAAAACCAATTCAGTAAAAGTTGATAACTTTATTATTGGCACCAGACGTATTCAATATAATGAAATAAACGCCCTACAAAACATAATAAATACAATCATAATTATCTTCCAATATCTATTAAAATTGTAAATATAACATTCAACATATATAAACGCATTTACATAACACAATGCACAATAAAACAAAGCATTTATGTTTCTCATTTTTTCTTAATCTGTATGAATTATCAAAAGAAAATAACTTTAACTTTACGAAAATGTTCTCGGAACTTTATCATTAAAAATACACCAAGTCGAATACTCCCGTGATTATGATCAATAAGTACATACGATCGATATTACTGTCATCACGTAATACACATGAAAACTATTATATATAACTCTACAAAAATATACCTCCTCGTGCAATTATAATTTGCACACGTGTATCAAACTAAGTAAAATATAATTATCTTAGTATTCTCGACAGAATTTTAGTATTTAATCAATGAATTATTTCATCACGCTCATGTTAAACTGTATGTCTTTATTAATCGTTAAACGGTCTAAATGACAATCCTTCTTAATTTGTAAATACTTTTCAAAGTAATAGACTAAAAATAGAACATAGAAAACATTTTCTAAATTAACATACACATTTCATCCGCAATATTACAATTATATCATACATGTAACATAAAGAACAATATGCCAATAAGATGATAGATTATGACTTTTTATGAAAATTTAACTTAAATCTTGTAAGAAAAATAACTTGTTTTCAAAAGAAATTAAAAAGGAAGACCGTAGATTTCATATACATATACATTTTTTTATGAACATTTAACCTAAATCTTTACAATATAATAAAGTGTAATCTAGTAGTTGGTACTCGCCTCCAAACATTAATAGTGACTGAAAGATAAGTAAAAATGTAAGTGGCTAATTTATAATAGAGTACAAATGAAAAACATATTTAGAAAAAATATACATTATTTGTGATCATATATGAGGGCCCTCATGTGGTTTTTGATTATGTGATTACTTGGCCGTTTTTTTAATGATTATGTGATTATTAAGCCAAATATTTCATGATTATTTGATTACCTAGGACTGTATTTTTAGTTTATGATTATTTGATTACTAAAGATAAGCAAATATTTAATGATTATGTGATTATATTGGCAAAAAAATGGTGATTATGTGATTACTAGGACCCCCCCCCCCCCCCCACTGAGGGGCCTCATATATAAAATACATTGAATATGTTGACCACTATATCAAAAATGAAAGACATGTATTATTTACAACTATCAATCAAAAGTACAAACAAACTAAAACTAGTATTTCAATAACATATTATGATATTAAAAATGAAAGTACATGTATGTAAATAACACGTATTCAAAGTATTTAAAAAAAACTTCTTCTCAGCTATGACCTTAAAAGTTTATTATTAATGAGATAGTATAACATAATATGACCAAGGAAAAGTATTAACAAATGAGGTATTTTATTTATGCAGAAAGCACCAATATTATCCAAATAGTCCGGCCGATCGGTGAAAAAATTGCTCAAATAATGAGGAAAGCACCAATTTTTGCATGATGGTACATTTTTGTGTACTGAGCAATATTAGCTATGGACCCATCCTCAAAATTCAATATGGCGGCCTATTTCAAGATGGCTGCCGTACGTTCTTAAATATTTTCCAGTATTGCACAAACCACAGTGGATTTGATGCTGGGTGCACAAAAATCAACATATTTGAATGACTTGGTGTACTTAGCAAGATTTTGTTTTGTTCTATTTTTGAAATACAAAATGGCGGCTATTTTCAAAATGGCCGCCTTGAAAAATAAGCAAATATTCATTATTGAGAATTGACCTGAATATGAGCATTTTATTGATGTATAGTGTCATTTGGTATCTGTCCCAGTTCTGTCCTTTCTGATTTTGCCTTGCTTGTCATTTCATACACAAAGTAGTAGCTGTCATAAAAAGCTGCAGTAGTAGCTTTCATTAAAAGCTGCACTATTTGTTGTCTTGAGTCACACATAAAAGCTGTAATTTGGGATTTATCTGCCTTAAGATATTATTCAGTGCCTATCTTATCTCTTGGTCGCAATATTTTGCAATTTGAGACATTAAACTGAATTGAGAATCAGTTAAACACATATCAGTGAAATGGCAGGAATTGGGGACAACAAGGACAAGAACATTGAAATGGCAGAAACTAAATCACTTGGTGATATTGAGAAACCCACAGCTGAAGACGCTTTAACAGAGGACAGCTCAGAAATGATTATTAAACAATTGTACCAAGAATATTTAACAGATAGACATCAAATGCTAAAAGAACAGTTGATATTTACCGCAATATAAAACAGAGCGAAGCGCGAATATATAAAATATGTGTTGGTCTCATTACGTTTCAAGCTGAACAGAAAGAGGCAATGAATATCAATAACAAACAGGTGAAAGCAATATCTCAGCAACTTCAGCAGTCTGACGACAGGATAGACCACAAGGCTAGTAATAATTGCTTGACGGAATTGATGGTCAGACCAATAAGATATTCAATGTTGTGGTGAGACTAATGGACAAGCTGACAACACCTGAGGAAGGAGACACAGTTCTATTTCAAAGTGCATTTAAACAGCAGGGTACCTTCCAACAACTGGCATCTGTTGTGAATGAATCAGTGGACAATAGAAATAAAGAAGTTAATATTTCTGCAATGGACACATCATCTAAGCCAAAATTTGACCTTAGCCAGTACAACGCAAGTTTACCAAAAGTACACATCAAAATCCATGCCGTGGGTCTTTCCACAATTGTGCCATAAACCGTGTCAACTCATGTTGAAGGTGTCTTCGCCTTAAGTCAAAAGTCCTATGTCAGGGCCCTTGGCCCTGCATGAGACAGTTCAAATTATTCAACAACAATCTCCATTTAAGAACATACTATAAACCTCTAGTACTAATCAAGGATACCAGCAAAAGGCTTATGTGTCTTCTTACACACACTAATCATCTACTATGAGTCAATAATATTTGGTTTAGATCAGCACACCATTACAGAAACAATTAGCTGCAAATGAATTCTATCAAGTTTCTCCAATGTTGAATGCAGTGCCTACTTACGGTATCATCCCCGTCGAGTCAATGGCAAATCCCACATTTATCACTCCAATTATGACAACCTCGTCCGCTTCTGGAGCTCTAATATGCTTCCCATAACATCAAGTTGGCTCCATTGACCGATCCAGGAAAAGGCAGAGGAAAGAAAAAGAGTGTGACAACACCTCTTCTTCAGACTCTTCACTGGAGAGAGAATATACCATGTGGCAAGAAAATCTTTGAGCAAGGGACCGGAGCCGAAGCCCACAGCTGCCACAAATTTAAAAACTCAATTGAAGAGGATCCATCTCTTGGGAGGCGCTCATTTACCAATTTGAACGAACTGCCGGTAGATGACAATGGGAAATCAGGAAAAATGTGTGTAGGCCCCAGATTGCCAGGCCGATGTTGGCTTTGAGTACGCTCGCATGGTAAACACAGATGATGATTCCAAGGCCTTAAAAAGCATTCATTTGGAGCAGCGCTTCAGCAAGGAAGACGATCAAACCAGATTGCAACCATAACATTCCGTCGAGGATGTAAAGACAAAGAATCTTCAAGGCATGTAATAGAGAGGAACCTAGATGGCGATATATGGATAAAAAAGTGCCAATTATGACCATCGACCACCGTTAAAGAAAATATGAGCAGTCCTTTGGATTATGAGTTGCATAACCTCACACAACTTGTCACAAAACTAACTGATGTTATGCTTTCAACTAATCGGCATAATTTTGGATTGGCCGATCAATATAATCTCGGTTCTTCTGATAAAAAATCATGGAAGATCACCAGTTCAATGGAAGATCACATGATCAATATAAACGTGGACGATCTATTGAGCAATACAATCGCGGTAAATCGGCAGATAGAAGTACATCCAAGCTTAATGCCTATCGATCAGTAACACCCCCACTAAGCTAGAGATCATATAGTCCCTAAAGACAACGGTTAGCATCTCCACGGACAAACTCCAGAAATCCCGAATATTTCAGACAACGGTCACCTTCACCAGGATACGGAGCAAATCAAAGTGTAACCTCAACAAGGAGCAAAGGGTCGGACTAGTAGGACAACTCAGATTCCAAAGTCTATTGGCAATGAAACATCATCTTATCACACAATCGAACAGAGGCCCACTGCCTCGTCCAATATTGTCATCAGACGAACCATTTGAAAGAGCTTAGTAGTACGAGGTACTACACATGACCAGAATGTGAGCATGATTGTGGACACTGCTGCAATGATAACATTAGTAAATGAGAAATTAATTCCAGTAGAAAATTGAGATTTGGAGAACGTAACGCTACGTGATGAGGTTAACAGCTTGTTATTGAGAAGATTATAAGGAACGACTCTCGACATTAATAGAGTAAACATACAATGGGATGTGTGCAAAGAGCCATTAACAGACGATGTTATACTTAGGCTAGTTATTTTGGACACACTGATCGCAGTGATAAACCTGAGTAGTCCCACAATTACCATTAACAATAAAGAGATAAATGCTTCATTTGTTAATAGTGGAAACGAGATTTTAACTCAGCTAGTTTGCATAAAACGAACCATCACAGTTCCACCAAATTCAAACATGACTGTTACCATTAAGACTAATAAAAGTGCTGACCAGGAGTGCATTTTAGGATCATGCTCGCTGAAATGTTGCAAATTGGTTACGCACGTACTTGGAAAAGGAAATAGTTGCCCCTTAACTATTTTAAATGATGGCAATCGTCTAATCCGCCAGAAGAAAGGTACACCTATTGATTACATAGAATAATTTGACGATGTAGTGGGTACGGCAGATGCAAACGCGATAAGTGACGTAAGACGTGGCATTGAAGAGACACGAGACAAGGTGCCCTCGGCACTGCCTCAAAGTTCAGATGAGTTACCTACTATTCCACCACATTTAACCGACCTATATTAACGTCAATCGACTCGTTTCAACCTATTTAATTCCAACCAAAAACTGAAAGCGTTTAAAGAACAATTACAATAACATGTAACATTATGATATTGATTAACATTTTGAATTTCACTATTTGTTTTTGTATATGCAGCTATATTTGCAACTTATGTGTTATAGAAATACCCAAATTATTTGTTTTATACTTTTGAATTAATTGATAACAAATTCAAGAACATGAAGTCCATTTTTAAAGAATCATTACTTTAATTTCCGAAATTATATAGAATACTTTTAGGACAATCTCGAATTTTATACCGTTTTTCCGCCATCTTGAAAATGGCAGCCATATTGGATTTTTCAGAGTGGGTCCATAGCTGAAATCAAAGGGTATATAACCAAGAACTACTATGCAAAGTTTCATGCTTTCCTCATCAAGTGAGCAATTCTGCTCTATATCTGCACCAATCGGCCGGACTAAAAATTAGACATGAGGTAAAAAAACAAACTCTTATAGGCAGTACTCCAACTCTTGGACTAGACAATGCTCAAACTCCTGGACTAAAATAAACCAACAACTCTTAATGTTTTTGTTGAGTTGCTTAACTTCCTGCTTGTTGTACTGACGGTTGACGTGAGGCGTATATTTTTACCTGTGGCGGTTTTGACACTTGTCTTTATGTGTTGTGGTTGTTTCACTTGTTGTTATGTTGGTAGTAGCTTTTGTTGGGTTTGTTGTTACACCATTTTCAAAAACTGAGCCAAAAAAAACATACCAACCAATGACTAATGAGGAAGAAAATTACAACAACATTTGCATATCAAAACAATTAGTAATTCTGTATTGTATTTCACCATTTTAATGTACAGCCAGGGATATAACTCTATAGGGTTATTCCAGAAAATAACATACATATGATCAGATTATTTTATTTAGATACTAGTGTTAGAGTTTATGATGGTTTAAATCTCTCAATTCCATGGTCAGTACTTTGTATTGGTAGTTGTGAATAATAAGTGGAAAGTTAATATTTTTTTAATTATTTGTTATATCAGTAAATGTATGCATGATGATTTTTTGTTACAGTTTGAAATAAAAAATACAAAGAGATATAAAAAAAAACAGGGATTATCTTCATGATCAGGTTATAATTTAAAAAGTTTTGACATTTAGATGTTCCCGTGTATATTTGTTGACAGTCAACTTCCAGATGCAAGAACATTTGTGGTAAGGATGGCTTCAGCATGTAAGTATAATTAACTGATATATCAAACACTAATAAAAGATCGCTTATCTTTATTAATTGTCAGTTAAGCAAACTCTAGTTTAACATCACAATATCAGTTTCTTTTATATAATGAAGAACAATAGCAATTAGCTACACTATTCTTCTTAAAACATGTAGGTATTCAGATTCATTAATATTTTCATAGCAATGTTTCTATCAAATGCTTGAATTTTTTGTTTATGTCCATATGTAAAATCCTACTAGTGCATATGTTCCGGGCCATATGAGTATTTGGACCATACGCGTATGGTCATGACCATATAGGTATATATTCATATGGTAGGGGTAATTAACACTGTTACAATTTACTTTTAATACTAATAAATAATTAAAAATTCTTTTGTTTTTATCACTTCTTTTTAATCCTACTGTTTTTAATATATAACTACCCCAAGGGTGACTGGGGTATAGAAATATGGTCACTTGGTCTTCTCCCGACCGGCAGTAAAACGCTTGCCGAAGTGGGGCGTCCGTTTGGCTGTGCGGGATGTATCAAGTTCGCAGTCACGTCCGTCAGAAGGGGACGTTAAATCCGATGCCTCGTGTAAAGAGAGTGCCACGCTCTTTGCACGTTAAGAACCCTTGCAACAACTCTTTGAGGGGTCCGTAGGTGGCCTGTTGCAAGGCAAAATTTCTGTCCCTATCCAATATACCCTCATTTTCCAGTGGCAGTCCAAATTTCCCCGACCATCATCCTAGATGGCCTCTATTACAACAACCTACCTATTGTATTTATTGTGAACTTGTTCTCGTCCTGAATATGCATGAAATATTTGCCACTGGACGTTAAGCAACCAACAATCAATCAATTTAATATATAACTGGATTCATAATGGTATACAATTGTCTGTCTGTCCACAGTGTGAAAAAACAACTACATTCCTATAGTAAAGTGTACCTCTAGATTACATATATTTGGTAATTGAAAATGAATATATAATACCATACACCTAGATACTGTAATACCTTGGACTGTTTCAAAACATTTTTTGAAACATTTTTTTTTCACAATAAATCAATCCCTTGGAAAATACACAGTCAAAGTTTTAATTCAATAATCTGTCATGTATCATATTCCTTAACTGTCTGTCTTTCCTTAATTGTTTTCTTCTATTCTCTTGCACATGATTTTCATATTCAGTCTTTGCTGCCATGTCCTCAATTTTTGTGTTTAATATAGTTTCTATGTGTCTCATGGCACTCAACTCTTCCTTTTGTTTATTGCTAAATAATGAGGTGTTTGTCCTACAATTACAAAAAAATAATATGGTTAATACATTGCTTGTCAATGTGATGTCTGGTGTTTTTTTTATGAAAATATTCTGTTGGTTTTTTTCATGGACATTTTCAGTTGTCAAATCATTAGGTTTTTTTATGAAAATATTCTGTTGTTTTTTTCATGAGCATGTTCAGTTGTCAAATCATTAGGAATTTATTTTTATCACACATAATACTAAACAATTTTTTTCCCAAGGAAATTGTACATCAATTACAAAAAAAAAAAAAAAATAATTTAGTTAATTACATTTAATATTTGTAGATGTGATGTCTGTTGGTTTTTTTTTTCATGGAAATAATTTTGTTTGTCTATGTGATGTCTGTTGGTGTTTTTTTCATGGAAATAATTTTGTTTGTCCATGTGATGTCTGTTGGATTTTTTTCATAAAAATAATTTTGTTATCTTCATCATTAATGATATGTGATCACACATAAAACTGAACAAATTTACAGGAATTAGATTTAATGTCAAATGCACTTACCCTTTGTCTTCTTGTCCATTTTGAGTCGTTCTTTGTCTTTTGTCTATATGTTCATTGTCATTTTTCTTTTCCTCTTGAGTTCTTTTTCTGTTCTCTGACAGTAAAATCAAATTCCTATTATTTCTGAAAAAATCAAAAAATATCATTATCATAATAATCTTTCTACAAACCTGTCAAAGTGTTTGATAAATTTCTCAGTTTTTTTAAACATAACATGTACAACAATTATTTGAATAAATTGGTGTTTGATTACATAGTAAATAAATTCAGCTATGTGACTTATACTTACACGAAGCGTTGGTTGTTTTCCCTTTTGCAATATAATAAATATTCTGATAGTCTTTGTTTTACATTTTCAGATGTGAAAATAACAGTTATATATTAAATCTTTCTCTTTTTTGTGTAGGGGAGGAGGTATATGAAATATGTATTGCTCTAATCTATTCAAAAAATATAAAGAAAATGTATGTTTTTTTTATTAAAACTATTCAAAAATATTTATCTCAATATTTATCATACTCACATTTTGACTTGTTTTTCTGTCATTTCGATTTCTTATTTTATCTCAGTAGTAGATCCAAATTTTTGTGATAAGAATCAAAATATTTTTTTTTTCCTTTTATAATGCTAACCGTATGCCCTATTTACTTCTATTGTTTTCTCTAGAATCTCCTCCCAAAAAACAATTTAACATAATATCAAATGACTATTTTTTTTTAATATATTAAACTTTCTTTGTTTGATCTTTACATTTTTTTTAAAATTATTTTTTTTCTTTGTGTACCCTTCTCAACAATGTGCATTTTGTAATATTTAGCTTCTTTTTTATGGCCCCTTGTGGTTTTTATATGAATATATAATATATTTTATAAGTTGGTCACAATATAAAGATGTATGACCTATCTTATAGTTCATTTAATACTAGGTCACCTTGTTATTACATGTCATTGGGAAAAAAACGTCTGGACTTACCACTAGTTTATTGAACTTTCTCGACCTTCCCTTTATATTGTATTATGATCTATTTGACTGTTTATTAATTTATCTACATTTTGCTGATATCTAATGATATTTATGTATCTAACATATGTTCCAAAATTTGACCAAAATTACACCATATATCTTTCAGGAATATACATTTTCAATAGATCATTCAAGGGACCAAAGAAAGCATAACTATTATATAAGAATTAACCATTGTTTATATATATAGAACGTTTACAAAGTTCAATAAACTTTGCAAAGTCCTTTTTTTAAGATATAATACCAAAGTAACCTATAGATCATTCAACTTTATATCTTGATTTTAACAAATATTGACACCTATTCATCCATACTATCCTTACAAATACCATTCATATATCTATCAACTCCCCTCTATAGGTCATGATGTATGAATATTTAACACCATTATATATTTTGTTTAGTCATTGGTAGTGTCCATCATTATTAGGTAAGCTAGTGTCCCCGTATTAATGTCTATTTAATAGATACATAAACTTATTATAAATGTTTAAGAAATATCACAATTCGCATCAGAAATATAAATACATGTAGGAGGAGAAATTTATTTCATCACAAAAAAAAACAAATTCCATCATTATTAGGTAAGCTGGTGTCCCTGCATACTTACAGTATTGCATAATACACACGAATACCTTGTGTAATACATGGACATCTTACAGTATTGAGATATACACATTGACACCTTGTGTAATACATGGACACCTAACAGTATTGTGAAACACACATGGACACCTGGTGTAATACTTACAGTATTGCGAAATACACATGGACACCTTGCGTAATACATGGACACTACAGTATTGTGAAATACATACGGACAACATTATTTCGAAATACATGGACCCCCAAGTGACCCCTTATGTAGTCTGGTCACTGTAAACTTGAATTAATTCAGGTACTTCGTCCGAATTTTGTGTAGTCATGACTGTGTTGGCTTATAAACGGTGTATGCAAGGTCAGTATAATTAAAGTGCATAAATCTGTCAAAATCGTTTTCGTGAACAGTGGAATCAAGACTAAGATAAAATGTCATCAGTGACTTATAACATTTATCAAGAATATTGATCACATGAATGTATTTTAGATGTATCCCATAAACGTCTAGCACTTGTATGTTTGGTATGTATGTCACAATATCTCTTATTGTCTTTGGAGATATTTCATTGAACGAAATATATAAACTGTCTAGTTTAGTGCACAAAGATACAGCATGAAAGTCACAGTCTTTCAAATTTAAACATGTAGAATCTCCAGATTAGGCATAAACTGTAAAAAACACGTAGTTGAAATGGAAGTCTGGCATAAGTTTAACCAAGTAAGATTTCTGGCACAACTCAGTTTTGAAACACTGCTAAAATCAAAAGCCGGACGTCCACCAGTATATTTTGAGTAACCAATATTTAAAACTCTGAAGCTCCTATAGTGCTGAAAAATGTAAGGTGAATCCTCCTCTTTAATCACTAAAGGCCCATAAAACTAAAAAATACTCCATAGTGTAGGTGTAAATTGTATCAGGTTATAAAATTTTCTACAAACTCGGTTTACATTCAGTAAGAGATCCTCTAAGTCAATGAAAAAGAAGATTCGAATTAGAGGGACATCAGGTAGGTCTTCTATTGGAAACCATCTATAGCCATCACTGAAATACATGAAATGGGTATTTTCAGTGTCTTAGAATAGAATTAAAGCAAAACTGAACTATAAATATATGAACAGAAAATGTTCTTGAAGTAAAATTGAGTTTATGGACTTGAAAATTATGAAAAGTGCTCTTGTTTTTTTAATTATTCTTTTTGTAAAAGTATGACTGTGATAAAGTGTTCAATTTCCCATTAAAATGATTGGAATGAACACTAAAATTAATCTGGTGTATCTACATTGAAAATGTTAAATGAGAGTATTATACTGTTTTATCTCCTTTTACACCCAATTTTTCAGTGCAGGTTCAAATTAGTACCGCATGAATTAAGAAATAATGTAATTAGATGCTACCTCCAGGGGGTATTTGCAACAAGGTATGATAATTCTATCGGAATATACATTAAAAGGGCTGAAAAATTACTTACATTTCTGCCATGGCTTCATACTATCTCCATTAGTAAACTTTTGTCATGTGACCCAGAATCCGTCAATTTCATTGAGATCACTATAATTCTGAATACAACATTGTATTTGGAGATATATCATTTTAATACTACTGTTTAGGCAAATTTGAAGATAATTAAGCCTGGTTAAGTATATAGGGAGATAGAACATTGCAGCACGTAACTATTGACACCCATAACTCATTTCCACTGTAAAATGGACTTATAACATTATAATATTCACACGACGAAGTGCTAAATTACAGAGGCCTAAGTTACATGTACAAACCACTTCACCACAGACTTTCCGAATTGATTTTCCTCTAAGTTCAGTATTTAACTGATTTTACTTTTTACTTCCAATAAATCTTCATTTTTAAATAAAATGACACATTTCCTAAACTTTAATAGAATATATGTATTGAAAAGTTAATATTCCAAGATATTTCTCTTATATATTCAGACTGATTATTTGTGACTTTGTGTGACTTTATGTCCTGTGACCTTCTGTCCATTTACCACGTGATACTATCAGATTATTACATGGCATTTTTCATATCGCATGTATTATCAGCCCTAGGTTCAATATCAGCCCAAGAGCCGCACGGCTCGAGGGCTGATATTGACCGAGGGCTGATAATACATGCGATATGAAAAATGACATGTTATGATCTTTTTATCATATGCTTCAACACTAGAGAAAAACAAGAATGTGTCCTCAGTACACGAATGCCCCACTCGCACTATCATTTTCCATGTTCAGTGGACCGTGAAATTGGGGTAAAAACTCTAATTTGGCATTAAAATTAGAAAGATCATATCATAGGGGACATGTGTACTAAGTTTGAAGTCGATTGGACTTAAACTTCATCAAAAACTACCTTGACCAAAAACTTTAACCTGAAGCGGGACAGACGGACGGACGAACGAACGGACAGACGGACGGACGCACAGACCAGAAAACATAATGCCCCTCTACTATCGTAGGTGGGGCATAATAACAGATTCATATATTGATCCTTTTACGTGGTTCCCGAAGTTAAAAGAGTAAAAAAGTTCACGGCCGTCGGGCACAAAATTTGATACATTAAATATGAAACCTTTCTATCATATGCCTCAGAGAGAGAGAGAAATTTTTTTTAATATGGACGAATCGGCAAAAAAATAATTCAACAAAATACCTAATGATCAGTGTTTGGAAAAGTCAACTTTTTAAAGAAACTTTCTAAATTATGTTTCAGAAAAACTTAAAAATGCATTTATTAAATAATTTGTTTGTTTTTTTTAATTTTTATTTTTTTATTATTTTAAACAATATACTTTCCAGTATTCAAATAATTGTTTTGTACATTGTTTTGTACATTACTTTGTAATGTTTTTCACTGAAAACGTAGCATTGAGGTGTATTTTCCGGAATTGGCCGAGTATTACCGGAATGCCATGTGATAACGTTACGGAAAGGCATGTGGTAACAATCGAAGCATGTGATAAACTTTTCATATCAGCCCGCGAAGCACCAATTCGAAAAAGATGGAATTTACGTCAATTTAATGCTATTATCATACGGTAAAATTTATATGTTATTTAGTCTTAAGTATATGATGAATACAGGTTACACAGGTAGATAGAAATAATGTTGTCATTTGTAGTATGTGATAGTTATTTACGAAAAAAAGGATACGAAACGAAAAACGTATACTCTTTATGGTTTTTATTCAGTGAGAACATTCATTCGTAGATGAGTGAAACAAAGAAAGGTATTAACAACTTTTGACAAGCAACGTAGATGACTGAAAGATTACAGGTAAATATTACAGGTCATTACGTAAAACAAATGGAAGTTTTAACGACCTTGACTGGCTATAAAGCCCTTGCACGGTCGATTACGTAAAACGGACCATGATTTTGTCATTTATAGTATATGCGTATTGTCTGTTGAAAAAATCATTGCAATCGTAAATGACATATTATGGTTGAACGTGCAAGGGCTGTATAATCCAGCCAAGCTGTTCAAAACTTCAATTTGTTTGACATATCATCAATGTAAGTCAGAGTCTCTTATTTACCATGTCTTAACAGGGACATGTATTATACGAAAAAGGCACCCCAACGGTGACTGGGGTATAGAAATATGGTCACTTGGTCTTCTCCCGACCGGCAGTAAAACGCTTGCCGAAGTGGGGCGTCCGTTTGGCTGTGCGGGATGTATCAAGTTCGCAGTTACGTTCGGTTCGCTCTTTGCACGTTAAGAACCCTTGCAACAACTCTTTGAGGGGTCCGTAGGTGGCCTGTTGCAAAATTTCTGTCCCTATCCAATGTACCCTCATTTTCCAGTGGCAGTCCAATTTTCCCCGACCATCATCCCAGATGGCCTCTATTGTATCGGTTGTATTTATTGTGAACTTGTTCTCGTCCTGAATATGCATGAAATATTTGCCACTGGACGTTAAGCAACCAACAATCAATCAATACGAAAAAGGCGTAGTCAAATAGGTAAGGTACACTGAAAATATTTTGGTCATCTTCAGTATGTAATAATATCATTATTATGAACACTTACGCTTCATCCTATAAACCCGTTTCCTATCCGTTGGAAAATATTGAAAAGATATGATAGGAGTTTTTTTGTGAATCTTACGATTGGACATAATTTGAAGATTAAACGAATACGGTTATATCCGGGTCACTCAGGTAAGCTGAAAATAAGTTTATCATTTACAGTATTATGCAATTTTACATGTGACCTTTGGCAGCCATAGTGGAAGCAAAAACCAAGTCATCATTAAAATTCATAGACATTGACAGTTGACCGTCTTTCACTTGGCAAAACACATCTGATCTGGAGTAGTGCTGGTTCTGATACGTTTGCAATATCAAAATCGTCAGTAAAATGTAGAATGCTACTTGGAGTATACACATTACAAGCAAATAGACATCGTTTTAACCAATTTGAGGTAGACCCATCTTGTCCGCTGTGTAAACAAGGACCAGAGGACATAACTCACTTTCTTGTCCTGTGTCAACATCTTACTACAGTCCGACAACCATTTATGGAAGGCCTGAAAACTGTTATGCGGGAAATGTTACCAGATCTACATTTAAACGGATAGTAGCTACGATTTTCATTAATATTACTTTTTTAAACTATATGCTGAATTTTGTACAAAAAGTAAAATAATTATGATTAAAACAATTACTGGTTACGTTCCATTAAGCATTTAGAAGCTTTTTAACGTTTAACACCTACATTTATTTATTATCTATAGATAATAATTCGATGTTAAGCCCAACCCTTATTCATATGACCTTTACTCTTCAGTTCCCAATGCGCAATCGCACATTGTGCCTCGAAGGGAAAATGGTCGAACAGGGGAATATTATCGCGGAAATGGTACGCGAATTTACAGTTTCAGCGAGAAAAGAAACAAAAGAAACAAAAAAGAGGTGCAGACAAGTTATTGTAAATTAAAAATAAAAAACGTCGATGAGATCGGTCATTAAAATCACTCAAAACACCTGCGGCGCAGGCAAAGTCAAACAGAAGTAGCCGACGGTTTGCGTAATGTTTACATTTCTTAAATTTTCCAGATCACATGAAAAGAAATCTCAACGTGATCATAATTGTCAAAAATATGTTTATAAATTTACGGGCAGTAATCTCCCACCTTAGAAGAAATTGGAAATCAACTTCCTAAACTTTAGTATTATTCTTCAAGTGTATCCTTCATGGAGGCCCCGATTTAACACACAAACACGTGTATACATTATCGGCATGGTTTGGTCATACAAATGTAATAACAAGTGTACAATATCGCCGTTGTTGGAGAATCTTGAGTCGGAATAATATGCCGGTATTTGTTATATTTTTTATTTACATAATTTGATAAATGGCGTCAAATATGTACGTTTAATAAAGAGTAATTATCAAATATGTAAGAAAACAAAAAGCACGTGTTCGTATCTATATATATCTTGGTTAGCTCACTCGCTATGTCGGCAAAGTTCGGGAAGTAAACTCGATGCATAATTAATGAGATGAATAGGCACACAACACGATATGAATTATCAATTATTTACACTTCTGTAGTTTATGAAAACATTCTAGCGATCTTATTGCTTATATTTAGTACATATCTTTGATTTTAGCAGCTTTAAAACTTGTTCATAATTTTGTCAAAATCGTAGCTACTATCCCTTTAATATGGGTTTTAAGCTTCTCAAGTTTACAAGTTTAAATTCATTCAGGGTCAATGCAATACCAGGCCGAGGAAGGCCAATCCATCTTCCCGTACCCACTTCTTGAGGTGAACGGACAGAAAGTCATAGGACAAAGGGTCACAAATAATTTTTAGAAAATTGTTAAAATATATTTTGAAATATTTTCTTGTTATTTCAAAGATTTATTTTAACATTAAGGAAATTGCTCATAAACCTTGATAAATGAAAATGCATGACATTTTATTCATTCAAAGTGTATATTTATTGTGAAAATGAGCCATTTAAGTTGTTTTCATAACAATTATTTTATCATTATTATTAATGATAATAAATTTTAATTACAAAGTTACTTCTTATAAACTTCAAGAAAATACAAAAAGAATATTTTCAGAAATAGGTGTTTTCTTGTTCAAAGAAAAATAATCTCAAATCTAAATTGTGACTTTTTGTCCGTGATTGTTTGTCATTTGACTTTCTGTCCGCATTCCTTCGCAATGCTAAAATTTCGTCCTCACACTGGGGTTACTCAAGGTTGAGAAAGTCCTGATTAATGGCGTCCTCCTTATGTGGTAATAACCACTGTGCCTGTACCATGAAAATCTGACCACAATACTGATGAAAACCACGTTGACGCATCAGGGTGGTCCTGTTATGAGTACATCATGACATTCAAGTGGTCGGAAAGAGCGTGACGACGCACGTTCCGTGTTGCAACATGAACGCACTTGCACGTTTATAACCCTTGTAACTTATCTTTAAGGAGCCGTAGGTGGCCTATTGCAAGGCTAAATTTTTGTCCCTATCCAGCACACCCTCATTTTACAGGGACAGTCTAATAAAGACAACAGTCATATACCACTGTTTGAAACTCAAAAAATCGTTAGAAAATAACAAATCCTGGTTACAATCTAAAACTGAGGGAAACGCATTAAATATTTCCCCGACCATCATTCCGAATGGCCTTTTTTATGACGAGACAAACTTATTGAATTTTTTCATTAACATGTTCTCGTCCTGAACATGCATGCAATATTTGCCACTGAACGCTAAGCAACCAACAATCAATCATGTTACAACAAGACAACCTCTCACTGAACAGTACCGGTCCCTCTGGCTCGCTACCCCGTCATTTTCTCTGTTTTACTCCTTGGGCATACATAGTATGCAGGCTCAGCTGCTAAATAGACTAGGTTGACAGCTTTTGGGATTTTGGCGCTTCTCTCACTTTAAGTGTATCAACCAGTTTGGTTAGTTCGGGTTAAAAAAAGAGACTTCGGCAAGCTTGGCCTCTGGAGGTGTCTTCTCCATCCTGTGGGTCTAGAAGAACATCCTCACCACCTGCTCATCTACTAGGGATGGACTTCAACTATACATGATTGTTTTAATCAGACTCTGAAGTGTAAAAAGTACATTGTTTGGGACTTGATTAGTGTCATTTGGTTTTTGCTCTTTATTCGATGAAAACAAAGCAGTTCTTGATTTTTCTGTTCTTAGCATCAGCGAAAACTGCATTATTGCACCATTTCCTTCATTATGCGTACCCCTTAACATAATCGATTGCCTCATCAGAATCTATCGCTAAGTTCAAGGTCGTGAATTTGACCATTATCGTATAACCTTCCTCAACTGTGATGATGTACTAAAAATTTTGATTATTGCAATAGTCTGATGGATAATTCGTTGATGTAAAACTTCCTACTGGTCCATTAAAATTCCTCCACATGCACCTGTGCTATCACTTAAATGCAGAAGTATTATGTTTTTCAAACGTTGGCGATACAGAAAGCTTTAAGCTTCTTTTTTTTAAATTCTTTTTTTTATTTTATAGATTTAAGGAAGCATTAGAACAAATGGTTAAAAAAATAATTTATGAATAGGAGACAGGAATGGCTAACTTAAACAGAAGTATTTAAATTTGGAATCTTATGTGTGTCTAAATAAGGCTGAGTTTATCTATGCTTGGAACAAGATATCGTATAGCGGGTTATTTTCGCGGGTATATATAAGTTGGCGATTTTATCTGTTAGCGATTTTATCTATACCTTTGCATGAAATTCAGAGAAAAGTGACACCCCACGAAATTAATCCGCTATACGGTAATCTTAAGTATTTCAAATAATTCATATAATGGACGTTAAGCAACCATCAATCAATACAATATATCCCAAATTGCCACAATAACATCATATAAATTTCAGAGATGGAGTAATGCTTTGCATTTCACACATTTTACCGTATACCTTTGCGAATGTCGTTCCTAAGTTCTTTGTTCCATGCCAAACATCAAAAGAATGTTTGATTTCAGGGACTTATTTTTAAATAAACAAAGGCTTTAGGTGATTGTCAAATGTGAAATGTATTGCAATTTGCTATGAATAGTAGTTAAATTTTTTATATGTGTTCAATTACCTATACAATAATTAATCTGTAAAGTTGTATATATTTTGAAGATCGTTGGAATTCCAAATTAGAAACTGTCCTAGTGGACTTAGTTTACAAAGTGAATACACAAAAATAGATATGTCCTACATTTGTACTTCAGGTTAATAACGGTTACAATGTAAAAATGGACGCAGTGAATCAAAAGACTACAATTATGAAAGATTATCGTTATAAATGAATGTATAAAAGGTCATTCATACAACTCTAACATATATAAACGATTTGTTATGCGGTTTGTATGAAAATTACTCCGCATAATACCTGAGTCTCGAATGACAACATAAAATGTGCTACGAACTCGCGGTAAAATCATTACGAAAACATTGCGGGAATTATAGAATACAAAAATGATCTGCACAAACTATTTGCATTAAACAACGTAATAACTTGTATCTCGAAAGTAAATTAAGTTAAATAGCTTCGGCACTACACTGCCTCCCGTCAAATAAAGAATTCTGTCCGCAGAATTAAAAATGAACAATTTAACATTTATCAAACTTTTTGCAAAAGTTAATCATGAATTCAATCAATATTAGCACTAACCAAAAATGTATCATTAAAATTAAAAATTTAATTAACCTCTTCCCTCAAATTTTAAAGAATCTTTTCTTATTCATACAAACATAGACAAGCGCAATAAAACAATATTCAATTTTTTAAAACAATGTTTATATAAATAAAATGTTTATCTGTAGTAAAGTTTTCTTTTTATTGGAAGTGTCACTACACTTTTAATTTTCTTTGTACAAATGTTTTCATTTTCTAATTTCTTTTCAGCTGACTTCAACTCTTTCTTTAGCTCTTCTTTTCTCTTTTCCATTTTTCTATAAAATTTCCAAATCTCAGGCATTCTTATTTGTGTCTTTCCTCCAATTCTTGTATTTCCTTCTTGTGGGTTTCTTTCCTGTATTCTTCCTCCATTTCTTTTATTTTGTTTTTAAGTTCCTCAATTTGTTGATTCCTTCCATCTATATGTACATTTATCTCTACTTCCACAATGGCAACTTCTTCCTCGCTGATGGTGATTTCTTCATCATAATCTGGGATGAATTCTTCCTTGCATTTCTCTTTAATTTCTGATTTAGTGTTGAAGGTGTAATTAAAGGTGTTGTTGTGATAACACTGTCACTACCAATCTTTACGTTATATTGGTGTGTACCTTTTGAAAGGTATGTACAACAGATTCCTCTCTGAGATGCTTTCCTGTCATGGCATTAAGCATAATTTCTCCATTTTCCCTCAGTAAGTGTCTTAAAGTTGCAGATATTGCATAGATAGGGAATTTGGTTGTTCGGAGTACGTCAAAAAATAAAGTGTTGCATAGCTCCTTTCTTGTTTATATGTTTAAAATTACAAAGCCTACACTGCCATACTTTGGTTCATATGACGACTGACACTCTATACATAAAAAAATATCAATAACTAAAAATTTGTTTTAAAATTTACAGATTTGAAATATTCTACTGGGAACTTGCTTTTGCCCCATATTGTTTAAAGTCATTTTATTTTCAAATAAACACTGTTTATAGTGCATGTTATGTCTAATCTGTTGACCAACGGCACATTTGGAAATCCCCTTAGCAGTGCGTTTATCCTTTTGAATATCATCTCCATCATCGTTTACATCATATATCAAACTATACATTTTAGGTCAAAGTCCAACAAATTCCTTTATGGTGGTACCTGGAAAGATATGCTGCAAATATAATAATTGTTATGTCAGACATTTATATTTGTTTTAATGTAACCTAGACATTTAGTTTTCTTAGTTTTCCTTCTACAATTTACTATTTTAAAGTTCAGTTCTAGCGAAGTCTTATAGTTTAATGTTATTCCTCGGATTTAACAGCATGTCAAGTTTCCATCTTTATCGGGAAGTTTCAGTTAATAATCGTAATTCTCATTGTTTAATGTTGTTCCTCGGATTTTTCAGCATGTCAAGTTTCCATCTTTATCGGGATTCTTCAGTTTATAACCGTAATTCTTATAGTTTGATATTATTCCTCAGATTTTACAGCATGTCAAGTTTCCATCTTGATATATAGTCTTTCGAGAACCGTACGGTAAAAGGAAATGGTATTATTATTAATAATTTTATTTACCAGTAATTATCGATTGTTTTATATTACATTTAAGATATATCTATATTTATTATTGTTTTTGTTAATTTTGTGTCGATGGTAGCTTCATTAACCTCTTTCAAGGGTTCACATCAAAATACGTAATTGATACACCCACAAACCATTCATCGTAACTTTTTCTTTTTGTTCATCGTAGTAGTAGCATCCACATCAACACAGGAACTACTAACCTGTATGAAAGAATATGCCGTGTGTCGTTGCAGTGGGGTGATATAATAGTGTAGGTGTGCTTTTAGCACTAACCTAAAATTGAGTAGGGACGTAAAGGTAGTTCGAGCCCTGGGAGATTGTGACTGTGCAATATGTTACAAAAAGGCTTTACCAGTGGTTGCCAATGTGGATAATCCCACTTGTAAGTGGGTTTGTGAGAATTCTGTGTGTGGTAAGTCTTAAAAATTAACACATCATCTTTATCGTCTTTTGGTGACTGGAGACGATTGTACAGTATCACCGTCAACATCTTATCTGGCACATAGAATTTAAATGCTGAGTATACAGCACATCAGAACAAACATTTGAGACCTCCCTGTTGAGATAATTTAAACGCAGAGTACTGAGATTGAGACTAAAGCCAGTGAAGGTGCACCCTAAAATGTAGGACAAAAAAATCTCAATAACAGGATTAATATGACATGTTGTTGTTCGTCCAGTAGACATATAAAAACACAAGACTAATTAATTCAATAATTGTATTTTAAATCAAATAAATACTTATACAGTAAAGGTCAGATTTAATATTAAATGTGCAAAAATAACAAAGGATAAAAGTTACAATATATATATAAAATAAAATAAGCAGCAACATATTCATTTACAAGCTTTAAGTATAAATTATGTAGTGGTTAAATGCTTAATTCTTTTTTGTACGATTTATGGTATTCATTAAATAAATAAATAAATAAAAACCTGTCCAATACTTAACTGCTGATAACTTTCTTCTATTTCATAGCTTGAATAATCTTATATTTCGAAAATATTTTGGCAGCCAACATCATAGCTAAAGGGAAACCATCCAAATAGTTATTGCGATCCGAATTTTTAACCCCTGTTATTTTCCAGTAATGACAATGTGGTTGGTCCTTTATTTCTGATTTCAAAAATCTGTTATTCTTTATAACTAAATCCTTATACACATTTGATGCAATGACTCGTGTCGATTCTCTTGGTAGAAGTTGGCATATTGTTATTGACTTAATCTCAAATCGGGTTGTCAATGTTTGAGATAATAAAATCAGCCGTAACCCCAATTCATCTGTCGTATCTTCAGAGGCTCCTAAAATATCCAAATCGTTACCACCAACGTGAACAATTACATGTTCGGGACGATTTGTCTCTATAAAGACAAAATAGTTTGCACATGATCGATCTAAATTTGAAACTTTTCCGCCGCCGATCCCAAGACATTTGACCTCACAGTTCATGAAGTTGAAATTATGTAATGCATGTCTATTATAAACTGATTGATTGTTGGTTGCTTAACGTCCAGTGGCAAATATTTCATGCATATTTAGGACGAGAACAAGTTCACAATAAATACTATAGGTAGGTTGATACGATAGAGGCCATATGGGATGATGGTCGGGGAAATTTGTACTGCCACTGGAAAATGAGGGTAAATTGGATAGGGACCGAAATTGTGCCTTGCAACAGGCCACCTACGGACTCCTCAAAGAGTTGTTGCAAGGGTTCTTAACGTGCAAAGAGCGTGGCACTCTCTTTACACGACTGACGAGGCATCGGATTTAACGTCCCCCTTCTGACCAGACGTGACTGCGAACTTGATACATCCCGCACAGCCAAACGGACGCCCCACTTCGTTAAGCGTTTTTCTGCCGGTCGTGAGAAGACCAAGTGACCATATTTCTATACCCCAGTCACCCTTGGCGATTCTATTATAAATAAAAGTTCCCAATCTACGAACGTGTGAACTACCAACTACGACAATTTTCATCGCAAAATTATACAGTCTCTCTAATTAAACTATAATTTTATTTTCTGGCGCTTCAGCTGACCAAAATCACTCACTGGATCTAATACAATATTCTCTGGATACTTTTTCTTTTACTTATGTAGGAACCGTTCCGTCAAAAGTAATACAAGAGAACCTTTCAATAAAACTACAATGTTCTTTAAACTCTGGAAATCTCAAGCAGGTAGGTGCAAATTACGACAAATTACGGACATATAAATTACAATGTCAAATCACATATTAAAGTTACCTAATTATCGACAGAATATAATTCTTTTCCTTCACAAATCACAATATAATCGTATTATTTAAATCACAAATTAAGCAGAATGTAATATAATAATTTTTAGTTCCAAAATTTTCCTGCCACTTCTAACTGCAACTGAAGCGCCTTCTGAGATCATATAACATGACCAGGGGAAGGAATAACTTGGTATTTGCGTTTCTCCCGAATAAGGACAAAGAGTTATGTCGCTTTCCATAGTATCGCCTAGTTTGCCAAAAAATCATTTTAAATAAAAATTAGCATTTAATTATTTTTTATGTCAGTAAATGTATGCATTATGATTTTGTTGTTGATGTTTTTTTTTGTGTTACAGTTTGAAATAAAGAATACAAAGAGATAGAATAAAACCCCCAAAAAAACAGGGATTATCTTTATGATCAGGTTATAATTTAAATTTTTGTTTTGAAATTTAGATGTAACCAAGTATATTTGTTGACAGTCAACTTCCAGATGCAAGAACAATGTGTGGTAAGGATGGCTTTGACATGTAAGTATTATTAACTGATATATCAAGCACTAATAATATAGATCACATATTTTTATTAATTGTCAGTTAAGAAGACTATACAGTTTAACATCACAATATCAGTTTTGTTTTATATACTGAATAAAAATAGCAATTAGCTACACTATTCTTCTTAAAACATGTAGGTATTCAGATTCATTAATATTTTCATATCAATGTTTCTATCAAATGCTTGAATTTTTCATTTGTCAATATGTAAAATGCCTGTTGTGCATACATAATGCCACACCCTTTTTTCATCAAGTGGTACCTGACATGGTTTTTAAATCAAAAAAATATTTCTGAATATATTTAAAAAAAACTATTTTTGTCTAATATATCTATAATGAGCTTATGTTTGGGAATGAATACCTTATTACACCACATAGTATGAAAAGTCCATGTATATTACAATAAAAAAATTACTATTCCTTAATGTGATCAATTCTTTTGGAAATAAACATTTTAATAAATTTGTTCTCCTCTCTTAATTGCCATTTTGCCATGTCTCCATATTTTCCACTTTATCATCCACAATGTGTTTCACAATGTGTTTCACCTGCTGAAGTATTTTTATGTCCTTTCCATCAAATCATCTTTACCCCAAGGATGACTGGGGTATAGAAATATGGTCACTTGGTCTTCTCCCGACCGGCAGTAAAACGCTTGCCGAAGTGGGGCGTCCGTTTGGCTGTACGGGATGTATCAAGTTCGCAGTCACGTCCGTCAAAAGGGGACGTTAAATCCGATGTCTCGTGTAAAGAGAGTGCCACGCTCTTTGCACGTTAAGAACCCTTGCAACAACTCTTTGAGGGGTCCGTAGGTGGCCTGTTGCAAGGTAAAATTTCTGTCCCTATCCAATATACCCTTATTTTCCAGTGGCAGTCCAAATTTTCCCGACCATCATCCTAGATGGCCTCTATTACAACAACCTACCTATTGTATTCATTGTGAACTTGTTCTAGTCCTGAATATGCATGAAATATTTGCCACTGGACGTTAAGCAACGAAAATCAATCAATCGAATCATCTTATTTTGTTTCGTGCCTGTGCTGTCATTATAGTGTTTGTCCTGTAATTATAATTTTCTATTATACTTGTTTGAATTCCACATGAAGACATTTTTACTAATTTTATCTAATTGTAATCCTCAATAAAAAGAAAGAACACGAAGGAAAGAAGTAATCTCAGAAAATATTTTTTTTCAATTTATACATAGGTGTAACCATTAATTGTGAATTTTTCCAAAACCGTTTATCATCAAATATACAAAGTCCTGTTTTTCGGACTATGTTGATGTATAAAATATGGTTGCTACCTCGATTTTTAAATTTCACATCGTTTAAAGTCATTTTTTTTCAAATAAACACTATTTATAGTGGTAATGTCTAATCTGTTGATCAACGGCACATTTGGCAATCCCCTTGGCGGCTCGTTTATCCTATTGAATATCATCTCCACTATCGTTTACATCATAGATCAAACTATACATTTTAGGTCAAAGTCCAACTAATTCCTTTATGGTGGTACCTGGAAAGATATGCTGTAAATATAATAATTGTTAATTAAACATGTATAATTGTTTTGTTTTAACTTGGAAATTTAGTTTTCTCAGTTTTCCTCCTACAATTTACTATTTTAAAGTTCAGTTCTAGCGAAGTCTTATAGTTTAATGTTATTCCTCGGATTTTACAGCATGTCAACTTCCCATCTTTATCCGGATTTGTCAGTTCGTAAACGTAATTCTTATAGTTTAATGCCATTTCTCGGATTTTACAGCATGTCAAGTTTCCATCTTTATCGGGATTTTTTCAGTTTATAACCGTAATTCTTATAGTTAATGTTATTCCTCGGATTTTACAGCATGTACAATTTCCATCTTTATCGCGATTTTCTAGTTCTACGATTGTAAGAAAAAAAAATACTTTCACATACTGTTTACATATGTTTTATAAGCATGATTTACAAGGAATAAATTAATATCAACCTGAAACAATTAAACATTTTCTGCATTGATACATAGTATTATGGTTCTTTCAACACTAGAAGATGTATTGTGATTGCCAACGAGAAAACTTTGCACAAGAGATCCATTAAATATGCAGTTTTTCCTTGAGAACTTTAAAAATGAACAAATTCCCTACACCATACCAAGCTAAACAAACAGGTTTGAAATCAAAATGTAAAACAAATTAAAAGAGATTGTTTGTCTTGGGTTGTTGTACACGTTCTATTTGTTGTTGGGGTAATTGACGAATTTCCAGATGTGGTTGAGGTAAATTGTTGTTGTTTTGTAGATTTTTTAGATAATTAATTACTTGTAGTATAGTTTCCAATCTTCTTCTTAAGGTTGACTGGGGTATAGAAATATGGTCACTTGGTCTTCTCCCGACCGGCAGTAAAACGCTTGCCGAAGTGGGGCGTCCGTTTGGCTGTGCGGGATGTATCAAGTTCGCAGTCACGTCCGGTCAGAAGAGGGACGTTATATCCGATGCCTCGTGTAAAGAGAGTGCCACGCTCTTTCCACGTTAAGAACCATTGCAACAACTCTTTAGAGGGGTCCGTAGGTGACCTGTTGCAAGGTAAAATTTCTGTCCCTATCCAATATACCCTCATTTTCCAGTGGCAATCCAAATTTCCCCGACCATTATCCCAGATGGCCTCTATTGTATCAACCTACCCATTGTTTTTATTGTGAACTTGTTCTCGTCCTGAATATGCATGAAATATTTGCCACTGGACGTTAAGCAACCAACAATCAATCAATCTTCTTAAATTTTGATTTCCGAAACAGCTATAATTGTGACAATTATATTTTATTTTGTAAATACTAATTAGAATAGAAAACCAAGTTCGATCCTTCAACTGTATTCTTATCCCACCTGAATGGTAACACAAATATAGTAATAGTGTTGTATCGTTATTCTGAGATCAATCAGCATACATGTATAGTTGTAGATGTTCCTGATGTTTTAGTTGTCATAGTCATGATAGTGTACTGCAAGTAACTTCTCATTGTGAGCACTGTAGAGTTTGACCAAGTGCATATACATATGCCTAGAAGCAAGAAACAACCTAAGACAAAACTATATAAAGATGAACCAAGTGTGTGCACAGCTCAAAAATGATGCCATATAATCTACTATAAGGCCCAACAGTTACTGAGTACTGTAAAGACTCTGCTTAGTGTCATCCTATGCATTGACATATACCCCATATTTTGCAAGGGAGTGCAGATTCTCATATACCAATTTCTACATTTACACAGTCCTTTATAATAGCCACCAAAACCGATAGAACCAGAGGCATCTGTATATAAACACAAATCATCAGAAGTTATATTTTCTTTGTTATAAAACATGCTGACACCATTCCAATTTAAAAGAAAAAGGAGCCACATTCGAATGTCTTCCCTGTATTCAGATGTTAGTTTGATATAGTGGTGTAACGCCTTAACTGTTGTTGACACTAAGATCAGATGGGATACAAATGTTCTCCCTGGGATGACGACTCTAGATGCAAAATTTAAATGGCCCAGTAATTGTAACACCTCCCTCTTTGTGCAGGATTTTTTAATCAGAAACTCTTTCAAGAAAGTTGAAATTCGAATAAGTTTATCGTTTGGCAGTCTTGCCTCCATTAAATTTGAATCCAGAATAATTCCAAGATATTCAATAAAGGCAACAGTAGTATACCGCTGTTCAAAACTCATACTTTCCAATTCAACTTTCAGTTTATTAGCAGTCCAGTTGGCTGCGTCGGAACTGTCCCACTGATAAGACCTCTGTCTAAAACGAGGTGCACGGCGATCGTCCATTATCACTGATAAATTAAAAGGTCAATGTCCGAGTGTTTATGTTTAAATTCCACTTCGCAAATAATCTAAGAACAGTATATCCTTGAAAAACGTATATATATATATATATATATCAAATGATGCTAATAATGTCAATAGTATGAATAAGTTGTAATAAAATATAAAGAATGATGTATAAACTTTGTTAAGACACAAGACCTGGCAGTAACAATGTTAAACGATCAATGATGTCATAACTAATTAACAGCCAATCAAAAGCCTTGAAAATCAGATAAGTCTATAGCAACAATTTAACAACATAAACATGACTTATACTTATAAGTCTTAAATGTAAACCAATCTACAAAGAAGAAAACAAGTCATCTGAACTAACAATTTCAGAACTATGAGAAGCATTAAATATAAATTTTTGTGGTGGATTTTCAAGTCTTTCAAGATACAGTTCATAGGATTCTGGTGTGTGGGCATGTGATCTACATCTCAATTCAAAATCTGGACTATTTGTAGGTTATTGACGTTGTTCTTCTTTTTTAATATTCTTCTACGGATGAAATATACACCAAAACCAATAACAGAGCATACTAAGGACACTGAAATCAAACAAATTATATCACTCTTTTAATTTTATATTAGAATTAATTTTCATTAGGGTTATACAATTTTGCATTTTTAAATTGTGTGATAATTATTTTTGTTAATGTGAATATAAAATTGAGTGAATTTTTTTTTAAGAAAAACAATTAAGAAAAATAATAAATTAGTGAAAAAAATATGAAAATAAATCTGAATATAAAGTCTCACCTATTGTAGAACTTATAACACTTGAACCCCATGCAGGTAGTCCTTCTGTGTTAGATTTCTAAAATAAAAGATCATTTATTAATTTTAGGGAAGAAATGTTTGCAAACATTTATAATGGAATGCCCACCCCCCTGAACCTTAATGTGTTAGGAGAAGAAGATGAAGAATATATAGAAGACGTAGAAGTGATAGTGGACGTCATATATGTTGATTAGGTACTTGTTTACAAAAAAACATCTTCACATCATCAGTTTATTTGTATATAAATAATATGATATTATTACGTAAGTATTTCTGTATTGGCCTTGTTATTGGTCCGAGGCTTGCTGTATTGGCCTGAGGCGAAGCCGAAGGCCAATACAGCTGGCCGAGGACCAATAACAAGGCCAATACAGAAATACACGTAATAATATCTTTATTAATTAACTACAGTGTTACAATATTTTTTTTATTTCATTTCAAAAGAGATAAATATTTTTACCTTTAACATGTTTAAGTGGAACTCTCCAAATCTCAGTTTGTTTCTTTTTATTAGATGCAATACATAATGACCTGGTGCTGTTTCCAGGTGTCTTCAGCATTTTCTCATCTGATGAATTTTTCTACCCTTTTCAGTCACTATAAAGTGTTACAACTTAAATTTAGACGCAACACATAAATAGTAATTGGAAAGGTACTGCCATTGCATGTGTTATGCAGAAACTAATTTAAAATCGATGTGTACAATCGTGAAGTTATGAGGTCGTCAAGAAATGAACTTTGTGATAATCTACTCGTTCCCCAAACCTGTAATAGTTCTATCGTCTGCTTTCAAAATACCTTTTAAATGAATGTGACCGTCTTTCGCCTGAAATGTATGCCATACTGACATTTTCAGCATGTTTATGACAACTGCGTCTTCAAAACAACTGTTTACTTTCAGTTTGTGTTTATCGTGACTTTCGATGTAAAATCTAGAGACGTTCCGAAATGCTGCACTTATGTCAACTCGGCCAATATAGAATAACTCGGCCAATACAGAAAAAAATCTATATTGGCCGAGTTATTCTGTATTGGCCCAGTTTACACATTATATTGCATAGGCAGTTTTCATCATATTAAGTCCAATAACAGTGTAGTTAATTAATAATTGTAGTTACATGTAATTATGATCATGCTGAAGTATATAAAAATACATATTTTCTTTAAATTATCAATTTCACACAAATATTTTTTAATTCAATTTGAATATAATATCATAATATATGTAAAATCAAAAGTCTACTGACACAAATATTAATTTACCCATCTTTTTAAAAGTGTAACGTATTAGATTCTATAATTGTTGAATAATTTTCATTATTTCTATTTTGTAGGAATGATTGTGGACAATTTAATGAAGACCAGAGTCAGACCAGGCGAAAGATTAGAGATTTTTTTCTTCTTAAATAAATCTTAATATAATATAAATGATTTGGTTATAATTTATTATTTTAAAGTCTCTGAATGATTGTATAATAAAAACTATATCACAAATTCCCAGACCATTTTCATATTGGAGATATGTTGATGACATCTGGGGCCGGTTGTTCAACTTGTCGTTAGCACTAACGCTCCGTTAAATTTTGCTAACGTATCGTTAAAATTTAACGTCTCGTTAATCCTGTTGTTCATCTCATAGTTAGTTTTAACGCTCCGTTATAATGTTCTTAACTTGGGTGAAATTTAACGATGGTAGGTAGCAGCGTTAAACCATTTAACCAAGGTATAATTAGAAAATGGCTGCTTTGTTAATGCCACCACTGAGACCCAGAAAGGACAGAGTTTTTAGAGGAACTATTTCACATTTAACAAATTTAAATGATGATGAACTTAGAAGGAGGTATAGATTTGGCAAGGACTCAATTGCTTACCTTTGTAATCTTCTACAAGACAGACTCAGGAGGCCAACTAATAAAGCAACAGCACTGACTGTTGAACAGCAAGTATGTATTGCACTGCGTTTCTATGCATCCGGCTCATTCTTGCAAGTTATTGGAGATACATTGGGGTATGACAAAGGAACAGTTTCTCGTGTTGTAAATGATATGACAGATGCATTGATTGACATTAAGGACGATTTTGTGAGTTGGCCTACAGATGTGGATTCGATCAACAGGATAAAATGTGGGTTTTACAGGCAACAGCAACTTTCCGAATGTTTTGGGGTGCATTGACTGCACACATGTGAGAATACAGGCACCATCAGATGATGAACCATCCTATGTAAACAGAAAGGGGTACCACAGCATAAATGTGCAAGCTGTCTGTGATTTTGAAGGTATTTTAATCTGTATTTTGTCATTCCCTGTTTCGTCGTTGTTCATCTTTTTAAATTGTTCTCTCCCTTTAAAATTACCTTGACATTATCAATAGAGACAACTGGGCCCTTCTGTTTCGACCCAAATTTCGGAGGCTCGATTACATTTAGTCTGGTCTTTATAACACTTGAAAAAGATTTAAGGTTTCCATTTTATTCATCTTGTCAACACAGAAAGGTAAAACATGAACTACTCTTCAATTTGTGGGACCTTTTAGCTGTGCAACATTGTATTTTTTTATTTGCAGTATATGACAAAGAACTTCAAATCACGGTACAAAGCGGCATAACTCTAGTTAAATTAATATGACTTGTCTATGATACCGTGTGATTTGCACTGATTTCTTTCACTCTTTGTGATTTCAAATTCTCTTTTTTTAATCATATAGTAATAGCTTTATGTTTGTTTATATTCGAATTTTCTTGTTTTAAAAAAATGTCAGTAATGACGTTTGTTGAGGAATAACTGTGTGGTACTTTGTGTGACTTCTTTTTTAGCAGTTGCGTTATTAGGGACTTAATTATCATTATTTACCTGGGAGGGGGCTGGTAATTTTGAATTCAAACATATAAAATTTTCATGATCCCCCCATAATATTTCACTATTTTTATTTGATCCCCCCCCCGAAAAAAAAACATTTAAAAAAATGTGACCCCCCCCCCTTCTATTAAACATGTCAAAATATTAACATGCCAAATATTTGTTTTTTTAGACTAAAAATACAGATTTTGAGGGAATGAGAGTTATAAATTAACTGAAAGGGATCTTAAAATAAATAAAACCGGTACCATGATAAATGATGTTCAAACTACTTATTTCTTTGTGCAAAAAATATTGGGGACTTATCATTATTTACCTCTGTTTGAATTTACAATAAAATTTGAACCCCCCTATTCCACATACAGGAAAAAAATTACCCCCCCCCTGTCTTTTGACAAGCCCCCTCCCAGATAAATAATGATAAGTTCCTAATGTACTTGCATAATTAAACAATCTGCTATATTTTTTAAATTGTCTTTTTTCTTTTTTTTAAACACTGAATTTATATTTACAGGCAGGTTTACCAATATATTTGCAAACTGGCCAGGCTCCACTCACGACTCCCACATATTCAACACATCAACTTTGTCTAATCACCTCCAGACAAATCACAGGGGATTGATAGATGGTGTTATTCTTGGGGACAGTGGATATGCTTGTCGCCCTTACCTGCTTACTCCATATGCCAATCCAACAGAGAGACACCAGCAAAGGTTCAACGGATGCCATGCCAGTACTAGATCCGTTATAGAGAGGACTTTTGGTATTTTGAAAAGACGGTTTCATGTCCTTCATTCTGAGGTATATTTATATTAAATACAGATTTGACATTGCAATTCATACATAAATAAAGAACAAAATCCATGAAATGGTTACACAAAAATGACTGAGAGATGTTTGTTAAACGTCAGTGAGACAGCAACCCGAATATATAAATTTGGAAAAAAGGCCCGCCTTGATCAACAAAAGGCTGTCCTTAAGGATCTTTGTCAAGTGTTGTAAATTTGTCTTCAATTTAGAATTTTGAACATGCATTTGGTATCACCGCCATCAATTTTCTAAAACAGTTATCTAAGTGCAAAGAATGAACTATAATGTCAAAACATTGAATAAAGGTATTTTAAATGACTTTTGCATATTATCTATATGTCAAGACATATAAAAAAGGATAACTATTTCTGCATGCCTGACACCTTTTCATTTACTACTAGTTGCTCTAATAACTTGAAACTGAAATGAGCATATACTTTTTCATATTTAAGGTCCGAATGAAACCAGAAAAAGTATGCAGAATTTTTGGTGCATGTGCAGTGTTGCATAACATCGCCTTGTTCAGAAATGAACCGTTGGTGAATGACGACGGTGCTGGTGTTCGACTTGATCAGCCCGTGCAAGTTCCAGCCTTTCTAGGAGTGCAAGATGGAAGAAACACGAGAGAACATGTTGCCAGATTATTTTTTAACCAATGAAATACATATTATTAACACTTTAATATGCTTTCTTACTTTTTCATAGACACATGATCCTAATTTATTGAAGACCAGTTTTATTACACCATGGTCTTAATGGTAACAATGTTTTATTTTGATGATGTTCAAAATAAGGAGACATGGGGTGTTTGTCAGTGAAACAACTATTCACCAAAGTGCAAAATAGTTTGATTTAAGCATTTTCTTGTTACCATATTTAATAACATTAAAACTTTATTCGATAAGTGTTTACGTTTTAAAGTAAAAGATTCAATTATTGCTCATGAAGTCAAACTCTTTACACAAGTGACACAGGCAGACTTAAGATGCTTTTCATGTCTCAGATCAATTACAGTTTCTTTTTTTTTTGTCAGAACTATTTGGTTCCCATTTTACACATCACTTCAATTACAAACGTATTCGATATTCAGAAAAGAAATTGGCGAACATTTTCCCTACCAAGTTCAACATGATATAAAAACAGGTGCTTGATTCTGTTCTGTGTTGTTCAATAATTTCGGGAAGTTTTATTGATAACTGTTATATACATGTAGATCGTTGAGGTTAATAGTTAAGACCTCCTTTATATAAAAAAGAAGATGTGGTATGATTGCCAATGAGACAACTATCCACATAAAACCAAAATGACACAAACATTAACAACTATAGATCACCGTACGGCCTTCAACAATGAGCAAAGCCCATACCGCATAGTCAGCTATAAAAGGCCCCAATAAGACAATGGAAAACAATTCAAACGAGAAAACTAACGGCCTCATTTATGTAAAAAATGAACGAAAAACAAATATGTAACACATAAACAAATGACAACCACTGAATTACAGGCTCCTGACTTGGGACAGGCACATACATAAATAATGTGGCAGGGTTAAACATGTTAGCGGGACTCTAATTCATTCAAATATACAACATGTATAATAATGGGAAATATATAATCATTTTTTTTCTCTTTTGAAAATAACTTTTAATCAATATAACATGAGAAGATAACAATTAATATTAGTTGGTAGTACCAAGAGCCTCTAGACACTGTGACAGCGACATTGGCTGGTATTCCTTTGCCTTGATTCTCTCCAGCAGTTCTATTTGCAAGTCCAGCTTTTTCATCTCCTTCTTCTGTTTTTCAATTTCACCCCTAAAATACACAACCTGTTGAAAAAAAACAGAAATATTAATGATATGAATTAATCAACAATTGTACATGACTAATTTGTAAGAAAATTACAAGCTCCTGTACAGCTGAATGACTACAATGTATTTCAAGAAAACCGATCAACATAGAAAAATGATATATATAGATGTGGGATATTGTAACCATGTGACAAAAAATTTCGAAACTACATTTAGAGGAAAGGGCCAAATACTCCAAAAATATGTATAGAAAGGTCGTATTTTGCAATAAAGGTATCCATTGGTAATCTTCTTTTTGATTGTTTGCTTGGACGCCATTTTAGAGAACATTACTTTGTCTGTGTCAGTTAAAAAGACTTATTTAAAAGGATACTCAGCGTTCATGTATCAGCATCAAGCAACATCTGACTAATATGAAAGTGCTCACATGTCATAACTCATCTGCTGACCAAATCTGAATTTGTTCGGTTAATTGGGAGGAGCGGACAAACAGGGTGAATGTAAGTCTTCGATCCCAGTGTGACACTCTGTGGGAGTGCACTAAATTGTATATGTGTAGACAGTATATAAATTGGAAAATTGTCCTGAATATGAATGAAACATTTGTCCCTTGATGTTAATGAAAGTATAATTTAACAATCAATGTTTAATATTACTACCAGTACATATATTCCAAAAAGAGCTATACATGTATTGCCAACAAAGTACTAAGGACACATTATACTACCGGACATGGTTCACTGTTATATATTCACCTGAAGCTCATGAACATCTCCTGCTGTGGCTTTTCTCTTCTTTGTCACTGTAGCAGCTGTAGGGACGGCACGGGATTCATTGTTCACAGGTAGGTTTACCACAATTGGTACTGCCCGGTTACCAATAAACCCTGAGAGAACTGATGGCGACTGAGGTGAAGGAGGTGTTGGAGGTTGTAGTGAGGACTCAGATTGGCATTCCATAGCTGACTGAAATAAATCCTGGGACCCTGTACAGGCCATTTCAGAATCATCTTCAGACAATCTAGCCTCAGTTGCACCAGCTAAAACAAAGACAAAATAGCTCTTAAATTTAATGTTGTAAGCCAATTAATACGCAAAAGTTTCAGTTTCAAAAAATCGATAGGGGGATAAACCTTTTAAAAATTAGATCATAGATCATCATACGTTTTTGAGTAGACCCCCCTTTTTTGTTGGTGTCGCAAATATTATTCTTACATATTTTCATTTTTTTAAACTACTTTTTCTATTTATTATATATATTTGATATTTTATCAATTGGTTTGAACAATAGTTATATGGGGGGACATCACATATGAAGTGAAATGTAGTTGAGATATTGTCACGCCATGCCAGAGGGCGACAGGTTGTATATTAGTATTTTTTTTTTTAACTTTTGATAACCCTCATAATACAGAGAGGTAAACATTCAGGTTTATTCCCTTTAAAACATCTTGTAAGAACGTGTTAATCAGGATAAACTTCGTATTGTAGTTGGTTTTTTTTAAGTTGTAAAATTCTAGCAAAGACAGGATATAGGGACGAACATTTCTATGGTACGATATTCATTCGGGCCGAGATAACATATTTTAATTGAGCGCCATTAACAAATTGAGGAGAGCACCTGTTCAGAATTCTCGCATATCAGCATGGGACAGTGATGTAGATTCACAAGAAATGATAGGGTTAAAACCTTTTCTTTATTCGCATATTGACAGGGAAAACGCAAATAAGATTGAATAACGTTTCATAAAGGTATAATTATATTTCATAACATGCGGAATTTGTAATGTTTACATTGTCACTGATTGTGAGGGCAAGGTCATTATTTAGTACATTTAAGTGCATAAACATCGAATGCGATGCAGACGATTTGATCATTTAAGAAATAAATATTGGTTAAATACCTTTCAAAAATATGAATAACTATGAACATATCCTTGTATAGAAAGTATTTGGGTGACAATTTAGCACATGAACAAGGAAAAACTTTATTTCAACAGTTTTCAACGATAATTTGGGTCCATAGTGATATCGGCGGACATCAATTTTTGCCTCTACATCGATGTTGTTCCTTCAACTAGGGCATATTAAAAGCACAACTGTTTAGAAATTTCCAGAGAAAGATCTACAGAAACTTTAAATTGATAAGACAAAATATTACATACCAATGATGCAGCTTTCTACACCTCCTATGCCCTTGAAGGAAGCAGAGTCCTTGCACAGATCTATGGTTCTGTTCACTGCCACACTCACTGGCTTAGCCTGTGGTCCACCACCTGTTTTACCCTGGTCTCTCTTGTTGACAGAAAAGATCTTCTTTGCCTATTTCTTGGTGTTGCCCCATTTATCTTTACACTCCTTGGCTGACCTATGGGCAACACCAAGAGAAGACACCATCATTGAAATTCTTCCCCAGACTGCTGTTTTTCTTTTATTTGTCAAAGAACTTCCAAATTTGTCATTAATGACTGCATAATTTTTTTCTACCTCATCTTGGAGAAGATTTATCTCTGTTTCCGAAAAATTTGGCTTTCTTTCCCTTGTTTTCTTAACATTAGACTGATTGCATGCACTAGCAGAAGGCAAGTCGGCCATATTTGTTTATGGGGGAAGTTCAGAAAATCTGAATTATGGGTAACTAAAATAGCCTCTAAACCATAGTTAAAATTTAACGACAGGTTAAGATTTGTTAACGGTCACGTTAGCTAACGCTACCGTTAAATCAACTTGAACAACAGCTTTTTAACCTTCCGTTAAGTAACGCCACGTTAAACTTTTTTTACGACACGTTAAGGCTAACGCTACCGTTAAGTTAACGACAAGTTGAACAACCGGCCCCTGGGGGATATGGGAACATGGTTTAGATAAACTAAAAAACAATCATCTCAAACAGTTTGCATCCTTGAATTAAAACAGAAATGCGTTACTCAACTGAAAAAATTGAATTCCTTGATGTGTTTGTACACATAGAAAACGGACAACTTAAAACAGATCTTTATACAAAATCAACAGATAAACACTTACATGTGTCGTCAAGCCATCCAAACTTCATAAAAAATGCTATACCATATGGACTCGGTATTCGTGTCAAAAGAATTTACTCAACAGAAGAAAATTACAAAACAAGAAGAGAAGAAATACAAAAGGAAAAAAAATACTACAAGCAGCACAGTTAAAGCCAATTCCAGGTACAATGAAATTACACCAGCTGATCTTTCAGAAGGAGTAAGAGATTGCTTACAGAAATATAAGTTGTACTTGCCAGGAACCAAGTGACTGCTCATCGTGTACAGGACAAGAAATCAAATTTTCAAGGATAGTGGCAGATAAAATACAGCAAGAAGTCAAAACAAAATTGAAACCACAATCGTTAGAATCTACTTATGCTGTTGACTTGACTGAAGAAAATCGACCCAGTAAACCAAAAAAAGCAAAAACAGAGGAACAGACAAATACTAAATTGCCATTTGACATGAATGAAACAATATATTGCCTTAAGAATGTGAAATCACACAGACAGTTAAAGAGTAGATGTAGCCAACTTATAAAAGACCTTGGGACCTTGGAAAGTAACCCATCGATGGTTAATATCATGGACCAGAGAATGGAAGTTGATGCAAAAGCAATGGATAACTACCAGATGATGTTCCAGATATAAGGGCATTATTTCCCTGTAAAGTAAGCAGTTATGGCAATTGTCTCCCATCATGCGGAAGTGTCTTTGCACATAAATCAGAATTTAAAGCATCAGAAATTAGACTAAGAATTGTAATAGAACTTGTCCAAAATGAACAACTGTACTTGGATAATAACTTTCTACTAAAAGGAACAACAAACACAACATCATCAAAGAACCTACCCGCAACATATGCACAATATTCAGACAGGTATTTGCCTGGAATTCATCTGACCGAAAATATTATTAGAAGCATTTACCTAAAAGAAATAATGAAGATCAGATTTGATAAAACGTTTATGGGAATTTGGCAAATACATGCCCTTTCAAGTGTGTTATGCACTCCAATATATTCAAAGTTTCAAAGCTGAAAAGTGCTTTAGTTGGAGATACTGTGTGTGTGTGTTGCCGACTGGATATGGTAAATCTTTGATTTTACGAAGCTTCGTTTTCTTCCGTAACAGAGTTGTAGAAGTGTCGCCCCTGAATTCGATTTTGTATGAACAGTTAGACCGGTATGGAGAACTTGCCATACATTTTAATGAACTTTTACATACGAACAGTGGAGCTTAGATAGCTTTAAAAGTCAAGTTTGTGATCGGAAATCCAGAACAATTTATCAACGAAGAAGCTTTTCAGCTTCTAAAAAATAAATTGAGTAATAGAATCGCTCATATAGTGGTTGATGAAGCACATTGTGTGGTACAATGGGAAATATGCAGGTAGGTTAATGTAGGATTTCAATTATGTTTTTTTACCCCCCCCCCCCCTTTTACCCTTTTTGTATCATATTCAGTTTGAACGCAAATAAAGATAATTTGTGACCTTCTTGGATCAGGCTATTAGAGTATCATGTTGGATTGTACGATTTCACACCTGGTGTCCGAAGTTGTCACGTGATTTTATGATATATCCTGTTCCCTGGGTAATCTAGCCCGTAGAACAAGTTTCCGCACTGAAAACTATGCCATAAAATTTAACCGAGTAATAAATGACACTTTAAACTACACATTTATTGCTGATCGCTTCCTGAAAAATCATTTCCTGTTTTGTTTTTAAATGGTATTAAAAATACTCGTCCGTTGTTGTTGTCAGTGCTATAAATTGTGCTTCGTTGATCTATTGCACGTACAATTTTCATCTGCAATCAGCAATTTTCTAATTGTTTAAATGTTTTCCTACAATTCTTGTGAACTAACTTTATATAAATGTTAACGTTTATAACTTGTTCTACTCGTGTGTTTACTTAAAGTTTATTTAAAGTTGTGTGTTTAATTTTAAACACGAAACTCTCTGGAGTGTCTATTATCATAAGTCTTTTTTTCTTCATGCAACTCATCAGTGCAGTGGTGGGAGTGGTGCTCACTATCATATCAGTATTGATAGTGAGGGGGTGAGGAGAAGGAAGAACAGACAAAGACTGGGAAGAATAAGGACCTTTCTCCGCACCCCCAAGGCTTGAGACCAGATGGACCTCCCGGGTACGAATAGGAGTCCATGTCCAATGTGGGGCATCTTTAAACTGTATTGTAAATGTAACAAAACATTCGTTTGCCTAGTAATTTAAATAAAATATGATGTGCAGTTACACAAGAGAACCACAACGGATATTTTAAAAACTGCTATTATCCACGTGAAAATTTGGAAAAAATATGGGGAGAAAAAAGGGGGGTGTTAGGGGTCGGCATAAAAGCTAAATTCCAATAAATATCGTCTATTTATTTTATTTTATTATTTTTTGCAGGTCAAAGAAGAGATTAAGCTGTTTAAAAAGAAAAGAAAAGCGGCAACATGTTCTACACCATCAGTCAGTTCAGAGACTTTTACCTTACAGGATCAGGATTGCAAAACTAGTACACATAGAGAAAATAAGGGGACACGAGCGGGATGGGTTGGTCGGTGAAATACAACATGTCCAATAAATATCGTGTATTTATTTCATTTCATTATTTTTTTCAGGTCGAGAAAGAGACCATACTGTCTATTGAAAAACCAAAAGCGGCAACATGTTCTACACCTCCAGTCATATCAGAGACTTTAACTTTACAGGATCCGGTATGGAAAAGTACATTTTTTTGTACAAGGATTTGATTTCCTCGACCTTCATGCCGGACGGCCTCAATTACAGGATCTACCTATTGCATTTACTGTGTTGATTTATTATCGTCCTGAACATGCCTGAAATATTTGCTAGTGGGTGTTGAGCAAACAACCAATCAATTTTCTAAATATTTTGTAGGCAATTCTTATTAATTTGAATATCTGAATATGTAATCTTTTTTCCCAGCTTGGGGAAACTTTAATAAATATGTTTCAGTTTTGAAACAATTCTAATTAAATATTATTAGTCATGAAAACAAAAAATGAAAAGGTTCTATTGTGTATTATAAATACTATTTCAAACTTTTTTTTTGTTATAGAGCATTTTTTCTGAGCACCATAGGGAATGCAGTGGACAAATTGATTGATTGATTGATTGTTGGTTGCTTAACGTTAAGTGGCAAATATTTCATGCATATTCAGGACGAGAACAAGTTCACAATAAATATAATAGGTAGGTCTTGCCATAACAGAGGCCATAATGGATGATGGTCGGTAAATTTGGACTGCCACTGAACTAGAGGCTCTAAAGAGCCTGTGTCGCTCACCTTGGTCTATGTGCATATTAAACAAAGGACACAGATGGATTCATGACAAAATTGTGTTTTGCTGATAGTGATGTGTTTGTAGATCTTACTTTACTGAACATTCTTGGTACTTAGAATTTTCTCTATCTATAATAAACTTGGACCTTTAGATACAGTGAAAACTATTTTGTAAAAATTTACAAAAATTTACATAATTAGTGAAAATTGGTGAAAATTGTTAAAAATTGAATAAAATGGGCAACAACTCCTTAAGGGGTCAACTGACGATTTTGGTCATGTTGACTTATTTCTAGATCTTATTTAGCTGAACATTATTGCTGTTTACAAGTTATCTCTATCTATAACAATATTCAAGATAATAACCAAAAACAGCAAAATTTTCTTAAAATTACTAATTCAGGGGCAGCAACCCAACAACAGGTTATCCGATTTATCTGAAAATTTCAAGGCAGATAGATCTTGACCTGTTACACAAATTTACCCCTTGTCAGATTTGCTCTAAATGCTTTGGTTTTTGAGATATAAGCCAAAAACTGCATTTTACCCCTATGTTCTATTTTTAGCCATGGCGGCCATCTTGGATGGTTGGCCGCCGAGTCACCGGACACATTTTTTAAACAAGATACCCCAATGATGATTTTGGCCAAGTTTGGTGTAATTTGGCCAAGTAGTTTCAGAGGAGAAGATGTAAAAGATTACTAAGATTTACGAAAAATGGTTAAAAATTGACTATTAAGGGCAATAACTCCTAAAGGGGTCAACTGAACATTTCGGTCATGTTGACTTATTTGTAAATCTTTTTTTGCTGAACATTATTGCTGTTTACAGTTTATCTCTATCTATAATAATATTCAAGATAATAACCAAAAACAGCAAAATTTCATTAAAATTACTTATTCTGGGGCAGCAACCCAAAACCGGGTTGTCCAATTCATCTGAAAATTTCAGGGCAGGTAGATCTTGACCTGATAAACAAATTTACCTCATGTCAGATTTACTCTAAATGCTTTGGTTTTTGAGTTACAAGCCAAAAACTGCATTTTACCCAAGGTTCTATTTTTAGCCATGGCGGCCATCTTGATTGGATGGCTGGGTCACTGGACACATTTTTCAAACTACATACCCCAAAGATGGTTGTGGCCAAGTAGTTTCAGAGGAGAAGATTTTTGTAAAAGATTACTAAGATTTACGAAAAATGGTTAAAAATTGACTATAAAGGGCAATAACTCCTAAAGGGGTCAACTGACCATTTCGGTCATGTTGACTTATTTGTAAATATTACTTTGCTGAACATTATTGTTGTTTACAGTTTATCTCTATCTATAATAATATTCAAGATAATAACCAAAAACAGCAAAATTTCCTTAAAATTACTAATTCAGGGGCAGCAATCCAACAACAGGTTATCCGATTTATCTGAAAATTTCAGGGCAGATAGATCTTGACCTGTTACACAAGTTTACCCCTTGTCAGATTTGCTCTAAATGCTTTGGTTTTTGAGTTATAAGCCAAAAACTGCATTTTACCCCTATGTTCTATTTTTATACGACCGCAAATTTTGAAAAAATTTTCGTCGTATATTGCTATCACGTTGGCGTCTGCGTCGTCGTCGTCGTCGTCGTCGTCGTCGTCGTCGTCGTCGTCGTCCGGCGTCCGAATACTTTTAGTTTTCGCACTCTAACTTTAGTAAAAGTGAATGGAAATCTATGAAATTTTAACACAAGGTTTATGACCACAAAAGGAAGGTTGGTATTGATTTTGGGAGTTTTGGTCCCAATATTTTAGGAATTAGGGGCCAAAAAGGGCCCAAATAAGCATTTTCTTGGTTTTCGCACTATAACTTTAGTTTAAGTTAATAGAAATCTATGAAATTTTGACACAAGGTTTATGACCACAAAAGAACGGTTGGGATTGATTTTGGGAGTTTTGGTCTCAACAGTTTAGGAATTAGGGGCCAAAAAAGGGCCCAAATAAGCATTATTCTTGGTTTTCGCACAATAACATTAGTTTAAGTAAATAGAAATCAATGAAATTTAAACACAATGTTAATGACTACAAAAGGAAGGTTGGTATTGATTTTGGGAGTTTAGGTCCCAACAGTTTAGGAATTAGGGGCCAAAAAGGGACCCAAATAAGCATTTTTCTTGGTTTTCGCACCATAACGTTAGTATAAGTAAATAGAAATCTATGAAATTTAAACACAAGGTTTATGACCATAAAAGAAAGGTTGGGTTTGATTTTGGGAGTTTTGGTCCCAACATAATAAGGGGCCCAAAGGGTCCAAAATTAAACTTTTGTTTGATTTCATCAAAATTGAATAATTGGGGTTCTTTGATATGCTGAATCTAACTGTCATGACTGTGTATGTAGATTCTTAACTTTTGGTCCCGTTTTCAAATTGGTCTACATTAAGGTCCAAAGGGTCCAAAATTAAACTTAGTTTGATTTTGACAAAAAATGAATCAGTTAGGTTCTTTGATATGCTGAATCTAAAAATGTACTTAGATTCTTGATTATTGGCCCAGTTTTCAAGTTGGTCCAAATCGGGGTCCAAAATTAAAATTTGTTTGATTTCATCAAAAATTGAATAAATGGGGTTCTTTGATATACCAAATCTAACTGTGTATGTAGATTCTTCATTTTTGGTCCTGTTTTCAAATTGGTCTACACTAAAGTCCAAAGGGTCCAAAATTAAACTTAGTCTGATTTTAACAAAAATTGAAATCTTGAAGTTCTTTGATATGCTGAATCCAAAAATGTACTTAGATTTTTTATTATGGGCCCAGTTTTCAAGTTGGTCCAAATCAGGATCTAAAATTATTATATTAAGTATTGTGCAATAGCAAGTCTTTTCAATTGCACAGTATTGCGCAATGGCAAGAAATATCTAATTGCACAATATTGTGAAATATCAAATTTTTTTTTAATTAGAGTTATCTTTCTTTGTCCAGAATAGTAAGCAAGAAATATCTAATTGCAAAATATTGTGCAATAGCAAGATTTTTTTTTAATTGGAGTTATCTTTCTTTGTCCAGAATCAACTTAAATCTTTGTTATATACAATATACAATGTATATTCACTTTTTACTACCAACTGATAAATTAAAATAATCTTTACCATTCAGTGATAACAAGCAGTTTTTTTACATCTTAATATTTTATGATGTATTTAAATGAGTAGTTATTGTTGCAAACTCCATTAGAAATTTTAATTGAGATTAGTTTTGGAATAAGGGAAAGGGGGATGTGATTAAAAAAATTGGGTTCAATTTTTCTCATTTGAAATTTCATAAATAAAAAAGAAAATTTCTTCAAACATTTTTTTGAGAGGATTAATATTCAACAGCATAGTGAATTGCTCTAAGAGAAACAAAAATTTTAAGTTCATTAGAACACATTCATTCTGTGTCAGAAACCTATGCTGTGTCAACTATTTAATCACAATCCAAATTTAGAGCTGAATCCAGCTTGAATGTTGTGTCCATACTTGCCCTAACCGTTCAGGGTTCAACCTCTGCGGTCGTATAAAGCTACGCCCTGCGGAGCATCTGGTTAGCCATGGCGGCCATCTTGGATGGTTGGCCGGGTCACCGGACACATTTTTTAAACTAGATACCCCAATGATGATTTTGGCCAAGTTTGGTGTAATTTGGCCCAGTAGTTTCAGAGGAGAAGATTTTTGTAAAAGTTAACGACGCCGGACGACGACAGACGACGGACGCCAAGTGATGGGAAAAGCTCACTTGGCCCTTTGGGCCAGGTGAGCTAAAAATGAGGGTATATTGGATAGGGACAGAAATTTTGCCTTTCAACAGGCCACCTACGGACCCCTCAAAGAGTTGTTGAAAAAGGTTGATTGATTGTTGGTTGCTTAACGTCCAGTGGCAAATATTTCATGCATATTCAGGACGAGAACAAGTTTACAATTAATACAATAGGTAGGTTGTTGTAATAGAGGCCATCTAGGATGATGGTCGGGGAAATTTGGACTGCCACTGGAAAACGAGGGTATATTGGATAGGGACAGAAATTTTGCCTTGCAACAGGCCACCTACGGACCCCTCAAAGAGTTGTTGCAAGGGTTCTTAACGTGCAAAGAGCGTGGCACTCTCTTTACACGAGGCATCGGATTTAACGTCCCCCTTCTGACCGGACGTGACTGCGAACTTGATACATCCCGCACAGCCAAACGGACGCCCCACTTCAGCAAGCGTTTTACTGCCGGTCGGGAGAAGACCAAGTGACCATATTTCTATACCCCAGTCACCCTTGGGGTGGAGAAAAAAAGGTGGCTTGTGAAAGATTCGAAAGCACACAATGCTTTGAAAGAAGTTATCCTTAATAAACGGTTAAGGAAAGACATTAAACATTTAAGCGAGTTCTGTCACACTGGAAATTTAGAGGTGTACCATAGCTTACTTTTAAAGTATGTTCCAAAACGACAAGAATTTGACTTTGACCAGATGAACGCTTGCAGTAATTGACCACAATATGTCACAAAACCGTGGGGAAAAATAAAGTGTACAAAACTGTGTACTCAAAGATAACGGCAAAATTGATAGCTAAACCAGTGTATAACACTAAGACATATAAGTGGGTAAACACAATGATCAAAATGTGCGTTTTGCAAAAGGCAGAGATGATCTTTCCCCAAATTGACACAAAAGATCAGGGCAATATTGCACCTGTACCTGCACCGGAAAAGGCTGAACTAGTTCAAAATCTTATTTCAAGATTTAACAAAGTTTGTGATTGAATGTGAATCACAAATAAATAAATGAGTCAATTTAGAGCAAATATTTTTTAAATGAAATTAAACAAGAGTGCACACGCTGAAATGTCTCTATTATGTTGATAGTCCTAAGTATAAAGCTAAGCTTTATTACAACTGTCACATAAACTTAACATTAACCAAGATAACTAAACAAAGACCAATGAACCTTGAAAAAGAGGTCCAGGTCAGATGAACCCTGCCAGGCAGACAGGTACAGCTAACAATGCTTCTATACAACATATATAGTTGACACATTACTTATAGTTTAAGAAAAATAGACCAAAACACAAAAACTTAACACTGTGCAATGAACCGTGAAAATGAGGTCACGGTTAAATAAAACCTGCTCGACTGACATAAAGATCATAAAATATTTCCATACACCATATATAGTTGACCTATGGCATATAGCATTAGATAAAAAGACTAAAACTCAAAAACTTAACTTTGACAACTGAACCATGAAAATGAGGTCAAGGTCACATGACATCTGCCCGCTAGACATGTACACTTAACAATCATTCCATACAACAAATATAGTAGACCTATTGCATATGGTATGAGAAAAACAGACCAAAACACAAAAATTTAACTATAACCACTGAACCATGAAAATGAGGTCAAGGTCAGATGACACCTGCCAGTTGGACATGTACACCTTACAGTCCGTCCATACACCGAATATACTAGCCCTATTGCTTATAGTATCTGAGATATGGACTTGACCACCAAAACTTAACCTTGTTCACTGATCCATGAAATGAGGTCGAGGTCAAGTGAAAACTGTCTGACAGACACGAGGACCTTGCAAGGTACGCACATATGAAATATAGTTATCCTATTACTTATAATAAGAGAGAATTCAACATTAAAAAAAAATAAAAGAGCTCATTTTGTGATTTGAGGCGACGTTCGCTTCGACAGTGTTTCCCGCGGAAAAGGATTCGGGGGAAACCTTTGCCGATCGGTTTTTGTTGTGTAATACTCTGGTAGAGAATATTACATAACATTTCACGGGTTTTGCAGCGCGGTAGAACCCCTGATTTTAGCGTAGTATTGAGTATTTGTTGTTTTTCGTATTTTCAAGACGACTTGGACCACGTGACCTGGGAGGAACGGGGAACCAGTCGTGTTGTTATTGTTCTGTTTACCTCTGATAACTGCAGACCAGAAGGACGGGTTACCAGTCGTATTATTGTTCTGTTCGCTTCCGCTACTAACTGCAGACCAGAAAGACGGGTTACCCAAAGCAGAAGTATTTGTTATTCAATAAAGCTCCGTTGCCAGGAGCACTCCAGGGGCTGCTGTCCCGATGGCTAGGGGCACCCCTGTGTGCACCCCAGCCGACCGGGATGCTCAAAACGTGCCTCCGCTGGGTAGGAGTTTTCAGGGGAGAAAAGAAACAACTCAAGAAAGGAAGAGGAGAAGGAATCGGCAGAAAGAGCGCCAAGCCGAAGAGACAGCCAGGCTTCAGAGGCCACTAAGGGATGCCCAACAGAGGCGGACACCACAGTCCAGAGCAAGAGATAGAGCAGGGGTGTCCGAACAGAACTCGTTCCATGGAGGAGGAAGAAGGGACACTGGGGTGTCGTGGCAAAGGACAAAGAGGTGGCAATAGGGCTGCTGGCAGACAAGAAAGACGGGTTACCCAAAGCAGAAGTATTTGTTATTCAATAAAGCTCCGTTGCCAGGAGCACTCCAGGGGCCGCTGTCCCGATGGCTAGGGGCACCCCTGTGGGCATCCCAGCCGACCGGGATGCTCAAAACGTGCCTCCGCTGGGTAGGAGTTTTCAGGGGAGAAAAGAAACAACTCAAGAAAGGAAGAGGAGAAGGAATCGGCAGAAAGAGCGCCAAGCCGAAGAGACAGTCAGGCTTCAGAGGCCACTAAGGGATGCCCAACAGAGGCGGACACCACAGTCCAGAGCAAGAGATAGAGCAGGGGTGTCCGAACAGAACTCGTTCCATGGAGGAGGAAGAAGGGACACTGGGGTGTCGTGGCAAAGGGCAAAGAAGTGGCAATAGGGCTGCTGGCGTTTAGGTCAGGGGACACCCTTTGGGCATTGCTGGAGGCCACCACCAGCAATGCACGGGCACTGTATAGGGTGTAGGTAGGAAGACGATTGTAAATAGGTGTATATAATTTTTGAAATCTGTCCAGATAGGAAGGTTATTTTTAAGTTTATTTTATTATTATTTTCTTGTCAAAATAACACACAAGCCCCACCTAATCAAGGGGGCATCACGAAGGGGTGGGAGTGACTGGGATCGTTGCGAGAAGGAGTAATGGGCTGGCTGTACATTCAAACAGGATTTACCTAATTTAGTAGCCCCAAACAAATAGAAGTAGTACCTTTGTCTAATCTGGGCCCTTCCCATTGAGGGGGCCCATCCTGAAAATTCAACCTTTTTATAATATCAATTTTGGACAATTTGGCAATGAATAAAAAAAAAAGATTCTAAACATACAACAAACATAAAACTGGGGGGAGTGTAGTATTCGTTGGTAATAGCCAGACCCTGCCCGAAGTGCACGATCCCATGATGCCTCTCTCTCTCTCTCTTTCCGGTATACCATAATTGAAGACTTACAGAAATAACCTAAAGAGACAATCGACCAATAAAAGACTACTGAGAGCCAATCAGCTTCTTGGGCAAGTGTCAATATTTACTCGGGATCACAACACTACATTGAACGTAGATGGATAGACAGCACCATCTATCCTATCAGTGATTGGACTGGGTTTGGACAGCCATGGACCTGCCCCTACAGATCCAGTTGGTGTCGGAGCACAAACTCACCCACTACCAATTAAGAAGCCAAAAAGAAAGCACAGTCAAAGTGTATGGAACTTTAGGATAGCTATAGAAGCCAGAAACTTACAGTTACCCAGATGATGACATTTGTTGTCCTTATCGTTGTGCCATCCGGTGACCAGTAAAATGAAATCTGAGAAATACTGATAGACTATTGAACAATTATCTATGAACTGTTATTGTATTTTGTTATTATCATATGTGTCAATGCCATGCATATCAAATAAACTTGTAAACCTTTAACTTATCTGTTATAAAGACATTAAGATTATCCCGAAATATGATACAGGTTGACCGAAAAGTATAAAAAAAAAACAAAAAAAACCTAATTTTATTTTACTAAATAAACGAATATTGTACAATTGTTTGTCGGTGACTAGAAAATTTTACCGCACGTATATGTATAGATATTTGTTAAAATGACATTTACGCAATATAGTTCCGATATGAAATACTGTAAATGTCAAAGTTTTTTTTACCTATTAATTGTTGATTACAAAAAACTTGCATGTTCACGGTACAAGATAAACCATGAAAATGTTTACCTTTATTGCTTGGTGCTGCTAATTCAAAATAATATTATTGGATAAGAATTATATATGAAAATAGTATGCTTGTATGTTTAGTATGTATTTGTCTAAATTAAAAGAATCTGTTAATCTTAGTTATCTTTTTGCTATACTAAACCGACATTAAATGACAAAATTATTTCAAAAAATACCTGTGTGACGTCAACAACAAAAGATATGATTGATAGATTAAAAAACGTGTGTCCTACAATATATACAGAATAAATATATGGCCTCGTCTCCTTTACAGTTTAAAGGTCCTTCCGCTAAATGCAAGGCAACTAAAAGCACTCAGTGACTTTCATTTAAAATTCCTGAGAAACATTCAATCTCTGCCTGTCAGAATAGCGTCAGATGCAATTTATGCGTTACTTGGTGCCCCTCCACTTGCTCGAGGGTTTCTTATCGTCGAGTTGCAAGTTGCGATTTAAGAAAGTCGAGTTGCGAGTTAAGAAAGTCGGAGTTGCGAGTTAAGAAAGTCGAGTTGCGAGTTATAAAAGTCGAGTTGCGAGTTAAGAAAGTCGAGTTGCGAGTTAAGAAAGTCGAGTTGCGAGTTACAAAAGTCGAGTTGCGAGTTACGAAAGTCGAGTTGCGAGTTACGAAAGTCGAGTTGCGAAAGTCGAGTTCCGAGTTAAAAAAGTCGAGTTGCGAGTTACGAAAGTCGAGTTGCGAGTTACGAAAGTCGAGTTGCGAGTTACGAAAGTCGAGTTACGAAAGTCGAGTTGCGAGTTACAAAAGTCGAGTTGCGAGTTAAGAAAGTCGGAGTTGCGAGTTAAGAAAGTCGAGTTGCGAGTTAAGAAGTCGAGTTGCGAGTTAAGAAAGTCGAGTTGCGAGTTAAGAAAGTCGAGTTGCGAGTTACAAAAGTCGAGTTGCGAGTTACGAAATTCGAGTTGCGAGTTACGAAAGTCGAGTTCCGAGTTTCGAGTTAAAAAAGTCGAGTTGCGAGTTACGAAAGTCGAGTTGCGAGTTACGAAAGTCGATTTGCGAGTTACGAAAGTCGAGTTGCGAGTTACAAAAGTCGAGTTGCGAGTTAAGAAAGTCGAGTTGCGAGTTACAAAAGTCGAGTTGCGAGTTACAAAAATATTGTTTACACCGAATTTTCAGGTTTGATTCACATTTGATAAACAAAACATGCATGTACCCGAACTTAGTTATTCCTGTGATTGTGGGATTTGAAACAGTTATATGTGATACTTATTTATAAGAGTCTAATATAAGTTAAGTTCTGGAAGCATTAAAAAAAATGTATCCTTAATGGACGAGATCGATCTTATTTAATCCAATGCGTTTACACTACAACATAAAAAGAACCGATCTGACTATAAATTACCTTTCGTAAACAAATAATCCTAAAAATAGAAAAGTAAAGGAAATTCTGCATCTCGCGCGAACTATTACACATTGCAAAATCATTGAGAAAATAGTTTGCTCATTGGAATTTCGTATGGACTTATGAATCATTATTTTAGATCATACATCACAAGTCATTAAACAAAGATATGTGTGTAGACTATCTCTAAATAACGAACGGCCAATGCGTTTGAAGATCTTTGAAGATGAGGATTTGCAGCAAACAAATAGAACTTATTGATTTAGAAGATAATAAAAAAAAAGCCGAATCTATGTTTACTTTTCGTATTCCATCCATCATTTTTAAACACGCCGAACATGCGCAGATTTATTTTCATATCTGAATATAACTTTCACCTGAAAAAAAGCGATCGATCTAATACCCCAGTCCCACTAGGCCACGATCGCACTACGATCTGTGAAAAAAATGCAAATTTTGATGATCGTGGTACGATCGTGTAGGTCGCAGTAAGGTTGTACCACGGTCGTGGTGAGGTCTTCAAGATCGTGAAGAGCGTGGCCAACTTTGAACATGTTCAAAACAATCGTGGTGCGGTCGTGGCGAAATTAGGTCGTAGTAGAAGCGTAGTGAGAGCGCACTAAGATCGTAGTAAGATCGCTGTACAATCGTAGCGAGAGCGTAGCGAAAGCGTGAATCATAACACCGATTTATTTGCTGATGATAGCACCATATCAGTCATTGGACAAAACAAAAGTTGCATCAGTCAAACACTTGATACGGTTTTACAAGATATTTTTCGCTGGTGTGATGACAATAAAATGGCTGTAAATGTATCTAAAACGAAAGCTATATGCATTGGATCTAAACAAAAGCTTTCCGTTACATCAAATGAAAACATTAATCTTGCTTTAAATGGACAACAAATTATAGAAAGTACATGTGAAAAAGTTCTAGGTGTTTTTATTGATGCATCTCTATCTTGGTCTTCTCATATCGATTATATAATCAAAAAAGTTAACTCTTCTTTAGCTTTACTAAAAAGGATAAAGAAATATCTAAATCATAAAGCTAGACAAATGTTCTATAACGCTTACGTTTTACCTCACTTAGATTATTGTTGTTCAATATGGGGAAACTGTAATAACTTTCTATTAGATAGTTTACTAAAACTGCAAAAAAGGGCAGCCAGAATAATTTTAGACGAACATGATTACACCAAACCTTCAAGAGAATTATTTCACGAATGTAACATTGTGCCAATCACACAAAGAATACTTTATCACAAATCATTACTAATGTATAAGGCAAAACATGGCTTAGCTCCAGAATATATGTCCAGTCTTATTGTATCAGCTTCTGCAAACCAAAAATATAATACGAGATTCTCATCCTCAGATAATTTTATTATTCCAAAACCAAATACAGAGTTGTATAAGTCTAGTTTCTCGTACAATGGACCAAAAGTGTGGAATGCTCTTCCTAATTCAATAAAAAAATCAAATACAGTATCCGAATTTAAACATAAATACAAATCTATGTACTTTTAACATTACCATAATATTTTTACTGTAATGCCATATCATAATTGTTTATTGTATTTTAAATTGTACATAATCTTTATTTACCATTATTATTGATGCATTGTTTATTTGTAATGTAATTATTATTGTATTAAGAGAGCCTTATTGAAAATTGGTGTAATCCAAATGAGTTACTCTCTCTAAATAAAGATATTATTATTATTATTATTCAGAGAGATTTCACTACGATCTCACAGCGACGTTATCACGACCTTACTACGACCATTACGTTCTCACCGCGACCCAACTACGCTTCCACTACGACTTAACCACGCTGATCACGACCATAGTACGATTCTAGCACGCCCTTGCCGTCCTCATCACGCTCTTCTCACGACCTTCACACTACGACAATCATTTTTATTGTCATTTTCCCATAAAATATATATAAAAAAAATCCCTAGATTTTGTTTGTCTGAATGTATTTATCCATTTGCTCTAACGGCTCAACTATGCTTCTCGTTTTTATATAGATTAGACCGTTGGTTTTTCCCGTTTAAATGGTTTAACATTAGTATTTGTTTGGGCCCTTTTTAGCGTGCTGTTCGGTGTGAGCCAAGGCTCCGTATTGAAGGCCGTACCTTGGCCTATAAGGATTTACTTTTATAGATTTTTACGTTGATGGAGAGTTGTCTCATTGGCACTCATACCACATCTTCCTATATATTTGACACATCTGTGTCATCTCTGCTATCGTTCACTAAAATATCGTCATTTGAGCTTTATGGACCAGCAATAGGTTGTATTTAGTTTTGATTGGTCGTTCCGACATCTCTCGATGACAAGTATTACACTACTTAAGTGTATAGTTTCAGTTTGATTGAGGTCTGGAGCTGGCATGTCAGTTAACTGCTAGAAGTCTGTTGTTATTTATGTATTATTGTCATTTTGTTTATTTTCTTTAGTCACATCTTCACGGTGTAGTACGTTGACGGTTGCTATTCGAAAAAAAACGCGTCCGCTGTTGCTATCCGAAACTTTTACGGTTGCTATTCGAAATAAAATGGCAATTTAGGATGGAGCAGCCCAAAGAAACGTCAACAGGCGCAGGTAATTTGTGTATATATATAATAAAACTGGTCTTACGGAATACTATAGATATTATCAACGAATACTGTCTACCCCTAACAAGGAAAATAGGTCTCGTCTTTGAAAGCGAGATGAATAAATTAGATCACACATGCCAAATACCCGTTATCGTTTGCACTGATTTATTCATTTTTAACGAAAAACTAATTGTTTTGAATGAAATAAAGATTTCAAAAGGGGCATTTATTGGTTTGCTAAGAGCTTTCAAAAGTATTAAGTTTTTTTATTTGTCACGGGACAATAATACGGGACTCTTCATGATTTGCTAGGGTTACGGTTACTATACAAACACATTATATATGGCACCGGTTATAAACTGAAAAAAAGGCACCGGTTACTAGTAGTTTTTATATTGTTATTTTCAGCAAAAAAGAGAAAGTCAAAGGCATGTCTGTGGCTCAATCGTCCAAAAAAGAAATCAAAAATTGAAAATGCTATTGTTACACCTTTACAAAGCAAAGATGCCAATGAAAGACCTAAAAGTATCGAACTGAGAAAAGCCCCATTAAAAACGAGAGGAAATAGGCGGAAAATTAGGAGGAAGCTCTATAATGCTCACGCGGACGACAAAATAAATAAGGAAATTACAGAAATATTACCTACAGTCATAAGCAAGCTGAGAGCGGCAAATGTTTTAGGGGATTTCTGCAACTTCTTAAAAGTTATTCACAATGGTAAATTTCCTTTAACAAATATAGCGTTCCTCCTTTTTCTTGATGTTGTTAGATGGTATTCTCTAGATAATACATCCAGCATGGAATATTCAGAAGACTGTTTAAAATTCTGGAAGGTAATGTACAGACTTTTCCATGGAAAGGCTCTGAGGTTTATGACAGGAATGAAGTCTGAATATGGCGGCAATAATAGACGAGGGGAATATAGTCCAGAAAACAGTTCCATTAACTTTGCTGTTCCATCTCATAAGCGCGTTGCTACTTACGAGTCTGTAGGAGTCAGCTTACCGAGTGAAATGAAACCGGGTATTATAAATGAAGCTCTTGAGTTAAAATCTGAAACAAAATCGTATGTATTGAGCTTTGATGGCAAAAAACTAGCTCCTGGACTTACTAATGAAAGGGGGGATCAGGATCTGTTTGGTCATGAAGAGAAGGAAACACTATCCCAACTAAGAGAGCGCCTTCAAAATGATCTAAATATTATAGAGCTAGCAAAAGTAGAATGCCAGCGTGTTCCCGGCAAAACAGAAGATAAGATAGAGCAGTTAGAAAGAGCTGTTAAGGTTGTTTCTGTGCGAATAAAGGATTTGAGAATGTTATTTTTGAAACAGCAAATGGCGTTAAATAAGTTCATGAAAGAAGGTGGAAAAGATTGGAAGAAATCTAAATATGTTTATGCAATAAGCAGTGTACAGGCCCAAATGTTTCTAATAAGAAACGTTGTAAAGAAACTATTAGATTCCAATAGTTCTCTCCTTCTCCTAGGATCATTGATAAATGGCACATCGCAGCTTTTCAGTGAGAATCAATCCATTGATATATTTTCACAACGAAACATGTTTTCACTGAAGGAAGTTGAAGATATACCAGAAGGTCTTCTGAATGAATTGAGATTCATAAAACAAAGGTCCCCACAATGGTTCGATGCTCGAAAACAGCTTAAACTAACAGGAAGTACCATATTTGGAGGCTTAGGTCTTGATTCATTAAAACTACAGCGAAGACATTTTGATAAAGTTGTCAAAAACATTGAAATAGCCGAAGTAATTTCAGAAGACACTGCCAAACGAATGGAACACGGCACAGTATCAGAAATACATGCAATAGCAACATTGAAGAAGGTGCACATGTTATTAATTCTAATGGAACTCCCCTCATTCTAGTCTCACCAGATGGGAGCTTGGGAAAAATGAACATGGATGGAATAGATATTCCAACACCTGTTGTAGCATGTGAATTCAAATGCCCATCACCGTCAGATTTTAGGACACCCGTGCACTACGACATGCCCATAAGGTAAAATGTTATTAAATTAAGTTTACACTTGCTTGAGTTTTTTTTTTCGAAACGATCACCTTGATGTTTTTTTTATCAGTTTGAGCTATTGGGGTCTTTTTCTTCAATGAAAGTCCTGTACGATTTTTTACAAATCATTGCAGATTATTTATTTGGAAGGATTAATTTTCGATCTTTATTTAAAATGGATGGAAAACATTGCAGACAGAGTCATTTATGCAAGCTGGTTTGTCAAATTTTCTGAAAACTTATTCTTGGTAATGCAAAAGGCGAATGTTTTTGAAACTTTACAAAAATTATATGTTTCACGGTCCTCAACAATGCTTGTTTAACCAATAGTTGCTGTTTTACTTAGACAAATATGACATCTATGGAATGCTTTAAACAGTTTTTGTCAGTTTTTAATATCATGACAATTACAGTGGCTCAGTGATTTAAGCCCTTGTAAGTCTTTATCTATATATTAGTATTTTTGATTTAGATACATACCTCAGGTTCTGAGTGAAATGGCCAGCATGAATGTTGAGGAACTAATATACCTTTGTTGGATAGATGAGAGCTCTACTGTGTTTAGGTGAGTGATTAAAAGCAGATTTTGGATAAAAATTGTCTTAGTGAACGGTCAACGCGATTGACACTTTATACACTTAACTGTTATCCATATTTTTTTAATTCAAATAAACCTAAGGAATAAAAAATAAACACAAGAAAAAAAGGCGATTCATTTAACAGAAAAACCATAGAAAACAAACGGACAACACGTATTCTATAAAAACAGAGTGAACTAATGTTTTCGGAATGGTTTTTAGTTCCTGCTCAGTATACGACCACCGTTGCAAAGTCGTGAAATGTTCGAATTGTTTACCTTGTTCAAAATGTCATCATTTTAGAATTGTATATGATATTTTATTCAAAATTCATTATTTATATCCAACTACGATACTTTAGGGCACTATATTTTCTGGTCTATACGTCCGTATCTCCTGTCGGTCGGTTGTCGGTCCATCCATTCAATTGTTCGTCCTTTCGGATTAGTACAAATACAAGCTTCCTTATATTAAAATTGAATTCCAAATTAGGGTTTTGACAATAAAAAGGTTTATTGAACATTGAACATGGAAAATAATAACGGCGGGGAATTATTGGACTGTGATATAATATTTCTTATTTTCATCTGTTTTGACACTTCAGAGTGCATTTTGATACTGATACATGGAAATTGATCACAGAAGAAGCACAAAATGTATATTTGAAAGAAACCCCGAAATGCCCAACAAGATTATCTGCCGAATCAAAAGTCATCAAAGAGCGTTTGCACATATTCAGAGAGAATAATTGTGAATTCATTTGCGAAGTTGCATCATGTAAAGGTGAACGAATTGGTTGCTCGTATCTTGTTGATGGATCGCCTTATGTTTATCCAATCTGCAATACAGAGGAAAGAAACAATTTAACCGTCGACGAAATGGATTCAATATTCAGTAGCATTAATATATGTATCAATGAAGCTTATCAAATATGTAGGAAAAAGGCCACAGAAGTTATAGTTTGGATCTTAGCAGACACAGACCGAATATTCAACCCAGATGTTCCCTACGCCATACCAATTGCGTATGCAATGAAGGGCTATAGTCTAGGAACAAAACCAATGAGAGAAATGCATGAAGACGTACTCCGAATGTGTCATGAGAAAAAAATTAATGTAGTTGCAAGCTGTTTTGATGGTCAATGGGCTAAATTATCTACACGAGACAAAAATGATAAACCTCTGACAATAATGCAATTGCAACGCGATGTTTATTCAGAAGCATCAAAACTTACACGAGATGTGATAGTGAAGAAATTACTTTCTGAGTCTATTTTACCAGCTGAACAAATTTTTTCTATTACCGAGAAAACAGAAGAAGGACTAAAAGTTTCATCACCAATGCTCAAAAGAATTACGTTGTCGTTAAGGCACAAACTGAAACAAAAAAAGAGAAGTTCAATTGTTCAGAATTTAGATAGTGACACTGTTTCATGTCTCCCAGACGAAGCTTTAGAAACATTGATTGTTGAAGATAACCACACTATGTTTCCGGACAGGATTGATGTTGAGGAAGAAACCACAAGCGAAAACACAGTTGGAGATAATGATGATGAAGACAATGATATGAATGAAGTAGCCGATCAGACGAAAAATGATAAACCAGTACCACCCGAGACAGTTGCAGCCATCTTCCATTCATTAACGATCCATACTAAAGTATCCGTGAGTAGAAAATGGAGCAAAAGGACAGTCAGCGACCTGATAAAAATACTAGATGACACATCTCTAGTAAGGAAAATGCAACATGACGAATTGAATGTTGTTATCCAGTTGACAAAAACCCATCAATTAAAGTTAGGCATCAAAATAAAACAAACCTGCTGTCGGGATGAAAAGGCCATATTTATCAGAAGAGTGTTTGGGTCAAAGCAGGACGAAATATTTGAAAAAAAGGTCAAGGAACTCATGCCTCTAAAATTGATTGCCTCAAAAGTTGTGCGTACCTGTTTGTCAAAGATACCAAAAGAGCGTTTAAACAACACTGTAGCAGCGATGATGATTGATAAGAGATACTGTGAATGGAAGGAAGCATCTGCATTTAAACTGGATACAGAAATATATAATATTGGCAAAACAATTTGGTTTTCGTTTCCAGAATTTGATGAAGAGAAACAAAAAATGGAGCCAAAATGTCTAGATGCACACCATTTGCTTGTTAACCTTCGCTGTAAAGTTTGTAAAGATGGTGTATGGGGCATACGCAAAGATGCATGGCATGCTGTTGCTGATAGTGATAATAACATTATCAGCAAAGGTATTGTTGTTGACCTTCTCGATAAGCAAAACAATGCATTTGCCAAACGTACATTTAGTAATGAAGTAGAGGAACAAATGAGAAAACTTGATTTCGTTTCAGAAGCAAATTTCTGTTATATGATACGCCGTTGGTATGAAGCTGAAGATTCTGCCGGGTTTTCTGCTGAAGATCGTATTCAACGGAAGCTTCAACTCAAGGCATTTTTGTTGAAAGACGTTGATTTTGGAATTTTTCCACCACCAGGAATGTATGTAAAAGGATTCCCAAAAATCATGTACGAAGGATTTTTGCAGCGCATAGATACATCAATTCAGTTGTACGATATAGTCAAATCTGGATCGTATAACCAAAGAGCATTATCATCACTTGTGAATGAGACGTTTTTCGGAGAACTTAGTGAGTTAGAACCAACGAAATTAGGATGCCCAAAGGCCATTAGTATTCCACGACTTATGGCAAATGTTACAGAGATGCAGCATTTTCGATGTGATCCATCTGAAAGGTATACAATGTGACTTGTTTTCTATATTTGTTTATATAAATAACTATACCGTAATACCTTCGTCCTGTCTTTATATATCAGATATCCTTATTTAAACAGACACCTTGTTAATGTGGAAAACTAAATGTCAGATTAAACACAAGCTAGAAAAACACTATTTGTCATTAATGTTCTTCAATTTTCTACTTTATTTGGCCTTTCAATTATTTTGATTCGAGCGTCACTGATGAGTCTTTTATAGAAGAAACGCGCATCTGACGTAATATAAATTATAAGCCTGGTACCTTATTTGCTCATTGTTGAAGACGTGTCAGCGAATTGCAAGATGAAAACAGGAATTTCGAGGTGTTCAATAGATATAATATGTACATATATGGCTGCCTTGAATTCATGATGTACATCTGTAAAAAATAACTATCAGATGCTAAATTTTTAAATACTACATACAGTACATAGATGAAACACCTAACATTTCAAAATCTTTAATATCCATATATACATGTTCTGAACAATCGATTTTTATATGTCCATCTCTTGTTTAGTTAACTTATAAAAGTAGCTTTTATATATTTTGAAATTTATTTTATTTTCCCGCACTTTTCAGGGCATTTAATATAAACACATCAAGAAGGCCGGTGTATCCACAACACAGTCTTCTTCCAGTGACCGATAAAACAGAAATATGCGTAGCTACATATACAGAATGTAATCACCAGATTCCTCAAATATATCCAAGGTATGTTTAAAAAGTACGAAGAATAACACCACTTTTATACATTCTTAACCCTAATGAATATTTAGAAGTGACTGTGTCTGTCACTCCGCATGTCAGTGCAGATCCATGACCTATTGCAAAAAGAACAACCTCATCTCGATTTTAACACTCAGCGGTTGTGGTCCTTCGTATGCCTGTGAACATTTCCCAAAAATCTCGGAAACCTGGCATTTATGGATTGAAATAGTATTCGTGTATCATGTTTAAATACGGGCGTGTGTAACACAATAATATAACCAACCGGTATCAATTTTGATTAATATGTTAAATAAAATAGCCCAATTACTAGTGTCACAAAGCTCTATCGACTTTGTTGTCGTCGAATCAAACATGACTACTTTAAAGTTGCTTTAACATGGTTCTTATAAAGTTTGGGTTCATATTCCAAAATATGAAATAGTTGATGATGAGACACATTCAACATGTGTTCAATGTTCTAAATTACTTGGTAATATTTACATATATTTTGCAGAAACCACACATTTGATTCGCCCTCCCGGCTTAACAAAAAACAGAGAAAGTCAAAGCGGTCTGATGTTTCGAAACCAAATGCTGTTTCAAGAGGTTGTCTTCCAATACGACAGCATCACAAGTGTGATGAATCAAAGGTGTTACCAACAACTCGGCTTGGAATTGAACTGCAGGACTGAAGATTCATCTTTGAACATTACCTAGTACGTTTTGGACTCAATATCAAGAGAGAAGACAAGGGACGGATGCGGGAAAGAACATCACTGTATGAGAATGTGAAAATGCGGGGGAAGGGGGGGGGGGTATTTTTTTCATTTGAGATTGAACTAAACTAAAATATAAACTAGTATACATAGTCCTAAGTTACTAAATAAATACATTGATAACAATATTGACAAATTTTATTTACCCAAAACTTCATACTATTAAGCCATCAATTTTGAATTTGATGACAATAACCTGCAGTCTAATTAAAAGCATTGAAACACATATCTGCACCAATCCGTCTATGAATCGAATGGTTGATACATAATTTTTGGCGAATATGAATTGTCCTTGTAAGATGAAATAAAACAAAACAATAAACACATAAAAAAACAAAGCACATATTCTCTTGTACCTAAACAAAAAACATAGTAAATCGTAATACTGAATCTCTTTTGATTAATGTTATTATAAGAAAATACTTCAAATTCAACACAAATGTGTTAGACATTACAATTAGGCGTGCCCTGTAACTTTTTTGTGTTTGTATAAAGATGGCCGGTATTTGTATGTCTTGCCACAACCGGCACATTGGTACCTTTCAGGGTTTGCGTGAGCAGCTGTATGGTCAGCTAAATATCGTTTTGATTTGAATTTCTTGCCACATTCGTCGCAAGACAATTTATCAACTCTTTTAGCCGAACACACATGCCGTGCTAGACTGGATTTATATCTGTATGTATTGCCACACGCAGGACACCCAAAGGGTTTTGTTTTTTCGTGTGAGGCCTTATGCCCTTCAAAATTGTTCTTGTAGGTAAACCCTTTGCCGCACTGGTCACAAAAATATTTAAAGTTTCCTTGGTGTTCTTTTTTGTGAGAGTTCAGGCCTCCTCTAGTCTTGTAAGTCTTGTTACATTCAGTGCAGACAAATTTTTTCTCACTGCCATGTGACATGACATGGTTTGTAAGATCATACCTAGAGTAAAACGACTTTGAACAAATGTGACACTCGTGACCATTACCGGTGTGACCCACAACATGTCGCCTCAAACTGGTACACCTATCAAATGTTTTATCACAAATATCACATACATATGATTTTGAGGCAGGGTTATTGTTGTTGTTGTCTATTGTTACTTCAACTGTACCAAGCAGGTCTTGGGCCAGTTGGGTCTTGATTGATGGGCTCGGTTGTGGAGTTTCAGGTATGATTTCTTCATCACTTGTGATGGATTCAACCAGAGTGAGCTGAGTTTCAGGTATTATGGTTTCTTCATCGAGAGGAACTGGATCTGAGAAAGAGTCATCAAGTACCTGACCTGAGATAGTCTGAGACTCATTATGATGACTTTCAGGGCTGTGTGTAATTAACTTGAAGCCAAAGTAGGACATGTCTTTACTTAACTCCTGTAAATTATTTATATATGAATATTGAGTACATGCAGAAAATAAAACTATAAGCATTTCACAATATGATAAAAAGGTGAAATTTGAGAATATAAGAAAGAAAAAAAACAATGATTTCGTGTAGAAATTGTGGAAAAATCATTTTATGTTACCTTTATGACTGAATTTTACTGTTTAACCTTTATTTTATAGACCTTTTCTATAAAACGAAAACAAGTTTAACGAATAAAAAAAGTATCAGAAATTGTATCTTCACATATTCCACGTTTGTCACTCGAATATATGTTAGCACTGCAAAATATAGCTTTAATATTTCATGTTCACATTACCGACTTTTGAATCCGGTACAAGTGTTTTCTTTCGACAGGATACCTTCTTGGCTGATATATGACGGTATTATTCTACCCATTCAATTAACAACAACTTAAAGAAGTAAAAAACTAAATTTCACTCGGTGCTCTCGGGACAAGAATTTCATATCAGCAAAGTAAATAAACGTTGTCGAAAAAAAATATTGTCCGGATTCAAAAGTCGGTAATATCAATACAAAATGAACTAAGCTACATTTGATAACTTAACTATAATTAAAAATACTGTTACATTGAACACTAATTGGCGGAATAAAAGATCGATTTGTGACCTGGTTTATTACGAACGTAACAATAATATCTGAGTCTACGCTTACTCAAATATTAGTGTAACGTTCATAATTAATCAAGTCCCAATCCGATCTTGCATTCCGGCAATTATTGTTCAACGTAACTGTAGCCACTTCGAATGAACTATTGGTTATTTTCCGTTGTAATACATAACCGGTTGACTCATTTCACTAGATACCAGGAAACACACGAAGGAAATTAAGCAATGTATGTTTTGCAGAAATATTTAAAAAAAATTACACCTATAATAAAAGTATGTTAAAAGGCGTACTGGAATATAGATACATAGTAACGCTCAGGCGCCCCATACATACTATTTATAGAAAAGAAAATGCGTTAAGATATTGCATTTGATCTCAGGTTATTTAGCATTTGTTTTACTAAATGCTCGTTGTAATAGTTGTCAAATAGAAATCAGCAACCGGTGCCTTTGTCCAATAGTAACCGTAGTCTAGCATTTTGTCGAAAAACTTGTGTAAACGTAAATTGAATAGGAAAAATGTATATTTCATGTGTTGAAAATGTGTTTTTTGCACTAAACTAAGTATAAATCATGAGTATGTTACCGTTTTTTGACAATAATGGCAATAATTAGACGATAAATTCGTTCACTCCTACGTTCCCAATTGAATATCTAGATTGTTTTATTTATTATTTTGAAAAGTAATTCATATAAAATATCAAACTGAACTGAAATCGTTAGACAAATATGTCTTATATTCCGTGAAGACGATATCATACAAGATCAAAGTTTTTTTAATACATAATATTGATGAAATTCAAACACTTACCATGTTTACTCGTGGGTTTTTTCGGATAGCAACCGTAAAAGTTTCGGATAGCAACAGTGGACGCGTTTTTTTTCCGAATAGCAACCGTCAACGTACTACACCGTGATCTTCTGACATCAGACTCGGACTTCTCTTGAACTGAATTTTAATGTGCGTATTGTTATGCGTGTACTTTTCTTCATTGGCTATAGAGGTATAGGGGGAGGGTTGAGATATCGCAAACATGTTTAACCCCACTATTTTTGCGCCTGTCCCAAGTCAGGACCCTCTGGCCTTTGTTAGTCTTGTACTATTTTAATTTTAGTTTCTTGTGTACTATTTGGAGTTTAGTATGGCGTTCATACTTTGCTCTCTCTGCCTCTACACCAACCCCTACCACCACGCCCACGTGTTCTAGTAGATTTTGGTGGCATGACTGTATTGTTTCCGAGAAATCTCCGTTTAACTCAGAAATAGAAGGAATGGAACTCTATTGATATGAAACACGATATTGACGGTATTGCTGAGAACGTAGTAAGATCGCGGTATGAACGTATTATAATCGTGATAAGAACGTGCTATAATCGCAGTAAGATCGTGTTGCAATCGGATAACTCGTGGTATGGTCGTAGTGAGAACGTGAAGGTCGCAGAATAAGCGCGGTGAGAACGTGGTTTAATCGTAGCGGGATCGTTGTAGAAGCGTAATTAGGACGTAGTAGCATCGTGAAAGCAACGAAAATTAACATTTTCATGCCGCTCATACCGCGACTCACCACGATCTAAATTTATTTTAGATCGCGGTGAGCGTGGTGCGATCGTGGTCTAGTTGGACTGGGGCTTAAGCATTTACACTTGAAAAAAGATCGATTCAAATAAGATTGATCTTTTTAAAACTACATCGATATCTGAAAGTAGACTTTTTAAGACCGATTGAAGATCGATCTTTTCCGTTTTCATTATTTCATCCATCGTTTTGAAAAACGTGTGTTTTTGCCGCCAAACATAGGTAGTAATTTCCATGCAATCGTGAGAGACATGTACAATAAAAGTGAATTATGTGCTAAAATAGACCATGTGCTTACTTCTAATTTTTATTCCAAAATTGGAGTAAACTAAGGGGATATTTTGAATCCCACCCTTTTCAAGATTTTTATTAATGAATTTTACCGGAAGCACCAAACTATGCAATCTTTAATGACCTGACAACAGTATCGTAACTTTATCCCTTCTTAATAAGTCTGTTTAAAGGTTTTGTAAGCTTTTGAGGTGAACACTGACATTTTTCACCAGATGCTGTTGATATAAATGACCGCAGAATTGACTGCCTCATGTATGCAGAGGATCTTGTTATTTTTTGTCTAGTTCCAAGGCAAGTCTTTCAAAAACGACTTGTTAGTTTATCCTGTGCTATAAAATGGTGTTTAGAGGTCAATCTATCTAAAACCAAAGTTAATATGTTTAAGAAAGTTTGAAACCTGGAAAACGTTTAAAAGAATATTTGTATTGCGAAAAAGATATAATAGAATGTGTTTACAATTATCAGTATCTAGGATTAAAATGTATATTGACTTTTTAAGCATGGAAAGGGAGAGGTATACAAAAAATCACTATAAGCAATATTTAAATTGCGAACTTCATCATCCAACAATCCAAGTAATTTTACTCTATAACATATATATATATATATATGACCATACAATAAAACCTATTTTAATGAATGGCAGTGAAATTACAGGAATGTTCAAAACTATCTCTGCAGCATGCCAGAAAGAAAGTGAATATTTATTACAGCACCTTTTCATATGAACGATTTTTTAGATGAATCCAATTTAAAATATATGAAATATATTTTAGGTTAAACAAATAGTAACTTTATAGCTGTGCTAGGAGAGCTTGATATATTCCCTTTATATTGTTCAGTTGTATTATCAATTATGAAATATCGGTTTAGAATAAAAATAAAAAAAACAATATGAAAGATGGTTTACTATGTATACCTTTATGTGTAACAAAAACATGTTCACTAATAACATTGAATGCTTTAATTCATCCATACACATACATTATTTTTTTCAAAAAGCTGAAATATCCATAATTTGGAAGTAAAGCTTGACTTTGTTATCAAGTCAGTTAAGCAAAAACTTTGTTATAGTTTGGTAAAATTTTGGAACACAAAAAGAATAGATACAAAGAGTAGTAAATTAGATTTTTATTTCAAAAAAAAGAAATGTATCTACATGAGTCTTTAAACAATTTTTTGATGAAGTGTCGTCATATGTAAAATCAGAATCAGTGCCCACCATCTCAAAATAGAAAGAGACAAGATATAAAACTTTGTATATAGCAAGAGACCATTTTAAAGGATTTGTAAGAAATGTAGTTGAAGATGAACAACATTTCATTACAAGTTGTCCGGCATGTACAAAGATGATCTGTAGGGAGATGTGTTTCAAGGAGATATTGTTCAGTATTTTTGCTAATTTTTCATATCTCTCAAATGAGACAAAATTTGTTTTGTTATGTATATTTGAGAATGTGTCTGTACATAAATATTTAGGGAACTACATTTGTATATTATTACAAGTCTAGATGTTAAACGAAATGTAAATGAATATATGTTACTTAACAATGATAATTGTAATGGTTTTATAGTTCAGGTCCTGTCTTGAATTAAATGTTTGTGACTTATTTAGAATAATATTTCGTTTCAACGTATAAAATATGGCAGTGGCTGTTTTTTCGACTCCCTTCGGGGCTATTTTACCAGCTCCAGCAGAATAGCGATTTATATAGATTTTTGCTATTTTGCCGGTTTTAATTAAGTTAAAAATAACTTATAATTGACAATATCAAACATGTGAACACTATATAACTCAAGTTTAAACCTAAGTGACTCAGTTTAATAAGTTACCCAATACTTTAAAAAAATACTTATGAAATCACGATGTAGCAATAATCATTTTATACTTTCCAATTAAATCTTACCTGTAAAATGGCGCAAATGTAGTTTTAACAATAGTATCTTTGACAACTACATTTATAAAATAAAGAATAAAAAAGGGGAATGAGTCAAAGAGACAGCAACCAAATCAAAATATACAATTCAACCAAAGGTCATTGGGTCTACAACACAGCGAAAAATCACACACCTAGAGGGAGCCCTGAGCAGGCCCCGAAACACAATATTAGATAGATCAAGAATATAGACGCCATTCTATGCTGCTAAATATAAAGATGAACCAACATTAAAACATATACAAGAGCAACAAGGCTAAAGGTACCTGACATAGGTCAGACACAAAAATGTGGGGGGTTTAAACTGGTTTTATTCACGCCCATCATTTGCCCCTCATCTCTGGCCAATGTTACTGTATAAGACACATATAATTTTAACATCCTCAATTTTGAAAGTCACTGACAAACAATAAATTTTGCGGTCCCTAACGAATCGGTATTGCCCGGCTCTGCAGCTGCCCCAAAAAGCCCACTTTAAACGAAATCTGCAGAAGGGGTGTTTTACATATATGTACTATAGTTTAGTTGCTATCTCCCTTTACGTTTAATACGACGGTGCTATGTATGAAATTTAAAAATAATTAAACTGCAAGCCATCTGCTGTATTTCAAAAGGCGATCTGCTTCTTCAGAAAATACTATACGTAGTTATTATCTAGTCCTTTTTATTTTTACAAGAGACTCAGATAAAGTCCAAACCACAAAAATAATCAACAACACTATGTATAATTCTATAAGCAATCATCAATCCAAAATGTTATACAGCTGCACCAAAAAATTAAAATATTTCAGTTTCCATATTTTTACGCAATTCGACTTTTGTAACTCGCAACTCGACTTTTGTAACTCGCAACTCGACTTTCGTAACTCGCAACTCGACTTTCGTAACTCGCAACTCGACTTTTGTAACTCGCAACTCGACTTTTGTAACTCGCAACTCGACTTTCGTAACTTTTGTAACTCGCAACTCGACTTTCGTAACTCGCAACTCGACTTTTGTAACTCGCAACTCGACTTTTGTAACTCGCAACTCGACTTTCGTAACTTTTGTAACTCGCAACTCGACTTTCGTAACTCGCAACTCGACTTTTGTAACTCGCAACTCGACTTTTGTAACTCGCAACTCGACTTTTGTAACTCGCAACTCGACTTTCTTAACTTGCAACTCGATTTTCTTAACTCGCAACTCGATACTCGACAACAAGTGAATCTCACTTGAAGCTGAGCTTCACAAACGTCAACTGAGTCTTCTTCATTCCATTCTTACATTAGAAAATCAAAACTTAAAAGAAATTTTAATACGACAATATCGTCTGCAAGTCAATCAAGGAACTTTTCTAGAAAGAGCTGAATCTATTCTACAAAACCTTGATCTGCCTACTATAGAGGAACTTTGGGAAAACACACCAACTAAAATTAATTGGAAACATACAACAAGATCTCCAATCATAAAATTTTGGCAAGAATGGATAAAAACAGAAATTTCTCAAAAATCAACTCTACATCGTCTGGATATTAACTCGATAAACATTGGAGAAACTCATGCAGTGTGAGAAACAAAAAGGGCAATAATTAAAGCAAGAATTCTTACTGGAACTTACATGCTTCAAGCAAAGAAGGCAAAATTCCAAAAAGAAAATGCTGATTCAACCTGTCCCATTTGCAGGATTGAAGAAGAAAACCTTAGTCACTTCATTACAAGATGTCCTGTCCTCGAAGGTATCCGCAGAAAACACTATGGAACCATTAAGCAAGAGATAGTGAACAAAATTGGAAGCATTCAGTGGAATAGCAAGTTCCGTGATAGAGACATTATATGCCAATTGATAACATGTATATAACTTTTACTTTTCGATTTCTCGTTCAGATGGAGCAACATGACAACATTCTGCTCATCATAAAGACGTTGCCTTTTACTGTGAGCAAGTGTTTATTATGGTTTATTATGGTTACCTTTTCGACATCTTTAAACACTCGTATAAAATTTTCTCCTGCCAACTTTTTAAGATCATTGGTAGACCATCCACCTTCTCTGAGTTTTGCAAACAAATCTGGATACTTTGATACATCTTCTAAACCAACTGGTAAGCTGTAAATTCAAAAGAAAGTTCCATTCTTTATCTTCATGCAATTGATTTTTTCAAAAAGCACAATGCAGACTGTAGGAAACTCACTGGAGAATATCTGCCTTATGATGCAGAGCTTATGAACAATATAGAGTCAACATCTCGTAAAATGTGCTATGATATGAATGTAAAGCGTCTGAACGCAATGAACATAGATTAAAACAAAAGTGAATATGTACATGTATGTACTCAGTATTAACCATAGTGACTAATCAATAGCTATCGTTTATATATCATCTGTGTGCTTGGACTTTAGCATGCTTAACTATAGCATTATTGAATGGCTTAATCTGTGTGTCTTGGCCTACCTGCTAGAATGACAGTAGCAAATATTAGTGGCCTTGTCTTGCTATGTTGTGCTGATTACAAAACCGTTTATATGAAAATTTTTTAGCTTTTAAAAATTTTATTCTGAAATTTTTAGTCTATATATTACCATTTAAAACAGTCCATAGTGTTATGATAGAAGTTTTAAATAACATTCTAGTGGAATACTTTTAAAATGGATTATATTGTGCCGTGTAACATAAGCCTCACATTCTATATTGATATTTGTTCCCGTGTAATATAAGCCAACTATTTCTTAAAATCCGTTTGGATGTGCTCCTCATTAGCAGGAGGAAGATACAGAAAAGAAGAAGAAAAAGTAGCAGACCTAGTTACTGGCACAGCTTATGAGGAATTTAGCAGGCACAGTTTACGTTGAATGACAAGTTCTTATTATAAGTTTCGCCTTGCTTTTAATTTGAATATTATGTATTAAATCACTATAATAGAAATTATCATGTCAACTGAATGGTTTTGTGCAATATTATTAGATCCTACATGAACAATGATAAATCTTTGTTTTTGAGATTTATTCTCTTGGACGATACATAATTACTCAACCTCGATTGTGGCACCAGGAAATGACTGTGTTGTGCACCCATTTATATCTTTAACATATTTTGGGATTGATGAACAAATAAAGGTGCCTATCTTCAACTTAAATCTACCCCAAGGGTGACTGGGGTATAGAAATATGGTCACTTGGTCTTCTCCCGACCGGCAGTAAAACGCTTGCTGAAGTGGGGCGTCCGTTTGGCTGTGCGGGATGTATCAAGTTCGCAGTCACGTCCGTCAGAAGGGGACGTTAAATCCGATGCCTCGTGTAAAGAGAGTGCCACGCTCTTTTCACGTTAAGAACCCTTGCAACAACCCTTTGAGGGGTCCGTAGGTGGCCTGTTGCAAGGCAAAATGTCTGTCCCTATCCAATATACCCTCATTTTCCAGTGGCAGTCCAAATTTCCCCTACCATCATCTTAGATGGCCTCTATTACAACAACCTACCTATTGTATTTATTGTGAACTTGTTCTCGTCCTGAATATGCATGAAATATTTGCCACTGGACGTTAAGCAATCAACAATCAATCAATCAACTTAAATCTTTGAGTCTTGCTTCCAAACTCCACTCCTGCACCTCCTGTATCTTTTGCTTTTGGCACTGGTGTCGCAGCTCCTTGGTCTTCTGAGTGGTCAAGGTTGTCACTATTATCTAAATGTTTTTCCTCCGTTGCTTCTTCTGGTATACTTTTCAGGTCCTTCGCTATCGTCCCTTCTCCAACTTTGGTTCCGGGTGCTGGTGATAGTGGGTGAAATCCTTGGAGGTTATTCATGTTTAGGCTCCTTGTTCTTCTGGTTGTTTTGCCACTTCTTAGCTACATCCACCGGAAATCGTTTTCTTTCTCTCCACCACTTTATTCTTGGTTTTGGGGTTGGACTTGACTCAGCTTGGTTTAACGAGAGGTTGGATGAAATGCCAAAGACAAGTAATTTGTATGTTGTTCACGTTTTAGGACTTTGTCCTACCACTAGTGTTTCTTAAATGGTCCGGTTACCTTTAAATAAAAACACAAAGTTCTGTTCAGTTGGCATACACAGATCTGTTTTGTTTATTATAATACAATACTAAACATCAAATTAAAATACAAATTAAAATAATAATAATTAACAAAATGCAATAAAGTTGTAAATAAATCTAATGATATTGAACAATTTAAGGTCTTCCGTTAAATTGATAAAATTAAACGAGTACATTGTTTCTATTTTCAGATTACAGTTTTCACTTATTTCACAAAGTTCACAATTCACATTGTATTGTCTGAAATGTTTTCTCGTATCATAGTAAAATTATTATTGTCCATTCCCTAAAAATGAATTAAGTATTAAAGTACCTGAAACATCAATTTAATACATTCCCAGTAATAATAATACTGTAACGTTTTCGCTCTGTGTTGCTATAGCGTTTTCGTTACCCTGAAGTGAAACTCTGACCCACTGACAAAACTAGAAAATTCGCCAGACAAACTAATACTCGGCAATAAATACTGTTTCAAATGACTGCTTCCTTGGGTTAACTCAACCCTGTGATCCAATAGGTGTATTTAAAGAGGCGTTGATTCAGAAGACAGAAATAAATAATTCGTTTAAAGTTAATGATTTAATGAAGTGTTGCTATGATCAGTTATATATATATATGTAATTCAGACAATTTCAATATTGTATCTCTTTTTACATCAGATCAACACAATACATAACACTTAAATAGTATGCAAGCTAGTGAGTACTCTGGTCAAGTTCTATATACACATGCATTAAATAAACAATCTTATTAACAAGTAATTATAGAAATCTCTATAATTATATAAGTTATGTCGACTTCTCAAATGTATAAGTTGCGACTCCGGGTTTTACTGTACTTTTTGTGAATATTTGACCTCGTAATATATGTGTAAAGAATCGTTAATAATTGCAGTTTCTATACTATTGGTATATCGAGTAAATAATACAAGAATAACTTCAACTGTTACTTTCTCTGAAGAAAAACTATTTTGACGTCTGATTGAATAGCGACTTTAAGACTCGAGACTGCGTCGGTGAGTCTCTGTATAAAATATGGAATATTTTATATTTCTGACTTTTCTGTACTTTTCAGTATATAACTTTTTATACGTCTAATGATCTCTGATCTTTAGAGTCTCTTATAATATAGAATTATAAATCTATGTTTTACATAAAGTAAAACTCTGACAAAATATTTCCTAACCTTTTAAAAGTGCAAGACTCAAATTGTAAGTTACAGTGAAAAAGGATTTATTATTAGGCTTGTGATTGTAAGCAACCTTTTGCCACGGTAGTCCGATCACGACTAACGCGCTCACTGGTAGTGCAATATACATACAACAAAAAGACTTAAAAGACTTCATATTGATGTCAAAAGCGACTCGAAAGACTCAATTTCAACGTAATATTGCCGTTCACGACAGTGCACTTTGACGGTTTACGGTAAAGCGACTCAAGTAAACATGGCGGATATTACAAGGAAAAAGAGAGACTCTGAGTCTCTAGAAACTTGACCAGGTTAACTAATTCACTCAATATAAATATATATAGAGATTAAAACAACATAATACAATCATCAACAAATATATAAAGGTAGGTCCAGTATAAGGAAATTCTGTATTTACACTGTACAAAAATAAATAGAAAGGCGACTCAGTTTCAGGGAGGACTTGACGTTATTTTTATCTTTGCTCAAGTTACTGTTCATAATAAATATCCAAGATAACTTATTCTAATAAAAAGAAACATATTTAAAAATTTATAAGTATCCAATACGGTTAAACAGAGATTTAATCTGATAAAAAGTGAAAAGGGGGAGGGGACTCAAACTGTTGAACAACGAGGCCGACATCCGTTACATTGCCCCCTTCTTTAAAAAATTGTCCGACCTCAGACAAGTTGATTTACTAAAATATTTTTTTAGCATTAAAAAATATACTACCTTTATAATACACATTTCTTCAAAATTGATTCAATAAATACAATAAATAAATGCACTTTATATACAACTTTGCATATTCTCAACACACAACACTCTAAACTGGAATGAAACATCTAAGTTTCATTAATATTTGTTCTAAATAACCAATCCCTTCCCAAACTATCAAAAACTTTTACCCAACCCAAATATTTTCCTAATTACTCTACCTTAAATATAAATTTTTACATAATAACTAATTTCTAAAAGCCTATAATTGTCCAAATTTAAAACTGTTCTAATGTTAAAAGTCAAAATCCATGTATTCTTCCTCTATGTCCAGCTCTAGTTCTTCTTCTGTGTCTTTTTCCATTACCACTCTACAATCTTCTGTTTGGACCTCACTCTCTTTCTTAATTACTCTCCTCGTCTGGGTGGCTGTTGTTGTAAGCACAACACGCTTATCATCTGTTTGCGTACTAGTTTGTTGAACTTGACGCTCTTCTGTCTGTGTGTCTTCTGACTTCAAAATTTGGAAAGATGGATCTGGTACCCATGTCGCAGACAGTTTGTAAACTGTCCCATATGGCAGAATACTCATTTACTCTTTCTTAACACATCCATATCCTACTGGCAATACACTGCCTGTATATTTTCCTGTCTTCTTTGCCTTCTCGGCCACTAGCATGCACTTGGAAGCTTCATAGGAACACTGGAAGCGGGAGGGTGGAGCCTGAAATCTGTCTTCAGGACAGACTTCATCCCCAATAGCTGGCAAAGCCAAATGCCTACTATCCCTCAAAGTAGTAGTAACTGTGGATGGTTCTGGTGTTGGTTTCTCAGGTACCATACTAGTTTCTTCTCTGGGCTCTTCCACAGCCTGTCTTGTAGGAGAGTCAAAAAGATCTACTAAGTTCTTCTTGACAGGTGACACGGAGCTGTAATCCTAAATTCCCAAGGAAATGCTACAAGGGGATATTTCGGACAATGGAGAAATAGGTTTAATAGACCTTGTCAATATAGGTGTTGTTGGTGGTGTTACTTCTCTTGGTCTAGTGACTGTGCAACTTTGTCTTGTATTAAAATTAGAGGTTGGCACTGGATTTCTTGTCGGAGTTTCTGGGATTACAAGTTCTCTGTTGTTGGTTCTTGGATTCAGGATATGTCTATGGACATTCTTTTCATGCTCAATCAGGCGAATCCTCTTACTTGTTGGTACCAAGTAAGAGCAAAATCTGCACTGAAGCATCTTCATAGGATGTTTGTCCCTTACATGTCTTGTTAATTGACTTCTATGGTTGTACTGAGCACCACAGTGAAAGCAGAAGAAAACCATCTGAAGTATAAAAATACTGTTCTGAGAATATATTCAATTTAAACATACAGCGCAGTTGACCAGTACCCATAATTTTGCTTGCATACTTTGGTAAGTATTTATACTTAAATTTCTGTTTTTCATTTTATTAACAAAATGAAACACATTACTTTTTATTAACACACAGCACTAAACCTCGCTATGATTAATATATATGAACACACAAAATGCATTCTTCATTTATTCAAACACATTTACTAACTTTCAAATTTCAAATACGAATTTGAAACACATTTTATTTATTTTTCAGATACCAGCGGCAATCACAGTGTTAACAGTATTGTCAGTTCTTTGATTTTCTTGTTCGTTGACCCAGTTTTGAACATCACCAAAGAATGGTTTTAGCCTATCATGATGCACAATTTGCATTTTAGACGTTGCTGTCTTTTTAATCTTATATATTAAATCCGATATAACTTCTACAACAAAGTATGGCCCATCCCAATTCCTTTGTAACTTTGGACTCAGTTTTGGCTTTCGATTAAAAGTATAAATCCATACTACATCGCCTGTCTTGTATGTGTTCTCATGTGCCTTAACATCATACTGACGTTTTTGTTTGTCACTATTTTTATAAATATTTTGTCGTGCTTTAGCAGAAACTTTCCATATGCCCTCCTGCATATTTTTAACATAATCATTGTGTGATACTGTTTCGTCGGGATATTCAATTTCCTGGGGGTGGGGACCATAAATCAAGTCAACTGGCAATTGTATTTCTCTGCCTAGCATAAGCATACTAGGACTAAACTTAGTCGTTTCTTGTTCTGATGAGTTGTAAGCCATTAAAGCCCAGGGAAGTTGCTCATCCCAATCCCTTTGATTTTTGCTGATATATTCACAAATTGTATTTTCAAGAGTTCTATTGTAACGCTCCACACGACCATTGCTCTGTGGCCTAAATGATGTAGTCCTTGTTTTGTCAATTTTTAACTTAGCACAAAGTTCCTTAAATAAACCAGACTCAAATTGTCTCCCTTGATCTGAGTACATTTGACAAGGTATTCCAAATCTACAGAAGAAATGGTTAACTAAATTATCAACTATGGTAGTAGTTTCCATATCTGGCATGGGAAAGCCTTCTACCCATTTAGTAAAATAATCTGTTACAATCAAAGCATATTTGTTATTTTTATATGAAATCGGTAAGGGTCCTATTATATCTAAGGCAACTCTTTCCATTGGAGCACCCACATTATATTGTTTCATTTTGCTTTTAGCTTTTCTGGGAGGCTGTTTGCGTGAATTGCAAACAATACAGTTTTGCACCCATTTGGTTATTTCATCTTTATGATTAACCCAATAAAATCTATTCTGTGCTCTGGCTACAGTTTTGTGAATGCCAAAATGGCCAACTTGTATGTCATCATGTAACATTTTCATAATATTTTCTTTCCAGATTTCAGGGACTATGAATTGTAAATTACTTTCTTCAGTGGTAGTGTTTATCCACTTTCGGTACAACACATTGTTTATTAGTACAATGCGATCCCACTGAGACCAGTATTTCTTAAGTTTTACATCGTGTAAAGCCACATCGGCCCATTCAGGTCTGTTATTATAATCAGACTTCAGACCGAATAAATTGAACAACACATTGTCGCTCTTTTGAGCTTCAAACATTTCCTCATTTGTTTTATGCTCATACCACATAGCTGAGTCTGATTTATTTGAACAAGAGGCCTCTTGAGAGTCCTGCACTTTAGCCATTCTTAAAAGCCAACCGTTTCAAAAGTTTCATCGGAATTATCAATTTCTTTTTGATCCTGTTTTGAACAATGACTACATGGAAAACATTGTCTGCGAGACAAACCGTCTGCATTACCATGTTGTTTACCAGGGCGGTGACGAATTTATATGTGTTTAAAGTCTCAAGCCATCTGGCCATTTGACCTTCAGGATTTTTGAACCTGAGAAGCCAAGTTAAAGCTCCATGATCTGTTCGTACTTTAAAATGTGTACCATAGAGATAGTGATGAAAATGTTTAATGCTTAATATTACAGCCAAAAGTTCTCGTCTTGTTACACAGTATTGTCTTTGCGCTTTACTGAGGGATTTACTATAATATGCTACTACAACCTCTTTGCCTTCATGAATTTGAGAAAGGACTGCACCAATTTCGAAACCACTAGCATCCATATCTAGTATGAATTGATTTGTCATATCAGGGTAGCCTAAAATTGGTGCAGACATTAAAGTCATTTGGAGTTTCTCAAAAGCTTCATTACATTCATTGGTCCAATCAAAAGTACAATTTTTCTCTGTTAATTTATGAAGTGGTCTTGCAATTTCAGCAAAACTTTTAATAAATTTGCGGTAATACGAACATGTTCCTAGAAAACTTCGAACATCTGTCATTGATTTTGGCAATGGCCATGTTTTTACACAAGCAATTTTATCAGGGTCTGTTTCTATACCCTCACTTGAGACAATATGTCCTAGGAAAGAAACTTGTTTCTGAAACAAACTACATTTTTTAGGTGAGACTTTTAGTCCTTGTAGTGCTATTCTATCTAATACATCACTTAGTCTTGATAAATGAGATTCAAATGAATCTGAAAACACTATTATATCATCAATATAAATCAGACATGTCTGCCAATTAAGGCCAGCCAAAGTATACTCCATTAGGCGTTGAAAAGTGGCAACCCCATTACAAAGACCCATAGGCATTACGTTAAAATGAAATAGCTCTTTTGTGCTGGTAAAAGCTGTTTTCTCCTTATCATTTTCGTCCATCTCAACTTGCCAATATCCACTCGAAAGATCAAGTACACTCAGCCATTTAGAACCTCTCAGAGTATCCAGAGAGTCGTCTATGCGGCATAAAGGGTACGAGTCCTTAATTGTAAGGCTATTTATGGGTCTAAAATCTATACAAATTCTCGTGGAGCCATCTTTCTTAGTCACAGGCACTATACAAGATGCCCAGGGACTTTTTGAAGGCTCAATTATTTTACCGTCCAAAAGACGTTGAATTTCTTTATCGACTTCATCCCTTTTTGTTAGAGGTAAACGCCTAGGGGGTTGCTTAACTGGTTTGGCATAACCAGTGTCAATTTTATGTTTAATGGCAGTAGCCCTTCCTAAATCATCTTTATTTTTAGAAAATGTTTGAATGTGTCTTTTTAAAAGAGACTCTAACTGATCAATTTGACCCTCATTCAAAAGTTCACTGCTCCTTAATTTCAAATCTTGCAAAAGACTAGGCAATTCATTTACTTCGTCACATGATGATGAACTCAACCGCCTGAGTTTTTCTGACCTTGGTTCATTGAAAACTGAACCTGTGGCAATAAGTTCACATGTTGCAACATGTGTGAAAGGCTGCATTATTTGTTCATATTTACTTAAGTTAACCATTCGTATAGGTACTTGACCACAACTGGGGTCCACTAGTGCTTTAGCAACTAGTAAAGTATCAGTATGTTTTGATGGTATTGGTTCAACTATAGCATTCATTATACTACTAGAATCACCTTCAACAATTCTTGATATGATAACTTCTGTATTGGGTGGAATAGTGAGTTTTATTTTAAAAGTTGAACTCATTTGACTCTCTTTTATACAATCTATTTTTGAGTCCTTCAATAATAGTACACCCTTGCCCATGTCTATGGTACAGTTATTTTTATGTAAAAAATCGTAACCAATTACTGCTGGCACGTCAATCTCTGCAACAGTAAATTTTTGAATAATGGTATAATTTCCTATTTTGATAGGTAAATCTACATGACCCATTGTATTTACGAAACTACCATCGGCCAAACAAAGCCGCTGGTTATTTCTTTGAATTTCCGGTTTAAACTCAATTGGAAGTTTTTCAAACTTTCTAGGGTGTATTACACAAATTGTGGACCCTGTATCAATTAAACAATTAACGACAACATCAACATAAAACATTTAACAAACAAACTGTCTTGTTTATTTGACTTAATTAAACTAATGGACCTCGAGTCCCTTTCTTCAACTGCTGGTGAACGGTCCTTATCCCCAGCATTTACCAGTTTCCCTGTCTTTGAAAACTGTTATTTGTATTGTTAGATTGTGAATTTTGATTATTAAAATTTGGAACAAATTTGTTACTTTTGACACAATTGTGTCTTTTGTCCCATTCAAATTTTCTGCATTCTTTCTTAATGTGACCCTTATTCCCACAATAACAACACGTCATCCTACTAAAATTTTGACCCTCTTTATTTGTCAATTTCTCCATTTGTTCACTTATCTTTGCCAAGCGAGTATAGGCAGAATCATCATTTTCGGACAACATGCGTGTTGCCAGTTTAGCATTATTTAATCTCTTTTAATCAACAGTGAAAGCTTCATATTCAAGACCGAACCTTACACAATCATCAATTGTTTTTGGTTCTCTTTGAAATATTGATAATTGTATTTTTGGATCATTAATTGCACGAACAAAACAGTCTTTGGCTAGTTGATCCCTTATTTCAATAGGTGCAGTCGGATAAGCTTGTCTAGTTACCCTACGAATTTCTTGTGGCATTTCTGGCAAAGTTTGACTAGGCTTTCTATAAATAGAATTCATTTGTACTTTGTACATATTTACTTGATTTGCAGGCTCAAAACGAGATGTCAAAGCAGATACAAGATAGTCATAATTTAACCTTTTAGCAGGCTCAATATCAGTCACTATTCCTTGTGCAACTCCACGTAAACTAGTTGCAAGTTCATAATCTTTCATGTCGTTATCCCACTTATTCACAGTAGATATTTGTTCAAATTGAACTAAAAAGTCTTGCCAACTACCTGTTCCGTCAAACGTAATTGTTTTCTTATTTTTGAAATGAACTGAAGGTTCATTTATTTGAGGTACACACGTCGCCTGAATGACTCTCCAATAAACCCATTAACATGCTTTCCCTCTCCCTTATTTCATTTAACTCTTGTTTAAGTTTAGGTACATCTATATTTTCTGTTAAAGTCTGCATAGACTTTTCAGTAGCTCCCGCTTGAGCTCGTGGACTAGTTAATTCATCATGCTTTTCCCTATTTGCCTGCATTTGAACCTCCCCTGATGGTGTCAAATCAATAAGACTCCTGTTAATATCTGAGTCCAGGTTCGCGGACATTGCGGGGAGCCGTGATCGAACCCCAAACGGACTTGCACTATTTTCCTCTTCTTCAATAACAACAAAACTGGGTTGTCTGATATTTGTTTTTGACATATTTATTTATTAAACGGAATTAATTATATTTATTTAAATATTTATATGAATTTCACTTCAGCTTAGTTCGGAGAGCCCCTTAGAATTTGGGACTCCCCACATTGCCCACCAAATGTAACTTTTCGCTCTGTGTTGCTAAAGCGTTTTCGTTACCCTGAAGTGAAACTCTGACCCACTGACAAAACTAGACAATCCGCCAGACAAACTAATACTCGGCAATAAATACTGTTTCAAATGACTGCTCCCTTGGGTTAACTCAACCCTGTGATCCAATAAATTATAGTATTTAAAGAGGCGTTGATTCAGAAGACAGAAATAAATAATTCGTTTAAAGTTAATGATTTAATGAAGTGTTACTATGATCAGTGATATATATATGTAATTCAGACAATTTCAATATTGTATCTCTTTTTACATCAGATCAACACAATAAATAACACTTAAATAGTATGCAAGCTAGTGAGAACTCTGGTCAAGTTCTATATACACATGCATTAAATAAACAATCTTATTAACAAGTCATTATAGGAATCTCTATAATTATATAAGTTATGTCGACTTCTCAAATGTATAAGTAATAAGTAATAATGCGACTCCGGGTTTTACTGTACTTTTTGTGAATATTTGACTTCGTAATATATATGTAAAGAATCGTTAATAATTGCAGTTTCTATACTATTGGTATATCGAGTAAATAATACAAGAATAACTTTAACTGTTACTTTCTCTGAAGAAAAACTATTTTAACGTCTGATTGAATAGCGACTTTAAGACTCGAGACTGCGTCGGTGAGTCTCTGTATAAAATATGGAATATTTTATATTTCTGACTTTTCTGTACTTTTCAGTATATAACTTTTTGTACGTCTAATGATCTCTAATCTTTAGAGTCTCTTATAATATAAAATTATAAATCTATGTTTTACATAAAGTAAAACTCTGACAAAATATTTCCTAACCTTTTAAAAGTGCAAGACTCAAATTGTAAGTTACAGTGAAAAAGGATTTATTATTAGGCTTGTGATTGTAAGCAACCTTTTGCCACGGTAGTCCGATCACGACTAACGCGCTCACTGGTAGTGCAATATATATACAACAAAAAGACTTAAAAGACTTCATATTGACGTCAAAAGCGACTCGAAAGACTCTATTTCAACGTAATACTGCCGTTCACGACAGTGCACTTTGACGGTTTACGGTAAAGCGACTCAAGTAAACATGGCGGACATTACAAGGAAAAAGAGAGACTCAGAGTCTCTAGAAACTTGACCAGGTTAACTAATTCACTCAATATAAATATATATAGAGATTAAAACAACATAATACAATCATCAAAAAATATATAAAGGTAGGTCCAGTATAAGGAAATTCTGTATTTACACTGTACAAAAATAAATAGAAAGGCGACTCAGTTTCAGGGAGGACTTGACGCTATTTTTATCTTTGCTCAAGTTACTGTTCATAATAAATATCCAAGATAACTTATTCTAATAAAAAGAAACATATTAAAAAATTTATAAGTATCCAATACGGTTAAACAGAGATTTAATCTGATAAAAAGTGAAAAGGGGGAGGGGACTCAAACTGTTGAACAACGAGGCCGAAATCCGTTACAATACTATTGATTTCAACAGATACAGTAATTTGCAACTTTTGTTTTATCTTTTTTTTTTTTAAAGTTTAATCTGAAATAATTATTTATATCAATCATACCATGTGGGCAAATCCAAGGAAGGAGAGATGGATGACGGCTTTCCTTCTTTGTACACAATTTTTCATCCATTTTCTTGTTCATAACATATAATCCCCTGCATCTGATCTTTAGTAAATTTGGAAAATATGCCAGAGCATCCTGTGTGACTTCAGATGATGTTTCATGTTCATCAATTATAAAAGTTTAAGTAGTAATATCAACTACTGCACTTTATGTTCCTTATACATTGTGGAAGGTCAGGTACTGAACATATCAATTCAAACAAAACTGGTATAGTGCTTTGGATACTTTTCACTATATGAAGATTTTGCCTGAAATTTTTATTGTCAATAAAATTGAGAAAGGAAATGGTGAATATGTCAAAGCGACAACCACCCGACCATAGAGCAAACAAAATATATTTTATATTGTCTAATTGATCATAAGGGAAGGTAGCACACACTGGCGAGTGTCAGAAAATCATCCTGATAAAATCTCGATACTCCTCTTGACATGAGAGCAAGCAACCTGCAACAAAAGAAAAATATTTGAAATTTAATGCTTCATGAAAGTCATATGAAACCTCAAATTAAAAAAAAAATATGCATATGGCTTTTGTACACATACTTTTTCTGAAGAAAATTCTTTAATTTGTCCACATTTAGAAGAAATGTACTTTTTTTTTTTTTATTAATTGCTTGCTTCCAGGAGCCAATTCGCCGACATATTTTCCGTATGCAAAGTGACCTTAGTGTGAACCATCTTGTTGAAATCTTGTGATCGCAATACCCATTGATCTGTCACTGAAATAAACTAATGATATATACATGCACTGTTTCAAGAATTGGATAAACCTTAGATTTTTTTACCAGTCAATCGTTTAATATGACTTTTACCCTCAAAAACATGTGTGTTCACATTTTGTATACATCATGGTGCTATCCTTGCACATGGGCTATGCGGTGGTGAAAGCTATATGATAGGTGTTGCAATTAACGTACATTGTAAAGTATTAGTAAATTGGTGTCCTGGAAGCAAATAATTCTATATTGGAACATGTATAAAGATAAAGGGATATTTTGGAAAAAAAAAGTTCACCTTCAATTGTTTTACCATGCTAGCATCTAAACATGTTTAATTTTTTGTTTTATTTTGAAGTTTTTTATGACTCTAAAATATTATTCAACAATGCCATTGACTTCTAGAAATTTTATATACTAAATCATAGTATTATATTAAGTCTTCTAAAGAGGGGATATAATTTTACTATATACAAATCAATATCATGTAACAATGACAACAACTATGAAGTGTTTTCCTTGTTGAATATGCACAATATACAACATACCAAAAATCTATGCGTCTTGCTGTGTTTTCACTCTGATTTCAGTCTTACAAAATCATCGTGTGGGAACATGGCATTTTTCTTTCAAAGTGGTAACATCATATCTCTTGTGGTCTTATCTTTAATAAATACTCTATCTTTGTGCCTAGTATAAAGTGAAAAAACTAAAACAATATCTGGAGACGCATCTATACAATTTAAATCAATAATATATGAAAAGTTTAATGGTATACTGAGTGAGTGTTGTGATAGTCATATTGAGTGTGGTGAAAGATATATTGATTGTAGTGATAATTATATTATTAAGTGTGGTGGTAGTTATATTAAGTGGGACAAAAGTTATAATAAGTTTGGTGATAGTACTAGTAATATAATTAGTGAACAGGAACATTCTACAATAAATACATATTTTTTTATTCAGCATACATCTAATGCCCCTACAGAAAAACAAGAGTTGATGCATTATTTTTCATCAGTTCAAGGTGGGATTCATTTTTGCATGGTTCAGTGGGCAAAATTAAGTTTCTGTGGTTTGGTCTGTTTCTTAGATACAATAATGAATAGGGGAACTATATTTGGTTTATGGAATGATTGTAATGTGTATATATACATTTATTAACATATCAGTCTTGCAGGTTTCATCCTACCGTGACGTTATTTTCATGGTTCATTGTCTTTGTGATTGTTCAATGTTTAATTTCTTTAGTTTGGCCTTCTCTTCTACAGAACTATAAGATGCATGGAACAATTTAATGTGTGCATGTATTGCAAGTCAATTACTAAAAGTGAAAAGTCATTTTTATCTTGTGTATTGGATACCTGTAATAAAATTAACGATACCAATTTTCTTGCACCAGATGCGCATGTCGACAATACATGTCTCTTCAGTGATGCTCGTGTGATACGGTGCTTTTTGTCCGCAATTCGCTTTTTGTCCGCTTTTGCTTTTTGTCCGATAATTTTGCTTTTTGTCCGAAACTTTTGCTTTTTGTCCGTTGCTTTTTGTCCGTTTTGCCTTTTGTCCGATTATTTTGCTTTTTGTCCGAAACTTTTGCTTTTTGTCCGTTGCTTTTTGTCCGTTTTGCCTTTTGTCCGATTATTTTGCTTTTTGTCCGAAACTTTTGCTTTTTGTCCGTTGCTTTTTGTCCGTTTTGCTTTTTGTCCGATAATTTTGCTTTATGTCCGATATAAAATGTGTATGTTTTTGGCAGGTTTCATTTTGAACTTCAAAATACCATGTCCTTTTAGGAGTTAAATACAGACCATACTCACATTATAAATGATTTGTACATGAAATTTCATGTCTTTTACAATATATCGCATTACCTCTAAAATGGCTCGAAGCACTAATATCCTAGACCCGTAGGTGTTGGTCAACAGAGGGCAAGGGGAATACTCTTGTATATCCCTAAGTCTAAAAAACAGCTATTGAAAGCTGGCTAAACTAAAACATACTCCAGGTAGGCCATTATACCAGAAGAAGAGGTAGTCAAACCCTTATAAATGGCTTATAGCACTTATGTCCTGGATCTACACGAGTTTATCAGCAACGAATTAAAAGGGGCATGAGTTTCGCCGGTATATCACGAAGTAAAAATAAACCTCATTATTGCCAGCTCTTCAAACTAAGAGATTCTCCACGTTGGCCATTATACCAGAGGTATAGGTAGGCAGTGCCTCTTAAATGGTTCATGGGCCATGGCACTTATGTCCTCGACCCGTACGAGTTGGTCAGAAGAGGGTAAGGGGAATACTCTAGTATATCACACAGTCCACCAAAAATAGTGACGGCTGCCCAAACTAAGACATTTTTAGGTGCGCCCTTATACTAGATGTTGGAGTAGTCATTCTCTAAAAAATGGCTCATAGCACTTATGCCCGAACGAGTTTGTCAACAATGAGTTAAAAGGGGGATGAATTAGCCCGGTATATAACAAAGTTGAAATAAACTGTTGCCCGCTGGCTAAACTAAGAAATTATCCACGCGGGCCATAATATGAGAGGTAGAGGAAGGGATTGCCTCTATAAAATGACCATGAGCACGTATGACCTAGACCCGTACGAGTTAGTCAGCAAAGTGTAAGGTTGGTACCCTAGTATATAATAAAGTCGAACTAAACTATTGCTGGATGGCTAAGAGATTCTCCGCGTGGGCCATGATACCAGAGGTAGAGGTTGTCATTGCCCCTAAAATGGGGGGATGCGATGCCTCTTTTTACAACTTTACAACGAAAATATAAATTAAGCCGACTGGCCTAACTAAGAGATTCTATACGCGGGGTATTATATCAGAGGATGAGGTAGGCATTACCTCTAACATAGCCATAACACGTATGTCCCAGACCCGTGTAAGTTAGTCAGCAAAGGGTAAGGGGGTACCTAAGTATATCACAAAGTCGAAATAAACTATTGCTGGCTGGCTAAACGAAGAGATTCTCCACATGGGCCATGATACCAGAGGTAGAAGTGGCCATAGCCTCAAAAATGGCCACTTATGCCGTAGACCCGTACCAGTGCTTCAGCAAAGTGTTAAAAGGGGGAGGTGGTATCTATGTTTACAACGAAGTCGAAATGAATTATTGCCGGCTGGCCAAACAAAGAAATTCTCAACATAGGCCATTATAACAAAGGTAGTGGTGGACATTGCATCTAAAATGGCCCATACTTCTTATTCCATTGATCTGTACGAGTTTGTCAGCAAAGGGTAAGGAGGGTACCCTGGTATATAACAAAGTCGAAATAAACTATTGCCGGATGGCCAAAAATAAAAGATGATCCACGTTTATCATGATACCAGAGGTAGAGGTGGGCCTTGCCTTTAAAATGGTTTATAGCACTTATGCCAGCAAAAGGAAAGGAGGGTATTCTAGTATATCGCAAAGTCGTTATGAAATATTGCCGGCTGTTCAAACTACGAGATTCACCACATGGGCCATGCTACCAGAGGTATAGGTGGTCATTGCCTTTAAAATAGCATATAGCACTTATATGGCATATACCCGTACGAGTTTGTCAGTAAAGAGCTAAAATGAGGAGGTGGTACCTCTGTTCACATTAAAGTCAAAATAACTGTAGCCGGTAGGCCAAACTCCGGGATTCTCTACGTGGATCATTATACCAGATCTAGAGGTAGAGGTTTATTTCGACTTCGTTGTAAACAAAGGTAACACCTTTCATTTTTAACCCCTTGCAGGCAAAATCGTACAGGTCTTTGGAATTAGTGTTATATGCCATTTTAAAGGCAATTACCATATCTATCTCTGGTAAAATGGCCTACGTGGAGAATCTCTTAGTTTGGCCAGCCGGCAATTATTATACTTTATTTCGACTTTGTTGTAAATAGAGGTACCATCTCCCCCTTTTGATTCATTATTGTCAAACTCGTACGGGTCTAGGGCATAAGTGCTATAAGAAATTTATATGGCAATGCCCTCCTCTATCTCTGGTAAAATGGCCTACGTGGAGAATCTTTTAGTTTGGCCAGCCGGCAATTATTAAAGTGTATTTCGACTTCGTTGCAAACAGAGGTACCACCTTACCCTTTTAATTCATTGTTGTCAAACTCGTACGGGTCTTGGGCCTAAGTGATCTGTGCCTTTTTTTAAGGCAATGCTTACTTCTACCTCTGGCATCATACCCCACGTGGAGAATCTCTTGGCCAGCCGGCAATTGTTTATTTCGACTTTTTTATATACCAAGGTACTTCCCTAACCCTTTGCTGACTTACTCGCTGGCTTATCCCTTATTGTAAGTAAGTAAGTTCAATAAATATAAGACTATATGCCAGGTCTTTCTGACAACCAATTACAAACAAATTGGGGTTTATCTAATGAGGCTTTTCCCAGGATGCAATTGCTCGTAGACTGTATACAGTTGACCAAATAATCCACAAATTCCGCAAAAGGATCTTTTAATTATAGACCATGTCCATTTAGACATTAAGCAACAAAAGCCCAGCATGACCGATGCATTTGTCTTTAACATCTCCGATATTGATTCCGCGTGGCCTTCCAATTGACATGAGTGTCCATTGGTGTTCATTGTTAAAGCTTTGGAGCTATATCAGTTTGTGTGGAAATTAAGAGCACGATGACCTTCCCTTGGTGATAACAACATGACCAACAACCATATCGTGTGTTACCAAAAGCCGTCAGCGATAGTCACACCGACAATTTGCTACCTTCGTAGACAAAAGCCTGGCTTTTCGCTGGATCCTAATTAACATCTAGTGTTGTCACTACCATTTGCTGTAGAGATTTAGTTGCACAACATAACAGAAACATTCTTTGTAAATACTCTATGTTGATATTTTGACATTTGGATGGTTCATATACCAATTGTAGCCGAAAAATGATAATGAAACATTTCTGTTTAATATCGATCTATTGTTGGAAATGTAAATTTTCATATTCAATTTTTGTTTGTTTAAAGATGACCATTTTAAATAAAGATTTTAATTTTTTAAAAAGCAAGTGTTAGACTTGTGCTTTTATTGCCACTCAGCTCATATAACCTGTCATTTTAGTCGAGCCTGTAACTTTTGTTGCAGAAAGCTCGACATATGAATAGTGATCCGGCGGCGGCGGCGGCGTAAGTTAACTTCTGAAAAGCTTAATATTTTAGAAGGTGGAAGAATTGGATGCTTCATACTCTGTATTTAGATGCCTCATGTTACGAAGTTTCTGTCAGTCACATGTCCAATGTCCTTGACCTCATTTTCATGGTTCAGTGATCACTTGAAAAAAAAGTTCAGAATTTTTGTAATGTTGAATTCTCTCTTATTATAAGTAATAGGATAACTATATTTGGTATGTGCGTACCTTGTAAGGTACTCATGCCCGTCAGACAGTTTTCACTTGACCTCGACTTCATTTCGTGGATCAGTGAACAAAGGTTAGAATAAGTTTTGGTGGTCAAGTCCACATCTCAGATACTATAAGCAACAGGGCTAGTATATTCGGTGTATGGAAGGACTGTAAGGTGTACATGTCCAACTGGCAGGTGTCATCTGACCTTGACCTCATTTTCACGGTTCAGTGGTTATAGTTAAATTTTTCTGTCTTGGTCTGTTTTTCTCATACTTTATACAATGAGTCTACAATATTTGTTGTATGGAATGATTGTAAGGTGTACATGTCTAGCGGGAAGATATCATCTGACCTTGACCTCATTTTCATGGTTCAGTGGTCAAAGTTCAGTTTTTGAGTTTTGGTCTTTTTATCTAATATTATATACCAAAGGTCACTATATTTGGTGCATGAAAATATCATATGATCTATATATAAGTCTGCCAGGTTTTATTTGACCATGACCTCAATTTCAAGGTTCATTGCACAGTGTTAAGTTTTTGTGTTTTGGTCTGTTTTTCTTAAACTATAAGTAATAGGTCAAGTATATTTGTTGCATCGAAGAATTGTTAGCTGTTCATGTCTGCCTGGTATGGTTCGTCTGACCTTTACCTCATTTTCATAATTCATTTGGTCTTTGTTTAGCTATCTTGGTTAATGTTAAGTTTATGTGGCAGTTGTAATAAATCTTTATACTTAGGGCTATCAACATAATATTAATGATGAGTAAAGTAGGCGAGACATTTCAGTGTGTGCACTCTTGTTTAAATGTGCTTATTTATCCGAGTCCTGGACTGCATTCCAGTGGCTTTCATTCGTTTACTTTTGTGTTAATTTTATACAGATCAGTATTTTTTCAAATGTTTTACCAATATTATAGCTGCATGTAACATCTTGAACACTCAGAACAGCAAAACAAAATTTAGATTTCAGAAATAAATAGCCTTTAGTCATCGACGAATAGCCGATGATTTCAAGAGTTGTTTCCGTTAAAGGATGATTCCTTTTTTTTTGTGCAATACTTGCTCTTTCGGAGGCTCGAGGGTAATTTCAGCAAAAATTTTATCTTTTTTGTTTTCATTACAAATTTTATTTATTACACTATTAGTTATAACTTTATGAATTGGCTCAAAAATCAACCGAAAAAATCGAATGATTTTGGCCTCAGATTTATTTTTCAAATGTTTATATCACTGTAAAAGCTCCAAATTGTCTCCCTTTAGTGCAATAATGACATTTTGTTTTGGCATTAGAATTAAAATGTCTTTTTCAACTCATCGGTGACCTATAGATATTTTTCAAATATGCTTTACGTAAACTAAACAGTTGTAAAATTAAATCGATTTCTGTAATTTAGTTCTTTTTTTATTTCGATATATATATCTCTCTATTTCTCCTATTAGTTCAACTTTAAAAAAAGTACCTTAACAAAAATGGTTGATTCTTTCGAGGGCAGATTGTGAGCTTAAGTGAACGATAACCCCATGTTTTTATTTGATTTTTCTATTTAGTATATGATAAAAGTTCATCTATAGAAAAACAAGCAAAATCCTACATGTATATTTAACAAATAATGGATTAATACCCTCCAGTCCCCTTAACGACAAAAAAAAATAAATAGAACATTACGTTTAAGTATCACCTACAGTATTTTACAACCTCCATTGGTGATACATTATATGTATTTCTGCTGATGCGTTTTTGCGTTTCAGTTTTTATTGTGAAATTTCTTCAATCAGCCAAGACAAACTTTAAATTTCGCCTTAACGATGTTTTCGCGAGAAATCCATGTATTATTATCGAATTACTACATTTAATCATTGTCTAGTGCCCTAAAATGAGATTTTCCGAGACGCTGGGTTTGAAATGGGATACCCTATTTAATTTAAACAATATTTGCAATCTTTTCAAAAAGATGCAGATGGGAATTTTCGTTCCTTATGAAAGTGTTCGCAAGGAGTTAAATTATAAACTCAAACTCCTTATAGGATTATCAAAAAGCAACTATTAAGGACCTCCTTGGAATAAAGATCTTCCAAGACAACGTGTTCGAGAGTTTGAGTTTAATACATGACTTTTTAAAACTTAATGGACGGAGCAGGATTATCTTACTCTTCCAGTTAACCATACATCATCACAGTTGCATTGGTTCTTGTTGCTCAGATTTTAAATTTCAATGATTTCGTCCGAGACCACAATTGTCGTCCCTTGATTTTCGTTATTAGTCCCTAGTGATAACAGTGGGTTACTTGCCAATAATTTTTATACCCCTTCCAAATTTATTTCTCCTTGTTTAATGCCTCACATTGTAAGTAGGGGGGGGGGTGTAAAATTACACTGTAAAAAAATTTGGGTCCAGAATTTTACAGGAAAGTAGTGATTTGGTCCAGCTGAAAAAGGTTTAAAATTAGCACTTCGGAAGCTGTCAAAAGATTTCAAGACACCCTAAACACAAAATTGTCCATATTTTGAGTTAGACGATGAAGTTTTCTATAATTTTGATATAATTTGTCCCAAAATTAGTACAACACACTGTAAAAGTTTCATTGAGAAAGCGCAGGTGGGATTTTTAAAATTTTCTTTATGTTCTAAAAGAAATGCACTACGAATTAATTGTGTTCTCGGACCATTTGTTTTGTGGACTGTTGTGTATCTTGTTGTTTTTCATTCAGCTGCGGCTTTGTTGGTTTGTTTCAACCCTTTTTAGTGGGATTATCCTTTGGTACACTTTGCCTCTCTCTTATATATGATATCGCAATAATTATATATATGTAAGCGTTCATATACATTTATATGGATACAATATTGAATTAAAATAGATATAATAATTAGATGAGTGAAAAAAAGAAAATGAAGTAATAATTGTACGTGTGAGGAGTTGGCATTCTTATAAAAAAAGAAGATGTGGTATTGTTGCAAATGAGACAACTATCCACAAAAGACCAAAATGACACAGACATTAACAGCATTAGGTCACCGTACGGCCTTCAACAATGAGGAAAGCCCATACAGCATAGTCAGCTATAAAAGGCCCCGATAAGACAATGTAAAACAATTCAAACGAGAAAACTAACGGCCTTATTTATGTCAAAAAAATAAATGAAAAAACAAATATGTAACACATAAACAAACGACAACCACTGAATATACAGGCTCCTGACTTGGTTCAGGCACATACATAAATAATGTGGCGAGGTTAAAGTCTTACACTAGAAATATTTTAGATCTTGTTATATAGACTAATTCTTATTCATTCTGGTCGTAAGTTAGTCTGTCATCCTCAAACGTGTGAGCAATGGTGTACGTACACCAATTTGTAGAATACATGGGATATTCAAAGACTTAAACGAACGTTAAGTCTCAGAGGCATGACTTTTTATTAGTTGTTAGTGGCTTTGAAATAGCTGTCAGATAACTGCGAGTACTCTCAGATCTGTTCATTGTGACTTTTTGTGTCGGGATGTATAAGTACCCGGCCACGTCCACTTGTATTTGTGTCTATCTGATGAGTTAAGCCTTTTTCAACTGATTTTTATAATTCATTCTTATGTTGTACTGTTATACCACTGTCCCAGGTTAGGGGGAGGGTTGGGATCCCGCTAATATGTTTAACTCCAGCACATTATTTAAATCTGTGCCTGTCCAAAGTAAGGAGCCTGTAATTCAGTGGTTGTCGTTTGTTTATGTGTTACATATTTGTTTTTCGTTCATTTTTTTACTTAAATAAGGCCCGTTAGTTTTCTCGTTTGAATTGTTTTACATTGTCTTATCGGGGCCTTTATAGCTGACTATGCGGTATGGGCTTTGCTCATTGTTGAAGGTCGTAGGTGACCTATAGTTGTTAATGTTTGTGTCATTTTGGTCTTTTGTGGATAGTTGTCTCATTGGCAATCATACCACATCTTCTTTTTTATATACTCGAAACTTGAGAATAGTATTTATCAAATCAAATAATCCTTGAGTGATGGTTTCGTTATTGAAATTCTAAATTGATGTTTAACCGCGCTAAATATTATATATGATAATCATACGAATAAGTCAGGAACGGAGTTTCAATCTGTAATTCAATAGTTGTTGTTTGTTTCTGTATTTGTTTGTCGTATAGTGTTTTGTAAATCAATGGTTTTCTCGTTTGAATAGTTTTATCATTATGTTAAATGGTGTCGGCGTTTGCTACATGTGGAAGTGCACACATTTATGACATGTTATTGCTTAAACGCACAGTTTCTTCTTCCCGCTAATAATATATAGTCACCATTTGCACTTAAATGCGAATGGCCGATTGACAGCCGCTCCAAAATATTTTGCAGCATTTCAGTTAAAAAAAAACTTTTTTAAGTCTGGTAATATTTTCGTCATATTTCCAACAACTTTATTTTTCTTAAACATTACAAATATTACAAATATAAGAAACAAACAAACTTCATTTTTGGAACACTATCACAAAGTTTACGTAATACATGTGTAGCTATATATTTAGATAAACTGTATTAATCCATACATTTCGGAATTATTTAGCAGCTATATCCAAATGACGAGGAAGTTCGAGGTTATTCAAGTAATAAGATTAAGGAAACTTTGGTTAACACAACAGCATTTTCAACAAAGTAGTTTATTTTTGTTTGACAAACTCGAAAAGAGGGGGAAAAGTAATAAAATGGTTACTTAAGCATTTACTTAATTTCTATCACGAAATAAATGCGTTTAATATTTTAGATACAGATACAATATAGTGCATTCGTAAATGTAAAACACTTTTTAATAGAAAATTTAAAAGAGATACATCAACAGTGTTTATTTTAGAATTGCTCAAGTCTGTAGGGCTTATTCCCGATTGTCCCACTTTTTTTTAAATTAAGAGCTCATATTGTCCCACATGAAAAGTTCTGACTGGTCCACATTATTTTATGAGGCGAAATGTTCTTATCCCTTGTTAGATTGTCCTATGGTCCAGGTGAGCTAAAAAGCAAAACGGACAAAAAGCAAAAGTGTCGGACAAAAAGCAAAATTATCGGACAAAAAGCAAAACGGACAAAAAGCAACGGACAAAAAGCAAAAGTATCGGACAAAAAGCAAAATTATCGGACAAAAAGCAAAACGGACAAAAAGCAACGGACAAAAAGCAAAAGTATCGGACAAAAAGCAAAATAATCGGACAAAAAGCAAAAGCGGACAAAAAGCAAATCGCGGACAAAAAGCACCGTATCACTCGTGGCCAAACTATTTGAAATCCAAAGCTTATATAAAAGATGAAGAGCTATAATCTAAAAGGTCCAAAAAGTATAGCCAAATCCGTGAAAAGAAAGGTGTACGTGTCTTTAGGTTTAACTATTGCATAATATTCCTATAGAACAATGCATGTTAAAAGAAATATCACAATAAATTAATAAAATTCTAGTTTAATTGATTAAATGAACAAAAAAAAACCAGACAAATATACATATACATTGTACTAGAATACATGAAATTATTTGCATCGAATAATGGGTTTCTGAAACGTCTAAACAACAAACATTCCATATCTTGTTAACACATCCAAACAAGAATATAGGAACTTTTTGACCAACATTCAAAAAATTGTCCCAGATACTTTATTACGCTCAACATGTACTCTAGGTGCAGCAATCATCTTTGATAAAAATGCATCCGCTTGACTCATTTGTGATGCAGCATCTGTAAAAGTAGAAATGTTTAACTAAAGTTACATTCTTCAACTTCTTTATGAATATTTAAACCGTTGTCTGCCATTATACCATCACCTTCCTTGATATTACCATGTTGTATCAAGTTTTTTCCACATCTTTCTGAATCCAGATTCTTCAAATATATGACATATGTACTGGAAAATAAACATGAAGCAAATAAAAGTGACCCTCTAGGATCTACTGCTACCGAAGTTTTTAAAGTTTTTGTAGACATTGCCCTATTCATATTATCGCATAAATAAATTATTTGCAGAAAGTTGAGTCTGTAGATGTAGAAACTGGTAGTTCGGTCAGAATCATCTAAAGTATTATATGGGTCAAGAACATTTAATATCCATTCATTTGGTGTGTTTCAGCTTTTGCAAAACTGCAAATTATGTGAAAACAAGAATGTGACCCAGGTACATGGATGCCCCATCAGCACTATCGTTTTTATTGTTCAGTGAGCCGTCTAATTTGACATTAAAAACAGAAAGATCATATCACAAGTAACATGTCTACTAAGTTTCAAGTTGATTGGACATAAAAAAAAACTAAAAAAAACTACTTCAACCAAAATCTTTAACCTAAAGCGGGATTGACGGACGAACGGAAGAACAGAAAACATAATGCGCATAAATGGGGTATAATTAACATTTTAAAGGCTAGTGAATTAGTTTCTTCGATTTCCAAATGCAGTTGGCCCAGTATGTTTCTGTTGGTGACTCTGTTCTAATTGTTTTTAAGCTATTTATTAGGGTTGTTGAGGTATATACTCTTGGTCATCGTGGAGCTGGTTGACGTGGCTGATGATGATATTGGAATTGAGGAAAAAAAGATTTTAAAAAAGTTATGATTTAGAGCCAAAAAATAATTCATATAAACCTGCAGGTCTCGGTAATGACATTTGATGTTAAAGCCATAACCTACCAGTATATATATGAATTTAGTTCCAATTATCCACCAGTCAATACGAACATGGTTAGGTCCATTGTGAGACAATACCATTCCATATATGTACTGCTCCGTTAATACGTTTCTACAGAATGCATCAATTGCGTGTTCATGAAATAGTCATGTATTGTACGTGGTTCATTCTGACATTATTTTTGTTCTATTTATCACACATCGAGTAGCTTACATCACAGAGTGGTATTTAGGATCATCGGATATGTGCTGGTCTTTACACCCACACCCAAGATTTGCCACAGTTGACAGTGTATACTGATTGCACGCTTTCTCTTTGTCTTAACAATTTTTGGCATCTCAAAGAGGACGGTAGATTCCCGTTGTCACACTATACACGGTGTATATTCGGAACGCTTGCTTTCAGATTCAATCGCCGGTAACGCTTGCTTTCAGATACGTGTAACGCTTGCTTTCAGATGTTTGTTGACGGAAAAGCAGAAGTCAGGTGCTAAATATGGATGATGCTTCAATCTGGTGGTATGTGGTGTTTTTTGTTGTATCTCACGGAACATTAGAGTTATTTTACTTGATAGAAATGTAACGCATGTTATTTTGAAAGATTTAAATCAGGTCGTAAACTGTCCCACAATCACAACACTGCAAATCATGGAACACAAGAATGCTTTTTATGTGCATGAATCTGTTTAAAACATATTAGTTGTAGCCAGTTATCGAATCGTCTATTGACCATAAACTAGTTTATTCATATCCGTATATAAAAAATATATTTTATCTTACTACAAATTGTCCGTTTAAAAAATCTTAGGAAACGCTGTCTTCCAGATACTTCAGTTTCAGCGTCGTTTGTGGAAACGAATGCTTTCCGATATTAGGAAACGAATGCTTTCTGATTTTTATGCAGGAAACGGCTTCTTTCAGATTGAATAGTTATAATTTAACCCATGCAGATATTAAATACGTTTTTGTTTATGTTAATTAATAAATTCCAAACAAAACAAAAGGTCAATTCAACAAAGAAAATAAGGGCAAAAGGTCAAATCAAAAAATTAGTTGAAATGCTCATTTGCCATCTAGTGTATATCAAGTTCATCTTTACAAGTTATTTAGGGAAACACATATGTGCCAGTGCCAGAAGTTATTGAAAGGTTAATTCTTTAATGGGGGACTAAGTCGGTGGTATAATTTATATGACTGATTTTGTTTCATATCGTTATTTTAGAGAAAGGAGATATAATATTATATATAAAATTGCACAAATCGGCACTATGTATTTAACAGATGTATTTTAATTTAGTTCAACAAATATTAAAATTGTACTCAATGCATTAAAAACACAAACAAACTTTTTTGAACGGAGCAAGCGATGAACCTGTTATTCGACCCAGTCAAAACGAAAACAATTGAAGTCTTGTGTCGTCTTTAAAAAAAAAGGCAATACGTGAACCGTCGGGATTGAATATTTAAACAGTCAATTGCGGTAGGTTAAAACATTTAAATAATTCGAATATATCTCAGTTGGATCAATCAATATTTTGTTGCACGCCACTGAACAATGAGAAATAGCATTGGTGCATTTATTTAAAAAAAAAAAGAAGAATTTAGGGTTTCAGCTTAGTTTATTTGGAGTGTGTAACCAATCATGATAGAAAATCTCTTGTTTTACATCACTGTTTTGATTAGACATGTAAAATATATAAAAAAAAATTATTTTGGATGTACAATATGAAACCAAACAGTGTCTTTCATGTTTTCATGGTTTAGTGAGTCTATATTTCAATTACCATAAACATTAGATCCATACAATTTGGTGCATGGAATTATCGTAAGGTGTACAGTGTACATGTCTGTCTGACAGGTTTCACCTGACATTGACCCCATTGCCATGAATCTTTAAATATGTTAATGTATGTGATACTAAAGGTAACACCTTTATATTATTATAAAAGACTTTCAAAATAAAAACAATGGCCAGTTAGTTAATGATTACTTCTAATTGCAGGAAAAAACAATAAAAGAAAAAAGAAAGGACTATGGCTTCATCCACCAAAAAGATCAAAGGTTTCCCCGTTACCTCAAGAGATTCAAAACATAACAACGCCCGCAAAAAAAACAAGTTTCACTACACCAAATAAGTGTCATCTCACCAAAGCTCCTAAAAAAGCTACATATAATGGGTCCGTTGGAAAAAATCGAAGAAGACTTTTCACGGATTCACCTGAGGAAAAACTGTCAAGCAATGTTCAATTAATCCTCCCTTCAGTTCTGAACAACTTAAATAAAGGTGGATATAAAGAAGATTTTTGTCTTTTATTGAAAGGGATAGCTTCTGGAAAATTTCCGATTCACAATATTGCCTTTAGATTGCTGCTTGACATTGATAAATGGTATTCCCTAGATAATAACACTGTGCGGGACAAATTTGCCATTCCGGTATCGGCAAATCTGACTTTGTCGGTTTACAAGATATCCAAAAAAAAATTTGCCCAGTGATAGATTATTGAAAAATTAAAAAAATGCCATATGTCCCAACTTGTCACTGTTGTCACTCTTGTCACTGCAGCTGATTAAAAGTACATTTCCCATGGGAAATTTGATAATTCCCATGGGAATATTAGAATTTCCCATGGGAACATTGGAAGTTCCCATGGGAAAAATTACTTTTCCCATGGGAAGTTTAGAGTTCCCATAGGAACTTTAAAGTTCCCATGGGAAAAGATGAATACAAAAAGTTCCCATGGGAATTAATTCTTCCCATGGGAACAAATTTTCTTCCCATGGGAACAATTTTTCTTCCCATGGGAACAATATTTCTTCCCATGGGAACAAATCTTCTTCCCATGGGAACAATTTATCTTCCCATGGGAACAATTTTTTTTCACATAGGAACAATTTTTCTTCCCATGGGAACATACTATATTACAACATGTACAATACAAACATTATTTTCCATTTGAATTTTTTTCTTCAGAAAAATTACAATTTGTTGCAAATACTGGATATATGAGAATAAAAGAGAATATACTTCTGCCTTAGCTGGATGGAAAGCTGTAGGGGATAACACATTTTTGGAACCTTGTAAAACATCTCAGAAAAGCAGATTTGTCTCCGGGACAAGTTTGCAATTCCGCTGAGTGCAAAAGTTGTTCACCTTAATTTTTGGAGTTAAGTCAAAATAAAGTTGATAACTTGGTTGGTATTGGTTCCCTGATATTTGTCCTAAAATTGTTTGGCTCTAGCACCACTGTTGAAAAAGTTATGCCCCTTTTTTCAACAATTTCCTTAGAGGAATAGTTGTTTTCCTCAAGGGAAATCAAATTTCCCTAAAGGAAAAAGATTTTTCCTCAAAGGGAAATTGTTTTTTCCTCAAGGGAAATTGTTTTTTCAAAGGAAAAAGATTTCCTTCAAGACAACAAATTTCCTCTAATGAAATCATTGTTCTTCAAATTTCCTCTAAAGAAATTTCTGAACATCAAATTTCCCTTATTTGTTCTTGTTAAACATTTCTTCGCTATACCATGTATACAAACAGTATGAATATAATTATTACAAGACTGTATAGTTGATGCAAATGATATTCAAAACTTTCATAAATGTTTGACTCAACATTTTAATGACAAAATGAATGACATTGAAAATTGATAAAGTCTGACTGTTTAGATCTAGGTATTGTTCATACTTTTTATAAAATTTAACTATGATTTATAACAAAAATTTGTAGCAAATGATTCTGTTTTCTTTGTAATTCATGTAATTGTTTCAATGCAATACATTAATAAGCAACCAATTTGAATGTCATACCATTTGTGGTGTTCTAAAGAATTTGTTTATATATTTGCAGATTAAATAATAAAATATACACTTTTCGTGTTATTTTAAATTAAAATTTTCTTCTGTTTCAGCTTGTGTACAGTTTTCAATCCACTACGTAAGAATTCAGTGAATACATTATTCCATTCACTTAACATTTTCCTTCAATTCTAAGAGAAAACATTTTTGCAAATTGTTCTTCAATGATCTTCTTCCGTATATTTGATATGAGGGAGCGATGTAAATGAGTGGATAAAACTGGTGTTCCTTTTTTCAACAACAAAATAGTATTTGTTCTGCATTCTCCTTTCTTTCGAATAATATATATAATATGTTGTTGCTTTTATGCAATAGTGTTTTTGTGTATCTATGATAGAACTCCATTTTGTTTATTGGCATTATCATGTGATAATGATGAAATTTCCTGTTTCTTTTTTGCAGGAAAGCACACATTCCAGTTCAAATTAATCCAATTATGCACTTTGTAAATAAATTTCAACTTTAAGTTTCCTCTTCAGTAATGACCTATTGATCGTAAAAACCAAGATGTCTGATCACCTATAAATACACAAAATAAACAAATAAAATGTTATAAATGGAGAGAGAAACAGCAATAAATGTTTTTCATATGTAGCTTTCTTTATTAAAATTCATTAAGTAAACTTGAACCTTGCGAAAAATAATTAGCTGTGATGTAGACTAGAAAGTATAAAACGCAAAATAAAGTAGTCGCGAAAAATTAGTTGATTTACATTAGTCCAGTCTGTGTTTGCAGGAAATTTACATCATAGGTTGCCATATTCCTATTGTGCCTGTCCAAAGTTCAGAGCCTGTAGTTTTTGTAAGTTTAGTCTGACACTAAAATTTAGTGGTTGTTGTTGTTGTTGTTTCATACCGGTTATATTTATTTTTTGTAATTTATTTTGTAATAAACTAGGCAATTAGTTTTACAGTTTGGACATGTTGGATTGTTTCAATTTTTCATCTTTGGGTCTTTTATAGCTGCCTACTTTGACTATAGGGTATGGATTTTCTCATTATTGAAGGTTGTCACAGGCCTACAATTGCTTTCTTAAAGCCATGATAGTTTTCATATTTAATATACCACATCTTTTAATTTTTATAGTAATCATGATTATCATCTTTCAAGTTCAACAACTTTAAAAAATAAATAAAAGTGGCCTTACCATTTAGGTTTAGTTTGCTTCTGCAAATTTTAAATTGCCTATCATTTCTGCTGTTTATAATTTCTCTGTATCTTCTATAGTTCTTGTCCTATACATAAAAGAGTAAAAGTTATTATTGAATGGCATCTTGCATCAATATTTTTTTTTGCTGTTTAATGTACATGATGTATATTAATGTGTGTTTAATAAGAAGAGTGCACATGCTGAAATGTCTCGCCTTCTTTTACTAATCATTGATAATATGTTGATAGTCCTAAGTATAAAGCTTTATCACAACTGTCACATAAACTTAACATTAACCAAGATAAATAAATAAAGACTAATGAACCATGAAAATGAGGTCAGGCCTAAATTAAAATATTGTTTGTTTGCCCTTTTCCGACCCTATTTTTTGAAACAAGGTAGGTAGGTAGGTAAAATATTTTATTTTTCTTTCCCATAAAATAACTTGGCTCGGTACATTTTTTGTCATGGGTAGGCAGGTAGGTATAATATTTTATTTTATAGATACAATATCTGAATGATATCATTTTTGTCTGTATTTGCTCTTGTTTTAAGAATGATCGATTTTACTAATCTTTACTTTTATTAAAGTTTCTGAATAGTCCCAGGAAGTTATGAAAAAAAATTATCATGTATAATGTGAAGTTAATTTATATGCACTTCTATTTGTTTTTAAATATCAAAATATAGGGCTCGAGCATATTTTCAACAATTATATGCCTGGAACTTTTAAAGAGTTTTAACTTGCACTGATATTCTGTACTACGTACATGTACCTTGTACGCTTAACTTGACCGAAAGATTTATTAATATCATATATATCTCCCTAGCATGGTTTGTGAAACAGCTTTACTATGTGCAATCTATTAGGGGGTAGGACCTTTATCGGGACTTCAGGATTGGGTGTTTTTAAGCTCAGGATTTCAGGATTTCCAGGAATTGTTTTTTTTTTTAATTTTTGGGATGCAGAATTTAAATTTATTTAAATTCGGGAGCTCAGGATTTCATGTTTTAAAGCCCGGGATTTCAGGATCCGGACCCTCCAACCCCTATCTATAGTATGTGTCATTCCGACATTCTACCAATTTTATCAAAATTTGAACTGAAATTATCAGAGATGATATCTGTGAAATAAAAAAAAAATATTTGACTAGAATATAAAGCCACTGCCCGGCAGTGCATTTCCCACCATCGTCATCATGCAACCAGTTAAAAGAGCTAAAACTAAGCATTTATCTTACTTTATTTACAACCCTAGAGACTGCGTGTGGACGGGTGTTATAAAAAAAAAGCTAAAAGACTTGAAACTCAAATGTCACATATTTTACATCGCATTTATAAATGGTCTGCAAGGAAAACTTGGCGATTTTACTGCCAATTATTCTCCAATTTACAGGACTTCGGTTCATTTCAGATATAAATAAAATGTCAAAGCTGGTAACAGGCAGCAATAACATAATCATCCGGATATACGAATCACTAAACGTCATCCTTATACATGTTATATAGGATACAACATCCGTTAACAAAATATTTTGTACACACGTTGATAATTTTGTATTGGACAAACTTTTTTGAATGAACCCTGCTCTTCAAGTATAAAGGGCAACGTTGGTTATACTTTCAACATCGACTTCAATCAAAAGCTTTGAATCTCTAAATGCAAGTGTTCATGCCAAACGCTGACGTGATACCAAATGGACTTAACCTTATACGGGGAAGATAAAACCTGTGGATTCCGGTAAAAAAGTTTTGAGCAGGAAATACAAATATAAGATTTTCGGGAGGAACAAAAAATAATTAAAACAAAATATTGCTGGTAAATACAAATAAAAGATTTTCAGTCGGAACGAATTTATAGAGTCGGTCGGTAAAGGGCAAACAAATAATATTTTAATTTAAGCCTCAATGTCAGATGAACCATGCCAGGCAGACATATACAGCTAACAAGGCTTCAATGCAACAATTATAGTTGACCTATTACTTATAGTTTAAGAAAAATAGACCAAATCACAAAAACACTGATCAATGAACCGTGAAAATGAGATCAAGGTCAAATAAAACCTGTGCCACTGACATATAGATCATAAAATATTTCTATACACCAAATACAGTTGACCTATGGCTTATAGTATTTAATAGATAAAGACCAAAACTCAAAAACTTAATTTTGACCACTGAACCATGAAAATGAGGTCAAGGTCAGATGACATCATCCTACTAGACATGTTCACCTTACAATCATTTCATACAACAAATATAGTAGACCTATTGCATAAAGTATGAGAAAAACAGACCAAAACACAAAAACTTAACTATAACCACTGAACCATGAAAATTGTCATAAATAGCATAGACACCTCTTAGTTTTGAGAACAACATGCGTTAATTGTGCAAGTATAATCATTGATAAATCATGCACAAGATTGACTTTTTTTAAAAAGCCTATATATTGAAATTTTCTGAAAATATTGCATGCATTTATTAATATGACCAATTTCAAGAAATGCGCAAAGATGTGAGATGATTTATATAATTGTAATTTCAGGAATTTACAGTAAAGGCTTTCATCCCCACTGCATTTTGCACTTTTCCCACGTCAGGAGCCAGATTATGGCCTTTGTGACCTTTGTATGATTTTTATTTTAGTTTCTTTTTTAATATCAAAGAGTTTAATATGACGTCCATTATCACTCAACTAGTATACATTAATGGCAAGCTAAAGCATGCCTCACAGGCAGGGATCCAGGAGGGTCTGAGGGTTGGACATGTTGGAACCCCCCTTTCTACATTGTTCTTTATTGGACGATCAATGCATTTGAATTTTAAAATTAACACCATTCGAACGTAAATATATTTCAAAATTAAGATGCTGCAATGTAAAATCCCAGTAGAGCTGGGAAGATGGTATAAGTCATTCCAAAAGAAGAAAGGACATGCAATCTGTGTTTAACTGCAATTGGCAATGAATTCCATTATTTATTTGAATGCAATTCTTTATTAGTTAAAAAATATCAGAAATCAGCATATTCCAGAGTACTATGTGAAATATCAGAATTAAGCAAAAATGAAAGGACTAACTGTCATTGACAAATATTAACTTATTATTTAAAAATGTGTCTATATTCATTTCAAAGTTAACTAAAATATTATAATGTTAAAATATTATAATATAAAGTAATTTTCCATATATTTTATTTCTAAGTTGTTTTATTTTTTTTTTAATTGTATGTGATTGTATTTTGTAATTTACCTCTTGTTTCACATGTCAATGTGACGGAGTGTTTTTCAAATAAAGCATATTGTATTGTATTGTATTGAATGGGGACATGTAGTTGGACCCCCCCCCCCCCCCCCATTTGTCTTTGGTTAGGAACCCCTCCTCGGGTTGTGGGATTTTCTCGTTGCATTGAAGACCCATTGGTGCTCTTTGGCTGCTATCTGCTCTTTGGTCTTTTGATACATTCCCCATTTACATTTCGATTTTATATTCAGTTCTATTATAGATGTTAGACTTCTTGTTGATTTGGTTTCACATTTCGGCTTCGTCAGAGGAAAGCGTTCCAGAAATAAAATAGCCTTGCAAGACGTAATAATTATTTGGACTAGATTTTCACCACCATCAACATTGTAAAGCTTGTCTCACTGTGGAAGAAATGAGTTTGGCGCGTTTACAAAAATATAATTGTCTGTGCTGACAGGGGAGTGTGTGTGCATACCATTATTTAAATTTTCTAAACCTTCTTTTTCAATATTTTGTGCATTTCTTGGTAATATACTGTCAAACCTCGAGTGCTGCTTTACAAAAACGATCAACTTACAAGTAATGTAGGGGAAGGAAACTAGCTAAAAAGACCAAAAATAAGCCACAACTAATGGGGTCTCATTTGGGGGTTCTGTTCACGGATCTCGCTTTATAGTTACTATTTATTTTTTTTAGATTCCCGCATCCAGCTTACACTATGTAAGTAAACAATTCTAATATTTTTGTAATTTCCTATGTCCCGCTAAACCAGGGGCGGATGCAGGAATTTTCGAAAGGGGGGGTGCTAACCCAGGGCACCCAGGGCAAAAGGGGGGGGGGGGGCGGCGTGCAAAACATATGTCCCGATACAAATGCATTGATCGGCAAAAATAAAGGGGGTGCGCACCCCCGGACCCCCCCCCCCCCCGGATCCGCCACTGCGCTAAACTTCATTTCCAGTTTTCACGGCACAATATTTTGACTATTAGTGACACTAACACTGTGGTATTTTCACGTGGGTATTTTACCAATAAGGCCATATAATTCGGTGTGTAGAAATACCGCAAAGGAATTCTTAAAGGCGCTGACTAAGAAGAAAGTTTTTGCATTAAGGACACTAAAACGATGTTTTAAGATCACAGAGAATATGGATATATAGGAGGATATGATTAAATACCTCATATCTGTAAAGTTAGGTATCAATAGATATTGTAATTTTGAAGTTAAATGACTTTTTAATCAACGCGTGCCACTCGGCACGTGACCAACGGCTTATTGCAAATTCAATAATCATCATGTTCAATCAACCTAATCCAATACACAATTGTCTTTTTATCGTTACTTATTGATTAATTAATGGTTGTTGTTGAATAAACTTAACGGTTTAGCGTGGTAAATTTTCAAGTTTATGAAAGAAAAATAAAAAAAAAAAAATTTTGTGTTTTAAAACTTTGCCTTTGTTATATTTTGTTTTTAAGGAAATTGCTATGCAAGCTTTTTTTTAAATTAAAGAACCCTATTTTGAGATACAAATTGAGACAAAAATGCTTTTGAGATTTCGTTTCCTTGTTAACAACACAAGAGTTAACATATATTATCATTATACCTTGAATGAGTGACATATGCATGAGAGTATGTGGTGTCCGTGGGGTTCTTCAAAATCCGATTACAGAAGTAATGTAGAAAAACTCCAAGAGGTAAAATTATATTACGTTTTAAAAAGAGACTATAAATCATAACTGTCTCCTATGAACAATAACTTTAAAACTGATGTCAATGCTTTTTTTTAACAATTCATCTTTATTTCAACAATTGAAGATGAATACCATTTTATTTTATAATGTAATAAGCATCGTGATGTAAGAAATATAATTCACAATGTGCAGGCGCGAATCTAGAGCTTGAAGCGGAGGTTTGGGGGAGGGGGTACGTGATAAATGTTTAGAATACTAGAGAAGTTTTCTTGTTATATAAAACCATATGTTTTTCAATAAATGGCAAACTTTTTGTTCATCCGGCCAAGGACGTATATGTTAGTTATACGTCCTTGATCCGGCATATGGTTACTCTAAATAAACTTTTGATTAGTTTAATTATTTGATTACAGATCGTATCTACCCGTTTTGCAATTGCTGTATCACCCTAAATGAGGCTAATAAAGATATGTATAATAAAATATAGAGGTAGCAGTCTTGGATTGTCTTAATTAAATCCTTTGATCCTCTAATTATCAAGTTAGCCTCTGGCCAATGTAATTATGACTTGTGTATATTTAAAGAAGTTACTTATATATCTTTATTTAGTTAAAAATGATCTATTGAAATATTATAATGTTGAAATTTTAAACAGTGAAGTACAAGATATTCTATGGATAAAATTGAGTAATGAAAATGATATAATATGTTTATGTGTATGTTACTTACCACCAGAAAATTCTGTATATAATGACTCACTAGTTTTTTATACTAAACTGCTAGAACAGGTGTATATGTATCAAAATATTGGTAAATTGTATATTTGTGGTGATTTTAATTCTAGATGTGGAGATGCCCAAGATTTTATTGAAGGTGTTGATAATGTACAAATAAGAGAAATTGTTGATAGTGTGTCAAATAGAAATGGTGATTTACTTATTGAGTTTTTAGTAGATTGTAACATGTGTATGGTAAATGGGCGAATTGGCTCGCAAGATTTTACTCATATTAAAGGTACAGGGAAATCTGTTGTAGACTATGTCCTTACTCCACATGAACAGTTAAATGAGGTAATTAACTTTAAAGTGAATACAATGTCAGACTTAGTGACTGAGTTATCTCTTGTCGGATACGAATCGATTCCGGACCATTCACTGTTAGAATGGGGCATACGAGTTAGAACCGATATGTCGGAAGTAGAACAAAACAAGAGCGGTATAGGAGCAAATCGGGTTAAAGGTCCAAGAAAGTTCAAGCTAGATGGATTGAATAACGAACCTTTTACTAGTGAAAATATGCAAAATGTATTACGAGATACTATATGTCGAATCGAAGTTGCTTTAAACCGCAGTAAAGACGTTAATAAGGCTTTTGTCGAACTGAAACATTTACTTATTAAAGAATTGGAGCTAACATGTAAAGAATTGAAACCGCCCGTTTCTAATATGCGCACGAATAAGTGTAAGCGGAAACCGTATTGGTCTGATGAATTACAGAACTCGTGGAACAAAACGTGTGATGCTGAGAGGCAATGGAAGCGATGTAAATCAATTGGAAAATCCAAACTCCGTACTCGATTTATGCAATCACGAAAAGATTTCGACAAATTAAATCGTAAAGCGAAGCGGAATTATCAGCTAGAACAACAAAATAAACTTCAAAACCTTGGTGAACAAAATTCTTCTGAATTTTGGAAGTCTATAGGCAAGTTAGGACTTGCCAATGATCGCAAATCGAGACAGACTTTTCAAATTCGATCAGAAACAGGAGAAATTACAAGTGACATTGACTCTGTATTAGAAAAATGGAAAATAGACTATGAAAAGCTATACAACAGTGCTGATACAAATGGTTCGTATGATGATGAATTTCTTAAGGACATTAAAAATAAACTTCAAAATAGGAATAATTTAGTCAATGACAATAATATTGATACAACTGAACTAAATAGAGCTATAGAAAGGGATGAGGTACGCGAGGCCGTTTTTCGAGCTAAGCGAGGTAAATCCGCGGGAATCGATGAGATACCGGGTGAGATTTTACGAAATGACACGTGTATAGACTTGCTATATAAAATTATTCAGTTTTGTTTCACAGAAGGGCACGTTCCTAGTGAATGGTTAACGAGTATGATCTCTCCGATTCCGAAACCGAAAATGGACCCCCTTAATCCACTTGAATATCGTCCAATTTCATTAATATCAGTGCCGTGCAAAATATATGCGGATATTTTGAATAAAAGATTGACAAATTGGTTAGAACAAAATGACATGTTAGCAGAAGAGCAAAATGGATTTAGACGTAACCGAAGCTGTTTGGATCATTTATATATACTTACAACAATTATTAAAAATAGAAAGTTACAAAGGAAAGATTCTTTCGTGTGTTTTGTGGATGCGAAGAAGGCTTTTGATAATGTTAATCGGGACATGTTGTGGTATAAGCTGATGAAAATTGGTATTAACGGAACGTTTCTAAACGCAATTCAGTCTCTTTACGATGCAACACAAAGTGCTGTGAAATTAGGAAACAACTTGACAGATATTTTCCCGGTTCAATACGGTGTGAAACAAGGCTGTAAAATGTCTCCTACTTTGTATTCTATATATGTTAACGATCTTGCGGAGGATATTCGCTCGCTTAATGCTGGTGTAGATATTGGTGACTTAAATGTATCTATTCTTCTTTACGCTGACGATGTTGCGTTGATAGCTCCAAATGAGCAGAATTTACAAAAGATGTTGGACTGTTTAAACACCTGGTGTAGGAAATGGAGAATGACTCTAAATACAGAAAAAACGAAAGTTATTCATTACCGTAATAAAAACATTGCTAGATCTGCCGTTGAATTTAAATGCGGAGATATTTCAGTTAATTATATTTCATCCTACAGATATTTGGGACTACATTTAAATGAATTTTTGGATTATAAACATACAGTACGAGAAATTACTAAATCAGCAAGCAGAGCACTTTCAGCCTTATATGCTAAATTTATTTCGTGTGGTGGAATGACTTATGATGTGTTTACGAAACTATATAGGTCGGTAGTTGAGCCTGTTCTATACTATGGTTCTGGAATATGGGGACATACAAATTGGAGAGAGGTACAAGTTATACAGAACAAAGCATGTCGGTTATTCTTAGGAAGTGCTTCAAATGCGTCAAATATAGCCATTCAAGGTGATATGGGACTTACAAGTACGAAATCAGCAGAAATTTTGGAAACTTTTCGTCTATTTTTTAGAGTGAGCAAAACTTATGATACAAGACTTACTTATAAGGTTCATATGTGGAGTAAGGATTGTTCTAGGTCATGGGATAAAAATTGTATAAAGAAAGCACAAATTTTAGGTATTGAAAATGTTATTAATGATACTTTTTCCATTAAACATAAACTGAAAGAGATTAAATCTAAACTATGTGAAAAAGATAAAAATGAGTGGGTTGAAAAATTGTTTAATGACAGAAATCAATGTAATGGTAATAAATTACGTATTTATAGAGAGTATAAACAGGTTTTAGAATTTAGTTCTTATGTAAAATTAGTTCGTAACAGGCAGCATAGACGTGTTTTGTCAAATTTTAGAAGTGGCTGTTTACCACTGGCAGTTGAAACGGGTAGATACACCAAGCCAAAAATTCCTTTAAATGAGCGCACTTGTATATATTGTACAGATAATTGTGTAGAGGATGAAAAACATTTTTTATTAGGGTGCGATTTTTATGCAGATTTAAGATATGATTTAATGAAAAAATCTGGTGATATTTGTGATTCTTTTAACGATCTTGATTTACAGGAAAAATTTATTTTTTTAATGTCAAATGATGCTATTCAACCATTTTTAGCTAAAACTTTATATCAAATGTTTTATCGAAGAAGGTATTGTGTATAGTAATATTTTAGTACATTAGTTTTAATTGTTTTATAATATGTGTTATATTTTTAAAGTGTCTCATAAGTCAGTGATTTGGCTGGGTACCAATATTTTAATTGTAATATTTTATAATTTTTAATTGCATATTATGTAATTATGTATTCATTGTGTTTTATATTGGTATGTGACACTATAATAAATTATTCTGATTCTGATTCTGATTTATTCTCATAAAGCAAATGCATTACATCGGTACAGAGATAACAAATACAACAATAAATATTTACAATATGTACAAAACAAGCGAGAGAGGTTACAAAAGTTACAAGCCAGGAGTACAAGCACGGGCCGACAAACACAAGTATTTATATTTTCTATAAAAAAAAAACAAAGCTTCTTCAGAACTGGTTTTCTTGTACTTGACATAACTTCAGAGAATTTAACTGTATTTTGCCGTTTTGTAAAATATGCAGTTAAAAACTCTTTTCGTTTTTGATTGAAAAATTTGCATTCAAATATAAAATGATATTCGTCACCTATTTGTCGATTGTTACATAGACTGCAAATGCGGTTTTCTCTGATTACGTTTTGCCATCTTCCTGTTTCAATCGGCAACTTAGTATTAGTCGTTTGAAATCGACAAAAAACAAAAGCGTCTTTGTAGTCCAAAATATTAAAATGTTCTTCAATTTCAAGTTGTTTTTTTTTAAATTTTTGTAGTTTATACCTTTTGACGAATTTTGAATGAGGGAATTCCAGTTCTGAATATATTGATATAGCAATCTCTGCTTTATGACAGTTTTTAACCATTCTTTATTAACAAAATTTTGTGACTCCCATATGTTTGAGAAACCACAATCTTGAAAGATTTTTTGTATAAACAAGATCCATTTTATCTGGTTATTATGTAGCGACAACGTGTCACCCTATTCAATATATATATATATATATATATATAGTAAAGATAACATTAAAAAATATTTTAAGATTTTCAAGCGGTGTGGTTGGGTGTCATGTTGACAGGGGGGGGGGGGGGGGGGGTTCACCTTAATTATGATTAAAACATGTTTTTTGTACTGCCTCTAATCAACAGAAACTATATCTCATTAAAAATGAAAAATCAGAATATATTTTAATATAAAATTTGTAGAACAGAAGTTAAGTATCCCATAAAACATAATGAATCATTATACATGCAGAGACCAAAGCAGCAAAGATATAGTCAATAGAATCTATTTGCATTTGCCTATGTTCTATCCTTATAAAACCTTGCTGTGAGGCATGGTCCCTGACATCAGAAAAATGAATGAAGTATTGGCAACTGGACGTTAAGCAACCAAATATAAATCCTCACTTTTCCGTGAAGTGTTCACAATTATTTGTCTTTTTAAAATTAAAAGGATTAAAAATTCCCAAACTGAAAAGAGTTGAAAATACTTTATTACTTTAGAAGTAAAAATTATAACAGACAGAATAAATACGGCAGAAACAAACAAATGGGAAAAAAATAAAGAACAATTTGAAATACCATATATACATGTTTAAACAGTTTACTAGCAGATTATGAACGGGTCAAGGTTGAGCGAACGTGAATTTCTACCTATTACACTAAAAAGGTGACAATCAATTTTTTGAGGCACGTGTCGAATACACATTAGATAACTTTCTAATTAAAAAAGGTATAATTGTAAAATTTAAAATAATGAATTTTTACAAAGTCTATTTTTATATGCCATATGTCCTTTGTAACAGTTGTATCATTCCATCAGGTCCTTAGTGCACATTTTTGTTCTTAGTGCACTAAGGAGGTCCTTTGCGGTATTACTACGGACCCCATATATTTGAAGCTGTTCAAAATACTGTACATTATAGGTACGTGTATCAGATTAAACAATAATTGTCATATATATAAAAAGAATAAGTAATCTGGTATGAAATATGTCCACTGGAACGACCGTGCAAGTGCTATATATATATTATAGCCAGTCAAGGTCGTTAAAAACTTCCATTTGTTGTTGTCCACTGAAAATAAGCTCTTGAATACACGAATCCCCGTTTTATTAATGCCAAATTTATTTGTTAGTATTTCTTATTCTTTTTCTTATGATTTTATCATATTTTTTGTGTGAAATTTTCTGTGTGGTTGAACATGAAATTGCCTCCGATGCTACAAAGAAAATTTGTTTAATGTCAAATGTTGCAATATATGCTAAGTATTACACGTGGACAGGATGTTCCCCAAAAAATAAGTTATACACACCCCGAGGGTACACGCTAGTGTCATATGGAAAATTACTGGGTCACCTGTAAGATGGTAATCAGCCATGCAACTAATCAGGTTACTTAACTGACCATGTCACTTCAATTTAAAGTTTATCGGTAGATCAAAATGATAAATTCGTTTTAATTAAACATTTCAGATCTAAAGGATTTATCATTATAATGAAGTGAAATAATTAAACCATATCGTATTATTTTCAAAAGATTATTTATTTTCATATTTTTTTTTATCTATGCCGGTGTTATATAGCCATTCTTCCCCCATGCCAGTTTTTCCCCCGGGGGAAAGACTGGCATGAGCTAATATTTCCCCCGTGGAAATTTTGGATCATTGCCATTCTTCCCCCGCGGAAATTTGACAATACGTATACATATAGTCACTTTTCCCCCATGCCAATCTTTCCCCCTATATTATAGATATCACTGTATATATATACACGTCTGAAAATTAAACCGAACAGTGTTAGAAATAGGTTTATAGATACAAATTTTTAGTTCTTTTACATTAACAAAAGTCTGTCTACAGGTTTATCAGTCTGTCTATGTTTCAACTATAAACCTGTCTTTCTTTGTGTCCCCTAGTTTTTCTACATTCTCAACTGCATGTCTGTCTTTATGTCGACAAGTCTGTCTACATATTCACCCGTCTGTTCACATGTTTACCAGTCTGTCTACATATTCACCCGTCTATTCACATGTTTACCAGTCTGTCTATGCTCAATAGTCCGTCTATATTTTCACTAGCTTTGAAACAATGTTGTGTAGATAGTTGTTTTACACTAACATCGGAAACATAATAACAAGTAATCCTTTTTCATATTTAATACGACACTTGAACATCAACATATGTATCAAGAATAATACAATGATAATTTGAAATTGCTTTTATAGTCAAATATAAAACCGGTTGCATGAAATTCACATGAAGTGCCTGATAATATTACATTATAATACAATTACCGGAGTCAAATTCACAAAAGGACGGAGAAAATATCTAAAGACAATTAGCGGAGTAAAATACTATTTAGCGGAGATTAATAAATCCATAAAGTCCATAAATTTGAATAATAAAGTTTTCGCTATTCGCGACAAATAGGTTTCAGTAACTGCGAGTACTTTTATTTCGGTGCTTTGTTTCTATTGTTTTTATGTAAGTGATTATTGTGCAACGTATCAACATTTTTAGTGAAGCCAATTGCAACTGATACTTTTTTTCTTGCGGTGTGCTGTCCTAGGTTGGGTTCATTGGGGAGTGTTGAGTTGATGGCCACCACATTGTTTATGTTCCAATGCCCATTCCAAAGTCAGGAACATGTAGTACCGGGTTCAGTGGTTGTTGTTGGTTCATGTCGTTTGTGTATGTTTTTTTTTGTAAATTATTTTGTAATCAATAAGCCTGTTAGTTTTGTTTGTTTTGTTCCCTAATTTGAATGGTCGGAGCATTTTATAGCCGACTATATATGTTTTTTTTTTTCATTTTTGGAGGCCGTACGGTGGCCTTTTATTACTTACTACCAGGTCTGTGTAACTCCGGTGGATATTTGTATCATAAGTGCTAGATCGTGGTCGACCCTATATATACACCTTTAGGGCAGGTGGAATACTTTTGTAGATCTTGTACAGCGAGTCACAATAATGGAGGTAGTTCCTGTACTTCCACGTTTCCACTGCACGTCTCCCATGCTGGTTGGAGAGGGGGTACATATCTCCCCTAGGTTTGATGAAGTTTCACCCTTATCGGACTTCTTCTTCTGAATGAAAGCTTTAAGGCGATGAGTATTTTTCTCTATCCATGCCTTTGATGGGTACTTTTACCTTGTGGTACAAAAATGATTTATCATGTAAAGTCAAAATCGTGGTTTAAGTAGTTGTATTCATTAGGTCAATGATACCAAGGGTTCACGAATGAGAATGGATGTGATCACTGCATCAGAATGTGCTTCGTGTGTATAAATATAACTTGTATGTATACATGGTATATATAAATACTTATCAATTTATATTAATACGGTGAAGCTTTGGTACCGCTAAACTAATCAAAAAAGTTAATATTCTTTTTTTAGGATAAAAATTTCTAGCCGACGTTATAAATTTATAAAGGGGAAAACTAGCTTATCATGCCGCAAAGGGGAAAAATTGGCCTGATCCTCGTTTTCCCCCTATAAAGTTGAGGGGGAACAGTTGGATCATGCCAATTTTTCCGGGGGGAAATATTGGATCGATCCAGTTTTTCCCCCCGGAAAAATTGGCATGGGGGAAGAATGGCTATAGGACACCGGGAAAGAATTGAAAACTGTATTTATAATTTTTAAATTTATTTTATAAAAAATCCGTGTAGGTCTCATGAAATGGAACCCACGCATTCCTACTTAAGATTTATAAAGGAGTAGGTTCAGTAAGACCCCTTTTCGGCCCCAAAATATAGCAGTTTTACTAAATTGTATAGTACTAGAACCGAACACCTGTTTTGGGATATATATACATATAGTTAATTTACCGTAAATAACTGCGAGAAAATGAATAATACACAAGTTGATAATTGTCTCTTCTCTGCTTATTAACTTGCATGCAATATTTTCTCTGATTTACTTGTGAGATCACCGACACTAATAATAATTACCTAAAAAAATAGGTGCTCCTTACTGGGAAGATCATATCGGATCCTATCAATTTATTGGTTCCATTCCCCCAATTAAATGAGTCTACACGTCTCCTTAGAAAAAATGCTTTGCAATGCGTCTGAACTACTAAGTACTTCCATATAATTTCGAAAACAGATAATAATCTATTTCACTGGATGAGATTGGGCTGACGGATTTTTAAATGGAAATGTATTAATTTTTATTTATAGCACAAGTTTTACAAGGCAAGATTATTCACCCTTTTCGCCCTACAAATCAAATGGTTGCCTCCTTACACCTACACGAGCTAAAACATATACATATGAACATTTGATATCATTTATTTTGTGTGACAACTCTTCACCAATGACCTGAGTGAAAGGTTGACATGGGCAGATCCAGAAATTTCCACTTTTTTAATTTTTTGTTGTTTTTTTGGGGGGGGGGGGGGGGGGGGGGGCAGAGGGGGATGCTTGCTCCAGTCATGCTTCAGTGATTCCCTATATAATCAACAAAATATTTCACACCAAAAAGGGGGGGCGGGGCTTTCTCCTTAATAAGAAATCTCTGTTTTCAGGCATAGGCTATGAAAACGGCTAATGAGTTTTCAGATGCTTTACATTAAAATACATCATGTACATACATGTGACATACACAATTATATATAAATGTAGAATCAAATCTTGATAAATGTATGTAGTTGAAATTGTTAGCTTTAAACATTAAAAAAATGAACTCCCAAAGTTTAAACACAATTAAGAATGACCATGTACATGATGTAGTCTGTAATGTATGCCATTGCCATGAAGCTAGATCATTGTAGGTAAACTGTAAATCTTTGTCGCCAGTCACCCCAAGTTTGATTTAAATTAGGGAGCTACCATTTGATTTTTATGGGGGGGCTAGGATGAAATTTGAAAAAAATAGGCAGAACAGGAGTTTTGACAGTCAGGGGACTTACTGAAATAGGTGATTTTTAAATCACTTATTCGAGTAGCAAAATTGTGGTTTTGTCACAAATTGAAATTTTGTATTTTTTTCCAAATTTTAAACACATCTGGTTTAAATAATATCTTTTAATTAGTAAAATTTAAAAAAAATAAACTTTTTGCTTCTTTTAAGTAGAAAGGTTTCTGCCTTTGATGCTATCATTTAGCTGAAAATTCTATTTTAGTTGAAAAAATGCTATAATAATGGCTTTACATAATGAACTGATACTTTCTTCAAAGATTTTTCCCAGCAGTGGGAGTATTTTTCCTGTGAAGTTCAAGGTTTCATCTTTCAGATTATGTAATAAAATTCTACTGTTGCGATAAAAATCTCACTGTTCAGGGGTGTTGAAATTAGTAGGGATAATTAAAAGAATGATACTTAAAGAAGTGATTTTTGGGAAGGAAATTGAGGTCTGATACTTAAACAAGTGATTTTTATGTCATTATCCTAGATTTAGTACAAGGTCATCACCTGAAATGACCTGGTCATCCTAGACAACACAGATGTTGGTTCTGATAAGTTTAGAAACATAATTAGTCCCTGGATCATTAGTATTCTATATTTAAAGCTACAATAAAATTAAATCACTTCTTCTAGTGATTAATTTGTACTACTTAAATAGGTGATTATTAAAGAAAGACAACTCTAACTTCCAACCTTTATGGAAATAATGTTACTTAAATCAGTGATTTAGAAAATCACTCATTTAAGTAAGTCCCCTGACTGTTTGAGAAAAAAAAAGGCAGGATGAGACACTAGCAAAAAAGTCAGGACGACAATTTAGGTAAAAAAAGTCAGGATAAACTAAAAAAAAGAAAGGCAGGAACGAACAGAGTGAAAAATAAAAAGGCAGGACAGAGATTACAGCTAAAAAAAAATGCAGGATAAAATTTTTCATCCTAGCCCCCCCCCCCCCCCCATAAAAATCAAATGGTAGCTCCCTTAGTCAAGTATATATCTACTCTATTAGGTCTCTAGTTTGGATAGTGTATAACTTGCAAATTAAAATCATACTCCTTCCAAATTTCTTTCTTTAAAATATTATGGATGAAATAGCAAGTAAAGAATGAATTAAATAGGATGAAATGTGTCAATTTTTTTGGTAAAGTAGTATGTCTGAAGTTGTCAAACTTAATGATAGACCCTTCAGGGGCGGATCCAGTCATTTTAAAAAGGGGTTTCCTAACCCAGGACAAAAAGGGGGGGGGGGTAATTACATGTCCCCATTCAAATGCATTGATAGTCCAAAAAAGGGGGGTCTTTGACACATTCCCCATTCCCATTCTTAATTTTATCATGTAGTCGTCGTAGTCTGAAGACACTTGGTTTTCGCATAATTACTTTTAGTATAAGTTAACAGAAATCTATGAAACTCAAACACAGGGTTTGTGACCAGAGTTTTTGTCCAGAGTTTAGAAATTACATGAATTAGGGGCCAAAAGGGGCCAATATTAAACTTTGTTTGATTTTATAGAAAATTGAATTATTGGGGTTCTTTGATATATATATTCCAAATCTAACTGTGTATTAAGCTTCCTAGTTTTTTGGTCCTGTTTAAATTGGTCTATCTTAAGGTTCAAAGGGTCCAAAATTAAACTTATTTTGATTTTAATAATATTTAAATTCTTGGTGTTCTTTAATCATGTTAATATGCTGAATCTGAATATTTACTTAGATTTTTAGTATGGGCCCAAATTTCAAGTTGGTCCAAATTGGGGTCCAATATTTTACTTTGTTTGATTTCCAAAAAATTGAATATATGGGGTTCTTTGATATGCTGAATCTAACCATTCATTTAGATTTTTGATATTTTGGCCCGTTAACAAATTGGTCCACATTGAGATCTAAAGGGTCCAAAATTGAACTTTATTTGATTTCATCAAATAATGAATTATTTGGGTTCTTTGATCATGTTGATATGCTGCATCTAACCATGTATTAAGATTTTGAATATTGGACCATTTTAGAGGTTAATTGTCAATTTAAAATTTTTAAGTACTTGGACCGCATTCATTCAATGTCAGAAACCTATGCTGCATCAACTATTGAATCACAATCCAAATTTACAATTCAGAGTTGTATCCATAAAATTGAGAATGGAAATGGGGAATTTGTCAAAGAGACAACAATCCGACCAAATAAAAAAACAACAGCAGAAGGTCACCAACAGGTCTTCAATGTAGCAAGAAATTCCCGCACCCAGAAGCGTCCTTCAGCTGGCCCCTAAACAAATATATACTAGTTCAGTGATAATGAACGCCATACTAATTTCCAAAGTGTACACAAGAAACTAAAATTAAAATAAAACAAGACTTACAAAGGCCAGAGGCTCCTGACTTGGGCCAGGCGCAAAATGCGGCGGGGTTAAACATGTTTGTGAGATCTCAACCTCCCCCTATACCTCTAACCAATGGAGAAAAGTTTGAATTGAATGTTGTGTCCATACTTGCTCCAACTGTTCAGGGTTTAAAGTGTACGTTTGTATCAAGCTGAGCCATGCATAGCATTCTTATTGGTTATTTATATATTAATTTGAAATTTTGACGAGTGAGACACATACAGATTATACAGTGTAAACAATATTTCAGAGTTTAAGGTAGTCAAGCAAAACAAATCATAGAAGAATAGTTGAATCATGTTTTTGTTGTCCAATGAAAAATAAGTACGAACACCAAGAAAAAGTATGGGAATGTTTGTTTTTTAAACTATTGACCAGGGTGAAAGTCTTTGAAAGTCATGACTGACAAAAAGTTTGTGAAATGAAATAGCACAAATATTCCATTCTTGTTAAATATTATTGTATATAAAGAAAATACTGATGTTTAATAATAGTTTTTACCCTGTTTATGTTTTATAGGACAAGAAATATAGAAAAATAATGAAAAATATAAACAGTTTCAATAGAAATGAGCGACAAAACAAGATAAACAGAATACAACAAGGCCTAAACGGTAAGACCACTTCTATATACTGTAAATTCAGAAATTATTGCTTGCCTTTATTATTGTGATTTTTCAGGGAATGGACAACTTATTGTGATTACAAAAAAAATCTGCATCAATTATATATCATGTATATACATGATATATATATGTTTCTGTTATCAAAATATGATTTCTTATTTTTGCGATATTCACCCAGTCACATTAATCGCATTACTAAAAACCTCTGGATAAATTCTGAATTACAGTAATAAACATGATAAAAGTAATTGCCTTTGAATGATGACTCTTATAAAAATAAGAAGATGTGGTATGGTAAATGAGTGACTTATCCACCAGAGTTCAAAGAAGTGGATGCAAGAAATTAAAGGCCAATGATGGGCTGGCCTTCAATAATGAGACAACACTTCCTTTATAGGTCAGCCAATAAAGATCCCAACATGAAAAGATTTAAACAATCCAATTTAGTTCAACATGTTCAAAAACAATAACAATTAATAAAAAAATATCATGTCTGTGAGCACTCAACCTCTTACCTGACCATAATATAGGACAGTGGTTCAAATAACACAGCATATGAACATTCTATAGCAACTTTTGCAAGTGGCTAAACTTTAAATATCACTGCAAGGCACTAAACAACGAATATTAAATCTTGGACACAAAGCACTGAAATAAGAGAACTCATATAAAGCATGACAAGTAAGAACATCAAATGAAAGTTTCTCAAATGTTAAAGTCATATGAAACGAGTGAGTGATGAAAAATAAAGTTTGTCCAACTTTTGAACCAATGCATGTATACATCATAAACTTAGTCCTCTGTGCACGATTTTATCATTATTTTCACAAGTATATCATATAAATCGTCAATTTTTATTTCTCTCTGTTTGTTATGATTTAACAAATAATGCTGCTCATTAAATGCCGTGTTTTGAAGCTGAGTTTTACCGATTGCCACCTTATAGTAAACAAATCACAAAAAGCATGGGTATTGAGCACGTGTTTAACATGTATAATCAGCTATTTGTTTATTTCAATGACAGATCCTTGCATATTGTGGTCACCGGATTTTTACGAGGAGGGTTATGCTCGGGTCACTATGTATATGGAAAATATGTATCGGCGAATTGCTTCCTGGAAGCAAGCAATTAAAAATAAGTAAAAAAACATAATTATTATACATATTTTTTTTTAATTTGAGGTTTCTTATGACTTTAATTAAAACATGATAAAATAAGCCTATTTATATTGCTGTTTTTTTCTCCATTTATCATGTTTATAACTTTTTATTTTTATTTTGTGTATTTATAGGTCAGATATCTTGGTTTTTATGATCATCGTCAGGTCCTGCAAGTCTATACTGAAGAGGAAACTTATTTGTTAATACTTTTCTACATAATGTGCTAATTGGATTAATTAATGTGAAATGAACTCAATTGTGTGTTTTTCTGGAAAAAGAAATAGAAAAAATTCTACAAAATTGCTATAAACAAAATGGAGTACTATCAAAGATGCACAAGGACACAATGGTGTAAAATGTAACAACCTACATATTCACTGATGGATTATGGAGAAATTAAGAAAAAAAATAGTGTCTTTGTCATGTTTGTTGTCGAAATAAACACATGCGTTATCCATTTATGTACATAATATTATGTACATGGCTCTCCATCATATTAAATATACAGAGAAGATGTTTGAAGAACAAGTTGCCAAAATTTATTCAACCAATTGAAGGAAGATGTCTTGTGAATGGAATTATTTATGCACTGAACTGTTATGTAGGGGGTAGAATAATTATACACAGCAGCTGAAACAGAAGACAAGTTAATTTGACATGAAAAGTGTTTATCTTATATAATCTTTTGTATCAACATGATCAATAATTCAGTCTAGGAGAAAATATATTTATACTGTTTGTCAATGTTTGTACTGTTATGAAATTTTTATAGAGGAAAAACATTTCCTTAAGGGAAATTTGATGTTCAGAAATTTCCTTAGAGGAAATTTGAAGAACAATGATTTCCTTAGAGGAAATTTCCTCAAAGGAAAATTTGAAGCGGCAAATTTCCTCAAAAGAAAAAGAATTTCCTCAAAGGAAATAATTATGCAGCAAATTCCCTAAGGGAAATCTTTTTCCCTTGAGGAAAACTCTTTTTCCTCTGAGGAAATTGTTGAAAAAAGGGGCATTACTTTTTCAACAGTGGTGCTAGAGCCAAACATTTTTAGGACAAATATCAGAGAACCTTAGATATATTATTGCTGTATGTTTATGCTTATGAAATTAGATATCTTATTGCTGCATGTTTATACTTTTGACCTTAGATACATTATTGCTGTATGTTGATTGTCACTTGCTTATGACCTTAGATATATTATTGCTGCATGGTTTTTTTTAAATGCTTATGACCTTAGATACATTATTGCTGTATGTTGATTGTCACTTGCTTATGACCTTAGATATATTATTGCTGCATGTTTATGCTTATGACCTTAGATATACTATTGCTGTATGTTGATTGCCTTTTGCTTATGACCTTAGATATACAATGTATTATATTGCTGCATGTTTATGCTTATGACCTTAGATATATTATTGCTGTATGTTTTATTGTCACTTGCTTATGACCTTAGATATGTTATTCATGTTATTTGTGCAGGTTTATTGACACTTGCTTGAGTTATTTTATTGCTGTTTGTTTAATTTTCTGTTTTTGTTTTACACATTTTACTTGATGGTGTTATCTCAGTGAAAGATGAAATATTAAAACACAAGTGCCTTATTTGTTATACCAATTGTAATGTTTTGTCTTTTTGAAAATGATATTCTCAAATGTATATAACTTAAATTAAGAAGTGTTGAAATTAAGTAAGGATATGGTATGTGATTGCCAATGAGACAACTAAAAACCAGAGATAAAGGTATTTTCAGCCAGTGACTGAACAGCCATCAACAATGAGCAAGACCTATCAACATTTAAATGTCTGCATGAAAAAAACACAAAAACATTCAAATGGATAAACATAAGACACTGTGTGCAATGGTGTGAAAGCTATATATGCAAAACTATATACTGAAAATTCAGAAATTATTGCTAGCAATTGTAAGTGCGATTTTTCTCAATTTCATCATTTTTTTGTGTGCAAAATTTAGAATAATCCTGTTTAGTTCATAAAAAATTTCAATATGCAAGTGTATATTATTGTGATTATAACCCTGTCACTATTTTCACAATAATAAAAACAGCAATAATTTCTGAATTTATAGTAGTTAAATTTTTGACACGTAGTGATTTACTTTCAATTAAGCATGCCAAGACAAAAATCGTAGAACACACAATTATATATTTCTACAATTAAGATTCAAAGAAATACTTGTACCCATAATAACTTAGTCCGTTTTGTGAAATTGCTTCACTCATGCAATTAGAGGATTTTTTTTATGTTTTCTTTTTAGTTATATCACTTCCCATGTGAACAATTATTGTTCCCATGGGAAAACATATTGTTCCCAAGGGAAAAATTATTGTTCCCAAGGGAAAAATTATTGTTCCCATGGGAAAAATTATTGTTCCCATGGGAAAAAATATTGTTCCCATGGGAAAAAATATTGTTCCCATGGGAAAAGTATTTTCCCATGGGAAGAAAAGGAGTTCCCTTGGGAAGAAAAGTTCCCTTGGGAAATTTAAAGTTTCCCTTGGGAAATTTAGAACTTCCCATGGGAACAAACAATTTACTTATGTTCCCATGGGAACTTTAAAGTTCCTATGGGAACTCTAAACTTCCCATGGGAAAAGTAATTTTTCCCATGGGAACTTTCAATGTTCCCATGGGAAATTCTTATATTCCCATGGGAATTATCAAATTTCCCATGGGAAATGTACTTTTAATCAGCTGCAGTGACAAGAGTGACAACAGTGACAAGTTGGGACATATGGCATTTTTTTAATTTTTCAATAATCTATCACTGGACAAATTTTTTTTTTGATATCTTGTAAACCGACAAAGTCAGATTTGCCGATACCGGAATGGCAAATTTGTCCCGCACAGTGTTTAATACTACACAGATGCAGTATAGTTCCGAATCGATGAAGTTTTGGAAGGTTGTTTATCGGTTATTTCATGGAAAGGCTCTTCGATTTTTGTCTGGTGAAAAATCTATTGGTCAAGTGATAGATGGGTCATCATCAAAAGGACTGTATGATCCACAGAAAAGTAAAATAAACTTTGCTGTTCCAAATATTAACTCGATAAATAATTTTCAAAGTGTAAACATAAATATTCCAAAGGAAATCTTCCCCGGTATCATTACTGAAGCATTTAAGTTCTTACCGCGTGGGAAAAGTTATGTGTTATCTATTGATGGGAAAAAATTAGCACCCGGATTAAACAGCAAGCATGGCGATCAAGATCTATTTGGCCATGAAGACAGAAATTCATTACAGAGTCTACAGAAGCGTCTGGACACCGAAATTCAAAAGGTGGAAAGTTTAATAAATGAATGGATTACAATGACCAATAATGACAGGAAAGAAAAACTTTTTGAAATAGTCAGGATTGTTTCATTAAGGATCAAAGATTTACGTGAGCTTTTTCAAAACCAGAATTTCGCCCTGAAAAAGTTTTACAAAGAGGCAGGAGAAGACTGGCGTACTTCACGATATGTTTACGCCATCAGCAGCATCCAAGCACTTATGTTTCAGATCAAGTCCGTTCTAAAGAGACTGCTGGAGACTAACAACATGATATTTAATGAAATAACGATACTTTGTCAAAGTAGTAAATCTTTTTTACGAGGTACAAACACTGACATGTACTCTCAAGACAATTGGGTTTCTTTAAAAGAACCAGAAGATCTACCAGGTAGCATAGGAGACGACTTAAGATTTGTAAAACAACGTTCTCCTTTGTGGTTCGAAAACAGAAATGGTTTTAGGTTGACAGGGAGCAAAATATTTGAAGGTTTAGGACTTGATAGCTTAAAAAATCTACAGATGCATCACGATAAGGTTATAAGAAAAAAAGATATTCAGGAAAACATTTCAGAAATAGTTCAGGAAAGAATGGATCATGGTACTAAATCAGAAATCCATGCAATAGCAACTTTGACTAGCAAAGTTTTGCCTGTGTACTATCCAGATATGAAATATTTTGAAGAAGGTGCCTTCCACATTAAACATGATGGGAAACCGTTTATATTAGTATCACCTGATGGATCAATTGGCCAATTGGAAGTAGGAACAGCGCATGAGCAAACTGTTCCAGTACTTAGTTGTGAATTTAAATGTCCTTTCCCGAACGAGAATACGATACCAGTGCACTATACAATTCCTACAAGGTAATTAAGCTACTTACCTTAGTTTATTATTCACAATAATTTGTGAGCATTTAGTCTTCGGTTAGTATGTCCGTCAGTACACTTAGTTCTGATATAAAGGATGAGGCAACTTTATTAGGCCAATATTTAATAAAATTTCAAGGTAGTTCTTACAGAAAACGTGAATATTTATGTTAATGAGTTAACTGCCGATTTCAAGCTGCCTACCCAAGCTGCTTTTTGTTAGCTTCTGTCTACTTCAATTGAGGATACTATAATTCAGTGGTAGTTGTGTTACATATTGGCTTTTCCTTTAATATTTTTGTACATTAATTTCGTTTGAAACGTTTTGTATTTGTCATTTTGTGGCCTTTCATTGCTGATTATGTAGTATCGGCTAAACTCGCCGTTAAAGGCCTTTCGGTGACCTAAAGTGGTTTATTTCTATGTCATTTGGTCTCTTGGTAAGAGTTGCCTCATTGGCAATCATACCACATCTAATTTTTGTATCAGCATAGACTAAGACGAATGAAAACTATGAGGTGTTACTTTATCTATATCGTGGCTACTATTTTATCATTTCATCATATGTATTCTGCAAATTAAGGGCATATATAAAGGGTAGGCAATACAATGAATGTATTGTCAGTGGTTAAAACATCATGGTCTCTTTGACACTTCGTTTCAAAATTTGCTGAATATTTATAAGAATACAAGTGTGGACACAGATCAGTGTTGATTATATGTTTTGATTTTTTACAGTGTTTTCTGGCAAAGTTTTGTTATTCAGGGTGATAACGTTAGTTACATCTTTTGAATTGTACTAACTTATTGTGAACAATTTTAAAATTACTTCAAATATGATATCATTTCAGATATATTCCACAGATACTTGCTGAAATGGCGTCAACGCACACTGAAACTCTTTTATATATTTGCTGGACAGATGATTCAACAACAGTCTTTCGTGCCAAATTTGACAGCGACCTTTGGGAAATGATGAAAACTGAAGCAATTTCTTTGTACGGCCAGGAAGCACCAAAAAGACCAACGCGGGTTTCAGACAACGCAAAAGAAATACGAGACAGAATGATTGAATATAAGCAGACAAATGTTGAATTTCTTTGCGAGATTCCTTCGGTAAAATGTACAACGAATGGAATATCTTGGAGATAACTTGGATAAGCGAGTATGACTGGTGTATAAAGATCTATTTAAAATGCAGTTAGTAATGACGTTGTTCCCCTCAAGGCAATATCATATCAGTTATCAACTTTTATGTCATTATGTCGTTTTGTCTCTGCATGTGTCTCATTGGCAATAATACCCCAACATATACTTTTTTTTTATATAAGGCTTTATATATACTCCCGAATATATGAAAACTGGTGTTTCTTATTTCTGTTTGTAACTATGTATACCGTATTGTTTATTATATTTGTAAAAATAATATATTATTATATTATGCTCCTTGTGAGCCCATTTGATGGAAATAAAGCATCTTCTTCCTCTTTTTCCTTTTCTTTACTTAAATGATAGACAGAAGGAAAACAAGAATTTTCACAGGAAGTATCAATTTAATCTTTAATTCGAATTTAGAATTAGACTGCAAAACTTCAGAGAATAATTCGATTTATAGCAATTATATTTTAAAACATAAACAAAAACAAAGCATTTAAATATAGTTAAACGACGACTAACAACAAACAGTTTAATTATGTCCGGTTTTCTTCACATGTTTATGTAGACCAGATCTGTTTTGATAGTAATTGCCACACATTGCACACTGGTACCTATCTGGGTTCAGGTGACACTTCTGGTGCTCTTTCATATATTTTATACATTTAAAGGCTTTTCCACATTGATCACACTTAACATATTTCTCTTTATTAATTCCACACAGTTTGGCGTGATTATCTCTACTGTTTTCATACTGAAACGACTTCCCACATTTCGAACAGCTGAAATTTCTCTCATTTTCATGGCCCGCTTTGTGTCTCTCAAACTGTCTTTTGTAGTTGAAGCCTTTTCCACAATACGTACAAAGGTAACGGAACTGGCCCGAATGTTCTCTGTTATGGTTCGAGAGTCCTGTTTTTGACTTAAAACTCTTTTGACATGTTGTACATTGAAAAACAATATGTTTGTGAAAAGAGTCAACATGGCAAGATAAATCACATTTGGTGTAGAATACCTTGTCACATTGCTTACATTTTTCCATTTTATCTAAGTGTTTTTTCATATGGCGACTTAGATTGCATTTTTCAGTGAACTCTTTATGACAAACGTTACATTTCTTGGGATTAGGTTCTATTGGGTTATTTGGATCTTCTTGTTCCTCTAACAGGTCAGCACTGGTGATAAGATCTGTGATGTCAGAATCTGATGTAAGTACTTGCACTCCTAAATAATCCAACATTGTTTTGTCATGATTTAAGTTCATCTGAAATACAGACAACAGAAATACATCATTAAATTGTATATGTATTTCCTTATTAGGGAGTAACCATTTAAACTTGAAAAGGGGGTGGGGTGGAGGGGGTAAATAATCATTTATTTTTTCATAACTCCGAGGAAAATTGAATCGGAAAGTCCCTAATCACATGGTGAAATTAAATGACAAAACACATTAAAAAAAGGACAATTTATATCATGAATAATATTTTTTGACAGCTGCATGCTTGACACATTTTTTTCATCAAATTGGGGATCGGAGTCAAAAAAATGTATTCAACGCTTAGTCTTGGATTATTTATTACAGTACTATTAGCTGTATTTTGCTTTCATTAACAGTTACCGTGCAATATGCTTTTAATTTTATGTTATATTGGGCAATATCATTAATTCGTATATTTTAACCAATTTGGTTCGTTCAGGAATAGTTCGACGGTCTTCAGTCAATTTTCTTCTTTCAGATCAAAATATATATCATAAAATTTATGTCACCGTTTGATGAACACTCCCGGACAGACATGAAACCAACACATGTACAAACGATGTGGTTTAATTGGCAAATAATGAGACAACTCTCCAGAAAGAGACCAAACGACATAGGCCGATTTAGGAGGGGGGGCCTTTTTGGGGAAAAAATGGTTGCTTATATAGAGAATCACTGAATCGTGACTGGAGCGCCCCCTCTTAGGTCAGTCAGTGGGCCCACTCTTTTGAAAATTTCTGGATCCGCCACAGAAATTAACAACTATAGGCCAACGTACGGTCTTCAACAATGATCAAAACCAATACCACAGTCAGCTTTAAACGGTACCGGGCGACATGACAATGCTAAAAACAAACGAGATATAAACTAACGGTCTAATATATGTACATTTTACACACCAAATATTTGTAATCGTATTTCAAATAGTATATTACAAGAGGACCTAACCACAAAACTTGACCAATGAATCCTGAAACTTTTTATTTGCTGTGGTAGCTATATTGGAATTCATGCATTGTATTTATTTTTGTATTTTGTTTTTTTTATATATTTTTCTGACTTTGCTACTCCTATTATATTAAAAAATAGCTCGTTGGAACCGTTAAAAATTGGGCTTAAGCCCCCTTTTCTACAACTTAACCCATATTTCGTACTCTCTGGATCAGATCCTCCGAAGACTAGTAAATTTGACTGAAACCCGTAAATATATAATTATGACACTAATTAGAAATATTTCAACAAAGCCGATTACGATGCATCTTTGTTCAAGGACAAAGAGAGATAAATCTCGTTCAGGGATATATAAGTTTCTCGTTGTCAGAAGCACCTGTTTACTGTTACCACGTGTTTATTTTTAAAAGGTGGATATGACACCCATTCTTATGTTTCATGTAAATTAAGTGCTATAAATGGATATTATTTCCTTGAATTGGACACTACCAAGTAAGTCATGTTAATCATATGTTATATTTATAGTTAATATAGGGTCTAGTCATAAAATAAAAGCCCGTTTTCGAAGGAACCCAGAGTAGGATCTCTATCTTTTTTTTTAAATTACAAACATAAATGGCGCTATAAATAAAAGATCACGATATTGTGTCCCTTGTAACCTTTATGTATATGTGAAGGAAAGATTCATATTGAAAGCTGCGTCAAACTACATTTTTCTGAACTGGTGCCCTTTAAATCTTAAAGTACGCGTTTCCTAAATCTCAAAGTAAGCGTTTCCTAAATCTTAAAGTAAGCGTTACACATTGATTTTCAGAAAAACGGGGAATACACCTGATAAAATTATTTGTTGTCTTACATTTTGTATGCAAATGATATATATACCTTTTTTTTTAGATAATATGTTGAGAAAGTTTGGAAAATGTTGATAAGATATTTTTTATTTTGACAAGTTTGACAGTTCTCTCTGACTAACAAGAGAACGCAGTTGTGTTGTTAACGAAATCACTTTCATCTACAAGTTTATGTGATAATAAATCATGAATCTCGATACCTGGCTATCTGTTTTGTTCCGTAAACCACAATTTCATTCATGAAAAACGGTATTGTATTGTGTATTTTAAGATTGAGGCAACCTACCTTTCAACTGTCTTTGGAATTTCTTTTGGAATATCGGAAAGTACGTTTTTCCGGAATCTGAAAGCAAGCGTTACCGGCGATTGAATCTGAAAGCAAGCGTTCCGAATATACACCGTGCTATAGGAGTGTGTCCTGCGTTGTTCTATCAAAGAAACCCATTTGTTGTCGGTTCTCTCGATATTGATTGCCCTCTAGTAGCACAGATCCAGTAGTTGTTAAAGTTTCAGATCGCATAGTTCACGCTAGCTAACCGGTTACGTCATTGATTGGGACCTCAGTATTATCTTTGACCACTTGAATGCCAGAGTTTTGGAATTTTGAAGAAGGATGGTATCTCTAGTGTTTATAAGTAGAAAAACGTATCACGATAGTGAAAACGCGCCAATCACGAACAACGAAAATAAACCATCAGGCCTCTCCTTCTTGGGTCTCCTCAAATTACGGTACCCCAAAATAGATTGTAATGGACAAACAAAAGATTGATGGCTCCCAAAGACATGTTAGTCTAATATTTTATGAAGCCCTAAGTAAACCCGAGAAGTGGTGTTGGAGAACCTCTGCAGACACGTTCCTCTTTAAAGCGGCAAAAAAGAAGAAAAATTTACCAAAAACAAGTCTCTAAACTTTGTTTACGAGATAATATAAACAACAAAAGCAAAATATTTATTTAAATCTAAAGCAAATTTACGTTTCCAACCGTTTGGGAAACGAGATAAAGTACAAATCTTTTACAAAGTTTTATAAATGATTTATTTTCTGAGAAAAATTTCCAAGAGTTTAGTGTAAAGTCTATGTTCTTGAATTTCTCACGTATGCTTAACCTAACATTGTAGTTTTTGCACCTTTCTACATAAAGGCAACAGTAGTATACCGCTATGAAGCTAGACTATCCTAATTTTGACAGGGCTTCCCTATCATGCGTTTAATTTTTTTTTTTCGGGACAAGGCTTCCTCATCCGCTTGACATAGACTGCACTCTCGAATAATAGAAATAGGGCTTCCCTGTTTCTTCAATAATTATCTCCCTTTCCTGTTAGTTGATTAATAGCACTGACCTCTTTATTAAAAATAAAAGAAACAAGGCTTCCTTTGTTTTTTTGTTTTTTTAATTTTCTCCTTGTTGTATATATTCCTTTCCTTCGCTCAGAAAACAAGGCTTCCTTGTTTTTTTTTTTTTGTTTTTTTTTGTTCCCTTCTTAAATAAAACTATGCTTACCTCTAGTTAATAGGGCTTCCCTATTACTATTTTTTCTCTGTTAGAATATGCTTATACCTTTTAAATCTGGAGACAAGGCTTCCTTGTCTACGGAACTATTTACCTATCTATAGAGTCAATATTTCACTACGATATCTGCAGAACAGAGCTTCCCTATTCTGTATTACCTCCCTTATATTTACTGTACCTAGATAAGGCTTCCCTGTCTGGTATTATTAATATATATCTGTATAATAACCGTTACCTTATGCAACTGAAAACAGGGCTTCCCTATTTCGTTGATACTTCCTTAACAGGTTTCAGACACTTCTAGGGACAGTTCCACCATTTTATAAACCCATAGTTTAGCTAATGTTCTATTTGGATGGATGCCGTCTGACAGTAGTTTATAATTTTTCCTATATCTCACCCTGGTTTTGTTTTTGGGTTTATTAGATATTATTTGGTCTTGTGAGAATCTAGGTGCTCTATACTTCTTATTTAGTAATTTTAGCTGTCTATTGTAGTAGTCTACTTGAAAGCACAGTTCTTTATCCAGGCTACTTGCTTGCGTTACTGATCTATACCCTTTTGTCTTGTCGATTACCAGTGCCGGATAGTGCCTTTTATTTTTGTCCTTTTTTGTTACAATTCTGGTACCCTTATACTTTTTCACTACTAAGGAGAAGTTTGTTGATTTTGTTTGGTTGTTGTTTTGATCTAGTTTATCTTTCAAATTGTTTTTCTTCTCTTCTCTATCTCTGATTTTTTTGTTAAAGATTGTTATCGAGTAGTAAGGGCAATCAAGAAAGATTATAGTGACATATTTGAATTTTGCCAATATTTTGTCTCTTAAATCTCTGTATCCTGTGAGTATTGACTCTATATTTTGATAAGGGTAGTTCCTTAAGTATATGTATTTCCCCTTTGTTGTTATTTCACAAGTTCCGAACCAGATTAAAATGATTGGATCTTTAGTTTTCAACTCTTCTAGTTTTGCAAAAAGGGTTTTTAGATGTTCATCATTGAAGCTGTAGCTCCACTCTTTGCTACTATGTGAAACTTGTCACTGATGCTGTCTGGAACTATTCTATCTAGACTGAACCCCTTGCTATCCGTGAATAGTACGGTATCTCGCGAAAGGCCCTGCCTTTTAAATAGGTTATAAACCTTTTTATATTCTTTTATAATCTTATTCACTGACATGAATTACAAGTTAATTAATCAATGTCAATTACGGATATATATATTCAAGATTCAATTTCAAATTTCCCGGGAAAAAAATGGCAGTGTAAACTTGGTCCTTATTGAGGTCCAAAGTATATTAAATTAAGCTTAGTTACATTTTTATCAAAATTGAATTAGATAGGTTATTTGATATGCCGATCTACCATTTTATTTTAATTTTTAATTTTGTGGTTTGTTTTATAAATCGTCCACTTTAGGGTGCTAAGGGACAAATATAACACACAAATTGTTAGATGTCAAAAGAAATTGAATTCATTCACATTAATGTCCAAAAGGTATAATCACAAAAATACTGAACTCCGAGGAAAATCAAATCGGAAAGTCCCTTATCACATGGCAAAATCAAATGACAAATCGTACATCATTAAATTCTGTTTGATTTCAATATATTGTAGTCCGTTGATATGTTGCCTCTAACCTCATAGTAGTGACTCTGCAGCTTTTGCTAATCTAACAGAACATGATTGTTTGTGTACACCAATTTGAAGCATACTTGTTGTCCGGTAAAAAAATGACATTATTTCTTGTCATCGGTACGGTAGATTTTTTTAAGGACATTATCTCCCCCTTTGGCGCATTTTCTTCTCTGGAGGAATCTGCTCTTTTCAGTCCTATGGCAATAAGACTAAATAATTGGCATATTGCCCTTTTAATATACCTAAGTAATTTCTAATACATATAATGAATCGCTGTTGAATAGTTATTATATTGTTTCAGGACAGAAAAGAGCATGAAAAAGGTTGTGGCAGTAGCCCAACATCATATATGTCCTATATCAGCAAAAACTGAAATTCATACCAAGGAAACTTCTGAGCAATGCAAATCATTTTAAATGCAATGACTCTTTTTAAAAGAATACTATTTAATAAAAACAAACAAGAAATTACAGAAAAATTACTTAAATAAAGTAATATCACTCAGTCACCATCGAAACCAATATAATGACACAGAGGGAAGTCAATATGAAGTGGGATGAAAGACATAACGAGAGAAGAAGATATTAGTATCTTTCGTCCCTCTCTCTTCAAAACATATAAAATCAGTTGTCATATTGGCAATTATACCACATTTCCTTCTTTGTATACTGATATATCCATCTTAAATGTGGAATAAACAAATTTTGAAGCTATAAATTTGAAACCGTGCAAGTTGCACCAAAGCATCAAAAAGTTGCTAACTTTCAATTTTTATCTATATTGAAAAACCACAAATGTCATTTTTGCATTAAGTAGACCTCCAAATAGCTTTTGGGATTGTGCTGTTGGCTTGCTGTCTCATTAAAGTTTATCCCAATGCTCATTATAGAAATACATAAAGAAAAATTGGATTTATTTCAATTTCAAGTTAAAAGTTTATTAAAATGATGACTCTCATTCTTTTTTCACTGTTGTTTCTTCTACTTCTACATCTTAAAAAAAACACAAAATACAAAAAATAAAATTGTTGAAATTAGTGTGTGCTGTTCGGTTGATTCTATTTTTAAATATCTAAAGCGTACTGGAAGTTTAAGATCAAGACAACAAATATCAAATGGATTAAAAAAATGTTATGAGTAGCTGTTATCTGTTTTTATAGATTTATGGTTTTTCAACTGTTACTCTTCCATAATTGCTATCTTGCAAATTTGTCTAGTCTGTTTTGTAAAACCTGAAATATTGATCAGTTTTTTCCAGTAAAATGAACTAGTAAATACTTTCAGCATAATTCAACAACATACATCAATACATCTACTTAGTAATTGTTAAGGCCATTTAAAGTTATTTATTTCAATATTACTCTCAAAATGATTTTAATTTTGATTACATGATTATGTTTTTTTATATGACTAATTTCAATGTTTTTTTTCTACAATATATTTGTTTCATGATATGTATGAATTACCACCTACCTGATACATTTTCCAACCTAATCAAGATCTCCAAGTTAGACATCAGCATATCTATTATATCAGTAGAGCTGAGCATAGTCCAACTAGTCAAGGATAATCCTCCATTCTACTTCAAAAATAAATAAAATACTCAATTGAAATAATTCATATGTATCATATGACTTTCAAAAATGTATATGAAGTTTTTTTATTTGCATGATTGTGTGTGTTCTCATATATGGGGCACAAGAAGGACAGGCAATAACCATATAAAAATATTAAAAAAAATAATCAATTATGGGTTAAATGATACAATACAAATCTAACAAGAATGTGTCTATAGTACATTGATGTCTCACTCACACTATCATTTTCTACATGTATGGTCAGTGGACCGTGAAAGTGGGATAAAACATCTAATTTGGCATTAAAATTAGAAAGATCATATCATAGGGAACATGTGAACTATATTTAGAATTGATTGGACTTCAATTTCATGAAAAACTACCTTGACCAAAAACTTTAACCTGAAACGGGACAGACGGACAAACAGACCAGAATACATAATACCACTCTAGTATCGTTAGTGGGGCATATAAATTCTTTCGGTTTTTAGCTCACCTGTCCCGAAGGGACAAGTGAGCTTATGCCATCACTTGGCGTCCGTCGTCTGTCGTCGTAAACTATTTCAAGAATCTTCTCCTCTGAAACTACTGGGCCAAATACTTTCAAACTTTAACTGAATGTTCCTTAGGGTATCTAATTTATAAATTGTATCCGAAGTTTTGATCTATCAACAAACATGGTCGCCATTGCTAAAAATAGAACATAGGGGTCAAATGCAGTTTTTGGCTTATAACTCAAAAACCAAAGCATTTAGAGCAAATCTGACATGGGGTAATATTGTTTATCAGGTCAAGATCTATCTGCCCTGAAATTTTCAGATGAATCAGACAACCCGTTGTTGGGTTGCTGCCCCTGAATTGGTAATTTTAAGGAAATTTTGCTGTTTTTGGTTATTATCTTGAATATTATTATAGATAGAGATAAACTGTAAACAGCAATAATGTTCAGCAAAGTAAGATTTACAAATAAGTCAACATGACGGAAATGGTCAGTTGACCCCTTTAGGAGTTATTGCCCTTTATAGTCAATTTTTAACCATTTTTCGTAAATCTTAGTAATCTTTTACAAAAATCTTCTCCTCTGAAACTACTGGGCCAAATACTTCCAAACTTTAATTGAATGTTCCTTAGGGTTTCTAGTTTGTAAATTGTATCCGAAGTTATGATCTATCAACAAACATGGTCGCCATTGCTAAAAATAGAACATATGGGTCAAATGCAGTTTTTGGCTTATAACTCAAAAACCAAAGCATTTAGAGCAAATCTGAAATGGGGTAATATTGTTTATCAGGTCAAGATCTATCTGCCCTGAAATTTTCAGATGAATCAGACAACCTGTTGTTGGGTTACTGCTCCTGAATTGGTAATTTTAAAGAAATTTTGCTGTATTTGGTTATTAACTTGAATATTACATGTATTATAGATAGAGATAAACTGTAAACAGCAATAATGTTCAGCAAAGTAAGATTTACAAATAAGTCAACATGACGGAAATTGTCAGTTGACCCCTTTAGGAGTTATTGCCCTTTATAGTCAATTTTTAACCATTTTTCGTAAATCTTAGTAATCTTTTACAAAAATCTTCTCCTCTGAAACTACTGGGCCAAATACTTCCAAACTTTAACTGAATATTCCTTAGGGTATCTAGTTTGTAAATTGTATCCGAAGTAATGATCTATCAACAAACATGGTCGCCATTGCTAAAAATAGAACATAGGGGTCAAATGCAGTTTTTGGTTTATAACTCAAAAACCAAAGCATTTAGAGCAAATCTGACATGGGGTAATATTGTTTATCAGGTCAAGATCTATCTGCCCTGAAATTTTCAGATGAATCAGACAACCTGTTGTTGGGTTGCTGCCCCTGAATTGATAATTTTAAGGAAATTTTGCTGTTTTTGTTTATTATCTTGAATATAATTATAGATAGAAATAAACTGTAAACAGCAATACTGTTCAGCAAAGTAAGATCTTCAATTAAGTCAATTTGACCAAAATTGTCAATTGACCCCTTAAGGAGTTATTGCCCTTTAAAGACTTTTTTCACAATTTGTTCATCATGTTGACTTACTTTAAAAAATCTTCTCCTTTGAAACTGCTGTATCAATTTCAGCCAAACTTAGGCTAAATGAGTTTCAGAGTATCTAGTATAAATTTTATATTTTATTTCCTTGTATGTCAAGAAACATAGCTCCTATGGCTAAAATAGAACATAGGAGAAAATGATTATTTTTTTTGGCTTTTGAAGAAAATAGGACGATCCAAAAAACATTTAAATAAATTGAAAAGCCAAAATAATCATTGATGAGAGATTTAACCAAAAGAATTAAGGTGAGCGATTCAGGCTCTTGTGAGCCTCTTGTTAATATTGGATGTGTAAAGCACAAACAAATTTATTTAGTTTTTTGACACGATTAATCAGATTATTTTTATTTTATTTTATAACACTACCTTTATATTGTTATGGAAATTGAAAAAAAAAAGAATTTCGATTGCTCTGAAATTGTACTTCAGCGTTCAATACCATAAGTAGAAGGCTAGGATTCATTTTGGGGGTTATGGTACTAACAGTTTAGGAATGAAGGAACAAAAAAGGGACAAAAACAATCATCTTAACTTTGTAGTTTCCGGACAATTACTTGTGTGTAAATTTTTGGATCTTTCTGGCATTGTGCCACAAGGAACAATATAACAAATAAAGGGAAGACTCGGGGATAATTGTCCCAAACATGCAGAAATAAGGGGCAAAGAAATGTCAATTTTTTCCCTCTAATTTCCAGACAATATCTTTTGTTTAAGTGTATGGATTATGGCTCATTACCACAAAGGAAAGACTGGGATTTGGTTTGATGGTTCTAATTTTTTTAAGGGGTTCATATCTCTTTTATTCTTTTTTAAATTTCAAATGTTTGAAAGTTTCAAGAAGTAACCTTCAGTTGCACAGTATTGCGCATACGATTTGTAAAATTTACCTTTACCTTGTGTCAGAAAACTATATAACATCATTTCACAATTCACATTCAGATAGTATCAAGCTTTAATATTGTGTCCAAATTTGCCCAAACTGTTCAGGGTTCGACCTTTTCGGTCAGCGAAGCATTTTAAATGTTTTACTACAAAACGAGCTGATGTGATTAAAAGTTCCTGTTGCTTTCTTCATATGGTGAGCCAGGCCAGCATAGGCGTATCCAGGGGTGCCTGGAAAAATTTGGTTGATTATATATATAGGGAATCACTAAAGCGTAACTGGTTCCGCCACTGCCCAGTTCTGCTTTTGAAGTGTTTGGAACAATGAGAACACATCAGGCTTTCTCCATGCTATCAGTTTTCATGCTCATTGAAAAGTCTTAAAATTTTAATTCACACTGGTCACATTTGTGTAACTCATTAATGTGGATCTTTTTATGCCTGGGAAAACAAGCTACCCATTTTGTCTTGAAAGGACAATACGTGCATAGATATGAAGACCCCTCCTTCTTAACTTTAGTTCATCTTCACTTGCCTCCCGTATTGTAGAACCCCACATGCTTCAATATTCATATTCTGAAGGAAAGATAGTTTTAGCTCGATTATTGCTTGCATGTTCTTTACTGTATAAAATGAAACGACATGTGACATAAGTTATCCAAAGTCATCAAAGCGTGAAATACAAGTCAAGTCTGACAAAAATATAAACTGATAAAGTTGCATGGGTACATGATGTACGTGTTGTAGAGCACCCTTGATACTACCGCAGAGGTCGAACCCTGAAAAGTTTGGGGTAAGTATGTACACAACATTTAAGCAAGACAAGAAATAAAGAAAATGTTGAATATCGGACCCTTTGGACCTCAATGTGGACCATTTCGATAATTTGGCCCAAAATACCGAAATCCCATTATTAAAAACACGGTGAGATTCAGCATGCCAAAGTACCCCAAATATTCAATTATTGTTGAAATTCAAAAGAATATATTTCTTGACAGTTAGGACCCCACAAACTTGTTAAATGGACCAAAAAAATAATAAACACATTCATGTATGGATTCAGCCTACCAAAGAACCTCAAGTTTTATTCTGGACCCTGTGGGCCAATTTAATACCGGACCCAAAATCAAAAATCTTACGTCAAAACCTCGTTCAAATTGGTCAAGAAGTGATTAATAAAAAATATTAGAAAAGCATTGTTGTTTTTTTATCCCTTTTTATCCAATTCTATTTCGATAGACATGATAGATGTACGTATTCGGTGATGAAGTGTCATTGCATTGGATAAATATAACTGCAATTTAAATAAAGATGCTGATGAATTATAAAAAAAAACTATGACATGCTTCTTCTGCTTTGTAAATAGACCCATACTCGAAATCCAATGATAAAATTTGTTTGCACATGCGTATTATGACTACTGCAGAAACATGACTTTTATCAAATTGGCATGCATTTTAAAATATATTTCTTTAATCTAGGTACCCGCCTAAGAAGAAACCGTAAACATCTTAAAACGACAAAAGCAACATTTCAACCAGAAAATGAAATTGAACAACATTTGGATGTAAATACACCTCAACAAGAAATCCGAAATGATCCTATCACTGAAAATTTCAAACAAGAAACAAACCCGTTCAAAATTAGGAAATTCAAATCGAAAGGAAATCCGTTGAACCAACTTGTAGCACAAGATCAGGAAGATCCGTTCAAGTGCCGATCAAATATAATGATTATGTATGTAATTCAATCAGTGTAAATCAGAAGGAAAGGAAATTTATGTTTAGAAAATATGTGAAATCTAAGTGAAAGCAAAATAGCAAAATATATGTGAAAATATGTGAAAGCAAATTAGCAAAATAGCAAAATATATGTGAAATCTAAGTGAAAGCAAAATAGCAAAAACATGTGCCTATAAAATATAATCAAAAATATATAGAAATGTCAATAATGTTGTGATGAAAGTGAAAATTTAAGATATCTAGTGAAATCTAAGATATCAAGTGAAAAATCTATAATATCTAGTGAAACCTAAGATATCAAGTGAAAAATCTATAATATCAAGTGAAAATTTAAGATACCCAGTGAAAATGTAATATATCAAGTGAAATCAAAGATATCAAGTGAAAATCTAAGATATCAAATGTCAAATCAGTGAAAGTTCTAAAATATTGTTGTCAGTCCTTGTCATATTATTTAGTAATTCTCGTCAGTAGATCTAGTCATTTTTTTTCATTCAATACTCAGTAGAATAGTTGTGTTATCTTTGAAAAATAAACATGGTAACTAGTTAAAACATTTACTAAATTTTATCATCGGTATAAAGACATCATTCGTAAATATAGCTCAACATGCAGACTTCTAATACGTTCAGGTATTTCACATCCAATTTTTTATGGAAATATTCTTTATAAAGCACAAAGGTGTCAGTATTCACCTCAGAAACTTACAAAACCTTTGAATAGACTTATTAAGAAGGGATATAATTACGATACTGTTGTCAAGTCATTAAAGATTGCATATTTTGGCGTTAATACTGAGTCACTGATAAGGTCTTTGCATCGGAACTAAACACATTTATTCTAAAAACAGTTGTTGGCATGACACGGGTTATGTTCTTCTCATATATGTTATGATGGTATGATACTAAACCCCTAACGGGAAGGATTGTGCCTGATGTTCATATGATGAAGTCATAATCTTTCAGTCAGTTTAATTGAAGTCTGGAGCTGGCATGTCAGTTAACTGCTAGTAGTCTGTTGTTATTTATGTATTATTGTCATTTTGTTTATTTTCTTTGGTTACATCTTCTGACATCAGACTCGGACTTCTCTTGAACTGAATTTTAATGTGCGTATTGTTATGCGTTTACTTTTCTACATTGGTTAGAGGTATAGGGGGAGGGTTGAGATCTTACAAACATGTTTAACCCCGCATTTTTGCCCCTGTCCCAAGTCAGGAGCCTCTGGCCTTTGTTAGTCTTGTATTATTTTAATTTTAGTTTCTTGTGTACAATTTGGAAATTAGTATGGCGTTCATTATCACTGGACTAGTATATATTTGTTTAGGGGCCAGCTGAAGGACGCCTCCGGGTGCGGGAATTTCTCGCTACATTGAAGACCTGTTGGTGACCCTCTGCTGTTTTTTTTTTTTTTATTTGGTCGGGTTGTTGTCTCTTTGACACATTCCCCATTTCCATTCTCAATTGTATTAAGAACAATTACAATAACATTAATAGTTATGATTAATGATCAGTATTAACATTCTTTAAAAGGAGACAATTTATGATACAAAAAACAAAGCTTTAAGACATTAAGAAGTGACAATTTATACCTTGAGTGAAATCCATTAGAACTTTATTAACAATAATGAAGATGTGACAACTTAAACTTTAATAGTGAAATCCAATAGAACTTTATCTGTATTGCACACATTGAATCAGACTTTATTCTTAAAGAGAGAACTGTAATTTAATTTAATTTAATTTGAGTTGAACAGCAAACTTACAAATAACTCTCTTCAAAAAAGGGGGGATGTCATGTATTGGTCTTACATTGTATTGTGTTATCAGATGTATCTGTATGTTGTAATCTCTTATGTGAAGTCATTAAACATATCTACCATGCTGCACTGAGTTATATGATAGGGGGACATGATAGGGGCGGGCCCCCTCTAATTCACATGCCCGCACATGCCAACATCTTTTTGGAGCTCGCTGTGTTGCAAGTACAATGCATTTTGGGTTTGAAGGAAATAAGATCCGATCGTATAAGTTGCTGCCTTCAATAATAATATCATTTATAGTCGTGGACGTCCAGCTAGAGGGTTCATTGTCAGATATAGCTAGAACTGTACATTGTAAAAAGCTAATATTGCAACACTGACATTATAGTACACTGAAACCAGTAGCTACAAAGTATACCGTGTAGCTATACCGTGATGTTTGGTGTAGGCTTCTTGGCACACAAGAAACCATATTGCTCACCTTGTAAGTTTTGTATTCTTCTAATCAGTCAGCTGTTTTCCTATCGTCGGTTTTGTTTATTTACACCAGAAATCAATGAAGCGATGAAAACGCGGGAAACGAAATGACATCTTCGGTAAATTCCGTGATTTTAATATTTTCTAATCAATATGTCCAAGCATTGAAAAATAAATGATTATTATATTTATACATAGAGCATACGTTTTGTGTATTTACTATTTAAAATCTAAGCTTTCGAAGAAATCTATCACTTAAGTATCTCAATCATTCAACCGTTTTGATACACAGTATAAAGTGTAGATTATGTGTATTACTGTTCTATTTTTAAAGAATATCAATGATACATAAATATACCAAAATTGCAACATAATTTCAAGATTACATGATTTCATTATCACAGAATTATATTGATTTAATTAATTGCACCAAATTGACAGTGCTTCGTGAATTAACATTATAGCTCTTTCCGATAGCAAATGAACACTTCATTATAACTTATACCGATGACCTACTATCATGATATTTATCCGATCCCTCACGCGTTGACACATAATGCATACCACTCAATAATAGCCAATCAGACGTGAATATAGCCTTCATTTTCCCCAGAATCCTTCCGGAAGCAACCACGAAGCAGCCATTAAACATTATTTATAACCAATGAAATACCGTTAACAGATTTACCACATTCCAGACGTCCGGCCTCTGACTAATCAGACTGCATGGTGATACGGTAATTAATCATTGTTAATTATGTGGAAAACAAAAGGTCCTGGAGTGGTGTAATTTTTAATCTACACCGTTGTCCTATATATTAGCTATATATAAAGTTGAATTCTTTGATTTGTCGTTTTTACCCCATGACGGCTGACAAATTGGACCTCGTTATTTTAGTGTTATAGATAATGTAGTAAAATATCGAATGGTCACAAATAAATGCTAAAATGTCAGGTATACCCGATGCACTTCATCCATCAAGAGACACGTCTCAGTCATTGCAGCTGAACAGACGTGCTGGGTCAGCTCTCCTTTACCCGCTATCTTCGATGAGGGTTTACCTATAGAGGAATCAACGAATTGAGGAATCAACGAATTACTACTTTCGATGACAGAAACCAATCCAACGCTGTACACAGTCAGAATACATTAGGCATTATCTGCGTTACCCGCGTCAGCATACACTCCAAAACTCATTTTGAATGGGGGAGTGTTATGCCGACTGACGTTCGAGGGTTGTATCCGAGGTGTTGAATAATGGACCTATAGTTGTTTTAAAATTTGTGTGTCATTTTGGTCTCTTGTGGAGAGTTGTCTTATTTGCAATCATACCACATCTTTTTTTATACTTCATTTCACTGTCTCACGACTTTTGTCCTGATAATGTTTCCTGTCATCGTTAATACTACATCCGCGACTCATCTACCAGTACTCCATCATCAAGGTTAGCGGACTGCCAAGCTGTTCAAACTGGCCATGAAAGCAGCCGTTGTGAAGATATAACATCAAAATAGTCAACAAACCAAACCTAATAAACTCACAAAACCAAGATGGCGGCCTAACACAATGGCGGCCTCCACCTGTTCCTGACCGTCTGCATAAAATATTCAAACGCTTAATGAACGTCTTCGGGCAACGTGCAATGGCTGTATAGCATTTTACAAATGTAATATCAATGGTTTATTCCGAGGAATATTATGTTATATGATGTAATATGTTAATATGGAATGGATAAATAAATTCTAAAATGGCAAGTGTTCCCGAAACGGTGTTATTACGTTCAATTCAAATTCTTTATTAATGGTTTATTCCTTGGAATATAATTATATAATATGATGTTATAGTAGTGAAATGTGAAATGGTCAAATAAATTCAAAAATGGCAAGTGTTATTATGCTTTATTAATGATTTATCCCTTGGAATATTATATAATATGAATTATCAATATTTACTAAAAGTACAACAAATGTTGCGTTATTTAATGAAATGTACTTTTATAAAGAACCCTGTAAAGCCATTTGTCTCCTGGGAATTTCTAAAATATTTGTTTTCTAGTCATTAATTTGATAGATTTCAGCTTAACACAAAATGCCTTCCATTTCTCCTTGGAATAATAATCAAAATAAGAATCGAACATTACGGTACATTCCAGGCGCGGATCCAGAGGGGGGGGGGTTCCGGGGGTTGGAACCCCCCCTTTTTTTTGGCCGATCAATGCATTTGAATGGGAGCATAAAGCTGGAACCCCCCTTTACTCTGGGTTGGGACCCCCCCCCCCTTTTAAAATGGCTGGATCCGCCCCTGCATTCAATACTCAGAAAACAATTAATTCTGTTTTAGTATCGGTTTCTGGGAAAATAAACAAAACCTTACATAAAAACCCATGATGAAGTCTATCATCTATGATCTTCAACTGTTAACACTGCCAATACCATAAATATCTGCTTTAGAGAACTGTCAACTATGAGGGGCCTGATGGATTATTGTCGTTCTTTGTGATCGGCGCTTTTTCGCTATCGTGATCCGCGCGTTTTTCTACAAAAATTTTTTTCTATATTTTCGTAATCCGTGATCATGGAAATTTATTTTTTGTGAATCGTGATTGACAAAAAATCAACTCGTGAATCGTGATGAGACCCCCCTCCCCCACCAGGCCCCTCAACTATTACGTAAGGAAAACAACCTTGGGATTTTTTTCTTTTTAAAATAGATAGAAGGACCATGCATCATATGTATGGATATGACAATCTCCCATTGGCAGTTTCTCAACTATGAAGACAGGACAAGGACCTACTAGTTCTTGTATTTATAACATGGCAAATAATTGGTGTCTGACTTTTAATCATCAAAACGTTTTTTCTCATATAAAAATCTGATTTATTTAAAAGGATCTGCTATGACTAAGACTTTTACGGTTTAGATTACATTTTGCTGAGATGTCAACGACCAATGCAGTAAATTAACGGAAATTGCCTTTTAAAAACACTATTGTCTATAAATCAGATTAATGGCTTTGTAAATATTATAGATCCAGTTTCTTTCTCAGTGAGTTTGCTGGGAATTAATTCCACGTGAATGACTATTTCTAGTTTAGTCAGCAGAAGTTGTGGGTTGTGCTAAGATTAAACCTTTTATTTCTTTTTTTATTAGAGCGTCACTGATGAGTCTTTTGAAGACGAAACGAGCGTCTGACATAAAAAATTTATAAGCCAGGTATCTTATTTTTTTTAAGACACAATAATGTGTAAACGTACTATCTTTCGAGCGTAACCAGCGAGTCTCTTGTTATTTTCTCCGCTTCATTGATGAGGTTATTAACACTACTAACACTATATAACTAGAAAATGCATTTACACTTCGAAAAATTTACTGTTACTATGTTCACACGCCAAAACCCCTTAGAATGGTATAATATAGAATACATAACAGAGGCGGATACTACAAATGAAGATCAAGGTCAAACTTATAAACGGAAAACCAACTGACCGTTGACCGCCATGACAAGCACAAATTTAAAATAGACAACACAATGCCATACACTAGTCTACAAAATACAATATAGACAACACCATGACAACCACTAGTCTACAAAATACAACATAGACAACACCATGACAACCACCAGTCTATAAACTACAACATAGACAACGCCATGACAAACACATGTCTACAAAATACACCATAGACAACGCCATGCCAAACACTAGTCTACACAATACCACATAGACAATGCCATGTCAAACATTAGTCTACAACATACAACATAGACAACGCCATGACAACCACCAGTCTACATAATACAACATAGACAACGCAATGGCAAACACTAGTCTACAAAATACAACATAGACAACGAAGTGACAAACACTTGTCGACAAGATACAACATAGACAACGCCATGACAAACATTAGTCTATAAAATACAACATAGACAACGCCATGAAAAACACAAGTCTACAAAATACAACATAGACAACGCTGTGACAATCACTAGTCTACTAATTTCAAATACAACATAGACAACGCCATGACAAACATTAGTCTACAAAATGCAAAATAGACAACGCCATGGCAAACACTAGTCGACAAAATAAAACATAGAAAACGCCATGACAATCACTAGTCTACAAAATACAACATAGACAATGCCATGTCAAACATTAGTCTACAAAATACAACATAGACAACGCCAGGGCAAACACTAGTCGACAAAATAAAACATAAACAACGCCAAGACAATCACTAGTCTACAAAATACAACATAGACAACGCCATGTGAATCACTAGTCTACAAAATACAACATAAACAACGCCATGGAAAACACAAGTCTACAAAATACAACATAGACAACGCCATGACAACCACTAGTGTACAAACTACAACATAGACAACGCCATGCAAAACACAAGTCTACAAAATACAACATAGAAAACGCCATGACAATCACTAGTCTCTAAAATACGACATAGACAACGCCATGACAAACACTAGTCTACAAACTACAACATAGACAACGCCATGCAAAACACAAGTCTACAAAATACAACATAGACAACGCCATGCAAAACACAAGTCTACAAAATACAACATTGACAACGCCATGACAATCACTAGTCTACAAAATACAACATAGAAAACGCCATGACAATCATTAGTCTACAAAATACAACATAGAAAACGCCATGAAAAACACAAGTCTTCATTTTTCTCGGATCCCATTATTACTGGTATTACTTGTCGTTTATTGAACATTTACACACATAATCTATTGGATAGGTCTATTTGATCGCACCACGTGACCACCCGATAATGTTTCAAAACAGATGATCGCACCACGACCCAATAATGTTTCAAAACAGATGATCGCACCACGACCCAATAACGTTTCAAAACAGATAATCGCACCACGACCCAATAACGTTTCAAAACAGATAATCGCACCACGCACCACGACCCAATAATGTTTCAAAACAGATGATCGCACCACGACCCAATAATGTTTCAAAACAGATGATCGCACCACGACCCAATAATGTTTCAAAACAGATGATCGCACCACGACCCAATAATGTTTCAAAACAGATGATCGCACCACGACCCAATAATGTTTCAAAACAGATGATCGCACCACGACCCAATAATGTTTCAAAACAGATAGTAGGAATAGGCATTAAAAGATGTGATATATATGATTTATCAAATTCCTTTTAACAAAGTGAAATTTACAAACTATATTTAACAAATTGAAATTTACAAGCTACATTAAACAAATTGAAATTTACAAATATGCTTCAGCTACAACAACAATGCAATTAAAAAAAATACGCCAAACCAATCGATACCATACTGCGCAAAAAAGTGCGTTGAAATTTGTTTTAATTTCCTTTCTGCAATTATTATGACCTTAAGAATGTTTGCATTAAAGTCTACACCAGTGTTGCTTCTAATATTAATAACACCTCGACGAAACATAATGTTAATGTCTATCTAAAGTATGTCATTGTGGTAAAATGTACTTTTATAACAGATCGTAGGAAGATATTTGTCCCTTAGGAATTACATGAAATATCTCGTTAACATTTTTTCATTCAAAATAAAACATAATCAAATTTTGTTTTCATTTAATTAGATACATTAGTTCGACAATATCTCATTAATAAATCTTTCTCTCGTAGAACTTACTTTGTTGTATGTTACAGGAAATCCTAAAACATAATTTGTCATCAATGAGGGAGGACGTCTGAAGTAAAACATCAAACCAATCATTTCATTTATTTGATTGTTGGTGTTTTAATGCCACTTTTAATCACTGCATTTAGACTATTTCCTGGCGGCCAGTGTTTATACCCTGAGTGAGGCTATTTCCTGGCAGCCAGTTTTTATGCCCTGAGTGAGGCTATTTCCTGACGGCCAGTTTTTATGCCCTGAGTGAGGCTATTTCTGACGGCCAGTTTTTATGCTCTGAGTGAGGCTTTTTCCTGACGGCCAGTTTTTTTGCCCTGAGTGAGGCTATTTTCTGGCGGCCAGTGTTTATGCCCTGAGTGAGGCTATTTCCTGACGGCCAGTTTTTATGCCCTGATTGCCCGGTAAACCATGAAACGATCAATACTCAGAATATTCGTGAAAAGTTCAAATACTGCCGATCATTCTACTTACAAAATATGCTTTAACTTATCTTTTGGTAGAGTAGGAAGGCATGTAACGCAACAAAATAATGATATATACAAAAGCATTATTTTGGCTAATAAAAGCCGTCTTCCGACTGTAGAAAAAAACGAAATATCATACATAGTGGGCAAAGGGAGACTATTCTATTACAATATAGCACAAGTACATTTTAGATTGGATTTGTTAATTGCAAACCAATAATCTATTAAGATAAAGATATAAAAGAGATCTGATAGGGTGAACTTTGCAAACGTCTTCGTATTCAAGTACCTATAGTTAGAACGAAGATTTGAAATAATATTTATTTTTTAAACTGACAACTAGTATATAATTTTTGTCCGACACTGAGGTGTTTTCTGCATTTAGTCATCTCATTGTTTGTATCGTTAATAAAAAAATCCTTTTCTCTTTAAAATTTCCTCATCCGAATTTTTGATGTTTGATGTTTGAGCTCTTTATTCTATATTCACAAGTCTCTAATCAAAGGTTCCCCTCGATAGATATATTACTTTGTTGTCTATTATGGAATTTGACGTCATCACTACACGTGTAAAGCGGAACGTTTAATCGGAGTCTTTATATGATGATTGACCGTCGTCCTCAATCTCCGGCGCAAAGTTCATATCCGTTCCATACATGCTCCGCAATACTGCTCTTAATATGAGTCATATTGAGTGTAGTGTATCGGAACGGATATTTGATCTCTGCGCTGGAGATTGGACGTCACGGTCACATGACTAAATTATGTCTATGGGTTGAAAACAAAATAACGTCAGCCAATCAGAAGACATGTTACATCCAAAATTAAATTATTCCAATCTAAAACAACAAATTATTGCTAAGGTCTAGAAGACGAATGCTCGAGGAGGGATGACATTGTTTAGGTTTTTTTTAGGGAGGTAAACAAGTTGTTGTTTTACTACGTATAAATATAAATGTTAAATGTACTCTTAATGTCGGATAACTAGTGCTTCTGTATATGTTATAAAATGAATGTTCAGCTTCGAATTTTCAGTGCTATTACCTCCCCATCGCAAACTACCGGTTCGCAAACTAGAATAAATCTTATATAACAAACTTCATCTTATCTACTGCGTGTTATCCCATGTATCTAAATTATGAAAAATACAATTTTATATTTATATTAATATTTTTCTTTTTTTGGGTTTTAATCAGGTATCAATAAAAATTGATAAATGGGGTCACTTGTGTAGTGCAGTGACAAATTCAAAAGGGACACATGTACACAATTCAAAGATTAGAATAATCATATTTCTTACTGATTAGATCAGAATGGCCAAAACAAAAATACAGAAGAAAGAATTAAAGACTCCTCCCCCCATCCCCCACCCCCACGCATACATGCTCATTAGCTGTTTTTTGTATTCAAAAGGAGTATTCGTTCAAAGTGTTGTTCATATATATAATGGACAACATATACCATGTCCTCTCAGCCGTCATAGTAATTTCATTTCAATGAAAGAAAGTATTTTAAAGCTTCCCTCCCTGTGCAATATGATATTAAACTCGTTAGGCAGAATATTTTTCAGGAATACTTGCATAATTGTTTAATCGTACAAAATTCTGTATTAAATTTATATCTATAATACAAGTGTCATATCTTGATTATTGAAAAGTAGATAAACATCGTCCTAATTCGCAATCCGTAATAATTATTTAAAATGTTTACTTGGCATGCCATACTCGATAAAAGTGCGGACGTGAAAGAAAGCACTCTTGTCAGTTTACGATACACTAACGATGATACACAGGACGTAACTTGCGATCATAGTAGTTATTTACGATGCTTTGTGTAACACACGTAACGGGAACGTAGAACAACACGTAAACTGATCGTAAACTGATGATCGTAAGTAGACTTTTATAGATTACTTATCATTATACCACAGGAGTTTGAAATCCTATCAATAAGGGGGTAAAAATATACCAAAGTCGACTATCACAGTAGAGCTTCTCGCTTCTCTCTTCGAGAGAAGCTCTACTGTGATAGTCGACTTTGGTATATTTTTACCCCCTTATTGATAGGATTTCAAACTCCTGTGATTATACATGTAAAAGATTTATAAAAAGAAAAATGGGGGTCACCGGGCAAAATTTTCAAGGCATTCAAATGGATAAAACCAGAGGATTCCGAAAATCTGTCAAAAAATCCAAAACATGACAAGCCAGCTTCCTTAAGAATGCTCTGTGAAACGGTGGCCTGATGTTCATATGATGAAATCATAATCTTTCAGTCAGTTTAATTGCAGTCTGGAGCTGGCATGTCAGTTAACTGCTAGTAGTCTGTTGTTATTTATGTATTATTGTCATTTTGTTTATTTTCTTTGGTTACATCTTCTGACATCAGACTCGGACTTCTCTTGAACTGAATTTTAATGTGCGTATTGTTATGCTTTTACTTTTCTACACTGGTTAGAGGTATAGGGGGAGGGTTGAGATCTCACAAACATGTTTAACCCCGCCGCATTTTTTGCGCCTGTCCCAAGTCAGGAGCCTCTGGCCTTTGTTAGTCTTGTATTATTTAAATTTTAGTTTCTTGTGTACAATTTGGAAATTAGTATGGCGTTCATTATCACTGAACTAGTATATATTTGTTTAGGGGCCAGCTGAAGGACGCCTCCGGGTGCGGGAATTTCTCGCTACATTGAAGACCTGTTGGTGACCTTCTGCTGTTGTGTTTTTTTATTTTGGTCGGGTTGTTGTCTCTTTGACACATTCCCCATTTCCATTCTCAATTTTATGTACACGTATAATTCACAAGCCAATGTGTACGTACATGTATCATTTACTAGTAAAGATGTGCGTACATGTAGCATTTACAAGTAAATAAATTCGTACATTTACCATTTACTAGTAAAGGTGTACGTACATGTATCATTAACAAGTAACGGTGTATGTGCATGTACATGTACCAAAGGCAACATTATATACTGTGTAGATTCATGCTCAAAGACAAGTAATAGTATCCATAAAACGATGTATACATATGGAAACGTGAATCTAACCCTCACTTAATTTTAAAAGTTCGTGTAGCTTTAATCCAGAAAAGCGCTTCTTTTTTTAGAATACAGATTGAGGCGGCATTACATGTACATGACATTTTGGTTTTTTTTTCAATCATGAAAACTTTACGATTAGAATGAAGGTTTTTCGGTGTCGGAGGCGAAAGATACCAGAGGGACATTGAAACTCACAAGTCGAAAACAAATTGACAACACCATAGTTAAAAAAGAAAAAGACCAACACACAAACAATATATTTACTGTGCCAAAACACAACATAGAAAACTAAAGACTAAACAACACGAATCCCATTTAAAAAAAACCAAACTTTTAGGTGTACCGGAAGGGTATGCGGATCCTGCTCCACATGTGGTCGTGTTGCTCGTGTTAGTACATATCAGGTAATAGGTCTAATTCGGTAGGTTACATTCGTAAATAGTGGGACCGGATTATAGTTACGGCATATTAGGAACATAATAAAAATACATGTATTTGGAATGTTTGGTTTTTTTTTCTGTTGAAGGGTATGACTTTTCAAAGCTTGGAGAAGCATTCGATTTTATGAATGAAGATGGAGATAATTATGATGGAAAATGGTTAGAAGATAATCTACTTCCCACTAAATACAAAAACAAAGGTAAAAATTGATTTAGTCTAGACTTTCATCTTCAGATTTTCGTCATGTGTTATTATTTTGGGTCATTGTTATTTGAAAATGTTTGTGTTGGTGGTATATTTTTGTTTTGATTTGTTTGATTCATTCTTTAAGTTAACACTTTCCATTTTTGCTTTATATGGGTCAATATGCGCATTAGATTCTCCATAGGCCATAATGTTAACGTTTTCTTCTGTTGCTCAGGCCATATCGTAAACTTGGATATGTATGATAGCTCGTTTTGAAGCTGAGACACTTGGACATATGTGGTGCGATTTTCGGGGTGGCAAGTGTGATTCGTTTTCCCGTCAAGTGCCCAACCCCGAAAGATAGTGAAAAATGTCACTCTCCACAGGAAATAATCCCAAAATTCTGACCATAAAAATCATTAAAAAATATGTCCTTTGTAATTTTTTGATCAGGTTTATTTTTGTATACTTTTTTTCACATCACATCAGCTCTATAAAACACCAGTCCTAGTTCATTTATGTCAATTTTTAAAATCACAGCTCCCACATATGCATGGCGAACTAATTTTTGAATGAGAGTCAAAAATCTGTGTTCCTCAACTCAAGGTCCTTTAGGGGTCTTGTCCCATATTATATGGTATGAATATATACATGTAGTAAATATCAGCAATGGTTTAAAGCATTTTATTCATGTGAAAATGCCGCTTAAAGTAAAGAGATGTTCGAAGTTGCTTCTTTATACGGTTTTATTTTTCAAGCCGGTGCAAATGAAAAATTCCATTAATGAAATAAAACAAAATTTTAGATACATGAACAATTTTAAATTTTTGTGAAGAATTGTCTGCAACAATAGCACAAAATGACAATTTGATGTCTTGTAAAATGATTTAAATATATAAAAAGAAGATGTGGTATGATTGCCAATGAGACAACTCTCCACAAGAGATCAAAATGACACAGAAATTAACAACTATAGGTCACTGTACGTCCTTTATCAATAAGTTTCTTCTATTTCTTAAAATTAAGCAATGCTCTCTCTGCCAGATGACGTCTCCAATCTTTGCTAGTGAAATTGTAAATATTTCGTTTCTTGTTTCTGTCTCTTTTCCCCAATTACACGTTTATATATGTTTGTTGTTATTTGGTAATTTCGCTCCCTCAATTGATATTCAAATGCTTCTTGATTTGTCTTTTATTATGTGAAAGATGTAGGTAGTATATCGCAAGCTATTTTTCTTTTCATAATCTTATTTTATCAACACTTTAACCCTGGAACTATTATACTGTATACTATAGAAAAGTCCAAGAATTTGGTTTTATTTAATTTTTCTTAAACAGTGACTTATAATTACATTATAATTCATATAATTATTGATTTTAACGTATAAGTAAGTCCACAATCTGAACATCAATCCCGATTTTATGGAAAATGTTAACTATATCATTATTTAAAAAATCTCTAACAAAAATCATGTTTGAAAAAGAAATACGTCCTCTTATGCTGCCGTTGCAAACTTTCAATAATTTAAAGTTGGTCGGGGTCTAAATTATTTTTTTTAAAAAGAAAACATTTTCATTGATTAAATTTTTTAAATCTGGATTGTTTTATCAGGCAAATAATTTAGAAAACACATGTTATGTAGGTATTTACATATTTTGCACATAAATCAGGCCGTTAGTTTTCTCGTTTGAATTGTTTTACATTTGTCATTTCGGGGCTTTTCATAGCTGACTATAAGGTAAGGGTTTTGCTCATTGTTGTTTGCATATAGAAATTATTAATTGGTCTTATACGGCCGCATCTTCTACTTTATTGTGAAAATGAGAACCGTGATTCTGTATTGTTTTGTTTTTGCTTTCGGAAACATATTTTGCAAGCTATCCTTTCATCTGATATTTTTCACAAACTCAAGCTTCAAAAAAGGGTCGGCAATCAATACTTTTTTTTTTAAATATTTGAAATTAGAGAATTTGGCAAAGTATGGAAAACTTTTACACAGACCAATACCTACATCACAGATTACCAGCAGGTCGAAATCCGATTTTGAATAATACAACTTTTTTTTTTTATTAGATGTGATTTTTTTTAAGTAACTGCTATATGTGCATGTTTACATAGGTCAGTGTTTTCTCAAGCGAACAACTATGGACCGTCAGGAATGCATTTCATGCATTTTTTATATACTGTTCAATATTTTTGGTTCCGCGCTTCCATTTTCAACATATAACTGAGTATCGGTTTACACAAAATCTTCTTTGACATTCATCTGATTATTTTTAAGTTTTCGGTTTCAATCTTTTTGGTTTCGTTTTTACATTGTTTTAAAAGTATAATCAAAGTACTGAAGTACTGAACCTCGGATGACCGCAAGTTCTTGTGGATGGTCACAAGCACTTGTCTCAGAAAAAAATCACATTTCTATACCGGAAAACTGAGGTTTATGTACAGAGATATATTTTTTCTGAGACAAGTTCGTGCGTGGATGATGAATAAATGAAAAGGAATTCAACTTCACTGCCTTAATATCTATTATATTGTGGTGGTACAAATACGTATACTCTGGTTTGTTGTTATATATTATATTTATAATTGTATATAGCAGTTACATGTATGTATAATTTTCATCCAATTGTATATCATTCTATTCTACGATTCTAATAAAAGTGCAGTACAAGTGCATGGTGGACACTCTTCTAAAAAATGTATAACAATTCGATTTTTCCAATAGATTGGATTTGAGTAGACATTCATATTTTCCCAAAAAAACTTTCTTGTGATATTCTTCCGCAATTTTTCTGTACGTGTGCATTTTTAATGCATATAAATATTTGTAACGACATTATATTCTCGTATTATAAATTTCTGTTCTTATGAGTATTCATTGAAGAAGAGAATTTATAACAAGCGATAAGAAATGTTATTTTGCACTCGATGGTATCCGCGTATTTATACGATCGGTTACCAGTCAAAAACGAAAGTCAAATCTCTATGGCAACAATACATCGGAATGCCCTCACGGTCATCGCGATGTAAAAATTAAAATTCAAGCTATGTTTTGTGGCGTTCTGCGAAGATGATAAAAAAGATCTTCTTTACACCGCAGATTGATTGGTTGATTTTTTTTCTAGAATGAGTTGGGAGTGTCTGTAAATTAATACCTTGGAGCTAACTGCTATATGTTTGTGTGCCATCCATCATGTATGTCGGACAACTACTCTCTCACTCTCTCTCTTTCGTTTTTTCTCAAATTATGGTAAAAGAAAAGTTTCAATTTCAATATACTAGTTTCATCACATGCCTATGTACCAGGCAATTCTGTTGGAGATTCGAGAAAATAATCTTCATTCTGCCACACTACTTCTAAATGTAATAACCTTATTTTTCAAACACATATTGCTAGGTAGATGACTAGGAATTGTTCTACTCACAGTAGATAAAAAATTATTGTTAGCTATACTGAAATATTTATAACACAAGTATTTCTCTGATAAAACGTTTTGTTAAATGAGTCGATGCGACACAAAAAATGATTGCACGTTTTACTGAAATGTTCACGACTAAGGTGTACTTTTTCTCATAATTTTTTTGTGAGAATTTTCATTCATGTGTATAGCTTCGAATCTTTTAATAGCAACGCTAGGAATTACAGATACTATCTGGCTTAGGAGGATAATTAAGAAGATCTCACTTTTGATCGCATTTTCTTTTTCAATGTATCTTGCTTTTATAAAGTGGGAGTGTGGTTATAGTAAGTTATCTCTTTTTTATACCTCCGGGCCCTTGTCTTTATATCCGAGTTAAATATTTCGACATCTCACCTGCATGAATTAATGCAGATCTGTATTTTAATGCATATTAAACGAGAACTTTATTTTAAATAGATCAGACTATATCATGAAATTATGTTATGCCAAATATGCAAGAAAATTCGTATATACAGTTTAACGTTATTATAACACGAACGTCAAATTACGGTTACGGGGACATTTCATTGGACATCTTAGATCGTTTCGGATTTTCTAACTGCAACTCAAACAAAAGTACATATCATATCAATTTAAAGGAAATTAAATGTATTTTCCATCATCCTATCAGTTAACAGGTGTTTAAAAATTGAGATATAGTAGAATTTCGTTTGATAAAAAGCCTCTGAATTATTCTTTGTGTTATTTTGTCCATCGGGACATTTTATTGGACACGGGAAAAATGACGATGTTTTTAAAATAAGACCGTAGTTACTTAATGATGACTTCAGTTAGCTTCTTCGGGACATTTATAATTTTTCTGATATTATTAAAATCCATTTTCGTCCGTTATATCTTATGAAAGTGAAGACAGAAAAAAAATTTACGGGTTGACCAGCTAATTGGGACATTTTTTCTCCTTTTTATTTAAACTCTTTTGACGATCTTCCTTCTCTTAAAGTTAAAAACGTCTGTTACTTCATTTTAAGTTAAATGTATACAAAACAATTGCAAAAATTTTAACCATTCTACTTACTAATGAATCCGCACTGGGATTTTAAAGACTCACATAAAACAAAATTGTAAAAGCGGGACACCCTTGAAATGACGTTATAGGCATCGAAATGAGCAAAGTTTTTCATTAAAAAATAGACAAAGCACAAAATCATCTATGTTATTGATTTCTGTGGTTTTTTTCCTTTCGAATGATATGCATAACATAGGTATTTGTTGTATAGGATAAGAGCTTGAATTTGAATAACACGCCTTCTAACCCATATTTCCAAAGTGACACCAATATCGTGCGCAACGTCTCAATATTTTAACGTCATATGTTCATGCTTAGAGACGTGTTCAAAGTTTTAACGTTTGTGTTAACAATATTAACATGTGTGTTCAGACACAGTGAACACTGGTGTTCAAATTCTGATCTAAAAAAAAAGATAGTTGTGTGTCCGATTTTCTATCCTTCTAATTGGCAAATTTACAAAGACATTCATTGAAAAATATGAATGTATACGCAGGATGATGATCTTGTGAAACTTTTATTAATAATTTAGTACTTGTGAAATATTAAAGTTCCAAGCTGGCATATATGTATGATTTATGAACTTATTTGATTATTATTACTAGTTTTACTTATAAGTGACATAATTATGCATATCAATGAGGCCTGTTATGATGATATCGTAATAAAAATATGTCGATGTTTATCTTATTTCATGATCCGTTCAGTTTATTAACATTACATGATCAATCAGTGTTCAAATCGTTCGAAATTTTGAACACCTCGCGTTAAAAAAAAATATACCAGGGTACCAAATACCGGAAACAGGTATCGGCTGGTGATTTAGGCGGTTAAACGAAGAATGGATACACATAAGGAAGAGATCTTGAGAAGGGACTTCTATCCCACATGTCGAACAGGAAAGAAGTGAGTAACAAGTTGGGATAATCACTATAGGTAGTTCGATGGCTTCCTTGTTATTTTCTCATGTCAGATATATATTTGTCAAATATTTATAACTGTTATATCCAAATTTTCAATATTCAACATAAGACGAATTAAAGAACAGGATTTAGATTAAACGTAAATAACTGTCAGCTTTTTTCTGATGATTTTCTAAACTGATGAATAACCAGTCGGTGATCGTCTGTCTGTTATACCGAGAAAATGATGATTTTTGACATCCACGTATATTAGCTGAACACTAAGTGTTCAGAACTCTAACATCAAGAGTTCAAAACTGAAACACAAAGGCATTAAAAACTGAACACCATGGCCACACATTCAATTGATGAACACTAAGTGTTAAGAACTCTAACATCAAGTGTTCAAAAATGAAACACAAAGGCATTAAAAACTGAACACCACACATTCAATTGATGAACACTAAGTGTTAAGAACTCTAACATCAAGTGTTCAAAAGTGAAACACAAAGGCATTAAAAACTGAACACCACACATTCAAATAATGAACACTAGTGTAAACATTTGGAACATCATTTTTGACAGAAAATGCATTCGTTTTATTTTTATTTGCAGGAATCGTTTACTAGATTAAAATGTTTGAATTAGAAACCGGTAGCCAATAATCCCACAAAGGTCATTTCTGCATGCTATAAAGTGTTGGAAAAAAGAAAGAGGTCAAAAAGGTATATATATATATATTAGCTTATGTAGGTGTATAATTTCTATATCTGTATACCTAAGGTCAAGAAATCGACTTTTGTAATGTCAAAACTTGCAATTCACTGCCATAGAATATCAATTTGTACTCTAGTATATATCGAAATTAAAGCATAACAACCATTGCATAATTTGATGCTTTGTGGAATTTAAAACTCTCTTCTATTAATTTTAAATTTTATTTTGCAGGATATAAAGGCTCATAGACATTTCTTGTTGTGGAGGACTTTGACATTGGAAGTTGATAACAACACATAAAATGCCACCCAGTTGATAGCTTTAAGTGAAGACGCACTGAAAAGTGGAGCGTACATTGTATGTGATCGTACAAGAACTGTTGGAATTTGTAAACTTTTAAACATTCATTGTGACAATTATCTATATCATAAACTATCTTCTTATCACATTGACATGCTTTTTTGGTTAGGATACACATGATGTAGCATCTATCTTGTCATGTACATGTAGGGGCAAATCATTATTTGTGATATATTTAAGTCAGCCTAAAAACATTATGTATGTGATTTCACTGACTGTTACTTGTGATATCATAAGGTATTCCTGTGTACTTTTCTTACATATATACTCATTTGATTATATAAAGAATTACTTATTAAAATATGTTTTATTGTTATATTTTGCTTGATTGAGTATAGTTTTTATAACTTTTTAATTAAGTTTAGTTCTTATGGAAAATTATGTACGCTTAACAATAGAACATGTTCCACATTTGAACACCATCAATTTGAGCACCTATGTCAACTGTTCTGAATGTAAACGTCTGGTGTTCTGAATCTTAACATTTTGGTTTTTAAACATGTTCTGTGTATTCAAAAAGTGTTACATGGCTGTTGAACGCGTCGACGTATTAAGATTTTGAACATTCGGACACGTTAAATCGTTGAACACTAGTGTTAAGGTCTCTAACATCAAGTGTTCAAAAATGAAACACACTGAAAAAAATACCTAGTAAATATTACTAGTTTGGCTAGTACTTCATTAAAAGTCCCTAGTAGATTATCAAACAACTAATTAGACTAGTATGTTTACTATCGTGGATGCATCGTATTACCAGGAACCAGCTGTGCAACTGATAACAGGATTTCCCGCCGGACGATATCATATTCGCGTGGCCAAGTTCTGTTGTACATGAAGTGATGGCCGCAATCAAACGAATAAAGAACCTCAGTCTTCACGCTGAACTGCTAAATCTACAGGCCCGCAGCTCAATTTTTGAAATTTTTTAGTTAGATTCTGTTGGCCTGTAGGTCTGATTTTTACAGGCCCGAGAGCAATTTTACCAGCCTGGGCTGCCTGGGCTGCCACTCGTCGTGAAGACTGGAACCTGAGTGATTTTTGGCCTGATTCATTGAAAAGCTGTAAGTATTTTAACTAATTTGTGTTTTATTTTATCGTCTTAACTTGTTTTCACAAAAAAAGAACCACATCATCTCATATCCAGAAATCAACGCCACTTTGCTTATTTGAATATTATACTAAAGAAATCGGATACGGGTCACGGAAATTGCATTAAAATGATAGGGAATTTTGAAAAAATGTCTGTTTTAATTTTAATTTAAGTGATAGACAGGTTGCCGGGGCAGAAAATGAATATACACAACAATATACACCATTTAAACGAAACACAATGACTGTTGTTGAAAAAATACAGGTTCCTGAGCTATTTTAAAAATCGAAGCGAGAGGCTCTTAACATTGCAGTATAAAATACAGGCTAAAATGGCTGAAACGTCAAATTTGCAAACTTCGTGTTGAAAATTGGCTTACAAGGTCATTACAAAAACAGGTTGCCGGGGTGAAATATGAAACTTGAATTTCCAAAGAATAAGCAAGTCCAAACCTTGTATGTGTAGTCGTTGAACTCTAGGTTCCCACGTAAAATTAAAATGTCACTATTTCAAGAAGAATAAACTCACGAAAGCACGAAAAATTCACTAAATTCGCGTTCATTGTTTTGATTTTATTTTTGACCGCCTGACAACTTTACGGAAATATCAAAGTGATTGTAAATAAGGACTCTGTGACGGGCAACTTATAATATCCGTGTTTTAAAGATTTTAATGATATCAAGCCTATCAAGCCAGTCCAGTTCAAAGTACTATCACGTGGTACAATTCTCATTTACATATTATGAATATTAATTAGCAAAACCACTTCTAATTTCTGGCTATGTCGCCTTTCACGTAAAATAAAATGTACTACAGAAGATGGTCAAGATATAACCTTGTGACACGTGGAGCAAACTTTATCTATTTAAGTTAAGATATACAAGATCCAGATTTCGGTATTCTAATATAAACACCTTTTCTTCTTTTTTAATACGAAAACTAATTAATAATCCTTCTATTTCACCACAGAAAACCGTAACTTAAATCCGAAACGTTTTATGATTATATAATTAAAGTGCGCCTCGTTATGAAATTAATATGGCTGCGCCCATGTAGTGAAAAAATATGAACCTGCCAAAACTAACACAGTCAATACATGGTATATCTTCAATATTTTCACATCAAATATGAAATTGAGAAACATTTGAAAGCACCACAGAATGTACTTGATGACATACATGCACCATGTAGGTGTACACTTGCATCTTGACTCTGAGTGCACAAATGCATTCCAATTTCAAACAAGTAATAGCTTTTCTATAAAGCTAGCCGTCTCTTAGCTTCAGGATGAAAGTAGAAAGTGTTAAAATTCATAAAGGCTAATACAATTTTTCCTAATTTACTAATGTTTTTTTGGGATAATTTACCAACACTGGATTAGAAAGGGTGTAACTTAACTGTTTATTAAATTAAATATGAAAATATTTATAAAAGTATATTTTAAACATGGCTCTGGGATAATTATTGTTTTTGCCAGTATTTTAACTCTCTGTATAGCAGTATAATTGTAGATTTAATATTAATGACATATTACATATACTTGTATGCAATTGCATAAAAAAGCTTTAACAAAAAAAGCACATAAATGTTCAGTGTGTATCTATATATGTCTGACATGATGACTCACCTATCACACATAAGAAACAAAGTGAAATATAGTTTTTTAAATACAATGTATTAGTAGAAATTGACAGTAGAGTTCTAGTTAATCTATATTAATTAATATTGACAACACTACATGTAGTTTTATTATGGATTTTTGTATAATTTCAGGTTCTGAAAAAATCACAGGGGATGATAAATTTAGACAAGAAGGATCGACCACCAACATGCTACACTTACTGGAACTTGAAAAACCTGCAATTCACAAGAACAAGCTAAAGACTAGTATTACCGTACAAAGTGGTTGAGGGTATGGTCCCAGCTATCCAAACCTGACAAATTATTCGTAACAAGCAATCTTTACCAAAAAGGAACATCAAGCCGACATACATGTATATATGCTTTGCAGACTTTGAAAGTGATAATTTATAAATTTGGTTAAGGCTATTGAAACAACAAACTGTGATTACGAACAATTTAAAAACACATTCTTCATCAAAACTGTGATTCATTGAAAGAAGACATAGTGTGCGCCAAGTCAGTTGAGAGCTTCAAAACAGTTCACCAAGGCCTTCAATAGGAGTCCGCTCTCCCGTCAAGTTCAAGCCAGAATTGGGACCTTCGATGTAACAATGCAGATACATATAGCATGAAAAGTTTTATATAATGAACATTTATATTTGTATCTATTGATGTTTCAGTACAAGTATGATTATTTGTTTTTGTTGTGATCTATGACATACATGTATATATAGTATAAACAATTTTAAGAAAGTCTTATCTGTATACATGACAGTTCCGTGAAAATGTTAACCAACTTTTGTGTCAACTTATTCATTCATCTAAAAACTGATACAAGCCAATATTAGAATTCAATAGATTAAGACTATAAAATCAGTTTTGACCTAGGCCTGTTCTAGTTTATTAAGGTCAAAATAAGATAAAGTTTCATAATATAAAATATCAATGTACATGTAGGAGCAGACGGTGAAAATGATTTAGATCCTAGTGCAATATGAGATGGGTGACATGTATTTAGATCCTGGTGCTCTAGAGGGGTGACATTGAGTTGGATCTGTTTGCTCAAACTAAAATTAACAGTGCTTTAAAAAATGATAAGTGATCATGCTTTATAAAGTTATAAACTGTTAGGTACAATCTGTATACTTACTTCCTGACAATTTTATTTTTACTTCTAAGTGTTTTAAAATGTAAACTTTGAAGTAGGAAGACATAAAATAACTGATAAGTCTTACTTTGTTCTTTTTTTTAAAATAACTATTCGTCGGAGAGTTTATTCATTTTGGTTTTGCAGGGAGAGCTGATTGATTTAAACAGGGGCCGTGCAATAACTAGATGGGTTATAATTTATTACATAAACTGACGTTTTAAATTTTTTTCATCGATATAACTTTAGAATTGTAAACTGAATATTCTAAATACATGTATGAAATATTGTTAATATTGATTAGGGTACAGCTTATTAATGGTTTTGAAACATGAATTTAAATGGTTACTTTGAAGTAAATTGAGAACCTGTTACTTATTTGTTTGTTGTTGGTTGGACACCTTTTTCTATACTTGAAATTAACTACTTTGTATTGTCTACTCAAATGTATTTTACAGTTCTGATGTTATGCATCTTATGTAAATAAAATATGTAGGATTTATCTTTAAAATTAATTTGCTGAACCTCACACACTGACAAATTTAGTTAGGTAACTGTAAAGCTTTCAGGCCTAACATGGCGAAATTTAAGTGAGAATGTGTGAAAGAGAAAACAACAAGAACAAGGAGTGAAAAGAAATAGTTTTGTCTTTATTGACATTGAAGGTCAATTATCACTATAGATGCAACAAATTTTTATCTGCATTCATTGGCAACGAAAGTATACATTGCAAGTCAATTCATATTGAGGATATTGTGACCTATTTCTGATGTTTTTGCTAGTCTTTTCATGTCATTGTTGTATATTTATCTTTCACAATTATTGCTATTGTCATTGTGTTTCCTGAATTGAAAGATCACAAACACATATAACTACCTAGAAGCTTCCTGTTGATTTTACTGAGTGATGGATTTAGGGGTCCTTAGGCCTCTTTCATGGGAAAAATTTAATTGATTATACAGTGAAAAATTTAACTATGACTTGGGTGAGCCCCCTTTTATGGCAGTCCCCCTTATTAAAAAATTGGATTTATCATTTTGAACTTTGTACTAGTACAATAGAGAAATAGCTATAAGAAATTGCACTGCTATGAAACTATGCATACAAATCAAAATAAAAAAGAATCCTTAATCAAGTAACATTGCTACATGTAGGTACGAAAAAGTACCACACAAGGGTGACCTGGTACAAGTACTTATAGCTAGTAAAGTTACTAGCTGAAGGAGGTATTCCTACTAGGAAATATTTGTAGAGTTACTTGAAGCTAGTAGAATCACTAGTCTTACCATGTATTTGCCACTAGGAGGACCTAGTTATGTTACTAAAAGGTAGTAAAATTACTTATTCAGACTAGTAAAGTCACCAAGCAGTCTAGCAAAATTACTAGGGACTCCTAGTATAATTACTAAGTAGCCTAGTAAATTTACTTTGATGGCCTAGTATAGTTACTAAGTAGGCTAGTGAATATACTTCTGGCCTAGTAATCTCATGGACAGTAAGTTTACTAGTTTACCTAGTAGAGATTACTAGGTATTTTTTTCAGTGCACAAAGACATTAAAAACTGAACACCACACATTCATTTGATGAACACAAGTGTAAACATTTGGAACACCACTACACGTTCAAAAAGTGTTACAAAAAAGCGTTCAAGCAGTGTTCTATTTATTAACACTTAGATTTACAGTACGCATTTCTACGTTTATTCATATTTACATCTGTTTTACTTTCAGATAAAATCAGAACAGTTCTGGACATTGGTTGTGGGGTTGGCAAGCTAACTGCAAGTATAGCTAACTATTTTCCAGATGCTAAAGTTGTCGGAATTGATGTAGACAGTTATGCGATTGAAACTGCTATTAAACTAAAAAAAGATAAACATTTAACCAACGTTGAGTTCTATCTTCTAGGGGCAGACAATTTAACAGAAGAATGGACAAACAGTTTTGATTGGATAATAATGTTTAGAGTTTTCCACGATTTACCCAACCCGGATCCTTGCCTTAGAGAATCTATACGTGTTATGAAAGATGATGGTGTAATGACTTTTCTTGATAATCTGGGCCACTCGAATCCGAAACTAAATGTTGGAAACAAACCCATTGCAGCAACGTTGATGGTGAGCTGTTACATGTGCCTCCCATGCAGTTTATCAACACCGCCGGCTGCTGGTAATGAAATCAGTTGGGGTCTCGAAAATAGAGCAGCATACATACGAGAAAATGGGTTAATAATACATGACAATGAGCTAGTCGAATGTATTCATTGTTCTAAAGCAACACTATAGATACATGCCGAATAACTGAAACATTAGATATTTTAAAAAATATATATACTGCGATGTTTATTATGTAATCAAATTAATCGCATGGACGATCAGTATCTTAAACTACGTCAGCTTTGTTGGGGGTAACAGACTAATAAATTTTATTTTATAATTATTATTCAGGTTTGTTTTTCATTTTGAGATACTTTTATTTTGGTTTCGGGTCCACTTCAGTTATTATCATATGACATTAATTCCTAAAGACCTGAGCAGGAAAGAAGGATTTCATCATTCACGGGGTCACGAATTAGGCTAAAATGTTAAGCCAAAAATAAGACATTGTAAAAACAAAACACTAAACAACGTATTCGTCAGACCTATAATAGAAAAAAAAGGATATGGGGTATCCATCCATGACATTAAATTAGTACATGCACAGCGAAAAAGAAAAGAAAAGAAAAACACCCCAAAAGGTTAGACAAAGAAACATTCGATTCTTCTTGATAAGACACACACTACCTTTCTTTCTGAATTATAAATATCTCTCTTATGAGTTAAATTGTTTCAATACCCTCAACCTGATAGTCAGTAACGGACTCAGCGAGAGTTACATGTACATTTGTGAACAGAAATATGGAATAGTTACCAGAGAAACATTTTCCTTCATAAAGAAAGTAAGTAATGTAAAACAAATCATGTACAGCAAATGGACTTGCGTGTCTGTAAAAACATCAATTTCGACTACCAGCACTTTTCCGACTGTCACAGTGGGTGTCCGACGGAATCTTGTAGCAATAACATTCATCGATCACTGATCTAGTGACAATTTTATGACTTCGTGTATTTTAAGGATGCGAACAATTCCAACAGTTTTTGCAATATTTGTTCTGTTTTTAGTCGCCCTTTATTATCGTCTGTAAGAAACCACTCAACAGACGCTTCATAGGAACAAGCCCTATTACATATAAAAAAAAATAGTAAAGGTGACATTTTCTTTTCCCTAGATACATATGAGACAACCCATACCAACCGTGGACGTAAAATACAGAAATAGTTTATTTGCTCATTGTTGGTGGACATACGGTGACCTATAATTGTTAATGTCTGTGTCATTTTGGTCTCTTGTGGACAGTTGTCTCATTCAATCCTACCACATCTCCTTTTTTATAAGCTGTTAACTTCTATATCATTTGGTCTCTAGTGGAGACTTGTCTCGCTTGCAGTCATGCCAGATCCTCTAAATGTTTATATCCCTAAAAACATAACCATGGAAATTATTTTTGGATATCTTTGAATGAAAACACAAGGATAACAAATCAAGTTGTATTGGGAACACACGTACACGTAGTCCTACCACACGTATTTTCTCAGACTGTTAAGACATTTAATGAATAAATATATCTGAAATAAATATCGGTGTTTCGCTATCGAAGATATGCAAACCAAACTAAAAATACAATTTGTATGTAAAAATAGCATTAATGAATATATAAAATTCAATAACTGCCATGGCTGCAAGACATAAATTCATAGCACTATATTTCTTTTCAAATATAAATTACAAAAATAATTTGGATTTCCATCCTTAATCTTTAAATTAAGAAATATATCTTTCCCGGGCAAAGCTGTTATTACATGCCTAGATTTGGCTATAATGTTTGTCCTTATAGCTTTATTAACTCTTCAATTGTTTTTAAATCTTTTATGGATTTTCAAATATTTTGACCTCGAGCATCACCTTAAGAGACACTTGTGGTCAAAATGCACATCTGGTGAGGAAACAGTGGTACCTTTAATGTCATTAAACCGTTCATCTGAATGTGCACGTATCCAGCACTGATGTTTTTACTGCATTTCAACATTAATTTATGTTCGAATACGCAAGTTCTTTAATCCTCTTGTCGAAATTCGAGTTTTAGCCCGTACGGGGGTTCTATAGAATTGTTGAATTATATTGTTTTCAGTGTTTCGTATATTTCGTGAAAAAAAATTAAACCTTCTAGTTGAATCTGATGCAGCAATGTTTCTTGGTCTGTATACAATTCTTAATAGACTACTATTGTTCATCATATCTTTGCTTATCCTCAATTTAAAGTTGGTATTTGTTCGTTTTCGTAGTGTAATGTATGGAGATGAACGTCTGTCGTTCGTATTGATAAGTATACGGATTGCAGGACTGTATGGATCTTGAATAACTCTTTTGTGAAGAAAAAACTTGTTAGAATATGCTTCGTCCTACAAATAAAGAAATACATTCATTTTGGTTGTTATTATATTTTTTTAAGAAAAATCATATAAAAGTAATACGGTTCTGCGAAATGTTTTCTTCGTGCATGTAGATATATTATATTAAAATTATAAACGATAGTTTGAAAAAATACATAAAAACTATTCAAAGGTCCGTGTTTGACTATATATTAAGGTGGTACCTAACACTACAGGGAGATAACTCTGTAATGTCAGCTTAACGTTTTAATTAAGTTGTGTTGTAAAAGGAATATTAAGCTTCTCAATGATCAATATTGGTGTTTGTCAAATTGCTATATAACCAGTGTAATTTTTCTGAAAAAACGGTTGGTTCAAATTTTTTGAAATTTTTATATTTTTGTTAAAGGGTCAAAGTAAATACTTTGACAAAATTTTATGAAAATTAAACGAGCCAAATTAATTTTAGTGAAAGTGTTGGGTACCACCTTAAGCCAAAAATAAACAAGTCTAAATTGAAACTACGTTCAAACCTAGTATGATTGCGTTGGATAAAAACACCATTTTATACGGGTGCATGTAAAAAAAAAATCGTTGTAGAAGGGTCTAAATACAACACAAACAATATTTTCCAAAAGACTTAAAAAGTGAAAAAGCATATTTCAATAAAACGAATTTGACTTACAGGTGGAACAACTGATGTTATTAAACCCTGCTGACTGACATTGTCGATTGCCAAATAAATTGATCACAAGATGTAACAAAATAAGCCAAAAAAATATATATCAATTATTTTTGACTATTTAATTAGATATTTTCACATAATATTTACTGCATGAAAAGAAGAAAAAAAAATGAACAAAGAAAACCTACCATAGTTGGAATAAATCTGGCAGTCACGGTTGTCTTCAAATAGTAAACAAATATGACGACCAATGAAAAAAGATGCATTTTGTTGCCTAAATGTATTGTAAGTTGTGTGTGGTTCCTTGTAAAGACGTGTTTCGTTTGTTCTTTGAATGAATGAACAGCCTTATATACATACTGTATTACTACTCTGACGTGCACGTTTTTATTTACATCAATTGGGTTTTACTATAGTAGTTTCATTCATTATAAGATCTTATAATTGCCGAAAATGGTCAGACATGTTTACGTCATGGACGTATTTTCCAAATATGGTTTCTACGTAATAGGCCCGCAATAAGCGCTTAATAACACAGTACTATGTTTGGTTAAAACAATACATGTTTGATGGATTAGTACTGATAGCAATATAAAAATGCATATAATACTTAATGGAACATTTTCAATCATTTTAACACTTTTGTCTTATTTACGTATAGTCGTATGTATATATTGCTGTCACAGATGCATTGATTTTAAGGTTATCTTAAGGCCAATACATGTCTTCATCAAAAGTTCATGAAATAGAGCTTGTGATATCGATGTATTGATTAGAAATAGCTATATTCTACTTATGAAGTGGGAATATCTTATTAATATTTGTGAATAAGGTATTATAGGCTTGAAAGAACGGTAAAAAATAAATAAATAAATTCCCGCATACATATTTTTAAAGATCACTATAAAACAGGTATCGACAGATTGTAGTTCCAAGAATGTGTATATACATGTATATAACAATATTATGCTTTGCTTTTAATTCACTGATAACAAAATCAATATTAATACCAATAAAACAACTTTAAATGACACTCCATGTTTGTGCCTTGGTGTAACTTTAAAAAATAACTTAAATCATTTACTAATTTTAAAAACGATCACTATTCATTGAAACACTTTTCATTCTGAAACATTCGCAATGAAGTTACATGTATATCTTAAGCTATACTACGGAGTTTATACTGATCACTTTAAAATTTGTTTTACAATTTTATCTGAACAAATTATAATTTGAATTAAGAAATATTTTCAAAATTAATAATTGATAATCATGTTTATTATGAATTTAAAAAATATATAGTCAATTGTAATTTAATTTAAATTTTTACCTGATTTTACCTGTAAAATGAACGCCCGCAAATGTAATCAAAAGCTGCGCGCAAACTTTAAAAATTTTAATCCCCAAATGCGCGCAAACGTAGTGCGCCCGACCTAATTGCAGTGTTGAATTGGTAACCTACATGTATTAGAATTAATTTATTCAAAGGATCGATAAGTTTACCAGGATTGTTTCTAAATTTACGTGAACGGTAAACAACATCTTAAACAAACAACAAAGGTGATCCATAAAAAATATACAGTTAAAAGCGACAATAAACTTTTTTCAGCCTTTAATTTGAAATCAAACAGACCTAGAAAAATCCAATTCTACAAGGTCGCTATTGTTTCATATTATCGTTTAGGTTATTATATATGACAATCGGCAGTCTCCGGTGGTCATCTTGAAAATTAATGAGATGGCGTGTAGGCAAGAATACACATAGAATTCTAATATAATATATTATCGAGTACAGTCATGCAGTGTTCACTGTTTATTTCAGACTTATTATAAATTGCATATATACGTTTTAGTATGTTATAAATTATATATGAAAATTTAAGTTAAATCGGTGAACATGAATTTGACAGCTAATACCCCTTTTAGACAAATCGACTCGTGAAAGAAACAAATAACATTTGATAAAGGTAATAAAAATATATTGATGTACATACATACACTTATTTAGAATGTATCTTGGCGTGAACAGTGACTTTTAGGCATGATAATATTGTCAATTGCAAAATGTACCGTACAGAGGAACACTTCTAGTTGATGTTTGTTTAGTTTTTTTCAAAAATAACTCAGCACAAAATAATAATGAATAATTACTAAGGGGACAACAATTTAAGCAAATACGTACCCTTGATTAAATCAATTAGTAGTAGTATTGGCTATAACATGCCGGCCATTTTATTTGTGAAAGAAGACTGACACTGGGTCCCGAAAAGAACAAACTACCTTCGTAAGGATAACGATAACTGAAAACCAGTAAATTCAAATTTTAGACGAGTGCATCTGCAACGTTTGTGGTCCGAACTCACAACCCGGACGTAGAAGTGTAAATTAAAGTTTATAGTTGAATGATATTTCATATGTAGAGGGACACAACAATGAGATACATAAACGAATATGATATTTATAGAATCTTGCATGTCTAAGACTTATTCGGAAACATTATATATATATATATTGAATACTACAATATATATATTATATATATATTGAATACTACAATATATATATTATATATATATTGAATACTACAATATTAGCTGCAAATATTTATTGGTAAAAAAATTAAACAGACTCAAATGGGATTTTATTTGACCAAAAAAATGTTAAAATCTTGACAACGATGGACTACTCTGATATTAGAATATACATATGTTTTGTTTATGAATAGAATAGTTCAGCAGTTGAGACACGCTGAATTCGTTTACTATGTACATGTAACACTAAACTTCTGTTTTAATAATTGTTTTGATATTTTACGGACAACTCTTCGATAACTTGATCAAAATTAACTGTCAATCTATTCTTCGTACACTTCAAGCAAACCAATATCATGGCGAACAAATCACGTGGTAAATCAAAATTGGAAATATTAAAAAAATCAAAAGGAGTTTGCTGTATGAAATTTTTCATCAAATTTCAATACAGTTTATAGGGAGTTACCATTTGATTTATATGGAGAGGGCTAGGATGAAAATTGTGTCCAGCATTTTTTTGAGTTGTAATCTCTGACCTCACTGCAAATATTGCAGACGCCTGACGCGTCTGGACGCGTTCCAATTTTAAACACAATATGTTCAGTTATTAACATTAGTGTTCCACATTGAACGCCAGCGTTAAAGAATATAACACATTGTGTTCAGTCTTTTAACGCACATATTCAAGACAAGTGTTCTAAATTGAACACTAAAAATGTTTTTATATTGTAATGGGGAGTGAAAAAAAAAATCATCATTTCAGAGTCAAACAGACGATGAATAAGGGTGATTCGTACTATGGTTTGACGATAAATGTTTTTTAGCTGTATCGGCATATAAGCAAATTATAGTTTGGTAAAAAAAAATGAAACATTTTACAAGAGCGTATTTATAAGCGTGCAAATGATTGATTTTTAATATGAATCTTTTTCTAAACGACTTAAGTTCTTATAAGGTATTTTTTTTAACAATGTAAATGCGTAAATGCTCATGAAAACGTTGCTCTTGTAAAAGCGTTCTGGTGTCGAACATGATGCGTTCAAATTTACCATTTTCCCTGAACGCCATGTGTTCCAAACATATCCGCGTACATAACAGCGCGTGACGTATTAATGTACCGGAAGTTTGGTTTTTGATCGTGATTGAAGAAGCTTCACTGAAGAAAATTAACAACAAAACTTGATATAATAGGTATGTTTATCTATATTTATCTACACATGACGAACATAAAAAATATTTTTTTTAGTCATGAAATCAACAAATGTCTTCTTGGACAGGACACACTGAAGTATAAATGGAAGAACATTTTGTTCGAACATAAAACTGCCCCCTCCACTTCCACTTAACTGCAGTGGCGGATCCAGGGGGGGGGGGTTCCGGGGGTGCGCACCCCCCTTTATTTTTGCCGATCAATGCATTTGTATCGGGACATATGTTTTGCACCCCCCCTTTGCCCTGGGTGCCCTGGATTAGCACCCCCCCTTTCGAAAATTCCCGCATCCGCCCCTGTAACTGTGCTGTCATAATTCGATTAAAAAAGTAGCGGTTCTTTGAGAGATTACATTCAAATTATCATGTTTAAAAAAAACTTAACCTCTGTAAATTTATACGTAAATGTTAAATGATATCGTTGCTATTGTAAATGTGTTCTGGTCTCGAACATGATGCGTTCAAGCTAATCGTTTTCTCCGAACGCCATGTATTCCTAACACAACTCAAACATTGTGTATAGAAAGCATTAAGAAGATCAAACGATCATCTACACTTTTGAGGATGTACATTTTTTAATTAAATAAAACCAATGCATAAGGATTTGTTCACAAATGCAAAAACTGTCATGACATTGCAATGTCAAGACAGAAGTTTGTAAAAAAAGGCATACTGCAACACTAATTTTAAATTTCTCATGTATATGTTATTTATAATAGCTTTGTAATTAGTAATTCATTTAGCAAATGTCCACCCTTGTGCACTGCATTCATGTATTGTAATGTATTCCTATGTTACTTTTATAGGGTACAAACCCAACTATACTGTACTTAAGGGTAATTGTTCGTGCATACCTCGAGAATAAAGAGAACATGTTGCAATTCAAGAGATGACTACTTATCCTGCACCATAAAAGTACTATATGTAAGTTTAAGAATTTTGAATAGGAGTGCATGTCCACTGACTTCTTACAAGTGTTGTTATTGCAGATTTATCAATAAAATGTGCACCATTCACTTGTTTACATTAATCAGAAAGCTATTTGAGCTAAATTTGATGCAATTACATCATCTGTCAATTATCCGTATACAGATCATAAGTGAAAAAATTACTAAATATCTTTCAAAATAAAGGCAAATGGTAATTAGTTTCTTGAAATGTTAGCAGTTAAATTAGTGACAAGTCTAAGTTGACGATAAAGTTTTGCCTAAAAAACATAATAGCACTTGCTGGACACTTTCTATCATTTTTTTAAAAAGATAAAGAACACGAGAGCACATTTGACCACTCAATTACCACTCATTGGCAAATGCATCTTGTCTTATAATGCTGACAAGTATAATGGAATTACAAAAACGAAATAAGATTTTCTAATATTCTTAAGGAATGTCGACATGATGAATAATTTGTTTACTCATACACTTCATATTTCACATTTTAGAACTTACGGTTGATGGATAACAAGGTTAAAGAATAATTATAACCCAAGGAGACGAATCCTCTAAAAATGGAAGCTCAAAATCAGTTGTAAACGACTCAAATCATGTTTAAAAGTGTCCAAGGAAGCAGTGTTACATGAACACCGACTCGACTACTAGCATCATATACACAGGGTATTTTATGTTTGATATTGACTATCTGAGTGCTATGCAGCCAGTGGATTATGGAACATTTTGGTGATAAAAGAGTCAGTGGCATCAGTATTTTGTAAAGAAATTCAGAACAGTTCTTGACTTAGGAAGTTGCAAACGATGAGTTAAACATAAGACACTTGACTTTGTTGTAGCATAATAATTTTAAATATATGACGAACATTTTGTTTATGAGTAAATATTTGGACACATTTTGCAAATTACAAATGTTATATTTCTAACTTGTCTAACTTGTCATTTTAAAGTTGCTTCAATATTTCACATTTTATTGTACTTTTTTTTTTTAAATGTTACCTTTTTTAATCAATTAAAGACGTTTTTAATCAATTAAAATATTTGTTTTACAAGACCACAATAATGTTTCAGAGAATATAACACTTTTTCTGGAACATGTAAAATTGTGTTCCAGTAATATACACTATGTGTTCTGGATATTAACACATATTTCTGGAACACAGTCCGAGCGTTCCAGAAGTGTTACAAGACTTAGAACGCGTAACGGCATACAATTTTGCTCACAAGGACATGTTCCAGATTCAAACACTAGGCGTTCAAGAAGTACACGCTATTCGTTCAAGAATAACACATAGCGTTCGAAAGATGCACACATGATGTTAAAAACTGGAACACGAAAGTTAATATCTACAACACTGTTACGCGTTCCAGATTCAAACACTAGGTGTTCAAGGAGTACACACTATCCGTTCAAAAATAACACACATAGCGTTCGAAAGATGCACACATAATGTTAAAAACTGGAACACCAATGTTAATATTGAGAACACCGTTACGCGTTCCAGAAGTGTTACAAAAGGGCGTTCAAAAAGTGTTCAGATTCTTAACACTTTTATTTACAGTGCTGCATTTTAATTTTTCACTCTACTCGGTCGTGTCTTTTTTTATTACTTTATCCTAGTGTTTTTTTTTTACGAAATTGTACTCCTGTCATACAAATCAAATGGTAGCATCCTTATGGATCCCGAATTTTACAAAAAAGGAGCACCAAGTAAACGTAAGGAGTGGGGCTTTGCATGAACCAATAACACAGTTTAATACTTAGATCGCCCCCTCCCAACCCTCCGACTAAATCCGCCTGGGTAAAATTCGAGCGTTGGGGGATATTATTCCGTGTCATTATTTTATACTTTGATATACAAAAAAAAGGTTAAGTATCATTGCCTATGAGGGACCAAATGGCATACAAATTTACAACTATTGGTCACCGTACAACCGTCAACAATGAACAAATCACAATACAAATCACAATAAAAGTCCCTCAAATGACAAAATTAAATGAAAAACAATTCAAACACGAAAATTAACGGCCTGATATATGTGCCAATCAATGAACGATAACCAATACGATATGCAGAAACAAACGTCAACCACTGAATTGTAAACTCCTGGCTTGGGACATGCAAATACAAAATGTAGCGGGGTTGAATTAGATAGCCGCCTTAATGAGGAACCTCAACTCTGCATGGATGATTAAGCGCTTGACATTTTATATAGACATCTGACAACTGTATTTAAAACACGGTTTGCCAAATGATGATTTTTTATTATTTTATTTGTCGTTGGGTTGTTGTCTCATTAGCGTATATCCTTTTTCATTCGTGTATATGCTATTCATTATAGGGATATCATACTCATGACTTTGTTGTTAGTTTGTGCATTAAGAAATGTGTAAGAAAACAAAATCATGCAACGAAAATAACAACATACGGTGACAAGCATTTGTATGTTTTCAAATAACATAAAACCTTTATCAAAATAAAAAGCAATACCAGGGAAAACGATTTTCTTATTATCAGGTTTTTGTTTATTTAAAATAATGTCAATGTTAAAAGAAAGATAAAACAATTAAAAAAAAAATTAATTTAATATAAAATATGGTAACACGCCAGCATGTTAGAACGATATTTGTTGAATTTAGCACTCGAAATTTAAATTGAAACTACCGAATTAACATCCGGGATAACTGGATTTCAAAACATGTCTAAATCTTCAATATTGTCATTGACGAGATTGTTTGAAGTTTCTAGATGATATTCGCACTCTCGATTGATTTGCAGATTTTAAAATAATCCGACTGGGATTTCCATTGACATCCGATTGTCTAAACACAATTCTTGGTCTTGAAGGAGCATGTGATTGATCAAAGAGTCCGGTAGAATCCGAAATACTTTGCTGATTTCTTTCAAACACTTTTGTTGGATTTTCATTAACCTCCGATTGTCTAAACACGATTCTTTGTCTCGAAGGGCCATGTGATATATCAAATGATCCGGTTGAGTCTGAAAAAAGCTGATTTTCATTGACTCCCGATGTTCTAAACACGATTCTTTGTGTGGAAGAGGCATGTTGTGGATCAAAGGGTCTTGTAGATTCCGAAGTACTTAGCTGGTTTCTTGCAAACATTGTCGGATTTTCGTTGACTTCCGGTGATCTTAACACGATTCTTTGTCTTGATGGAGCATGTTGTGGATGAAGAGGTCCGTTAGAATCCGAGGAACTGTGCTGATTTCCTGCATATACTATCCTTAATGGTGCATTGGAATTCATGCCTTGGTTAATTCGCAGCCGCATGTTTGAATTGGGTTTTCTACGAAGAACAATGTATGGGGTATCCCTTCCTCCGTTTCCATTGATATGTATTCGTATTCTTGATGTATCAGAATTAGTATTCAGTCTGGCTTCATCGTTTCTAGGAATCATTGAGTTTTTACCAGTTTCTTCATTGTTCTGAAAATGATCCAATATAAATATTAAAAGTTGAAGAATTGACGAAAAAATTTGAACATAAACTGCTTGTCTATAGACAAATAGTGCATCTTGTTTGATATACTTGATAATTTCTGTGTCATTTGTCTCTCGTGGAGAGTTGTCTCATTGGCATTCATACCACATATTTTTTTAAAGTACATGTATTTCAGATTAGGCATACATTAGCAGGGGCGGATGCAGGAATTTTCGAAAGGGGGGTGCTAACCCAGGGCACCCAGGGCAAAGGGGGGGGGGTGCAAAACATATGTCCCGATACAAATGCATTGATCGGCAAAAATAAGGGGGGGGGGTGCGCACCCCCGGAACCCCCCCCCCCTGGATCCGCCACTGCATTAGTTTGAGTAGTTCTCTGTGATTACCAGAACCTCAGAAGTAATCATCTGTAGTTTGACATCGGTAATAACCAGTTTAAAGTTAAAAGAACAGACAGGTGAAATATTATAGTTTAAACAAAAAAAGCTGACAAAAACGGCAAAATATATCAACATATACAGTATCAACGATGTTTTTCTTGAAAAGCGCAGGTTGTCAACATTGTCCATGACAATTCATGTACAACATAAAACATAAATAAGCTGTCTAAAATCTGATCGATTCGTTGGATAACGAGCCATTGTCAGATCTCGTAAGTTTATGTACATTATTTTATTCCTAACGCAAAGATTTGTTAACGAGAATCGAAAATTAAAGAAAAACAAAAAAGCATTCTAAAGCAAAGCAATTAAAGGGTTTTTTGTTGTCCCACAAGAAACTAGGTCTTGTCGTCCCACAAGAAACTAGCTCTATTTAATTTGACATTCATATTCAGTTTTGCAAATGCTACATTTTTGTATAGCCGTGGATATGTTATACTTTATTCTTACAATGTATATTCTTTTAACTTAAAAAATCTTTGAAAAATTATACATTATCAGCCAAATGAATAAAATGTAATTCTTTGTAAAGACTCACCTCGTTTGGTATATACATTGCATAGGCTGTCTCTATGATAAAGACTAGGAAAATAAATAGCAACTTAATAGTTCTCATTTTTGTGTAGTGTAAATTGTCTTTTGAAATGGTATGTTACTATCTTGACGACTTGTTGTGTTCTATTTGTAATCGAATTATTTCGATCTTTATACATAGTTCCAATTAAAGAAATCATTGACGTAAATACCTATTATTATTATTATTTGATTACAATACGTAATGTTTTTCATTCATAAATCTTTCCAAATTTGGTCATGTTCCGAAATACGTCACAGATTACTTCGTCCTACAGGTACATGTACATGTAGTGACACCTATATACCATCAAATGTTTCAACTTTGTAATTACACATGTAATGATTATGATAGACTAGATGATAGTTGACCACAAGGAGGTTGTAATAAAACGTAAGACATATGAACAAATGTTGACCTTTCGTTTCCCTTTGGTTGTTTTCTTCTCCATCATTTTTCAATAGATCCTTAAAGTCTGTTTCGGATTTATTATTATTACAACTTATAAAACTACATATTGAAGGGGTATCACTACAATATCCTTTTTATCGCACCTATTATACGAAAATAATTTGTTTTTTTTTACATCATGTGCATGCTGTATTTGTTTTCTACATTTTTAAAGAGCTTTACCCTCCAAAACAACAAGAATTAAAATGGCATTAAAGCTGAACTTAGTCAAGCTAAAAAGATCATGCATGCTGTCTTCGAGTTTATGTTGTACAAGTTTCATTTTTTTTAATTCAAATTTACTTCTTGAAACTATATTGAATGATTAAATGATTCGTCTATTGCAGATAATTATGGACAACATCAAACACTAAGCGAACATGATTTGTTATTGGTTAAATACATAGGCAGTTGAATATACAAAAATGTACTCATCAATGTTTTTGTTCTGACGGTATAAAATTAATAAATAATAGTTAGTAGACCCCACAGGGGAAAAAAATAAATGGAAGTGACACTCGCTTTAGAAAAAAATCGAACTTTAGACTCAGCTTCCACGATTGATTTTCAAGATCAAAATAATAGCCATTATCATTGCTATTTACCTTAAGCTTTCTTTTATTAAAAAAAAATCCGTTTACAACAGTATGGGTATTATTTTCCAAGTCTTTCGGTTCTATTGGACATCCATTTTTCAAAACAGGCGACACTATTTTGTTTTATCTTGAAGTTGTGGTCACATTAACTTAAGCAATCGTGCCAATATATCGAACTTAGACACTTGACTATTGGCGGCCATTGTAGAATTCCTTAGATACATGTACAACATGTAGCTCCATATCCAATTTTTTTTCTAAGCATCAAATCTAACGCTATGTAAAGTTTCGTGCTTTTACCATAACGTGATCAATCAAAACCAACACATAGGACTTATTTATTGACTACTAGCGGCCATTTTAATTTGTCGGCCATTTTGGATTTTTTTAAATGGTTTCATATCATCAAATGATTATACTCATTACAAGTAACGCTGTGCAAAGTTTCAGGCTTTCACCATAAAGTGACCAATTATACCAATATATCGGACTTAGCCTCTTGATTATTCGAGGCCATTTGGAATTTGGCGGCCATGGTAGAATTAATTTAGAGGGCTCCATATCCAAAAATGTTTATATGCTTTAAATCTAACGCTGTGCAAAGCTTCATGCTTTTGCCATAGTGATTAATTGTGCCAATATATTGAACTTAGCCACTGGACTACCAGTACACAAATTCATTTTGAGGAGACCTTTTAACCAGGGGCTTTTTGTTACACACATTTATACCAGATTTTGATAACTCCGAGCCTTTTTGTTAAACACATTCATATCACATATTGTCTATAAATAAATAAAGACTGTCTGTCGTTTGGTACAATTAAGGGAGGAAATTAACTGATTTATGTTGTCTATACACAAACACATCTTCGGAAGACAGTAAACTTTCCCTTCAAACTGCACTGATTATTTGTTTGATTTGACTTCTTAATGCATTCTCTCACTTGACCGACTTTAGTTTAAACATATTTTACAATTAGTACAAATTGAATAAGACACAAGTCAAGCAGACTTATGAAGTCTTCTCCATTTAACATTTATAACAATATAATACAAAATTTATGTATGAACATGCATGTATAGAATGGTATATATATTTATATGGATTTATGTCAAATTAAAGACAAAGAGGTGACGAAAGAAAGAAAAAAATTATACAGAAAAAAATAAATATATAAAAATAAATAAATGAATTTTTAAAAAACAAAAACACAAAAAAATTAAACATATTAAACAAACGGCAAAAAAAAAGAAAAAAGAAAAGACTTTTACTTACATGATGATGAGTGTGCGATCATGGTTTGCAATCTAGACAGTTAGAAATCTTTCCGAACTTTTAATTTACTGGAAGACATTTTTGAAACTGGTTTGATTTGCTCTAGAGAAAGAAGACAACTACCCGAGGTTCACGGAGGGTGGGGGTGTAACTTCCTATAATGGGTATACGGGGATGCGCCAAAAATATGGGTCATAATTTTGCGAGATTTTATATAAAATTGACCCTCTTTTTTAATGACATCCTATATTAAAATGCATACACGTTTGATAACCGTATATTGATTTGGGGTACTTAAACATGCAGTTAATCCAACAATCCATGCGTATATATAACGATAAAATATATGTGAACAAAACGATGTCAATTCATATATAAAAACTTAAGGGTAGCTAGTATATTTATGAATTATGAGTGATGATGAGTTAGTGCTTATATAAGCATGGGTCATATTTTACTTATTGTATATAAGTATAGGTCATTCCTTCTTAAATATTTATATAACTATAGATACTGAATTTCAGTGAATGTTATATTAAAATGGGTACGTTGTTTGAGGCAGAAATTGCACACCTCTACCAAAAAAATATCGAAGTTACCCCCTCCCCCCCCCCCCCCCCCCCCGTGCCGAGGTTAGTAGTTCTATGTTAATTTTAAATTCATTTGGAAGCCAGCGTAGACTTTCAAACATTTTATTTCGTATTTCTGAATATAATATACATTAAAAAAAGATATGATAGGATCTTCACGATTAACACCACAGCGGCAAGAGGGGTCAGCAATAATATTGAGCCTATATAGATCATAGTTTAAGGATGATGCAAAACATCGAAGTTGGGTTAGAATAATATTCAGTTTCCTAATTCCAACCAATCGACCGAGTACAAGGATGTCCTACCACAGTAACATGTTGAAATATTATAAATCCAGAGTCAAAAGTTGGTTATATGAAAATAGTCTATTCATACTGTATAACATCACTCTTCTTTTAAATTTCACATAACTATTTCGTAGCTTTTTAACGCTTGTTTGTGTCATGCAATCCTATATATTTTCTACTTTTAAGAAAGACTTGTTGTGCTACATTCTCAGTAATTTACAATAACATGAAATATAATCATGCAGAAATTTAATAGAATTTGACAACTGCTGTGTGCCAAAGCAACTCTGCGCAAGAGCAAAACCAGGAGCCTCTGACCTTTGTTAGTCTTGTATGTTTTTAAATGTTAATCAATTTAATGTTGAGCAGTTTAGTATGACGTCAATTTTCACTGAACTAGTACACATTTTTATTTAGTGACTAGCTGATGCCCACCTCTGGATGCCGGATTATCTAGGTGCATTGTAGACCCAATAATGGCCTTCGGTTGTTGTCTGCTCTTTGGTTGAGTTGTTGTTTCTTTGCCATATTCCCCATTTTCATTCATCTGTCATATTTGATAACTTGAAGGTGAAATTTTTCAACTTTAAATTCATTACTGGTCAGAAACAATACTGGACATCTAATAACGAGTACTGGTCAAATATTTGCCCAAACATAGTTTTCTAGCAAATAAATATTTTATAACTTTCTGTTATAAATTTAGTCGGTTAGTGAAGTAATATATAAGTTAATTTTCAGTTACAGTAAGTTAAGTTTAATTCAATCTCAAATAATATATCACATTTCATATAAAACAGCTTATTATCATCATTTTGTATCACAGACGGTTTTTATTATTATAAATACGACACTGTCCATTCATCTTTTGTCGACGAGCATGCTCTTTTTTCAATGACTTTTTCCAACAAATAACCTTTCAGAATGGAAGAAGAAAAAAAAGAAATTATTTCAATTCAAAATTTGTGAACATGTGAAAGAGAACAAAATAACATTTAAGTTTATTATCCCGGTGTGTTATTGGGCGATATATATATTTTTTAAATTACAGTCGAAAGAATTATTTCCCTTTGGCCTACTCAAGATGAATAGTCGGTGCCAAATTAAACTATGAGTACTTCTTTACAAGGTATATGTGGATATATGAACCGAAAAGCGACACCAATTTCATGAACACTTAATTGGAATTTGGTTTTCTGATTATGCGCATGCTGCAGTGATAACGAACATGAGGAATGATGGGAACTTCACATATTATTGTTGTATTATGTTAATTTAACCGTTAAAATAGTTCTGTTACAATTGTAGGGCCATATTGCTAAGAGGCCTAGGAAGTGCAACTTCATAGATATAAGAATATGTGGTCTGTATGAGTGCCTATGAGACAACTCTCCATGCAAATAACAATTTATAATAGTTAACCATTATAAGTCAAGGTCAAGGTACGGCCTTCAACACGGAGCCTTGGCTCACACCGAACAGCAAGCTATAAAGGACCCCAAAAACCAGTAATGTACAAGCATTCAGACGAGAAAACCAACGGTCTAATCTATATAAAAACGAGAAACGAGAAACAGGTATGAACTACATCGACAAACGACCACTACACTGTACTGTATTATTGAGATTTTGCGTTTGAACCCAACGCGTACATTGCAGTTGTGTTCAAATTCACCCATTAGCTTCATTAACTAGTATTGTTAATGTTGATGCAAAAAGGACTGCAACAAATGAAATGAATTATATATAATTAATTAACATTTTGGTGATTCATTCCAATTCAAGTGCACCCAGACTTGCAATATTACAAGACGAGGCATCTGTACGGAGTGATTCGTTCATATGCACAGTTTAAATACAAAAATAAGAAAATGATTGCGATGCAACAACTGTCCAGCAGATATCAAATAATAACGATACAAGTAATGATGGGAAACCGTACGGCCTTTACTAACGAGAAACACACCGTACGGCCTTTACTAACGAGAAACACACCGTACGGCCTTTACTAATGAGAAACACACCGTACGGCCTTTACTAACGAGAAACATACCGTACGGCCTTTACTAACGAGAAACATACCGTACGGCCTTTACTAACGAGAAACACACCGTACGGCCTTTACTAACGAGAAACACACCGTACGGCCTTTACTAATGAGAAACACACCGTACGGCCTTTACTAATGAGAAACACACCGTACGGCCTTTACTAACGAGAAACACACCGTACGGCCTTTACTAACGAGAAACATACGGCCTTTACTAACGAGAAACACACCCTACGGCCTTTACTAACGAGAAACACACCGTACGGCCTTTACTAACGAGAAACACACCGTACGACCTTTACTAACGAGAAACACACCGTACGGCCTTTACTAATGAGAAACACACCGTACGACCTTTACTAATGAGAAACACACCGTACGACCTTTACTAATGAGAAACACACCGTACGGCCTTTACTCATGAGAAACACACCGTACGGCCTTTACTCATGAGAAACACACCGTACGGCCTTTACTCATGAGAAACACACCGTACGGCCTTTACTCATGAGAAACACACCGTACGGCCTTTACTGATGAGAAACACACCGTACGGCCTTTACTAACGAGAAACACACCGTACGGCCTTTACTAACGAGAAACATACCGTACGGCCTTTACTAACGAGAAACACACCCTACGGCCTTTACTAACGAGAAACACACCGTACGGCCTTTACTAATGATTGGTCACCGTACGGCCTTTACTAATGAGAAAGACACCGTACGGCCTTTACTAATGATTGGTCACCGTACGACCTTTACTAATGAGAAACACACCGTACGGCCTTTACTAATGAGAAACACACCGTACGGCCTTTACTAATGAAAAACACACCGTACGGCCTTTACTAACGAGAAACACACCGTACGGCCTTTACTAATGAGAAACATACCGTATGGCCTTTACTAACGAGAAACACACCGTACGGCCTTTACTAACGAGAAACACACCGTACGGCCTTTATTAATGAGAAACACTCCGTACGGCCTTTACTAACGAGAAACACACCGTACGGCCTTTACTAATGAGAAACACACCGTACGGCCTTTACTAATGAGAAACACACCGTACGGCCTTTACTAACGAGAAACACACCGTACGGCCTTTACTAATGAGAAACATACCATATCGTATAATCAGCTTTAAAAGACCCCGACATGAAAACTAAAACAAGAATGTGTCCATAGTACACGGATGCCCCACTCGCACTATCATTTTCTATGTTCAGTGGACCGTGAAATTGGGGTCAAACTTATAATTTGGAATTATAATTACAAAGATCATATCATAGGGAACATGTGTACTAAGTTTTAAGTTGATGTAACTTTAACTTTATCAAAAACTACCTTGACCAAAAACTTTAACCTGAACTTTGCACTGTCATTTTCTATGTTCAGTGGACCATGAAATTGGGGTCAAAACTATAATTTGGCATTAAAATTAGAAAGATCATATCATGGGGAACATGTGTACTAAGTTTCAAGTTGATTGGACCTTGACCAAAAACTTTAACCTGAAGCGAACGGACGCACAGACGGACGCACAGACGGACGAACGAACGAACGAACGGAGGCACAGACCAGAAAATATAATGCCCCTCTACTATCGTAGGTGGGGCATTAAAATATATAAACGAGATGCATTGTAAATATGATATTAAAAGATAATGTACAAAACTCAAATATGACAGACATGAACCAATTCAAGGAAAAGCACTGAATTACTACATGTAGTTCCCGGCCAGCGGGCATTTACTTGACTGCCTGGTATATTTACATCTTATGCATTGTATCACATGAGCAATGTTTATATAAAGAAAAGCTCAACCTCAGATATAACAATTATTACTAAGACATTATAAAAATAAGGAAATATGGTATGGTTTCAAATGAAACGTGTTGAACTCTCCACAAGAGACCAAGTGACAAAGAAATAAACAGCTCTTGGTCACCATGGCCTTCAACAATGATCAAAACCGATACATCATAGTCGGCTATAAAAGTCCCCGAACTGCTCAGTATATAATATTGTATGTACATAGCTGTACAGAACGTGAATATACAGTTACATGTACTTTACAATACACCACTGTACATGTTCTCCTCCCGCCTTTATTACCTCCCTTGGTAGTATAACCAACTCTCGTAGACAAAGCTAATCGCTTTCCTCTTTGAATTAATATATAATGTTATATATAAAACGTAATAGTGGCTATTTTAAATGATATGTAATAGTTGACACGTTTAAGGCGCGGTATCACGGTTAATCATGTAATTGTAGAGACGTTTTGGGCGCGGTATCACGATTAATCATGAAATAGTTGACCCATTTTTGGCGCGGTATATATCACGGTTGATCAGAGACACTATTCTGTCAGAGTTTGATTATGGTAAATGTCATCTAGGAATCGCTGTCAACGGCACTCCATGTTTTGGAATAATAGTCGCACCTTCAATACATTTTATAGGTACGTCTAATTTATCTGATGGTATAAAGGAATAATGTTTTAAAAGTTTACAAATTGCCATTTTGCCTTCGAGCTGGGCAAGTCGTAGGCCAACACATGTTCTGGGTCCTCCACCAAACGGCAACCATGCCATCGGATGTCTAGTTTTCCTTCTTTCTTGGGTGAATCTAAAATAGATTTATGCTGCTTTTCATTTACCAAGAAACAGAATAAAAGTACAACTGTAACATGCAGACCATGACATTGTTTTCAGGTTTAAAATTGAGCTTTGTCTTGATGTTTGATGGGGCCATTAGAACTGAGGGCAGTCTCAGGTCTTATCGCAAAATGGCTATCAAACAATATAATATAATTTTGTTTAACCTACCTATGTTTCTATTTTGTTTTTGTAATTCATGTTTTAATTTGTATTGAAACAAACATTTTGTTAATGTGTTATGCCAATAACATTGATTTGATTTGAATTATTGACGAACGTAATTAATTTAATTGCAAAGTAAACAAAGATGGTAGATGACAAAATGGCCGAATGCTGTGATGTGCAGGTATTTGTGCAGTATGTTAGTTTAGACTTACCACTCATAAATTATTTGTGACAGGAACATCTGCAGAACCAAATCGCACTGTTTTTCGACATGAAACTTTTCGGTCATTAGCCATCACACTCGTTTTATTACACGTATGGAGAAAAACAAATCTCTTCTTTAAACATTTACATCTTTGAATGCTGCGAGACATTAACGTACTAAATTGGAATATATAACCTTATCTGTATTTGGCACAACGTTTAGAAATTGTCGGTCCTCAACGCTCGTCGACTTCGTACTTTATTTGGCCCTTTTAACTTTATTTTAGTCGAGTGTCACTGATGAGTCTTTTGCAGACAAAACGCGCGTCTGGCACAAGAACAGAGTTTCAATCCTTGTATTTATGACGAGTTTATTTATTGATAATGACAATATTTCTATAGATGTACCTCTCTGGTATAAATCTTTCTGTGTCCTCACCCCAAAGATCCTGATTGTAATGGATATCCCACACATTAGCTTGTATAATCATACCGGACGGTATTCTGATACCTCTGACCGTACAAGTTTCCATACACTGTCTAGCAACAACCCTTAAAGAGAAAAGGTTAAGAAGTCATTCTGGTCGATTTGTTTACCATCAATAACATGCAATATATCATGTATATACAACTTGGAGCTCCTTGTCTAACTTGGTTCGTGTTGCTTATTCTTTAGTTTTCTATGTTGTGTCATGTGTTCTATTGTTTGTCTGTTTGTCTTCTTTCATTTTTAGCCAGCCGTTGTCAGTTTATTTTCGATTTATGAGTTTGACTGTCCCTTTGGTATCTTTTGTCCCTCTTTTAAAAGACAAAGGAAAGAAATCTCCAGTGTTTTGCTCATTGTTGAAGACCGTACGGTGACATAAAGTTGTCTGTGCTATATGGTTCCTTGTGGATAGTTGTCTAGTATGCAATACTATCGCATCTTCTTTTTATTTACAGGGTGGGTAATGTAGTAAATCTACATAATTAATGACAATGTCACTAGTTCATGCAGATTATGTGAAATTTGGGGAAACACGAAAGAAATTCTCTGACTGATGCAATTTCAACAACAAATCGAAAGAAAAGAAGTTTTATGAAAGTAAAACAACCACATTAACGGATAAAGCTGGTATTAAGGATGTTCGCTACTAAATTTCAAAATAACAAGCCTTTTAAAAGACTGATAGAGATAATTATTGATATTATAGAAATAAAGAAAAAAAGCAGAAATAAATAAAGTGTCCGTGTGCTTGTTTTTGAGATATAGACCATTGAAATTTGTCGGGAAATGATTCTCTCTAGACTTTTCCTACATTTAACATTTGAACCGTTAGTCTTTCAAAATAAAAAAAAAATAAAATTATAGGATTTTCAAATATTGCTTTTTAAACTTTATGCAATAAAATCATGAAAAGAAAACTACGAGAATGCGGACCAAACTTATTGCACTACACTGATAATACCCGAGGATTACGAATATCTGGTAAGAATTTAAAACAAATTAAAAAAAAAATATTTTAAAACAAGAAGAGCGAACATCCTTGAATTAATTATTCGTAACTTACGTGCTAGCTAGAGGGAATTTTCTCAAAGTCTCGCACCAAACCATATCTAGATATTCCATTCGAGAGATAATGTGATAAAATGCAGGAGAATCCTCTGCCTGTCAATATAAATTAAAATGATCAGATGTTTATTGTCCAGACAGGCGATTGGTTATGCATATCTATACAGGGCGCTTCAAATCAAAGACTGCCAAAATTCCATGCAGATGGCTTATATCTAAGCATTTAACGTTATATTAAGATATGTTTTCCTTTACACTAAACGTATTTGTTTTTAAAATAATCATATCTACAAATGTGTCAAAGGTAACTGAGATCTCTTTGAGGGTGACTGTGATACAATGAGTGGATGCATGACACATTGAGGAGGCGCTTCATTCATTGAGTGGACGCCCAACTCAGTTAATGGACGCTTGACAAATTGAGGGACGATTCATACATTGCGCGGACGCCTGACTCATTAAGTGAACGCTTGAAATTTTAAAATCTAGCCTGACTAATTGATGGGACGCTTAACAAATTGAGGCGACACCTGACACGTTGAGTGGACTTAAGTATCAGTGCAAACCTTTGATTTCTCTTTGAATCATGTTTTTATCTTACATATAAAAGAAAGAAGATGTGGTAAGATTGCTATTGAGACAACTCTCCACTACAGAGCAAAATGACACCAAAAAAAACAAAACAACTATAGGTCACCGTACAGCCTTCAACAATGAGCAAAGCTCATATCGCATAGTCAGCTATAAAAGGCCCCGAAATGATAATGTAAAACAATTCAAACGAGAAAACTAAACGCCTAATTTATGTACAAGAAAATGAACGAAAAACAAATATTTTAACACATAAACAAACGGCAACCACTGAATTACAGACTCCTGACTTTGGACAGGCACATACATACAAAATGTGGCGGGGTTTAATTCAACTCATTTTATTAATAATTTCGAAGAAGAAAGGACCTTTCGGTAAAATGTATGTAATAAAAATGTGCATGACTCTGTATTTCAAACGTGTTATATGTTTACCCATCCGGTTCACCTTTTTTAATGGTGCATAATCGTTTGTTTTCTTTGAAGTGTTTTGTGGACTGTTGTCTGTATTGTTGTCGTTTTAGTTTCATTCTTTTGCTGTTTACTGTAATTTTCGACTGATGGGTTTTGGGTGAGTGGAGAATTTATCTTGGACATGAAGCGTTGTAAAACTATATCATAACAACGTTATAAAACTATAAGCGACACATTTAAAGGTCAACATTTGCTCTCCTTAGGTAGACCGATATCTGACCCTTAGTCAGTTAGTGGTGTCTGTTCTTCGTGTGCTCCCCCAGTAATTGATTTAAACATACTCACATCCTCTGGGAAAAAGTGATCAATTTCTTTTTGCAATTTGAGCTGCACATCCGGGTTCACCACGAGTTCATACATGATATAAGCTAATGTTGTACTGGTTGTTTCATATCCCGCAAGGAGAAAAAGCAGACACATAGCAGATAGTTCCTGAAAAAAGGAATAAATATCAAAATAAAGTTACTTCTTTTCAATTTTTTTCAATAGAACAAAAGCTTTGAAATACATTTATAATAATCGTGATATTTTAGTCTTAATATTTATTTGAAGTAAAATCGATGTTTCCTAAAATAACAGCATTCCTAAACTTGGAAATTGACGTTACGTTCTGTTCTATAATGTCAAAATTTGCTGTTTTCAATCTATATTGTAAATTAATAAAAAAAAAAACCAACATATATTGTAAGTTCGATCGTTCGTTCGATGTTTGAATACGTTTAAATACTGAAATGGTTTCAAACAACTTCACATTTTCTAGTCATTGCAATTCGTGCTGGTTTTAAAGGAAACACAACCTTTATATGTAGTTTCTATATTTTCATTAGCGGTAAAGTTCTGATCATTTGCTTGAACGACTGCTTGTGTTATCGAAATAAGTTGTTTGCCAAACATAAACCTTTTGATCTATGAATTAAATTCTGACGTAAACATCAACTGAAGTACCTACTTATTGGTCAATTTAATGAAATATTGTTTTTGACAACATTGAATTAGAATTTTATGCGACTGTCATACAAGTGAAAGGTTAAGATATCTATAAAAACTGGATAAAACTACCATTTTCTACACAATAAAATGCCTGTACCAAAAGCAGTTCTTATCCCTTCGTTTGATGATTTTGAGATTTTGACTTGTCTTTTGATTAGGGTATCCTTTTAAAATTTTCTCGGAGTTCAGTATAATTGTGATTATACTGTTTTGTCATTGAAGTCTGATGTACCTACCTCATTGGTCAATATTCATTTCTTGACAACATTGTCATTGACCTCAACATCACCAACGTCAATCTTATTGAATGATGAATTAAAGTATGTCGTCAACACCACCAATGTCAATCTTATTGAATGATGAATTAAATTATGACGTCATTATCAACTGATGTACCTACCTCATTGGTCAATATTCTTTTCTTGACAACATTGTCATTGAAGTCAACGTCACCAACGTCAATCTTATTGGCAAATGGATTAAATTCTGACGTCAACATCAATTGAAGTAGATCAACTCTTTGTTCCTTCAAAACAACAAATGAAACATGTATGTTCATACTTTTCAAAATATATATTGAAACAAAGATTGCATATTGGATGTATTCATGTTCAGAAGACTTCCAATAAAGGCAATAGTAGTATACCGGTGTTTAAAAGTCATAAATCTATTGAAGGAAAGAAATCCGGGTTACCAACTTAAACCGAGGGAAACACATCAAATGTTAGAGGAAAACAAATTAATTACAACAAAAACAAACACCAAAATACTTAAAAACGAACTTTATGATTACAACTGCCATATTCCTAACTTGGTACAGACCATTTTAATTAATACAAAACAAATGGTAGGTTGAACCTAGTGTAGTGGCTAGCCAAACCTCCCGCTTTATAACAATTATAAGAATATTGCTAAAATGATAAAACTACGTGACAGAAATAAAGCACTACTTTGTTGGGATAAATTGAAATAAGAGTATTGAAATGAGATGAAACGGCACAAAAAGAAATCAGTCCAAAATGATAAATTGTACAGTTTGTCACATAAACGACCTTTCTTACGTAAATGTGTATTGTGCATTACATATTTTCCACTTTCCATTTTTTTAACAAAATCATGAACTTGTTCTCATTTGCGGCTATCTTTCTGCATTAAGTTCTAGAGCGGAAAGTTCACATTATGTGAAAAAACTAGGATATAGTTTAAACTTCGCATTTGCATATATATATTTTTTACATTACCAGTGTTAAGTCCAAATGCTGACCTCCGCGTAATTCTGCCTTTAAAATGGAGAAGAATTCCGAAGAAGCGCTAGTTGATAGTTTTGAAATTTCTTAATAGATTGAAAAAGTATAAATGTGTTCGTTCTATCATTCTATGATTTCTACTGTACATGTCTCATTTTTAAAATACTGAACATTTTAAAAATGTCAACAGAATAGTTATCAAAGTACCAGGATTATAATTTAGTACGCCAGACGCGCGTTTCGTCTACATAAGACTCATCAGTGACGCTCATATCAAAATAGTTATAAAGCCAAACAATACAAAGTTGAAGAGCATAGAGGATCCAGAACATTAATTTCATAACACTTTAAGTAAACTCATGATAGATGCCAGGACTAAATTTTGTATATACGCCAGACACGCGTTTCGTCTGATGCTTACTATAAAGTCACCTGGAATAGTAACATTAAGCATGCTGTGTAAATTCTTCTATGTTTAGTGTCGTTTCCTATTCTAAAATAACTTTAATTTGAATCACCACTTTAGCGCAATAGTAATCAGTATTACACCTTCAAATATATTGAATCATATGATGACATCATCAAAATATGAAGAACTATTAATAAAACTGTTTACATAAAATGTATCCGTTTATTGTGAATACTTATTATTCGCTGGATACCAATGTTCGTTGGTATCGTTGGAACACATGAACCACGAATTCAAATGTTCAACGAATTAGAAATTTTCTTGAGGCTTTATATGACGAGATTAGCATAACCCCGAACTCAAATATACACGAAAATGCAAATGTTTCTCAAACTACGAAAATCAATAAATACGAAAATAAATGAATCTACAGTAAACCAATATCAAAATATCGTAATCGTTAAAAATAACATCGGATTTCAATTGTCTCACCTGTTTAATTTTTCTTTCTTTAATTATTGTCGTCATTGTGTCCTGTAGCCAAAACACTGGATTAAATGTCACGTGACGTAAAACATTGTAGATGGCAATCCAGACAGCGTGCAACGTAGGAAACATAACTATAAAGAAAAATTGTTAACGGTTGGTTGAAATAATAAGATAATGACCCGATTATGCTCCAAAATGATTATACAACTAGTATGATCTATCTTTGTACCAAATCAAGAATCTGACCGTAGTTTTCCATTCGCGTATTGTGTTTTTGGTTTTTCCATTTGATAAAGGACTTTTGTTTTGAAAATTTGCGTTCGATTTTTTTTTTCATTTTACTCAATACATTGCTGAAGTCAAACACGCTATTTTGCAAAATAGTTAGAACTATAGGTTCTATTGTTTTCCAAGGTCGAATTATTGCTATATCCAAAATTCATCAAATCATTTAATGTTTTTTCTTTCTTATCCGTTATAATGTTACAAAACACATCCTATATACCTTATCGCTTGTTTTCTGCCATTTCTGGACATTGCAAAGGTTCCCGTAAAATTTGACGTCATAATAAAAATATCTGATGTTACAAAGGAAAAGTGATTGTTATATGAGGTTAATAGTTCAACCGGCGCAGATTCTCAGGTCAACCACCACAGATTTAAAAAAAAAGCGATCAGGTATATTATCACTTCTTTTTATCGAGTTTAAAGCCATCAACATATTGCAAGCTTTAATAGCATCTTAGTAATAATCACTTTTCAAAGGCCAAGCATATGTTACGAACTGCATTACCTTCTTTGTCACCCTGAAAAACTGTTTTAGTTGCCGTTTTGAATTAACAATTTTAAGCTATATACAGTCATTTTTGTTCAGAATATTGAAAGTTGTTTGTCTTTTTCTGATTTCTTTTGCCTTAATTGTTTCGCGCTTGCATTTCCATTTATCACAACCGTTGTCAACTGGATATATGCAGGTACTTACTATCAGTTTCTTCCATTTTGATTACTCAAAAACAAAGTAAAAACAAATCAAGATTACGAGAAAAAAATCAAGCACAACGAAAATTTGTAAAGGCTACTCACATCCCAACATAAACAAGATTGGTCTCTTTGTCGTATCTCTGATAACATTTCTACAGTTTACAAGACATTCGTCATCTTTCCTTGTTAAAGATTCAGATTTTAATCCAAAGCCACAATCAGCTATAGTGTCTAATGTTAGTCGCTGAAATAGACTAAAAAAAATCTACGATTTATCCACAAATCAGCAATGGTGCCTAATTTAAATCTATGAAATAGACTCAAAAGATCTACTATATATATATATATATATATATATATATATATATATATATATATATATGAATCGAAAATTGTTTCGTATATAAGACTTTGGAATAACTAAAAAATATCTAAGATTTATCCATAAATATTTTTAATAAATCCTGTGTATAATAAATAATGTTTACTGATGTCACACATTCCCGTGGATTGGAGAAGTCGCGTTGTTGTCGAATAACATTTATAGCCACGTGTACATTTAAATATATTGACTTAGCCTCATGAACTTGTAGGTTTAACTCAGTTTTGTTTTTACTCGTTCGGATGAATGGAATGGATACAGTGTATATTTCAATTATATTCAATTAGTCGAAACCTCGACTGGTTTAGTCAGTACCAGGACATATCATTAGCTCAGAAGTCAACATAAAAATGCTACATTTCCCATTAGGAAAACAAAAATTACTGCAAGGTTTTGGTTTAGGTATATGACAATTAAAGGAGAAAACATAGTTACTGTCAGGAATATGACAGTTGTTGAACATTTGTTTGGTGTGTTTGAGCTTTCGATTTTGCTCTTTGATAAAGGACTTTTCGCTTTCAATTTTTACTTGTGGTAAATTATTTTTGCTATTTTTTTTTTCACAACTATTTCCGTTTTAATCTGATTGCATAATACATAAGCTCACTTTATTCATAATAAACTTTTTTTTATATTACCAAAGACTTGGTACCAAAATAGAAAAGCAGCTACATTTTCTGTTTAAATTCTGTATTAGGAAGCTTTAACGTTAAAATAACCAAACTCGAAATACATAAATATTTACTGACTTACTCATACATATCAAAATCTGTCTTCTTCTTTGCGTTATCATCAACAATCACCAATAATTCGTCTATTCGTTTGTTAATTGTAGGAACAATCTGATAAAAGTAAGATTAGTGTTAAATAATCACGTAGAAATAAACTAGTTGTCGCCCTTGTTTCGTATATTGGAACGGTAAATTGGCAGGATTTACGATATGAATTAGTGTATAGTCGTTTGTTATCTATAAAATTAGACGTGTTTTTTTCTTTTATAGAGAATTGATGTTTTGATGAAAGATCTTTAATTGTTACCAATTAATTTATCCACAACTTGTATAGAGTTGGGACAATAAAAAGCTTGACACATGTATAAACACATGCGCTCTGCTAAGTACTATGATGCCTCTAGATGTCTTTTACATATATTCATATCTGTTTATTCATAACACATTGTAAAAAAGAAAATTAAATAAGAGCTTGAAAAATTGAACAGAACATGTTAAATTTCCATATACATATAGAAAAAAAGTATTAAATAACCATTTGTCTTCTTGTGATGCTGATATAAAAATAACATTACATATAAATACATTGTACAGATTTAATGGGTCATGATTCCAGTATCGATGATACCATTAAGCCGAATATTTATATGTATATAAAACACCAACAGAGTTGCAAAGTAAAAGCAACTCAAATAAACAAAAATTGAAAAGCATCTAATATATTTTCTCGTTTATTACTATTACCGATTGTATGACCTGCATAAACAAACCTGTCAAATCGATTCACTGTTTGTTTTGTTCACGCATCGTAGTAAATTTAATGAAATTCGATGCGACTGTCATACAAGTGTGACGTTAAGCTAGCTTTAAAACCAGGTTCAATACACCATTTTCTACATAAGAAAATATCTGTATCAAGTCAGGAATGCAACGGTTGTTATCCATTCATTTGATGTGTTTGAGCTTTTGATTTTGCTATTTGATAAGGGACTTTCCGTTTTGTATTTTTCCTCGGAGTTCAGTATTTTTGTGATTTTACTTTTTTTTGTATTGTCAAAAAATATATAATGCCCCAAGCAGATGACACAAATGGGACATTTAAAAAAACAATAATTTCAGGAAAAAAGAATGCCATGGCAAAATAAACGTGAACCGACGAAAAAAAAACCATTAAGTTTACAGAATGCGAAAACTTTAGCAACACGTATTCAACTAAAATTGTGATTAACATGCGTGGTCTGAAGGAGTAGGCTTTTCCCCTACATGTGTGCCATAAGTCACGATGTTCATGCAATTACAATCCGTTGTTAAATAGTATTGTAAAGCACAATACAACTCAATATGTTTAACTACACTGACATTTTTGCATCTTTTTATTTTATGGTCCTGTTCCATCGAATTACATCTGAGACCAGCCTTTATGTATCGTACTAGTTCATTAATTTAAATAAAAATAAAAAAAGCAAGGTACGAATAGTATAGAACACGTTGATTTGAGTAAGAAAACCGCTAAAATAGATGATTGGTATTCTTAGCCAACCTTTAAATGGTAAATTGTCTTGATTCTTCAAACAAACGCAGCTAAAACATTTCAAAACAACCTCTTTAATTGTTATCGTCCTCTAAACAGCACTTCTTAAATCACACTTACAACTGTAATTGTATCATGAAAATATCAAATGAATGGCAGGTGTTTTACTTGTAATGTTTTTTTTAAAACTGAAAAACCTGTCATGTTTATATCTAGTAGTTTAAATAATAAACATCCAGTTATATTAAACATATTTCAAAAACCTCTAATTAGGGATTATCAATTCAAAATCGAAAACGTAGCACAAAAATATTTATTAAAAGTAGCTAGTCGCTAGTCGTTAAGAACACGATGTCCTTAATTATTGTTATTTACCCGCGGTTTTTAATATCCAATAATTAATCTAGCGTTAAATGTTTTATTTCTAGAAAGTTATTGTAATAGAAATCACGATTCTTCTGAATCTCGTGCAATGCATTGAGAGGTAAAATATTTTCTTGTGGACGTATCATACAAAACCAGAAATAATCTAGACATCTGTTCCACCTAAAGTGTTACCAAACACCTTGACTAAAATTAATTGTCAGCTATCCTGCATCTATACGACGTAACTGCTAACTATTTTACATACACGATTCTGACCGTATATTTAAAATTTTTGTTCCTACTTATTGCAGTACATATTTTTAATTGTCGATAAATTGGATTATGCTTTATTTTTTTGTTCTAGACCGATCATTTCCCAGTTTATTTAATACGATTGTGTAAACGTGTCAGATTCAGATTCAACACACGTTATATTTTCACTTCTAAAATCAATTTATAATAGGAATAAAAATTAAAAACTAATGCCAGAACTTTTACGACTTTTTCAAATTGTATTTGGATAGACCTTTCATTTAGAAATTAACGCATTGCATCGCAATTCGGCCATAGTATGTTTTACATTGTCATATATATCGGGGCCTTTTATAGTTGACTATGCGGCATGGGCTTTGCTCATTGTTGAAGGCCGTATTGTGACCTATAGTTGTTTATGTCTGTCATTTTGGTTTTTTGTGGACAGTTGTCTCATTGGCAATCATACCACATCTTCTTTTTATAGTAAAACTGAAATGTTAACAACTCTTATAATTTGTTCAGTAGGTAGGTGCTATCTTTCAAACTAGTCCCTAACGTAGTCATAAACATTGTAACGTAAGTCTCAAGTTAAAGTGATACCCAACACATTGATTGATATTTGTTTGGCTCGTTTAATTTTTACAAAAAAAATTTCAAAAATGTTAATTTTGACCCTTTGACGAAAATATAAAAATTTCAAAAAATTGGAACTCACCACTTTATCAGAAAAGTTTCGTTGGTTATATAGCAGTTTGACAAAAATATACTTATTTTGATAATTGAGAAGCTTAATATTTTCTTAACAAAACAACGTGATTAAAACGTTTAGCTGATATTTACAGAGTTATCTAACTGTAGTGTAAGGTACCACCTTAAAGAGGTATAGCTAGCTATAAAACCAACTTATTCTTGAATTTTCATCACAAGAAAATAAATTTTCTAAATCAGGAATTTGACGGTTGTTTTTAATTCGTTTTCTGTGTTTGAGCTTTTGGTTTTGGCATTTAAGGTATTTACCTGTTTAAACTTTTACTTAGAGTTCAGTATTTTTGAGATTTGATTTTTTCCTTACCCAAAGTTGATCTTATATTGTGATTCAGACTTTGCCATTTACGCTCTGACTATCATTAATTCTATCTAATAATTTGGAGGTTTTTTTGTAGTTTTATATGAAAGACAAAATTGTCATCCCCAATTTTGTTTGTATGAAGCACGGACTGACTGTTGGTAAAATGCCATTCGCAATATAATTTCCAATAAGAAAAACAAAATCAAACAATATTATTTCTCTACGAAATACATTCAACCATCAACAAATGCGAAGTCATGTATTGTAATGTAAATTACCAGAAATAGTGATCTCCGAAAAAATTCAAAACGGAAAGTCCCTGATCAAATGACAAAAGCAAAGGCACAAACACATCAAAGGAATTTATAACAACTGTCATAATCCTGACTTGGTACAGGCATTTTTTTATGTAGAAACTGGGGTTATAAACCTGGTTTTATAGCTAGCTAAACCTCTCACTTGGATAACGGTCATACACAATTCCATTACATCGACACAAAGTTTGTTCAAAACAAACAGTCGTAATAGGTGAAATAGTCAAAATTAGGTTACTTCCTTCAGTCAACATCGTGTAATAGTCCTAATCACATTAAACAAAAACAAATATGCACATTAGCAAAACAAGAAAGTCAAGGATACAAATATTTAACCATTGCAATAACACAATGATGGGATGTATAAGTACCAAAATTAGACTTAACGGTAGATGGAATAATATTAATACACAGATAGAAAAAACAATAAAAAAAAACACTTTAATATGTAATAAAGATGATACACAAAGTCAATACCTGAAATATATACTTCAAGACCATCGTGTTTTATTTGTGAAGTTGAAATTGAATATTTATCTACAAGCTCCTTGTATCTTTTGATGAAACTTTTTAAACTTATTATGAAGCTTCTAGGCTCACTTCAGTCGATTACCTATACTTAAGGGAAATAATATTTCTAAAATCTATATTCTTTGGTAATAACTGGAAACAGGTCATCTTATCCACTGTAGTCACGAAAGACTTTCAGATTGAATTGATAGTTATGATGATTATTTTGGAGTTCAGATACTTGTTTATAATCAAAGATATTCATCACTACTTCTATTTGACAACACATTCACTGTTCATCAGTAAAAACCCGACGGTAAACGTAGATCTTCGTAAATGTCAGGTATGTTTTACTTTAAGGTTCATCAAAACTTTTTTTCGAAAAATTGGCCGTATTTTCACTACAAACTTCACTTTGAGTACAGACAAACCTGTGCATCTTGAAAAGTTTATAAGCATGACTGGACCTAGATAATTTAAATTTAATGCATTTTAAGTTTCAGAATATTCAAAACTTTAGTTGATTATGCTATTAATGTTTTTCACTACTGCAAAAGGTGCCAAAATATACTTAGTTAGGAAAGTATTTTGAGACGCCCTGCTTATATAAAACATGATATGAGTTGTATTGATTTACATTGGCAATGGATGGGCAATAGACATCTGCCAAAAATATATGATCTAAACAGTGTAACTGAGTGGACTGTATCAAAAGATACTCGTGTGTGAACATATTTTACTATCTTCGACAGGCTGGATAGTTTATAATTTTCTGAAAAATAGACTTAATATAAATTTAAATATATAGGTCCTGCCATGCATTAAAATGTTCCTAGATGGATTAATTTTTCTATACACAAAGTAGATTTTGTGGTGTAAAAATGGCCATATTTTTCAATTCCTTTAGATAAACCGTATTTGTTGCAATCGCTGTGTATTTAGTAAATATTATTGACGATAAAACAGTAAAAACGACGAATGTCACAACATTGCGTTCTCCAAAAAACAATTAAATTCAAACCCCTTCTACTCACTTCTTTCATTTTGGACGTACTGAAGGCCGGATTAACTATTGACCTCAAACGTCGCCACCTCTCGCCACGTGCAAAGAACATATGGACATTCTCGTCCTGGTCTGGATCAACTTGTACAGGGTATACCTACATTGATAAAGTCACGTGAATTAAAAGACAGTTTCCTGCTATTTTTCTTTCTTACAGTATCATACATGTATTTTTTGATAATTTCAAACAGTCAATAACAGTATATTATTCCATATTGATATTATTTTAGTAGGTTTCTCTATATGAATTGGATTTTGAATAAAAAAGCATATTCACCTGAGAAAGTGTTATTCACCGCGCTAAACGCCACGCGCTTTTACATGCAACGTTATGGTAAAATGTTTCATGTAAAAAAAAAAAAAATGGTATATGTTTGTCATTAGATACATTTTCTTCTCTCGGACTATGGAATAAAACAATTACTGTCTTTTGTTTCGGTAAATATGGGGTTTTATTGACTTTTGAAAAACTGATATTCACTTCGGCCGTCGGCCTCAGTGAATATCATTTTTTCTAAAGTCAATAAAACCGCATATTTACCTCATCAAAAGACAGTAATTGTATAATATCATAGAGTATAAAATGATAATAATAGTATTCTCAACACCATCTATGCTTCCAAGATTGAATAATGTTACTTATCTCTATTTTGTGCATTTTACCTTTGATCTTTTTTTGTGAAAATTTTTCATATCATGCTACTCGCTTGAGATGGAAAATTATCGCTAAAAACTAAGGAGGCACGTGGCGTTGATAATAAATTTGACATGAAATTGACAACGTCGTCAAAGGTAATATAGCGACAAACAGATTATCATTGGTCATCTCAACTCGATTGTTGTTCTCGCTTTCGCCGTCCCGGCTCAAGCGAGAAAATCAATCTCGTTGAGGTGATCAACAATAATTTATAATTGTATAAAAACATATTGAAACTAAAATAGTGATATGTCATCAGGTGTCCCGATTACTTAATTCATGATATTTATCTTAATACATATAAAGTCAAATCAAAGCACTATGTTGTTTGGTACAAGGTGGTTTATCAACTACATGGGCATCATTTTAGAATAGAAAATCGAAACGACTTTCATGAAAATAATTGCAAAAGAAGATATTTTTATAACTTTGTGACTTTCTTAATACAAGTTTGTATATAATTTTGAATCACTCAACATGGGCAAGAATGAATTAAGAGTTGATTTTTATACATATTTATCATTTTTGTTGAAATCTTTAAACTAACTGAATTTACTTATATCTGATATTCTTATCCAATATTGAATACGAAAATCAGTTTGGAATAGCTTTTGAATGTTTATACAATATATATACTTTTCAGGTCTCAAACAGGGTATGTAATGTTGTTTTTACAGTGCAAGGTATGTGTTTAACATTCACAATTCAGCATCTATATATATTAACATGATTCATTTCAAATTTATTGTTTCTGAATGTTTTGAGAATCAACTTAAACATGTTACATGCACATTTTTTTAATCTTGACATTTTTTTTCGTTAAGAATATGTTTTCAATAAAGTTTTGAAATTTCATGTTCTGTGTGCGTTTGACACATAGTTAGACTAAACCTACCCTGGTATGTTATGCATACGTAAATGATGCTATAGTTTGCTGTGAAATGAATATATGTAAAAATTTATAATATTATTTTTTAACATTGAATTTAAGTATTTGAAGTGTAAATTGAGTGATTTTCTTTAGTAATCATGTATTATTGACGGATGCACGTCAGTATTTTCCCTCTGTGAATCTGACATTCTTTATTTAGCTTTAGACTACGTAGTAACAGGTTTTATGATGACTTTTTTGAAGTTCCAATTTGGGATAAACGTTGTTTATACCCCGTCAGTTTTCTTTTCTGAATATGTACTGCAATCTACGTGTTGTTATCTAATCACAAATCTCAACACATTTATAATCCATAATCTGGATGAATAATTTTGTTGAAATCATAGCACAAAAGAATTCATTAAATTTTATAAACGATCGTATTTACCCTCTCCCTACCCTTACCAGTTTGCATTTACTGAAATTTATCAGGGAATTAGGGAAAGCATGTTACACAAACCAACCATTTATGACATTGGGATACTGTTTTGAACATATAAAAGGCCTATGTATTAACTGTCTAGCATGATAACTTGAAGATGTTTCTCAAATTTCAAAAATATTTCAAAGAAAAAAGTATTTACCACAGATTTATTTTTAAGTTTGACAAAATAAAAACAAATCGAAATGGCTTGATGTATTTTCAGTTTTTCATGCACTGTACTTCTTATATTAATAGTACATCTTCTATCTTTTTAAACTATACATATTTTAAGAAGTAGTAGATTCAGAAAGATTATCAACTTTTTTTTTCTCACATTATTACATAATATTCATTGTCAAAGCTCTTCAATTTTGTACTTGTTTGGCTGTATAACTACTTTGATCTGAGCGTCACTAATGAGTCTTATGTAGACGAAACGCGCGACTGGCGTACCTATGATAACCAATTAAGTTAGGTTCTTTTAGAAGAATACATAAAACATGTTTATTTACCTTTCTTGCATGAAAATTTTTAAACTGTTTTACAAAGATATCATATAATAGGTCAACATCTGATGACACGAGTACTGGAGTAGGACCTTCAAAGTATCTAAAAACATAACAATAAATACACACCAAGCAACACATTTAACCATCAGTTCATTCATTTACAGGCAAGTTTTTTTTTTTTTAATTTAAACAGTGACTGATATTGTCATTTGAAAAAATCCTAGTTTTTACGTTATCATATTACTACTGTGTATGTCTTTATCAATTTTAAAATCGAAAACAGATTTTGCTAGTTACGAAGCATAGTTGTATGAAGCACTGGCATGTTTTTGTTTCTTAAAAACGTGTTCCTTGATCTATAATTTTTAAACATCTCAAAATTATAACCAGTTTGTATAGCATATCAAATTGTATAAAACCCTGCCCAGCCACATTCATTTAATGCTCCAAAATTGTTTAATAATTTCTGTTTCTGTTGCTAAAAGTATTTATTCATGTTCAAGTGAAAATTGTCATTACTAAATAAACACTAGCCGGTACTTCGATTATCTATACATACCCGTATGTCTTTCCATATATTTTTTCCCATTTGCGGAAAGTTAAGTATAAACTCTGAAAATATATTTAAAACGTATAAGGGTTTTTCATATGTTCTTCGAAATTCTTTACTCGTTCATTGGAAATATTATTTCATCTAAAATGAGGTATCAAAACTACGCATAGGAAAGGATACAAATCATCAAACACCAAAACTTCAATAAAAACCACAAATACTGCCACATACTTTGTTGACTTCGATATTTTTATCTAAACTATAATGTCGTCATTACAACGGTCCCAATGACGAGTCGATTGCTCGATATCATGTAATTAAGTATTAACACAGTTAGACCATAATTTGTAAGATTTTAATTTAAACTTTCACATTTGGCCATCATATAATGTAATAAACCTCACTTGTGTGAATTATTTATGAACTCGGTCATGTTATGAAGGTTAAAATAGAGGAAAAACAAACGATATGAATCCTTAGCCTCGACTTAAACTTCGAAGATAATTATTACGAAAAATAGCGAGTTCATCAGTTGTAAAGGACCCCCTTACACTCCCTGAAAGACATAGACTATCCACATTTTCTGTCCTAATTATTGAGTTTGTTTTGGTGCTGGTGGATTTTTTCGTTGGGTTTGTTTCTTGTTTTTGCAGATTTCGCTCTACATATGATTCAGAGGCACCTCATTGGTTCGATATGGAATCTCTTACCCAAATAGTTACAGATTTAGGTTATTTGTACACATCTTTCAAATCACAAATTTGTTTTGTATTATGCCATTTAATAAGGGACTATTTTCGTGTCTATTTCGAGGTTGATACTTTTTGTTTGTTTGTTATTTATACCTTTTAAATCACTATTTTGTTTCTGGTTATAATGATATTAAAGTTGCATATTATTGTACAAAACAGTGAAATGGTTTCAAAATGATAAGAACAATGATGGTGATGATAAACACATTTTTGGAATTGTTAATTAAGTATCTAACCTGACCAAGAAACGATAACAAGTTTCCGAACAGAAAATTTGGTACTGGTCCAGGAATAGTCATGTCTTTAAATGTTTTCATCTGGAGTCTCCTCTGTCTGCAATAAAAGACAACTTTGAAGTTTGAGAATTGTACAATTTCTGTTGAATTAAATTATTGTAAGCCAGAAAGGAAACTGAATTTCGTCGATACGTTGTAACATTATTTTAAATGAAATAAAAAATCGACAAGTTAAGATTGGCTAACCAAGAAAATACAAGTTCTCAATTTGAGTCTGCATACGCTTAATGTCTATATATATTTAAGAATCAAAGTTAAAACTGTTCTACGGCGCAACAGAACACTTTTTTCAACTCCAAATCAATTGTGAATATTTTTTCCTCATGAGCGAAATTTCATCGGGAAATTATTAATCGAAATTTCATTATGATGTCATTTTTTGTGGGGTTTTTCCAAATTTCTCATTGTGACGTTATGAACAAGGCGACCATTTCTGATGACTTTTCATGTGTACAATACAACTTTTCGCAAATCTATGAAACGTACGGAAACAAATCATAAGAGAAACAGATTCCACCGCCATAAGTCGTATATTACGATAAATTCATCATAGATACCAGGATTGAAATTTCAAAGTTACGTCAGACGCGCGTTTCGTCTACACAAGACTCATCAGTGACGCTCGAATCAAAAAATATTATCAACGATATTTCTTTACTTTAAAAAGATTTACTATTAAAATTTACACTCTCGAGTAGAAAGGTATCGTAACACACTTATTGCAGTTGTGGAATGCATATATGAGACAATATCTGAAAAAGTCTGATTTCCATGTCACATCTTTTACCAGCAATTATTTTTTTATTCAGGCATCTTTTTGGAAAATTTTAAGTTTCAGTATTAACTAGAGTATATAATGCACCAACTGCACCCAGTTAAACATTCTTGTTAATATTTCTTCTAATAGACTATTATAATTTAAATGGTCAACACCCCAAAAAACCTTGTTGTCCCCTGTTATTTTCTGAAAATAAAATCATTCAAAGAATATCTAAATTAAGTAAACAGCCTTCCAATTTTCACAAATCTGATAAATTATATAAAAAAAAAACTTCTCCATTTCTGGTTTGATTTTGTTATGACTAAATCATGTAAGGAAATTATGCAATTTTAAGGGTCTTTAAAATGTTGTCCCCAGGGGTAATTTCCCTTCTGTTATCGTTGGGTTTTTAGGACCTTTGGACACGATTGAAAGACCAAAAATTTATTCTTGTAATGAAATCTGAAGAGCATCATTTCCGGAATGTATGACTCCATATGTTTAGGTGTACAGCAGCCAGTTTGAAAAATCTGAACTCCCCAAAGATCAGAATTTGGAGAAAAATAATTTTGTTGTTTTCTCCTGTTATAGCCTTTTTGTGTACCGTCTGAGAATATTTCATTGTCTGCACTATAACAGTACATGTGTTTTTATAGTATCTTATCAATAGATATGTAGATGGAAGTAAACACATTTCGCGTGCAAATATTTAGTAAGTTAACATCAATTTTCTACACTTTACTATATTTGTGTTAACGCAGTCAAAATGGAAATTTATAATGTCTACCCATGGCAAGTAAACGCACATTTTATCTGTGTTCGTGTTGGCAGTATTTAACAGGCGCTCACTTCACGTTAATTTGACAAGTTTATTTTTACATGCACATGGAAGTAAATGCGGGTTTACTTTTCGCCTTAACTAATTGTGTAAATTATGAAAAAAATCGTGTACATTTGTACATCTGTTTAGCTCACCTGGCCCAAAGGGACAAGTGAGCTTTTCTCATCACTTTGTGTCCGTCGTCCGTCGTCGTTTGTCTTCGTCCTCGTCGTTAACTTTTACAAAAATCTTCTCCTCTGAAACTACTGGGCCAAATTTAACCATACTTGACCACAATCATCATTGGGGTATCTAGTTTAAAAATTGTCCCAGTCAATGGATGAATTTAATGTGTCAATCAATGGCCACAGCCACACTGTTTTGAATTTCATTCTATCATTATTAAAAATAAACTGTAAACAGCAATAATGTTCAGCAAAGTAAGATCTACAAACAAGTCAAATGATCAAAATGGTCAGTTGACCCCTCGAGGAGTTATTGCCCTTAATAGTAATTGTTTGCCAATTTTTCGTATTTTTCTTCTCTGAAACTACTGAACCAAATTTAACCAAACTTAGCCACAATCATTATTAGGGTTTTTTGTTTAAAAAATGTGTGCGGTGACCCGGATAATAAACCAAGATGGCTGCCATGAGTAAAAATAGAACATAGGGGTAAAATGTAGATTTTGGCTTATAACTCTGAAACCAAAGCATTTAAAGCAAATCTGACAGGGGTTTACTTGTTTATCTAGTAAATATCTATCTGCTCTGGAATTTTCAGATGAATTGGACAACTGGTTGTTGGGTTACTTCCCCCAATTGGTAATTTTTAAAGAAATTTAGCCGTTTTTGGTTATTATCTTGAATACTATGATAGATAGAGATAAACTGTAAACAGCAATAATGTTCAGCAAATTAAGATCTACAAATAAGTCAACATGACCAAAATGGTCAGTTGACCTTAAGGAATAATGGCCCTTTTTAATAAATTTTTAACAATTTTCAGTTTTAACAAAATGTTTTTCTCTGTAACTAAAGGGCCAAGTTCATTACAGAAAGAGAAAATTGTAAGTACCAAGAACGATCAGTTAAGTGTGATCTACAAACACATCACCATCATCAAAACACAATTTTGTCATGAATCCATCTGTTTCCTTTGTTTGATATGCACATAGACCAAGGTGAGCGACACAGGCTCTTAAGAGCCTCTAGTTTATTTTGTTAAAATTACTTTTATCTTAATATGTTTCGAATATGGGTTTAAATTGGTAACATTTCCAAAACCCTTTTAATTAGAAATATTTACTTTTATTAATTGCAAAATATCAGTTCCAATAATTTTTTCAGGTATTTAATAGTTGAACCATTATATTATTTGAAATAAAACGAAACAATTATACAGTGTTTCAAGGATAACCTAAATACAATTGTGTAATTCCGTATGCTCATTTAGACAAGCAAACGTTTTTTTAGATGAGTCGTAAATACCAATCCAAGCAAAAGTATTTTTCATTCTCCCTTATCATCAGAAAGGAATCAAAAGAGTTATAGAGAAAACACAAGCATGACTGATAAACATTTTTTGATTACGATTTAAGGAAAAACTTTTTTTTTTAATTTCATTCAACATTGCAAGCTAAACACCGATATCACTATTGCATTTAACTTATGATATTTAACAACAGTTAATGAATTTGATTATGTAATGCTTTTCTGTCAAATAATTATATATACCGCGTCCCATACTTGCAATAATATATATTTTTTCAAATTTAATCCATACCCCTCAAAATGTATTCAAAAGTGTTATATTCAAATTACAACAACAACATGAACAAACAATCAAATAGTATACGAAAAAACCATGTTGATCTGTTTTTTTTTATAAAACTATTCGAGTAATTCTTTTGAGTTTTATGTAAGTAAACGTTTATATCAAAGGGCATTAACCAATTTTATCAATCTTTAAGCGAAATCGAATTTTTATTATTGAATATGGTTAAATAGATAAGAAATATTTCAGCTGAGTTCACTAATATATTATAGAAATACAGAAGAGGAAAAATATTCGTTTTACCTGCTTTGGTACTATCCCTGGCGAAAAGCCAGCCAACGTTTACATCGGAAAACAAACTGCGGATCTTGTATAAAAAAAATTATTGTACATGCTACTCTATTTTAAACGATGAAATAACGACCGGTTGATAAAGGCTGTTTTTGATATTGAGTTATTATGTGTTCAAATTAAAAACAAAATCCGGTATCAACCGTTTTAGTCAGTTTTCATCTCCTCGTAGCAACGCGTCTGTATGAATGAAGATGGACAGTATAACTGTCCATTGCTGAAATTTCATACAAATTGTTAACAACAAATTTTCAAGACCAATTAAGGTCAGAGGCTCAGGAATAGGGACAGGTGCAAAACAAATATACATAGATGTATAAAAATACTCATAAAACCTATGTGAGAACATGATAGTTACAGCCATAGTTATGATTATCCATTTTTTAATGAAGCTAGTACTGTTAATTTAAACACAAATGCTAATAGTAAAAACAACTATAATTCATCGACGAAAAACAATAAGGCGATATGATATTGATGTTATAAACAAGTACGTTAGAAGTTAATTGATGTGATTCGTGTAAACACGCAAACGATAAATGAACGTGGTTATTGTACGCGATCGCCAATAGAAAAATTCGAAAATTGAAAAAAAAAGGATTTGACATGTTTGAGTTCGGTACATGTGTCGGCAAGAATGCGAAAAAGTAATTGATTTTTTCTTATACAACTTTCGACTATCGTCAAAAACAAGAAATATTAATTCATCTGATTCTTATGGAGTTACAAGTTAAATGGTGCTCACATCTATCTTAATAACAAAATTCGAAAAGCTTAAATTAGAACGTCCATCGGAAAAAATGAGGCAAAAATGGCATCTGATGGACGGACACATAAATGGAATAAAACAAATAGGTTACCAAGTTTGATAAAGACAACAATGGCAGAACATTCAGTAAGATACATTGGATTAAACATACTTAAAAAGATGACAAATCAGATTGTTATTCCTCGAAAAAAAAACATGGTCAACCTTTATAATTTTCATATCCCTCGTTATAAAGTGTCAAACGTAAATCATATTGGTATGATGACTATCGTTGTGTTTTCCTTGGTTTTGGTTTGTAAACCGTGTTTGTTTTCTCTCATCGATGTATGACGTGAACAAGGTTATACTACTGTTGCCTTTTGTTTTGTATATACATCATTAAATTATTTTCATTGTTTTGTCTTGATGTCATGGGAAGTAACCATGAAATGCTTTGAATCCCCCCTTTCACTGCTAGAAAAGGAAAATGGTAATACAAGTTAATGCATGAAATTCAATATAATACGTATCAGATTGTGTACGCCCTACGCGCTTGTAGATTTACTATCAAGTTTCTCATAAATTTCTTAATGTGGTACCCAACACTTTGACTTAAATTAATTTGGCTCGTTTGATTTTCATAACATTTTGATAAAATAATTATTTTGACCCTTTAAAAAATATATAAAAATTTCAAACAAATGAATCCATCACTTTGGTAAATATTGGTTGGATACATAGGAGTTTGACAAACACTAATTTTAATCATTGAGAAGCTTAATATTTCCTTATAAACAACACAAAGTGATTAAAACGTTTACCTGATTTTAAAGAGTTATATATAGACTTGGGTAGTTTCCCGTTTTATATATGTTTGAAGAAGTAAGCTATTTGCACTTACCTGTAGAACCAAAGGAAACATCCTAGGCTTATACACAACAACAATTCTGTCAGCATTTTGTTATCTCTGTACAAAAGATGTGACAAAAATTAACAATTGATTTGTGGAAAATTTTTTCCGCATTTTATCCTTTTATTTATTTATATATATATAAATATCTTATATTCTATGAACCAATCAAAACGTTCTTAAAGTAAATGGGTGGTTTGTTCAAAATAAGACAATAGATGTTTTCTAATCGATATTCCAACTAATGTGTTTAACAATTATCGTTGTTCATTGCTGGTTTTCATTGAATAGAAAATGCTTTAACAAGACAAATTCATAACAAAACACAAATATAACTGTTTTTGGATTGTTTCACCTACAACAAAACTTTAAAATAAAGTTTAATAAGGTTTAATAGAATTATTTTGATTAGAAGTTTAGAAGTTTCAAAATGATCTACATCTTGCTATTTTATTGGAAAGAAAACAAAGGACGATCATTTTTTAAACATGGTACATTGCACTTGCATTGAAATTGGAAACTAAAATAAGCTTTGTATCGGAACTAAACACACTTATTCAAAAACCAGTTGTTGGCATGACACAGGTTATATTCTTCTCATATATGTTATGATGGTAAGATACTAAACCCCTAACGGGAAGGATTGTGGCTGATATTCATATGATGAAATCATAATCTTTCAATCAGTGTAATTGAAGTCTGGATCTGGTATGTCAGTTAATTGCTAGTAGTATGTTGTTATTTATGTATTATTGTTATTTGATTATTTTCTTTGGTTATATCTTCTGGCATCAGACTCGGACTGAATTTTAAAGTGCGTATTGTTATGCGTTTACTTTTCTACATTGGCTAGAGACATAGGGGGAGGGTTGAGATCTCATCAGCATGTTAAACCCCGCCTTATGTTTTCGCCCGTCCCAAGTCAGCAGCCTTTGGCCTTTGTTAGTCTTGTATTATTTTAATTTTTGTTTGTTGTGTACAATTGGGATATTAGTATGGCGTTCGTTATCACTGAACTAGTATATATTTGTTTAGGAGTCAGCTAATGGACGCCTCCGGGTGCGGAAGTTCTCGCAACATTAAATATCTGGATATTATTAACATTGTCTTAATATTTCTTGACACTTTCTGTGTTATCTGATAAGTGTCTTCTTAAATTAGTTACGATCAGTCTTGACATATTCTTGACATTCTTATTAATGTATGAATATGTACTGACATATTCTTGACGGTCTAATAGATGTCTCGACACTATCTAAATAGTATAAAAATTTCGGCTGAATAATGTACAGACACTTTCCTGACCTTTTAAACACCCTTTTCTGCGTTTTTTTCACTCATTTCTGTTTTTGCTAAATTAAACTTAGAAGAATAAGAATACAATTATAAATTGCTAATTATATAAAAAAAAAAAAAAACACACGTTGGTACGGTAGCAAAATTTTTATTTACCATATTAACATTGGGTTCTATGCATGAAAAATAAAATATGTCTACAGTATGATTGGTTTCAATCATTTAACAATAATTAATAAGATTTTTAAATCAATATTTGTAATTGTTTACAAATCCGCATTTAAATATTTTCACATTTGTATTTGTTAATATTCTATATGTCATACCTATATTTGTATTAACAAAAATATTAAAATATATCCAAAATTTTAATTATATAATTATTTATATGCACAAATTTCGTTTTGGTTGTAATAAGTGTAACTTGAAATAACATAATGTTCAATATATAGAAAGAAATCTAAAGATATATGATATATATTGATCATTACACCCCAGTTCTATTGTTATACTTCATAGTTTCTATTTTTGAAACACGTGTAAACTGAATAGATCTATTGTTACGAATAGCAATGGATTTTGACCACAGACTGTGATAAGCGTGGTTTCTAGAAACCCCTGCTTCTACATCCCGCAAACAAAGTCCATTGTTATTCGTAACAATAGAAATTGATTATTCTTTAAATAGCATGAACATAAGAAAGTATTAATAGTGTTCACTACAAATTATTTCAAGATATTAAAAAAAAAATATTTTAGGAAATTCCAATAGCGAAAAAAAAACCAATTAAGCATCTATTTTTAATACAAAAAAAATCCTTTAATTACTTCTTTGCTGAAAGTTATATCTTTTATCTCAGTCATATGTTTCTATTTTAAAAAGGGGGGATTCTAACTCTCGGAATCCCCTCGTTATCCAGTGGCTGATCCGGGGCAGGGGTTCCGCGGGTTGGACCCGTTTTAAAAGATGAATGTATTTGACTGATTGGAACCCCACCCCTTTCTGTTGAGTTGGGAACCCCAGCTGGATAAGCCCCACTCCCCGAAAGAGAGAGTCACGAAATATTAAATCTGTATCTATGTATGCTGAGCCTTCCTGGTAGTCGGATTTCTATTGCAGACACGCTTATCCCTTTGTAGGTCCGAATATGAATGCTTATTTATTCTCGAGAAGAGGGGGTCTTTTTTTTCTTTAAAACCGTAAGATAAAAAATGTAGTTATTATTACCTTTATTAAACTGATAAAGGTAAGTACTTTGGGTTTAAATATTGCCTTTAACTTATTCTCTTCTACCAAATCCAACGCTTGCCAAAAGATGTCGTCCGTCTCATACCCTTCCATATTGACAACTGCATACAAGGAGCATAAAGAATGATTTGTTTGTAATATGAATACATGATACGGTCAACCTTGACCTGCTGATCCATATTAACCCAAGGCTTTAATTGGAATATGCAAAACAACCTTGACATTGGTAAAATATACTCACTTGTCAAAGTTTGAACGAAGATAACCAAAAAAGGTTACTAGTGGGGTTTCATATAATAAAAAATATCTTATAAATCATGGTTTGATATTGTCAATAGAATATATGCTATTAGTTGTTTTTTTTTTCATTTTATAATCAAAGTTAATAATTTAGAGTTTAGAATGAGGTGTAAGTTAGTTATACACATCGGGATACGGCGTGTCTGGATAAGAAACCCCTCCGGCCTCCGGCCGACGGGGTTTTTTTATCCAAGCACACATTTTCCTTGGTGTATATCTATTACTGATTTTTAAAACTCAGAAGTAAATTTAAGACACATTTAAAAATGTTCAGAATATGTCAAGCCCTGAGAGGAAAAAAAGAATGTCAGCAACCTGTCGAGAAATTTAAAGACAGAATTTAAATGTCGTGAATTTGTCAAGAAACTTTCAGACAATGCTGAGATTGTCTAGAATTCGCGAGTAAAATTTTAAACAAGTTCATATTTGACATTCGAGGTTCATCTTTCCGACAGTACCGTATCGTTTCCGAAGTCACCGATTATAACTTCAGGAGAACGTACATGCTATCTAGTACAATGTTCGAAGCTCTTGTGTTGTTGTTGAGAGCTTATAATCTATGAATGTTCGAATGAATTATTGGATAAGATCATACAAATGAAAAATGTCCAACAAGGATAAATACATTTATGTCGGGAGTTAATTATATAAAATAAACAAATGTAACATACGTAACATTAGTTCATCAAAAGTACACAAACCACAATAGATTGTTTTTATAAGTAATGTAGATGAAATTCAAACAAAATATATAAATAAATAAATAAATACATAAATATAGAGTAAATTAATAAATGAATTATTAATTAATATTAAAAAATACAAAAGAAATATATGAAATACGAAAGGGGATAAATTGAATATAGATAAGATTCACAAATGAAATATATAAATTAATCGAACGAAATAAATTAACAGAGAATATCATATCGCATTTTCAATCTCGCATACATATCAACTCGAAATACCAACAGAATCTAAGGACCTCTGCTCTAGAAGTTATATTGCGTGTGGGTTAATAAGGTGAGAAAAGAAATATCAAAATAATATATAGTTTATTTGTTTTTTGTTGAATTATCGAACACTCTCTCGTGAATTAGTATAAGCAATAAAAAATTGCATTAGATTGTGGGAAAAAGTTTTGTAAATGCTGAAAATAATAACAAAATAAAGTCACTAAAGGTCAAACTGTTATCATCTGATTATATCAATAGAATTGCATTCAAGGTTCTGGTAACGCATCAAATTACCGTACTTTGTTCATACAAAATGCGTTAGTCTATGCTATAGATTTGTCTGTATGTGTAGAAGTTGTAGGTGGAAAGTGCTAGAGAAAGAACTAAAACGTAATTATGAGGAATAATCCGCCCTTAGTTGACATTTTTACGTCAATGACAATAAAATTAATCTATGATAAAAGCGTAAAATTGTTATAACTGTTCATATAGTATTATATTTGATATTGGATTGATTACAATTCAGACTAGTTACTTATCTCCGTGTATATTTGTTAGTTAATTCATCAATAATACATTATTTTAGATATAGCTAAATGGGCACACGTGTTCTGTTCACTGAAAGCAAGTGGGAAGAGACAAAATTCAATAGAGCTGTTGTACATGTCACATTAATCAGACAAGCTTACGTCTATGAAATTGATACCATATTCGATTGCAATCGAAGACAGTGGTCAAGTCGTTACTTTTAACAGAAATTAGCCTGTGTCCACTTCTTTAATCAAGATCTGTTTCCATTGGTCTAGCCATTGTGCTCATGGCTGTATCCCGTTTTGTATGAAAACTAGACTGCTTTTTTTACCCAGTAAAATTACATTTTGTTCTGATCAAATAGAAGAAACTTTAAAAACGCCCTCGTCTTATTAATGTCATAGGATGTTTTTTTTAATTTATTATCACTTTAGTTTCGAATTGCACGAAATAAGATTTAAGGTAATACACAAGACACATACTATGAAGATTACAAACATATCCTTGTGTTCCTTTTAAACGTTTCCCACAGTTTTAGTTTGTTACCCGGATTTGTTTTGTTTTCTCTATCGATTTATGAGTTTTCAACACCGGTATACTACTGTTGCCTTTATGTATATATAATTTACAAAAAAATACTGTAAATTCAGAAAGTTCACTGTTTTTGTTATTGCGAAAAATGATACAGGGTTATAGTTGAATTTAATTAAACTTACATTTTGAAATTTTTTATATGAATGTAACTGCATTTTTCTCAATATCGAAAAAATGAAAAGTCCAAAATGACAAAATCGCAATAATAAATGCACGCAATAACTTCTGAACTTACAGTAGTACGGTTTTTTAAATAGCATTAAGACCTCACCAATAAGATGAAAAAATAAACAAATACTATTAATCGAAAACAATTGTTGTTTATTTCAAAGCTAATTTTTAAATGTGGTTATTAGTATATTTAATCAAACAGCATCCTTATGTATACTTATATTTCAATTATTTAACCAAGACAGACACTTTTTCTATCAGTGCATTAAATCTAGTTTTTGTGGACCAATTTAACCTATGGTCTGTGTAACTAATAAAAGATAAAGACCAATACAGAGGTTGTCACGTGACTTTCAAAAAATATAATGACTAATTTCCTTTAGATGTTCTTCTTTGAATCTATGCCTGCTTTGATTTATTGCTTTTTCATGATGATTAACGATACAATCTGTAATCGCAAAAAATTAGGAAATTCTAAATACTCAAAGTCTTTTTCTTGAATATAATCTTACATTGTATAACCTGTGCGTACCCAGTTATGAAAAGTACAGTTCACAGACTGATTTTATGAAGAAATCTAGATTTTTTTAAGCTGTTTGTATTGAGTGACATACATATTACAAATTGTAGAAATGTGTTCTTCAAATCTGTTTGAATATAAATTACTGTTAATTAGACAACAAGAGAAAAATTCGTTTTGAAGTGAAATGAGAGTTCTAAGACCTAGATATAAATGATTCATTCTCTTTATATTTTTCAAGGTTTAATAGAGTATGTTTTATTTACGTGCAGACGTTCAAAACAAGGATTTTGTCATTTCAAGGGTATATATTAATTTGTTCGGTACAGAAGATCCGGTATGGTTGTCCTTGATAAATCCCAATTCGCGAACTTATAAACTAAAAGATGATGTAGTTATAGCTTTTTAGAAATATGTCAACTAAAAGACAGTTTTAGCCACTGATACACACCTTCATGCAATTATATAGATGAAAGTTTAGGAATTCAATGTCAAATTAGATACCATAATAAAATACTGTGGAGGACAAATTGTCTTTTAAAAATTTAAAGATAAACATTGTTCATCTAAATTAATGACTAGATATATATTTGTAATGGTCAAATTAATATCTAGTCACATTACGTCTTGACTCGCAAACATTACTTATCCATGTAAGATATATACACTCAGTCTGACATATGCTCAGTATTATGTAAAAATAAAATACATTGCAAACATGAAACATACTACAAATTTATAGCATAGTTGCTCTCGTCTGGTTTTTAGCCAAACAAGATCTGCTACTAATAGCTTTTCTTTCGCGATATTTGAACCGAAATACAATCTTTGTATTATTTAAGATGTAATGTGTGAACAAATTGAGCATTTACCATGATGATTTATTCTATATATAAAGGAAACGACTAGGTACTCGCTTCACATAAACATGATTGAATTGATTTATGTTTTTATTGTCATAAAAAATACCAAGTCTAAGCATGATCGTGACCGTAATACAAGTATCCTAGAATTGCTTCAAGTTGAACAATATCGTGATTTAGTATATAAACATGTCGTTTATCTATCTCTGCTTTACAAATAAAATGGCAATAAGATACTCAGGCATCTATGTCTGTCATCTTTTAAGATAATTAGTCCATTGTAAGAACTACTGTGTATCAATTAGTACTACGCCATTATTTACTAAAATTAATTTAATTGAAATAGACAACGCTTTACTTGAATATAAAGAGAAAGGAAACTGATAAAAACGTAATTTTAATTTGATAAGGGTAATTAAACTTGAGTGCATTATAGAAGAACTGATGTACTAGCATTGGTAAATATATAAATCGCGAGTAAATGAACTTTCGACTGCGTTCACACTATGTCGATTTAAACTAGATTGGTTCACTTAAAGTCGATTTAAGGGCAATGGATTGTAAATGGTCATTTCGATCTGCACATCATATAAACAGTGTGAACAGATAAATATTCGTTCATGTTCAGCCTTTTTTTCGGACTCATCCTCAATTATAATTAAAATAGCTTTTCACAGTTTAGTCCGAGGTTGATGTGTACAGCTGTAATGAAAACTACTGAACAAAGACTGAACGAATCTTATTTGAACGCAAATTATTATCTGAATCTACCGCAGTGCATAAATCTGAATATGTCGTAATAAAAGAGAGGCAACCGATATCAAAGGGACATTCGAATTCATAAGTAATAGATAAACTGACAACGTCATGTCTTTAAAGAAAAAAAGACAAACAGACAAAAAAAGTGCACAAAAAAACAAAAAGGAAAAGTAAAGACTGAGAAACATAAACCCAACACAAACCTGTGCTGAAGTGAGGTGCTTGTCAAGGTTGAGCAGATTCTTCTCCAAATGTGACTCGTACCCGTCGTTTTGCTCATGTTTAGACAAACTCGGTAATAAGTCCAATTCGGTAGGTCACAGTCGGAAAAAGAATTGTAGGACCATATCCATTCTCATCTGTAAAACGAATATTCCAAATCGGTAAATCAAATTGCTACTCGTAACCGCATCCGAAAATCTAGTCCAAGGGACTATTTAAATTTCACCACTTAGAACTCTTGGTTTAATAATTCACGATTCACGGTTTACTTTAAACGAATACAATGTAATTAATAAACTTGAACGCTTTTTTTCATGAATAACACCCACCAATAATGATAAGTAAATAGAATGTATGCAATGGAAGCCTCCTGCTTTTAATTTTATTGTGACGGTACTAAAAAAAGGCACCAGTAGTATACCGCTGTTCAAATCTCATAAAACCGTTGAAATCAAAAAGACGATATCTTGGCGAAATTACCACAGATGGTATAGGCACCGCCTTTAACACGTGTTTTGTGAGTTAAGCATATATTCAAAACATTTTCACTTTGTCGATATCGATTTAGAATCAAATAAGATTACTAAAATAAGTACCAACTACAGCAGCAACAAAACATGTAAAGAAGAATGTGAAGTTTGCGATATTGAAAGAAATTAAGAAAAAAATATACTCGGAGATAAAACATTCAACCTCAAAAAGAACAGTCATGGATGTCAACTAGTGAACCTTATTTATAGACTTCACTGTGAAAATGTAACCACTATGTCTATGTTGGAGAAACAGAAAGATCACTCAATGAAGGAATAAAAGAGCATCTTGCAGATATCAGACATGATAGAGATACAGCTGTGGCGGAACATTTTAACCAAGAGGATCATTGTAAAGAGGACATCACAGTTCAGGTTCTGCAACAAATTTACGATAAATCCGCAAATTACAGGAGATATATTGAGGCAAAATGGATGCAAAAACTAAATACATTTAGATCATTTGGAATTAACGTTAAAAAGGAATGACTTTAATTGATCAAAGCTTATATAATTTAACTTTCATTGATACAAAAGTATTATGACGTCATGTTATTGTGACGTTAAAGTACTGTGACGTCTTGACGTTTCCAGGGACATTTATCTATAACATCTTTTCATTGATTGAAAAGGAAATACAAATGTAATGTCAGCCATGTAGTTGAGAGGAAAAATAAAGAACTGAAGAAGGCCAGTGGCCGAAACGTCTCAAAAAATTGGTTTTTTGATACAATTATAATCAATTGTATATCAAAGGAGTAGGTCCAGCAAGACCACTTTTTGTCCCCAAAATATAGCAGTTTAAAAAATTGTTAACAAGTAAACTCATAGCTATTTACTGCACAGTAAAATACTTCTGTTGCATAAATATGGGTTGTGTTTACTATACAACGCACATATCTCGAGTACTAGCATCATTTAGTCATGCTAAATTACTGAAATCTACTCAATTTTAGCATTTCAGTTAAAATTGAAACGGTTTCTGTCTTAAATGGAAGTGACCGCACTTGTTTTGATTCTTGATATTTGAATCTAAGTTGTATTTGATGATAATACATAACATATATAACGGTTTAGAGTGAAAACCGGTGTGGCCACTTTAATTTTTGACAAAATCATCTGGAAAGTGACATATTTTGGCATAATTGATAGATTTTTTTTATATTTAAGCTTGACATAGAGCTTCTTGAATGACTACATTAGTTCAAATCTTTCACATCAATTCATTGAATCGACTGAAGTAGACATTTAAGTGTATAAAAAGTGTTCAAAATCTTTCATCAGATGAACCTGAAACCTTACCGGACTTACTCCTTTTAATATCATTGCAAACTTATATACCTTAGTATGCTTAGCATGTGCAAGCACAAATTTGTAGATTGTTTTTCATTTTTTAATTCTTTCCGAATAGTCTGAAAAAACTGTCCATTGGTAACCAAAAACAGAAATTAGCAAAAGTTTAAATAGTTTATATATATATGGTAATTTATTGAGAAATGCATTTCATAGTTACCAAAGGTATCAGGATTATAGTTTTATACGCCAGACACGTGTTTCGTCTACAAAAGACTAATCAGTGACGCTCTGATCAAAATATTTATAAAGCCAATAAAGTACAAAATTGAAAAGCATTGAGGGCCCAAAATTCCAAAACGTTGTACCAAATACACGGCTAAGATAATCTAAAAATTCAAAAACTAGTAATTTATACCCTCGATCCTTTTTTTTATTATTATGAATTTGCTTTCAATTTCATGGAAATATTTAAGCTCTAGTACATTATACGATTTCTTTAAAACCGAGAATATTAGAAATTGGATCCATCTCATGAAGATGGCAGAAGTTAGACCAGAAACTATGACTGTATTCGTGTCATTGATACCGGTAATGTGATTTTAATTTGAGAATAATTGTTGTGTGTCTACAACATGTTAAATAATTTTCTATGTCCTTGACTATTAGTTAAAGAATGCAATTATAGAAACACGATCATTAGGAGGTATTATGTATTTGGGGTAATTGAATTTTAATAGAACATGATTTTACAAATCTATATCAAAGCAAACTTATAATGTGATTGCAAATGACACTCAAACATAAATTTTTAATATTTACAATCGCGGTTTACTAAAACATTATAATGAAATAATTGCAAGTACTTTGTCATTTGTTATTCCAAACAAGTAATCATATATTGTACGATAAAACAGGACTTGTAGTAATTTTTTTTTTCATGCTTGTCTTTCGTTTTTGGTGATGTGATCTTTTTGTTTTTCATTGTTAACATATTTGTTTGTTTTTATAGTGATTGGGACTTTAACACAATTTTGACAATATTGTTTTATATTTTTAGTTTTGTTCACATGTAATTCGACTGTCATACAAGTGAGAGTTTTAGCTAGCATTAATTCCAGTTTTAATTCACTAATTTTTACATAAGAACATGCATGTAGCAAGTAATAAATATGACAGTTGTAATCCATTCGTTATATGTGTTATGGGTTAGACATTTGCTTATGGACTTCACATTTAGAATCTTCCACGGAGTTCGGTATTTAATTTTGTTATTCTACCTTTAGGTACCTCAATACACAGACTGTATATCACTATCAAGGCAGCTGGAAGTGATCAAATAAATTAGTATGATTAATAACCTCCTAAGCCTTCAAAAAATAAAGTTCCTTTACAAATTTCTGTTTTATTAGTCATTTCTAATTGCTCAACTAAATATAGCCCATTATAGCTTGCTGTTCAGTGTGTGCCAAGGCTCCGTATTGAAAGCCGTACTTTGACCTATTATGATTTACTTTTACAAATTGTGACTTACATGGAGAGTTGTATCCACCATGTTCCACATAAGAAAATGCCTGTACGAAGTCGGGAACATGACAGTTGTTATCCATTTATTTGATGTGTTTGTGCTTTTGATTTTGCCATTTGATTAGGGACTTTCCGTTTGAATTTTCCTCGGAGTTCATTATTTGTGGTTTTACTTTTTTTCTCATAGTCATTCATACCACATAGTTTTATAAATACCTTATCCTTGTTCTTGACCAGTTCATGGATCTTTGTCTTTTAATAGGAACAACTCAGAACCACAATTAGCATAATATAGCACGTAACTCAAGGTTGAAGAAGAACAAATAATAATTATTGGGAACGTTAACATCGAAATAATAATCAGGTTTACAATATAATCGAATTGTATAGTCATCTGATTATAGTGACAAAAATCATTAGAAGATATGTCGTGCAGTTTGGAGTCCACCTTTGTTAACGTAAATATAATATATGCCTGTTAATATTGCGTTTCAAAAAATAGTTTAAGGTTTCGATGAAAGGAGTTCCGGTACTAATGCCCGGTTAGCACTAGAAAATAAAATGTTTGACAAGTATTTTAAATTGACACATACTGGAAAAGCATAGGGTAGAAAAAATATAAATGAAAAACGATGCTACAGAAAGGCACAAGTTTTTTTTTCATTTTGCATTTCTATCTTTACATTGTAGGTATGCATGGGACGTACCTGAAAACTGTATGGCCAAGTTCGGATGGATATCTAGAGTAGATGGGATTGACATGGTCATATATAACACCTGTTATGATTGGATATAGCTTTCCCTCCATTAACACTCGAGGAGCCCTGGGTTGTGGCAGGGTTCCTAGAGATCGACTCGATATCCCGGATGTTATGACGTAAATCCAATCAAATTTGAATGTAAACATATTCAGAGTACGGGCCTTGTACTTCCGGTAATCTAGAGACCTTACCCTTCAAAATTATTGACCATTCATATGGAACTCTTGTCAGAACTCGAGTTCCATCCGAACTTGGCCTTAGGTGTAAATAAAAAAAAGCGCATAGTTTAATTCAGTGAACCTAATACTTTTTTAAATATAGCTGAGATCGAATTAGGGGAATAGACAGATTCTGGGGTAAAAATAGCATTGAAGAAGACACAAAATGGGAAGTCAGCAGATATAGAGAGTTACATCAGAGATAATAAAGGCAGATTTCAATCTAACAGAGGAGAAAATGCCAAAAATATTTAAAAGAAACATATGGGTAGAAGAAACATGACCATTAGATAGGAGAAAGGGAATGGTTTGCAAAGTCTTTTAGATGGGCGATATGACAGATTGTAAAAGTCGGAGGGAAGGGAAGTGACTCCTTATCATGTGATCAGTGAAGTATGCAGAATGCTTATAGAAATAATAAAAGAAAGAATAGACAAATGATTAAGGAATGAGCAGGCCATTTTTATGCCAATTAGAGGAACAACCAAACGGATATGTATCCGTCGAAACATACATGAGCAAACAAATGAATGGAAGACAGCTTTATACAGACTTTGAAAGATCATAAAGATCAACGAAATATGTACCGGATTTAGTTATACCGTCATTGATTATGGAGAAACATTGCAATGGTTCGAAATAAAATCCGGATTGAAATAGGGTAATACATGTATTATATCAGGGTTTATAAAAAAAGAAGATGTAGTATGATTGACAGTTAGACAACTCTCCACAAGATATCAAAATGACACATAAATTAACAACTAAAGTTCATCGTACGGCCTTCAACAACAAGCAAAGCCTGAAACGTATAGTCAGTCATAAAAGGCCCCGAAATGACAAATATATAACAATTAAAACGGGAAAAGAAACGGCCTAATTTCTGTACAAAAAATGAACGAGAAACAAATATGTAACACAACAACAAACGACAACCAGTGAACTCGTTTGATGTATTTGAGCTTTTGATTTTGCCATTTGATTAATGACTTTCCGTTTTGAAGTGCAGTAATTTTTACAGGCAACTACATACATACAGAATGTTGCGGGGTTAAACATGTGAGCGGTATACCAACCTCCCCCTAACATGGGACAGTGGTGTAACAGTACAACATACCTGTAAGAACGAACTATCAAAATCAGTTGAAAAAGGCTTAAAAGAGAGGGGCGACAGATACCAGTCAAACTCAACGATAGAACTTCGCATGATACTGCTTTGAAATGTTTCTATAACCAATAAAGCAATGGATCGTTTGTAGATAATGCCTTCAATGTAGGTACTAGTAATTTTCATAGGTTTCATTTTGTTATTTTCTCAATAAATAAACGCTAATATATTATCATACAAGCATACATGGAGCTGCCATAAATGATATCTAAGACTATGATACCACTGTCATATATATATATAGTTGTCAAATGGAAACAAGTCCGTTGCTAGGGAATGACAGGATTACAAAGAAACATGTTTCTAATCGCAATGCATTATCTGAATATTTTGTTATTTAATTTATACATTAACAAATTTTAATTACACAATGTCTCTAGTAAACGTTTATTTATATGCATGTCGAACGAAAAACGAAGATATAAAAACAGGCGGAATGATTGAATTTTGACAGTTGAAAAACTAATTTTAGACGAGTCAATCAGTTGTTGAATGTAAAGAAAAAAATATCGGTTACAATTTAGACAATCCATAACTATAGATCATTGTTGACCGACTCCACGAGATTGAATTTCTCGCTTGAGTCGGTACGGCGAACGTTGGAAAGCAATCGAGTTGAGATGACAAATTATAATCTGTTTATAGCTATTTTACCTATGACGAGGTGATTAACTTCATTGACAACAACACGTGTCACCTTAGTTTCTAGCGATAAATTTTCATATCACTCTACTGTGATAAGAAGCGAAAGCATTAGTCAGTAAGCTCAAAGGAAAATGTCGTAAAATAGCGATACTATCTTCTTGATGGTTATCATAAATATGAAAAAAAGGAAGACGAGAAGTCGTGCATACAAAACAATAGGTATTTTTGTCTTGATCTATACAGTTGTTTTCATTTGAATAGGCCACATCGTAAACATAATTTTATATTAGTCAGAATTCATTTGCAAGCATTCGGTCATTTTCTAATCAGACAAAATTCATAAGCTTTCAATGGCAAGGGGAACGAATGTGTTTGATCATTGAAATGTTTATGTGAAATAGGTTATGTAGCCATCAAAAGATAAATAATTACAAATTTTAAGGAAGCTGGCTTGTCATGTTTTTGTCAGATTTTCGGAATCCTCTGGTTTTATCCATTTGAATGCCTTGAAAAAATTTGCCCGGTGACCCCCATTTTTCTTTTTGTAAATCTTTTACATGTGTAATGATAAGCCATCTGTAAATGTCTTATAAAATTTTAATTACTTTTTAACAGTTTTTGAGAACTTCAACCTGTCAATGATTAAGCTAGAAAAAATCAAGAGAGAATATTTTCCCGCCAAAATTTCAATGGCTTATATCTCGAAAACAAGCACGGTGACTTATATATTTTTTTTGCTCTTTGGATTCCTTTATTAATTCCCTATCAATATAAACTAGTGTTTTGAAAAGTTAATTACTTTGAAACTGAGAAGCGAACTCCCTTAAGAGGTTCGTAATGTTTTTAAATTGTATAATTTTTAGTTTTGGCAATGTAAAAATGTGAGAGAAAATTCTGTAAAATTAATACCCATTAAAAGAGGAAGGGGGTTTTAAAATGAACAAAAAAACACTTATCAATCGAAGAAAAACCGAAACAAGAATGAAAAAGAAACAACCAAAAAGCAAGAAAAAAAAAAGAAATTGTGGCTTTTTCAAAACTGAATGCAAAAGTCTTGGGTGAAAATTAATATATTGAATATTATTTAAGTTGAACCCCCGCTACAGATGTATTCGGTAATTGAATTGATACCGCACCGGAGAATGGCTATTACTCGTATATGTATGCAGTCATATCTAATAAATCAAGGGCAAACATTTCGACGGAATCGATTAATATGGATGAAAGATTAACAATTTTGAAATAATTATAAAAAAAAATGTGGTATGATTGTCAATGAGACAACTGTCAACAAAAGAACAATTGACACAGAAATTAAACGGCCTTCAACAACAAGCAAAGCCGCATAGTCAGCTTTAAAAAGTTCCGAAATCACAAATGTAAAACAATTCAAACGAGTAAATTAACGGCTTAATTAATGTAATAAAACATTAACTACTGTAACAGTGTTTACCGGTTTCTTTTGTGTTTTTTAACAATGCCATGATGATTGTGTTTGCACTTCTAGTTTATCAAAAATAAATATATTTCACTAACTAATTATAATTTGAATATTATAAAAATTTACAATGATAAACTCCTGTAATTTTTTAAAATCTTTAGTTATTTAGTACATAATTATGTTTCTACATAGGTTAACCATTAATGTTATAATAAGAATGGTCTCTGGTCGGATTGTTTTCATTGCTAGTTACATGTAAGATTTGAAAGATATTATAACAGACTAACATAACGTTTTTCTGACTGGCTGAGTCTGTTTCTGTATTTCTCCTCAAAGTACTTAATATTTGCTTCTCCAATTTATTTTATCTAAAAAGTATACATCAGCTAGACATAATATTTCAGACAGTGGATCCATATTTACTCATGATTCGTCTGTGTCTTGTTGATTGATCAACGGAAATTAAACAGTGATAACAATCGAAAGTTTTCCTCGAAAAGCCGTTTTAAATCATTTAAAAACACGGAACATTTTTTAAATTTTGTTTAATGTTATTAAGACTAATATACTTTTGAAATATATCTTATTTTAACGATACGTCAAAAATTAAGTGAAGTGTAAAATATGAAACTGCAAGTTAACGTCCCGTATCAGCCCATGGGCAAATATGGCTTAAAAAAGAAAGCCGACAGTGAACATTCCGTAATAGAGGTTTCTCAACATCTTATGAACAAACGAAACTCGACAAAAGGGACGACTTGTTAATTGTTAATTTTCCATTTTAAGATGTTGATGTTCCTTTGGCACTATCTTGCGGTGTTTAAATTTCACAGGTCGTTCGCTATGCCCGTGTCTGTTTGTGACGTTTTTGATTTTAACGAACGTAATCTATGTATTACTGGTAAATTATCAAACCAGGGATACCGGTACCATCAATTACTTCAAACCTGTACTAAATTTGTCCATAGATATACAGATTTAGTTTTGAAGTTTGGTTGTTCCTGTAGAAATCTTATTTCAAACGGGATAGCACATCCTCATTTTTACGGGAAATTTTAAAGTTGTTAACCGTGCCCGGAAATTTAGAAACGAACCTTGTAAACTTATCGCTTCTTTAAATAAACCTATTCTAAAAGGTTACCAATTCAACCCTATAATAACATCATTGAATATTCTTTTATTGGTATAAGTAATGATTTTGATATCAGTAAATTGAAAGCAAAAAATAATTTTTACTAGTATGTTATATATCAATTCCTGTGTCATTTTTGGTCTCTTGTGGAGAGTTGTTTTATTGGCAATCATATCCCATCGTCCATATTGACGAACGTATCATTAAGGATCAGTAATTTTAAGCAGTAAGAATTTTCTACCGATATGTCAGCGTGCTTAAAGACAACAGTTCACAATTTTATTTTATTTTTGCAATCTAGCATTTTATTGTTTGGTCAAAGATTAGTTACTCTTCCGATTGCTTTTGTGTTGCTGAATTATCGTACTAATCTTGCGTTGAGTTTTATTTAAGAATTGAATGCTTCTTTTTGTAAATTTATTGGGGTGTAAAAGCGTTGACCGAAGTACATTTTGTATGAAGCGCGGAAGCGCTTCATTCTAAAAATGTGCGCACGGTCAACGCTTTTACAACCCTATAAAGTTACAAAAAGAAGCATTCAATACTTATAATTACATATTTTAGCTATGATCATGAAAACACGAATTTATGTATTTTTTTTATTTAATTCACCTGTGCACTTTATTGTTGGACCACGTGTTATTATGAATGAAAAGTTGTATTGAGCAATGTAACTGCTTACGGAATAACACGTGATGTGCAGTTAGCCAATCAGAATAAAGTATTATAATGAACCATACATCTAATGCAATTATTTGTTTATATGTTGTATATATGCGTTCGATTTGTCTCTCTTATCCATTAAAAAAGATCATTGTTTTTATAAAGTCGAAGTTTAAAAAAAACGGTGCATTTGGTATGCATTTGCTTGATTGATTGTTGAATGTTTAACATACAGTAGCAAGTATTCATGACAAGATTGATATTTTATGGAGGATTAAAAAGTGATTGAGATGACACAACTTCAATACTTTAGTATGTTTTATTTAAAAATTATATCCACACATCTTTTTGATAATCAAGCACAAAGTTCTTCAACAAGTCTTAGAGAAAATTGCCATCTTAAGTGACGGTACACCGAACCAAAGACTCTAAATCATGTTTTCATTTCTTTTATATCTAGTTCAAAATACACACGCCTGTTGTTGTTCAGTCTCACGGTGGGTATGGTTGTCCTGCGAGAGAACGTTCTGTGCTGGTGATTCGGTCCTGACGGGTGCTGGTGATCAATGAAAAAATGTAAACAAAGACGAAAATGATGATTTTTGACGTTTTCACTCATAAAAAATGGAAGAAAACAGTTGAGATTTTTCAATTTTGTTTCTTATGGGTTAATATGTAAACCATTAAAAACTTGACCCTCTAAACTGTTTCAGTAAGCGTAACACAAAAATGCTCATTTTCAGAAAATCTAGAACTGAAAAAATAAAACAAATATGCTCATAGAGTCCGCTTTCTATACCGCAATCCACACGACAAAACTATTTTGTGAAAAAACATTATTAAAATTTAGCATTTTCTCAATTTAGTCATGTCCTGATACTGTGCTGGTGGGTCCGGATACGGTGCTGGTGATTTTGGATAAGAACTTGGTCATATTTGAAACAAATGTTACAAAATCAATAAAATTGGGCAGATAATTGTTGTCAATAGGATCTATGACTCCTATTTTAGCTCTTGTGCATCCATTTGGCTGTTTAATATGTGTTTTCAAATGATCGTAACTTGTATTACATAATTACATAAAAGGGCAACATCTCTCGTCCAATATCAGATAACAATATATAGTATCTAAAATAAGAATAGTTTTATTAAGATATTAAATGCCCCTTTCATTGATGCTTCAACAATGATCAAAGCCCATGCCGCATAGACATGTTTGTTAGCGCTCCGCATACCCCTCCCCACTTCCACCCAACCAACCCTCCTTATTTCCTCCTTCATTGTTACAGTGGTGTACCAACAAAACAATTTATCACATAAAATAATAACACAAAGACACACATTATTGAACAACGAATGCTCGCAGGTACTGAAAGCTAGTTCAAAGCCGCATTTTCAACTAATAGATAAACCATGTTCTCATATACAAAAATTCCAATCGTGTCGATTAAAAAAGTCTCAAAACTTAAGTTCAGATTTTAATGTTTGATGAAGCAGAACTTTAAAAGTGTGCAGTGAATCTTGTGCTCACAACAGTTATTGTCATAATTATGTTTACATAAGACTCATAAAGGAATTAAGTAGGTACCAAGAAATATTTTACAGTTCAATTTAATGATCATGAATGGAAGGAAATGGTACGGAAGTTTACATAGGACAAAAAGAAATTGATAGTATGTTTTGGCGAAAGACTTAAACGCTTCTTTGCATTATATAGTACAGCTCTTCTATAAAAACATGCAAAAAAAAACTTTGATTGACTTGCTTGCTATGTTTGCTTGAATGTTTTCAAACAATAGATAGGCGGAGTTTCAATACATACTGGGATTTGATTGGACAAATACAAACTGACAGGAATTAAAGTTAATGTTTATTGTCCAAACAAATTCTAGTATATAGTAAACAGACTACCTACCTGTCGTTTACAAACATCCAAACAATCATAGCAAGCAATTTGATCAATGGTTTGCTTTGCATATATTTATAGAAGAGCTGTAAATTCTTAAAAAAATTTTCTTGTTGTCCTAGATGGTTAAATCCTCAACAAAATCTCAATAACTGTTGGAACGAATAAAGGTTTTAAATCAAATTTTCGTGGACTTTTTAGCTTCCACCCTGACGAGACATGTTAGCTCTTCGTATGCTGTTGCACCTGACGCACGGAAACTTTCACATTTCCATCTTCTTTTCTGAAATATTTTCCCCAGCTCATACTTGACAGGATTGTTATCCTAGTGAAAGGTGTAACCAATGAATTGAACACAAGTTAAAAATTCCACAATACTATATAATTCATTTTATGTGTCAATTTGTTTGAAAAAAGTTGAAAAGAAGAGAGTTTTTTTAATGTCATGATTATCTGTCGCTTTCTAGATCTATGCTTAGCATTTATTTCAGATGACATGGACTCCTCACCCTGGTGACCCTGCTGCCTTTCATAACTTTATCCGTATACATACTTATATTAATAGATAAACAAAAGGCTGCAACTGGTATTTTTGTATTTAAAATGATTCGTTGTAACGAGAATATTTGTGGTGAATGGAAACTGTGAGGGTCAAAATCTTAAATTGCTTATAAATGTTGCTGGACCCAGTTTCGTTATCTGATCTGAATTTTCTGAAATGTGCAAGGTAGATAGACATTGGCCTTTTGAATTTTTTTACTCGGTAAGTTTTGCCCTAATTGCTTGAACTTTTGCAATATTAAAGCCGATTTCAATGAGTGTGTAGACAAAGGGAATATCTTTGGTTGTCTTGCTTGCTGAACAGAAAAGTCATTGTTAGGTTATGTAAACTACCCTACTTTAAGAGTAGACTAGTCCGACAAATGACACATCTTTCTGTCTGTAGGACCAGGCTACCTCGAAAGGAGGGTAGTATACCTTACCTAACAATGACTTCACGGGTTAACTAACAAGCAAGCTAAGCAAAGATATTACCTTTGTCTACATACTCAATGGAATCGGCTGTAACTAAAAACTCGAATACATTTTAACAGACAGTGGTCATGTTTGTTGATGAATATTGTTTTTCCTAGATTCACTCTTGAAAAATCATTTGGTAACATTTGGTCAAGTAATTTCAGAAAAGATCTTTTTGTAATTGCGGACGCCAAGACAATACATGAACCTTACACGACCCCTCGACACAGGTGAGCTTATATATGATCTTATAGCGATTCGGGTTGATAACCAGTTAAAATTAAGCCGTTTTTTGTGTGTGTATATTTTTATTGTTTTAAACTGTTATGAACTTTTAAAGTTAAATGTAGGTGTTTAATCTAAGAATTTCGTTTTTAAACTTATATACTTGTTTTATACTCAATTGGTAGTATGAAGCTACGAGATATTTTAATTTTTGAAATTGAAGGCACAGTTAACAAAGCAAACGGTAGTTTCAAATACTTTTAAATAGATCTTTAAGGATAATGTACCCTTGTGTTGATCCCATGCTAAACATAACAAAAATCTCTGTACAAAGGTTATCTCGTCTTCATTCTCTGACATATTCTTGTCTGCCCTTTCATAAAATAGTGAATATTTTTAAGTGGCCTATCGAACTTTCGAAAAGAAAAAAAATACCTGATAACCGTTCAGACAAAAAAAATATGTTGAAAAAATCTTACAGATACAGCAAGTGATTCTTAATAGCTATAAGATACATTTTTCTTTTAAAATACAACTTTTAAATCTTACGAGAAACTATTACAATCTTAAAACTTTCACTGTAACCTCGCTCTAACTAATCCCCCCCCCCAAAAAAAAACCAAACAAACAAACCCGCAATACTATTGTCATTCTTATAGTCAGCACTAAATTGTTCACACACAAATGTGTTTTAAGCTGCTAAAGACATATGTTTCAAACGCTCAGAAATTCCTTTGTTCTATATTTTTGCTCTCCATTTTTAAGCAAAACCTTTTACATTTTTATTTTATGGGTTATTGTTGAAGGTCGTACGATGACGTATGGTTGTTAACACATACCTCCTTTGGTTTCATATGGAAATTTGTCCATTGACAACAAACATACCACATCATCTACTTTATATAAGTATTGTATAAATTACAACGTATTTTGGTGATCTTGCAAAATGATCGTAATCCCGAAAATCGTAAACATATTTTCTTATCTTAAAAGGCGGCAAGAAGGGTTCCATTAACAGGCCAATAAATAAGATAACAGTTAATTTAAAAAAAAATTTTAAAAATAGGGGTATTTTTTCTCTCATAATAACAGTAAACAGATTCACAACAATGTCAATTTCAAGAAAGCAGACAACAGTTAATTAGTCAATAACAGTACAGCATCAATGATCTTGAATATATGCCACTTTTAACTAAAATATAAATGCACTGAACCAGGACATAGGAGCACAGAACCAGGACCGTTTTTCTTATCACCAGCACAGCGTCAGGACAATTCCGTTTAACGAACTTTCACGACTTTTGCAATATAATATTGTTGTAATATACTTTGCATGGTACTTATGACACATCAGAGAAAAATTATGCAACAAAACAGTCGTTTTATTGCCGTTCTGATACAATGTAAACAAACCCACCAGCACCTGACAGGACCAAATCACCAGCACAGAACTTTCTCTCGCAGGACAACCATACCCATCGTCAGTCTGTTAAATTGCCTTTTATATTCTCCCTCACTACGTTCGTCCGAATATAAAGTAATTAATATTCTATGGCCTTAACAAAGAACAAACGACATAATGTAGGTGTGCTACTCGCTATAACCTTTATTCTATATAATACATCAATTTATGTATCAAATACAAACATAATAACAATAATATCATAATTCCAATTACAAATTCACATTTAATCATCCGTGAATACACGTGTCTTCTTACTGGCTATAGCGAGAGTCGATGGTCAGAAAGGTGACCGCACGGGTTATACGTGCGGACACATGGTCACATGTCATGAATATTCATGAACGTACGACGAACTAAATTTTATATCTCTTGTATATGCCAAAAAATCTCGGTGTCCTTATTTGGAATGATTAGAGGAGGAATGTTTAGATAAATGCTGTCTGCTAAAATAAAGCACCTAGCAAGATTATATGTGTTATCACCACTTTTTATTTATTTGTTTTGCGGAATCAGTTCCAGACATATCAAGGTGCACTCGATATATCGTAAAGTATAAATAGAAGATTTCTGTGTATGTAAATCGAAAGAATGAGTGCTATAGCACCAACTGATAATCACAAAGCTATTAACATGTATATATTTTTTTTAAATCCATGCCTTAAATAGACAGAAAAAATTAGGAAAAAACGGAAGAAAATAGAACATCATGCCATAAAAGCTCAACAAAAACAATCAACAAGAAAACAAAACGAATTATATCAATACTAATAATATTACGTGTACGATAATGTAAAAATAAATAAATATAAGAATGGCTATGAAAACAAAACAAAACAACAACAACAAAAAAACCCCAATAAATTACATAACATTACAAAACATCATTTTCAAAATTTGTTTAAACATTTCTTTCAATATTTCCCTTTATTTATTGACAATTTCGCTAGAAAATATATCAGTAATAATGTTTTAGGCGAATGAGTGACAATTCGGATTTGAAAGGTTTGGGGCAAGAACGTTATCTCGAATCCGAGGATGTTCTATTTCTAATTAAAAACCGGTTGTTTTTTCTAAGGGCGTTTACTCCTAGATTTGATTTACCTGGACAGGTGTTTTTTTTTTCACGCAGGGCTTTTAACTTATGATCGGAGCCAAGCTAAGTTTTGAAAAAGATGCATTTCCCCTGCCATTCCGACAAAAATAAGCACTACGTTTAGATATAATAGTCCTCGCAGTCATTTAATATGTCTACAACTCAAAATGGTTTGAAAGAAGGACGCATGTTTTTTGGTGCAAAACATGTATAACGGAAGTGCACAGCCGATAGTTCAAAATTATTGAAATCCTTTCTCGTAACGGCAAATTACGTCAAGTTACGGCGATTTTCGTTCGTTCGTAAGATGTTAAGAAACCTCTGTTAGCGCATGGGCCAATACGGCTTTTACCTAAATGAACCGCTCCGTAAAGCTATATTAACTCATGCTTTATTTCGAAAGGGTAAGGTCATCCGTGATGCCCAGAAACACTGACTATCCGTAAAAGGGATGATTTGCTCATATCATTTAATAATTATATATAAATATACAATGTATGTGTATATAAAAATAGAAGATATAGTATACTTGCCAATGAGCCAGCCCGTCATAAGAGACCAAATGATACAGAAATTAACAGTTATATGTCACCGTACGGCCTTCAACAATGAGCAAAGCCCATACCGCATAGTCAGCTATTAAGGTCTCCATACCTCAATTTTAAAACTTACAACAATACATGTATTGAATTTCAAAATCCTCAACGGCAAATCTCCAAACAAATGTAAAAATGATGTGCTTTTAAGTAAATTTATTATCAGTACCATTAATTAAGATGTTTACAATGAAACAATTACAATTTGTTTTAAACATTGTTAAAGGAATGTATGAAAAAAATGCCAAAATCACTGAACATGCAAGTTTTCTTAAATCCCTGAAAAATGGGAACCAAGAAAATAAATGAATCCACAGTATATTTCATACACAAATAAAATAATAACAAAAAAATGGATCCACCTACCAGTTACAACAGCCTTGTACCTTCTTCCGGTATGCATTTATTAGTAAACGATTAATTTATAAAACAATTTAAATTGATTTTTGTTATGACATAACATTTCAAAGCACGTCAGGTATAGGATGTTAGTTTGTACCATGCACGCCATTGATACATAATGTTTGGCATCATTACAGGGCTTACAAGCACCTGTGATATATCGTTAGAATCGAGTAAAATGTTGATATTGGATTTTTATAAAATTAGACAGCATGTCACTATTTGTTTTTAATATTATTTCAACAATGTGTTGATTTGAGACACGTGGTCCCGGACGTCATTGGGTATACTCGAAAATTGGTTCAGCGGAAAAAAGGTCACGCTAAAATTAATATAGACAGCATCAAAATAAGGGCGCTACTATTGGATTTTATTGGGAGGGGATAGGACGAAATGTAAAAAAAAGTAACCGGCCACGTCCACTCTGAATTTTTGTGATTTGTATTTTTGTATTTCTGTTTGTATCTCTCTGGTGACTGATGATTTAAGCCTTTTTGAAATGATTATTATAGTTTGTTCTTATGTTGTACTGTTGCACCACATTGTGTAAGTATGTGCCTGTAATGGTTGTCGTCTGTTGGTGTGATTTAAATTTGTTTTCCGTTAAATTTTTTGTACATAAATTAGGCCGTTAGTTTTCTCGTTTGAATTGTTTTACGTTTGTCATTTCGGGGCTTGTTATTGCTGACCATGCGGTTCGGGATTTACTCATTGTTTAAGGTCGTGCGGTGACCTGTAGTTGGTCTCTGGTGGAAAAGTTGTCTCATTGGCGATCGAACCACATCTTGTTTTTTTTTTTTTATTATTTATAGGACAGCAGTTTTTAATTAAAAATTCCAAGTAAGCAACTCAGCAAAAATAGGCAGGACTTGGTAAACAAAGTTAGGATAAACTAAAAATAAGTGCAGGTCCTTTTTTTTTAAATATCAAACTTAGCATGAAATCGTCTAATTCCGGTTTTTCTTTCTTTTTCTTTTTTTTTGAGTGGGGAGGGTGGGTTGCATTTACTCCCCCACCCTTACAACAATCCTGAATACGTCCATGTATATACGCAAATCCTACACGATCTCTTTATGTTTATGCCATCAGCTTTGACTGAATGATCATATTTGATTAGTTATAGCTAAAACATGTACATAATTATTGATAATTCAAAACCAAAAACAATGTTCTAATTTGAATCATTCCACTAGTTAACCTCACTGAATACGTGTGACAATTCCGACCTTGATTATGTGTTAGAAATACAAAGGTAATTTTAAAAGACTTTGTTTATAACAGTAGAACAAACCTGACTGACGGTTATTGCAGCATTAAACAGGTTAATGAAGATTAAAATAGTCCAAAACGGTAATCCAAATCAGGATGACTTTGCATCAATTAAAAGATGTTTTTTGTACGGTTAATGTACATCTGTAGTAAACTTTGCATACAATATTTACTGCATTTTAGAAACTCTGTACATGTATCTAGAACAGTTCTCCTGACAGATTCTGACAGATTTAATGAGAGGTTAGAAGTGATCTCCACTGTATAATATGTATCAGGCCTTTTAGTTTTCGAAGTTTTACAGAATACGTTAACATTTATATCAATTTTTGTTCTATGCACCTGTCATACTTGTAAATGAGAGGTTTGGCTAGCAACAACACTAGGTTTAATCCACCTTTTTTTTCATAAAGAAAGGCCTGGACCTGGTCAGTAAAATGACAGTTGTTTGCATTCATGTGTTGTGTTAGAGCTTTTTATTTTGCCATTCCGTAGAGGATTTCCGTTTAAAATTTGTATTTTTGTTATTTTATATTTTGTATCCGAAATGTTTCGCATGGTAGTTAAAAAAAAATTGATGTCATTGACGAAAATATGCACCGACAATGCCATATAGTTTTCTCAGAAGGCACGATATAGATACTTTTATGATATGATTTTGCTGTTCAAAAACATTTTAACTTAGGTGCCTTCAAACGAGATTTTACACGTCAAATTTTGTATGAACCTTCCAAAAGGTCACGGCCGGCACTCGGCTAACCCAGAGATTAATCGGTTTATCTATATTGAGTTTGCGGCTATATCGATGGTTGGTCTGTTAATCGGGTTGGCTAAAATCTGTCAATCAAGCTATCGAGAAAACCATTGCAAGTTCAATGTGTTTCATTGTATAACTTTTCAAATATATTTTATCATAAAAATTAATCATGTCTGACAAAACAATTCAATGTACTGAATCCAGTGGTGTCATTTATTTTATTAGCTGCGATAAACGATTCATAAAATGAAAGTTACTACGCAATACATTTATACACATTTTACCCACACAAAATGTACACAAAATTACACGTTGGTTGAATTTACTTGCATGCAATATTTTGAACATTGAAAAAAAAGGCATTATGTTTGTTAACCATATTAATATCATTGTGGGAAAAATCTACACGAAAATCTGTATTTTGGTTACATTAATCAATTTTATTTAAAACCTGGTCTGTTAATGGGTCGATGTATAAAACCCGGTCTGTTAATTGGTCAGTTAAGAGTTGTGAATGACAATAACAGTATAATTTTATTGATATATAGGGTGTTATCGGATCAAATGGGTAGGCTCAAGACGAGTAGCTAAATTGAACATCGACATCTTTTTATATATATTAGATATATTCTAGGGATGAATATTACTGTAAATCAGTTGACGCAACAAAAAAAAAACACCAATGGAGAGAATATGTTATCGAAAAAAGTCTTTTTGAATCAGTTGATAATTGACTCATAGCACTAATGGAACTATTTGTACCCGCTTGTATTACCCTACACTCAAACTATAGTCGGACGAGAATAAGCTTATTTTTTTTACATAAATAAGGCCGTTAACTTGCTCGTTTGAATTGTTATACATTGCCATTTCGGGGCCATGTATAGTTGACTTTGCGGTGTGGGCTTTGTTTCTTTATTGAATGTCGTACGGTGACCTATAGCTGTTAATTTCTGTGTCATTTTGGTCTCTTGTGGAGAGTTGTCTCATTGGCAATCATACCAAATCTTTGTTTTTTTTATAAATTTATAATCGCACGAACTGGTTATCAAAAACGAAAAACAGAAAGGATGCGTAAAATGGAAGCACTAGTTGGACAATATATATAATTAAGATCCATTTTGTTACATCTTGTGGTCAATTTTATTTGGCAATCGCCAGTGGCAGTCAGCAGGGTTAAAGAACATCAGTTGTTCGACCTGTTAGTCAAATGCGTTTTGTTTAAATATACCTTTTCACTTTTTTGGTCTTTTGGAAAATGTTGTTTGTGCTGTTTTTAGACCCTTCTGCAACGAAATTTGTTTTACATGCACACGTATAAATATTGCGGTTTTTATCCAACCCAATCATAGATTTGAACGTAGTTTTCAATTTAGACTCGCATATATATATGCATGCATCATCCACCAAGCTAATCGACACGATACAGGAGGAATAGTATAATTGTATTGCGGCTACACCGTTTACATGGTTTAGTTAGACGACTTTTCTGTAAACTTCTATCCTCATGTATCTAAACGTACCTAAAGAGTTTATGGAATATGGTTTGCGTAGTGTTTGTAGTGTATCCCTACATGTATGTGATGAGCTGAATGCATTCATTATATTATATAATCCCTTCCGTAGCACATGTGATCCCTTCTGGTATTTGGTTCATCAGGTTCGTGCGGATCAGTTATGACCTATGAACTTGAATAAATGAATATTCCGTTAGTAGCTTTCACTTCTTATTTACGGAAGATTTTGAATACAAAATCTGAATTTCTGTTGCTCTTTGAAGTGATTACATGTAGAATAAAAATGTAATATAAATATGGATTATAAAAATTGTGTCATGCACTCTTTGGTCTTATGTTGACCAGAAGTGTCAATAATGACGCGTTCGTTTAGCTGTACGGGAAATATAAGTTCGCAGCTGCTTCCGGTCAGAAAAGTGTACTGTGTAGAGAGATTGAAACGATCAACAGCTATTTTAAGGGTCCTAATATGGCTAATTGCAATCTTATCTATTATTACCTAATTGTCTAGCGGTATTTCTTTATCCCGTCGTCCAATACTGAAAGTTTTACTTAATGTATTAGATATAATTGATTTGTTTATCCTAGCCATGAGCATGTAGAAATATTTGTCACTGGACGTAAAGTAAACAACAATCAACAAATAGAAAGACAAAAAAGAAATGATTCCAGACATCAATAAATCATTATTATCAGCCTTTGAATAGTGGTATCAGTGGTATCGGTTGGTTTTATTTTTCCATGTAAAGCAAAATCAATCCGAGGCAGTTGGTAGATAAATTCAACAATGTGTGTGCTCAACGTTCTCAAACCAAGCGTTGGCTTTCATTGGTGTTTATGCTGACTTTTATCTTATCATGTCCAATGTGTGTTTAGCTATTTCTTTTAGGTAATTCCCCTTTAAAAAAAATATAATGTTGAACTTTTCTCAAAACGAATAATCAAAAAACAATTCAACATGAAACACATTTAATAACTTAATAAAAAAAGTATTGCAAAAATACTAGTAGGATAATGCCAGACGCGCGTTTCGTGTACAAAAGACTCATCTGTGACGCTCGAATCAAAACTAGTTTTAGATGTGAAATAAAGTACAAAGTTGTAGAGCATTGAGGACTAAAAATTCCTAAAATTTTTGCCAAATACAGCTTAGATAATCTATTACTTAGGTAGAAAAGTAAACATTTTAATCCATTTTTGATCCTAAGCTGTTTAAGAACAAATATTTGATGCTAATATGCAACATTTGTAAGCACGTGTCATTTAGGAGTAAATGCAAAGACTATATGGATCAGAGTCCTATTTATGTGCCCCTGTATGATGACATTCACAAATAATAAGATATGGATTGATTTCCAATGAAAAATATCTCCACCAGTTGTCTTTCTTTCTATGTTTTGTACCTTGCGATCAAGAATATAAAAAGCCTAGTTCAATGTAAAATTGAGAATTGAAATGGGGAATGTGTCAAACAGACATCAACCCGATCAAAGAGCAGACAACAACCGAGTCTTTCTGGTACAGAGCAAAGTTCATATAGACATATAATTTTTGTACATTAATTAGGCCGTTAGTTTTCTCGTTTGAATTGATTTACATTTGTCATTTCGGGGCCTTTCATAGCTGACTATGTGGATGGGGTTTGCTCATTGTTGAAGGCCGCACGGTGACCTTTACATATAGTTGTTAATGTCTGTGTCATTTGGTCTCTTGTGGAGAGTTGCGCACGATATTGGTGTCACTTTGGAAATATGGGTTAGAAGGCGGGTTATTCAAATTCAAGCTCTTATCCTATACAATAAATATCCATGTTATGCATATCATTCGAAAGGAAATAAACTACAGAAATCAATAACATAGATGATTTTGTGCTTTGTCTATTTTTTAATGAAAAACTTTGCTCATTTCGATGCCTATAACGTCATTTCAAGGGTGTCCCGCTGTTACAATTTTGTTTTATGCGAGTCTTTAAAATCCCAGTGCGGATTCATTAGTAAGTAGAATGGTTAAAAATTTTGCAATTGTTTTGTATACATTTAACTAAAAATGAAGTAACAGACTTTTTTAACTTTAAGGGAAGGAAGATCGTCAAAAGAGTTTAAATAAAAAAGTGAAAAAATGTCCCAATTAGCAGCTCAACCCGTAATTTTTTTTTCTGTCTTCACTTTCACAAGATATTACGGACGAAAATGGATTTTGATAATATCAGAAAAATTATACATGTCCCGAAGAAGCTATCTGAAGTCATCATTAAGTAACTGCGGTCTTATTTTAAAAACATCGTCATTTTCCCCGTGTCCAATAAAATGTCCCGATTGACAAAATAACACAAAGAATAATTCAGAGGCTTTTTATCAAACGAAATTCTACTATATCTCAATTTTTTAACACCTGTTAACTGATATGAATGGAAAATACATTTAATTTTCTTTAAAATGATATGATAATTTTTATGTACTTTTGTTTGAGTTGCAGTTAAAAAATCCGAAAGGATCTAAGATGTCCAATGAAATGTCCCCGTAACCGTAATTTGACGTTCGCGTTATAATAACGTTAAACTGTATACGAATTTTCTTGCATATTTGGCATAAAATAATTTCATGATATGGTCTGATCTATATAAAATAAAGTTCTCGTTTAATATGCATTAACATTATCATATAGATCTGCATGGTTTCAAGGATATAAGATGTCGAAATATTTAACTCGGATACGTCATAAAGACAAGGCCCCGGAGGTATAACAAAGAGATAACTTACTAATGACCACACTCCCACTTTATAAAAGCAAGATACATTGAAAAAGAAAATGCGATCAAAAGTGAAATCTTCTTAATTATCCTCCTAAGCCAGATAGTATCTGTAATTCCTAGCGTTGCTATCAAAAGATTCGAAGCTAAACACATGAATGAAAATTCTCACAAAAAAATTATGAGAAAAAGTACACCTTAGTCGTAAACATTTCAGTAAAACGTGCAATCATTTTTTTTGTCGCATCGACTCATTTAACAAAATATTTTATCAGAGAAATACTTGTGTTATAAATATTTCAGTATAGCTAACAATTATTTTTTTATCTACTGTGAGTAGAACAATTCCTAGTCATCTACCTAGCAATATGTGTTTGAAAAATAAGGTTATTACATTTAGAAGTATTGTACCTGGTACATAGGCATGTGATGAAACTAGTATATTGAAATTGAAATTTTTCTTTTACCATAATTTGAGAAAGAACGAAAGAGAGAGAGTGAGAGAGTAGTTGTCCGACATATATGGTGGATGACACACAAACACGAAGCAGCTAGCTCCAAGGTATTAATTTACAGACACTCCCAACTCATTCTAGAAAATGAAAATGTCCCCGTAACCGTAATTTGCACTTGTACTGCACTTTTATTAGAATCGAAGACTAGAATGATATACAATTGGATGGAAATTAAACATACATGTAACTACTATATACATATAAATATAATATATAACAACAAACCAGAGTACACGTATTTGTATCACCACAATATAATAGATATTAAAGCAGTGAAGTTGAATTCCTTGTAATTTATTCATCATCCACACACGAACTTGTCTCAGAAAAAATATATCTCTGTACATAAACCTCAGTTCTCCGGTATAGAAATGTGATTTTTTTTCTGAGACAAGTGCTTGTGACCATCCACAAGAACTTGCGGTCATCCGAGGGTCAGTACTTCAGTACTTTGATTAAAATTTTAAAACAATGTAAAAACGAAACCAAAAAGATTGAAACCGAAAACATAAAAATAATCAGATGAATGTCAAAGAAGATTTTGTGTAAACCGATACTCAGTTATATGTTGAAAATGGAAGCGCGGAACCAAAAATATTGTATAGTATAAAAAATTCATGAAATGCATTCCTGACGGTCCATAGTTGTTCGCTTGAGAAAACACTAATCTATGTAAATATGACATATAGCCGTTACTTAAAAAAATCACATCTAGTAAAACAAAATGTATTATTCAAAATCGGATTTCGACCTGCTGGTAACCTGTGATGTAGCTAAGGTATTGGTCTGTGTAAAAGTTTTCCATACTTTGCCAAATTTTATAATTTCAAATATTTAAAAAAAAAATAGTATTGATTGCCGACCCTTTCTTGAAGCTTGAGTTTGTGAAAAAATATCAGATGAAAGGATAGCTTGCAAAATATGTTTCCGAAAGAAAAAACAAAACAATACAAAATCACGGTTCTCATTTTCACAATAAAGTAGAAGATGCGGCCGTATAAGACCAATTAATAATTTCTACATGTATATGCAAACAACAATGAGCAAAACTCTTACCTTATAGTGATCTATGAAAACTGAGCTCCGAAATGACAAATGTAAAACAATTCAAACGAGAAAACTAACGGCCTGATTTATGTGCAAAATGTGTAAATTCCTACATAACATGAATTTTCTTAATTATTTGCATGGTAAAACAATCCTGATTTAAAAAATTTAATCAAAGAAAACGTTTTCTTTTTAAAAAAATAATTTAGACCCCGACCAACTTTAAATCATTGAAAGTTGGCAACGGCAGCATAAGAGCACATATTTCTTTTTCAAACATGATGCACATTTTATAAAGTTTTTTGTTGGAGATTTTTGAAATAATGATAAAGTTAACATTTTCCATAAAATCGTGATTGATGTTAAGATTGTGGACTTACTTATAAGTTAAAATAAATAATATGAATTATAATGTAATTATAAGTCACTGTTTAAGAAAAATTAAATAAAACCAAATTCTTGGACTTTTATATTAACGTTAGTATAATAGTCCCAGGATTAAAGTGTTGATAAAATAAGATTATGAAAAGAAAAAATAGCTTGCGATATACTACCTACATCTTTCACATAATCAAAGACAAATCAAGAAGCTTTTGAATATTAATTGAGGGAGCAAAATTATTAAATTACAACAAACATATATAAACGTGTAATTGGGGAAAAGAGACAGAAACAAGAGACGAAATATTTACAATTTCACTAGCAAAGATAGGAGACGTCTTCTGGCAGAGAGAGCATTGCTTAATTTTAAGAAATAGAATTAACTGATTGTTGAAGGCCGTACAGTGACATATAGTTGTTAATTTCTGTGTCTTTTTGATCTTTTGTAGAGAGTTGTCTCATTGGCAATCATACCACATCCTCTTTTTATATATTTAAATCATTTTACAAGACATCAAATTGTCATTTTGTGCTATTGTTGCAGACAATTCTTCGCAAAAATTAAAAATTGTTCATGTATCTAAAATTTTGTTTTCATTCAATGGAATTTTACATTTGCACCGGCTTGAAAAAATAAAACCATATAAAGAAGCAACTTCGAACATCTTTTTACTTTAAGCGGCATTTTCACGAGTAGATTATAAGGTTAACGTTTGAAACTTTCCGTGGAACAACGTCAAAGTCGTCGTTTTATTAGGGAACGTCGTGTAACGATAAGTGGCACCAATACCGTGCGTAACATCTCATTGGAAATCATACCACATCTTCTTTTTTTATATCCATATTGACATAAAATAAAATAAAACTCTATTAAGGAGTATGTATGATTCGGTACTATATATTTTTATTCTCGTAAACCAAAGTACAATGGTACAGAGACATTTAAGGAATGACTGTAATATTTTTTTTTGTCTATGAAGAAATAACATAAAAAATTTGGTGCACACTGAATAACACGCGTAGCGGATTATTTAACAGTGTGCACCACATTTTTTATGTTATTTCGAATAGACAGAAAAAATATTACAGTCATTTCTTATAATTTAATTCTAAATTCCATTTAAAACCGTAGAAAACCATGAAAAAACGTTGATGACGTCACGGTCACATGACTAAATTATGTCTATGGGCTCATAACAAAATAACGTCAGCCAATCAGAAGACTTGTTACATCCAAAATTAAATTATATACAAATAAATTAACATAGAATAAGTTTAAGTACAAATATAAAGTGGAGACATACAGTGGTTACCCAGGAGGTTCTAGGCAGTTAATCATAAGTCTTATAAACTTGCACAGATTGTTTAGCATAGACGGTTTGCTACTATTCATTAGACTTTGAATTTTAAAATAGTTGGTCTGTTTACAAAATGATGCTTAAGTAGCAATTGTTTACCATCGTATATTGCCGAGCATTCTAAAATGTAATGGAACTCGTCGCCAATATCACCGGAATTGCTCAAAGTATTTTATCTCTGAATGTTTTGCCATCTACCAATTTCGATAGGATTTTTTGTGTTCAAAGTTCTAAATCTACAAAAAGAAGCAATATTTTTGTCATCTAAAATATCAAAGTAGGGTTCGAAATTTATACAGTTTTTGAATAATTTATAATTTAGAGCTTTTGGAGAATTCTGTACAGTAGCATACCATGTCTATCTGAACTGGTCAGTTAATTTTAATTTAAAAATATCATACAACCAGTTTTTACGTATAAAATATTTAGTGTTCCATATATTTGATAGCCCACAATTATCAAGCACAGATTTTACATGCTTACACCACGCTATGTTTCCATTATAACTACATTTGTACCAGAACAAAACTGTATAGAATAACAGGAAGTTTGTTATCTTCTCCAGTTCAATGTACAAGCTTACATGTATCACCAGCCCAGTAGTCAGCACTTCGGTGTTGACATGAATATCAATTATGTCGTATTTTGCACAACTTTTTGGGTCCTCGATGCTCTTCAACTTCGTACTTGTTTAATTTCCATGTACCACAATATTCCTTTAAATGATATATGATAAGTTTAATATAATATCTTAAAAAAAATATATAGAAAATGGGATATGATAGTTTGATGTTATCACGTGACTTTTTTGTAAATTGTTGAAAGTGCAGTACTTTTACCTTGTGATCTAATTGTTTTTCCCCGATCTTCAGAAAGTAAACTTTTATGAATACTTGTTTGATCAACAATGAGTTATAAAAGACAAGATGAAACATTTTACACTTCTTGTCTTTTTTAAATTCCGAAAAATCAGACTTTTTATCATAAAAATCAACAAGATATCAGATACATAAATTCGTATAATAGGCTTTTTTTCTGTAAAAACACGGCAAAAAGGAGAAACATCCAAAGAACTGTCTGTTCGGAGTCCTAATAATTTTCCGGGTAGGATGATACATGTGTGTTCCTGTATGTAAACCCACACTAGAGAGAGTACTCCGTCAATAACCAAAGGGGCATATAATATCTTACCATACCATAAATGTCCCGATACACATGGTAATATGTACCCACCATGCCATATAGCACCGTCCCTTGGTGCCTCCTGCAGTTAATCTAGATATATTTAGCCTACTCACAGAATTCTTTTTTGTTACTTTCTAGAGGTGTGCCTGAGACGAAGGTTTGATATATACTCCTATAAATGTTTACGAATATGTGAAAACTGTTGTTTCTTATTTATGATATTATATTATGCTCCTTGTGAGCCCATTTGATTGAATTAAAGCTTCTTCTTTTTCTCCTTTTTCTTCTTGTTCTTGTTCTTCTTGTTCTTCTTGTTCTTGTTCTTCTTTTTCTTCTTCTTCTTCTTAGACAACTAATTTAATGGTTAAATATACTAGTACATGTACCTGTATGATCCTCATGGCTGATAGAATGACAGACGAGTAAACAAACGAGTAATAATACATTCTATTCCTAATTTAAAATGATGTTAAAGTGAAGAAACGTGTAAAACAATTCACAAACTTAAGAATAGGTAGTTCACCTAATATTAGAATCGTGTTTCCCTTTGTCATTGGGTTGCTGTTTTTTTAATGTATGAGGGTACGCATAGGGTGGGTCCATAATTTCTGTATTCTTTATAAATTTTATGACCTTTTTTATCTTTAATAATACGAGTATTGTGTAAATTTTATGACCTTTTTTATCTTTAATAATACGAGTATTATGTAAAGTTCTTAATATGAAAATGATTTTTATCATTATCCAATTTTTGTGTTATTTTCATATTTTTTGATTATTGTTACTATTTCTCCTCACTAGTGAAGTACAAAATGTATCTAATCTCACCATTCTTTAAAAATAAGCACCATCCATCCTTTAAGGAATAACGTGGCTGCATGTACGATATCGATGTTTGACAAGTCTTGCTTGATACGATATCTTTCTAGAGTTATTCCTCTTTTAGTATAGTATTACATTTTAAAATGATGAGATGATTGAAGCTATCAATTTTCTCCTTAATAATATTTATGTACGTTTCAGCAGCAAAGTTTCACTATGCCCGTGTCTATTGTGACATTTTGATTTTAACGAACGTAATCTATGTATTACTGGGAAATTATCAAACCAGGGATATCGTTACCATAAATTACGGAATTTGATGAGACTGTCGTAATTTTTTTAAGTGAGAGGTTTAGTGCTATAAAACCAGGTTCAATCCACCATTTCTACATTTAAAAATGCCTGTACCAAGTCAGGAATATGACAGTTGTCGTCCATTCCTTTGATGTGTTTTGTCATTTAATTTTGCCATGTGATTACGGACTTTCCGATTGAATTTTCCTCGGAGTTCAGTATTTTTGTGATTTAATTTTTACTTAAAACCTTTACTAATTTTTTTCCATTGATATAAAGATTTGGTTTTGAAGTTTGATTGTACCTGTAGAAAACTTATTTCAAACGGGATAGTACATCCTCATTTTTACGGAAATGTTGTTAACCGTACCCGGAAATTTAGAAATGATCCTGGTAAACTTATCGCTCCTTTAAATAAACTTATTCTAAAAGGTTACCAATTCAACACTGTAATAAGATCATTGAATATTGTTGTTATTGGTATACATATTGTTTTTGTTATCAGTAAATTAAAGGCAAACTAATTATTACTAGTATGTTTTATGCTTATACACATTCATGGATCTACAATCTGTCGATACCTATATCTTGGCATTGCACAAGGTCATGTTTTTCTCTGACTGTTTATGACGTCTTCACTCTAAATCCATTGGATTTTGGATATGTACGGTTTGATAATTTAGTCCTACTAGATGCATGATTTGTTTTAAGTTGTTAGTGGCTTCGAACTAGTTGTTATTTGCTTCGAACTAGTTGTTAGTGGTTTCGAACTAGTTATCAGTTAACAGCGAGTACTCTCAGATCTGTTCCTACTGTCTTTATGTTGTTGCAATGTACAAGTACCCGGCCACGTCCACTTGTATGTCTGTCCATCTGATGAGTTAAGCCTTTTTTTCAACTTTTTTTATAGTTCGTTCTTATGTTGTACTGTTATACCACTGTCCCAGGTGAGGGGGAAGGTTTGGAATCCCGCTAACATGCTTAACCTCGCCATAGTATGTATGTATGTGCCTGTCCCAAGTCAGGAGCCTGTAATTCAGTATTTGTCGTTTGTTTATGTGTTACATATTTGTTTTTCGTTCATTTTTTTTATATATAAATAAGGCCGTTAGTTTTCTCGTTTGAATTGTTATTTCGGGGCCTTTGATAGCTGACTATGCGATATGGGCTTTGCTCATTGTTGAAGGCCGTACGGTGACCTATAGATTTTAATTTCTATGTCATTTTGGTCTCTTGTGGAGAGTTTCCATCAGAGGTTGGTGTAATGGGAGCAGAGGTTTACACCACCCCTGTTTGTGAGAGAAATCTGGTTAGTTGTTTTGTGAGTGACTGAAGCATGACTTAAACGGACATCCTCTAAGGCAGCCAATAGACCACCCCATCTTTTGAATATTTCTTGATCTACTAATTGATAAGTAAAAAGAAGATGTGGTATGATTGCCATTGATTTATCTATGATTACAAATTTCAGTGCAATATACTTATTACGCAAGTGTGTACGATTTTGTTTGATAAATACTATTTTGTACAAATCTATAAAGTGTATTGCGCTTGTTCATTATTGCTATCGTTGATAATATAAAAGCACTGGTCGGTTCTTTGAGTTCACTATTGATTGGTTTTAATTCAGATCTGTAACTTTAAAAGACGTCACAACAACAGTTAGCGTAAGACGCATATTCAAATGATAGACATTGATTCATAAAAGATACTTGTCGCCCCCGGGCTTATGATTTCATATTATCGACCCCACGCATATCCTTTTTGTCTCCATCACACAAACAACTAGATGGAGGACAGACCGCATAAGGATGAGAGAATTGATTTAATTGGAAAAATTATTTTAATATCATACAATGTTTAATAGATTCATATTGAAATTTGCCGAAAGGAACAGACAGGGAAATGGTTATTATGTATTAGCCATTTTGCGAAATGACCGGGATTGAACTTATTTTTTCAATTTTTGTCTTATATTGATTGATTTTTGTATGACTTTAATATTTAGTGTGTTTTCTGCAGGATCGCAAAAAATAGTAGTAAATTGCCCGCTTAAATTATTAAAAAAAATTAAACAGCAATAGAAGACAAAGAAGAAGAAAATGCCCGATATGGATGATAAAAGAGTCTTTGACAGACGAAATGTAATGCTTTCTATAAAAATATAACTGCGTAGATTCACAATACTTCTAAAATACAAAATTACTCAATACCTTTTCACGTACAATGAAAGTGATATTTTTTCATTTTTTTTTTAAAGTTTTCTAGGCCAAAAGATATATATGTACAATGATCTAACAGGGCCTTAAATGCCGACTGGCATGAAAAGGTGAGGTGAGGTGAGGTAGCATTATTTGTGATCCATTCAATATCAAAAATATTAAAATTTGAGCAAACTTTAAGATATAATCTCCACATCCGGGTATGATTTTTGGTAGTTATGTCCCATTAATTCATGTCATCATTGTGTCTGACATGAAAAGTTAGTTATAAGAAAGCATAAGATAAAATTATTCAACACTTACAAAATGTAACTGATATCTCCATAGAACATATTTTATTTGGAACAGACGAAATTACTAATGAACAAAACACAATCCTTTTTAGAAATGTACTTGTTGTTCGGTGTGAGCCAAGGCTCCGTGTTGAAGGCCATACATTGTCCTATAATCATAATGGTTTACTTTTATCAATTGTTATTTAGATGGAGAGTTGTCTCATTGGTACTCACACCACATCTTCCTATATCTATAGTTATATACGTCATTCAAAAAGATTCTTTGAATATCATTGCTGTATCTTAAAGTGTACTCGTATCCAACTGTCACTGTTTAAACATAATATATTTATTGTATATATTTTTCATATTGTACTGAAATAAATTATAATTGCTGTCATCTTGAAATTTTGTATATTGTACTTATTTGGAGAGGATTATCTTAAGTTGTTATAACTTGTATCCAATCCTATTGTATATTTAGACAATACACTTTGTTTAAACTAAACATAAGACAAAAGGTGGCATGTAAACTACTTTAATACAAAGAGAAAACGATAATTCAACAAAAAATGAGTTTAGTGTTGCCTAGTCTTTAGTTGGAGTCGGACCAATTGTGTTTTATGATTAAGTGACACTTTCTTCACTCGTGAACACTCCACAGTGGTGTCGTCAACGCTCAACTCACACGGATATGATATAGTGTTGCGGATAGCAGAGAAGACGCTACCAATGTTTTGGAGATACATGTAAACCAAGATACAAATTAGCTGGGACATTCACATGCAGTGGCGGAGCCAGAACTTTTCCTAAAAGGGGGGGGGGGGGGTTCCCACTCCAGTCATGCTTCAGTGATTCCCTATATAATCAACCAAATTTTTCCCACGAAAGGGGGGGGCCCGCCCCCCCCCCCCCTGGATCCGCCTATGACATGAATTAAAACACAGATAAATTAGAAGCATCTATATGGATAGTCTTCGGCTCAAACATATTTACATATAACGTTCCGAGTCCGTCATATACATTCAAATGCACTAAAATGTCATAATTAAAGACAAAAGTCATATTTAAGACTAGAAAACATTGTCCTGTCGTGAATTGTGACACAAACACGTGATCTGTAACACATGCACGTGAGTTGTGAAAAAAACACTTGAGTTGTGACACATACACATAAGTTGTGACAAATACACGTGAGTTGTGACACATACACATGAGTTGTAATACATACACGTGAATTGTAACATATATACGTGCGTTGTGAAACATACACATGAGTTGTGACACATACACATGAGTTGTGACAAATACACGTGAGTTGTGACACATACACGTGAGTCGCGACACATACACGTGAGTTGTGACATATACACGTGAGTTTGTGACACATACACGTTAGTTGTGACACATACACATGTTTTGTGACAAATACACGCGAGTTTTGACGCATACACTCATGAGTCGTGACACATACACGTAATTTGTGACATAAATGTGAGTTTGTGACACATAGACGTGATTCGTGACACATACACGTGAGTTTGTGACACATACACGATAGTTGTGACACATACACATGAGTTGTGACAAATACACGCGAATTTTGACGCATACACTCATTAGTCGTGACACATAAACGTGAGTTGTGACACATACACGTGAGTTGTGACATACATCTGAGTTTGTGACACATACACGTGAGTTGTGACACATACACGTGAGTTGAGACACATACACGTGAGTCGTGACACATACACGTGAGTAGTGACACATACACGTGAGTAGTGACACATACACGTTAGTTGTGACATATACATGTGAGTTTGCGACACATACACGTGAGTTGTGACACATACACGTGACTTTGTGACACATACACGCGAGTTGAGACACATACAAATGAGTTGTGACACATACACGTGAGTTTGTGACACATACACGTTAGTTGTGACACATACACGTTAGATGTGACACATACACATGAGTTGTGACAAATACACGCTAGTTGTCACAACACACGAGTTGTGACACATACACATGAGTTGTGACACATACATATGAGTTGTGACATACACATGAGTTGTACACGTAAGTTGTGACACATACACATTAGTTATGACAAATACACGTGAGTTGTGACATACACATGAGTTGTGCCACATACACGTGAGTTGTGACATATACACACGAGTCTTGACACCTACACATGAGTTCGGACATATACAACATTTGTGGCACATACATGTGAGTTGTGACACATCCACGTCAATCGTGACACATACACGTGAGTTGTGACATATGCACGTGAGTTTGTGACACATACTTTAGTTGTGACACATACACATGAGTTGTAATACATACACGTGAGTTGTCAATCATACACGTGAGTTGTGACAAATACACGCGAGTTGTGACAATACATATGTTGTGACACATACACATGAGTTGTGACAGATACACGTGAGCTTGTGACAGATACACGTTAGTTGTGATACGTACACATGAGTTGTGACAAAGACACTCGAGTTATGACACATAAACATGAGTTGTGACACATACACATGAGTTGTGACATACACATGAGCTGTACACGTGAATTGTGACAAATACACGTGAGTTGTGACATACACATGAGTTGTGCCACATACACGTGTGTTCTGACATATACACATGAGTCGTGACACCTACACGTGAGTTCGGACATATACATTATTCATGACACATACATGTGAGTTGTGACACATCCACGTCAATCGTGACACATACACGTGAGTTTGTGACACATACGTTAGTTGTGACACATACACATGCGTTGTGACAAATACATGAGAGTTGTGACAACACATGAGTTGTGACACATACACGTGAGTTGTGACAAATATATGTGAATTGTGACACATATACGTGAGTTGTGACACATACACGTGAGTTGACAATACACATTAGTTGTGACAAATACACGTGAGTTGTGACACATACACATGAGTTGTACCATATACACATGAGTTGTGACACCTACATGTGAGTTGTGACATATACGTCAGTTGTGACACATGTATGTGAGTTGTGACATACACATGAGTTGTGACACATACACGTGAGTTGACAATACACATTAGTTGTGACAAATACACGTGAGTTGTGACACATACACATGAGTTGTGCCACATACACATGAGTTGTGACACCTACATGTGAGTTGTGACATATACGTCAGTTGTGACACATGCATGTGAGTTGTGACATACACATGAGTTGTGACACATACACGTGAGCTGTGACATACACACGTGAGTTGTGACATATACACATGAGTTGAAACATATACGTGAGTTGTGACATTTACAAGTCTTATCAGTTAACCAATTAAGATGTTGATTGTTAACATTGTGCAGAGTCTGATTCAGTCAGTTTACCTCATGGTAGAACAATTCCTAGTCATCTACCTAGCAATATGTGTTTTAAAAATAAGGTTATTACATTTAGAAGTATTGTACCTGGTACATAGGCATGTGATGAAACTAGTATATTGAAATTGAAATTTTTCTTTTACCATAATTTGAGAAAGAACGAAAGAGAGAGAGTGAGAGAGTAGTTGTCCGACATATATGGTGGATGACACACAAACACGAAGCAGCTAGCTCCAAGGTATTAATTTACAGACACTCCCAACTCATTCTAGAAAATGAAAATGTCCCCGTAACCGTAATTTGCACTTGTACTGCACTTTTATTAGAATCGAAGACTAGAATGATATACAATTGGATGGAAATTATACATACATGTAACTACTATATACATATAAATATAATATATAACAACAAACCAGAGTATACGTATTTGTATCACCACAATATAATAGATATTAAAGCAGTGAAGTTGAATTCCTTGTAATTTATTCATCATCCACGCACGAACTTGTCTCAGTTCTCCGGTATAGAAATGTGATTTTTTTTCTGAGACAAGTGCTTGTGACCATCCACAAGAACTTGCGGTCATCCGAGGTTCAGTACTTCAGTACTTTGATTAAAATTTTAAAACAATGTAAAAACGAAACCAAAAAGATTGAAACCGAAAACATAAAAATAATCAGATGAATGTCAAAGAAGATTTTGTGTAAACCGATACTCAGTTATATGTTGAAAATGGAAGCGCGGAACCAAAAATATTGTATAGTATAAAAAATTCATGAAATGCATTCCTGATGGTCCATAGTTGTTCGCTTGAGAAAACACTAGTCTTTGTAAATATGACATATAGCCGTTACTTAAAAAAATCACATCTAGTAAAAAAAAATGTATTATTCAAAATCGGATTTCGACCTGCTGGTGACCTGTGATGTAGCTAAGGTATTGGTCTGTGTAAAAGTTTTCCATACTTTGCCAAATTCTATAATTTCAAATATTTAAAAAAAAAATAGTATTGATTGCCGACCCTTTCTTGAAGCTTGAGTTTGTGAAAAAATATCAGATGAAAGGATAGCTTGCAAAATATGTTTCCGAAAGAAAAAACAAAACAATACAAAATCACGGTTCTCATTTTCACAATAAAGTAGAAGATGCGGCCGTATAAGACCAATTAATAATTTCTATATGCAAACAACAATGAGCAAAACCCTTACCTTATAGTCATCTATGAAAACTGAGCTCCGAAATGACAAATGTAAAACAATTCAAACGAGAAAACTAACGGCCTGATTTATGTGCAAAATGTGTAAATTCCTACATAACATGAATTTTCTTAATTATTTGCATGGTAAAACAATCCTGATTTAAAAAATTTAATCAAAGAAAACGTTTTCTTTTTAAAAAAATAATTTAGACCCCGACCAACTTTAAATCATTGAAAGTTGGCAACGGCAGCATAAGAGCACATATTTCTTTTTCAAACATGATGCACATTTTATAAAGTTTTTTGTTAGAGATTTTTGAAATAATGATAAAGTTGACATTTTCCATAAAATCGTGATTGATGTTAAGATTGTGGACTTACTTATAAGTTAAAATAAATAATATGAATTATAATGTAATTATAAGTCACTGTTTAAGAAAAATTAAATAAAACCAAATTCTTGGACTTTTATATTAACGTTAGTATAATAGTCCCAGGATTAAAGTGTTGATAAAATAAGATTATGAAAAGAAAAAATAGCTTGCGATATACTACCTACATCTTTCACATAATCAAAGACAAATCAAGAAGCATTTGAATATTAATTGAGGGAGCAAAATTATTAAATTACAACAAACATATATAAACGTGTAATTGGGGAAAAGAGACAGAAACAAGAGACGAAATATTTACAATTTCACTAGCAAAGATAGGAGACGTCTTCTGGCAGAGAGAGCATTGCTTAATTTTAAGAAATAGAATTAACTGATTGTTGAAGGCCGTACAGTGACCTATAGTTGTTAGTTTCTGTGTCTTTTTGATCTTTTGTAGAGAGTTGTCTCATTGGCAATCATACCACATCCTCTTTTTATATATTTAAATCATTTTACAAGACATCAAATTGTCATTTTGTGCTATTGTTGCAGACAATTCTTCGCAAAAATTAAAAATTGTTCATGTATCTAAAATTTTGTTTTCATTCAATGGAATTTTACATTTGCACCGGCTTGAAAAAATAAAACCATATAAAGAAGCAACTTTGAACATCTTTTTACTTTAAGCGGCATTTTCACGAGTAGATTATAAGGTTAACGTTTGAAACTTTGCGTGGAACAACGTCAAAATCGTCGTTTTATTAGGGAACGTCGTGTAACGATAAGTGGCACCAATACCGTGCGTAACATCTCATTGGAAATCATACCACATCTTCTTTTTTTATATCCATATTGACATAAAATAAAATAAAACTCTATTAAGGAGTATGTATGATTCGGTACTATATATTTTTATTCTCGTAAACCAAAGTACAATGGTACAGAGACATTTAAGGAATGACTGTAATATTTTTTTTTGTCTATGAAGAAATAACATAAAAAATTTGGTGCACACTGAATAACACGCGTAGCGGATTATTTAACAGTGTGCACCACATTTTTTATGTTATTTCGAATAGACAGAAAAAATAATACAGTCATTTCTTATAATTTAATTCTAAATTCCATTTTAAACCGTAGAAAACCATGAAAAAACGTTGATGACGTCACGGTCACATGACTAAATTATGTCTATGGGCTCATAACAAAATAACGTCAGCCAATCAGAAGACTTGTTACATCCAAAATTAAATTATATACAAATAAATTAACATAGAATAAGTTTAAGTACAAATATAAAGTGGAGACATACAGTGGTTACCCAGGAGGTTCTAGGCATTTAATCATAAGTCTTATAAACTTGCACAGATTGTTTAGCATAGACGGTTTGCTACTATTCATTAGACTTTGAATTTTAAAATAGTTGGTCTGTTTACAAAATGATGCTTAAGTAGCAATTGTCTACCATCGTATATGTCTATCTGAACTGGTCAGTTAATTTTAATTTAAAAATATCATACAACCAGTTTTTACTTATAAAATATTTAGTGTTCCATATATTTGATAGCCCACAATTATCAAGCACAGATTTTACATGCTTACACCACGCTATGTTTCCATTATAACTACATTTGTACCAGAACAAAACTGTATAGAATAACAGGAAGTTTGTTATCTTCTCCAGTTCAATGTACAAGCTTACATGTATCACCAGCCCAGTAGTCAGCACTTCGGTGTTGACATGAATATCAATTATGTCGTATTTTGCACAACTTTTTGGGTCCTCGATGCTCTTCAACTTTGTACTTGTTCAATTTCCATGTACCACAATATTCCTTTAAATGATATATGATAAGTTTAATATAATATCTTAAAAAAAAAATATAGAAAATGGGATATGATAGTTTGATGTTATCACGTGACTTATTTGTAAATTGTTGAAAGTGCAGTACTTTTACCTTGTGATCTAATTGTTTTTCCCCGATCTTCAGAAAGTAAACTTTTATGAATACTTGTTTGATCTACAATGAGTTATAAAAGACAAGATGAAACATTTTACACTTCTTTTTTTTTTAAATTCCGAAAAATCAGACTTTTTATCATAAAAATCAACAAGATATCAGATACATAAATTCGTATAATAGGCTTTTTTTCTGTAAAAACACGGCAAAAAGGAGAAACATCGAAAGAACTGTCTGTTCGGAGTCCTAATAATTTTCCGGGTAGGATGATACATGTGTGTTCCTGCAAGTAAACCCAAACTAGAGAGAGTACTCCGTCAATAACCAAAGGGGCATATAATATCTTACCATACCATTAATGTCCCGATACACATGGCAATATGTACCCACCATGCCATATAGCACCGTCCCTTGGTGCCTCCTGCAGTTAATCTAGATATATTTAGCCTACTCACAGAATTCTTTTTTGTTACTTTCTAGAGGTGTGCCTGAGACGAAGGTTTAATATATACTCCTATAAATGTTTACGAATATGTGAAAACTGTTGTTTCTTATTTATGATATTATATTAAGCTCCTTGTGAGCCCATTTGATTGAATTAAAGCTTCTTCTTTTTCTCCTTTTTCTTCTTGTTCTTGTTCTTCTTGTTCTTGTTCTTCTTTTTCTTCTTCTTCTTCTTAGACAACTAATTTAATGGTTAAATATACTAGTACATGTACATGTATGATCCTCATGGCTGATAGAATGACAGACGAGTAAACAAACGAGTAATAATACATTCTATTCCTAATTTAAAATGATGTTAAAGTGAAGAAACGTGTAAAACAATTCACAAACTTAAGAATAGGTAGTTCACCTAATATTAGAATCGTGTTTCCCTTTGTCATTGGGTTGCTGTTTTATTAATGTATGAGGGTACGCATAGGGTGGGTCCATAATTTCTGTATTCTTTATAAATTTTATGACCTTTTTTATCTTTAATAATACGAGTATTGTGTAAATTTTATGACCTTTTTTATCTTTAATAATACGAGTAGTATGTAAAGTTCTTAATATGAAAATGATTTTTATTGTTATCCAATTTTTGTGTTATTTTCATATTTTTTTATTATTGTTACTATTTCTCCTCACTAGTGAAGTACAAAATGTATCTAATCTCACCATTCTTTAAAAATAAGCACCATCCATCCTTTAAGGAATAACGTGGCTGCATGTACGATATCGATGTTTGACAAGTCTTGGTTGATACGATATCTTTCTAGAGTTATTCCTCTTTTAGTATAGTATTACATTTTAAAATGATGAGATGATTGAAGCTAGTATCTTCTTCTTCTTTCGTAAATCCCTCCAATATTGGAGCACATGGAAATAAATCCAATATATATATATATATTAAAATCACTTAAATATACGGTAGACTAGTCGAATATCCCTCCACCAGTAGAATAGTGTATTTACATCCACGAGTGCAGAGTTTAAAATTCTGTACACAATCAATAACCGGAAGAAAATTATAGAAAATATTGTTGTTTGAAAAAGAAAAAAAAAATAGAAGAAAAAATATATATAGATATATATATATATATATATAGGAAATAAAATTGATCAGGAGTTGTCTCCCATAGACCTAGAACTATAAAGATTTATGTAATTTCTCCAGGTCACAGTGGCACCCATAACTATGTTTTGTCAATAACTTGATTTATATCAGGTTAATTAGTGTAAATGTGTATTCATTTGGTTTTTTTGTTTAAATGTACTTTAATCATTCTAATCATTTTCTGTACTTTATTTTGTAATTCATTTGATTGTATAGCTCAAATTTTGGGTACCATGATTGGTTAATAAAATTATCTTATCTTATCTTATCTTAACCTACTCAAATGTCCACTTAGTATAGTTAAAATCTAAAAATCATATTGTCTGTAAAATCATAGAATTTAACTTATTTTATATCACATAGCGATCGTCAGACTCACAATAGACTATAAGCATTAAGCCTTCCAACATGCACAGCATAGCAATATTCTCTAGAGATTACTTCAATTGTTCGAAGAAATTCCTTGTCATTTGGCAATAAGTGTCGCTGAACGAGGCACTGACAGTCAATAATTAGTTGGCATATTATTTGTCTATTAGTAAACTGACTTTTCCAATTTTCCTGACCAATTTTAGATATAATAAGGTTCTTCAGTATTTGAAATTGTGATTTTCTTATATCATTAAATGCCGAGCATCTAGTGAGTACATGGAGAAGAGTCTCATCTTCCAATCTGCATATAGGACAAGTTGGATCCAGCTCAAACTGATTGAATTTCACTTTATGGATCTGTAGAGTATATGTTCCTGTTGCCATTCGAGCTTTTGTTACTGCCTGTTTAACTTGTTTAACAGAGTTAGTAATGGTATCCCATATATTATGCGTCTTCCTTATTTCCATAATGTCAAACGCAAGTTTATTCAAAGTTGTTTTTAAGTTGCAGTCCTCTCTTAATTTGGAAGTCCAATATGAATTGATTGATGTTTTGACAAGTTTTTTCCAATCTAGTTTATTGAAATGGCCGTTCATTATTTCACTGAATGAAGGTAATTGGTACATAGTGAGTACGTCTTGTATTTTAACAAAGAAGCTAGTTGGTTTTCCACTTATGTGTTGTCTACGAGCTATTTCTCTGATAGACATGTTATCACTCATAGCAATGGAATGTAGGAGACTTAACTGTCGTTTGTGGATTTCTGCGGCAATTGGAAGAGCGCCAACTAAGAGATATACTGCTGAGGTAGCTGTTCTATTTGGTAAGGACTGGAGGTGTTTTAGTGTGCTTAGATGGAAGCTGCAGAGTAAAACCATGTCCTTGTTTTGGATATGTATAGTTTCAAGTCCATACAATAATCTTGGGATGACATATATTTGATAAATTTTGACGGATGTTCTAGGATTTAGCCCATTTGTTCCATGGACTCCACTTTTAATCAATGAGTATAAAGTTCGCCTAGCCAATGTTATTCTTTCGTCAACATTAATTTTACTGTCATCAGAAGTAGTTCTCTTCAGACCAAGGTGTGTGGTCTCAGAATTGATATTTATATCATTTTGTCCAAGTTTAAGACTGTCTAAATTATTATTGAAGTTCTCTGATTTTTGCTTAGTAATATTTTTGATAATGGTATTACTCTTTACAGGATGTATTTGAAATCTATGGTCTCCAGCATATGTATACACGGTGTCCAACATTTCTTGCATTTCTGTATGATCATATGAGAGTAAGACGATATCGTCAGCACATGTAGGGCATCCTGCGTAGGTGTTCCCAATCGAGATACCAATTCCATGTTTTTCTAAATTGCATAGTAGCTCATTAATATATTGTATATAGAGATGAGTTGACAAGACTCCACCTTGTCTTACGCCCTGTTCAATCCTAAAGCTAAAGCTTTGATCTCCTTGCCATTTCACAGTAGATGTTATATCCTCATATAGATCTTCGATTATGTCCCAGAACTGAATATCCATGCCAAGAAAATACATTTTGTCCAATCATATTTGATGGTTAACAACATCGAATGCTTTTTGGCTATCAAGAGTCGTAATAAATAGTAAATTGTTCTTTCCTGTAATTTCAGAGCACACTTCAGATAGAATAAGTGAGGCCATATTTGGTGAGAGCCCTTCAGTAAATCCAAACTGCATATTAGATTGATTCATTTTGCGTATTTTAGCTTTTTCTATAAGTACATATTCAAAAACTTTGCCATGGATAGACGTGACAGTGATGCCTCTGTAGTTTTCTGTATACATCGCATTTTTTCCTTTCTTCAGGACAGGTGTAATTACTCCAGTCTTAAATGACTTTGCTACTTTGCCTTCTTCCAGAATTTGTTTAAAAATGGTTTAGTAAGCAATAAGTGCTTCATCTCCAGTATGTTTTATATGTTCTGCTCTTATTCCATATTCATCTGCTGTCTTGCCATTTTTGAGTTTTAGTATAGCTTTCTTTATTTCATCCTTGGGTACATCAATTTTCCTTTTTCTTTCTGACTTTGAGATTTTCTTGATAATATCATATCTTCTTTGGCTATTTTGCATTAATTGATCATTAAATTCTGGTTGGTTTTGTGGGGTGGCTAGTTCCTTAAAATCAATTTTCTCCTTAATAATATTTATGTACGTTTCAGCAGCAAAGTTTCACTATGCCCGTGTCTATTGTGACGTTTTGATTTTAACGAACGTAATCTATGTATTACTGGGAAATTATCAAACCAGGGATATCGTTACCATAAATTACGGAATTTGATGAGACTGTCGTAAAAGTGAGAGGTTTAGTGCTATAAAACCAGGTTCAATCCACCATTTTCTACATTTAAAAATGCCATTACCAAGTCAGGAATATGACAGTTGTCGTCCATTCGTTTGATGTGTTTTGTCATTTAATTTTGCCATATGATTACGGACTTTCCGATTGAATTTTCCTCGGAGTTCAGTATTTTTGTGATTTAATTTTTACTTAAAACCTTTACTAATTTTTTTCCATTGATATAAAGATTTGGTTTTGAAGTTTGATTGTACCTGTAGAAAACTTATTTCAAACGGGATAGTACATCCTCATTTTTACGGAAATGTTGTTAACCGTACCCGGAAATTTAGAAATGATCCTGGTAAACTTATCGCTCCTTTAAATAAACTTATTCTAAAAGGTTACCAATTCAACACTGTAATAAGATCATTGAATATTGTTGTTATTGGTATACATATTGTTTTTGTTATCAGTAAATTAAAGGCAAACTAATTATTACTAGTATGTTTTATGCTTATACACATTCATGGATCTACAATCTGTCGATACCTATATCTTGGCATTGCACAAGGTCATGTTTTTCTCTGACTGTTTATGACGTCTTCACTCTAAATCCATTGGATTTTGGATATGTACGGTTTGATAACTTAGTCCTACTAGATGCATGATTTGTTTTAAGTTGTTAGTGGCTTCGAACTAGTTGTTATTTGCTTCGAACTAGTTGTTAGTGGTTTCGAACTAGTTATCAGTTAACAGCGAGTACTCTCAGATCTGTTCCTACTGTCTTTATGTTGTTGCAATGTACAAGTACCCGGCCACGTCCACTTGTATGTTTGTCCATCTGATGAGTTAAGCCTTTTTTTCAACTTTTTTTATAGTTCGTTCTTATGTTGTACTGTTATACCACTGTCCCAGGTGAGGGGGGAGGTTTGGAATCCCGCTAACATGCTTAACCTCGCCATAGTATGTATGTATGTGCCTGTCCCAAGTCAGGAGCCTGTAATTCAGTGGTTGTCGTTTGTTTATGTGTTACATATTTGTTCTTCGTTCATTTTTTTTATATATAAATAAGGCCGTTAGTTTTCTCGTTTGAATTGTTATTTCGGGGCCTTTGATAGCTGACTATGCGATATGGGCTTTGCTCATTGTTGAAGGCCGTACGGTGACCTATAGATTTTAATTTCTATGTCATTTTGGTCTCTTGTGGAGAGTTTCCATCAGAGGTTGGTGTAATGGGAGCAGAGGTTTACACCACCCCTGTAATTGTGAGAGAAATCTGGTTAGTTGTTTTGTGAGTGGCTGAAGCATGACTTAAACGGATATCCTCTAAGGCAGCCAATAGACCACCCCATCTTTTGAATATTTCTTGATCTACTAATTAATAAGTAAAAAGAAGATGTGGTATGATTGCCATTGATTTATCTATGATTACAAATTTCAGTGCAATATACTTATTACGCAAGTGTGTACGATTTTGTTTGATAAATACTATTTTGTACAAATCTATAAAGTGTATTGCGCTTGTTCATTATTGCTATCGTTGATAATATAAAAGCACTGGTCGGTTCTTTGAGTTCACTATTGATTGGTTTTAATTCAGATCTGTAACTTTAAAAGACGTCACAACAACAGTTAGCGTAAGACGCATATTCAAATGATAGACATTGATTCATAAAAGATACTTATCGCCCCCGGGCTTATGATTTCATATTATCGACCCCACGCATATCCTTTTTGTCTCCATCACACAAACAACTAGATGGAGGACAGACCGCATAAGGATGAGAGAATTGATTTAATTGGAAAAATTATTTTAATATCATACAATGTTTAATAGATTCATATTGAAATTTGCCGAAAGGAACAGACAGGGAAATGGTTATTATGTATTAGCCATCTTGCGAAATGACCGGGATTGAACTTATTTTTTCAATTTTTGTCTTATATTGATTGATTTTTGTATGACTTTAATATTTAGTGTGTTTTCTGCAGGATCGCAAAAAATAGTAGTAAATTGCCCGCTTAAATTATTAAAAAAAATTAAACAGCAATAGAAGACAAAGAAGAAGAAAATGCCCGATATGGATGATAAAGGAGTCTTTGACAGACGAAATGTAATGCTTTCTATAAAAATATAACTGCGTAGATTCACAATACTTCTAAAATACAAAATTACTCAATACCTTTTCACGTACAATGAAAGTGATATTTTTTAATTTTTTTTTTTAAAGTTTTCTAGGCCAAAAGATATATATGTACAATGATCTAACAGAGCCTTAAATGCCGACTGGCATGAAAAGGTGAGGTGAGGTGAGGTAGCATTATTTGTGATCCATTCAATATCAAAAATATTAAAATTTGAGCAAACTTTAAGATATAATCTCCACATCCGGGTATGATTTTTGGTAGTTATGTCCCATTAATTCATGTCATCATTGTGTCTGACATGAAAAGTTAGTTATAAGAAAGCATAAGATAAAATTATTCAACACTTACAAAATGTAACTGATATCTCCATAGAACATATTTTATTTGGAACAGACGAAATTACTAATGAACAAAACACAATCCTTTTTAGAAATGTACTTGTTGTTCGGTGTGAGCCAAGGCTCCGTGTTGAAGGTCATACATTGTCCTATAATCATAATGGTTTACTTTTATCAATTGTTATTTAGATGGAGAGTTGTCTCATTGGTACTCACACCACATCTTCCTATATCTATAGTTATATACGTCATTCAAAAAGATTCTTTGAATATCATTGCTGTATCTTAAAGTGTACTCGTATCAAACTGTCACTGTTTAAACATAATATATTTATTGTATATATTTTTCATATTGTACTGAAATTATAATTGCTGTCATCTTGAAATTTTGTATATTGTACTTATATGGAGAGGATTATCTTAAGTTGTTATAACTTGTATCCAATCCTATTGTATATTTAGACAATACACTTTGTTTAAACTAAACATAAGACAAAAGGTGGCATGTAAACTACTTTAATACAAAGAGAAAACGATAATTCAACAAAAAATGAGTTTAGTGTTGCCTAGTCTTTAGTTGGAGTCGGACCAATTGTGTTTTATGATTAAGTGACACTTTCTTCACTCGTGAACACTCCACAGTGGTGTCGTCAACGCTCAACTCACACGGATATGATATAGTGTTGCGGATAGCAGAGAAGACGCTACCAATGTTTTGGAGATACATGTAAACCAAGATACAAATTAGCTGGGACATTCACATGCAGTGGCGGAGCCAGAACTTTTCCTAAAAAGGGGGGGGGGGATTTCCCACTCCAGTCATGCTTCAGTGATTCCCTATATAATCAACCAAATTTTTCCCACGAAAGGGGGGGGGGGGGCGCCCCCCCCCCTGGATCCGCCTATGACATGAATTAAAACACAGATAAATTAGAAGCATCTATATGGATAGTCTTCGGCTCAAACATATTTACATATAACGTTCCGAGTCCGTCATATACATTCAAATGCACTAAAATGTCCTAATTAAAGACAAAAGTCATATTTAAGACTAGAAAACATTGTCCTGTCGTGAATTGTGACACAAACACGTGATCTGTAACACATGCACGTGAGTTGTGAAAAATACACGTGAGTTGTGACACATACACATAAGTTGTGACAAATACACGTGAGTTGTGACACATACACATGAGTTGTAATACATACACGTGAATTGTAACATATATACGTGCGTTGTGAAACATACACATGAGTTGTGACACATACACATGAGTTGTGACAAATACACGTGAGTTGTGACACATACACGTGAGTCGCGACACATACACGTGAGTTGTGACATATACACGTGAGTTTGTGACACATACACGTTAGTTGTGACACATACACATGTTTTGTGACAAATACACGCGAGTTTTGACGCATACACTCATGAGTCGTGACACATACACGTAATTTGTGACATAAATGTGAGTTTGTGACACATAGACGTGATTCGTGACACATACACGATAGTTGTGACACATACACATGAGTTGTGACAAATACACGCGAATTTTGACGCATACACTCATGAGTCGTGACACATACACGTGAGTTGTGACACATACACGTTAGTTGTGACATATACATGTGAGTTTGCGACACATACACGTGAGTTGTGACACATACACGTGACTTTGTGACACATACACGCGAGTTGAGACACATACACATGAGTTGTGACAAATACACGTGAGTTTGTGACACATACACGTTAGTTGTGACACATACACGTTAGTTGTGACACATACACATGTTTGTGACAAATACACGCTAGTTGTCACAACACACGAGTTGTGACACATACACATGAGTTGTGACACATACATATGAGTTGTGACATACACATGAGTTGTACACGTAAGTTGTGACACATACACATTAGTTATGACAAATACACGTGAGTTGTGACATACACATGAGTTGTGCCACATACACGTGAGTTGTGACATATACACACGAGTCTTGACACCTACACATGAGTTCGGACATATACAACATTTGTGGCACATACATGTGAGTTGTGACACATCCACGTCAATCGTGACACATACACGTATACACGTGAGTTTGTGACACATACTTTAGTTGTGACACATACACATGAGTTGTAATACATACACGTGAGTTGTGAATCATACACGTGAGTTGTGACAAATACACGCGAGTTGTGACAATACATATGTTGTGACACATACACATGAGTTGTGACAGATACACGTGAGCTTGTGACAGATACACGTGAGCTTGTGACAGATACACGTTAGTTGTGATACGTACACATGAGTTGTGACAAAGACACTCGAGTTATGACACATAAACATGAGTTGTGACACATACACATGAGTTGTGACATACACATGAGTTGTACACGTGAATTGTGACAAATACACGTGAGTTGTGACATACACATGAGTTGTGCCACATACACGTGTGTTGTGACATATACACATGAGTCGTGACACCTACACGTGAGTTCGGACATATACATTATTCATGACACATACATGCGAGTTGTGACACATCCACGAAAATCGTGACACATACACGTGAGTTTGTGACACATACGTTAGTTGTGACACATACACATGCGTTGTGACAAATACATGAGAGTTGTGACAACACATGAGTTGTGACACATACACGTGAGTTGTGACAAATATATGTGAATTGTGACACATATACGTGAGTTGTGACACATACACGTGAGTTGACAATACACATTAGTTGTGACAATTACACGTGAGTTGTGACACATACACATGAGTTGTACCATATACACATGAGTTGTGACACCTACATTTGAGTTGTGACATATACGTCAGTTGTGACACATGTATGTGAGTTGTGACATACACATGAGTTGTGACACATACACGTGAGTTGACAATACACATTAGTTGTGACACATACACATGAGTTGTGCCACATACACATGAGTTGTGACACCTACATGTGAGTTGTGACATATACGTCAGTTGTGACACATGCATGTGAGTTGTGACATACACATGAGTTGTGACACATACACACGTGAGTTGTGACATATACACATGAGTTGAAACATATACGTGAGTTGTGACATTTACATGTCTTATCAGTTAACCAATTTAAGATGTTGATTGTTAACATTGTGCAGAGTCTGATTCAGTCAGTTTACCTCATGGCTGTGCCGAAAGAGGGCTTCTGTTAGGAACAAACACCTGTAAATGAAGTACATATATATTGACATGTACTCGTGTAGCATATATATGAAAACGTTATACGGAGAAGAGGGTTTGTTACTATATTTTGAAGCGGAAATGTTTATTATTTTAATAATTAGACCTTATTTTGACTCAGTGACTTTTTTAATTCGAACAGTATATAAACAGTGTTGTTTAGATGATGAAACATCAGCATTAGAACTGATTTATATAAACGTAAACGTGACCTGGAGCTGCATCGTTTAAAAGCTTTGTTGACATTTGATGAGTATGTGTCTAACATTGACCTTTATCATTCGGCCTACGGAAGGATTTGACATTTAATGTTAATTCTATATGTAGCCTTTATGTTACCATTTTTAGAAAATTGACAATATTTCACTTAGTATAATATACTTATAAATTATGGAGTCTAACCTTAAAATATAGTTAAATAGATTAAAACATAGCCCTCGGTAATAACGTTATAGAGACAGTCGTTTTTAATGTATTTTTTAACTTTTAACTTTTTGAATTTGTATCCACAAGCGAACTTAAAGGAGTTTATTCACAGAAACATACGCGTTGTTCTCACGGAAATCGGCGTCATAAATTTTATCCTACATCAAGCAATCTATTGATTTCCGACTGTATACTAGGTGTCACACAACCAATTAAAAGTCCCTATCTGTTCAACCACATTTTGCAATTTTCACAGCTTTCTAAATATTTTACCTCAAGTTAAACTTCATAGAAACCAGGTATATCATGATCATATATCGTACATGTATCAGCTTTCTACTTGCCAATTTTCATCAGATGTTTAAAATTATATAAAAAATAAGAGGTCTTCCGAACAGAGGTACCACTAAACATAAACCTCGGTTTTCTGGAAATCTTAAATTAGTATACATGTACTATGGAGTGCATTAATCCTCAATTTTGAATGCAAACTCATAAACATGTAAATTTTAGATCAAAATGGTCTTTATATATATTTCTTTCACCAAAAGTTCCATTTCTACCAATTTGTTGGTTATATCCCTTATCAATGGCGAAGGGAAAAATAAATATCCATGGCACCCTTTTCAACAACTCTTTTGTGAGGCCTCTTAATCTTACCAGGATCTTGTAAATTATAGATGTAGGAAACAATACCACGGTCTTTGTAAATTTGGAAAATAAGCTCTCCGATTGTGAGTAAACATGTATATGCGGTCATAAATAAGCCATTCTAAAGATGTTTAACAACTTTAGTGATTTTATTTTGTTTTAATCAGTCTATCCAAAACTATACGTCGAATATATGGATTGAGGACTCGTCTTTGTAATTTTCGCCATATTGATTTTTTACCGGAAGTGTTAATTTTGTATTGAAACATATACAGCTGAATAGAATTAGTGGTTTTGAGGATTACTTAAAGCCAAAAGTCTAATGACAACCCAAATTTATTTTATTTACAGTTTGAAAAAAGTTGAATATAAAAATGAAAAATTATCAATATTTCAATGTCCGCCATATTGGATATTACCGGAAGTAAGGGTTTCAGAGACATATGTCTTACACATTGTATCCATGAGAAGCACCAAAGAAAGGTTCCTGCACAATACAATGATAGTAGAAATACTTTAAAACACATTTCAACTATCCTTCGATATTGGGCTAATTTAAGTATAATGTCCGCCATTTTGGATTTTACAGGAGGTGAGGCATTTTTTTTCAAATGCCTCCCTATCTGAAATGAAAGAGAAATAGTTGAGGAAGGTCTATGCTAAATTTCATGCTTGTAGCAGGATGTGCACAATTTTTCACAAAGCCGCCGTACTATTAGTTTAAGTAAACAATGACAACAAATGCACTATTTTTTGTCCGGGTAGGTCTACATTCGGCTGTTCCCATTTTTGTAATTTTAATTTTTTCTGGACCAATTTTCTCTCTCTTGTTCATAATTATGCTCACTATTGCTATTATCAATATTTCAGCACTCTTTTATGCTATATTCTTTAATTTTTTTTTCTGTTTCTGTTTAATCTTGATTTTTTAATGCCAGTGATTCTTTATGCTGTAAACAACAACCACGTGACCTTCATATACGTATTACTGTGTTTGGTAGGCAGTTTTAGACATGCGATACGTAATGATCTATGTGCAACAATGTTTCAAAACAAGACATAAACAGACAATTGATTTTACTGCATAGTGTTAGGCGCGCTATTCTGAATTTCACCTCCATCCCAACTAGACTGGCGCCGATCCTTGAAAAGTTCCTTAATGTATGTGTTTTGGACGTATCGATAATAAAGGCGAGTAAACACAAAAGCGTTTTCAATGTTTCGTATGCTTTACTAGAGTCTAAGATTTACAAAGAGACATCGGCAAGTGACGACGTTGCGGGCCTATTGTTACGTAAATGGCGATAAAACGTTAAGCAAATAAAAGAGAATAAAATACTAAACTGAAACTATAACTAATTCTCAACATTCTGGGGGCCGCAAAATGCAATTACTGTTCGTGTATTGTTCATAAAAAGGGTATTGAAAAAACACTTTTAACAATTAAAGTTCATATTTCTAATGGCACCAGTTTCACAATTGGTCTCGTGGTAATCAGTCCATTTGATGTCCGAAGTTTGACTGCTCTCACTACTCCATCATTTCCGGTGATCAAATCTTCTATAACTGCTAGTTTCCACATCATTCTCGGTGAATTGTCCATGATTTGTGCGACGGAACCGATATTCTCATGTGCGCTTTGGTCTCCGGCGACGCGATGAAATTCTCTTAATCCGGTGAGGTATTCCATTAAGTAGATGTGACGGCGTTAGCGGCTCTGGATCTCGGATGTCGGACGACACATATGTAATCGTACGATCGTTGATTACACGTTCAATTTCTATCAAAGTTGTTCGTAATACGTCAGAATTTACTTGTGATTTCCCGAGCACTTTTTTAATGTCGTTTTCGTAATTCCAACTAGTCTCTCCCACCATCCACCGTACTACGGTGCTGCTTTCGGAATAAATTTCCAATTAATCTGAATGTTCATTTCCTTCGGAATATCTTGTGAAGCGGAAACAAAGGTTGGTGCATTGTCGAAATACACAGTACTGTGAATTCCTCTCCTACTAACGAATCTTCTAAACGCTAATTTGAATGACTCGATTGTCATATCTGTAACTAGTTCTAAGTGTACGGCACGAATACAAGCACATGTGAATAGGCAAATATACGATTTTGTAACAATTCCATTATCTTTAACGAATAGTGGTCCAGCGAAATCAACACCAGTTGTCGTAAATGAAATCATATCGGTGAGTCTATCCTTTGGTAGCGGAGGTGCAATTTGCTTTGGAAATGCTTTTCCTGTCACTTTTCGGCACTTAACACATTTCTGGACGATGTGGTTAACGCATTGTCTAATGGAAGGTATCCAATATGATTGGCGGATTTGCGTAATTGTCTGTCCAGCACCAGAATGCAACATCTGCAGGTGCGCGTTTAATATAATTAAGTCCGTAAATTGATTTTTCTTCGGTAGTAACACTTGAAACTTCGCGGAGTCGTCTAACTGTGAATTGTGTATGCACCCGGCGTATCGAATGACACCTTCTGTATCTATGAACAAGCGCAATCGTCTTACTAACGATAGATTCTTGTCATGTGACGGGTTTGCGAGTTGCTCCTTTTCACTACTGAATTTTTCATTTTGAATATCTGTAATCCATGTACGAGTTGCGCGGTCGATTTCATCTTTCGTAATATCTTTTCCGTGTCTAGCATATTTCCCCAAGTTATACGGTCGCTTACTTTTACATATATTCACAAATTTAAACACGTAGCATGTAAATCGTAGTAACTTCTTCAATGACGAGAATCTTGATAGATCGATTATCTTCGAAATTACATTTAATACACACGGTTTTATCTTTTTGCTGTCATCTGTTGTCGTTAACAAAAGAGTCTCTTGTTTAACTTATGGGGTCCATGTAGGCCAACTGTTCTCATCCGATATCCATGACGGTCCTTGCATCCACAAAGTCGACTCCTTGAATTGCGTTGATGATATTCCTCGAGTTTGAAGGTCTGCTGGATTTGATTCTGTTGGTACGTATATCCAGTCGTAGTTTTGTGTCGTTTCTTTAATTTCTATCACACGATTCTGAAAAAATCTTCCAAATGATTTTATTGACGAAATCCAGTGCAGAACGATCTGACTGTCACTCCATCGTACTGTGCGTTGTGGTTTTAGGGTTTTCGTGAGGGTTTTAGCCATTCGTGCTCCTATTACTGCAGCCATCAATTGTAGCTTTGGTAATGTCATTTTGTCGTGCGGAGCGATCCGGTTTTTTGCAATTACGAGAGAAGAAGTGTTTCCTTTACTTAAAAGTAGGCACTGGCTCCATATGCGCGTTTGCTGGCATCAACAAAGACATGCAGTGTTATTTTCTCGTCGCTTTCGTTCTCATTTTGATAGTTAAAATAATGTCGTGTGATTTTCGTTTTAACAGTTACATCTCGGTTGTCATCTAAAATTTCACACCATGAATTGACTATGTTGCTAGGTAACACCTGGTCCCAATCGTATCCTTCTTTCTATAATGTTTGTATCGGTAGCTTAGCTCTTACGGTCACTGGCCCAAGTATTCCGAGTGGGTCGTAAATTGACGATGATTTACGCAATACTTCTCTCTTTGTCGCTTGTGAATTATCAATATCTATGCGATCTTCATTTAGTTTCTCGCAAATGTCAATATGTCTGACTTCGCATTCCAAGGATTTTTGTCTCGCTATCCTTAACAAGTACGTTTGCCTTTGTAGCTTCGTTGCTAAGTTGGTTGCTATTTGATTTCCATGTTCTCAAATTGAATCCTGCATTTGTCGTGAGTTCTCTAGATTCTTCAAAGAAATTTTAGGCGGCTTCTTCCGTATTAACACTTGTAAGTACGTTGTCTACATACAAATCACGCTTGAGTATTTCAGCAGTAGCACTTTTAACCGTAGATATATATTTCAATAATGTAGCGTTAAGAATAAATAGCGAACATGTCGCTCCGAATAAATTACCTTGAATCTGTAAGTCTCAAGTTCACTCTTGGGGTTGCTTGGATCTCTAAGCCAGAAAAATCGGGTGGAATCACGGTCTTCTTCGTCTAGTCCAATCTGGAGGAATGCTTTCTCAATATCAGTTATTAAGGCGTATTTCCGGTAGCGGAATCTTGTAAGAATATCTGTTAACTTATTAAGCTGCGGTGGTGTAGAAGAAAGGTAATCATTTAAGCTGGGCGATTCTGAATCTTGACGACAACTGCAATCATATACTATACGTATCGGTGTAGTTGATAAATCTTTTTTCACTGAGTGGTGCGGAATATAATGTACTCGATTAGAAGTCTCATCCGGGGTTTCGACAACCTTCTCTATGAAACCTAGATTTTCTTGGTCGTTGATAATGTTACCGTATATCTTAAGCAACTCTGGTTCTTTATCAAGTCGGTTTATCACGTTGTATGTTCTCTTTCTGGCAATCATTTCGTTACTAGGCAACTCCGGATCTTCCTGTTTCCATGGGAACGTGGCGATGTACCTATTGGCTTTCAAATGAATATTATGGGCACTAAAAGGCTTCCGAACGACTCGTGAGACTCCCCTATACTTTCAAGGCCACGGATGTAGTTTTCCATGCTGTCGTAGAATTTTTTCAAATGTGTAATATTTGACGTTGGACTGGGAATGCTGATTAAACTCTGCATGTATGTTTGTACTATCTTGTGTGGTTGACCGAATCTTTGTTTCAGTACATGTAATGCTTGTCCGTAATTTGTGTTAGTTATTTGTAGACCTGCTATGCATTGGGTGGCTTCTCCAAACAGTTGAGATTTCAAGTAATTAAATTTCTTTACATCGTTTAAAGACAGGCCATCGTGTACGGCAGCACTAAACGAATCCAAAAGGGTTGCCATTCTAACATATTCCCGCCGAACGTTGGTAAATTTATTTTGGGAAGTTTGTGGTACATGCTGGAGTTTGAAAAAACAGACGCTGATGTATTTGCGTGCATGAAACTGGGCTGTGGCTGACTTTCTTGAAGATTTGTGTAATTAATAAACTTAATGCATTTGGATTTAGCAATGACTTACTTGACTGTTTGTCTGTGATTTCCGATTCCTTAATGATTTTTGAAAGTTTGGTTACTGCCATTTCTGTGTCATACGTGTATCTGTTGGCTTCCTCTATTTCTTCGCTCACTTCCTCTTCTGATAGTTCCTTCACAATCTTCTCGTTCAGTTGATCGATCGTTTCCTGTTTCTTAACAATCAGTCCTCGAATGGTAGAAAGTTCGCTAACGTCATATTCCTGCAAAAGTTCCTCGGAACTCGGTTCCACTTTCTTCAGCTCGTCTGGTCTTCATCTTCGTTGTCGCGGTACTCATCGCGAAGTACTATGGAGTTTAGACCTGCTATGCATTGGATGGTTTCTCCGAACAGTTGAGATTTCAAGTAATTACATTTCTGTACATCGTTTAAAGACAGGTTATCCTGGTCACGGCACCAATGTTTTGGACGTATCGATAATAAAGGGAGTAAACATAAAAGCGTCTTCAATGTTTCGTATGCTTTACTAGAGTCTAAGATATATAAAGAGACGTCGGCAAGTGACGATGTTGCGGGCCTATTGTTACGTAAATGGCGGTAAAACGTTAAGCAAATAAAAGAGTATAAAATACTAAACTGAAACTATAACTAATTAACAACAGTATGTATACAAGAGAGGCAAAATATACCAAAGGGACACTAAAACTCATAAGTAAAAAAAAACTGACACCGCCATGGCTAAAAAAGAAAAAAAAAGACAAACAGACAAACAATAATACACATAATACACATAACACAACATAGAAAACTAAAGACTGCATGAGCAAGCAAAACTGGTTGTAATCTTAGGTGACCTATAATAGTTGTTTAAAATTTCTGTGTCATTTTTGGTCTCTTATGTAATTTTTAATTTTATAAAAATGGATAATTACCACGTGAATCACTGTTTACATTTACTCGGAAGAAATTGTTCCGAGTATTTCTTATTTTAATTGGCTAATTCGTTACCTGGATACAGGACGCTCTTATATATTTCTTTGTTTCGGGATTCGCGGTACATTTGAAATTTTTCATTGAAATTATTTAGAAGAGTATTAACTACAGAGTATTCGACCAACTGGGGATGCAGTCTGATGCAGTTACCGCAGAATTAGAGGTTGGTGACGAGCTTTCGCACGGTGAGGCTGGTGGAAATGACAGTATGTCAAAGTTGGAATTTGAAGATCTGAAAGAACCTCTTTCTATTTATATGGATTCGGAGGAGTCGGACACAGATGAAGAAACAAAAGAATTGGTCAGGAAACTCAAGGAAGTTTAGCAGAAGGAGAAAGTAATGAAGAATAAGAAGAGAAAGGTGGAATTACGACAGGAAATAGAGAAGAGAATGAAGCAATTGGAGGAGTTGGAGGAGCTCGAGTTAAAAGGGGCTTCTAAGCATAAGAAGAAGACATCCGACAAGAAGGTGGAACAGTCCAAGAAGGGCATAGATAAAGGTAAAAACAAAGATACAGATAAAGGTAAAGGTAAAGATAAAGATAAAGACAAAGACTTAGTTAAAGACAAAGGTGATGAACTTTCTAATTTAAATATTAAACATTTGAGAAAAGATACAAAGACTATGAAAATTGTAGATAAACATATGAAGTAAATGCTAGCCACAGAGTCTTACTCAGAGTCTGATTCTTTAAGTAGTAGTTCAAGTTCTGATAGTAGTACGGGTAGTGGGTCAGAGTCAAATTTTTTGTCTAGTTCTGACTGATATTGAAACTACACATAAAAAGAAAAAGAAAGTCAGATCAGGTATCAAAGATATACCTCATGATCAAGTTAAAATTAAGATGAACTGTCCTCAATCTGAGATTAAATATGAGTTCACAAATAGAAAGGCTGTGGAGTTTAGACAACTAACTATGAGTCAGTTTTGTGCTGGAGAATTAGAAATTATAAGGCATTGTAAAATTAGTAAAAAAGAAAGAGAGGGTAGATTATCTTTATTGAACAAAATTTGTTATTATGCTAGTGAGTTTGAATGGTCTGTACTGTTAAATTGTTATGCATCATGGGTACAGTTAATTGAAAAAGGTGAGAATGTATGGTCAGATGATACTTCTCTGTTAGAGGTTAGAATGTTAATAGGAAAGAAAGTGTTGTCCATTCGTTTTTGATGCGTTTTGTTATTTGATTTTGCCATGTGATTATGGACTTTCCGAATTGATTTTCCTCTGAGTTCAGTATTTTTGTGATTTTACTTTTGAATAAAACAAGTAGTAGATATGCAGATAAATCTTCTGAAAAGAATTTTGATAGAAAAGTTTGGTATTGTCCTTTGTATCAGAGAAATTAATGTAATATTTCGAAGGATGGTCATAATTTGGATATTGCAGGCAAAAGTAGATTTGTACAACATATTTGTGCCACATGTTTACGGGAGGATAAGGCTAAAATGAAACATCCAGAGAGTTCTTCGGCTTGTCCTCATATGTCGTGACTAGAATTAGAAAAAGCTGTTAATAGCATTGGGAATTTTAATTCAAAAGTGATAGATACTTTTTATCCTGAATGGTTACTTGTAGATTCGAATAAGGACAAAATGCTGATTGATAAAGGTGAAATATCTAGGTCAATGGAGGTTTCTAAAATTGATACTTGTACAGTTAATAGTGAAAATTATAGAATTTCTAGTAAAAGGGTGGTAAATAAATCTTTACCAGTTCAATCAGTTTTGAATTTAAAAATTGATGAATTTTGTCTAATTTGTGATTTAAGATTTACAGTATTTTGTGGATATTCAGAGAGAAATTAAATTATCAGGTTTACCGAATTATCAAGGTTGTAGAATACCATTTTTTTCAAAGTTAAAAATAGATTTTTTTAGATGAATATATTTCTCATTTCTAATGACTAGACGCTATATTTGCTCGTTAACATTAACTTTACATGTTATATGTGACTGTCAGTGGTATAGTCGAGTGTTTGTCCTGTGCTGTGAAATATATTTGTTTGTCTTGTGTATATATTGTGCCGTAATAAAATTGAGTAACTTTGATTTCCTTTGTGAGAAGTGAACAAGTCCCCGAAACATGACATAGACTACGAAAGAAAAAAAAAAACACAAACCACACCCACATTCGGGGGTGATTACAGGATCTCCGGACAGTAAAAAGAAGATTCTACACTACACTTGCTGGGATAATTACAGGAACTCCGGGCATTAAAAAGAAGATTCTACACTGTACGTGCTGGGGTAATTACAGGAGCTCCGGACAGTAAAAAGAAGATTCTACACTGCACGTGCTGGGGTAATTTATAAAACGTCTGAATAGTAGTCAACGATTTTCCCCACGAGGGCGCTGGATCGTTATGAGTAACGATACATGTACACAATAAATAAATTATATAAACGCCTAAAAAAGTGTACACAACAACTCCAAATACAAAAAAGGTAACTATAAATGTAATTATTGATAAATATTTCGGATAACAGATATCCTTCCTCAGTGAGATTCTGATGTTAAATGAATCATCTTTAAGTCTTCTTAGATTAAACTGTTACAATCTTGAAACATATACAATAAAAGAGTCAAACCGAACATCAGTTAAGACGCTTGCACTATTCTAAAAATTTAGTAAACATGACATAGGTTATATGGCTTATTACAACAGAGAGTTCATGTATTCAGGAGCTCCGGGCAGTAAAAAGAAGATTCTACACTGCACGTGCTGGGGTAATTACAGGAGCTTCGAACAGTACAAAGAAGATTCTACACTACACGTGGCATTAGTTGTGATGGTCATGGAAAGCATGAAATCAATGGTCTCAAAAGATGGTGTAAGAATCCAGGATCCAGCCATTTTAAAATGGGGTCCCAACCCAGGACTGAAGGGGGTCCAACTACAAGTGTACTTTCAAACTTTCAAACAGAAGAGCCAGAAGGTTACTTAGCCAAGAATACTGTCTATTCAATTTTCAAAAGTATTTCCATACGCTAATCAAATATTTTTGATATAACCATATTTTATTTGAATTCGTGCATATCAATAAGTCTTTGTACATATAAAAAGGAATACTAGTAAATACATTGCATTGCCTTTTTTTAAGCATGTCAAATAGCAGAACCATTTTAAAAGATTAAGCAAATTTAGTACTTTTACAAGAAATATCACCATTATCTTTATTATATATAATTAAATCACAATATATCTTGACGACTTCTAAATGCGTGGTACGTACTGCTATATTTTTAACAGGATTTTCAACTAATTTTTAATGGACACCCAGTATTTAATTTTCCTCATTTTCTTTGGAAACAATCGATTTGTTATAATGAATCAAAAAGATTTAAAAAAACATGTCCCCACCAGCCTTTATAAAAGATGAATGCACATACATGTATATTAGTTTCAAATAATTAATTACCTTCAGAATCAGTCGTTTTTATCTTTTTCTTGAAAGTCCAAAAACGTATGTACTTTTGGTGTTACAAAACAGAATCAACCAAAGAATATAATCGCATAAAAATAAAATAATATTTTGGAATTTAGTATGATGTCCATTTTCGTTGAACTAGTACACATTTTTATTTAGAGGCCAGCTGCGGGCCGCCTCTGGTCGCAAGATTTTCTCGCGTTGTTGAAGACCCATTGGTGGCCTTCGGCTATTTCTGTTCTTTGGTCGGGTTGTTGTCACTTTGACACATTTTCCATTTCCATTCTTAATTCTATCTTACCCGATGACAGCATACTATTTGAAACAGTACCATGTGTCAAGTCTCTTCAATGTTTCTTTTTTGTTATTGCAGTGAAACCTCTTTAAACCGAACCTCTTCGGGACTAAGATTTTGTTCGGTTTAAGCCGATTTTTGGTTTTAACAGGTTCACAACGCATACCATTTGATATGACGGTGCTTAAGAACATGTTTGGTTTATACAGGTTTTCGGTTTATACAGGATTGGTTTAGTCCGGTATGACAGACACCAGAACAAACAAGAAAATACACTTCAAACGTAGGTTCATAAGTATTTCAAAATTTTCATTCATACTTCATGACCACATACAATGAGAGCATTATAATAACTCTAAATCCAGTCAAGGTAATTAAGATAATTATATAGATGGTGTTCCAATTGTGATGCACATATATATGTTGCATTACTTAATTTGATATCGATTCTCTTTAAGATAAATAATGTTACAATTTTTATTGCTCTACTATTTAGCTTCTGCAGATCAGTCGATAGACAGATAATACATGTACTAGATGAGCTAAAAAGGATCTTTTTGGTTGGTGCTCCTGTGAACATGTTTAACCTCGTCACATTTTATATATAATTAAGTGTTGTTATAATTTTGATTTTTGTTCACTTTTTTAGTCCAGGAACGATACCGTTAAATTGTTCGTTTGAATTGATTAACATTTGTCTAGGCCTTTTATAGCTTTATATGCGGTATGAGTACTCTCAGATCTGTATACTTGGTGTCTTTTTGTTGTTGGGATATACAAGTACCCGACCACATACACTCTGTGTTTTTGTTAGATTATTTATATTTGTATCCATCTTATATTGAGTTAAACCTTTTTCAACTGATTTTTAAAGTTCGTTTTGTATGTTGTACTGTTACACCACTGGTTAGGGGAGGGTTGTGATTCCGCTAACATGTCTAACCCCACCACATTCTATATGTAGGTACCTGTCCCAAGTCAGGAGCCTGTAATTCAGTGGTTGTCGTTTGTTGATCTGTTACATATATGTGTTTTGTTCCTTTTTTTTTTTTTATATCGGAGCCTTTTATAGCTGACTCTACGAAATGGGCTTTGCTCATTGTTAAAGGCCGTACGGTAACCTATAGTTGTTAATTTCTGTTTCATTTGGTCTTTTGTGGAGAGTTGTCACATTGGTGATGGATTATTTTTAACATTGTGGTGGATGGATACATGAATTTATACTTTAGTGAGAAATCACTGATCTCCTATAAAGGAGGTGAAGATCATATACAGATACAGATTGGAAATCATATCACATTTTCTTTTTAATATATATTTGCTCATTTATGGTAACCTATATTTGTTAGCAACCACTACTTTCAGTTTCTAAGTACTGACATTTTGTATGTATGATGGTAATCATTACTGTTTGTTTTACCCTTTCAAATTTAATGCAAATTTATTCATAAACATTACAGCAGAATGCATGGTGTTTAGGTGAAGGTTATATCGTTGGTGAGCTTGCTTACTACATGAGGTTAGTTAAACTACCCTCATTTAAGAGAAGACTAATCCGACAGATGACCAAGTTGTAGGACTAGACTACTAAAAAAAAAACCGCTAAATTATGTTTTTAGTTTTTACAAAACAGTTTCATTTTATTATCCGACAAGTAGACGTAACTAAGTGACAAGTAGACTCAGTTGACTGACAAGTCAAACTATTCAGCTATTTATGACTATACTGAACTAAGTGACAAGTAGGGGCAGATATATGCCACCATACATTATCTTATAATTTAATTTTGGATGTAACGCGTCTTCTGATTGGCTGACGTTATTTTGTTATCAGCCCATAGACATAATTTAGTCATGTGACCGTGACGTCATCAACGTTTCTTCATGGTTTTCTACGGTTTAAATGGAATTTAGAATTAAATTATAAGAAATGATTGTAATATTTTTTCTGTCTATTCGAAATAACATAAAAAATGTGGTGCACACTGTTAGATAACCAGCTACGCGCGTTATTCAGTATGCACCAGATTTTTTTTGTTATTTCTTCATTGACAGAAAAAATATTACAGTCATTCCTTAAATATTTAAATTCTTTCAGCAGTTTGACTGTTGCTATTACAAATGTATATCCACATGATACACATTGTTGTCTATTTGTTTGATGTGTATTGTCTTTTGATTTTGCCATTTGATAAGGGACTATCCGTTTTAAATTTTCCTCGGAGTTCAGTTTTTAGTGACTTTTACTTTTTGTGATATAATGAACTATTTAGTCTTAGATGCAAGATATTTTTTATTAGTCGCTATAGTGAACTGGATTAGCTGTCAGTAACTGCGGATACTCTCAGATCTGTACTTAGTGTTATTTTGTTGTTTGGGATGAGAAATCACTAGCCAACTGAGGAAACATCACGTGGCAACCATGGAATCATGAGATGACCGAGGACCAATCACGTGACAACTGAGGAGGATTCATGCGATAACTGAGGACGCATCACGTGACAACTGAGAATGAATCATGAGATAACCGAGGAAGCATTGTGTGACAACTGAGGAAGCATCGCGTGACAACCATGGAATCATGAGATGACTGAGGACCCATCACGTGACAACTGGGGAGGAATCATGAGATAAATGAGGACGCATCACGTGACAACTGATGAGGAATCATGAGATAACTGAGAAAGCATTGTGTGACAACTGATGAGAAATTACAAGCCAACTGAAAACGCATCTCGTTTTAAACGAAGACGTATCACGTAATATCCGAGGAATCAATCACGAGACAACTGAGGACCCATCACTTGACAACTGAGGATGAATTACGACAGACTGAGGTCGCATCACGTGACAACTGATGAATCAATCACTTCGAGACAACTTAAAACGTATCGCATGACAATAGACGAGGAATCACGCAATCCACGAGGACACATCACGTGACAATTGAGGAGGTATATGATAACGTTGATGCGTTCCTAAAATTTGACAATTATAGTTGGAATGAAAAAGTAAATCAGTTATTTTTATGAACATTTTCAGTCAAAGTAATATACATGTATATCTACACATTCATGTGCATGTAGGACTTTGTTTGTTCTAAATACACATAGTTTAATTAATAAATAAACAATTCAGTAAATAATGGAAAGAAAAAAAAAATAGAAGAAAATTAAGCAAACATGACAAAAGATAAAAGAAAACATGATATATAAAAAAAATATGGATATAAGATCATATCTACATGTAAGATAGGATGAAAGTTAAAAATAAACCTGATAAAGCTGATCGAGATAGTGAGCAGACATCTCATTTTACATTCAAAATAAACTCGTCATAGATACCAGGACCAGGTCTCGATTAAGCTTGAGAAAACGTAGGCTGCAGCAGTGTGTTTACAGACGAAGAAGGATTGATATTTTAGGGATCACTACATTTCTATCTTTTCTGTTTGTTTCAAATGGTATTTCTTCTCCAAGGAGTATTTGGCAAAGGGAGGGGATAACGTTTTTTTTGTTTAGTTTTAAGTGTTATTTTACGGATCCGAGATACTAGACAAACAATACATTTACCTCACACTTTTTAAGTAACGCATTTATAAGTGAATCGTTATTTGAGTTTAGTTTAAACATATTTATTTATAGTGGAATTGGGAAACAAGTTTTGCAACTTATATTAATCCCTTTCTACTTTGCGGGTGCGAGTGCTGCCTTGTAGCGGCATTAGCCTGCTCTTTTTTTCGAAATCTACAAGGGTGTCTTTAACGTGCAAGAGATATGGCTCTCTCTTAACACGGGTCGGCCATTTATCGTCCCCTTCCGACGGACTATCATCGTTTCCTCGAGACCATACTCGCAAATGGTGTCAAGGGAGAGCCGAAAATTCAGTTCCTGAAATTTTCATCCCAGACGGGAATCGAACCAGGAACCTTTATGTTAGTAGTCCGATGCACTACACCATGGCTCTCTTATTTAAGTGAAGACCAGTGGCAAATATTTCTGTGTAAGTCAAGTCGATTCGGCAAAAAACCTTAATTTTGAAATGAATTATGTGTCCGGCATGATGCTGCTTTGAGTCTTGATAAGGGCTTAATAAAGCTACATTAAGTTTGTTTAAAAAAAAAATATCTATCAAGTTTAGACAAATATTTTTGTAAAGAACTTTTATTAATAACTGTTATAAATATCAATTTTATTCAAAAATCGTTTCTTCTTTAAATATGCACGGTGTAACTAATGTTTTAAATGCCTAGTTTTGTGTACACTTAATCTACACAAGGCCTACATCGAGTATCGACTGCATGTAGACAAAACATGATCTACACTACATGTAAACATTGGGTTTTATCAATGGGAACGTAATTTTGTTTAGTTTACGTGTGAGTTACACTTACACAACACCGAGTTTAGGTCAATGTGAACACGGCCTTAATTTAGTATAAACGACAGACGCGCGTGTCGTCTACAAAAGACTCACAAGTGACGCACGAATACAAAAAAGTTAAAAAGGCCAAATCAAGTACGAAGTTGAAGAGCATTGCGGACCAAAATTCTTAAAAGTTTTGTCAAAAAGATATATTAGAATAGACGTTTTCGGAAACTAAGTTGACGATGATAATTACAGGTAAACTAATTGTGGGTCATCTCAAAATACATAATGTCTCGGAAAATGTGGCTACATGCTTAATAAACTAAAACAATGAGAGATATAATTTTAATGAAAATCAGCTATTTTTCACCATTTTTATAAACAAGTACTGTTTTTATTCGTCTGAATCAGACGAGGAGCTGACTCCCAATGCTTTCAGTAATTTAGGAATTTTCTATGCCACAAATTTTTCATAGGTAAGCTATTTTTTTTCACAAGCTGCATCAATGATGCTATTTCGGGCCCATCCTTTTTGTGAGTTATAGACCACAGGACAACCCAAATGTTGGTCTGGGTTTTTACCAGTGGTAGTGTCGCCACCGCCGGATATTACTGGTTTTTTGAAAATGCTAGTTTTTGCAGTTATTTCTATTGTAAAAACCCCTCTTGAACCCTACTTGGACTTAGATATAGAATTATAGATGAGGCCGTAGACACTTGGGAGGGAAACGATGTTTTTCAAATATTTTCACGTCATAGATACTCTTTTTACCAAACAACTGGTGAAACACCCGAAACACTTTTAGACATATTGAGACAAATTGGAAATTATGTTTTCCAGAATGACACTGGCAGGCCATACAAACATTACCCGAGAAATAGAGTTATATTTGTTCATGCTTTGGCTTAGATCATATCCGTGTTACCACATGCTTACCTTAATTTTTGACGTAAGCATTACCACAATACATGATGAAATTAATCGGTGAATTCCCGTGTTTTACCAACATTTTCCTCATCTGGTACAGTGGCCATCTCTTAATGAATGGACAGCAAAGATGGGGAAACTGGTAAAACTCCTAATGGCAGTGGGTGCTATAGACGGTACCTCAACGGAAATTTACAGGCCACTTGTTGAGCCTCAGGAGCTTTATTATTCTGGACATCGCCACTTTCATTGCGTACATACTCGCCATCGATAATTTAAGCAAAATATGTTATATTGATGCCGGGTTTTGGGGACATCAGAATGACGCAGAACAGTTTGCAATGATGAGGTCAATTGGTAAAAATGCGGAGATTGACTTTCCTGAAGGAATAGTTTTACTGGCAGATAAAATATATCCAAATAGATATCCTCTTATGACACCCTATACACGCCAGCAAATACAGCGAAAACCGGACAATTTAAAAAGGAGGTGTCGCAAAATTAATAATTTAATCAAATAATACAGAGTCACTGTAGGAGAATTGAAGAATTATAGAGTTATGGGAAGTCTTTGGAGACATCTGAAGAGAAAACTTCGTCATATAGTAAATATTTGTGCTGCTTTTGTATACGGGCGTAACGACTTGTTCCGTTGATTTGAATAAAAACAATTTGTCAATATTGTACACTTTGAAATGACCCCTCTAGAATTGTCTGTGAATGTCATCAATAATGTAAACATATAATAACACTTTCCGAAAATGTCTATTAATAGGAAGTTCAACCGAGATTATCTTTATGACTTTTGTTTGTTAAAGAAAAAAATATATTTAAGATTTGTGGTATCAATGCGAAATCTTGTAAGAAAACATACCTGCACTTTTATATTTACGTAGTATTTTGTTAATTTTCTTTGACATAACCTATTTGTATTATATCAATATTTATTATGTGTAATTTCTGATTAAAATATCTCCTTAGAGTACAGATTATCTTCTTTTATGCCAGAAAAAATACATTTAGAACATAACCGCCTTTAACATTAAGGAATTTCGATATGATTACGTACAACCATCTGACGTTAACCTTTCTCTTCTTTAAACTTTAGCAGCAAAAAATGTAATGCTGTTTGACAGTTTCAATTATCAAATTTGTTTATCAATGTTGTTTGCACAATTTGAAGTACCGTTTTGAAATCTTGGTTTTCACGCGATAATATATAAGTAATAATTTATGCGTAAAAAATTATACTAGACAGGTTGTCGTTTTTGCTCGTATCTGTTATTCGTTAACTGTTTTGTTCTTGAATAAGGTTGTTAGTTTTCTCGTTTGTGTTATTTCGGGGCAGTTTATGGCTTTCGATGCGATATGGGTTCAATCTCCGTACAGCCTCGTTTCCTTTCCATATACTTAGTACACTACAATACAATGACCTCGTCATATTAACGGTAGTGATACGAAGTAAGTACGGAACGGATGTTAGCTCAGCGCCGGAGATTGGTATGGGTTTTGTTCATTATTGAAGGCCGCATGGTGACCAGTATTGCTTTTTAATTTCAACGTCAGTTAGTCTCTGTTGATAGTTGATATAGTCTCATCAGAAATCTCTGTACATCTTCTCTTTGTGTTTATTTAGACGATATTACCATATACATTATAGCTGTTTTATAAAGTGTTTTTTTATAGATAAACATCAAGATAAACTATTTGATTTTCGTTTCTAGCTCTAAATTTATCATTCAATAAAGACGGACATTATTGGTACGATATCGAGGCTCGTACACCATTATATATTGGATATACGAAATAAAAATAATTATCAAAGGTCAAGAGGCAGTGAACAAATCATCAGAGTCTGTATGTGAAGTTCTACCATGTCAAGGAATGTTGATAAATTTTAAAAAAAAATAGCATAGCAAATCTTACATGACATTGTTCTTCTTGAATTATGAAACTTTCTTGAAAATTCTCTAATATGGAAGGAGTCGATATATTTACTGACTGTACATTCGAGTGTTTCCCTAAGTATTTCCATTAGCTGTATATATTATATACTATTTACGTACATTGAATTACACAATGCAATATCACAGTCTAGTGTTCGAAGAATTGGCGCAAACTTAATTATGTAGCAAACCATAAAAGATATTTTGAACACAAGTGGCACAAGCACAACATTGGATAAAACAAAAAATGAGCAATAGTTCAAGGGGTCGTATTTTGTTGCGCACACGGATATCTCCAACATGCATTACTTAAAGGATGTACATGATACATTTGTAGGTGATCTTAATTAAGGTAAAATTAAATAAATTAAGATTTCAAAATTGATACTGTAAGCTGGAAGCTGGAAGAGTATTAGTTAAGGATCAAAATAAGCTAAACATATTGATAGGTCATCGAGCTCCTTTTCGAGGAATTTGATTTATAAAATATGGCGGGAAAAGGCTTACTCGGACTTTTACCTTGTACATGTATTTGCGCTGGTATAATTTGGGTCTCAAATCGAAAGAGAGAAAATCAAGAATCTGCTTAAATTTTATCTAATGACCTTTTATGAGCTAACAAGTCTTATGTAAAATGATAAATAGGTGTTATGGGGCAAAATAGTTTAACTTGTAACGTATGGAAAAACACCAAGAAGTCCGAAAATTTGACACTTATTCCAAAACCTCACCTAAGTACATCAGTAAGACCTATACTGAAAAAGACCCTGAATATATAAACAATCAGTTGGACAGTTACCAGAGTCAAACTAGGTATTTTCAAGATCTCAATGCGTTCACCTGCACTTACTAACACTACGTACCGATAATGTCGGCGCCGTTTGTGAGCTTTGTCCTCTTAGTGACCCTTATAAAAAAAGAAGAAGATGTGGTATGATTGTCAATGAAACAACTCTCCACAAAAGACCGAAATAACACAGAAATTAACAACTATAGGTCACCGTACGGCCTTCAATAATGAGCAAAGCCCATTACTTGTCGTGGAAATATTTTTTTTTCCGGATAGTGACCCTAGTATGTAAAACTTATTCACCAGATTATTAACATCCAATCTAATATTAAATTAACCAAACAAAATCTGAAAGTGTCGCATTCGAACCTCTTATATGAACGATTTAAAACCAATAATATGAATGAAACAAAAATCTTCAAAAGCTAAAAGGTGAAAACAATAAATGGGCTTCACAGGACGAACATTAAATCGTCTTGACCTTTTGTTTTGAATCCCGCGGCGGTGAATGCATATTGAAAGAAAGACGAGTATTATCACGTACTTACATACTTTTAACATACTGTTTTATAGGAATTTTATTGTTAAATTCGTCTTATTCACTTAGCGTTGATTTGTTTAACATCATTTGAATTGTTCCAGGAAAAAGAGCAACGACTTTTATTCATGTTTAAAACGTTAATAACTATCATAAAGAAGGCAACGATGTTTGTATGCTTTGAAACAATTAGGTTTTAATTCTCGCTCTGGGTTTTATATCAGTAGATCATCCTGGAAATGTATCATACAGATTAACTTAATACGTATATAACTTCTATTATAATCCCGCAGAGAATGATGGTTTACATCGTACATTGTAATAACGTGTTTTATTAAAAATAAATATATATCATTGCATCGTTGTGGTAATCGGACCGATTCATGAAAAGATTACTTGTGAACACGAATAACTATTCGGAATGCCTCTGTCATCATCACCTAGTTTTGATATCTTTAATCGATATATTTATCTTCGTCTGTACTTTTACTTTCAAGATAAAAAAAATATTTTATGATTTTTCTGACATTTGTATATTCTAAATATTTGTACTTTAATATTGACTGCCGACCTCTCGTTGATTGTTCGATGACAGATGTTTATAATTTGCACTTTAAACACGCATTTATTTAAGTCAAAGTTTGTTTTGAAAGAGAATCTTAAATATAAATAAATCTTTTAAAAGTACAGTGAAACATTTCAATGACACGCATTATATTTTATTACGTTTTAGTATCCAGTGCTTTAGTACTGACATGATTTATCACATATTTTTCATAAGATTCCCAGTTTATTTATTAAGGATGTTCCCTACTCTGTTTCAAAATAACAAGCTTTTTGAAAGACTGATATAAATTGATAGAATATGAATAGAGCAGCCAGAAAAACAGAAAAAAATCAAGGGTCCATGTGCTTGTTTCCAAGACATAAGCCATTGGAAATTTGGCGGGAATGATTCTCTCTTGATTTTTCATGCATTTAACATTGGCACTTTTTTTCTTTTAAAATCAATGAAAAAATAACAAGGATTTTATAAAATTTCCAAATGTTGCTTTTTAAACTAAATGTAATAAAATTATGAAAAGAATAGTAGGGGTTAGTGGTCAAAATATTTTGATGGCATTTGAATTCGAATCGAATGCGAATCGAATTCGCTAATCGCGTTCACACACTCTTCTTTTTTTTTAATTCGAATTGGCTAATTCGAATTATCCAATTCACATTAGAAATACGCCTATGTCAATGTCGAATTGCATCGAATTACGTGTGAAATCAGCATCAGATAGTGCAAGTTTAATTGTGCAAATAATAATAAAACAAATCCATAGAGGTTCGTAAAATCTCCGTTTGGGAAAAAAATTATTAGTGCAAATATAAAGTTCCCGAACGATCAACGACTGTTAAAAAAAAGAATGTTTGTATGAGAAAGGGGGGGGGGGGGGCTAGGAAGAGAAAAAAATATGTCCTGCATTTTTTTAAGTTGTTATCTCCGTCTTTTACTCTATTCGGTCCTGCCTTTCTTTATTAGTTTATCGTGACGTCATCCTGCCAAGTTGTTCATTCTGCATGTATTTTACTCGAAACTCCTGTCCTGTCTTTTTTCAAATGTTATCCTAGCCCCATCAAACTCAACTGATACCTCCTTGTGCTGAATATACACTCGGGACCTGATAGTACACCATCTAGTGTTCTAAATAAGGGAGCTACCATTTGATTTTTATGGGGGGGGGGGGGGGGGGGGCTAGGATGAAAAATTTTGTCCTGCATTTTTTTTAACTGTAATCTCTGTCCTGCCTTTTTATTTTTCACTCTGTTTGTTCCTGCTTTTTTTTTTTTAGTTTATCCTGACTTTTTTTACCTAAATTGTCGTCCTGACTTTTTTTTGGCAATTGTCTCATCCTGCCTTTTTTTTTTACTCAAAACTCCTGTCCTGCCTATTTTTTTCAAATTTCATCCTAGCCTCCCCCCCCCCCCCCCCCCCCCCATAAAAATCAAATGGTAGCTCCCTAAAGAAAACAACACTGTATAAATTTATTGCGTTCTAAGCGCATTTTTAACGAAAGAATTCCAAAATCTCGGTAAGAAATTGTTCCAATAAATCAAAACTTAAAGTGCAGATTAACCAGGAACTATTTACATGGTTCTATGTTTGTAATTATGTCTTTTAAATGATAACAAATTTCCTCAGCCAATTAAGTCATTATAAACAAAGTTGTAATAAAGCTAATGTTTTAAGCCACGAACGTGTACTGCACTTTAACTTCAATGTGATACAGTTTGAACACAAGATGAACTGTTGCTATCATAAGTAATTACAGCAATCAACCAACTCAATGTTAGGTTATTCCCCGTATGTTTTATCTTATTTTGACTCCACCTTCTAGGTAAAAAAATAAACATTGGACTAGACAATTCTTTTAAATAGAAGATAGTTTTCCCAATAAACATGGTAGAATCAAAACGACTTAGTGAAAGAAAACAAATACGAAACGAAAAATGAACTCAATCAATTTTCTAGTGATATTGTTACATGTAAATTAAAATTTTGTTTACCAAAGACAATATCAATAGATAAAAGCAACTAGAAGGTTTTTTTTCAAATGTATCACTAACTTTTATTATCATCTAACGTACATTTTTGTCAGGTAAATTATATTACATCTTCAGTTTTTTTTATCTTAAATTCACATCCCGATACATGTTAAAGTTTTTTTTAAGCGTATGTTAGCTTTTTACAACTTTTGAAAACATTTACTGTATATTGGAAAATATGTACCCTTTGTTAGTTTTGTATTATTTTAATTTTAGTTTCTTGTGTACAATTTGGAAATTAGTATGGCGTTCATTATCACTGGACTAGTATATATTTGTTTAGGGACGTCTCCGGGTGCGGGAGTTTCTCGCTACATTGAAGACCTGTTGGTGACCCTCTGCTGTTGTTTCTTATTTGGTCGGGTTGTTGTCTCTTTGACGCATTCCCCATTTCCATTCTCAATTTTACCGTAGATTCCCTATTATTAACTAGAAATTATAAATTACTTGAAACCAATTTTCGCGGATGTTGTTGGAAAATAAACACCCAAGAATTTAATTTATCAACAGGGAACAAGTTTCCTATGTGTGCTTTGTATTCTGATATTGACAAAAACAAGCAATCAAATTTCAACGAAAATGCATTTTTTCTCTGTGTACAAAAATTTGGTATCCACGATTATACATGAATCCACAGTGACTGGCAACAAGTTCGATGTTTATATCAATTTATATTACATTTAGATTACCGATTTTATACCAGACGCGATTATAGCGTCTACTATTAAGTTAACACAATACAAAGATTTTATAACTCCAACTCCCAAGTTTTAAAATGCTGTAACTTCTTAATAATGCTTGAAAATTTATAAAAGTGATAGTTTTGGATAGCTAGCAGATTACTCTTTAAATTAATGCAATGTTAGTATTATATTATGCAACAATTACGTAACCAATTATAATGTTAACTATGTCTAAAATATTTTTCACCAAATTTCCACTTCATTGGCGGATCCAGGGGGGGGTCCGGGGGTTGGAACCCCCTTTTTTTGGCCGATCAATGCATTTGAATAGGATCATATAGCTGGAACCCCCCCTTTTACTCTGTGTTGGGACCCCCCTTTTTTAAAATGGCTGGATCCGCCCCTGCACTTTCAAATAAAATTAGCCTCTGCATAGGTATCCCTAGAGGGTTGATTTTATTAAATGTTGTTCCTATGGCCATTATCTACAAAAGAGTGTCTCAGATTTCAGATAAAATGTATAGAACAAATTTTACGCCTAATCAAACATTGTCATCTTTTATTGTGGTTAGGATGTTTACACTAATTAGAGATTTATGAGAGAATGGATTACCATAAGGACAATAGACAACTTTCGAGTTCGATGCATTTCCGTCAAAAACTTTGGTTTTAGTGAACGTCACTCGTGCGTTTAGGTGCGTCGTCACTTCCGTTTCCATGTTGAGCGAGTGGTTGAAAAACTATAAAATGTATATTGCACGAATTTTTCGGCAAATTAAAATCTCATAATTGACAATATGCACAGCTGTCATTAGGGAATAGTGATTAACTACCTACTGAACAAACTTTATTTCTAGTGTATCCTGCACAATGACGATCACTAAGATGCTTGATGAACATTTATAGTGCAGGGATACAGGCGAGCCCCTCTATCTGGTAAATGATGTCACAAAGGCGTGTATAATTGACGAGTTTTTTTCCGGTGACGGATGAACTCGAAAGTGGTCTATTGAGACACCCTTTTGAAGCCCATGATGTGTTGATTAAGGTTTCGTTAAAATGTTCTGTTGATAGAGCTAAATTCATTAAAGTGAACTGACCCAGATTTTGCCACTAATTACATAAGAATTGATTACATAATGATTGCATAATAAAAATATTGCAACCATTTAAAAGATTAATCGTTTATCTTTTTATATATACCTCTTTTATTATTTTATATGCATTCATAAGACAGCTACAGCATTTTAAAGCTTAGTGATTGGAAGTAAAAACATTTTTGTATTGTGCTACCTTAATATGACTTTTGTGCACTCTTGCAGTGTCAATATACCATGGCTTTTGTGCACTCTTGCAGTGTCATTTGTTATAGGTACTGACTTAAGCAATATTATATAAAATATGCTCTTACATGATATACGGACATCTTAGATTGGTGAATCAATGACTGTTGCGAAAATAATGAAAAGAAAGTACCGCAGTCAATTATACAAAACCGGATGTCTTTTGGGACATTACAAGTACATGTAACAAATTGACCCGAACAATCCTACCGTTCTAATCCGCTGACTAGGATAAATGCAGAGAGAATCGTAGATGGTAAAGGTATTAATTATTCACGCTAGGAAAAACTATGCTGTCAAGTGACATAATTATCATATGTAAGGTGTACTTTTGTTCCTGTTGAGAATTTATCAATAGTATATGTTTGTAAAAACAATTAATGTATTGAATACACAGTCTATCTCACAAATGGATTTATGTTTCATTGATAAATTTATTTATTCTCTGTTATCACATTGTATTACGGTGATGGCTTCCCTCAAGTCTAAATAATCTTCGCACTTTAACACTTGTGATTTCCTCAAGGAAGATTAGCAGTATATAGAATTCGATAAATGTTGGTTATCACATAGCACATGTATAAAGGTTTTAGACAAAAGTACAAATTGTGTGTTAAGTTCAGGAGATTGTTGTAGGTTTCAATAGCACAATTATTTTTAATGCATTTTCCATAGGGTACTAGTGGTGTTCCATATTTTATATCTTAAACTAGTAAACGGTATAGATATATATTTATCGCTATTTTGAGCATTTTTCCTGTGATCTTTTTTTGTGATAATTTCATATCATGCTACTCGTTTGAGATGGAAAATTATCGATAGAAACTTAAGCTACACGTGGCGTTGCTAACGAAATTGACTTGAAATTGACATGAAATTGACATGAAATTGACAACGTCGTCATAGGTAAAATAGCGATAAACAGATTATCATTGGTCATCTCAACTCGATTTCCTTTCTCGCTTTCGCCATCCCGGCTCAAGCGAGAAAATCAATCTCGTTGAGATGACCACCGATAATCCATAAAGATCGCTAGTATATAGTATTGTTTTAATGGCGGGTTCGTACATAATTTGAAAATATATTCTACGTTTTGTTAAATATGAATTTAATTTTATGGATTTTATAAACAATCATTTTGTTTTATATCTATGAAATATCGCAAGAACAATCCGCATGACAACTTGTTTAAAAGCGGAACATTTGTCAGGGTTGAGTTCAATATCGTAGCAGCTACGTAGCGGCTGTAGCTGCTATCAATATCTATGTAGCAGCTAGTCTATAGCTACACGTTCAATAGTCAAAATCTACGTAGCACTACGTAGCAGCTACGATATTGAACGCGGCCCTGATGACTATACTTATCTTCGGTCTATGGCATATTCGATCCTTGATACTCTTTTATCAGATTTGAGGAGTTAGTTATAATTTTAGTTTTGTACAACATCGATAGCACAAAAATATTACAAAACCCAGGATAATCATGCTCTGATTCATACGCTCCGTATGCATTTGGCAATCCTCGGTAGAATCCGCCACCCTCCTTCTTAGATGAGGGCACGGAATCGGCCGAGTTGAGACGAATGGCTATGATGAACAATATGTATCCGAAGTGTACTATAGTATTCAACCTGATTAGTCGTTAATTCAAGTGAAACAAACAAGATTAAAAGACAGAAATTGGGTTGGATGATGTTATCTGAAAGGTCATTGAAAGAAAAATACATGTTATGAGAGCTTCTGCCACCATGGTAGTATTTGTAATATACCATCAGACCATATCATATAGTAGTGCCATAAATTGTTTTAAACTTTAAGGAAGTTCGCTTGTCATGTTTTGGGCTTTTTGTCAGATTTTCGGAACCCTCTGGTTTTATACATTTATATGCCTTAAAACAATTTGCCCATTGACCCCCATATTATAAATCTTTTACATGTAAAATGATAAGCCATCTGTAAAAGTCTTATAGAATTTTTATTACTTTTTAATAATTTATGAGAACTTGAACTTGTCAATGATCAAACTATGAAAAGTCAAGAGAGAATATTTTCCCGCCAAAATTTCAATGGCTTATATCTCGAAAACAACCACATTGATATTTATAATTTGTTTTTGCTCTTTTGATTCCTTCACTTATCCCCAATCAATATAAACTAGTGTTTTGAAAAGCTAATTATTTTTGAAACTTAGAAGCGAACTTTTTAACAACACAAACTTACAAGTTTTCTCTCTATTGAATTATATTGTATAACGGTGCAATATTGATAGATAGGCAGGGCGGATCCATTTTTTAAGGTTAGGGGAAGGGCGGGCACAAACGTAAAATAGTAAAATATTCTTCTAGAGTGGACGGACAACCCATGCTTTACAAATTTAAGGCGGCACTCTTACCACTCTCCCGCCTGAGTACGCCCCTGCTTTAAAGATTATCGAACTCAATAAATGGAATGGTTTGCCTGTGTAAGGAACACCGCCTTATTGTACATAGGGATTTTACACAGGTAGAAATAACGCCCATCTTGAATATATAAGATTGAGGGGACAATTAAATGAGGGGGGTAAATGGTAATTTCGTGCAGCATGTTTTGCCATTTTTTTTTCACGTGCGGACCTAATTATTCGTTCATCGTGAAATGCCTATTTTATTTCGCGTTCTTCCGTGCAAATACCCCCCTTTTTCCCCTTTTACGACCCTCTTAAATCACTTCGTCATCAAAGCAGTGTCACGGTAAGCCTGCATACTAAAATGAAAGAGTCTTTTATATTGGTAACAGGACTGCGTCGGGAACCATCGCAGCGGACACCAGTGTATATTTTCTTACGTACATTTTATCTCTAACATAATACAAGGAACACGAAACTAATTTCATTAAAACAGAGTTCGACGTGTACTTATATCATTATCATATAACTGTCAATGCCATATGGGACATAAATTACAAAATTTTAATCTTTATTACGACGTATGAATTCCAATCTCCTCAGGATTTCTTTAGTTTTATGTCTTTTCTACGAGTTTCGGTAATACAGGACATGATTGAAAAATAATGAAAATGATATAAGCGGCATGAAGCTTAATCTTTAATTATTTGAATTAATTTTTCAGAGCAATTAACGCATGCAGCGAGTTGATATACTTTGACAGAAACATAGTCTATATTTTTTTTGCAACCTGTTTTTTAAAGTGCTTTTGGTTGCAAGTACTTTTAAATTTATTTTCACCATGTGCTTTTGCATTAAAAAAATACTGTGGATTCAATATTATTCGATCGATACCAATTTTCGTGCACTTCTTTGGTACGGGTGACGCACCAATTTTAATCTTGGTCGAATAACAAGTTTTCTGAGTGCTTGTATTCAGACTTTCGCAAAATCAGGAGATGACATGATTCAGACTTTCGCAAAATCAGGAGATCACATAATTCAGACTTTCGCAAAATCAGGAGATCACATGATTCAGACTTTCGCAAAATCAGGAGATCACATGATTCAGACTTTCGCAAAATCAGGAGATCAGATGTCCACAAAAATAACAGTTTCTCTCAATCTACGATACGTGATAGACACGTTAATAAATGAATCAAAGTATATAGTACATCAAAAGCCTTCGAATCTAAAGAAAATCAAATGCTCATTTAAATTAAACTTATAAGATCCGAACAATACAAAAAAATATACAAATTGAAAATGGGCAGGGGAAAAAAACAAATAAGAAAAATACAAGTATGAAATGCTTAGAGTGAAAGCAAGAGCTGATTGCATTGTTAGACAACAGATTATTCCATGTGACATCAGTGTGGTCGTTTCGTGATCTGATCCATTTTACATATTTTTCTTATTTAGCAGGCAGCCGTGTCCTTCAGGCAAAATTGACTGTTAATTAGATAAATTTGTGTACTTTTTATTCAGTTCCGTTTCTACCTGACTTTTACTAAATGGTAAGGTTTTACCTTTCTTATAAAAGGTACACGGGAAGCTTAATACAAAAATTAATGATAAAAGAGATGATTTTTCATTTCCTATCGTTAATTATCTATTTTTAGATGGTGACGGTCCCTTGTCACCATCTCATGGTGTTTATATATCTCAACTTGTACAATTCGCTCGTGTATGTAACAACGTATTAGATTTTAGCGAGAGAAATTTATATATTACTGAAAAATTATTACACCAGGGTTTTCGATATCACAAACTGGTTAAAACATTTACTAAATGTTATCACCGGTATAAGGAAACCATTCGTAAATATAACTCAACATGCAGACATCTTATGCATTCAGGTATTTCAAATCTAATTTTTTATGGTAATATTCTTTACAAAGCACAAACATGTCAGTATTCACCTCAAAAGCTTACAAAACCTTTAAACAGACTTATTAAGAAGGGATATAGTTACGATATTGTTCTCAGGTCATTAAAGATTGCATATTTTGGCTTTAATATTGATTTACTTATTGGGTCTTTGCATCGGAACTAAACACATTTATTTAAACAAACAAACAAAAAACAATTGTTGGCATGACACGGGTTATGTTCTCCTCATTTATTTTATGATAGTATGATACTAAACCCCTAACGGGAGGTATTGTGCCTGATATTCATATGATGTAGACATAATCTTTCAATCAGTTGAATTGAGGTCTGGAGCTGGCATGTCAGTTAACTGCTAGTAGTCTGTTGTTATTTGTGTATTATTGTCATTTTATTTATTTTCTTTTGTTACATCTTTTGACATCGTACTCGGACTCTTCTTTAACTGAATTTTACTTAGGTGAGGTTTTGGAATTTGTGTCAAATGTTCGGACTCCTTGATGTTTTTCCATACAATACAATGTAAAATATTTTGCCCCATAACACCCATTTATTTTTTCATGTAAGACTTAATAGCTCATGAAAGGTAATTTATCAAAATTTTAGAAGATTCTTAATTTTCTTTCTTTTGTTTTGAGAACCAATAATACCAATGCAAATATAAGGTAAAAATCCGAGTCAGCCTTTTTCCGCCATATTTTAAATCTCAAATATCTCGAAAAGGAGGTCCATGACCTGTCAATATATTTAGCTTATTTTTATCCTTAATTGATGCTATACCAGTTTATAGTATTAATTTTAACTTCTTAATTTATTGATTTTCACCTAAGTACATCCTTAATGTGCGTATTGTTATGCGTTTACTTTTCTACATTGGCTAGAGGTATAGGGGGAGCCTGGGTTGAGATCTAATAAACATGCGGCTCTTGGGCTGATATTAAACCTAGGGCTGATATATAATACATGCGATATGAAAAATGCCATGTAATAATCTGATAGTATTTGTCTTCCTCGTGTCAAATGATTGACATGATATAAACATGCAAACTTATACAGTTGAACGTCATGTAAGTTTGAGACTGTCCTAAACAGATGGTCTTTATCAGACTTGTACAGTTTTAAAAATCATCAATGAAAATTTGGTGTGTCCGAGGTCTTTTCTGGATTTGCCTTCATCACGAACAAACCAGAAAATTTAAAAGTCGGGAATACATCGATACAAAGTACATTGACATATCAGTTAAGGGTTCCATTGAATACGGATTTGAATTATTGACTGGTAAGCTAATATCACATCATTGATTTTTTTAAAGCTTATTTTATCAATATTGACCCTAAACTGACTGCCTATACATGTATAGACATAAAATATTTTCCTTGTTCTTTTTTTATAAACGCTCAAAAAAGCAAATATCGTATTTTTATAAACTCCATAGCTTATGCCCCTTGAGCAAATATATAAATATATATCAGGAGGCTAGTAAATGTATCATTAGCGAAACATAGACATAACCAATCCGTCTTTGATTTGTTTTTTAACACACTAGCAGTAAAAAAATCCCCGTACAGTATAACCGGCAATTATAATTGTTGTGTAAATATAAAGCAAGACAGTTATGAATCAACATAAAGTACAAGCAATTAGTGTAATTAGAAACACTGTTATGAATGAATGAACGACATTCCTATGTAATTTTTAAAGACAGAGAGGGTAACAAAGGGGTGCTCATGTCTAAGATTGGTAGATTTTCCCTTCTTTTCCCCAGATCCAACCTTTTTTCACTCCTTTATCCCCCACATCCCCACTTTGTTTTACCCTTCAAATCACATATTCCAAAAGACTGTCAACGACCAAAGAGGCAAGTATGAATGTACAAAACCACAGCTATGTGCAATTCAGAACAATTTTACGACTACTGAAAAATACCGTTTCTGTGAGTCGATTATGATTTCAATAAAAATGGTAGATTTCGTAATGTTGATTGTGTCGTCATGAATGAAGTTATTATGCATGTTTCACCGAAATAAAGTTCTAAATTGATGCGTTCATTTTACCTCAAAACATTGTAAACTGGAGTTAATATTTAGACGAAGATGCGGTTACTGATTAGACACTACCAGATACTAAAATGACGTACTAGATGTTATTAATTATACATGTATATATCAACGTTCGACGTTCAAAAAAGACCAAAAGCCAGTCCAGATAGCAAGATATAATAAGTCCCAAATAATATGGTTATAAAGTAAGTTTTTTTTCATATGATATCTAATCAGGGTGGCCTTAATATATAAATAATAGTAATATTCTTAATAAAAATCATATATAAATATGTATATGCTAGTCTAAATTGAAAACTACGTTCAAACCTATGATTGCGTTGGATAAAAACCGCAAATTTTATACGTGCGCATGTAAAACAAATTTCCTTGTAGAAGGGTCTAAATACAGCACAAACAACATTTTCCAAAAGACCAAAAAGTGAAAAGTATATTTTAACAAAACGCATTTGACTAACAGGTCGAACAACTGATGTTCTTAAACTCTGCTGACTGCCATTGGCGATATGTATATAGTCTAGTATATAGCATTGCATCAAAGGAGATGTAAAGTGTAGTCAATAAAATATAAATTAAACATCTGACACCGTTACTTGAAATATATCTACGAAAAGTTATCAGGACAAAATGACATCAAGCATAAAATATAAAAAAAAACCAGATGTGGTATGATAGCAAATGAGACAGCTCTCCACAAGAGAAGACTATCAAAAGGATTTGGGAGAGCTACGTACGAAACAGTCATGTTTAGGAATAAATGACATATATGTTGTGAATTTCTATCAATGTGGGAGAGCTACGAAACAGCCATGTTTAGAGATAAATGATATATATGTTGTGAATCCCTATCCATGTGGGAGAGCTACGGAACAGCCATGTTTAGGGATAAGTCATGATATACAACGTGAATCTCTATCCATGTGGGAGAGCTACGGAACAGCCATGTTTAGGGATAAATGATATACAACGTGAATCTCTATCCATGTTGGAGAGCTACGGAACAGCCATGTTTAGGGATAAATGATATACAATGTGAATCTCTATCCATGTGGGAGAGCTACGAAACAGCCATGTTTAGGGATAAATGATATATATGTTGTGAATCCCTATCCATGTGGGAGAGCTACGGAACAGCCATGTTTAGGGATACATGATATACAATGTGAATCTCTATCCATGGGGGATAGCTACGAAACAGCCATGTTTAGGGTTAAATGATATATAATGTGAATCTCCATCCATGTGGGAGAGCTACGGAACAGCCATGTTTAGGGATACATGATATACAATGTGAATCTCTATCCATGGGGGATAGCTACGAAACAGCCATGTTTAGGGTTAAATGATATATAATGTGAATCTCCATCCATGTGGGAGAGCTACGGAACAGCCATGTTTAGGGATACATGATATACAATGTGAATCTCTATCCATGGGGGATAGCTACGAAACAGCCATGTTAAGGGATAAATGATATATAATGTGAATCTCCATCCATGTGGGAGAGCTACGGAACAGCCATGTTTAGGGATACATGATATACAATGTGAATCTCTATCCATGTGGGGGAGCTACGAAACAGCCATGTTTAGGGATACATGATATACAATGTGAATCTCTATCCATGTGGGAGAGCTACGGAACAGTCATGTTTAGGGATAAATCATGATATACAATGTGAATCTCTATCCATGGGGGATAGCTACGAAACAGCCATGTTTAGGGATAAATGATATATAATGTTAATCTCTATCCATGGGGGATAGCTACGGAACAGCCATGTTTAGGGATACATGATATACAATGTGAATCTCTATCCATGGGGGATAGGTACGAAACAGCCATGTTTAGGGATACATGATATACAATGTGAATCTCTATCCATGGGGGATAGCTATGGAACAGCCATGTTTAGGGATAAATGATATACAATGTGAATGTCTATCCATGTTGGAGAGCTACGGAACAGCCATGTTTAGGGATAAATTATATACAACGTGAATCTCTATCCATGTGGGAGAGCTACGGAACAGCCATGTTTATGGATAAATGATATACAATGTGAATCTCTATCCATGTGGGAGAGCTACGAAACAGCCATGTTTAGGGATAAATGATATACAATGTGAATCTCTATCCATGTGGGAGGGCTACGAAACAGCCATGTTTTAGTGATAAATGATATATACGTTGTGAATCTCTATCATGTTGTCATGTTTAGGGATATATGATATAGACGTTGTGAATCTCTATCCATGTTGTCATGTTTAGGGATAAATGATATATGTTGTGACTCTATATCCCTGTTGTCATGTTATAATAAAATAATAGTTATTCAACAGTCAATTTCAGTATTTATTGTGTTACGGCCGAACTGTTATATCATATTGAAGGGGCGTTAAGTTGTGGAAAAAGGGGGGATATCTGCACGGAAGAATGTGAAATAAAATTGCCATTTCTCGATGAACAAACAATCCAAAAATGCCTTGCACTTTGATCTGTTTACCGATTTCACAAAACACGGCGAATAGCGAACCCTTTTCACGGCTTCACGTGAAATAAAAGTTGCAAAACACGTTGCACGAAAACCCTTAACCATCCTCTATTAGACGAAACTCGCGTATAATTTATAAGCCGGGTACATTTAATGAGTTTTTAATGACACCTTTAAAGTAAGGATGTTATTTGCTTTCTACCAGACTGGTTCTGTTTGTGTCGGGGTTGATGTAGTCTATTTTTGTATCGATTTTATACATTGTTATTAATTAAGGAAAAGCAGAAGTCATCATATCTTGTGGTCAGTCGTCATACGTGTGGTCAGTCTAACACTGCATCTCACTTCCACGCCCACACGGCGCACTCATTTCTATTTCCACGCCCACACGGCGCACTCATTTCTATTTTCATGCCAACACGGCGCACTCATTTCTATTTTCACTCCCACACGGCGCATTGTAGTGAAAACAAAGTTGGTTAAATTTCTAGAGAGTCATTCTCTGTCAGTTTTATTGAAAAAAATACCATGTATTACTTTGAACACGATAATTGAACTGATTAAAAAAAAACATTAATAAAAATCAAATCTATATATCTTTCAAAGCAATCTCTGGTAAAACTTGACATTTTAATTTTGATAACAAATAATTGCTTTTGGACTCTGGCGGTCTCTGTCTATACAAATACAATTCTGCTTATTTTATATCTTTAAAAAAAACCTTGTATACATTTTGAGTTGGCATAAACGAGCTGCCATGCATTGTTTAAAGGTGAACATCAAACATGAGCTGCCCATTGTTAACAGCGGGAGATCACATAATATACATGTACTTAAAAAACAAAGAAAACTTTTCTGGATTTACCTTCATCAGGAACAACTCAAAGCTGAATATTTGAAATAAAAGGATTTATAAAGAGTTAAACAGTTGCAGAGCTAAATTACCAGAGAGGGCCTAAACCAGCCCAAATCATCTCAGGTCAACTTTGTTTGAGGGATTTAAAATGCTTCACAGAGTTTAATATCGTCCTAAGATAAAATACAAATATGCTTTTATCAGGTTGATCCCTACATTAGTAAAACATTGGACAGTTTAAGTAAAAAAATGTTCAGTGAAATGTACTCTAAGAGACAATTGGTTTTGGAACCTAAACTTTAAATGTTATTTTTTTACGTTACTTTTAGTTTAGTTCATATTTTTATGCTGTACATAATGTTTATTTTTCTTATGTAAAGATGATGTCTTATTTTACTATGTACCAATTTTAAATCTGAAAATGTTTTATGAATATTTTTACTTGTCTGTATATATTCATTGCATGTGTTGTTAGACGCATTTGTGGATACCCCGTCCGCAAGTGCCTCCGTTGTAAAGGGTAGTTTCTAAATAAATATATAAAAAGTATATATATATTTAAAACCTAGTTTTTTAGTATTGTACACTATATAGATATAATAACATGTGGTATGAGTGCCAACTCTCCATCTAAGTCACAATTTGTAAAAGTAATTCATTATAGGTCAAAGTCCGATCTTCAACACGAAGCCTTAGCTCACATAAGCTATAAAAAAATTAAAATGACTAGCGTAAAAACATTCAGACAGGAAAAACAACGGTCTAATCTATATAAAAATCGAGAAGCGAGAAACACTTATAAACCACACCAACAAATGACAAATGGTGAGCCACAGGCTCCTGACTACAAATGAAAACAGAAGTCATTGAAATCTTTATTGCTTGGCCTTACCTATATTTTAAAAGTACAGAATTCTGTCTTGATAATTCTGCAGATAAAAAGTCGTGTTCTTAATTCAAATTAGTCATATTACAGTAATAAAACTCCTCAAAATAGAAAGACTCTTCAGGAAAACCCATATCTCTCCAAGCTGCTAATAGCTTCATTCGTTTAATGGGTAGAACCAATTAATTTTATAGGGGTATCTAATCAAAACCAGAATCCTATGTATTAGAAGTATGACAGATTTATTGTTGAGCTTGGAGATAGGCAAACCGTGATGTACAACATTACATGATGATATGATATACAACATACTATTTCAAAGTTTACACTTTATTTTCAGATGATTTTACAAGTGATAAATGTTTTCCTAAGTGATAAATGTTTTCTTAAGTGATGATATCTAGTGTTAAATATGTCTAATGAAGTTTAACTGATATGTTCTGTATAGATGTAAAAATAAGACGGTTTTTAATTTATATAATTATTCATTATCAAAAGGAGATGTGAGGTATTACATACAATGAATCAGCAACTCTTTATAAAGGGGCCTTTTATAGCTGACTATGCGGCATGGGCTTTACTCATTTTTGAGGGCCGTACGATGAGCTATAGTTGTTAATCTCTGTGTCATGTTGGACTTCTGTGGAGAGTTGTCTCATTGGCAATCATACAACATCTTCTGTTTTATATCTATAAGACATGATAACTTAGTCAACAACGTGTTTGAAAAATAGACAGAGTCCACTGGCGTAGTAAGGACTTTTGAAAGATGGATGAAATAAAAAAAACAAAGTGAATATATAAAGCCGGACAAACATATTTTCAGACTTCATGCAAAAAACTAGTATATATCTTTTTACCCACCACAGTTCTATCAATCTATTAATTTCGATATCGCCCTGAATATTTAAAAAAAGTTATTGAATTAGAAATGTCTAGATCTATTAATCTGTAAACAACGTCTCATTTCCAAGAATGACAACAAACTAACCAGTCTTCCAATGTAATAAAAGAAAAGTGTTTGATTTGATTAAATTACATACATATAAAAAAGAAGATTTGGTATGGTTACCATTGCGACAAATCTCCATAAGATAGCAAATAACACAGAAATTAACAGCTATTGGTCATCGTAAGGCTTTCAACAATGAGCAAAGCCCATACCAGCTATAATCAGCTATTATAAAAGGCCCCGAAATCACAAACGTAGAACAACATAAACAAGAAAACTAACGGCCTAATTAATGAACAAAAACATGCATTTTTTATGTCTTTTGTTCGTCCATTTCATCTTTTACACATACATCGTGAAAGTTTTTGTTTTTACTACTACTGCATGTATAGTTACTTCTGCTAATTAAATATTATCATTTGAGAGTATCATTCGACTGACTTAAATTGGTGTTTGTATAATTTAGATCATATGATTTATGTGTAATCAACTGATATATAGGTTTGATACTAAAACTTTGTTTTCAATTCCCTTAATTTGGCGCTTTCACGGATTTCAATGTTATATATGATCATATATGTCTTCTTTACTCTCAAACGGTTTGTACAAGCATTACATGTAGTTCTGTAAATTTTACATATTGTTTGACCATTTCATATCGATATAGATCGCAGCTACCATTATCTCTTAAAAAAGCTACTTAAGTTTATATTAACCGTGAAGTCTTCTTTATTAAGAATTCTGATTAAACATATATCATTAGTTAGAATCGTGTTTGCTTTATGTCCAGTGGCGAATGTTTCATGCGTATTCATGAGAAGAACAACTGAACAATTAAATTGTTCTTAGAAGTACTGTGCTCTACATAGTTCACAACGACAGAAATCGTACATTAAATGCCACTGGAAATTAAAAGTGGCAACATGCCACTAATCAAGAGATCATTGAATGTTGCAAGGATTCGTCATCGCGTTGTAAGCGCAAAACTCTTGTTACTTGTGTTGCGACCCCGTCAAGTGGAGCAAATATAAATAAGTATCTTACACTTTTATTGATAATTTTATTACCTCGACTGATCCTCGGGCACGTATCCAAATGAATTACTACTTGTAATCGATTAATTGGCAAGAAGAATGTCACATCAGTACAAGGAGACCTACTGCAACACATAAATGTGCCAAACAGCTATTACAACAACTATGTATAAGTATATCTTCTCAATTAGACGCTACTTCTGTTTATTTTACACGCCATGTCATAGAGTGAGTAAATCTCAAATGTGGTCTATACAGGAATGTATTCCTGCTTTTATGTATACAAACATAGATGAATAATAATACATGGTAAAAATCACTAAAGGAAGGCCCAACCAAGACATTGAAAAAAAATCATTAAAGGAAACCCATGTAAAAACACAAGGAAACACAGACAAAAACATGGCAAAACAATAAAGGAGGCAGCGACTAAAACACGGAAATACAATTTATAAGGAGACATAAACCAAAATATGAAACAAGCAAACAGAAAAAGACGGAAAATAACTTAAAAGTCTACTTAACATCAAATAAAAGACTAGTTAAAGGATTTTGCTATATCAACTCCAATAGCATTAATTGGCAACACGAGTGTCACATCAGTACAATGAAACCTAAATGTGTCAAACAGCTATTACAACAAATATGTAGAAGTACATCTTCTCAATTAGACGTTACTTCTGTTTATTTTACACACAATGTCATAGAGTGAGTAAAACTCAGATGTGGTATAAACAGATTTGTATTCCAGCTTTTACGTATATAAACATATACATATGAATGTTGATACATGTAGAAGATATGTAATCAGGTGTATGAGACACGAATTAAAAGTGCAGTTTATGACAGAAGATGCTATAGCGAGAATCAAAAATAATAAAGGTGACACCGACAAAAATATGAAAAAAACACAAAAGGAGACATCGACCAAAACCTGGAAAAAAAACACAAAAGGAGACACCGACAAAAACATGGACAAAAACACTGGGGGGAGGCATCAAACAAATCATGGGAAAAACTTCAAAAGGAAACAATGACCAAAACATGGAAAAAACAATGAAGGAGGCACTGTCCACGACAAAAATAAAAAAAAGGAAACACCGACCAAATCATGGGAAAACAATAAAGTAGGCACCGACTAAATCATTGGAAAAGACGCATAAGGAGACACCGACTGAAACATGGAAAAACACAAAAGGAAATACCGACCAAATCATGAGAAAAACAATAATCGAGTCAACGACCTACAATGTATATATGGGAAAAACACAAAAGGAAACACCGACTAAAACATGAAAAAAAAACAAAAAGGAAACACCGAGCAAATCATGAGAAAAACAATAAAAGAGTCAACGACCTTAACATGGGGAAAACACAAAAGGAAACACCGACAATAACATGGCAAAAACATGGAAAACAATTAAGGAGACACCGACCAAAACATGAGAAAAAAAAACAAAAGGAAACAACGACAAAACACGGAAAAACACCAAAGGAGGTTACCGACAAAATCATGGAAAAAACCAGAAAGAGACGCAGTTTGTACTGTTGTTCTTCATCTCAAAATCAAAGTGTAGTCGTCAGTCCGAAGCAAAAATTTAAACAGTATAATGTAAACTAAAGACGAAAACAAAGAAATCTTACCCAATTTATGTTTTTGATGTAATTGATATTTCGTCAATAACTATTCATTTTTATGTATCGGTAATTATTTTGTAATTATAATCATTGGCAATGATCGTGTTTGGGATAGTTTTTTTGTTCTTAAATGCTAATAACTTTTGGTATTCATGTTTCGAATGTTATATAAGCTGCTCTTAACTGGATCATATCTCAATCTCATCCAGTTCATGTATTGGTGTAAACATATATTTATTCCGCCAAACAACCGAATACGTCATGGCACTTTGTGTTTAACAATGCCATAATTATAGGGGCGCAGGACATTTTAGCGAAAAATTTTAAACTACATCGGAACATTTTAGCGCCGATATTAGAGGCCATTTTTAGCGCGGGATTAATCCGTTCACCTTTATTTTCGATAGCACATTTTAGCGAAAATGTACCTGGTTGAATACTAGTTGCCTCACTATAATCGTGAACAGTAATTTATACTGCTTCAATAAATGTTTAAGTTGCTTATATGTTCATAATGGAAATACAATAAGAGATGTGACGAATTCGCAAAAAATCTGACCGAATACTATGTAACTGAAGATTCTAGTATGTTCCCACTTAAGCTTTGGGCAGAAGTTACATGTAATTCAAAGCGAACAAAAATGGTCCAGAGTCGTTACACGACCATTATAATGAGCAATTTTATAGTTGTCACCCAGCTATTTACGTTTTTCTTAATACTATTATCAAATTGCAAACAACAACATATATAAAAATACGAAGACTAGACGAATGTGCACCACAATCTAGACAAGATAAAGCGAAAGAACATTTTCTAATGCAATTCTATGAACAGTATTGTATCTGGTATATCCATTACGTACATGTATGTTCTCTATGATATAAATTCCAGACTAGAATGGACTTTTAACATTTGATTTAATCATTTAGACTTTAAGCGCTGTATTTGAATGGACATGTTATGTTTTATATTGTGCTGTGTTGAGTCTATTAAAGTTTTTTTATTCATTATATAACATTTGATTTAATCATTTTGACTTTTTAAAAGTGCTGTATTTGAATGGACATGGTATGTTTTATATTGTGCTGTCTTCAGTATATTAAATTTTTTTATTCATTATATATTATTTATTAGAATGGGTTAAAATATTTAAAAAAAAAATGGGCATTGACAATTAAAATGTTCGCTAAAATGGGTAAAAAATCTGGCGCTAATATGTGTTCTACTTTGGCGCTAAAACGTCCGATTTTTTTCCGAAAACGTCCTATCAATGCGCTAAAATGTCCTCCGCCGAATTATAGATTATCGCCTTTTTACCGATGACGACGTTGTTAATTTCATTGAAAACGGAACGAGAACCCTAAGCGTTCAATCGCTCTACTCTGCTGAGAAAGGAAATTATCAGTCAGTAAGATCAAACTGTTAAGGAAAATTTCGTGAAATAGGGATAATATCTGTTCCTGTTGGAACAAATATTGTATACCCTTTATTACGTTAGAAACAAATACTGTATTATTTGTTTTTTAGTGTTTGTTTGATTTTCTCCAGTGGAGATACTATTACATTATTTCTACCAAATTACTCTCCTACTATAAAGAACATTTTATTTCATGACGTTGGCTTCCAGTAGAAGTTGTCAATCCAATATGAAACAATATAGTAAGAAACGTTGAACCCAAACTTCCCAACAACCAACTAAAGTAAAACTACTTTGAATAACAGATATTAGCCTAAGGGACCATACTCTCAAAATTGCTTGTATCTAATTTCAAGTAGAAATCTAATTACTGGATTCAGTAATATTATAATGATATGTTATTTAAGTGAGAAATATAGTTCTAAGTAGCAGCAATGTATAAGTACATCGGTTTTAAATTAATTTGATCGATGTATAAATAAATCAAAAATACATAAAACTGATATATCTTTAGTCATACAACACATACTGTTAGACGTAAATAAATATTAAAAACAGATCATAATTAGATGCAGGCGGATGCAGCATTAAATAAGATGTTAACACATAAAAAAACTTGTATTCTTTCCGTTCTTCAAAAAACGGGCATGTAGTCATTTATGTTGCTGTGATTAATATGTGATTTAAGATTTCCATCAGATTCAGCCTTTTCATTAAATTACCTTCTTTAAATAGTAACACGACTATACCAAAAGGAAGCACTCAACTTTTACGGTGCAACTACCTGTTCTTTTTTTTATAACATATTTGCACTGATACTTTGAATGATCAACGATATCGGTGTCATAACCTTGCAAAACTTGTCGTACAAAGTGAGAGGTTTAGCGCTATAAAACCAGGTTAAATCCACCATTTTCTACATTTGAAAATGCCTGTACCAAGTCAGGAATATGACAGTTGTTGTTCATTTGTTTTTGATGTGTTTTGTCATTTAATTTTGCCATGTGATTAGGGACTTTCCGATCTGATTTACCTCTGAGTTCAGTATTTCTGTGATTTTACTTTTTGCAACCTTTCATTTCTATTTTTACAATGTATTATATATTTTCCACAACTAAGACATGTTCCTTTTCACAAGTGCTGCAATTTTCTCAGGCATTTGATTATAGAGAAAAAAAAAACAGAAAGGAAATGATACAAAAAACGTTTCAAATGTTAAAGCGATGGATCAAAATTGCTTAACCTGAACAGTCATTAACCTTATCTAAGGAAAATATTGCCTGAACTTCAACTCAAGGCGAAGAAACACATTTATTTACATAGAAAAAAATGAGCAGTACGAACTTTGAACAAAATCAGGGCCATCTTAGCTGCTCCGGAAGGCTTAGTAGCTCTTGCTCCACTAGTTATACCTGGCATGGTGCTCATGTCCTGTTTAATTGAGTTGTTTATGACTTTTTTTATCTGCTTCCATGAATCTATTAGTACAAGATTATCCGCTCTATCTAAAAACATATCTAAAATCTTGCTTTAAAGTACCTAATATAACCTTTTGTCAAATATGTGCACTGATACACCAGTTGATGACACAAAGTAAAAGGGGCTAATATATTTATACCGCCTACGCTATAGCGAGGTGTCTATTCAAATTGTATTGTCTCAAAATAAATGCAATTTGCCCGAGAAATTTTCACATTTTTTTGTTTCAAGCCTTTTAGTCTATTTTTGCCATTTAGCTTCTTTTTAATAGTACAAATAATTAACAAATTTCAAGTTCGACCATAACTAGGGGCTTAAAAAGAAATTAATACGCAGTTCCTTTAGTTTTCAATTAGAAAACGGTCTATCATTCTTAATTACATTGATTATTACGCCATAAAATTGCCGAAAATAGTTCGTTGTATTTTAAATGGAAGTACGTTTTTTGATACTTTTATACAATGAGGTTAATTTTCATGATGCACTTGTCCGTCCACACGATATTAATGACGTTTTATTGGCTTTCCAACTATAGTACACGAGAATATCAGTCATGCGTGAAAATACAGTTTTGACGTATTGCAAACGACTTTGATGTATATTCCAATTGGTTTAATCACGTAACAACAAACGCAACTGGCAGACAGAGTTTAATTAAAATTCATAATGTCTTTTTTAAACGTTTTGCATTGCAGTGGCTTCAAAATTAAAATCACAAAAATACATGTACTGCAATCCGAGGACAAATTCAAAAAGGAAAGTCCCTAATCAAATGGCAAAACCAGAAGCTCAAACACATCAAACGAATTGATAACAACTGTTATATTCTTGACTTGGTACAGGCATTTTAAATTACCATACGATTTGCCTTCTGTTCTATAAGAGTGATATCTTATTAGCATTAACATCTTAAATCATTCTTTCTCGTTTTGAACTTATATGAATCAAAATATGTGACAACTAGGTGAAGCATGAAGTTACAAAAATGGTTAGCAAGAGGTTAGGTCATGTTTTCATAAGTGTTTGATCTGAGCGTCACTGGTGAGTCTTATGTAGACGAAACGGGCGTCTGGCGTACTAAATTATAATCCTGGTACCTTTGATAACTTTTTGGGACATTAATGAAAGAAAGTCAAGTTCAGAAAGAACACTTGATTGAAACTTAACCTCACTTTGAGGGGGTTTTCAACCACTAAGATACTACAGTTTAACGACATCTGGAAATATTTATTGAAAATATAAAATATAAATGTGGAGGATGTATAATAAGGATCATAATCACATGACCATTATCGTGGTTATAATTGTAAAAAATAAAACAATTCTTTTAGAAATGTTGACCTTATATTTATTGGGTGGACAAATGCATACGATGATATAAATTGACAATTTAAAGCAGAAATGCCAATTTGATGTCACTATAATGACATTAACATGGATAATGTGACATCTGCAACCTTAAATTGTCAATTTACACATTATTTTTTAAAAATAGATATGAACTATAAGATTATATAAAAAAATATTTGAACCGCAAAAAATATTGAACAAATCTCGGTTACCGCTATCTGATATTATAGCTCGTCAGCACAACATATTAGCTTATTAATGGACCCCAAAAATCTTGAATTTAATTATAATTTAATTTTGGATGTAACGCGTCTTCTGCTTGACTGACACTGTTTTGTCCATTACTTCATAGACATAATTATATCATGTGAGACCGTGACGTCATCAACTTTTTTTTTCATGATTTACTGCGGCTGTGAATGAATGACTGTAATATGTTTTCTTTCTATTCGAAATAACATAAAAAATGTGGGGCACACTTTATGTTGGTAAGTCCAAAACTTTCCTATTAGTGGAAATTTCTTATATTTTCACCCTTGAAAGGATATTGGATCATGCAACATCTGCATCAGTCTTGTTGAAATTGACCGTAGAAGTTAAAGGTATTTTTAATATGACAAGTTTGAAGGTACCATCAAAACTAGTAGCATATAATTATGGTTTGTTTTAAGCATAATCTATTTTGGAATACCTAAGAATGTAAAAAAGCTTAAAAGAAAAATGTTAAATAAATAGATATCTAAAGTACCAAGATTATAATTTAGTACGCCAGACGCGCGTTTCGTATACATACGACTCACTAGTGACGCTCATATCAAAATAGTTATAAAGCCAAACAAGTACAAAGTTGAAGAGCATTGAGGAGCCAAATACGGCTAAGGTAATCTCTTCCACGGACAAAAACATCCTTAGTTTTTCGAAAATTTCATAGTTTTGTAAACAGGAAATTTATAAAAATGACCACATAATATATATTCATGTCAACACCGAAGTGCCGACTACTAACTGTAATATTTATTCTGTCTTTGAGGAAATAACACCAAAAAATGTGCTGCACACTGAATAACCCGCTTATGTTATTTCGAATAGACAGATAAAATATAAAAGTTATTTCTTATAATTTAATTCTAAATTCCATTTTAAACTGGAGTTGACCATAAAAAACGTTGATGACGTCACGGTTACATGACTACATTATGTCTATGAGCTGATAAACAAAACAACGTCAGCCAATCAGAAGATGCGTTACAACCACAATGCCAGATGAGGGTCCAAGTCCGTGGCAAGCTACTTAAAGTCGTTTTACACTTTTCAACAACATCTTACAAACAAGATAACAGGACCAACTCACAACCTACACGTCCGAGATGACTGGCAAGAGTGAAAAATGGTTCTAAATAGCTACAATATATAAGATGAATATGAAAGATGTTGCTAAACATTATTACTGTGAGAATGTATAATATTAATACCTTTATACATATTTACCTTCAGGTTAATAGATTAAAGGACAGCTGGTAGATTTAATTGAAAAAAGTAAAACAATTAATTGTTGACATTGATTGTAGTGGGTAGATAAATGTATACAATGATTAAGTACGGACAATTTAAGGTAGAATCGCCGATTTGATGTAAATACATTGACAGGAACAAACTGACCATGACATTCTTAACCTAACTTTTCATTATTTTTTGTGAAAAAAATAAAGATGAACAATATGATCCAGGAAGAAAGACACATTAGTATCTATGTATAAGTTATTAAAACATGACGTCATTCAAACGATTTGTGTAATCACCCGCGGAGATTATTTGTGTGCAAAAATTATAGATGCACAATATGATCCAGGAAGAAAGGCACATTAGTATCTATGTATAAGTAATAACAACATTACGTCCTTCAAACGCTTTGTGTAACCACCCGCGGTAAAATATGAATATATATAGTTTGGGCTGTTCCGATCGTACTCCCACGTCATATGCTTTTTTTTTTTATGAATGAGCTACCCGACGTCCAGAATATAAGCATTTTACGGGAAAATACACGCTTATTTTTGTGATTTACTTTTTGTCTAAATTTTAATGTCATACATGTCAATTTTAGTCCTAAGGCCAGACGACAGGTTTTCGATGCTGACATGATTTTTTATTATATGTTGCTGAAGTCAAAGGAATATGTATTCTTTGAATATGTTTTGTATAATGTTATTTGTCTATTTCTCTTTTTCTTTTTATCCATGGCTTTGTCTATTTATTTTAAACTTATTAGTTAAATGTCCCTTTGATTTCCGTCTTCTCTTTAAACACAGGTTTGCATTTCGGTGTTGACATGATTATGATTTATATGGTCATTTTTATAAATTTCCTGTTACAAAACATTGAATTTTTCGAAAACTAAGGATTTTCTTATCGCCGGAATAGATTACCTTAGCCGTATTTGGCACAACTGGATTTGTTGGTCCTCAATGCTGTTCAACTTTGTACTTGTTTGGCTTGATAACTATTTTGATCTGAGCGTCACTGATGAGTCTTATGTAGACGAAACGCGCGTCTGGCGTATTAAATTTATAATCCTGGTACCTTTGATAAATATTGGCAAACATTAGCTCAAATCCGAAAGCAATACTTAATCATGCTTAACGCAAATTTTATTGGCTGCATATACTCGCACGGACAGCAATGCGGTATATGCCATCCAATACGTACTTACTTACGCACAAAGAATGTCCTTAGTATAAACAATATGAGATAAAACAAATTATTTGACCGCTACAACATCATTGGACAAGTTAAACATGTACTCAATGTGATTGATTTATTTTTAAGTCTATACGTACATTGTCTAAGTAAGTGACCTTTAAAATAGATCTTGATAATTAACTGAGAATTATAATTTCTGCAAAGGGGGAGGATATTGTCATTAAAACTCGATTACGAACAAAAGTACATTCGAATTGGCGTGGGAGACTCAATAAAATGGAAATCTATTATCTTTTGATTAATTGAAGAAGTGATCTGATGACATTAACAAACTAATTTGAAACCATCTTTTGTTGTAATTTGCATAAATTAAATCTGGATGTCGAAAGCAATGTTAATTCTTCTTTCGTTGTAAACAAGTCTTTATGCTTAGTTGAATGATAAACATCCTGGGGATTTAAAAGTGCTGGCGTTTTAAAATGATATTGAACTTGAATTCAAGAGTCACACTAACGAATATTTTTTTATCATTACATCTTATATAATTGTGTTCTGCCTCGATGTATGAATACATGTTTAATTTTTGAAACCGTAAACTGTTATATAGATTGATTGCTATATTATTCCTCCTTTCAGTATCGAAATAAAAACACAAAGAAGATAACAATTCCTTCCTTTGGAGTAGCATTGGTGGTCTGTTGAACATACTCGACATTTCTACGGACATAGTCTGTTAAACATACTCGACAGTTCAACGGACAAAGTCTGTTAAACATACTCTACAGTTCTACGGACATAGTCTGTTAAACATACTCGACAGTTCTACGGACATATTCTGTTAAACATACTCGACAGTTGTACGGACATAGTCTGTTAAACATATTCGACAGTTGTACGGACATAGTCTGTTAATCATACTCGACATTTGTACGGACATAGTCTGTTAAACATACTCGACAGTTCTACGGACATAGTCTGTTAAACATACTCGACAGTTCTATGGACATAGTCTGTTAAACATACTCGACAGTTCTACGGACATAGCCTGTTCAACATACTCGACAGTTCTACGGACATAGTCTGTTCAACATACTCGACATTTGTACGGACATAGTCTGTTAAACATACTCGACAGTTGTATGGACATAGTCTGTTCAACATACTCGACAATTGTACGGACATAACTCGACAGTTCTACGGACATAGTCTGTTCAACATACTCGACAGTTGTACGGATATAGTCTGTTAAACATACTCGACAGTTGTACGGACATAGTCTGTTAAACATACTCGACAGTTGTACGGATATAGTATGTTAAACATACTCGACAGTTGTACGGACATAGTCTTTTCAACATACTCGACAGCTTTCTGTTAAACATACTAGACAGTTCTACGGTCATAGTCTGTTCAACATACTCTACAGAATTACGGACATAGTCTGTTAAACATACTCGACAGTTTTACGGACGAAGCCTGTTAAACATACTCGACAGTTCTACGGACATAGTCTGTTAAACATACTCGACAGTATTACGGACATAGTCTGTTAAACATACTTGACAGTTCTACGGACATAGTCTGTTAAACATACTCGACAGTTCTACGGACATAGTCTGTTAAACATACTCGTCAGTTTTACGGACAAAGTCTGTTCAACATACTCTACAGTATTACGGACATAGTCTGTTAAATATACTCGACAGTATTACGGACATAGTCTGTTAAACATAGTCGACATTTCTACGGACATAGTCTGTTAAACATACTCGACAGTTCTACGGACATAGTCTGTTAAACATACTCTACAGTTCTACGGACATAGTCTGTTAAGCATACTCGACAGTTCTACTGACATATTCTGTTAAACATACTCGACAGTTGTACGGACATAGTCTGTTAAACATACTCGACAGTTGTACGGACATAGTCTGTTAAACATACTCGACAGTTGTACGGACATAGTCTGTTAAACATACTCGACAGTTCTACGGACATAGTCTGTTAAACATACTCGACAGTTCTATGGACATAGTCTTCTGTTAAACATACTCGACAGTTCTACGGACATAGTCTGTTCAACATACTCGACAGTTCTACGGACATAGTCTGTTCAACATACTCGATAGTTGTACGGACATAGTCTGTTCAACATACTCGACAGTTGTATGGACATAGTCTGTTCAACATACTCGACATTAATTGTACGGACATAACTCGACAGTTCTACGGACATAGTCTGTTCAACATACTCGACAGTTGTACGGATATAGTCTGTTAAACATACTCGACAGTTGTACGGACATAGTCTGTTAAACATACTCGACAGTTGTACGGATATAGTATGTTAAACATACTCGACAGTTGTACGGACATAGTCTGTTCAACATACTCGACAGTTCTACGGACATAGTCTGTTCAACATACTCTACAGAATTACGACATAGTCTGTTAAACATACTCGACAGTTCTACGGACGTAGCCTGTTAAACATACTCGACAGTTCTACGGACATAGTCTGTTAAACATACTCGACAGTATTACGGACATAGTCTGTTAATTATACTCTACAGTATTACGGACATAGTCTGTTAAATATACTCGACAGTTCTACGGACATAGTCTGTTAAACATAGTCGACAGTTCTACGGACATAGTCTGTTAAATATACTCGACAGTTCTACGGATATAGTCTGTTCAACATACTCGACAGTTGTACAGATAAAGTCTGTTAAACATACTCGACAGTTGTACGGACATAGTCTGTTAAACATACTCGACAGTTATACGGATATATTCTGTTAAACATACTCGACAGTTCTACGGACATAGTCTGTTAAACATACTCGACAGTTGTACAGATATAGTCTGTTAAACATACTAGACAGTTTAACGCCTGTGAATGTTTGTTTCATACACATTGGGACGTGGATAAAAAGATTTCTCATTAGCACTCATACCACATCTTCTCACTTTAATAAGACAAAATTACACCGACAACTCATGGTCTGGATGTCTGACTGAGTGCGGATACACATAGCAGCGCATGATGCAGGTAAAATCTTGTCGACATACCCGATCCCGTGTTGGATACATTTAAATCACTCAGCCTTTCTCCATCGTTGGGTTCCCCATACTGTAAACCTTTTTTATGCCAATACTTTATTTTGCATTTTTGTTTTTTCTCGATCAATTCGAGGTGATTTAATTTCGCGATTTGCAAATTTTCTTGTTCTTATTAGAAAAAGGAAAGTCAAGGTTTGAAGGTTCGCGAAGACTTATATTCGTGTTACTTATTTTCTTTCGACATTAGCTAAAATAAATCGCTCGCGAAAATTAGTTGGTTTACGGTATATTTGACTTAATATTCCCTGTTGAATTTATATAAAAAAAGACGCTTCAGACGCATGAAGTATTCTATGTTGTGTTTTGTGTACTATTATTTGTTTGTCTTTTTTTGGCCTAAGCATTGTCATTTTTTTCAATAAATGAGTTTGAATGTCCCTCTCGTATCTTTCGCCTCTCTTTTGTAATGTTTTTCTTTCATTTTTTGTTTATTACATTTAACTTAATAATCAATATATAAGAATTTCACATCCGTTACTGTTGCTTTAATTGTGTTTAAGTTTATGTTTGACCAAACAGTCTGCATAACCTATCCGGATCATGTTACATTACAGTTTAACGGATAATAAAATCCATAGTTAAAAGATTAACACATCATTTTAACTAGTAAAATAAAAAAAAAACCATCACATTTTTGGAATAGATGATCAACGTGTGCACGCAACTACACGAAGATTGCTTTCTTGTATAAGTAGCCATATATATGTTACAGTAAATAGGTGAAATTAAGAATTACATGTAATTACTAAAATTTAGGAATTACATGTAATCCCCGATGCACTTAGTAAATACAAGTAATTCCTAAGACTGCCCAGTAAATACCAGTAATTACTGATTTTAAAATGAAGTTTTACACCTATTTACTAACTGTTAAAACAATGTTATAATATGGTCAACTGATCAAAAGTTATGGTAATAATAATTAGAAAATCAGTGAGTATTCAGCTATCAAAATTTTAAGGATTTTACAGAACCCAGTGTCTCGCCTACTTTTGCTGTGAGTCGCAGGCCCAACAAAAATAGGAAAAAAATATTTATAATTTTCCTCTAGATACTATCTTTTGACTAGTTCTGCAAGAATCTTCTATCAAAATTTGTTAAAAATTCAGGATAGTTTATGAAATCTAAACTTTAACTGCAGAGTGTATGTTATGTTAACTGGAAAAAAATAGTCCGTTTAAATAAGTAATATACGAAAAAGTATAGTTTTTTTTACAAACTTTATTACTAGATATTATCTTATGATCACAAACAAGCTTCTGTCCAATTTTGGTAGAAATCCAGGATATTTTGAGAAAGTTATTAAAATTTAAAAAAAAAATAACCACAGTGTGAATGTTATGTTAACTGGCATAAAACTAAGTCCCTTTATAAGTAAAATACGGAAAAACTTGATTTTATTTTTACAAAATTTACTTCTTGAAATTTATCTTTTGATCATAAACAACTGAAGCTTCTGTCCAAGTTTGGTAGAAATCCAGGATAATTTGAGAAACTTATCAAAATCTAAAAAATATAACCACAGAGCGAATATTTGTGGACGCCGATGGCGACGGAATTATTAGGTTGGTTCGCATTTTCTCGCTTTTGCGACAAAAAACGCAGGCTCGACGAAAAGGAAAAGAATGTCAACATTGAAAGTAAAACAAAAGGGATGGACCATTTAGTTGACTTTTTCAATAAGATCATTCTTATACAGGAAGAAACGATGATAAAAGTTTGTTGGAGGTATATAAGCTTAAGTTTTGAGGTCTTGAAGAACTCATAAAAACACAGATATGAAAATGTGACTCTTAACGCCAGCAATTTGTATAAATTTGTTTGTGAAGAATGTCAGCTTCATTGCAAATGTCTGACAAAAGAAGTCGTAGTTAAACCTATTTTGTAAAAGGAATTTAACTCATGTAATTGGCCAAGTTGATATGCAGAGTATGCCTGATGGAGATTTTAACATAACAAAATTATGAGATTTTAAGAATTATCAAAATCATTTAACCAAGTTTGCCATAATCTAATGTCTATCTTAAAAATGGCTGGCTAAGTTGCCTATAAATTTCTCAAAAATGTTTTTCTCAATTTTGGATTGATATCATTGTCTTGCATGCTCAAAATGATTTTTTGGGAGTTTCAAAACTTACAAAACAACCATTTTCCAGTTTCAATTAGCAAACACTGAAGAGTATGCACTTTTAATGTGCCTTATAATCCTTGATCCTTAAGTAAGCCCTAAAAATCCCTACCCCTTACTTTCTTATTTGATATCATGAATTATGACTTTAATTTTTAAACAAAAATATCAAGTAAGTAAATAGCTGTAAAAATAACAAAAAAAAATCATCAGTAAATACCTGTAATCACTGAAACAACTAGTAAATACATGTAATTACTAAATTGACTAGTGATTACAGGTATTTACTGAAATGTTTAGTAATTACGTGTAATTCCTAATTTCACCTATTTACTGTAACATATATATGCTTGGACTATCTCTCAAGAAAAAAAGTAGAATTATTGAAAAACGTATTTATGAAGGGTCATAATGTATTTGAAATCGTGAGATTATCGGAAGAAAAAACATTATAACTTACTTAATGAGGTTTGCACGCCCATGTCTCTTGCTATTAAAAGATGTTAAAACATTACTGGAGTTATATGTATCTTAATGTTTATTTCTATTTGCGACATATGCATAGAAGTACCGTCTAATGCTGTTTTTCTTTCTATTTACAAATACATTACTGACTGTACAATGTTGGAAATGAGACTTATCACCGATTGTGACTAATCATAACAGATTAAAATAAAACAACATTTATACTAAATGATGTTTGTTTTGAACGTCAGACGAGCGTTTTGTCTAGTGACGCTATAAAGGTTTGCCAAAACAGGGTAAGTATGCTATTACTAGGATAGAAAATCGTTTCATACAATTCAAAGTTTTGTACAAAAATTATTCTAAATATAAACATATCATTGGTATTTCATGTGAACAGACGTGCTGACTACTGGACATTTAAAACACGCGAGGAAAAAACCCACAGCGTCAGTAAGATCGACCCAGTATTTGAAGAATCGAAGAAACAAGACTTAATTACAAACACGACGGGAGTCAGGTATAGGGAAAATCAATTCATCTTCAAGAGCACCTTATACATCCATGTTTTCGTTGCAATTCGTGTTACACAGTCGCATTTGTTGCTTTTAGTTATATTTAGACTAATGTCCTGTCAATTAGAGACACCGAGCGGTCGGCTAATCTCCGACATATGAATTGCGGTGGTTCCTTTAGTATCTTCCACTTTTTTGTTTCGTCGTAAAACATTTTATTTTTGGTGTTTACATAAATTAATCATCATTTAAAGGCCTTTCACATACACCCCCGTTTTAAGGTTTGTAAGGTAGTACGATTTAATTTAAATCAATATAACAATAAAAACATGGTAATTATCTGTTTATATACTTGAACGTTATTTAATATCTCTGAACAGAAAACAAAAATATAATTATGATGATGTAGGTTTGTCTTTACAAAATATATTTTGTTATTGAATATGTATTATTCTTGTCTACCAATGCTCGCTAAAATATTATTAAAAACTGTGAAATATTACTTAGCGAACCTGTAATCATCTAACCTAGTTCTTTCCTAAACTAACATTTTCAGTGACTGTTAAGAATGATATTGATTTATGACATCTTATTGAATTTAATTCGATTTCTTATCAAGCAAACATATGGTATAAGGATTAACAACTACCTTTCTTTTTTTTTGTGCTGTTCCACAGATCAGACCCCAATGTTCCCTTAAAGACAATCAGACCTCAATGTTCCCTTCAAACTATCTTCATAAAGACACAGATCACACCGAAATGTTCACTGAAAGACAATCAGACCTCAATGTTCCCTTCAAACTATCTTCATAAAGACACAGATCAGACCCAAATGTTCCCTGAAAGACAATCATACATCAATGTTCCCTTCAAACTATCTACATAAAGACACAAATCAGACCCAATGTTCCCTTAAAGACTATCTCTATCTTGGGTCGTTACAATTGAATATTTAACACATTTAGTAATTTAACCTTTATTCGCAATTTGTATATTATGAATATATATGATTTTTCAATTTGTTCATATTTGTTTTTGATTGTGTACCTGGCGGCATTTTTGTTCCTTCCTACATATACACATGTCTATAAAAAGATCGGTACTTAGAATTGCTAGCTCTGTTTGAACAAGGAATAGAAATAATAAAATGATCTAAATTATAAATGATTTGGAACCGATTAATCTGTTGTCAGTTTAGTATGCAAGATTGTGTAGGATTAACTTATCATTTTCCTACTATTCATTTGTTAAATTGACGACTTTAAAAAGAGACCAATTAGAATCAAAACATATCTGACGGTCAAGTGAATTTGTCAGACCAACAGTGGACCCTTTTATAGAAATTTGTCTATTCAAGGTTCCTTCCAATTTTAGTTACAACAAGCTTGTTGGTTTTTTTTTATAAGGAGAAGATACAAATATGATATCCTAAAGGGTTAAAATAGGGAATAAGCATAAACATTAAAAGAAGATATGTATTAGAGGATTGTAATGGGGATACCTTTATGAAGAATAACAGTAAAACATGTTTTCAACGGCAACACTCGGTTAAATAATTACCTCGTATATAGAAGTCCCCAATCAAATGGTACCTGAATTTCTCAGATGCAGACACTTTTCTCAACTGATGGACAGAACATGAGGATTTCGTACAGAGCCCCCGCCCCCTAATGGTGTATGCAGTAACGTTTGAATAATATTTAGTTTTGAACATTGAGCTAACATTTATGTTTCTTTAACTAAATTCGTTATACGAGATACACACATGGGTTGAAAATGATTTTATTATGACATTGTTAGTTTAAATGTAAACAGCATCAAGAACGTAATATTTTTGTCAAATGTAGTTGTCATTATAGAACGCTTAAAAGTAAAGAAAAATCACTTCTTTCTTCAAACGTGTATATTTTACCTTGTCTACACGTAAGAATGCAATCCCATTTGGAAAGTAACTGGGATACAATCGACATAACCCTTTTCTGAACTTTTGTATATCTGACCTGAATACCCTAATCGTTGGCAACTTGTAAAAGATTGGAAAAAGAAAGGTTATGATAGTTATAGTCTTAAAACTTACAAAAACGAACTATATTTATACACGTCGGACATAGAAATTACCTTAATTGTCCTAACCAGAATCGAAATAATTGATACAAACTATACTTTGTTCTAGTTTTAACATGGGCTATTGCTCGAGCAAAAATAATCACGAAGATAATGCCTACCCATTTTGAAACTACATTAAAGTATAGCTTGCATCAAATATTTCTTAAACAACAGTCAATACGGCTAAATATATAAAAATACTGACAAAATATGTTTTTAATGTATTATCCACAAAATAGAGAAATTTAATCGTCCTTTTTTCATCTTTTCAATCATCAAATCGATCAACGAAAAAGAATAAAACAAAAAAATATATGGGATGTTAACCTACAACCAATTCCAACTACTTATAAACAGAATTAAACAATCAGCGAATATGTATCACAACACATAAAACAGAGCGTTTTGTAATAGGTTGCAGATAAAGTATTTAATATACTCTTTTGAAGTAACAGTTGTTTACATTAACCACCTGGATTAGTGATAAAGATATATCCGGCAGTAAAGGGGATTAAGGATAATCTGTAAAGTAAAGTGTTATGACTTAATCAGATAATTTCGAAATGTGCACAAGATATATTGCAAAGCTCTGATTACTTGCCCGACTTGATGATAACTTTTTAGTCCGTTTTGGGTCATAAACGCTTCATTATATTGATATGCCTTATATTCCCAAACTGTTTGACCTTTAACATCACTGAGGAGAAATTAATTGTCGAAATGCGCATCAATTGCAAAAAAAAATTGGAACCGTTCGCTACTTAGTTTCAAAATAACAAGCTTTTCAAAGCAGTAGTATATGTTAATAGGGGATGAATAAAGGAATCAAAAAGAGCCAAACAAAAACATTGGTCAATGTGCTTGTTTTCGCGATATTAACCATGGCAATTGTGGCTGGAAAATGATCTCTCTTGGGTTTTTATAGCTTTATAATTGACAAGTTTCAGCTCTCAAAAACTAAAACAACATTTCATAAGACTATTACAGATGGCGTATAATTATGTATGTAAAAGATTTATAAAAAGAAAATGGGGATCAATGGGCAATTTTATTTGGAGGATTCCGATAATGTGACAAAAATTCTAAAACATGACAAGCAAACATCTTTAATGTTATTGCAACGACTGTTTCAACTCAAATACATATGTTTTTTTTATTTAGTATAATTCAATAATTATAAATGCATAATTTCAGACACATTGGTACATTGTAAAGTTGTGCCCTAAAACAAGAAATTGTAATTTGAGAGATTTGCAATCAGATCAAGTGACTGTTTTTGTAGTTGAAAGTATTTACTAAGTAATTACTGTAAACCAACTTATTTTCGCGGATATACTTTAATAGCCCTAACAAGACCATTTCGCGGCTATTTATGATCGCGATTTTCAAATTTAATTCATGTAGTTAAATAAGGAAAGATCCAAGTTTTACACATTCGCGACGATATATATTCGCGTTATACTTCTGTTCGCGAAAATCGCGAAAATATGTCGTCCGTGAAAATTAGTTGGTTTACAGTAAATGCTTCAATTTTCCTCAAAATACATCTGTTGTCAAACTTTATATTACATCTACTCCTTATTTTTAATACGATATAAGCTATTATTGGGTTTAATAGTTAGATAAGTTGACAATACCATGAAAGTAATTAAGACAACCTGAACGAATCTGTCAACTTATATTTATTAAAGGAGAGGGGCAAAAGATACCAGAGGGACAGTCAAAGTCATAAATCCTAAATTAACTGACAACATTATAGATACAAAAAAAAGACAGAAGACAAATAATACTTAATATTAATAAAAATTAAGCAACACGGACCCAACCAAAAATTGGGGGTGATCTCAGGTTCCCAGGAAACGTTAGCAGACTCTGCTCCTCTTGACACAATTGCTTCATTATCAATAATTTTACCACTTATTCCAGTTAAGAAACTGATAATAATAAAAAAAAATACACCTATATTCATGTATAAATACAAATCAATTATAAGTGTAGTCGTTAACCAATATCCACAGACCTTCTGGCACTAGGTACTAGAGAAAAAACAACAGTGATCGTTTGTGATAATTGTTGTCCACATAATTTCTGTCAATTTTGACAGAAATAGAATTGATCTGTTACCTTTTTATAACAAATTCGGTTAAAAATCTTGATATAGGTATAATCATTAGAATTGTCAAACATTTTACGTCAGCTAAATAAACTCATTAGGGATACCAGGATCCGAATTTTATATGTGCGCCAGATGCGCGGTTCGTCAACAAAAAACTCATCAGTGACTCTCAAATAAGAAAATGCTAATAAGGCCAAAAGTTCGACGATGAAGAGCGTTGAAAACAAACAAATCCTCACAATTTTGTCAAACACAGCTAAAGTACACCTATTCCTGAGGTAGAAAAGCCATACTACTTCAAAAATTCAAAGTTTTGTAACCAGTTAATTTCTATTTATGACCATATAAATGACAATTCAGGTCAACACAGAAGTACTGACTACTGGGCTGATGATACCCTCGGGGAATAAATATCCACCAACAGTGTATGTAACTTGTGTATAGCATTTGTTATATATATTCTGTCAATGTAAGTTTTAAGATATCAACAGAAAGATGACACAAATCTGATCATTGTAAACACAAAGTATGTACTAAGCCAGGAATACGATAATTGTAATCAATTCGTTTGATGTGTTTTAGTTTTTTTTATTTTGCCATTCTTTTAATTTTTCCTCGGAGTATGTTATTTTTGTAATTTTACTTCTAAATATTTAACGATGCCACATTAATCACTCCTTATTTGTTCAATATTGCATAAAACAGTTCAATTAATTTATATAAGTTCGTTTTGATACCCTACATCAAGGAAATCATGATCAGACATACAACCTCTGGAATATCGTATCAACCAGAAAATATTTATTCCTGTATGCAGGTGCTGCGTGAATGTTGCTAGTTTACAACAGAGAAGCTGAAAAATGGAAAACATCACGTTTAATAATTTATTGCGTCCGAAGCGCTTTTCTGGATTTACCTTCATCAGGAACGCTCAAAGCCAAACATTTGAAATCCGAAGATAGATAAACACCCCTTATGATGTAAAGCTAAGTTTTCATCGTACCCTCATTATCAACTATATTTATGGTATCCTTTATTACAAAGTTAATAATATTGATGCCTTCAACATAATCATCAAATATTACATTATTAGTAAGAGAAAATCATCAATATATTGGGAAAAAAAGTAAGATCACAAAAATACTGAACTTAGAGGAAAATCAATTCGGAAAGTCCATAATCACATGGCAAATTCAAATAACAAAACGCATCAAAAATGAATGGACAAGAACTGTCATATTCCTGATTTGGTACAGGCATTTCCAATTGTAGAAAATGGTGGATTAAACCTGGTTTTATAGCGCTAACCCTCTCACTTTGAAGTGATGTTTAAAGATACTGCTAACGACTTTAATAGCCCATTAAATTCGAGAACCATTGAGTACAATACTTCTATCAAGTGAAATGCTTCACTGTTTTTGATCCCATAACTATATCACCATCAATATTTATTATTTTGAGTTGGATATTAGGTCACGTCTTCCTTCATACTTTTCTACTAAAATGACAATCGTATTTTATAACTATATGATGACTGTAATGTATATCTTTTACTGAGGTACTGTGGATTCATTTATTTTCGTTGGTATCAATTTTCGCGGAAGGCTGAAAACTTGCACTTTCTGGGATATTTGATTTCGTAGATTTGCAGATCTCTGTTTACGAAGCGTTTTCAAATTATGATATTCGTTGAACCTTTGAATCCGTTAATTTAGTTTAAACATATTTATTTATAGTGGATTGGGAAACAAGTTTTGCAACTTATATTAATCCCTTTCCACTTTGCGGGTGCGAGTGCTGCCTTGTAGCGGCATTAGCCTACTCTTTTTCGAAATCTACAAGGGTGTCTTTAACGTGCAAGAGATATGGCTCTCTCTTAACACGGGTCAGCCATTTATCGTCCCTGTCCGACGGACTATCATCGTTTCCTCAAGACCATACTCGCAGATGGTGTCAAGGGAGAGCCGAAAATTGAGTTCCTGAAATTTTCATCCCAAACGGGAATCGAACCAGGAACCTTTGTGTTAGTAGTCCGATGCACTAACCACTACACCACGGCTTTCTATCCGTTCCGTTGTTCACATATACCCGCGGAACCCAAGAACAAAGATATCCAACGAATAATAATGAATATACAGCGATAAGAATATCATTGGCTAATAATTTCCGCCTCAGCTGACAAAATTACCGTTATGTTTAACTTTACGGAAGCTTCGATATTTTAATCCCCGGTACCACTTCTGCAGTATAATAGAACATTCAATTTCTATACTTAGTTTTATGGAAAGAGTATCGAAGGTAAATGGTTTGTCAAGGCCATATTTTCGGTCCATCACATTCTAAAAATCAATCAGTATAACAATTCTATCATGTCAGATGATTCAGTGTTTTCGACGACATACAATGAAGGTAAATCAACATCTAATGTGTATGATGTTGAATGGAGTCACGTCTTTATTAATGATTTTTCTAAAAAAAAAAGAAACTAACGTTTTACTCCGGAATGCGTACATAATATGAATAAAAATTGTCAATTCTAAAATATTTATTATGCTACAGTGACATACCAACCGGCATTTTACACTGTGCATTGTCTATTACAACGTGTTTATGATGCCACAGTGACACAACAGCCGGCATTTCGTACTAAATATCAATATTTATCATCTTAGGTATTTATGAATGAAAGGTCATTTTGAAAAGATTAAAGAATTTTACAATATTTGTTCTATACCAGAGCTCAACAACATCTCTTAAAAACCTTCTTCTTTAAGGCGTCAAACAATACAATTTGAAAGGATTTGTTACAGTGCTGCAATTTGTGTTCTGTTTTATTAATTATGCCTCAAATTAGAAGTAGTAAGGTAATGATATTTTTAGTAAGTATTCCCAGAAAAAGCTCACTGGATTACTTTCTTTCCTAATGGATTATACCAGAACTGATATCACAATAAGTATCGGGTTCCATTGAGATGTGCCCCTCATGTCATTAACTCTTCCACTACAGTATATTTTTCATGCTTCTGAATAATACTAACATTTTTGCATTCAGTTGTTTAATTTTTGTTTTCATAACAGAGTGCCATGTGGTGTTTTTTATAAATGAAGTGTTACTCGTTTTGAAACAAAAATAAGCATTTCAAATAAATATACTTTATATTTCTGTTGGGAATACATATGATGATTTTCCATCGAACATACATCATAAACAAAATAACTGAATGTTTTAAGCCCTTCCTTGTATCAACAGATAGGAAACAGTACATATTTATAGAGATGATTATTCTTTATAACAATAAAATCATCAAGACAGAACAATCCCTAGTTATGAACTTTTAGGCTTTGAATTGTTTTTATTTTATTAAGACAGTAAAATATGATGATAGTTATCAAAGGTACCAGGATTATAATTTAGTACGCCAGACGCGCGTTCCGTCTACATAAGACTCATCAGGGACGCTCAAATCAAAATATTCATAAAGCCAAACAGGTACAAAGCTGAAGAGAAATTAATGTAAAAAAAGAACCAAACTCCGAGGTACATTCAAAACGGAAAGTCCGTTATCAAATATCAAAATCAAAAACTAAAACACTTCAAATGCATGGATATCAACTGTCATATTCCTGACAGGCAAAGATAGAGCTACATAATTATGTAAAAAATCAAACTTCTACACATGTAGACTTAAAGATAGAGCTAGAAAAAGAACTCAAATAATAAAAAAAAAACTACATTTAATAAGCAACATGCCGTATCTAAATACATGTAGTTTAATCAAAATCTTTGCAGAATTGAATCCAACTTACACAAAAGTATCCATACCGGGAAACTTTGTAGTTCTAGTATTGGTCTGTTAAAACACTGTCCCAGGATACTTACATGTTTAAAGTCGCCACATTCTGTTTATAAGTGCCTTTCAAAATCAGGAGCCCATGATTCAGTGTTTGCCGTTTAACATATTTCTTTTGGTATTTTTTTTTCTCTAATAAATCAGGTGGTTATTTTTCTCAAGCGTTAATAGATATAGGAAGATGTGATATGAGTGTTAATGACAAATAACAATTTATAAAAGTAAACCATTATAGGTCAAGGTACGGCCTTCAACACGGGGCCTTGGCTCACACCAAACAGCAAGCTATAAAGGGCCCCATAAATTACTAATGTAAAACCAAGAGTTCCGAATAAGGAAGTTGAAATCGTCCCTTCGTAAATTTTACGGCCGCCATATTTAGTTCAGTGACCGTTATTATATCGGATATGTTCCTTATGCCGTAATTACAATCCACTTCCCATTTCACCACAAATTTGACCTCCAGAATTAAGACTTTTTACTGGGTTTGTAATATCATGAGCAACACCACGAGGGCCACATGTGAAGCAGGATCTGCCTACCCTTCTATAGCATCCGAGATCACCCCTAGTTTTAGGTGGGTTCGTGTTGCTTAGTCTTTAGTTCCCTATGTTATGTCTTGTGTGCTATTGTTTGTTTTTCTTTTTTTTAGCCATGGCGTTGTGGGTTTATTTTAGATCCATGAGTTTGACTGTCTCTCTGGTATCTTTCGTCCCTCTTTTACTCGTTTATATATTTTTACATTTCTCATTTTTATGATATTGTTGCCGACTATGCGGTATAAGATTGTCTCATTGTTAAAAACGCACATAACAACCCCCCCTCTTTACCCCCCCCCCCCTTCCACAAAAAAAAAACACAAATCAACGAAGCAATAATCTGGTATACATCATTAATTTAAATATTTTGATGTGTTTTTCACATTTTATTTCACGTTAGAAATTATTTTTATGGGGGAGATTGTTCTTTTGCCGATATTCCACGTTAAGGGAAAATGAACAGTTATAGGATATACATGTAGTATGTAAGTAGTTTCAAATCATCGTCGTACTGTATACAGACAACAAATAACATTTGAAGTTATGATATTTGTCATGTTGTGATTAAGTCTGAAGAAAATTCAAAACGGAAAGTTAATATTTAAATGGCAAAAGCAAAAGCTAAATATACATCAAAGAAATGGATAACAACATCAACCTTTATATTCCTGACTTCATTTATCGTCGATATTATCAAATAAAGCTTGCAACCTACCTCCGTAGCATCTGACATCATCCCTAGTTTTTGGTGGGGTTCGTGTTGCTTAGTCTTTAGTTTTCTTTGTTGTATCTTCTGTACTGTTATTGTCTGTTTGCTTTTTTTTTAGCCATGGCGTTGTCAGTTTATTTTCTATCTATGAGTTAGACTGTCCCTCTGGAATCGTTCGTTCCTCTTTTCCAGTCAACAAGACGAACCGTCATGACGAAATTGAAAACCGTGGGATACGAAACCGAACACATTGTATCAGTTTCATACGAACAAAACGTTAATAAATTCATACCATAATCATGACAGTACCACACTGACTACCTATTGGAACATCGGTAAACTACAGTTAAACACTGAATCGCTATGAATGACTTAATTACCACTGTAGATATTCGTTTGAAGAGATGCATTTATAATTCAAATCGAAGAAAGTTTAAGAAAATAAAAAAAAATAGGATTTTGATTATAATACGATATTTGTGTTTAAAGTTCGTTTGCTGTGTGATTAACGTATACCCCTCTCTACCTGTATTGATGAGACTGTTTTAAGAAATAGCAACAGTAGTATAACGGTGTTCTAAAGTAATAAATCCATTGGGATAAAACAAATCCGGTGTACAAGCCTAAACCGAGAGAAACACATCACCTATGAGAGGACAATAAAGGCAAATAAGGAACAACGAAGTGCAGTAAAAACAAATGCCAACTTACATAGAAACGTACTATTACAACTGCCATATTTCTGACTTGGTACAGTTAAGTCTTTAATATATCGTACTTTGGTAAATACGTTATTGCGTCATTTCCAATATGTATCATGACCGTCTCGTTGATTCATAAGTACAACGAAGCTGCATTCACTTATCTACAATCACAATAATTGACTGAACAATTAAGCATTTCTTATTTTTGAGACACTTCATCAATGTCTATAGAGATAATATACTGTCATTACAAAGTCGAGAAAAAATACATCTCTGTAGAAATCCAATTTGTTGTATTACGCTTAGCTGGTCACGTGACGTTGTCTACAATTAGAAATATACAAATGTTGAGTAGTATAATGAATGTTCATTCAATATAATACCCCACGCAATGATGGTGAGAAAAAATATATAACGCCCCCGATATGCTTAGAGGTAAAATGATTAGCTATGCTTAATAGTCTAATTACATTATGAATATTCAACACCTGTATATAAATACAACATGTGTAACGTTTCGTAAATTTTGTTTTTGCATTTGACGGAAAAGTATTTCGAAGTTTGTAAACTTCAGCATTCAGAAAGGTAAATACACACTTTTAATATAATAAGAAAGATATATTAAGCAATATATTGGTCAATTTACCTGATTGTGTTTTCACTTGTACTAAATGAGTTTTACATCTATAATTTGTAATTAATAGAAATTATGTATGAACATTTATAATTAACAAATATTTGTAAAATACAATAAATAAAACAATTGTTTTTAAAATGTCTTCTTCAAATTATATATGTACATCCGAAATGTAAGCGTACCATATAAAACACTCTTTTATATTTTATGAATACAAAATAACTGTACTACAGCAAAAACCCTACTAACATTTAATGCATTCTATGCCATTAAAAATTGACAAAAACAAAATAATGTGAATATAATTAAGTAAAATGACGCTGCGTGAAAATTAAATTCGGGAAAATGTAATAATTGTAATTCTTCTTTGTAAGTATACTAACTTGCATATCATTAAGATTTTATTAGAATGCCCATTTATAGTGGCCTCATCGGTTATCTACGATTCTTTACCACTTTCCAAAGGTATACCTTTGAATATATATTTTTTTAAGAAACACTGTTTCCGAAATGTTAGCTCACAAATAAAGCATCTTATTCCTATCTCTGATGATATCAATGCATACTTAAAAATCAGAAAGCATTTAATAAGTATTTGTAACAACCACTAAGGAAATTATAAAATTGTTTTAAAAGACTACAAATATTTATTCAAATTTTAGTCCAAAAGTGCTCGTTTCAAAGTCTGCATTTTTGGGTACTATTATAAAGGCCCTGAACTAAACCGTTGGTACTGGAAATTCATAAATAACACAGGTTTGACAGTTTTATTCATATATTTTTATACCGAAGTCATTTAAAAATACACGTTAATCTTTAACGTTCGAGCAACCTTAACAAGTGTTTTTGAAACATCTCCAAATTGAAAAGATGATAGGAATTTACCGTATTTCAGTATTCCTTTAAATTCAAAGTTGACAATATAAAGGGAATTTTATGCGACTGTCATACAAGTGAGAGGTTTAGCTAGCTATAAAACCAGGTTCAATCCACCATTTTCTACATAAGAAAATGCCTGTACCAAGTCAGGAATATGACAGTTGTTATCCATTCGTTTGATGTGTTTGGACTTTTGACTTTGCCATTTGATTGGGGACTTTCCTTTTTGAATTTTCGTTGGAGTTCAGTATTTTTGCTATTTTACTTTTGACAAGGGTATCGACATACATCACTTCAATAGGACCTACTTCAATCAGCAATCCAAATCCTTTCTAGACAACGGAGTTCTTTTCGCAGTTTGGGATACATAAATACGCAGCAATGCCATGTATGATTCCCATACGTGTTTAAATTGATAGATATAAGTAAAGTTGTTTTAAAGACTTTTGATTCGAGCCTCACTGATGAGTCTTTTGTAGACGAAACGCGCGTCTGGCGTATATATAACATGTTACTCCTGGTATCTATGATGAGTTTATTTAATTGTATTATATGCATAGTAGTTTGTACTTCGTTTCTGGCTGATTCAAACGATCTCTTTCTCTATTTGTCCGGAAACAAATTGAGAAAATGTTAAGACACTGATGTTTCAACTACTTCAGGGAAAGTTAACCTTGAAAGGACTTGGCTATTAATTTAGGGTCTTTTTGGGGGGTATATAGCACTTAACCAGTTTCGTTGTTTTTTTTATACGTTCTGGCCTTTCAGATGTTTGGCTTTGCGCATTTCTTATAAATTGAAAATTAATTCACAAAAGGGAATCGGACGCATTATATTTATGATGTGTTGCTTTTAAAAAAATATATATATTTACAGACTATTAAACATTGACATTGCAAACGTTTTACAGATGAATATGTTTGTTATATATTAAGGAGATATGGTCTATATTCATGAACACTGCATAATATTACAACGGCATACGTACATAATGAAGTAATAATGTAAAGATGTCTATCCATTATCATAAAGGTTACATGTACTTATATATTCTAATACCAAAATAAAGGAATACTCTATTTCGGACTGTATAACGTCTATGAAATAATGACATAGACTATTTGTAGTACGTACTATAGTCTATAAAATTACAAAAAAGAAGTTTACTACCAAAATGTTGGAATATATTACCGATCTTTTCAGAGAATACGATATCGTTTATGTCTGAAAATGTCTTTGGTTGTTTTACTCAATATATTTGTCAAGCACTGCTTATTGTTTGCATGTGCATATGTCTTTCGGAATAATTGTAACTTTGACTTTTCGTTTTTTTAAATTAAATTGTTTTGCTGGTAAAATTGGATCATTGTTAATGTATCCTTGTTTCATAAAAAATGATGACATATCGTTCGTTTATAATATCTATGATACAAGGCACAGGACTTCAATTGCATATCTGAACGTCTACATACATTTTAAGGTCATACGAAGCTTCAAATTAAAAAATAATATATGCATATTTGTTTTTATTAAAGAGGGACGAAAGATACCAGAGGGTCAGTCAAACTCATAAATCGAAAATAAACTGACAACGCCATGGCTAAAAATTAAAAGGACAATCAAACAAACAATATGGTTTAGTATGGCGTTCATTATCACTGAACTAGTATATATTTGTTAAGGGGCCAGCTGAAGGACGCCTCCGGGTGCACGAATTTCTCGTTGCATTGAAGGCCTGTTGGTGACCTTGTCTGCTCTATGGTCGGGTTGTTGTCTCTTTGGCACATTCCCCATTTCCATTCTCAATTTTAATATTACACATGACAAAATATAGAAAACTAAAGAATAAACAACACAAACCCCACCAAAAACTACGAGTGATTTCAGGTGCTCCGGAAGGGTAAGCAGATCCTGTTCCACATGTGGCACCCGTATAGTTGCTTAGGAGATACCAAATCCGGTAAATAGTCTAATTCGGTAAATCACAACCATGAAAGAGTAGGGGATTGTAGTTACGACGTGAGGAACATATCCGATATCATTTGTGAACTAATGGCTAGTTTTTATTATAAAACTTATGATCATATACCTTTTTCTCAAGAAAATTCTATTATTTGTCTAAATTAAGAAAAGTTTACATTTTATTAATTGCTTGCTTCCAGCAAACCATTCGCGGACATGGTTTTCGTAGACAGTTACCTCAGAATGGCCTCTCTCGTAAAAATCCGGTGTTCGTAATACGCAAGTGCGAATGGAAAACTAAACGTTTACGACGCTCCGTCATAAATGTAACCTATATATTATTGTACCTGTTATACACGTGCTTACCTGAATATTCATGCTTCTTTGTTGATTGTTTACACACGAGTGACAATCGTTAAACTAAGGCTTCAAAACACGACCATTACTTAGCTGATATATTTTCACAACAACACTGACCGACTGAAATATTTTTGGACGACTATACGAAATGTATGGGAAAAAATTATAAAGTCGTGCACAGAAGACAACGTTTATGATATATGTATGCATTGGCTCAATATTGAGATAAACATTATTTTTCACCGGTCAATTGTTTCATAAGACTTTAGACCAAAAGATCAAGGTGAAATTATTTCAAATATTTTGAATGAGAAGACACGTGATTAAATCTGTTCTTCAAATATCTTTTGTTGTATGATGTCGGTAATGTTTGTTCGGTTTAAACAGATATTCTTCAAATCTTGTTTTTAAAAGACATGATGTTTATGATTTATATATCCAATTTTCCGATGCTTACAACTTTGTCCAAATAGCAATAAAATTTTCGAACTTTTGAATTCTTATGCGAAATCTCAGTTGACAAAAACATTTAATGAATTTTTTGGTACAAAGTGCTTGCATGCTCTAACCCCTTATAAAACTATGAAACATGAATAAGATGGATTAAGTTGAAAATTTTACTTTATCAATTTCATGCGACCGATTTGCCAAAAACGTCAGTACGTGTTTTTTTATTTTATTTTATAGATTTTATAGACTTGTTTTCCACCTTTTATGCATTTCATTTTCCACTGCATGTTTATCAGCCACCAATTGTTCTCGTCAGCTTTTCGTGTATTAAACTTTAGCAACATTGTGTTCGAATTTGTCACCAATGTAACTTTTATGAAAAAAGCCCAAGTTCTTTTAGTGGTTTAAAATTATATGCCTAAGCCTTTTACACCTTTTTTATTTTATGTTGTTAAAAAGTTTACCTCAATTTCTTAAACTTTTGGTCGTCAGTTGTTATTACACAAACTTGCTTAGGGTGCATTTAAAAAAACCAACACCAATCGTTCATGTTATTGGTATTGCTATTTGGTTGGGTTGTTGTCTCTTTGACTAAATCCCCATTTCCATTCTCAATTTTATAACATGTAATATTAAAAAAAACAACAACAAACAAACGTTATTTCATCAATAGAAATATCACTATTATGAATTCGTATTCATCACAATTGATTTCATATCACAAATACGGTAAATAAAATAAGCTTGAAAAAATCATATTGACAATATCTTTATGTAGACTTGAATTATGTTTTTGCTTCCTTAATTCATAGTTAACACCCTGTCTGCTTATATACATATTGATATGAGCTGTATATAGCAAGAACTGTTTTGAAGAGGATAATAAAGGCAACAGTAGTATACCGCTGTTCGAAATTCATCAATAGATTGAGAAAAAAAACAAACCCGGGTTAAAACTAAACTGAGGGAAACACATCAAATATAAGAGGAGAACAATGACACAACAGAAACACAACACCAAAATGTAACACACACATAAACGAACTTTCATATAACAATGGCCATTTTCCTGACTTGGTACATGACATTGAAAACAATATGGTGGGTTGAACCTGGTTTTTGGGCTAGCCAAACCTCCTGCTTTGCTTGGATGTAATCGATCGCGATGCATAATGGGTTTTACTCATTGCTGAAGATGGTACATTAGCCTATGGTTGTTGATCTCTATGTTAATTGATCTCTGTTTGAGGATTGTCTCATTGGCAATTATATAACAGCTGCTAAAATTTATATTGATATGGAAGTTGATCCTTACGGTATCCATAAAGTCTATCATTATAGCCTAAAAGGTGTGTACTCAAAACTAAACTTTATTACCGTGCATAAATAAACCCTGGTGACGATGGATAATGATTGACAGTAACATTGTCCATCATTGTCACATTAATTCTATATTAAAGGAAAAACATATCAGGTTTACTTTCAAGCTAATGAAAGACTACATATAATTGGCTAAATACTAACAAACAGTGGGAATTTTTTTCTATACAAATTTTACCCTAAAAACAAAGACCTATTCTGGAAATATGTTAACCGGCAACACACATATGAGGAAATTAAAGGACTGTGGATTCATTATTTTTCGTTGGATACCAATTTTCGTGGGTTTCGTGGGCACAGGTGAACCATGAATTCAAATCTTCAACGAATTACATTTTTCCAATAGGCTTTGTATAAAGAGATTGGCAAAACCACGAAATCAAACATAAACGAAAATGTTTTCGGCAATCCACGAAAATTGATACCCACGAAAAAAAAGAAATCCATAGTTTGTAGATTCCCCGGTTTTGTCGAGCCTGCGACTTCTGTCCAGAAGGTAGAAAACCTTGATGCTTCATACTTTGTATATAGATGCCTTATGATATGACGTTTCCATCTGTCACATATCTATTGTCCTTGACGTTATTTCATTTTTCAGTGACTACTTGAAAAGAAGTTAAGAACGTTTTGCAATGTTAATTTCTTTGATGATGAATAATATTACTATATTTAGAATGTGCGTACCTTGTAAGTTCCTCATGCCTATCCGACAGTTTTCACTTGATCTCAACCTCATATCATGGATCAGTGAACAAGGTACGTAAAGTTTCATGGTCATGTCTATATCTCAGATACAATAAGCATAAGGTCTATATTTAGTGTATTTCATGATTCCAAAGTGTACATTACCAACTGGTAGGTGTGATCTGACCTTCACCTCATTTTCACAGTTCTTTGCTCATTGTTGCGGTTTTCTTTTTTTTGTGTTTTTATATTCTTGTATGCAATAAGTTAACTATAATTAGTGTATTTTACGATGTACACTACAGTCTGCCAGTTTTTATTTTCCATGATCGCATTTTAATAGTGCATTGCTTAATGTTAAGTTTATCTGTTTTGATCTTTTTTTTAACCTTGAGGCAATAGGTCAACTTTATTTAGTGTGTGCAATGTTGAAATGTACATACATGCCTGTCTTACAGATATCAATTGACCTTTACCTTTTTTATGGTTCAAAGGTCAATGTTCAGTTTAACTGATTAAACTTATAAACTGTAGCAAGAATATAAATAAAGTAAAGCAGAATACCACTGACAAACGTCATAATATAAAAAAGAAGATGTGGTATGATTGTCAATGAGACAACTATCCACAAAAGACCAAAATGACACAGACATTAAGAACTATAGGTCACCGTACGGCCTTCAACAATGAGCACAGCCCATACCGCATAGTCAGCTATAAAAGGCCCCCATGTAACAGGAAAAAAATCGAGCAATTACCAAAAACCTGGAGAAACTCATCAACTATATCAAGAAACACTGAACTAGAATCGAGAATCCCTATTGTTATCTCAAGTATTATTGATTGTATGACTGTTTAAATGTTCGGAAAATGTTTTAAATTCCTAAATAAAGGCAACACAAGTACATTTTATACCGCTGTTCGATAAAATTAACGGTATCAATTTTCATGCACCAGATGCGCATTTCGACAATACATGTCTCTTCAGTGATGCTCGTGGCCAAAATATTTGAAATCCAAAGCTTATATAAAAGACGAAGAGCTATAATACAAAAGGTTGTTCAAAAGTCATGAATCGATTAAGAATTAAAATTCCGGATAAAAACTATTAAAGTATATTTTACTGCAATGCTTTTAGAGAATATAAAATAATCTAATTTTTATAGTTGTTATATTCAGGGGAAGTACTGTGCTTTTCCTTTGTATTCTTGCCTAAATATTTAGTTTTATTATACCTCAGTCATCATTTTCTATAAAAATAATTACCATATATTTTCACTATTTTTCAAATTGCAATCGTTGAACTATTTGACCGGTCAATAGTTCCCAACGAATGGATATCAGTGAAAATATTTGTCCGCAAGCGTCCTTATATTTCGCGGAATACCAAACGAAGCTACTAGATTGGATAATGTTAAAAATTATGCGGGGGTTACGACGTCACGTTATTCTTGTTGTAACTAGGATTGACGTCAACTGGTTCGTGACGTAGTCTTAGCATTGATAATATATATAAAGACGTTAAACTGTATGATTGTGTTCCTGCTTTTCATATTACGATCTGTGATTTAGCACCGACATTTATTGTCTGTTGTCTGTTTCGGTATATCAAAACACTAACTGAATTGATATTCGTGGAATAGTAGGTGAATGGTCCCCTCGGATACAACTGTTGGCCTAAGCTCCGCCTGACTGCTGTAACTACACATCAGGGACTTTAAACTTACTATTACACTCGTTCCCATTCAATAAATTAATAATATGTAAAATTACTCATTGTGGATGATGAATATGATTCGATCTCAAAGTGGTGTACTGTCTAATAGGAACACTGAACTTTTAATTAAATTCTGAATAATTGACCAATTAAATATTGTATTACGACATCAATCCAACATATATAGATTTAAGGCACCCAAGGAATAGGAATATAAAACAGTGAACAGAATAACATGCATAATTGCAAACATATTTGCACCAAAGAATATGAAAAAATACTGTTAAATATAGAAATTCATTCGAATAGTTAAACATCATATACCTTGCACAAAATGTCATATTTATCAATTTACCTCGTATTTACAACATTTTTCTTCTTTGTAGGTCTTATTTACAAAAGGAATACAGATCACCTTTTACATACGAACTAAATGTTTCGCGGAATGTGATCCACAGAAATGTGCGTGTTTAACAAAATTGTGCACTGACCGTACTTTTTATATATCTTTTTTTCAAATAGATTTGTGTCTTTGTACAATAGTTGATAATTCGGTTAGATTTAAAATATACACTCGGTTATATTTACTTTTTATCATGAAGAATAGATAATATTTCTTTAATATAACTCAATTACAGATTTTCTACAGATACATTTCATTACACAATTTGCTAATTGTCGATGCGTTTGCAAGATTAAATAGTCAACATATTTCATTGGATTAATTGGTTAAAATTAACAGTACTCACGAATGTTACGCTGTGTTATTTATAGAGCTTAGTATTATGATTTTTATAAAGAACTATGGACAGTGAAAATACGTAAGCACTATTAATTGAACTCAAAAAAGTGTAAATTATTTGTAACAAAAATAGTTTTTTCTGCATTAAAACCAAAAACATTCAGGAAGGAATTATTCTGTTTCTGAACGTAGATTATCTCTGAAAAAAGCTGTGCAGTTTGATTTGACGAGAAGCGGATTTTGATGTGATCAAGCAGTACCAATTTACAACAACATATTATATTAATGGAAATCCTTGCAATTACTGTCATTGTTTTGCTGCTTATATACTTATATAGGTAAGAATGTATTTATTTTTGCAAAATACAATTCCCGGCAGATATAGAATATACTTAATATGTCCTATTATTGTATAGCAATATAATATTTCAAACAGAAAGTAACCAAAAATTAGCGTGCAATAAATTCTAATATTGCACTAGTGCGATAAATCTTCAAAATTCATGACGTCATCAATGATACAATCTTAGTTTAAATCAATTTTTACTTTCAAATATTATATTGCTATACAATAAAAGGGTTATTGCATGAATATTGGGTAAATTTATTGGGGTGTAAAAGCGTTGACCGAAGTACATTTTGTATGAAGCGCGGAAGCGCTTCATTCTAAAACTGTGCGCACGGTCAACGCTTTTACAACCCGATAAAGTTACAAAAAGAAGCATTCAATACTTATAATTACATTTTTTAGCTATGATCATGAAAACACGAGTTTTATATATTTTTTTTATTTAATTCACCTGTGCACTTTATTGTTTGGCCACGTGTTATCATGAATGAAAAGTTGTATTGAGCAATGCAACTGCTTACGGAATAACACGTGATGTGCAGTTAGCCAATCAGAATAAAGTATTATAATGAAACATACATCTAATGTAATTATTTCAAAATAATATATCGAACACATGACGATAAGAAAAAAATGTAAACACATAAACAGGAATTATTGTTAATAAATGATAAACAAACCCTCTTTATTGTGTGGGATTTAATCGATTTTCTATTTTTTTGTGAGAAGATCAAAACACAAACATTCACACAAAATAGACAAAACTTACACGAAAAAGTAATATTTTCGAATGCACAATAAAGAAGCAAACGCAAACCTTGGAATATAATTTTATTGACAAGTCAAGTGTCGTTTTTACTTTTGACATTTTACCTTGCATGTCTGTTTGTTTTGTTCATACAATGTTATCAAAGTATTGCAGTTTTAAGCGACTGTCATACAAGTTGAAGGTTAAGCAAGCTAATAAACCAGCTTGAATCCATCATTTTTTACATTAGAAAATGTCTGTACCGAGTCAGGTATGTGGCAATACACCTAATCGCTATTAGCCTTATCGGCCGGCTGACCCGCCTGCTTTAACTTTTGATGCATACACCAATCACTTTTCCATTGTGGCGTCAGATATTTTGTTTTATGACGTCAAAATTTAACGGGAACCTGTGTGATATCCAGTAATGGCGGACAAATAGCGATAAGGTGTATTGTTATCCAGTTGTTTGATGTATTTGACTATCCGTTATATATTTGCTTCAGAGTTCGGTATTTTTGTTATCTACTTTTAGCTCTATTCGTTTAGTTCAATATGTTCCCACAGATCAAGCACTGCTTCAATTTAAAATGTCCAAGATAATGATAATCTAAGAAGCAATAAAAAATTAACAATTAATTATTCATAGTTTAAATTGAATTTTTCAAAATTGTCACCAAACAGTATCTATAAACTTTTGTATGATTTATTTTACAGGAACATGCGCAAGACTTATAGTGTATTTGAGACACTTAAAATTCCCGGACCAAAACCAGTATGGATTCTGGGAAATATTCATGAGTTTAAAGACGAGGTAAATTAATAAACTGTTTCTGTAAATTCATTTATTTTTCGGGTCAGCAACTTTCTTTAATCAAGAGACAATAAAACTTTTTGTGAATGTTTGATTTTGTGGTTTTGTTGAAGTCTGTATACAATGTATATTTCGTTGGATATTTAAATCTCTTCAACCCACGAATTCCACGACATCTGGTATTAAACGTATTATACTGATTCCACTGTAATTCACACTGTATAACTATCAGTGGCATATTATTTACAGTACATATTTAACTGATCCAAATGTCAATAAATGACAATTAATGTATTTGCGTAGAGGTCAAAATTTTTAAAAAGCAAAAACGTTTGAAGAGTTAAGAATAAAAACGAAACGAAAAGTATAACAATAACCGGGCAAGAAATAAAGGAGAGTTAGTATTCCAAATAAAATGTATACATCTAAACCGAAAGAAATTTGTCACAAAAAGACTCTCTCCACGTGTGCAGATTTCTTTTTTTCTAAATGTTTACAAACAAATAAATGGTAAACATATCGTTACATCTGCTGCATTCTATCTATTGTGGTAGGTAAAACCTACTTAACCTACTGTGTTATAACATATTTTATGAGGTCAAGGACATGGTACGCCTCATAGCTTTGCATTCAATACAATAATTGGATTTTAGATATGTCTGTATATATTACAAAGTTATCTCATCTTAATTGCCTATAAGCACGCGATAAGTCTAGAGTGCATTACGTGCATTGTAACTTAAATAGTTATCTGCAATACTCGTACGACAAATTAGAATCAATATAGTTTAAGAGGGGCATAAACTTCGAGATATATATATATATAAAAATGAATACGATTTTTGTGTGCTGAATCTTTAAATAAAGATAATGAAATAATAATTCGTCTTTAGCTACGAGTTTGGTTCAATTTTGTCAACAACGCTTATGAATTATTAAATTGTAAGTTAATAATGTCGAACTCAATCTGTATTTATATGACTTTCAATTTAATCTCTAAGCTAGATATGTGTTATGCATGAATTGTGCGTGTTTAGATAATAATTGTTAAAACGTAATATTTCTTTTATTATTTAATGTCTATATTACCAGTCTTTGGAGGTCGCCTCGATGGTTAATACGATGGTGTCAAGACTGAAATACACTAAAATATTTTATACATATCATTGATCCAATGTATTGTTATTTGCTTACTTTGTATTTTTTATGACTATGGATGCACCTCTGAGTTTGCGTCCCATCGGCTAACGTCAATTTGACAAATAATGCCTTTAAAGGGTCATCAAAATTTTTGAAAAATTCGAAACCATACGATTTGCATATGATATAATAATACAATCAGTAGACAAACAAAGGATAGAAAAACAACAACAAAAAAGTTTTGTAGCCTCGTAAAATGTAAATGCATAAAAGCTCATCAGAACCATAAACTTTATAGATTGTTTTTTTTTATAGCCTTACATAGTAGGCAAACCACTGAGTTACTCAGAGTATCATCATCTCAGGCCGTGTTCGCACCAAACGCCATGTACAGTAAACATGTTTACAATAAGTTTAATGTAATTTACACTGGTTTCACATTTAATTTGTTCTCATCTATACACCTGGTTTAGTTACCTGTGCATAAGTTTTGTTCACACTTATAAACTATGTGTCATTTTAATGTTCATTACATAGAATCGAATCAAATTTTCTTGGACAACTTTTCTTGCAGTGATGAAAGTCATTTTGATGATTTGTACCTATTTTTAAGAAACTGAAAATCTCTCGATAACCAGAGGCGGATAAAGTAATTTTTCAAATGCATGGGGTTCCAAACATTGATCGTCCGAAAAAGAGGGTTCAAACCCCCGTAACCCGCCCCTGTCTTAATCTGCCACTAATTACGCAATAAATTACGTAGGCTACAAACGTAGAAGAAGGGTTGAGATGTTAAGGATGTTTTAGTAATGCATTTATTAGTTAATCGTTGATTGACCAGTGGCAAATATTTCATGAACGTCCAGTCAATTAAGGAAGACATTTTAAAATGAATTACGTGTTTGGCAATGATGATGCTTTGAGTCTGGATAAGTGGTTCAGGGAATGACCATTCAACTAAAAAGGGGTTTTTTTTTTTTCACAATAAAAAATATTCTGATTCTAAAATTAATAAAAAAATATTCTGTTCAACGAGGAAGAAAAATTCTGAATCCAGAGTTTCCCCATACCTTATAGTGTTAATAATTTTTGAACAAAATTATTTGATTGATAGTTTTGAAAAATTAAATAAAAATGTTCGTGCTATACGCGAAAAAAATATTATGTGTCGAACATAAAAACCATAACCCCCTTCCCGCATGTAATTAACTGATTGCTCCCTAGTAAGGCTAGTTAAAAGGGTTTTATTTAACAAACCAATTAATATATCGAATTAACAAATAATTCGGTAAAAAAACTATAATATCAATTTTTTATACATGCATAGCAAAATGCATGTTCTAAAGATACATGTTGTTTTGTGCACACTGAACCACACAAGTTCTACACCGACTATGGACTGCATGTAGACAAGACATGATTTATACTACATGTAAACATTGAGTTTTACCAATGGAAACGTATTTATGTTTAGTTTACGTGTGAATTACACTAACACAACTCCGAGTTTAGGTCAATGAGAACACGGCCTTAGTAGTCAGTACATCGGTACAAACATAATTTGTAATCAACCTTTCAAAAAATGTTAGTTTATGAATTTATATAATATAAGGTTTCAAATACTTTCAGCAGATTTGTCCTTACATCGATTTTGGCTATTATTTTGACATGTATCTCTTCAAATGTTTCAATTCTAACAAAGCTTTAATTTATTCGGTCTTGAGCGTTCCTGGTGAAGTGAAATCAAGAATAGCAATTTATAATATCATGGTGTTTCATCTCTTAAACAAACCGAACATCCCTTTGAATTCCTTTGAGGTTCGATATTAAGACAACTTACAAGCTTCTTGAAACAGTTTGTTTCATACTTTTTTTTTGGAGGTAAATATATTTCTGATATCTATTGTGTGCTTTCTGACAAAGACAACCATAACATATGCATCATTTGAATCTTGATTGCGACTTTGCCTCTTAAATTTCAGGACAAACTATCAATGTTTAAAGTCTGGAGAAAGCAATACGGTGATGTTTACGGGTAAGTTCATTGTAGATGTAAGTACTGGATATTGTCAAGTGAATATTTCATGGCAGCTTACATTTATATTGATTTGAAAACTGATTGCCGTTATGTATACATATATTTAACCCGAGCGATAGCAACTCGCACTGTTCACTGAAGGAGGTTGCTTGTGTATCATACAAACAAACATGTGTGTATACAAACCATTAGTATGTTCGTCCTATTTTTCTATCGATTTTATTTGTATATATATACTGAAGACATAAAATAAATCTTATTTTGGTTGACGAAAACGGTCTTTTAAGAATTTTTTATCATCGTTTGTTTATGTTTCAATCTTTACAAGACTGTACTTTAGTGTACATATATATTTCTGCGCAAATTGTGTATGTGTTCAGTTCAATGATGTCTTTCTATCACGTCATTTACACCGACTGACGTCAAATTACCCATAAATTAAAAATCATACGACGTGTGAATATGATGATTGGAACAGCTAAACAAATCATAATGTTGGCGGTCAGCTGTCATACATTATATGCATATTTACAATATGTGCGTTCTCCTAGTGTTGGAAGAACGTCATATTAGAATATCACTTCATTGTTTTTGTAAACAAGTATAAAACTATGAATTAGCTTCATTTGTGGAGGGGATATTTTCAATGTCAGTATCTATTTTATGAATTTAAAACAATACACAAACATTGAAAATTTGGAATATCAAATTGACATTTTAATTCCAAATGTAAAAGAGATCGTTTGATGCCGTATATTTTATTTTATTTGCATGAATTGTTTTATTCATAAATCAGGCCTTTAGTTTTATCTGTTGGAATTGCTTTACATTTGCCATTCCCTAGTCTTTTATAGTTTATTAAGCGGTATGGATTTTGTTAATTGTTAATGTCAATGTCATTTGGCCTCTGGTGGATAGTGTTTACATTGACAATTACACGAGAGCTTCCTATGTCTAATGCTTAGTATTATGGTAATATCAGAAGCTTTGAACACAGAAAGTAGGAAAATAGAATTATGTCTAATAACCTAATAGCATACTTTTAGATATATCAAAAGAAATTAAAGAATATATGATATAATGAAATACTTAAAAACATTACATTCACTAGATCCAGCCCAGTGTTGATAAAATCAGGTTGAACAGTTCGGTCGTTGACCTTGACCTTGACATGTACTATTTTATTTGGGTAACAAATCGTTATATTCATTTAGTTGTGAGTTATGAATAGATAAACATTATCGCAGATTTTCCTAAAATATATACTAAAAATTGACATTACATTTGTAAATGAAGCTTTTTAGCTCCTTTGTGGTCTGTGTGCTCAGATGTAAATAAACTCATTAAATATATCAGGATTGAAATTTTGTATTTATGTCAAACGCGCGTTTCATCTACAAAAGACATTTCTTAAAGTTTTGTCAAATACAGCTAAGGTCATCTACTCTTGAGGTAGAAAAGCCTTTGTGTTTCAAAAGTTCTAAGTTGTGCAAACAGTATATTCATAGTAACGTGCCACAAAACCAGGTTCAACCCACATGTCAAGAAAATGGCAGTTGGTATTTTATAGTTCGGTTCTCTGTGTGTTGTATTGTCGTTTGTTTTTGTTCTCTTCATTGTTTATGTTAATGTTGTTCAGTTGTTTTTCTCTTATATCTGATGCGTTTATCGGTTTTAATTTGTTTTCTCTCAATTGATTTATGACTTTCGAACAGCAGTATACTACTGTTGCCTTTATTGAATAACTACTCATGTTCTACATAATACAAATGCATAATTTTCACTTCGACGTAGACCAAATATGTTTTTTTATATGTAGTTATATTCACAATTTTTTTACATTATGATTTTGTAGGTTCTACGAAGGATTCAAACCTAGTGTTGTTGTTTGTGATCCGGAATTGTCAAGGCTAATTCTGGTGAAACACTTTGAAAAGTTTCATATAAGACCAGTATGTATTTTATAACAATATGTAATTGGCCGTTTCAGAATATAATGCATCCTGAGTAACTTTATTGTTCGTACCCCAAAATGAAAAAAAATAACGTCACGTCATCCGGTAAATTTCCATTGATTATGACATTTTTAACCACTCAGAACATTATGGTCTACACTTTTGAAAGTATTACCCAGGATTCATTAGAAATTGGATATCAATATTAACTATAACCACACAGCAGAACAACGACACCAAAAATAAACTTTCCTTGATCAGAATTCAAATATTAGAAAAACAATGATCGAAGTTTACAACTTTTGAAATTTATACAACCGCAAATGCTTATTAAATTTATTTCAACAAGAGCGGTCTGCCGACAAAGTTCATATACATATTCCGAGTGCAGTCAAATGGATTAATCGGTTTATAAGTTAAACAAATACCGTGAATATGATTAGAAACTTATTCCATTCAGTTCGATCAATATGGTCGATTTAATAATGAAAAACAAAATTTGAATTTTTGTCTTTCAAATACATGGTTAACATAACTGAGGAAAAGAGTTTAATCAGTTTACTCTTCCATATACCCCAAAGTTACATACATATTACTATATGTGTCAACTGAATTAACAATAATTCATATTACCGAATTGTAAATAAAAAACAAGCTTTCTAAAGGATAAAACCAAAAGGAGAATTATTTACAATGTAATGAAGAAACAATTAATAAGGCTACTAAAATAACTTCCTTTCCGCCTACATCCACAACCCTAATTTAAGAAGGATATCATAATGCATAGTATGCACAGTATATCTTAGCTTTTGTGCTAAAGCTGTAGTCCATTACGTTACAATCTACCCCATGTTTATTTCTTTAAACTCATTACCTATTATCAAAACCTATTGATCTACCAAAGCATCTTTAGTTATTATCCTTGGTTTGATTACGTGCAGCTTACTCGTAAAATCTAATAATAGAAATCTGCATTTGTTTTTACCTTATCTCAAGTATAATTATCTATCTTTCAATATAAAAATTATAAATTTACTAACTCTGAGCGATTTGATTTGAATGTATCATGCAAAATAGCCTTTGCCAGTATCTTAAAAAAGAAATTGTAAATAGATTGAGGAAACATCCAATGCACCAAACCAGCTCAAAGAAACGCTAATTGTTTATCTATTATCTCATAGTTTCTAATTATGGCTGGACTAAATCGGAACTTTTATGTCTTAAAATACCAACAATATTTGTGTAACATCTGAAGAAAAACAAATAAACTACCTTTCTTAGTTTAAACATAATATGTATATTGGGTAATATTTGATGCCGAAATAAAAAAAAAGTACGAAAACTCAATCCTTAAATATCTTAAGTAATACACCAATAAATACGATTGCTTAACTTGTCAATATTTCCTTATCATGTAAAATATCCAAACCCATGACTTGTGAATCTTGGTATGCCCTTAGGAAATCGTATGATTCTTTTTCCTGAAAATGAAACCTATCAAATATAGCGCATTCAACGCCATTTTTTATCTACTTTCAACCGAAACGTCTCAAAATGGTCTCAATTCTTATATTATCAAACCCCAGGATTCATTGATTGTTCTAGACTAACTGTTAACATTGCAGGTTTATAAAACGAGGCTGAATCTAAATTCATTTTATACAGAAGTTAGATGTCTGTAATTATTATCAATGAAACAAAACCTTCATTTAGCCTTACAGTTTAATGAAAATCTTCAAGAAATGTTGTAAACTAAAAACGAGTATTCAAAGAAATACAATAAAGGCATTTATTGTAACAGATTAAGTTCCGCCCTACTTAAAACGCACGAGAGTGCTTACTTATGTTGATTGGTAGATGTTGATGTTTACGTCACGTGTCATTTTGTTATTTTGTCATGTGATAAGGGATTTTCCGATTTGAATTTGCCTTGGAGTTCGGTATTTTTATTATTTGACTTTTTGATAATATCTGTACTCGATCATAAAATACTTATACTGCTATAGCTTTCCGACTTTTATGACATTTGTACAATTTTAATGTCAATTATTTTTAAAATCCTGATAACTAAAAAGAATAATTAAAAATAGACAATTCGGAATATTTTAACAGAAAAAACCAGTATGGTTAATTTCGAGTTTCTACCTAAATTGTGTGTTCCTTTATTCAGTTTTGAACTTCACATTAGCATTGATTAACCCATGTATAACCTATGAATACAATACATTTCCCATTTCCATTCTCAGTGGTGTACTTACAGACATGTATGACATATGATTGTACTGCAAATTTACATATATATATGGGGTATGAGTGCCAATGAGACAAATCTCCGTCCAATTCCCAATTTGTAAAAGTAAAACATTATTTGTCAATAAATATAAGACATATCATTGCAACACCTATTTACATTACAAGTGTGAAATATCTATTTTACAGATGACAACGGATATCATCCATTTGTTATAATCGTCGTCCTGTCCTTCTTCCTAGTTCTAAATTTACAGATATATAATTTTTGTTCCATTTTAACAGATATATAATCCCTTCCTATATTATCCCGATGAATATAGTTTATTAAATGAACACGGAACTAGATGGAAAACACAGAGGAAAGCAGTAGTAGCTGCATTTAATTCATTGCCAATACATAATGTGAGTCATTTTATATTTTAAGCATGAGAAGAATAAATTGATGTTTCCGGACGTAACAAAAACAACACCTTAGGTAAAACAAAAGTCCTTACTAGAGGGAAAACACAAAAATATTATGGCCAAAGACCATCGAAAGAAATATACATACAAAACAAACGTCGCTATTATACACAAAAGAGTCTTCAGACATAAAACAGAAAGCTGAATACTGACCAAAATGAACCGCTATAAAACGAAATAAATATCAGGCCTTATAAGACTAATTCGAAACATGTATTATACTTATTATTGTATTTTGTCATGCAAAGAGGATAAAACATCCACAATCTATGGGTTCTTGGATGGGTTGCAACTCTTGTGCTTATAGTACATTTGTAATCGGAGACAATGATCCCATGACCATTTGACGTAAAGACATACCAAATTACGTTTCTGTTCAGCCAATACAATTATTCATTTAAAGCCGATTTTTGGAAGTATCGCTATCCATACATGGCATATTTAGAATCTTATACCATAAAACGGTCTTTGGAATTTTGTTAATTCTTTACATATTCTTTCCTACCATAATATGTATATTCCTTATGACGTGATTGTGTGCAGCATTGACTAGCTTACTTCTTAAATATTGTAAGATTAAATTATTGGACAGACGTTCCGAAATTTACGGACGCCATAGTTGACCCTGATGCAATATCCGTTGCACAGCTGATAGTTGATAGGGTTCAAATGGCTTTCCCCCCGAATGTAACCTACCGGATAAGACTTATTATCGTGTTTGTACTCAAATGAGTAACACGACGCTTGTCACATTTGGAGCAGGACCTTTCTACCAGTCAGGAGCACCTGAGATCAGCTCCAGTTTTTGATCAGATTGTTATTTATAAGTCTTTGTGTTTCTTGAGTTTTGTGCACTATTTGTTATCTTTTTGTCTTTTCCTTTTTAGCCCTATGGTGCCAGTTTATTTTCAATTTATGAGATTGAATGTTCCTTTTATATCTTTCGTTTCTCCTTTATTGTTACTATATTTAAATAAAAATACTATTCAATGCTGCACACAATCGAGTGCACGTATAATTTTCAAATTTGTGTAAAGTGAAAGAAAATAGTACAGTTATTTTATTTTACCATTACTTTGTTCAAATAGGTCTCAGAACGATTGTGCAAGACAACAGCAGAATTCACAGATATATTGTCTGATGCTGCATTCAAGTTTACAGACGGATTCGACATTGGAAGGTACTTATCGTGTATCAAAAGAAGCCCCGCCTCCCCACTGACCTAAAATGGAATATACCGGTCTCCACGCGGACTCGTTTAACCAATAATATTCCTAAAGATGTAAAGAAGATAAATGGATTTACTCAGTCGATGCAACCAGTTTTGGTTAATAACTTGATTAGTGTCTTCTTAATAAATTTACGATATGTGAATGCAAGAGAAGTATTGTCGAGTTGATTCATTTTTTCATTTACACATTATTCTGTCTTCTTTCTCCCTAAATTGTTGAGAAATTAAAACTTATAGGATTTGTTTATAGCATGCATTACAAGCACAACAGCTTCTGCACAACATTTTTAGAAATACAGAACTTCGTAATTACTCCTGTTGACTTCCGTATATTTTGAACTGCCATTGATTAGTCGTATGTATTCAGTGTACAAACAAAACCACAATAGGTCAAACAAAGTCTTAAGTGTTTTAACCACTTTACATCAATTAAGATTATTATACCTGTACGGGGGAAAATCTTTTAAATTATATGTCTACAGAAAAAAAAATTAAATTGGTCACCCAAAAGACATTGATTTTGACCAATAAGTCTATGCCTTTTTTAATACAAGTTTTATATCAGCTCATAGACATATATTTGCCAGGTGATTCTGACATCATCAAACCTTGGTTTTTCATGATTTACTCCTCAACACGGATTTAGAATTAGGCTATATAGAATTTATTTAAATATCAAGTATTTATAATTACAGTCTTGACAACAGGTTTCGTCTACATAAGTCACATTAAAGACTTTCGAATCCAAAAAGTTAAAAGGCCAAATATGGATCACAGAGAAAGAGCATCAAAAAACTTAAATCCTGAATGATTTTGCCAAATACAGTCATGGTCATCTATTTTTTAGAATAGGAAGTATGGACTAGATATGAAGTTTAATTATTAATCGATCGTCTGTATCCATGATTGTCTTTTCCCTTGTCACGTTGGGCAATAGTAGTTTAGTTTTCATTTTTCATTCCAGATTTGTTGACTGATAAACCCTTGACGATTATTAAACGTGTTGTTTTCTTTCTTTTTTTTGCAATTGCAGCATTTAATTACAATACAAATCTTGACCCTAAAATCTCAAAAAGGTTTTGCTAAATACAGCCATTGTCATCTATTCCTACCATAGGAAGAATTTATATAAATTCAATTGTTTATTGTCTGTATGTATGACTGTCTTTTCCGTTGTCTCGTTTTGGCAAATGTAGTGTTGTTTTAATTTTTCATTCCAGGATCGTCGACCGGTACACCCTTGACGCTTTTGCCAATGCAGCATTTGATTACAAAGTAAATAGTATGAGAGATGAAAATGCTACATTGTATCAGTTTATGAAAGTTTTTAACGAGTCATCCTCGGCAGATAATCCAGTGGCAGGACTTGCAAGTAAATATAATAACAGAAAATAGGCACTGCATGATTTGAGAGTATATCACTTGTTTGCAATTAAGAAATGAGGATGTAATTGAGACACGATATCTGAATTGGAAGATTTATATTTTTTCTGTTGCTATTACTGGATAAAAACAAAAGAAAACACGTTATAAGTTTTATGCATTCAAAGCATTTTTCTTTATTACCATTCATCAGGAACGCTCAACTCCGAATATTTAAAATCCCATTATGTATAAGGACCGAAAACGTAGAACTAGTAATCAATAAGACATACACAAGCAAAATATATCTATACAAGAATCGACAAAGGTACTTAGAAGCGCAACAATCTCCGTTGATTAATCCACAACGGTTTTCTAGGAATCAGATGTAAGAGGGATAATTACACATGTCATACGATCTACATTGAAGCAGTAAAAAATAAAAAGTTATATAACGTCAGGTTTTTTTTAATATGCACATGGTTAAATGCATGATTAAATCAAACATCTTTATTCGTTGCACTACACGTGCGCAGTCAAACTTTCATATGCTGTACATTATAAAAAATGGTTAATTTCTAAAACATGAAAAATTGTTGCGAACATAACCAACATTTGTCGACTTCAAAATTTAAAAAAAGTAAAAAATATATCTTAAGTAACTTTGTAAATATAAAATAATGTTTTTGTTGTATATTCCCAGGAGTTTATGATTCATTAGTACCATTTCTACAGTTATTTGATACAAAGCATAAGAGTACACATATACAACATATTAATGAACTAAGAGAGCTAATCGAGAAAAGACAGAAACAGGTATATCATATTTACTTAAACTAAAATAAAATTGTATTATTTTCATTTCTATATACTAAATAATTATTTAAATAGAAGAAAGCTTTTAAAATCAATGTTATGCTAATACGAATAAATGCAAATACTGTTTTCTGTGACAAGACAACAAAAATGATTTTGTTCAGATCCTTATCTACATTAAGTAATACGAGTTCACTGACTATACAATACAAAACGCCAAAAACATACCGATTAGAACACGTGTAACATAGAACAGCAGTTTATACATTGCTGATTGTACCTCAGGCAGAGATTACCCAAGCTGGATTTGGCAAAACGTTTAGGAATTTTGGTCCACAATGCTCTTCAACTTCGTACTTTATTTGGCCTTTTTAACTTTTTTGGATTCGAGCGTCACTGATGAGTCTTTTGAAGACGAAACGCGCGTCTGGCGTATATACAAAATTCAGTCTTGGTATCTATGATGAGCTTATTTGCATGTTAAAGATTGCTTTAAAAACTTCAACAATAAGCCTGTGAGCTACACCCTATATTTATATCAATTCAAATCACCCAATAATTTATCATTAGAAAAATAGGAACTATCAGGAGAATATCGTATATCATAATTTAACAAGAACAAATAAAGTAGGAACAGCAAACTTGTCATTTACATGTTCTTCTTAAGAATATGTCTGTATAAAGTCAAAAATATGAAAGTTGTTGTTCATTCGTTGGTGTGTTTAAGCTTTCAATTTTGCAATTTGAATCAGGACTGTTCGTTTTGAATTTTCCTCGGAGTTAAGTATTTTCGTTATTTCACTTATATTTCAAAACCCTCATTTCGTTTATCAAAGGGTCAACAACCAGTCATTGACAATGTGATAGACTATCTACTCTTTACTAAGATAACAGATAGCAATGATAAGAACCAGCAGCGACATTTAACAGTGGAAGAAATCGTTGCTCATTTGAATAGTATAACTGGTGGAGGATTTGGAACAACGAATGCTGCTCTGTCATTTGTACTTCATCAATTAACAGTGAATCAAGATGTTCAAGAAAAATTATTTCAAGAGATAAAACACAATTGTGGTTTATTTGTAAGTACTGAAATTATATAGACCAAACAATAAAATCGGTGTGACTTTTACTTTCGTAACACAAGCTCAATGAAAAACAAACGTTCATTCAAAAGTTTTTATTTTGTTTCAGAAAAAAATATAAAACTAAGAAACTTTTGTACATTTTTTATGTGACTTTTTCTGGTGAAGTTTTATAAGTAGCGTTCAATCTTAAACATTTAAAAATGAAAAGATATGTGAATTCTTGAATACGTTAGAAGCTCAAACGGGGGTTAAGTAGTTTAGGCAAATCTCCGTTAGGTTTCAAATTTACAATTTTTTTCAAAGTATACTAAAATGATTGTTAAAAATTAAGGAAAATATAATACGCCAGAAGGAAGTAATATAAAAAGCAAAACAAATAGAAACAAGAATGTGTCCTCAGTACACGAATGCCCCACTCGCACTATTATTTTCTATGTTCAGTGGACCGTGAAATTGGGGTAAAATCTCTAATTTGGCATTAAAATTAGAAAGATCATATCATAGGGAACATGTGTACCAAGTTTGAAGTCGATTGGACTTCAACTTCATCAAAAACTACCTCGACCAAAAACTTTAACCTGAAGCGGGACAGACGGACGAACGGACGAACGGACAAACGAACGGAAATAAATTTAAAAAGTTGACCAATTTAAATTGAAGGATTTTATGAACGTCAACAATAACAATCATACCATTGCCTAAATGTGTAAGTACATCGTGATCGTGGATTTCCTTTGAACACAAATGACTTCTAGATGTGCTTTAATATGTTATAACAGAAAATGATAAAACGAATACTGATATTACGAAAGTGTAAATAAAAATTATTTACATATTTATCTGAATGGCACTGCTCCCCAAATAATACAAAAACTTTAAATTTGATTTTCACTTAATCAGAAAAGACTTCAAAATTAAACACAAACAGATATACCCCTTTTCAAAAGCATGAATGATGACTTTCTGATTCAATTTTATCCGATTTATATTTAACATTAAGTTACCTTGTCTTCAAACAAGTCTACCAACTTTGCATTATGACCAGATATCTTAATCATTTGTATAGATTAATTAAATATTTTAGGATAACCCAGACGTGGATAGTATTCATCAAATGAAATATTTAGACAATGTGATAAACGAAACTCTGAGAATATTACCTTGTGCACCAGGGTATGTATTTTATTAGAATAAATTCATATACATATAGTGAAGAAAAAACGGGAAATTGATATATAAGTTCTGTGGAATCACAATATCAATCTATATAGATTCGTGAATGCCTTGATAATGATTGTTTCCTTTTTTTCGTGTTTAAGTAGGATTTTATATATGATTAACGAACATATTGAAAACAGATATCTCGCGATAAAGAGTGTATTTGATAACCTATATACTTCTTCGAACAGTTGACTTCTTTAAACATAACAAATCATTCAAAATGAGTTTGCTAATGTTTTTTTTTTTTTTTTTTGATTTTTGTATTTTAATGGTGATTTTTTTTGTGACTTGTATGTTTTTTACGGAATATATTTGAATTTTTATAGACTTTTAAGCTTTTTAGTGTCTCATAAGTCGTTGTAATGGCTGGATATTGATTGTTTTATGTGTATATATTTATATAATGTTGCTTATATTTATGTCAATCAATATGTGACACTTTAATAAACTATTTACTTACTTACTTACTGTACCCAGCTGGTCAAAATAATATCTTACAAAATATAAAATAATATACCACTATCAAATTTCTAAGTTCAACAGCTTATCAATAGTATTTTTTCAATTGATATACATTCAGAAATTATATTGGTTGAAAGAAGAATCGTTTGATTGTGTCATGTGTCTTCAATTAGAATAAGAGTAACACAGGATTGTCGAATCATTATCTCCGCCCACTTTATATCCTGGTACCTTTGATACCTAATTATACATCAACACTTTGTATATGCATTGTGCTTCATGCATACACTTGACATTATAAATCACATAATAAAATTGAGAATGGAAATGGGGAATGTGTCAAAGAGACAACAACCCGACCAAATAAAAAACAACAGCAGAGGGTCATCAACAGGTCTTCAATGTAGCGAGAAATTCCCGCACCCGGAGGCGTCCCTCAGCTGGCCCCTAAACAAATATATACTAGTCCAGTGATAATGAACGCCATACTAATTTCCAAATTGTACACAAGAAACTAAAATTAAAATAATACAAGTCTAACAAAGGCCAGAGGCTCCTGACTTGGGACAGGCGCAAAAATGCGGCGGGGTTAAACATGTTTGTGAGATCTCAACCCTCCCCCTATACCTCCAACCAATGTAGTAAAGTAAACGCATAACAATACGCACATTAAAATTCAGTTCAAGAGAAATCCGAGTCTGATGTCAGAAGATGTAACCAAAGAAAATAAACAAAATGACAATAATACATAAATAACAACAGACTACTAGCAGTTAACTGACATGCCAGCTCCATACTTCAATTAAACTGACTGAAAGATTATGATTTCATCATATGAACATCAGGCACAATCCTTCCCGTTAGGGGTTTAGTATCATACCATCATAACATATATGAGAAGAACATAACCCGTGTCATGCCAACAACTGTTTTTAGAATAAATGTGTTTAGTTCCGATGCAAAGACCTTATCAGTGACTCAATATTAACGCCAAAATATGCAATCTTTAATGACTTGACAACAGTATCGTAATTATATCCCTTCTTAATAAGTCTATTCAAAGGTTTTGTAAGTTTCTGAGGTGAATACTGACACCTTTGTGCTTTATAAAGAATATTACCATAAAAAATTGGATGTGAAATACCTGAACGTATTAGAAGTCTGCATGTTGAGCTATATTTACGAATGATGTCTTTATACCGATGATAAAATTTAGTAAATGTTTTGACTAGTTTGTGATATCGAAAACCCTGGTGTAATAATTTTTCAGTAATACATAAATTTCTCTCGTTAAAATCTAAAACATTGTTACATACACGAGCGAATCGTACAAGTTGAGATATAAAAACACCGTAAGATGGTGACAAGGGAACGTCACCATCTAAAAACGGATAATTAACGATAGGAAATGAAAAATCATCCCTTTTATCATAAATTTTAGTATTCAGCTTTCCATTAGTGATATAGATATCAAGATCGAGAAAAGGGCAGTGGTCATTGTTAGTATTAGCTTTATTTAAAGTAAGTTCAACAGGATAAATTTCATTAATATACATACTGAAGTCGTCATTATTGAGAGCCAAAATATCATCCAAATATCTAAAAGTATTATTAAATTTGTTTATCATATAATGTTAATCAAAATTAATTAACTGACATTATAAATCATACACAAAGAAACATTATATAATTCTATAATAATTATCAATGTTTATTCATTTACAATGCACCTCCGGGTGCGGGAATTTCTCGCTACATTGAAGACCTGTTGGTGACCCTCTGCTGTTGTTTTTTAATTGGTCGGGTTGTTGTCTCTTTGACACATTCCCCATTTCCATTCTCAATTTTACATAATCGTTGAAAAATTTATCTTTAATCCACAAGTTATAAAATGCGTCATGTATAGGCTTGACAACTTGTTTTGCAGGGTGGCAAGAACGTGTACAGAAGATTGTACGGTCAATGGAGTGGAATTCCGAAAGGGGATGGTATTAAGAATAATGTTATGTCCGTTGTATGCTGACGACACAATCTATCCTTCACCAGAACAGTTTAAACCAGAGAGGTAAACATCTGTGGCTTTACTAACATAATTTAACGGTACCAATTTTCCTGTACCATATACGCATTTCGACAATACATGTCTTTTCAGTGATGCTTGTGGCCAAAATATTTGAATTCCAAAGCTTATATATGCTGTACTATTTTCATAAACCACCAATACCTTTGTTTTTCATTTACAAGAACTCCTTTTGCATGGATCAATATTAATCATAAAGTCTCAACAATAATTCCTGGATCTTGACACAACAGCTCATTATTATAGTAAATACCATAATACTAAGAGAGGATTACCAGAATGTGCAATATATATAGACATCCAGGTCATGTACACTTTATCATATATCTGAAATAAAAATGTGTTTCGTTCTTTTGTAGTAAGATAAAGCTTGAGTAACCGTGACTCAAAGCAACTGCGACTGATAATGACAGATTTTTACTAATTGTATAGCCCATATAATTTTTAAAGATTGATATATATTTGCATATTCAATCAGATATGTGTATCTTATCATAAACGATATGCTTTCTTTTTAAGATTCGATGACGAAGAAAAGAACTTGCGCCATCCGAACAGTTTCCTACCGTTCGGACAAGGACCACGGATATGTCCTGGTTACAGAATAGCTTTAATACTGATGAAAATTGCTATTGTTTTTATAATTAGGCAGTTTGTATTGAAACCATGTGAAAAAACTAAGGTAAAACATGTTTATTTTTATTAACAGATTCATTTGTGGCAAAATTGACAAATATGTTAATTATACAAATATATTTTTTTCAATATTGGTCCAAATATTTTCACTAGACTTCGACAGAAAACCAAAATTATGTTTTACACGAATAGCCTAACCAACGACTTCATACAGACAAAAACAAAATACACCAACACAAGACCATTAGACATACATTTTATAGAAAATGACAAAGCTTTTACTCTGATCACTTTAACAAACCAATTGTGAATACAGTGAAGACAATTGTGTCAATAGACGTAGTAAAGTCCTTCACGACGGGGTATATTGACATTTATGAAGTACCATACTCATGCAAAAAGTAAAATCACAAAATAATGAACTCCGATGAGAATTCAAATTGGAAAGTCCATAATTATCAAATGGCGACACCAAAAGCTCAAACACACCAAACAAATGGAAAACAACTGTCATATTTCGGACTTGTTACAGACATTTTTTCTGCAGTATATTTATTTCATTTTTTTTTTCATTTTTTTATAATGCAATAAAACAAATGTTTTAAATTTCAGGACCCGTTACCAACAGCACTGCGACCAATGCTTGTTCCAAGAGATGGTGTTTATGTCAAATTGCAACTCCGAAACAATAATATGTTGTCAACTTGAATTGTACTAGCTTCAACATAATGTGAAGAAAACAACAATCAATATAATTGTTCAATCCCTTTGAACCTAGTCAGTTATATATCGCACTGTGTTTACCTCATTGTGCATCCGATGATCAACACAAACTAAACAACAAAACAAACAAATGTTAACCTAATAAGGTAAACACAATTAGATCACAATTCTGCTACAGTTTCGAAAGTAGTTCAAGTGAATTACTAAAATTTGTATGAAACTGTCGAATTCATGTGAAGCATAATCATTATATTTTAACTGTGCAGTTGTTTTAATGTGATAAACAATATACTTTTTGAGATTATTTATAAATTATTCAATGCATGGCCTAACCAATCCATTTTACATAGTGCCTAACCTGTATATCATTCAAAATCAATTTTTCATCATAACCAATAAAATACTCTTTTAACGTAATAACACATTATATGATTTAATATGTCCTCACAAATATTGCAGTGTAAAGTATGGAGCCATCTAAAGGTGTTTTCCCGCTTTTTTCGTGATTAAGAAAAAAATCACGAAAAAGTAATATCACATAAATCCAATCTTAAAGGAGGACAAAAATCAGAAAAATTGAAAACGCGAATACATTTGCTATTTTTCAACCCCTAAAAAATAAACTTTTTTATAGTAAAAACTGAAGTTGGAAATTATATATCATATATTTTTTTTGAACGATTTTGAAGTGAATTATTAAAGAAACTGTCCTTGGTACTCCTTAGTAAATGTTCATGTATGTCCATCGAAGGGTTTTCATATACATAAAACGTCTTTGGCTAGTATTTAAACGTGTGCTTTCTCACCAATCACACAGAGTACATGTCTTTTTAACCAAAATTTTTTAAACGTTGTTTGGCGTTTGTTGTTGTTTTCTAAACGCTGCAAAAGTAGAAACACATATATCGTTTAATCAGTGTTTACTAACCCTGTTTGAACTTTCAATAATGCATGCACATTTTGTTGGTAAACAGAAATTTTGACAAACGTAGAAACAAATACATCGTTTAATCAGTATGAAATTCAAATAAATTGTAGCGTTTTTACTAACAAACGATGAAAGACAAACTGTAAACGCATTTCTAGCGAGTGCATAGTTTGTCAAAGTTTACGTAAAGTTTGCAGAAGTATGTTAGAAACAAATGATAAAAACATTTGCGCACTTAGCCGTTTGCATCGTTTGTGTTAGAAAGAAATGCACTCTTAGAGTTATTCATGCGATATGTGTAATCTTAGTAAATCGGATCTTGAAGGGCTTTTGATATGTAATTGTGATTCCAATGATTAAGTGTATTTCAAAATTTCCGCGTAGATCGATTGACAAGAGAGCAAATACCGCCTCTCATAAACAACGTTTAGATCAGATGAAATAAACTCTTCTTTTAATATCACTTTTAATCCAATATTAGAAGCTTATTTCCTGTCGATATACTTTTAAAAAAGGTAAGTTATAAGAGTTCAGAGAAAGGAAAAAAAAGCATTGTGCACACACGAACATTATAAAGTATTATTTTGACTACCTGGATTAGTATATGTATATTTATTATCCTAATCATGTAATGTGGTATGAGTTTGATTGGCAATTCGCCTTTTAAGAATCTAGAGGACTATGGGTAATCTCATTAGTCGTACACCAAAATGAAAATAACGTTACGTCATTGGTTGAATTTCTATTGTTGATCACGTATTAAACCAATCACAACGTGTTGGTGTACGCTTTTACATTTTTACAATTATGCTTCACTTTATATTTTTAAAGTAATATCTATTCTGATATACCTTTCATCTGGCAACAATAAATGACGATATTATAGAAACCGTGTAAAATTTATGCATGTCAATTCTTTTTGTTATAGAAAATATGTGATCTAAGATTATTTGTATTAATGATATCTGTTTTCTTCTTGCTATTATTTCTTCTCTTGTTTTGCGGTTATTTTTTTTTTCGTTCTGTTATTCTTTATGTTTTCGCCATAACATATGTTGATGAAATACATGTACATTTATTTCTTGAAGAGTCGAGAGAAGGAAGTGCAGATTTGTTATGTTACGTTTATAACATTTAATTGTTGTTTATTAAAAAATCAAATATTTAAACTTTTCATCAGTTTGTTTTGTACTTACGGAACGACTATTTGTTACGTTTAAATGCATTTGTATAGTCGATTTCTGAGTGATCTTTCTTTCTACACAATATCGTAAAAATACATACAAAACAAATTAGCTGCATTTAACGAGAATGACAGCATTTTGCTGTCGGTTTGCTGTCATATCGCCTTTAATCTGTATATATACTATAGGTAGGTCAAACATATAATCCAACACATTGTAAAATTGTACTTCAACGTATTTGTCTAAAGAGCTTTTCCGGTTTCACAGTCATCACGAACGCTTTAAGAGGAATATTGAGAAGCTATTGTTGTGTCAGAACCGAAACAGTTGAAACGCTTTACAACATACCATGACATAAATAATATCATCAGAATACACCTCATGTCATCTTTCCTTAAAGGAGTTTAAACATAATTTCTTAATAACTCATAACTTTAGACAATAGAACCTTTTAAAGATTATATGGGTACTGTATGATCACGGGTATGATATTTGATTTAAAAGAAAAACAATCGTATTTCATAAAATATTTAGACTGTTGTTCCGGAATAAGATCTACGCAAGTAAGTTACCACTATAACAGATATATGAAGATGTGGTATGAGTCCCAATGAAATGGCTAGTATAAACCATTCAAACAGGAAACCAATGGTCTGATATATATATAAAAAAAACGAGAACACTTAGGAAGAACAACAACAAACGACAACCACTGAACATCAGGTTCCTGACTTTTGACATGTGCAAACAAATACAACAGCTTTAAACGTTTGTAATCGGCGACCACCATCATCCTCACCTGAAACAATAGTGTAGCATCACATCATATAAAGACAAACGTGTGCTCTTCCAAAATAAAAATGATAAAAAAGGTACAAACGAAAAGCATGGGGAGGATTTCGTGTCTAATTGCATTTATTCAAACATCTTTTACCTAAACCTTAAAGTAACATCGACCACGTTTCTCTACTTATGGTAAATACATCAAAGACAGTAATTTCTAAAATAGTTTGTGATATAGTTTCTTATTGTGTCTCCGAATTACCTAAGATCTGCTCCAATTAATCCTTTGACATCAAACAATAATCACTTTTTAATTGTGACGTCAAATTTGTTTAATTGATGTCAAAATTTATGGGAACTTGAGTATACGTAATATCAGATTAATTTAAAAACGTCTATTCTTTATTCTGGTCATTGCAAAGCATACTACATCTGTTATACAGTTAACAGCTCCTCTCGGAAGCGCAAGCCATATTTGTTTTATATAGTGAGTTTTAATTTTGTTTGATTAACATACTAACTTCATGGGGGCAATAAAACATATTTCAGGCGACTGTCATACAAGTGAGAGGTAAAACTAGCTATAAAAGATTAATTCACAATTGTCTATATAAGCAAATGCCTGTACCAAGTCAGGAATATGACTGTTTCCTTCCATTCGTTTGATGCGTTTGAGCTTTTGATTTTGCCATTTTACTCTGCAATTTCCGTTTTTAATATATCTCACATTTCGGTGTTTTTGTATATTTACTTTTTACACTTATTGGAATTACAATTTCTGTTAAATATAAAGGACATATTAGCATAAACAAACTAGAAAATGTAAACTATACTCAAACACCAATAATCATTGCTTCATGCAGATTTGAATGTGGCAGAGTACGTGCTACCTTTAAAATCGATCAACTTCAAAGTACAAAATATTCTAAATCAATGTAATTTTGTTTGAGAATATAAGTTAAAGTTCAACATACATTAAGATATGATTGTAATTTATACATTTTTGTTAAAATTGTCAAACTGGTCGGAATATTAACTGATCATTAATTTCAATCTTATGTTTTGGAGATGCCAGACGTCCATATAAGACTCATCAGCCCACCTTAGAATAGAACAGTTTGAATTCTAAATCATGCACGTGTAGAAGATCTTTAACCATAGAAAACTCCGATCGAGTAATTGTGTCAGATACATTCACTGCAATCTATGTTTGGGGAAGAAAACCCTTAGTGTTATGAATAATACATCATTTATAAGAGTAAATGGAAAAATGAAAATATCATTTATATTTTATGTAAACACAAAAGAACTGACTACGTCACCGATGTTAAAATGCTTTAAGAAATGAATTAGAAGTCCAATAAACTATATCCCCGATTAGGCATAAAGTAATAGTCAATTACATTTTCAGAATGACATGTTTTTGTTGTTTTTGTCTACTTATAAGACAGGATTGGTAGTTCCATTATACACAACACAATAGAGTCATTTTTATTTTCACTTTATCAATATGACAAAAACGCTTAACAGCTTGTTCATTAATTCATTTGTATTACGATTATGAATGAAATTCTTGTTACTGTCATATTCATGAATGAAGCTACGCCTTTGTACAGGCATGATTTTATGAATGAAGAATTAAAAAGCTGATGCAGTTAAAGAAACAGATGTGTTTGTCGTAGAAGTACTTGTAGAACATGGGTTATTGATTGTCATGTACTGGTCAAGGTAGAAAAACATGTACTTTCCAAGGAACAGGCCTTTGGGTTGATTTCTGTAACAGTAAATAACATTACATTTGTATACAAGACAGATAATAAGATTGCTCGTGACATGATAGTTACATTGTAAATCTTGAAAGATCATGACATGTCTTTATAAAAATAACAAATGTGTATGAATATGGTTAATTTACTTTTCTGTTTACATATTGAAGGTTATTTATATACTTTTTTTTATTAATCATTTGTATGCCCATTGAGAAATTTCGATTTTACTCGAGATCATACTAGATGGTTTCATTGTGATTTTTCACATAATACATTTGTATTTGGTATTCGAGGCCCTTTAAGATTGTTATTAATTTGGGTGTACTTATAACGTCATATAGATTGCATTTAGAGGAAACGTTTGTCTAGCGTACTAAAATTTTATCATGAAAATTTACAACTATTACTTTTTCACAACGTTTTTAAAATATTTGGTATTGGAGACACTTTAGGGTTGTTGTCAATTGTGGTTAACTTTCATGACTCTGACCTACCGAATTAGACTATTTACCGGATTTGTAATCACATAAGCAACACGACGGGTGCCACATGTGGAGCAGGATCTGCTTACCCTTCCGGAGCACCTGAGATCACCCCTAGTTTTTGGTGGGGTTCGTCTTGTTTATTCTTTAGTTTTCTATGTTGTGTCATGTGTACTATTGTTTTTCTGTTTGTCTTTTTTATTTTTAGCCATGGCGTTGTCAGTTTATTTTAGATTTATGAGTTTGACTGTCCCTTTTGTATCTTTCGTCCCTCTCTTTTATAGTGTCATTGATTGATAGTACATTGTATTTAGATGAAACTTGTGTCTAAAGTACTAAATTTGAATGATGAAATTTTACAACTACTTCATGTACTATGTCGATGCTTCTGCTGGTGAAAGTTGTCTCATATCAATAGTACCATGATCAGTGTAAAATGCTAACACGTTATATCATTAACTTGGTCAAACATTCATTTTGGAATATGTCGTATTCAGTTCTTCTTGTTCAGGAATTGAGTCTTACGTTGTATAGAGACATTAAGAGTTTTAATTCAACGCGTTTGAAAATATGACGTGGTGACCATTTTAGCAATGCATGTTATTTTTGTCCATATAAAAACACATGAAAAATAAGGAGGTATCGTAGTATTGCCATACAGTAAGACAACTATCCACATGATCCACCAAAGTTTAAATGAAGTGGATGTATGCAATTATATACGATCGTATGGCCTTCGACAATCATATCGTATAGTTGACTATAAATAAACTACGAAATGAAACATTTGACATCCTAACATGCCTCCCATAGTTTAAATATAACAGGGATTAATTCATTTTGTTAAAAGTCGCCATTCCTTTGCAATTTTTCACTGAAAGTCGTTTGCTAGATTCACTCTTTTTGGAACTTTTGTAGGTCCTGAATAATAGAAAGCCAACGGAGTCAAAAATTTTAATTCGTTACTTATCAATTTGTAACTTGCAACTGTGTGATTTGTCAATTTGTATATTGATGATTTGTAACTTGTCGATTCGTTAAATGTCAATGTGTGAAATGTCATCGTTGTATTATGCTTACGATCATTATGACGACAGATGGCGCTCGGTTTCATCTTAGGTGTAAAAGCCTCCTGTAAGTATGTGCACCGCCATATGGAATATATACTGAAGTAATTTCTATCAATTATGTACACCACATACATATCAAGAAAAACAAATGGATAAATACATTTGCTTGTTTTACATTATATGGCATGTATACCAGGGAATCTGTTTTATATAGAGGTGACCTCAAATAAACATGTTTGTTTACTGAACTGGTCACCAAACCTGGGATTGGGTGTGTCAATTCCTTTATTAAGGTATATATCCATTGTCGCTGGAACGGGCTTCCTTATCAACTTCGCAAATATATTACTGTCACTTGGCAGGACATTTCTACTTAATATTTAACCGGGTCAAAATAAGACTAAATACATGAAATATAAGACGGTGCTTGAAAATTTATTCTTAAATTGTCCTGGGCCGCAAATTTTGGACTAAATGTACAATCTTTATTTATTTGGCTCCTAAATAATGAAAATTAAACATGTTTTATTATATCATATTTGTACTTTGCAAAACAAACTGAACTGGTCACCAAACCTGGGATGGGGTGTGTCAATTCCTTTATTAAGGTATATATCCATTGTCGCTGGAAAGGGCTTCCTTATCAACTTCGCAAATATATTACTGTCACTTGGCAGGACATTTCTACTTAATATTTAACCGGGTCAAAATAAGACTAAATACATGAAATATAAGACGGTGCTTGAAAATTTATTCTTAAATTGTCCTGGGCCGCAAATTTTGGACTAAATGTACAATCTTTATTTATTTGGCTCCTAAATAATGAAAATTAAACATGTTTTATTATATCATATTTGTACTTTGCAAAACAAACTGAATTACAAAAATATTCTAAATGAGTCACTTTGTTAATGTATACTATATGTTAAAACTGTATTGAGTATGCACTATTTTGTAATAACATCTAAAGGAACCAGAAAACTAAACGAGGACATAAAATGGACTACCTACCAATATTTCCAACGTAGCCAAGAAGGCAAATTAACAATAGGATAAGAAATTTGAGATATTGTCCATCGGAATGCAAGAAAACCGCATATATTTCAATGATCAGGTCAATAATGAGATATCATATGGTGAATAGTATGAGACCTGTACACACCTACAAACATCAATAAGCTTCAAAGAATACAGCAACAAACTGCGAGATTTATAACAGGAGACTACAAATCCAGAGAAGTTAGTTGCGTCTCAAACACGCTCAACAAACTGAAACAACAAGACATACAGACAAAACGCTCAAGCCAGAAGCTTATATTTCTATACAAGGTGATAGAGGTGCGGGGTTCTCAGTGCTATAGAACCTGACAATTAAAATAAAAAAAGCTCGTCCAAAATAAACACTGAATTTCTGCCAAGGGCCCAATAAAACAATTTAGAGTCAAGAAATGTTGTGGAAAAAAATGCAGATCAAAAACTACGCAAAGTGTTTTAGATATCAATGGGCAAAATACCACAATTTTCTAAGTCATTTTTCGTAAAAACAGTATTCGAATGGAACCACCTTGAATAAACTGTAGTGCGCACACCGAGCGTTGACAGCCGTTCAGAAACTGCTCTCGTCCATTGTCAATACATCTACGGTGCTCGCCTACATAAAATTGAGAATGGAAATTGGGAATGTGTTAAAGAGACAACAACCCGACTATATCTAGCACACAACAGCAGAATGCCACTAATTGGTCTTCAATGCAGCGAGAAACCCCCGCACTCGGAGGAGTCCTTTAACCGGCCCCTAAACAAATATGTATACTAGTTCAGTGAAAATGGACGTCATACTAAACTCCGAATCATACTCAAGAAACTAGAATTCAAAATCAAGACTAACAAAGGCCAGAGGCCCCTGACTTGGGACAGGCGCAAAAACTCGGTTAGGTTAAACATTGTTTTTTACATCTCTCATCCCCCTGATAAACCTTCTTTAAACCAAAGTGACGCCCTATCACTTTGACTTGTCAGGGAAAAGATCTCGCCATCTCGCTATCTGCAGGACAGAGGCAATTATCTACAATATGCTTACACGAATTTAATTTCTCCATGAGAATATATGGGGTTTGGCCCAGGGGTATGTCTTGGGTCATTTTAAGAATAAAATGGTAGCCTGGGATCCTGACTGTCTGCTCAACAGAAGAGACAGGTGGAAAACAACATGGTTTGGGAATTGGATATTAGGGTTATATTGTTACGAATTCATTGCACTTCGTTTTGGTGGATAGTGGTCCCATTGGCAATCACATGGCTTATTACCACATCTCCTAATATTTACTATTTATTAAGTGTATAAAAACATCACAATTGTTAAACATGTTAAATAACCTCCACGAATAACTGTAAAGTACGAATGTATTATTCTCTTTTAGAACGTGATATAATAGTATATTTACCAATTACCCATTTAATTACGTTATTTCACACTTTTATCACAATATGTTTCCTTTTGTCAACTGTAGACTAACTGTATGCGGACAAATGGACCCTTCCCACGCAAATGAAAAACAAGTTAGTAGATGCATAACAAGTTCCCGGCTTAGGGTTTGCATCCGTGTAACCAAGCCAAAGGCAGGTGACGGAATCAAGTTTAGGTGCGCTGTGATTGGATTTTAGGGTATTATACCATATATTGATTTATTCACTTATGAATAATGTGCATATGTACAACATATATAATCATTTTCATGAGAATTATTCAAAAATGCTTCCAATTTTTCATAAATTCTATCTAAAATGACGTTGTACATGGCATATCATAAACAGAATTCGTTGGAATATGGTCATGTTTTGACATCAATTTTGTCAACAGAATGAGCAGTGCAAATACCAAGCACAATGTAATCTATTATTTATGCATACAAATTCAGCGTTGTGTATATAAGATTATTCCTTTAGGATGAACAATAAATTTCAATGACAATGGCGAGATAGCCAAAATAGCATGTTTTAGGACTTATCATAGTTTACCTGGGATTGGGTATGAGGTGGATAGTCAAAATGTAGCGTGAATTAAGTATTTTTACTGAAAATTGAAAAGGGGGTACAGTTTTTTTTAAAGTCATGAAGGGATGAATTTGATCCCTTTTGAAACATTTCCTCAAGTATATTCTACATATAATATTTGTCAAAGGTAAGTGTTTGGCTTGTTAAAATTTAAAAGTATAAAAGAGGGATCACAATATTTTAAAATCTTTTTGAGAATGAGGGATCTCATTTTTTCTAATCTTTTTGAGGATGAGGGATTTGCATTATAAACAGTGAAACATTATAAGGGGATCACGAAAATATAATATATTTGATTGCAAATTGACTAGCCCCCTTCTCAGGTAAAAACTTATAAGTTCCTTATTTATGCGGAACGTGTTTAACCTTCTCGTATTCAACGTGTCCGGCATATATATTCTGCAGGGTAACATAAACGGACAGACATACAGAGATTTGGTGCCTTAACATATTGTAGTCCGTCATTTTAGTAATCCCCCACTTGCGTCAACATTGTCAAGACACTTGTACCTGAATGACAACGCTATACCACGCAGGGCAAGAATTTTAACCGAGTCCAAAGAGCTACCAGCCATTTACACTAATTTTTGGCCTTCCTTGACTCCATGCATGAACCCTATCAAACATGTCTGAGATGCCATTGTCGGAAATCTCAATCGCAGAGATTCACCTTTACAAAAGTTTGTCGATTTAAAAGTGGCATTTGTTGTTTAATGCAACAGATTTCCTCAACTAAAGTTTTGAAGGCTTGTACCGAGAAAGATAGGTCGTGTTATGAAACTGTACCGGAAATGAGGTTGTTACACATGCTATTGACTCAAATATTGACATTAAATTTGCCAAACATACCAAAGATTATGTGTAGAAAATTTTAATGGTATTGGGTGATTAATTGTTGTAAAAAAATAAAAACACAGTGAAACTTAAATTCCATTTCTTAATTGTGTAATTTACACTATTTCTATGAACGAAAAACCTATATGCATAGAACCTTCATAAGTGACCAAAATTATATTTGTGGTTTGTTTATGGTATACATTAGCAAAATTGCTATATGATTGTTTTCTATTTTTCGAGGAACAATTGATTTTTTAAATTTGAAAAAAAATCGATGCAATAAAAGTAGGTGGTGCTTAACTTTTGGCGGACTGTATATAAAATGGAAGTATTTATTTTCCAATGGGTAACATTACTAACATTTCAAAATTTCCCACTACATATAATAGTAATTAAACAACAAAATAGTTGAATTTTTACGCATATTCAAAAGATTACATTGATTTTGTACCGACAAAAGTCAATATACCTAACAGATGATGAGTATTACACTTTTAAGGTTAAAATACATTTAATATACAACAACCACAAGTGACTATTTTGACCATAAGTCTAAATTATAATTTCATTCTCATTAATCTGTTGATAATAACACCACTAGTGCTCTTAAAGGTGAGTTTGAAAGTTAACTACTGCATAACGTAAAAAGCAAGTGTGAGACTATATAAAAGCGACAGAGATGATCTCTAAAATTAACAAACTTCACCAATCGAATAGTAAATACTACGGGTTGAGACACAAAGGAAAAATTTGAAAAGCGAATTGATGATTTAAAAAGCAGAACAAATCAGAAAATAAATTGTTAAATTTGTAAAATAAAAAATAAAAGGTATTAACTATACCATACTAGATATACCAAACATACTCAAGATGTTGACTGACCATTATACAAAAATACAAATTGGACTATACTTCAAACTATACTGAGTGCCAATGAAAACGCAACACTTGGTTTTTCATAAATAAAATTAATATTAGAAATGATAATCTTTCAAAATAAATTGTTCTTGAAAATTAATAATTCTAACATTAGATCGATATTAAACAAAAATGTTTCATTGTCATCTTTCAGACGCTATAGGTAAACGAAACATCCAATGTCGAATCATCAACTCACAGTCCTAACAAACAGTGTTACAACCCCGTGGTGCAGCGCAATCTCGACAGCGCCGTGAAATTAATCATCCCGGACGTTTAATGTGATCTCGAGGAATATTGTTCCACTTGTCCCGCATATCAAACTTAAGCTGACTTTATGATATTGGTGGTGTTTTTCATCGTCTAAACCATGTCCAATCTGATGCAAAATGTTCTCGATTGGACCAAAAACGGACGAAACACATGAATTTTGGCCAAGATGGGTGCCAAATGTCTATGTAACCGCCACTGACGGTTTTGGGTACACAATGAATGATTTTTGGTCTATAGAATTCGATATTTACGCCTTACGGCCGTTTAGATGTCACTAAGGAAAGATCTTGATGCTCTTTAACAATTTCTGCGCAAATGGTGCTTTACTGAAATTGCTCCAAAGGATCTACCGTGACCACCATTGAACTCTCGTGACCTTTGTACACCCATCAAGGTCAATATCGAATATGCTTAAGACCAAATGTATCGGTCTGGCTGAGCGTTTCATGCTTTTTGTACCCCGGGATGTCGCTTATCATTAAATGATCCATTTTGGTTGAATTTGTGGATGATTTGGGTTATTGTAGAGGCTACAACTTCAGTCTTCTCGTAATTGTGTGCAGTGAAAGGCTTCATTGGATCATGCCAAAAATTGCATGTCGCTGGTTGTCAGAAAGTCCAGGCATTAACTCAGATGTTTATTGCAGTTTCCTTACAATAAGAGCGGGAAAATTCATGACATTAGCCAAGCTCTAAATGACGAAATCGTGAAAAAGGTGCTTATGTTGAAAAGCGGTGAACTCGGGTTTTATCCGTTCAAAATAACCCTTACTTCGCATTTGTTCCAAAAATCACTCAACCGTAAAGTTGTCATCAATTGTCTTAAAAGTCATTTTAAACCAACTGTACAAAGTTCTTATATAAATATAATAAAAATTATAAGATTTTTTTGAAAAACAAAAGTGTTGCGTTTTCATTGGCACTCAGTATATATGAACTAAATAATAACTCAACAAATATATTTTACATTTCCCGTACGGACGAACTAGCTGCCATTTAATATGACATATTCTGACATTATGTGACGATACATATTTATATACAATACATCAATACGAAAATGATAAATTAGACTAACAGATTTGTCTATTTCAGAAATAATATAAAAGATTCTTTTTCTTGACTCTTTATCCCCGTCATTAGTGATGAATACCACTCAAGAAAAAAAACATATAAAAGCTTGACCATTGGTCATTCTGAACATGTGGCTACATTTAGTTTTGATTAACCGTGCAATACATTATGTTTCTACTATACTACGAAACGCAGAAAAATATACTTATAAATGTACGGAATAGCAACCCATCTTATTATTCAAGGCATTGTGAAGTTTGAAATGTGGAACTATTATCTACTAGATGGTATGTTGAAAAGTCATTCTCTTTCAATATTTTTATTTATAAACTTTAGAAACAAATCAGATTATGTAACTTTAATAACAGAATGTGTTGTGAATTTACCTATTTCAAAATGTTGCCAAAAGACAAGTCCGTTGATCCTTTTTTTTTTTTTTACCTGAAAGGTTATCAATAGAGGTACATGTATATTCCCATTTTCTAACTTACAATTATATTTTGTAGATTTCGTTTTACCACACAAAATTGTTTTTGCCATGCATAGTCAGTTCAAAATCTGTAAATTTTGCACAATCTTCTTCGAGAAGACCGGAAACCGATCCTTTATATTAAATTTTTGAAAAAAACATAATCTGAACTACATTTAGACAGATTTTCAAAAACTATATGGGTCCCCCCCCCCCACCCCGCAATCTACAGTTAACTTTGGAATATGTGTGAAGTTATCATAAAGCAAGTTAATCATTTCGCTTAATGTTAAATCCTTGAATTAGATATCTGGCAATTATATGAAGAGTGGTATCATTTTCAATCATACCATATCTTCATATTTTTATATTCAATTTACCAGTAAAAGTTAAAAAATAGACGCAACAGAAAAAACCAGTGTTCAAAAGTCATAAATTGACTGATAAAAACATATTCGGGTTACAAACCAAAACCGAGGGATATACAATTAAAGAAAAGAACATCAGGAACAGCGATGTGCAACAAAATCAAACGCCAACACAAAAAGAAACGAAATATTTGACAACAACTACCATATTCCTGATTTGTTACAGGACATTTTAAGAAAAAGGTTTGTGATGGACATGGTTTAATATCATGCCAAGTATCCCGCTTAAAAAAATATCGCTTAAACACTCAGCTATAATTTTTAAACGGGAGGTTTAAACACTACATGTCAAAAGAACAGCACATTTTATACATTTATTTCCACAATTTTTTTGTCCAAACAATTTTTATGACAATGCATGGTATTGAAGTGCAATTTTATAATCATTTGGACTACAAACGAAACAACAAAACAGATTATCCAACCGAAACAACCACAACAGAAACATCAAACATAAATCTATGAATGTAGGATATACAAAACGCCGACACACGCTACACAGCAAAGCAAATTCAGTTACAGTATAACAGTCATATTCAGGAATATGAAAATGAAGATATAAAAGCAATGTTATAACTATTTAGACAACAAACGATACGACATAACACATTATTCGACAGAATTCATAACACAAACGTCAAAAACAAATTACATGTTAGTTGGATGTACACTTTTTTTAAGCAATTAAAGCTTTAAAAAATGATACATTCTTATACTGCAAATAATAATATTCGAACGCGCCCTTGCCATAAACACGGTAGGCTAAGCTCCTCGAAAAACAAAAGAAATATTGATATCATACGTAGCAATTCTTTAAATTTTGATCTCATGTGACTTCATTAAACATTTGTCCTAGTGTTGAGTGTAAATTGAGGTGCATATTGAAGTTATTTATCGTAAAAATAGTGTAGTTTTGCTGATTGTTGTTATACAATATGGCGGAAAATTCCAAAAACCTAGACTAAAACGTATGCTGAAATAGCCTCTTCCGAAGATACATCCTCAAAAGATCAGTCAGTAAGTGACGTAAAACCCATTTTCATAATGGAAGATGATTTATTTGGCTCTAGTAAGCCCACAAGAGATCAATATCTCACGCATGTCCAACTATATAAAGCAGTTGAATTCCTTGTTGACCCCAGCCACTTAAAAGGCTTATAAAGAGTGATGGGGTGTGGAAGTTATACTTTGATAATCATGAGGACAGGGAAAAAATGCTTACCAATGGTATTGTAATTCGAAAGAAACTAATTCAAACATACGCCAGAAATCCTATGGTAGTTAATAATGAAAATCCATTAAACATTTGGGTGAGAGTAAAAAATATACCCTGCTCAGCTTGTCATACCTAATATAACATATATTGCATCACTAATAAATCTGTGCAAAGAAACTATATCTAAGTTTAAGAAGATGATATATAACTTATTATGGGACGGTGGTAGTGAGAAAGTAAAACGCTCAGTGCTAAGAAAAAATTATTTAGAAGGGGGTTAAAAATGACAGATCTAGATTCTTACATTGAAGCAATGAAAATAAATTGGGTTAAAAGGCTTACAGATGAAACTTGGGCAAACTGGAAAATTATTCCAACCTACTATTTAAGTGAGTTTGGGGGTAAGCACCTTATATTTAAAATGAATCTGGGTTCTCATAAATCATTAAAGAACATAAAAAACCTGCCTACTTTTTACTTAGAAATCTTAAAATGCTGGATTAAAAATGGTGACGGGAAGACAAAAAAACCTGAGAACTTTTTAGATATAAGGAAACAAGTTATATGGAGAAATCAATATATTAAAAATCAAGGCAAAAGTTTGTATTTTAAACATTGGATAGAAGAAGATATAATTTTTATTAACGACATAATCGACGATAAAGGAGAAATTTCTCAAAATTTTTTAGACAAACTTAAAAGGAAACAAAATTGGATAGCAGAAACATGTATTTTACGTAAAGCTATACCCAAATCTTGGAAAGAAAAATTAAAGAGTAAAACATCTACATATACTAATTCATTTTCAACAAGACATAAAGATGAATAGCCATGGATTGTATTACAATCTGGACAAAATTTCATTTAAAGAAATATATAATATTTTAATTAAATCTAATAAAGAGCCTTTGACCGACTATTATTACGGAAGATTCAAATATAATCGGTATTCTGCCTTCCACAATCAACCCTTTGACCGACTATCATTACGGAAGATTCAAATATAATCGGTATTCTGTCTTCCACAATCTACCCTTTGACCGACTATCATTACAGAAGATACAAATATAGTCGGTATTGTTGGTAAGTTTTAAGTCAATTGTTTCTTTTGTATGATATGTTGACATAGTTCCATATAAGCATGCATACGTGTTTTCATGATCCTAGCTAAAAAAATGCAATTATAAGTATTGAAGGCTTCTCTTTGTAACTTCATAGGGTTCATACAAAATGTACTTCGGTCAACACTTGTACACCCCAATGAATTTACAAAAAAAAGCATTCAATTCTTACATGAAACATACAAAAATAATATGGGATTTAAAGCATGGGTTTATTCCAAAAGCGGAAGAAGCGGGTCATATTATAATAAAACACAAAAAATATTGATAACAAAGGCAAGGACAGCAACTAAATAACAAGAGTGAACCTATCAGCTGACTGTTGATTGGAATGATTTTTCTTGTTGTTTCTTAACTTTTATTGTTTTAAATTTTACATTTGGACACATACGAAATTGGGATAATTTCACTGGTAAAACAAATACATACACAGCTGAAAATAAATCCTAAATAAATGTTTTTCCGGGTTATCGATTCAGGCTTTAGTAGCCCCGGGATCCTTTTATAATACACGTTCATATCTGAATGTACTTTCATATTTCTGGATTTTACAACCTTTACAACAACAAAAGCAAGAAATAATTCATAAGAGTCTCTACTCTTTAAATCCTTCAATATAAAACACAATATGATATTAACAGATCAATTAATAAAAGAGCCACTCTAACAGGAGTTATGAGAGACTGTAAAACACCGATTAAAATACATTTATATATTACATCTATAACATATATCAATATATTTTTGCATTAAACACCATAATATTAAAACAATTATACAGAAACAGAAACCAACATTATATACACTTATTACGAGTATAAAATACACAAAAAATATTTCATAGCAGATTATGGCTGTAAAATAAAAAAAACTTTGTCGTTATGAAATACAAATACAAACTTTTCCTCATTACTCAAATTACAAAACTACTTTCTATATTATATACAGTTTTTTAAAAATATCGTTCACAAATCTACATACATTGTATTCTCAGCATTTTAATAAAACATGTTTTTCATCTAATCATTTTTTTTTTACAACTCATTTACATCTATACCTTCATATCTGCCAGTTTCAATTTTGATCGGAGGAACACCTGCTCTAAATTTAGCATATGCACTTCTATATTTACCCGGCATATAGTAATAATTAAATATTTTCCTGTACAATAATTTCATATGAATAACCTGTACGTATGCAATTTACTGCTTTCATTAGCTAGTAAATCTGAATGCCATTTTTGTTGGTACATGTATATAATAAACAGTTTGTTTTCAATATCTCTTATAACAGACTTGCTCAAAATACATTTGTTTAACAATACAATGTACATGGTTTCCATCCCATATCTCCATAAAGTGCCAAGTTAGGGGTATATTTACCCACTCCCATAAAAAAATATCATAGCCTCGTGTTTAACATGCTTTATATATGAAAATTCCTTAGTACCCAAATAGATCCAGGCACTGTAGTCGATCACTGACCATACAATTGAATTGAACAGTTTTGTAAATACATCATCTTGAAAACCACCATGAGCTTTACATTTTGCTATTAATAACCCAAATGCCCTAGTGGCAGATTTGGCAACTACTTTTGTCATATCCCCATAACTCAAATGGTGGGTTAATAATAAACCTTGATATGTATAATTTGATACTTTTTCAACACATTTTCCATTCAAAACAAAAGGAAAATGAGTACATCATGTACATGGCACCTATGAAAAATTGAAAGTCATAAAATTATGTTTATTATGGATTTTCTACTAAATATACCTTATTTTACTCCAATTCCTGGTAATTAAGCAGGAAGCTCTATGTTAAAGTACAGACTTTAATGTACATCTCAATAGCTATCAACCATTACTTAATGCACTAAAAGGTATATTGTAAGTTCCATAAATAGTTACTTCTTTGCTATTGATATTTTTAATAATTCAAGAAGTTATGATAGTATCTGTTACGTTTGTCCCAATTCTAAAAATATCAATAAATAGTTTCAAATATAAGGAGGTTATGAAACAAGCACGTAACGTGACTATATATTTAATATAAAGTTGTCGGTTATCTCCCTTTCTGTATCATTTTGCTTAGCTCACTGTTATATAACTTCAAATACGTCAATTCGGTCTTGTCAACTTTAACCCGGACATATAACTGCTATGTGAAGTCAAATACATCAGTCGGTCTTATAATCTTTGACCCGTACATATTACCGACGACATACGGAGGGATTCGACGTTTATAAATTTGTCACGAACTTATCAAGTACCTTCCGTAGAGTTGAAATTTTCCTATGGTCTTGTCGTTTTTCATTTTATGTCATTGTAATTTCGTCGTTTTTCTTTCGTTATAGTTTTTTGTAGGATTTCATCTTCTGTCATAATAGTCATAGTTTGTCTTCTGCTATGATATTGTAATATTTCGTCTTCTGCTATGATATTGTAATATTTCGTCTTCTGCTATGATATTGTAATTGTTCGGCGTCTCCTACTATGATATTGTCAGATTTCGTCTTCTGCAATGATATTGTAATAGTTCGGCGTCTTCTATGATATTGTAATAGTTCTGCGTCTTCTATGATATTGTAATTGTTCGGCGTCTCATACTATGATATTGTCATATTTCGTCTTCTGCTGATATTGTAATATTTCGTCTTCTGCTATGCTATTGTCATATTTCGTCTTTTGCTATGATATTGTCATATTTCTTCTTTTGCTATGATATTGTAATATTTCGTCTTCTGCTATGATATTGTCATAGTTCGTCTTCTGCTATGATATTGTCATAGTTCGTCTTCTGCTATGATATTGTTATAGTTCGGTGTCTTCTATGATATTGTCATATTTCGCCTTCTGCTATGATATTGTCAAATTTCACCTTCTGCTATGATATTGTTATATTTCGTCTTCTGTATGATATTGTAATATTTTGTCTTCTTCTATGATATTATAATATTTCGTCTTCTCCTATGATATTGTAATAGTTCGTCTTCTGCTATGATATTGCCATATTTCGTCTCCTGCTATATTATAATGATATTTTGTCTTCTGTTATGATATTGTAAGTTTAGTTTTTGACAATGGTCTCATTACTTTACGTCTTTTCCCATTTTTGTCAGTTTTTGTCATTAAGTCTTTCCATGATACATGTATGCCAGCTTCCGTCTTTTGTTATAGTTATATTGTCAGTTTTTGTCATTAAGTCTTTCCATGATACATGTATGCCAGCTTCCGTCTTTTGTTATAGTTATATTGTCAGTTTTTGTCATTAAGTCTTTCCATGATACATGTATGCCAGTTTCTGTCTTTTGTTAAAGTTATATTGTCAGTTTTTGTCATTAAGTCTTTCCATGATACATGTATGCCAGCTTCCGACTTTTGTTACAGTTATATTGTCAGTTTTTGTCATTAAGTCTTTCCATGATACATGTATGCTAGCTTCCGTCTTTTGTTATAGTTATATTGTCAGTTTTTGTCATTAAGTCTTTCCATGATACATGTATGCCAGCTTCCGTCTTTTGTTATAGTTATATTGTCAGTTTTTGTCATTAAGTCTTTCCATGATACATGTATGCTAGCTTCCGTCTTTTGTTATAGTTATATTGTCAGTTTTTGTCATTAAGTCTTTCCATGATACATGTATGCCAGCTTCCGTCTTTTGTTATAGTTATATTGTCAGTTTTTGTCATTAAGTCTTTCCATGATACATGTATGCCAGCTTCCGTCTTTTGTTAAAGTTATATTGTCAGTTTTTGTCATTAAGTCTTTCCATGATACATGTATGCCAGCTTCCGTCTTTTGTTAAAGTTATATTGTCAGTTTTTGTCATTAAGTCTTTCCATGATACATGTATGCCAGCTTCCGTCTTTTGTTAAAGTTATATTGTCAGTTTTTGTCATTAAGTCTTTCCATGATACATGTATGCCAGCTTCCGTCTTTTGTTATAGTTATATTGTCAGTTTTTGTCATTAAGTCTTTCCATGATACATGTATGCCAGCTTCCGTCTTTTGTTATAGTTATATTGTCAGTTTTTGTCATTAAGTCTTTCCATGATACATGTATGCCAGTTTCTGTCTTTTGTTAAAGTTATATTGTCAGTTTTTGTCATTAAGTCTTTCCATGATACATGTATGCCAGCTTCCGTCTTTTGTTATAGTATAGTCAGTTTCCGTTATTGGTCAAGATTGTCAAAGGTTCTACTTCCGCCATGTTATTGACCGTTTTTCGTCTTTTGTCAAGGTTTTAACAATTTTCGTCTTTTGCCATGTTATTGACAGTTTTTCTTCTTTTTCCAAGGTTATGAGTGATTTTGTCTTTTGTGAGGGTTATTGACAGTTTTTTTCTTTTGTCAAGGTTTTGAAAGTTTTTGTCTTCTGCCATGTTATTGTTAGTCCTTTTAGTACTTTGAAAAAGTATATGCTGATTTTGTTTTTGGACATTGCCGCTTTTTGTTGTTTTGTTATGGCATTGTCAGTTTTTGTTGTTTGCTAAGTATTGTTGGTGTTGTTTTCGGTTTGTTTGGGGTTTTTTTTTGCAATGGTATCACGGGTTTCAATTATTGGCAAGTTATTTTCAGCTTTTCGTCTTTTGTAAGGGTTTTAACAGTTTTCGTCTTTTGCCATGTTATTGACAGTTTTCGTCTTTTGTAAGGGTTTTTACAATTTTCGTCTTTTGTAAGGGTTTTAACAATTTTCGTCTTTTGTAAGGGTTTTAACAATTTTCGTCTTTTGTAAGGGTTTTAACAATTTTCGTCTTTTGTCAAGGTTTTAACAATTTTCGTCTTTTGCCATGTTATTGACAGTTTTTCTTCTTTTTTCAAGGTTATGAGTGATTTCGTCTTTTGTAAGGGTTATTGACAGTTTTCTTCTTTTGTCAAGGTTTTAACAATTTTCGTCTTTTGCCATGTTATTGACAGTTTTTCTTCTTTTTCCAAGGTTATGAGTGATTTCGTCTTTTGTGAGGGTTATTGAGTTTTCGTCTTTTGTCAAGGTTTTGACAATTTTCGTCTTTTGTAAGGGTGTTGACAGTTTTCGTCTTTTGCTAGGATTTTGACAGTTTTTCTTCTTTTGTAATGGTTTTGACAGTTTTTGTCTTCTGCCATGTTATTGTTAGTCCTTTTAGTACTTTGAAAAAGTATATGCTGATTTTGTTTTTGGATATAACATTGTCAATTTTTGTTTTTTGTTCTTTGCTATGGTATTGCCGCTTTTTGTTTTTTTGGTATGGCATTGTCAGTTTTTGTTGTTTGCTAAGTATTGTTGGTGTTGTTTTTTTACCATGATGTTTTCGGTTTGTTTGGGGTTTTTTTTTTTTTTTGCAATGGCATCACGGGTTTCAATTATTGGCAAGTTATTTTCAGCTTTTCGTCTTTTGAAAGGGTTTTTACAGTTTTCGTCTTTTGTCATGTTATTGTCATTTTTTTGTCAAGGTGATTGTCAGTTTTTCTTCTTTTGCCATATTCTTGTCAGTTTTTTTGTCTTTCATTATGTTGACAGTTGTCTTCTTTTGTCAAGGTTATGAGAGTTTTCGTCTTTTGTTAGGGTTTTGACAGTTTTTCGTCTTTTGCCATTTTATTGTCAGTTTTTCTTTTTTTTTCAAGGTTAGGAGAGTTTTCGTGATTTTTAAGGGTTATTGACAGTTTTTCGTCTTTTGCCATGTTATTATAGTTAGTCCTTTTTGTACTCTGAAAAGTAAATGCTGATTTTGTCTTTGGACATAATATTGTCATTTTTTGTTCCTTTCTATCATGGTATTGCCGGTTTTTTTTTGTCATGGCATTGTAAGTTTTTGTTATTTGCTAAGTATTGTTGATGTTGTTTTTTTTGTCATGATGTTTTCGGCTTGTTTGGGTTTTTTGCCATGGTATCGCGGGTTTCAACTTTTGGCAAATTATTTTCAGCTTTTCATGTTTTAAAATGTTATTGTCTGTTCTCATCTTTTAAGTGGTAATGTTAGTTTTCGTTTGTTGCTGTGTTAATGTCGATCTTCGTCTTTTGTCTTGGTATTTTAAGTGTTTGACTTTTGCACAGTTTATGTATTTGCCATGGTAGTGTCTGTTTTTCGTCTTTTGCTATGGCTTATCAATTCTTTTGCCATGGTAATGATTGTTTTCGTCATTGAACTGATCATGTTAATTTTCGGTTTTTAACCGGTATTGTCTATTTTTCTTGGTCTTTTTGCATTGTTTAATAATTGTTAGTGTTCATATTATGCCATGGTAATGTCAGTTTTCGTTTCAGTCTTGGTGTTGTTGTTTTTAAATTTGCAATGACGTTGTTAATTTTTGTTTGCCATTGTTTGTGGTTTTTCGTCCTTTGCAATGGTAACTATTCTGAGTTTTGCCATTTCCCGTGATATTTTCAGTTTTCGTCTTTTGTCCTGGTATTGCTAGAAAACAAAGCAATATTCGTGTCAATGCTAAAAATGAAATACAAATAAATACGAAATACGAAAAAATATTGGAAAAATATTAATAAACAAACTTTTAAACTATTTACCAAGTTCCTTTGATTTCTGTGTTATATTTGATGTTAAATATAAATGTTTGAATGCATTATAGCATGTGTGTTTATAAACTTTTTTCCAAAATATTCATCCATTCAACTGTCATGAATGTAAGTTTAATGATCAAGCCTGTATTAGTTACATAAATAAATTTAAATACATTTGTAAATTGAAACGAACTGTCAAAAGGAAATTGGATCACTAGTATAACAGAGTACTGCAGTACTGAACACGGAAATGTTAACGTTAGGTAACACGTGACGTTAATCTAACACGTGACTAATTTTGTACTTTTGAAATTTAAAAAACAAAATGAATATCTGTGGCATTATATAATTTTCTGGATCTAACTAATGCATTGTGCTTCAGATAATTTATGCTACTCATGTCAATCACTTATTCCTCCCGCATAATGGCGAATCTTAGAGATGTATACAGATAATTAACTATGTTGTTGGCTCGAAATGATACGCAATAAAAACGGAAATAGATTAAACTAAAAAACATGTTATTAAAACAAATGAAATGTTATATATATTGTGATGTATATGTGACAACAGTGTAGCCTCTCCTTCGTCTTGTCAATCACGTATGATAAATGGATGGATTTTAAAAGTCAAGTGTGTAAAGATATAGGAAGATGTGGTATGGGTGCCAATGAGACAACTCTCCATCAAATAACAATTTATAAAAGTAAACCAGTATAGGTCAAGGTATGGCCTTCAACAAGGAGCCTTGACTCACACCAAACAGCAAATTATACAGGGTCCAAAAAATTACTAATGTAATACCATTCAAACGAGAAAAACAACGGTCTTATATAAAAACGGGAAATGAGAAACACGTATGAACTACATGTACATAAACAGACTACAACTATCATGTTTTAAGCACTATCGGGAAAATAATATGTGAATACGATATAACAAGGCTGTGATGCGTTTCTACTATGCAAATGTTCAAGGTATTAATTAAAGAAAAACCTGTACGTTCTACTTCGGTTTTCTCATACAAACATATCAATTGTCCTCGAATGTGTGAATAAAGCAACAAAAAAACAATGTGAAATGAAGTATCGTAATGATCTGTATCACAATAAATAAAGAATATATAAACAGTAGATGTGGTTTGATTGCCAATGCGATAACACTCCACAAGAGATTAAATGACACATAAATTAACAACTACATGTTAATGTACGACCATCAACAGTGAACAAAACAATCTGTACTTGCATGGTATTCAAAGTTCTTAAAATACCTTGAAAATCTGCAAACACAGAAATCTTCAATCAGAAAAAGATAATGCAAGGAAACAACACATCATGAACCAAAACTATACGTGTTGGTTACCAGATCACTATTTTTGTTTATCTCAATGAAATAATGGCTCGAAATTTTAGTATTCATAAAGGGGATAGTGTAAAGTTGTGTGTAAATACTAATACGCCAAAATTGGGATTTAAATTGATTCACTGCATAATGCCCTTCTAAATGTATTACTCTGTTCCGATAACGCATTCCGTCAGCTGCCGCATGAGTAATGAAAAACTAGCGAAAACCATGTTATACGTAGTTGTGGTTCGATTCGTTCGGGGATCCTTTGACCTATTACCGATGCATTCACGAGATATATATATATCTGTTCCGGACTATATGAGTATTTGGACCATACGCGTATGGTCATTACCATATGCGTATACTTGTATGGTCGGACCATATGAGTATATACTCGTTTTTGTTATTAACGGACCATATGAGTATTTGGACCATATAGGTATTTTTTTTAAATATATTACAAAAGTTTCACACTGTACTATAGTCTTTTGCATTTGCACGTCTTTGTTGCCCAAAATCCTTTTCAGTTAAAGCTCTTGTTTGCGAGTGAACAGTTAGCCTTCTTAGCACGTACATTCCAATGTGTCTACAGTGTTTTAAAGAGGCCCTGGATCTCAAATATCGTAACATGACTGCAGTAAACCGTGTTCTCAAGGCAACTTACATAAACTATGGTCCTTGACGGTGAATTTTTATGTGACATATAAAAAAAGATGTGGTATGATTGCCAATTAGACAGTTCATTACAGAAATTTTTGGAAGTTATCTTCCCAAGTCGACATATTGTCATAAACTCGTTTTAACAAATCGGTAATTACCATTGGTATAAAATGTGTTTATTATAATTTTGGTTAGTGAGTAAATTAACTATGTGAAACTGCTTATTTTTATTCAGTTATCTTTTTATTATAATATTACAATAAAATTACCTAGTATATATATATATAGAGATTAATACATGGCCTTTTCCATATCAGCCTGGGTATCATCCCGAGACCCCCATATCAGCCCGAGACGGAGTCATGTATTAATCGCTTTATCATATACTTCCGACAATAGTTTTATGTAAGGCAAATAAAGTAATGCAATAACTAAAACAGTCAAACACTTTATAAAGAAAATTAAAATTATGAATCAAATATACTATAGCTGTCCAACAACAGCATCATTAACTCCTTATATATTTATGGTAACATTTCCTATAGAGGCATTTTGAAACATTGAAAATTTGGAAGAGTTTTACGATCATTACTACTCCATGTTTGTTGTACTATAAAATGATTCATAATTGTCAATGGCATTTGTTAGCAAGTATTAAACTATCCCCACAAAAGTTCCCGTAAATTTTGACGTCGTCATAAAAAACATCTGACGTCACAATGGAAAAGTAAAAAACCGATACCGGAAACACCGGAAGTAACTTGCACGAGAGGCACTATTATGGGTTTTGTGCACGAGATGCACCTGATATGGGTTATCAGCCCGGGTGGGAAATTATGGCTTGTGTACTTCCGCTCATTACACATATATATGCAAAAGCTATCATATCAGTGCTAAGTATATGATAAATATATATATATATATGACAGCGTCATTTTGATGACGTGACGACCAAAACGGTCATATAATGTGAAGTCTTAAAAGTATACGTGAAACAGAGTGATAATTACCCCGACCATATGATATACCCATATGGTCATGACCATACGCGTATGGTCCGAATACTCATATGGTCCAGAACATATCCAAGTTATAGAGAAATTTATTTTTCGAGCTTAATTATGCATGTGACTCAAACAGTCCGACACATTTGACACATATATCTGTCCAGCAGATTCATGAACTTTACAGATAATGTTATATAATTGTGAAAGTGTCATGGCTGATATGCATAAAAGGTTTGCGTTATATCGCAAAGGTTTGCGTTATAACGCAAACATAGGAAGAAAAATAAAAAAAAATGTGTGGCGCTAATACGCCTCTGTATAATACTACTAGTACTTTAAATACTTTAATAGTTTAAAACGCGTAATCATTATTTATCAGTGCGTCAGACATACATTTATCTTACACACTGAAAACTCATGAGATGCGCCCGAAAAAAAATACTTAAGGAAAAACGATGATAGTTAAATATTAAAAAATTTAAATCCAAACTTTCTTTAAAAGTAAAGACTGTCCCAAAAATGGGACGGAAGATACCAAAGGGAGGGTCAAATTCATAGATAGAAATTAAACTAACAACGCCGTGGCTAAAAAGGAAACGACAAACAGACAAATAGTACAGAAGACACAACATAGAAAACTAAAGACTAAAGACTAAACAACACGAACCCCACCAAACACTTGGAGTGATCTCAGGTGCTCAGGTTCTCAAGTTTAGAGTCTTTTGATAGATCAGCACTAATAATTTTGTTAAAGTATTCGTACTTTAACGATACTGCGAACAAAGCTACTTAGATGACTCAAAAGTGATACATAGCTAAAGTATTACACTTATTTCATTGTTGATGAATTACAAAATTTTGTCAAAATATAACCATAAAATATGACTTTTTTGTCTTATTATTATGTTTACATAAACGATGGTATGCATGTGGGGTCCTTTTTTATTTTTTTAATTCTATATAGGTAATTTTTATCTAGGCTTCATTTATTTTTTTATCTTTCACCACCCCATTTTCTCTATTCTTAATCTGTTTTTATCTAATTTTGTCTTTTCGTTATTTTTTTAGTCATTTATTTTAGACTTTTTGCACATAATTCTATATTCTGAAACCCCGTGCAGACCCCAATACACATCAGCTTGAAACAGACCACATTGACTGATTGATGCGTTCCAACTCCGGGTACATACAGTGTAACGTGATTCATTAATTTGTTTTCAGATTAAAACATTTATTTTAATACTTTAAAACAAAAACTGGATTGTTTTATGCAAACCAGGCAAAACAAGATTTGTATAAGCACATAAGTCAATCAGTTAGTACGTGCTAATACCTCGAGCATCACTTTAAAGATATTAAAGATGTTAAGAAAACCACACGGTAGCTTAAATGGCTTCAACACAAACAAGATTCAAAAATAAATATGTGGCGTAGTTAAATTAGGTTGAAAGCGCAACCCCCCCCCCTTACCCCCACCCTTTTTACTCCGGGACAGTGGTGAGTCAGTTCAAAAGAAGAACAAACTAAATTCAGCTGGAAAAGGCTTAAATCATCAGATGAAGGCACATACATTTATTAGAAATGCATCCAACAAAAAAACAAAGTGGACGTGGACGGGCACTTGCACATCCAATGCAAACAGCAACTGCATTCTGTACAGATCTGAGAGTACTTGCAGTTACTGACAGCTAGGTCAGAGCCAACAACGACTATTAAAGCATGCATCTAAAACAAAATGAATGTCGTTAAAAAAAAGAAAGATTGAGATGGGGAAACAACTGTGCAATACTTTCAAAAACAATATTTTCGGTATAAATTCGATTTAAATGTTTTTTTCTTTCTTCATTTGGATATATATCCGTCATTGCACCTTTATCCGGGATTTATGTTTTGCATTGTCATGGAAAGGAAAAATTTCTATTGTTAATACGTTTTGGCCTTTTGTCTTTCAACGTGCGAGTCATTGCAAATTTGACAGGCATCTTAGACAATTGGTCAAGTATTGGAGAAAAATAGTATACACATGGATTTTGTTCTGATAACGGTGTTCATATCAATGACAACAGTAAAGCAGTCAAATTTGATGTGTGTTTTTTCGACTTTAATTTCACTTCATCCTTTCTCCAAAAGGTGATTGACGAATTATGACAATCAATGCAGATTTGTTTTTAAATTTTTATTATGTCACAGACAAGACTGCAGTGCACTTATTTATATTTTGTAAGTGTTATTATTTACTGAGATGAATAGTATGTATTTTAGAACTAACCACGTGACTTGTTCCGTTTTTATGTTTGATTAGTTTCTAAAATTAGCGAGTATTTCATCAAATATATAATGAATCTATATTAAGATATAAGACTGTATTTTTGAAAATTTGAGAAAGGAAAAGGAATCTCACGCGATAATTATATTTAATAGACCATAATAGCGTAAAATGATAGAATTACGGTGGTCCATTATGGATGGACGCCGTAAATGTATCTTAACTCTTTTTAACGACCATTAATGCATTTGCGAAATTTTTAAGATTATCTATCATTGACGACTGTAAATGCATTTACGGTCATCAATCAAAAGTTGACCAGTACATGTACGAAGAGCTGCCCGTAAATGTATTTACAATTATAGTTTATAGTCACTCTAATATACTATTAGACGTTCAGGACCGATAACATACATACATGTACATATCAATTATACTAATATTATGCTTGGAGAATATGGGTTTAAAGAGTTAAAACAAATGAACTACACAATCTTTGTTTAAGAGGGGCATCATGATCGATGGAAAAGTGATCCATTCATGGACGATACAGATAGTTCGTGCAGAAACATCTATTAGTTTCAAATATTATTATAATTTAATGACGTCTTTTATTTTTTCGAATCTTTGTATTGTTGAATTATATAGAAGATTTAAAATTTGTATTCGTTCTGTTCGTATAAGAATAAGGTCAACTCATTTCGTCCCATAGTCTGAGAGTTTGAGGGATATTAAGATATTGTCATTTGAGGGTAGCAGCAGAGTTTTCACACCCTTCCACCTGACAAAAAATATGTTCTTTGATCATTGTTGAAGGCCGTACGGTGACCTATTGTTGTTCATTTCGGTGTCATATGGTCTCCAATGGAGAGTTGTCTCGTGGTTTTTCTTATATATAGATTAGACCGTGGGTTTTCCCGTTTGAATGGTTTTACACTAGTAATTTTGGGGCCCTTTATAGCTTGTTGTGCGATGTGTGCCAAGGCGCCGTGTTGAAGCCGTATATTGACCTATAATGGTTTACTTTTTTAAAATTGTTATTTGGATGGAGAGTTGTCTCATTGGCACTCACACCACATTTTCCTATATCTATAAAAAGAACAATATACATGTACATGTAACAGAAAATGACATTGATATATAGGCAATGATGTATAGGTATATATTAAGTACAAAAATGTCGTAAGACTACTGTCATGCATTTCGTGGAAAATGCATAATTCAAAATGAAAAATATATATATGTATATATATTGATTTTATATATTTTATATTTTTGTTTTCTTTAAAATACGATCATATTAAAGATATTTTCCCATATTATTATGCGTTGGAATAACAACAATACACGATACCGCATTTCCCGATATCATTTTGAGCCGTGACATCCGACATTTTACTCAATTCGCGATAGCTTTAAATAAGGGACGAAAGATACCAAAGGGACAGTCAAACTCATAAATCGAAAATAAACTGACAACGCCATGGCTAAAAATAAAAAAAAGACAAACAAATAATTGTTTCCGATATCATTTTGAACAGTGAATTCTGAAATTTTACGCAATACATGATATAATATGTACTGTTACAGTAGCTATTTTTCTCCAATACATGTATCAATTTTCGCCGTGAAGTCAGACATATTTATGCAATAAATCATAAATGTGTAGCTACTATTAACGATATCATTTTGCGCAATGAATTCTGACATCTTACATAATTCATGATAGCTATTTTTAACGATATCATTTTAATTGAGTCTTGAAATCCGACTTAAACTCAAAACGTGATAGATTTAACTGTTTTCGGTATCATTTTGAGCCGTGAATTCCGACATTTTACGCAATACATGATAGCAATATAATCAGATATGTTATTTTTGCCGAAAATTCCGACAATAAGTTATTTATCCGATATCAAAATACATGAGAGAAGCTTCTTGATATCATTTTCTCTCAATCGAAAACGAAGTACGCAATACATAAATTCACGATTTCCTAAAGTTTACATCATTGTCCAATGATATATGATGGAAAATTGTGTATTGGCAACGTTAACTTAACCACATCTTCTCATTTTTTATTCACGTTGTATATATCTATATATTAAAGATTATTAAAATTATATTAAGATCCATTTTGTTACATCTTGTGATCAATTTTATTTGGCAATCGCCAATGGCAGTCAGAAGGGTTAAAGAACATCAGTTGTTCGACCTGTTAGTCAAATGTGATTTGTTTAAATATACTTTTTCACTTTTTTGGTCTTTTGGAAAATGTTGTTTGTGCTGTATTTAGACCCTTCTACAACGAAAGTTGTTTTACATGCACACGTATAAAAATTGCGGTTTTTATCCAATGCAATCATAAGATTGAACGTAGTTTTCAATTTAAACTTGTTTATATTTTTTCGTTTGGGCTTGTATCATATTTTCCCTCCGGTTTATATGATCCGTTCATCCTATATCCTACGCAGTTGCTGTAACAGTTAAATCTAATATGTCCATTTTTTTTCAATTTCGATAGGAATACGAGAAAACGAAGCATTGGAAAAGAGTGTTTGGGTGGATGACTCTGTCTGCTATTCTTTTGAAAGTTTTTTGTTTTGTCTTATTTAGATCTCTTTGAAAAAAATTATGACATATAAAATATTCAAAAAAAAAATGAAAATAATTGGTGCATTTCTCTTGTTGGTTAGAATATTTTGAATATAGTTAAATGTTGAGACGTTCGAGATTTGTTTATATCTAAGCTAAACTTTGCCCTAGAGACTGTGTTAACAAATGTTTTATGTCCCATTTATGGGCATTGTGTTTTCTGGTCTATGCATCTGTTCGTTCGTCCGTCCGTCTGCTTGTCCGTTCGTCTGTCCCGCTTCAGGTTAAAGTTTTTAGACGAAGTAATTTTTTGGATGAAGTTGAACTCCAATCAACTTGAAACTTAATACACATGTTTCCTATGATATGCTCTTTCTAATTTTAATGCCAAATTAGAGAATTTCTTGTATGTTCACGGTCAACTGAACATAGAAAATGATAGTGCGGATGGGGCATCCGTGTGCTATGGACAAATTCTTGTTTTGATATACGTAATGAAGTATAAAACTAATTATAAACGCATCATTCTATCAATATATTATCTATGCTGAGTTTATTTATTTATTGTTAATCAAAACATCAACTAGTATATGATTAAAGTACGCATGCTCGAACTGTTTGACTAGCATATCTATGTAACTGTACTTGGCCTTTATATGAGGCTATCAGAGGCAGACGGTTATACAAACAACAGATATACTAGTTAATAATTCTATATATGTACTTTTTCTGTATCTTTTTTGTCTGATAGCCTATCATTTCAGGAAACCAGTAAAATCGAAATTGATTTGATACATGTGCATAAGATCAAGAATAGAAACAAGAAATGTGTCAAAGTGACAACAACTCGAACAAAAAGTAGAAAATATCCAAAGGCCACCAATGGGTTTTCAACACATCGAGTAAATGGGAGGCGTGCTTCAGCTGGTCCCTAAACAAAAATGTGTACTAGTTCAGTGAAAATGTGTCAATAAGTTAATCTAAACTTTAAATAGTACATGTATATAAAGTACACAGCTAGAATAAACTGTAAGTAAAAAGTCTCGAATATGTGACTAACATATCTATTTAGGAGATAACTGTTAAGCTTCGACGGCATCAATTTGGGATGTGATGGTCGTAAATTAAGTTTATTGACGACGCGTTAGCGGAGACAGTAAACGGGTATTTGCGACCATCATATCCCCAATTGATGCCGTCGGAGCTTAACATACAATATTGTTATCTCCATTCTAATGAAACCGACAGAAAAGAACGTTAAAACATGTATTTAAAATCTGTCATATACCGTCTGCGATTGCGCGTACGACCAATTGCATCAACTGTCAATTGATGCCATGTAAATAAGTGACGTTATCCAATCAAAATGAACGTTACAAATGTTGTTGCATTAAAATAAACTGTATTTGGTCTTTATATGAGGCAATCACAGACAGACGGTTATACAAACAAAAGATATACAAGTTAATATCGTTCTATATCTATACTGCTGATGCACTGTTTTTTTTTCTGTTAGGCTGTCATGTTTGGAATCGAGTACAACAACCCTACCTCAGAGCAGAAAACAGCCAAATACCAACAATGGATCTTTAACATAGCGAGAAAATCTCGCACCCGGAGATTGGCTTCAGCTAACCCATGAACAAAATGCTAGTAACAATAGTAAATGAACAGCTTTAGTCTAGTTATTGAAAAAGTACATAACTAGCATATTAACAAAGTACACACGCTCGAACCGTTTAAATAAAATATCTATGTAAATGTATTTGTCCTTTACTATCACAAGCAGACAGCTTTATCAGTAAATCCCGTGCTATATGTGAACTGTTTCTGTATTTTACATGTCTGTTAGTATTAGTCTGTTATTTCAGGAAAGTAAAACCGAACTGATTCAATACATGCATAAAATTGAGAATGGAAACAGGGAATGTGTAAAAGAGACAACAACCAGACTAGAACAGAAAAAAGCCGAAAGCCTCCAATATGTCTTAAACACAGCGAAAAAATCACCCCACCGGATGTGGGCCTCAGCTGGCCCCTAAACAAAGATGTGTTCTATTAAAGAGAAAATCTGTATACATATAGAAGGGTCCTTGGACGTGTAAAATGCATGACGGTTATTCATTTTGTTACTTTCGGACATCTCAGTCACTGGGTTAATATCATCGATATATCTATACTTTCTGTAAATCCTTTGTTATGTGGTCCGTTTGATTAAGCAACAACCCAAAGAGAGGATTGTTGCACAGTATACTAGACTTTCACTAGTAGGCTCATTGATCATGTAGGTGGCAATTTTAAAAGGCAAGAAAAAATACAAACGATGTCAAACGAACAAGCGCGTTTAAATTCCGGCTTAGCATGTCGGTATAGTCCAAAGTATGATTAAGACATTTTGTATTCATATCAAATGTTAACATTATTGTCCTAATATATATGCATGAAATATGGAATAAAAAAATAAAATAAAATACAAACAATAAAGACATACATTGTTGAACCAACATAAAATATATTGTTATAAATCAGTAAAAAGACACGTTTTCTTGTCAAAGTGAAGCATGTGTTTACATGTTAAACACAACCTTGAAAAGATAATTAAAAGTACAAATGAAAAAGTGATACTATTTTATAATGAGATCACTGCCTGATATACATCATTTGGTATTGCATGACATAGTATTATATAAGTCAGTTATAGTACAGAAACAAGTAAAGTTTAGTCTGACCGACGAGACGTTCACCCTGCTTTGATGTATGTACATGCTATTTAATTTCAAGAAAACATTTAAGGAAATTGATTTTTATCAAACCAAATGTATTTTTACCAAAGATATCATTACATGATAATAATGGATATCCTGCTTACAGTATGATATTAAATGCAACAAGATCTTATTGCTATTATATGTATTTACTTTAAAAATCTTTTAAATATTAACTTTACAGTCAAACCTGGCTAAACCGAATCCTGTGTAAACTGAAAAGCTGTATAAACCAAACATGTTCTTAAGCACTGTCATACCAAATTGTATGCGTTGTCAACCTGATTAAATCAAACATCGGTCAAAACCGAACAAAATCATAAGTTCCGAAGAGATTCGGTTTAAACAGGTTTCACTATATAATAATAATATCTTAGTGTAAATTGGTTACAGAAGAAAGAGGGACGAAATATACCAAAGGGACAGTCAAACTCATAAATCTAAAACAAACTGACAACGCCATGGCTAAAAATGAAAAAGACAATTAAACAACAGCACAAATGACACAACATAGAAAACTAAAGAATAAACAACACGAACCACACCAAAAACTAGTGGTGATCTCAGGTGCTCCGGAAGGGTAAGCAGATCCTGCTCCACATGTGGCAACCGTCGTGTTGCTTACAGCTGATCCGTCTTACATGCTATATAGTTGATGCATCTGACAATAATCAGCGTTATAGTATTATAACGCTAAACTAGTACACATTTCTTTTTGGGGGCCAGCTGAAGGCCGCCTTTGAGTGTGGAATTTTATCACTGTGTTAAAGACCCATTGGTGGACTTCAGGTGTAATCTGCTCTTTGATCGGGTTGTTGTCTGTTTGACATATTCCCCATTTCCAGTCACAATTTTATGTAGAAAAGGCGCTCAGTATTAAAAAAAATTAACAGATAGCAGTAAAAAAAATATCAGTATCTTTTTAAATGATGTCTAAGAATTAATTAAAAAAACCAAAAAACAAAGTGATAGTTGTTTTTTTTTCAGAAGCATTTCACAGGAGTTGTTAGTTTCTAACATGTTCAGCTTTTGATTTTTTGAATGCTGAATTATGCATTTCTTTAATTCAATGCGGAGACAAAATTGTATAATTTCTTCAATGGTCCTGCAATATTCTCATCACTAAAGGTTATGACTACCAATACGTTTGTAAGAGTTGTCTCCCAAGAGTTGTCTCCCATAGCAAGGTCAACTCCATTAAAACCATTCTCCTTGAACTTTTTACAAATGTTAAGAGATATTAAAACTATTGATAAATGTATAATGTGAATAACACTGTTTATATGTATAATACATGTACGGGTAAGGTAAGTAAGGAACATTGTAAACAATCAAGTTAAATAATTAGCACCACTCTTAATAACACATTAGGCCCCGAGTTGGGTTGTCCGAGTAATGACATAATAAAAAAAACCTATTAGTAGGCTCACCCTTACAGAACTGGAATGTTGCAAGTCTGCTGCAAACAAAATGCTTGCAGGAACCCTTTGAATAATATTTGCAGATGTTCGCAGCTAGCTGCAAACCTCCTGCAAACATTGCAGCTTTTTGCTGCAAGCTTGCGGCAAGCTTGCAGAAACAAATATGTTTGCAGTAAGATTGCAGGAAAAACTAGAATATAAGGGATGTTCGCAGCTAGATTGCAGGAATCTTTGACAATTTTATATGTTTGCAAGAGCATTGCAAGAAACTACATAAAACGACTGAGCATGCCTATTGGTAACTTCCTGAAAGATAAAGATTTGAAATTTGAAAATGTTGGTGATGTTTGTGTCATGATATATATTAGTGTCCAGGGCGGCATTATAGTTTGGCAATTAACAGATTAGTTTTTAAAGACATTATTTGTGCCAGATTAGTTTTTAAAGACATTATTTGTAAGTACATATTCATCGTAGAATGTTAATTCTTATGAAATTCATTCCCTCCACAGATATCTGCATGAGGTTTAAAATACATTTTCAAATATGTAACCATGCAATATACAGTACTCCCTCATATGCTTAGAGATTATAACTTACAAAATATATAAGTAAGTCTAGTTGAATTTTGTGACAATTTTAGTTTAATTATAGCTGTATATAACCATATACATGCGCAAAGAAAATTTCAAATAAATCTTTTTAACTTAAGATGCATGCATGTAATTCATTTAAGAAAGTACTTGGAATTAATTTAACTTATTAAAAATGTTAAAGGGTATAAACTTATGCTATGGTAATTTTTCAAATAATAAAGTAATTGAATTATTTTATGAATGGATGGATGTAACATAACTTTTTAAGAATTTGCTGTGTAATATAGATAAAATGATGTGTACACAACATGACATTGGTTAATTGTATAACAGATTGATTTGAATAAAAATGTTTGCAGCAGGTCTGCAGCAAACACGCAGGAGAAAGATTGATTTGAATAAATATGTTTGCAGCAGGTCTGCAGCAAACACTCATTTGCATATAAATGTTTGCAGCAGGTCTGCGGCAAACACTCATTTGCATGGTAAATTTTTTGCAGCAGACCTGCAGCGTATATGCAGCAAACAAGCTGCAAACACGGACTTTATGTTCGCTGCAAGTCTGCAGCAAGTTCGCAGCAGACTTGCAGCAAATGTTTGCAGGAGGCTGATTTTTTCAGTAAGGGCACATATTGTGCATCGTATAAAAAAAACGTAAGCCCTCGTTAACGTTTTCGTGTTATGGCTTTGAATTTAGAAACTTTCTGTCAGATCATCTGACATCTTTATATATCAGATTTCGTAAAATCTAACAAATTAACACACCTCAGGGTATATATATATATATATATACACAAATATTGAATGATGTTGTTTATTTTTTGTTACAAAATATACACATTCACGACATTTCCGTAATATTCAACTCCATAAAAAAACGTTTATATTACAAAGATGTACATCTCGTCAAAGTATCACATTAATGACACCTGGAATTTATATTTTGACAGCTCAACTTAATGTTATCCTCTTAAAGTGTATTACACAGTATTACATCTAAAGTACACTTGAACTTGTGTGTGTCCTAAAGCCTACATTTTTATAGGCGTCCATGCTAAGGTTTATTGTTCGGGCTAACAGGTGGACTCAGACAAGTGATATTTATGTTATGTTTGTTTTTGTTACAGGTTTACATGGAATTTTATATTTTATTAATATGTTCATTTGTACTTTTAAACTTGCTAACAATTTATAAAACTGCCCTGTGCCCTTTTCCATGTTTTCCGTGGTTGTATTGATTTAGAAATTTGATGTAGCGCACACAAATATTATATGTTTCATCTTTGACACTTAAGGGGGCTCGTTCTTCGACGTGTAATAACTTCATTTCAAATCAAATCTCCCTCATTCTAAATTAAACAATGAAAGAGAATATGTACTTTTTTTCGATTTTACGTCTTTTATTAAAACTGTCTTTACATGGCGCATAAATCCGTCAAATACAATTTGACTTTGTTATAAAGGGTAGACAACCTACTAGAATGAATTAATAACCGACAAATCAAAGGCAATCGGACAATACCAAGGAAAACATCATGGCCAAAAGACAGTCAAAAACACCATGACCAAAAAAACAGTCGGAAACATCATGACCAAAAGCCAGTCAGAAAACACATGGCCAAAAGACAGTCAGAAAACAACATAACCAAAAGACAGTCAGAAAACACAATGATCAAGAGACAGTCAGAAAACATCATGGCCAAAAGACAGTCAGAAAACACCATGGCCAAAAGATAGTCACAAAAAACACCATGACCAAAAGACAGTCAGAAAACATCATGACCAAAAGACAGTCAGAAAACAGCATGGCCAAAAGACAGTCAGAAAATACCATGGTCAAAAGACAGTCAGAATAACACCATAACAAAAAGATAGTCAGAAAACATCATGACCAAAAGACAGTCAGAAAACATTATGGCTAAAGCCAAGTCAGAAAACACCATAGTTTTCCTTTCAGCTAAATCCTCAGTGTAATCGACCAGCTATTTAGACTGTTTCCAGAGAAGTTATAGCGATTCCACCCGATGTCTTTTCCCTCAATCACAGTAGTTGTTGAATTCATAGTCTACTGTATTTTGTAATTTCCGGGACACTACAGCTCATATATATATATGGATTATAGTGGATGAGGCATCAACCAAATGACTATGTAAGAAATAGACTTTCTGCTCCACGTTGAAGGCCATACGGTTACCTATATTTGTTATTCTCTGTCTCCTTTGTGAAGAGTTGAGTTGTCTAATTGGCAATCTTACCATGATATCTCCTGTTTTCTTATATATATACTGAGAAACACAATTTGACTCAATGGCAAACTTACGTAATATACAACATCCCTTTATTTTCTTTTACCAATTAGAAACAAAATAGTAATACACAATAACGTATTTAAGAATACTCGTAAAGGCTGTAAACAAGCTCAAAGATTTGAGTGAAGGAGACTGCAAACAAACAATTACATAACAACAGACTACACTAGTCTGTGTTTTGACTTATTGGTAATCATACATTATTCAACATCCCTTTGTCTTGTTTATTAATTAGAAACAAATGTTGATACACAATATGTAAAGCTGCAAGTAAGCTCAAAGTACTTAATCTATTGCTATAAAATCATGTTTTTCTACACGTTAACACGGGTGCACGTGGTTCGCTATTGTTCATGAAAGATACAAAAAAACTAGCGTAAAAAAGACACAATCGTGACTGTGCAATACTCAAATATAGAGCCGAAATACATACTAAAATGTCAAGTATCAATTAACGAAATGGTTCTAATTTGAGTATTTCATACATCGTGATTAAAATATTCAGATCTCTTAAGCCGGAGAGAACAATAATTCCAAATACATGTACATTATTCTAATTAAAACTATCACAAAAAGATGGATCCGAAGTACCAAATCGTGATTAAAATATTAAGATATTTTATAAATAAGTCAATTTAGCCAGAAATCGTGAAAAGATGGATATAAAATACCACGTTTTATCAAATTCCTGCGGGTCAAATCACGATACGATAATTAAACAACACCTGCCTTTAAAAGAGTCAATTAAGCCACATAGTAACCGAAACAAATGAAAATAATTGTTTTATTCCGTATTCCGAGAGTATAAATGTATTTCATGACAGTAGTTACCGCCGAACCCATTACACATGCATTTTTTTACCATAAGAAAACATTGAAAAGCAAAAAACAAGTGACTTTAAATGTGTTCTTGATGCGAATTATGCTGTTTTATTCAAAATGCAATTCCTATACAAATACCTCATGAAATAAGACTAATATGAAATATAAGGGAGGCGAAAGATCAAAATCAGACTTACAATGCCAGTACAAAAATCGAAAATTGACAAAACAGACAAACAACAGTACACCCCCCCCCCCCCCCCCCCAAGGTAAATAAAGTAGAAAATAACAAATAGAAAATAACAAACAAAAAACAAAAACAATGCTTGGTATTCGCAGATGCTCAGGAAGTTTAAACAGACCCTGGTCCATATTTGAGACAACTTTCCATCCAAGCCTCAGTTTGTCAAAGTGAACCATTGAAGGTCATAGTACCGTTAATGTAAATGTAAACAATAGATACACAAAGTATGGTCTTCAACATGGAGCCTACAAATTTTGTAACAGTTATATTACTGGAGAGGGAATATAAACGACTGAAACAGATAAAAAAAATGAAAGGTTTCATATACAACAAAATTGAGAATGAAAATGGGGAATGTGTCAAAGAGACAACAACAAGACAACAACAGAAGGTCACTTATGTAGTGTTGTGTGATTTCTTACAAAATAATGTATTTTGTAATGTTGTTTTGGATGAAAGAGCGTTGACCGATGTACATTTTGTATGAAGCGCGGAAGTGTGACCGATGTACATTTTGTATGAAGCGCGGGAGTGCATCTCATTCTACTTATATCTGCACAATATCTAAGTTTTTAATCCCTATACATTTACAAAAAAAGAAATCATTCAAATCTTGTACATACATCTTTATATGTTTGTGCCAACCATGAACAAATGGAGTTAATTTCTATCATTTTTTTTCGTTTGTTTTCCAATGCAATGTATTGACGTGTCACGAAAAGCACGTTCTGTTAGGCATGTATATTAATGGAACTGAAACTTTTAAAATTCCTCTCGATTGTTGTCAGCTAACCAAAAGCACCTGCTACATTTCCTTGTCAAACATAAATTGTATCCATCTTTCATTATAAAAAAGAAGATGTGGTATGATGGCCAATGAGACAACTCTCCACAAGAAGACCAACATGACACAGAAATTAATAACTATAGGTAACCGTACGTTCTTCAACAATGAGAAAAGCCGCATGGTCAGCTATAAAAGGCCCCGAAATGACAATCATAAGTCCTTTTCAGCTGATTTTTGTAGTTCGCTCTGATATTAAGCCACTGTCCCAGGTTAGGGAGGTGGTTGGGATCCCGCTAACATGTTTAACTCCGCCATATTCTGCATGTATTTGCCTAAGTCAGGAGCCTGTAATTCAGTGATTGTCGTTTCTTTGTGTGTTACATATTTATTTTTCGTTCATTTTTTGTACATAAATAAGGCCGTTAGTTTTCTCTTTGATTTGTTTTATATTGTCATTTCGGGGCCTTTTATAGTTGACTATCCGGTATGGGCTTTGCTCATTGTTGAAGGCCGTACGGTGACCTATAGTTGTTAATTTCTGTTTTATTTGGACTCATGTGGAGAGTTGTCTTTCGGCAATCATATCACGTCTTCTTTTTTATTATATGTAATGTAATATCGGTTTAATGTACATACACGATTCTGTAATTTTGATAAATAGCCGCGGCATACCCTAAGGCAGCAACCATTTGATTTTCTGGGGGGGGGGGGGGGGCTATGGTTTTTTTTGGAAAAAAAAGTTTGTTTCCAGTTTTTGGAGAAAAAAATAATTTGTTTCACCCTCAACTGCCACTATATGTAATGCTAAAATTGAAAGAAAAAAATTGTTTTCGACTTGTCGCGAAAAAAATAGATTGTTTTTTGCCGCAGGCGAAAAAAAAATTTGTCCAGAAAAAAAAACCATAGCCCCCCCCCCCCCCCCCACCCCAGAAAATCAAATGGTTGCTGCCTAATTTGTATTTATTTCTGTATCAAATTGAAAATCTATGTCTACACGCAATTTGATTGACAACGTTGATACGACACATAGAAAACAAACCAAATTCTTGATTTAAATGATAATTTCATGATTGTAACTTAAAATTTTAAAAGAATAAAATGCACTTTTTTGTATTTTTTTATAGGTTCTATTAACTTTGTTAAAGCGCATATTTTTCATCATGAAGAGGGTTTTCTCCGCTCTCCATATATACGTACTTCGGTCAACGCTTTTTACACCCCAAATAAAACTACTAAACAGACTTAACTGTCAGACGTGTTATTAACTCTAGGTTTTCTATTACTATGTTACGGATATTAAAGAATTGCTAAGTATATTAGTCCTTGTTTTTATAATACAGCAAATTTAGCGAAAAACACAAATTAAATCCTATCAGATTTGATTTCTTAATGAGTTTTATGTGTACTATTAACTCAAGACATCGATTTCCTTACATGGTTTATGGCAAGGATGTTTTGTTCAACGATTCATTAATCTACAGATTGTACGTCTCGGTTGTGACCTGCAATGCCTGTCAGCCGATGATTTGTTTACATTCTTTATTATAACCTTGACTTTAAAGGTCAATGGCACATTTAATGTGTTTAAAACATGTACTTTTATGATATCCCAGAAGCTTTTCCATTAATTAGATTTACGATTTACGTTTAGAAACAAGGCCATGACGTCGATGTGGTAAACTTTTTTTGCGTAGTGCTATAATGGCATGATTAGCTGAGGTATAGCGAAAACAACTACAGTATTAGAAAAGCTATTCAAGATTCAAGATTCAAAGTTTTATTTAGAGTCGATATTCAATAAACTACATAAATACAAGCTCTGAACAACTTAATAACAAAATACAATACACACATAAAAAAGTCATGAAAACAACACAATGTTAAACATATAAATGTGAATATTTAGATGGGTTGCTTTATTTATTATTCTTTAATTATTGTTAGACTATTTGTCTTCATTCTTTATTTCTGTCGTCCAGTTTTCTCAGACTGTTTTTTTTAAATATTTTTGCCTATTTGCCTCTATTCGTATTTTCTTTTGGTTCTTTATTTAGCATTATTTATGCATATATTGACCCAACAAATTTTATACATCTTTTATTTTTGATTTTTTTTTCTAATGTATTTTATAATCTTCTCTAGGTTGTACCGGAGAGGTTTTTGACTTTAAAAAAAAAAACCTGCCATTGGGGCACTCTACCATTAGTTTTTTATGGGGGAGGGACTAGGATGGAATTTAAAGAAATACCCAGGAAAGCAGTTTTGGATGAAAATAAAAGGTAGGTTGGGCAACGTTGCAAAAAAAAAACCCCAAAAAAAAAAACACAGGTTGATAATTTATGTAAAAAAAGTCTGGACCAAATACAATAAAAAAATAAACGGCAAGACTTAGATTAAAATTTAAAAAAAATATGAAGGACACAGATTTTCATCTTAGTCCTCTCTCCCCTAAAAATCTAATAGTAGCTCCCTACACGTTTTTAGATATGGTGTGCCGGAGAGGGTTTCAATGGTTGGCACTCATGGTTAAGGTATGCAGGTGAGGTCTTTAGGAAGCGGTAATATCTGCAAATTTGGCATGTGTCGTATTTATTCTCACAATCCCATTCTTTAGTTCTTGCGTCCCTTTTTCCACTATATTTGCTTTACCACACTTGTGACCTTTAGGGAAACCCAACACTAATTGTCAATGAAATTACATTAATGGCTTTAATTTTTTATTCAATTGAAGTACATCGGCACTTTCGCATTCAATCTTTAATGAAGAAAAAACCAATAAAATTAATACAAACTTCCACTGAACTACTAGCGGTTTTCATGGTATATTTATACCACGCAATGTTTTGTAAATATTTTAAACTTTCTTTCATTAACTATGCTTTTCAGTCGAAGTACATTTGCACCACTAAATTTCCTATGAAATGAGTAGAATCAAAATGTAGAAAACAAGACTTAAGTAATATCCTATTACACTGATCAATTTCTAATTAATCAAAATCCAAATAATAAATGCACGTGTTCTTAACCACAGAACCACAAAGTACAGCTTACTGTTTTCAAAACAAACTATTTGAAGCAAACCTGCTATGTGGGGGACATTGGTGAACCACAGTAGGGTTTTCCCACAGGGATATACCCATCCTGATTAATAAACCATGTATATTGGTGTACTGTGTCATGTATAGGCTATAGCGTATACACGTTTTAAATCATATTTAACTCGGTAATTTTCTTTTATTGATTAACCGACTTTATATATTTTTGAGGGTCACTGCATATATATACGGCGTAGAAAATAATAAACAAAAAAATTGAGAATAATAGGATACTAAAAAATTGAAATATAATTGTACTGTGACTAAGTCATATCAAAAACGTTATTTTATTGAATATTTTATAATTAAAAGTAAATAGATCAGGCTCTAGACCCCGACTGTAAGTATTAAGGCTCATACTTGAAAGTCTATGTATAATGGAGGTGGGGGTATTATTTTAGTATTATTACTTTTTGGTCCGTTATACTGCATTAAGTTGAGTTTGCGTTTTATTCACTTTTATTCACTATTAAGTATCCAAATATTCTTTTAATATTTTGTATTTTAACTCCATTTGTTTTACTTACTTAATGCAGTATAACGGACCAAAAAGTAATAATACTAAAATAATACCCCCACCTCCATTATACATAGACTTTCAAGTATGAGCCTTAATACTTACAGTCGGGGTCTAGAGCCTGATCTATTTGCTTTTAATTATAAAATATTCAATAAAATAACGTTTTTGATATGACTTAGTCACAGTACAATTATATTTCAATTTTTAAAAAAATAAAGAAATTATGAATGCTAAAATATAAATGTTGCCATCAATAATTTTTGTATTTTCTTTATCATTTTTATACAGAATTATGGGCTCTTACTTGGAAATAAACCCACCATAGATACCAGGATTAACAGAGGCGGATTTAGGGGGGGGGGGGCAGGGTACCCGGGCCCCCTGTTCGGGAAATTTTCTTTTGATTTTATAAAGAGTCTGAGGCATGAATGGAGCGGTCCCCCAGGTAGTTAGTGTCCTCCTCCTTCAAAATATTTATGGATGCACCAATGAATATTAAGATTGCGTATCCAGACAAAAACAAAAACAAACGACTCATCAGTGACGCTCGATTCAAACATATTAAATAGACTTATTGAAGTCTTTTTGTGTAATTTGTGCTGTGCTTAGGCCACACCAATTTAATTTCTTGTTCTACGGATTTTTGGACTCCAAAAATTGGGGCGAGCGAGCGATTTGAAAATTTTAATAAAAAAAATATTTATTTTGCAAATTTTTGAGGCGAAGCTTGAAAAGTAAAGGCGAGCGATTATATTTTTTTTTGTAAACATAAAATAGTAGGTTTTGACAATATTAAAACTTGATTTATCACTTGTACTTTGACATTTCTTTAATTTTTGAAGTATTTTTCCCTGTTCACCAATAAATAATTGAATAAATAGATTTGGTATATGTATGTGTGCCAATTAATGAGACAATTCTCCATCCAAGTCATAATCAGGTTGGTGACAACCCCTCAATTTTATAAATATCCTTTTTATGAGGGGTCAATATAAGTTACAATATATTTTTTTGTAAATAAAACTTTTTAGTACAAAAGAGCTCATATTTTCCCAAAGAACTATATATCTATCTGGTATTAAATGGTCAAAACATGCCCAAGAATTTTGTAATATTCCTGGACTTAGCACAATGTTAACACATTTACTTTAATATTATTCAAAATAAATAATTATATCATAAATAATTCTCTTTAAGAATATAGTAATGTTGTTTAAAATTATTTAAATATGATGTATTTCTCCTCTCTTTTAGTTAATTTTTTTAAGTTCTTCAAAGGATTTGTATAGTAACACTATGCAAATCCTTGGTATTTCTTCAAGTTTCTTTTTTACAGCAGTAAAATGACCCCATTATGTGCCCTTCTCAGGGATAATAGCAAATACAGGTCATAGTACGTACGGCAGCAGGGGCGGATCCAGGAATTTATAAGGGGGTGGTCACCTTTTGAAATCTTAAATTAATTTTTTTTTATTGGTATCATGAAAATAGTTACAACTATAGAAGACAAATGTTACACATTATTTATAAAATTGATTCCAATTTCATTTTTCTTGGATGCCTGCGTGCAAACATGTCAACTATAACATCAAATACTAACTCTAAATTGTAATGCACGTCCATTTAGTCGGTCCTGGCCCATTGTTGCACGTAAAAATTGAAAATTCCAGGAATTGAAACTTCTGTCCGAAATATGTTTTGCATCATCCCTATGGCCCCTTATAGGAAGATTCTGTTTGCCACAAAGCAAAACACACTTGCATATAGATTTCAAAACAGTTCTGTTTGCTTTTATACGTTCACCCATTGCTTTATCAAAAAATGTTCGAATATCAGTAGTCTTTTGCTCAATGTTGTCACGAAAAAGTTGAGCTTTTGCTCTAGATTCAGTCTGACTTTTTTTACATGATTTCTCATCACGGCCGAAATGATCGTAAAGTCTTGTACTTGCATGTGCCATATCTGTTAGTGGTTTGCATGATAATGTTCCCAAACTATCAACCCCAAACAGAGCACAGTATATGCAGTAAGCTCCTTCTTGTGAAGGTGAGTACACTAGCCCATCATAGCGATTTAGCCAATTCAGCTGAAACAGTCTGTTCTTTCCTGCATATTTTTTTATAGGAAAGTTATAGTTTATTCCAGGTTGGAAATGATTTCTTATCAAATTAAATATCTCTTCGTTTGTTAATGTACGTGTTGATTGTTTTGCAAAACTAATGTCGTTTGTATGTAAGTCGGGGGTTGTTTCTTTAATCTGATCACTTTTATTCGTATCAATGCTAGGTCCATTACAAGTCGGCTGATTTGTGGCGTTTCCTGAAGGAAAGAAGGTATAACGTAACGGTACCCAAATTGCACCGAGTACCCAAATTACACCTATTTATCAAAAATAGCAGCGAAAATCTAACAAGATTTCCTAGAGACTAAAAAAATGGTATTTTTATGATTTGATACTATGCACGTCTTTCAACATAGGTAAACATATTTAGATATACACAAAACGTTCACAATATTTTATGGAACGCCATGACTGCCTTATGTTAATGATCAGCATTATATGCAGTGCTCACACCATTATATTAAGTGCTCACAACATTATATTAAGTGCTCACAACATTATATCAAGTGCTCACACCATTATATGCAGTGCTCACACCATTATATTAAGTGCTCACAACATTATATTAAGTGCTCACACCATTATATGCAGTGCTCACACCATTATATTAAGTGATCACAACATTATATTAAGTGCTCACAACATTATATGCAGTGCTCACACCATTATATTAAGTGCTCACAACATTATATTAAGGGCTCACAACATTATATTAAGTGCTCACACCATTATATGCAGTGCTCACATCATTATATTAAGTGCTCACAACATTATATTAAGTGCTCACAACATTATATTATGTGCTCACAACATTATATTAAGTGCTCCCAACATTATATGCAGTGGTCAAAGCATTATATGAAGTGGTCAAAACATTATATGCAGTGGTCACAACATTATATGAAGTGATCACAACATTATATGAAGTGATCACAACATTATATGAAGTGATCACAACATTATACGTTTTTTGTTGTATGATGAGATTGTTGTATGATGAGATTGATGTATGATGAGATCATTCGGTAAACATCGTTTTTTAGCGGAAATTACCGAATCCATAATTTGTAAATTACGGTAATGCCCAGCAAACAAATTTAAACAGTTATTAAAGTCATGTGATCATAAGGCAGTATACAATATTTAAAACTGATTGAAATAAGTAAGGAAAAGATGAAACTAAGAAGTGAATGATTAAAGTAGTTCTGTTCGTCGTAAGAAATACGAATGGCAAAATGTAAGTGAAATAATAAAAAGCTTATTTAATGAAATATCGAAGGGAAATTTGTATGACATATTCCTCGAGCTCATTTCCTACTGAAGAACTTTAGCAAGGTGCCACTTTATAGTCCGTACTCAGTTTAAAAAAAGCTTAATTACATTTTAAATAAAACAGTCAGCTTTCTATAACACATAAGCGTTATATTACTCTAGCTTATATATATGTCATGATTGAGTCATTTTTGGCATCCATTTTCAGAATTTGTTATTTCACATGAATAAGTATCTAACAGATATGGAAAATGCAGTTTAAAGCATTTCATTGTAGGTGTTTAACATAACTTTAGGCAGCAACCATTTAATTTTTTTGGGGGGGGGCTATTGATTTTTATTTTTTTCGCGACAAGTCGAAAATATTTTTTTTAATTCAATTTTAGCATTACATATATTGGCAGCTAGGGGTGAATCATCCAATTTTTTTTTCTCAGAATCAAAAACAAATTATTTTTTTCTCCAAAAACTGGAAACACACTTTTTTTCAAAAAAATCCATAAAGGAGTAGGTTCAGTAAGACCCCTTTTTGGCCCCAAAATATAGCAGATTTACAGAATTGTTAAAATGTAAACCTTTAGTTATTTATTGGACAGTAGAATGCTTCTGCTACATAAATATGGGCTGTTTTTGACAATACAATGCACATATATCCAGTACTAGCACCATTAAGTCATACTAAATTACTGAAATCCTCATAATTCTAGCATTTTAGTTAAATTTTAGACGGTTTTCGTGTAAAACGAAAGTGGCCGCATTCGTGTTCATCCTTAATATTGAAATGTAAGTTGTATTTTATGATAATACATAACATATATAAAGGTTGAGGATGAACACGGATGCGGCCACTTTCATTTTTACCAAAAACCATCTGAAAAGTGACATTTTCCGGCATATTAGGTAGATTTTTCATATTTTAGCTTGAATCGGATCGTTTTAATGACTAAATCTGTTAAAATCTTTCACATAAACTAATTAATTCAAATAAAATAGACACTTAAGTGTTTAAAAAGTGGTCAAAATCTTTCGTCAGATGAACCTGAAATTTGAGGCCAAAATCGGTCCTTACCGGACCTACTCCTTTTACCCTTTCAAGACCCAGTTTAAAATTATTTTCATTTAAAGTTATCATCTCTTATGAAAACTGAGTTTGTGGGGATGAAAAACGTTTACTACGTTTGTTCGTCATTTTGCACGGTTAATATATATAAAAAAAGTGGTATGCTTGATAATGAAACAACTTTCCACAAGAGACAAAATGACATCACAGAAATTAACAACTAAACGGCCACAGTACGGCCTTCAACAATGAGCAAAGCCCATACTGCATAGTCATGCAGCTATAGAAGGCCCCGAAATGATAAACGTAAAACATTCCTAATTTATGTACAAACAAACGATCGAAAAACTAACATGTATATAACACATTAACAAACGACAACCACTGAAATAAAGGCACCTCCTGACTTGGGACAGCCACATATACAGAATGTGCGGCGGGTTTTAACATGTTAGCGGGATACCAACCCTCCGTCTAACCTGGGACAGTGGCGTAACAGAACAACATAAGAACGAACTATGAAAATCAGTTGTAAAAGGCTTAACTCATCAGATGGGTACAAATATAAATCCATCTACCAGAAAATAGAGTAGACGTGGGCGGGTACTTCTATATCCCAACAACAAAAAGACACTATAAGTACTGATCTGAGAGTACTCGCAATTACTGACAGCTAGTTCAAAGCCACTAACAACTAATAAAAAAACATGCATCTAAGTTTTGCATTTAGGTAAAGATTGAAACAAACTGTGAGTAAAATAGAATGATTTACTATTATTGGATAGTAACGATTGTCCATGAAAAAGGAGTCATTTTCAATTTTCTTCAACTTTGTACTTGTTTGTATGTATAAATATTTTGATATGAGCGTCACTGGTGAGTCTTATGTAGACGAAACAAGCATTTGGCGTACTAAATTATAATCCTGGTACCTTTGATAACTACTTGACCTAAATTAATTCTGGTTAAGGTACATTAAGATACAAAATATAATCAACTACAAGTCATAGAAGAATAATATCTTTTAGATCGCACTTCTTTGATAACAATGGACCTCGAAAAAAGATTCAAATTTGTGTTTAGGTCCAGATGATAGCAACAACACAAAAAAGAGGAATGCTATTTGTTGCTGAGCACTTCTTTGATTTTATTTTAAGTCCACACAATTTGTTTTGTAACGGAAGCACAAAAAAAAAGATACTCATTATTATGTCAATATATAATTGTAATATAATTATATTAATGGAGAACTTCTAGTATTGTTTTACTGTGAATTCTTCTCGTTGTTGTGATTGGCGTTCTAATTCTTCTCACATACAAGCTTGTCTATAGTCTGAGGATTTCTGTTATTTTTGCTACCAATTTTTTTCCATATCCCATGTTAGGATCAATCTCAAAGGTTGAAAATTTCATATCTGAATATTTTTTTCGTTATCTGGAAAGTTACTTTTGACGGCGGATCTTGATTGTTTCTGTGGGGCTTCTTTCTCATGGATAGGGATCACTCACGGGGAAAAAAATGGAAAATTGTCGAAACTAATTTGACTTTTATGTAAAGCATAAAATCGAGAATGGAAATGGGGAATGTATCAAAGAGACCACAACCCGACTCCATAGAAAAAACAACGGCAGAAGGTCACCAACAGTTCTTCAATGTAAAGAGAAATTCCCGAACCCGGAGGCGTCCTTCAGCTGGCCCATAAACGAATATATATTAATTCAGTGATAATGAACGCCATACTAATTTCCAAATTGTACACAAGAAACTAAAATTATAATAATATAAGAAAAACAAAGACCAGAGGCTCCTGACTTGGGACAGGCGCAAAAATGCGGCGTAGTCCGAATTATATTCTTAAAAGAATTTAAATTCACAAACTAGTTATTTTGCACCAAACATTAATAACTGTTTAAATTTGTTTGCTGGGAATTACCGTAATTTACAAATTATGGATTCGGTAATTTCCGCAAAAAAACGATGTTTACCGAATGATCTCATCATACATCAATCTCATCATACAACAATCTCATCATACAACAAAAAACGTATAATGTTGTGAGCACTTCATATAATGGTGTGAGCACTGCATATAATGTTGTGAGCACTTAATATAATGTTGTGATCACTTAATATAATGGTGTGAGCACTGCATATAATGGTGTGAGCACTTAATATAATGTTGTGAGCACTTAATATAATGGTGTGAGCACTGCATATAATGGTGTGAGCACTTAATATAATGTTGTGAGCACTTAATATAATGTTGTGAGCACTTAATATAATGGTGTGAGCACTGCATATAATGCTGATCATTAACATAAGGCAGTCATGGCGTTCCATAATATTTATCAACAGATGAAGTATTTACTGAAAAAAATAATATGTACTGAAACGTCGCCATGCGACGTCATCAAAACATCATCTTTTTAAAATTAACAAATACAATACGTTTCAAGTATCCATTTCTTAAAAAATGAAGAGTAAGCATGGGCAAATATCCAATTGTTCAAAATATTTGAAAAAAATAAACAAAAGCTCTGTTATTCGACTTTTGACGATGCGAATTTAAGCATGGATGCAATTTGGGTACTCCTCATTACAGAATCTGGGATGGTTTGGAGGTAAGTTCAGACCAATTTTTCTATGATTCCTTATGGATTGAAAATCAAATTGGTGTACCTTTATAATAAAGAAGGATACGGCTACAAAATAAACACAAAATGGAAATTTTTGTCTTGATCATAAAAAAACTTAGTTGAAAAAACTGTCAAAATAGGTGCAATTTGGGTACCGTCACGTTAAGTTACTAAAAAATTGGAATGAACGAAACTTTTAAACAAACAGATGATGGAACGGGGGTGTTCATTCAATATAGAATATTTATGTGACTTTAAAACTTTAAAATTATTTTTGAATTTTGGCATCACAGTAAAAAAATATTATTGGTTGAGAAAAGTTATTATACAAACTTAAAAAATTTAGATAAACGTAATGTAAAAAAAGTATAAATTACCTGCTAAAAACATCTAAGATTTAGGACTGTCTCTTCATTTTTACACATTAACATCAAAGAAATCGCCCAAGTAATTAGCGAGTGATGATTACATGTTCATTGTATAAGCATACCTGTCAAGGTACATGTATTTAGCCTTAAGGTAAGTAATGACAACTTTATGACTGGTGATTACGATGGTGTCTTCTCATTTATCCAACTTTTAAAAATAAGGTAATCTCATTTAGCCAACTTTTTATTTTTGTTAATTATTGGGTTGTTTGTTTAGTAATAATAAGGTGTCTTTCTAAAATTTGACAGTAAATTTGTTCCTGTATGTTTTTATATTAGTCAAGAAATATATATAACATAGGCGATAGTAAACTTGTGACATTTCATTTTTTTTTAATTTGGTATATTTCAAATAATAAATAAATGTTTCATAAATATATACAGAAGAAACCCACAAATCAGTAATATTTGTTCATTTGAGGTTTTGCGTTAATTTGCATTTATACTAGTAACATGTATAATTGATATAGCGTTTTTACTTCCCAATCTAGATAACCTTTTGTCTTAGATGCATGATTTTTTTATTAGTTGTTAGTGGCTTTGACCTAGCTGTCAGATAACTGCGAGTACTCTCAGATCTGTTCATAGCGTCTTTTTGTGTCGGGATGTATAAGTACCCGGCCACGTCCACTTGTATTTTCGTCCATCTGATGAGTTAAGCCTTTTTCAACTGATTTTTATAGTTCGTTTCTTATGTTGTACTTTTATACCACTGTCCCAGGTTAGGGGGAGGGTTGGGATCCCGCATTATTTATGTATGTGCCTGTCCCAAGTCAGGAGCCTGTAATTCAGTGGTTGTCATTTGTTTATATGTTACATATTTGTTTTTCGTTCACTTTTTTACATAAATAAGGCCGTTAGTTTTCTCGTTTGAATTGTTTTACATTGTCTTATCAGGGCCTATTATAGCTGACTATGCGGTATGGACTTTGCTCACTGTTGAAGGCCGTACGGTGACCTATAGTTGTTAATGTCTGTGTCATTTTGGTCTTTTGTGGATAGTTGTCTCATTGGCAATCATACCACATCTTCTTTTTTTATATTTGGTAGTATCATATTGTTTCAATATCCATTAGTTAGTAGCTTAGTCACATCATCGGACCTACATTTTGCCAGCAAGTTCAAGCACCATATGTATTCATGTACCAAATACCACCTATCGGAACAAGACAGTGACACGATTGCTTTAATTTAGCACTGTTTTTGTACAATAAAGTCAATTTTCCATATTCAATCATGTATTCCACATTAAAGCCTACAATATTTAAAACGAACGAACTTTATACTTCAGTGTTTGTTTGTCTTGTATCATGTGCTGCTCAGAGAAACCAATAGAGAGATATTTATTAGTCTGGCTTCTTCATAATTTGATGCTAAATTGTTGAAACCCAGGAGCTTCTGAGCTTTTCCATGGACCCTCTACCAGGGCAACCGTAATTACGCCTTTCGTTCATAAAATCCTGGCCTAGGACTATTGAAATGTTTAGTAACCCCTTATACCGTATGATTTGGAACTTCTCGTTATTGGTGTTCTGCTGTTAAGATCCATCCAATCATTTTAACATACCACAGACAATTAATGGAGAGAGTTCGGCATAAAAAATGTAAAACCCTGACACTTTCACTATAAAATATACATGCTCCAAATCAGGAACCGTTACATTAGTACATTACATATTTATTTTATGTTTTTGGGCAAAAAGAAGGTCCAATATTTTTTCATTCTCCACCCCCTCTTTCAAATATCATGGAAACGCTCCTAAACATACACAGAAAACAGACTGACCCAACTTAAGGATAGACTACAGCAAGGACAGATCAACGTATATCACTACACTGATGCAGTATCCCACCTACTTAAACCAGGATGAAGATCTACTGAACATTTCTTTAGTGTGTGCTATGGATATTTCTGTGCTACTTTTTTAATCAATGTGCTTGAAATGCTTTTGTTTATATATATATATATAAAACAATATATGTATTATATGTTGTGTGAGTTTTGTTCTGGTAAGTCTTTGTGTACTTAAACGTATTCAACTTATATTTTGTCTTATTTGGATCATTTAGTCAGAAGAACAGAAAAAAATGAACGAAGAGGGTCTATTGCACAATAAAAAGCTCAATCTCATTAACAAATCTCTTCATGAATAAAATGCAACTGATATTTTTCTATCCAATTCATATTTTAACTAACGGTTAAAAAACTTTAAAATACTTTCAAATGATTTACAATTCATTAACTAAATGTCAGTTGCACCTTTTAACATGCTATATGCTAAATGATACTACAGAAAATTTAATCCGGGTATACTTTTCAGTCTTATTTTTCACCTGTCATTCAACCCAAATTCTAACTGAAAAATCCTTTGTTCTTGAATACCTTTGATCTCATCTATCCAACTTCTTTTTTTACCTTTACTACCTATTATTTTAAAAAGTTGGATAAATGAGAATGAACCATTACGATAGACAAATTGATTTGATCGACGAATTTATTTTTCAAAATGTTCAAGGTGCACCATTTTTTGGTACATGGTGCACCATTTTTGCAAACCCAGGGGGTGGTCACCGGCACCGGGTGACCACCCCCTGGATCCGCCTCTGGGCAGAGCTTTAACCCAGACCAAACAGCAAGCTATAAGGGACCCCAAAATTATAAGTGTACACAATTCGAACAGGAAAACCAACGATCTAATTTATATATATATACAAACGGGAAAATACCAAATAATATTTATGAACATCAACGAACGATATCTAACTGCTGAACGACAGGCCACTGAATCGATCAGGACAGGTGCATAAACATGCAGGGGGTATGGATAGTTTTGTATCGCCAGCATATTGCAGTTGAAGGTATTTCTTTCCGAAGTTCTTTGAAGTTTATTTCTAACAACGAACATATTTTGATAGGGAATCTAAGGGGAAAGAAAACCAATGTTTTGTTCTGTACAGGTATTTTCTTCTGTTTTCTATTAAATCTATTTAAACGGAGCACTCCAATTGGGATAAATGGGTTTCATGCTGAATCAAATATTATCGCAGACATTGACACAGTGTACTTGGGTGCTTATATGATTAAATCGTTATAAATACATGTTAGATTGTGATTATAAAAACAAGTGCAAATATCTGTTTATAATATTTACAAAAAAAAAACGGTGCGGGAAATGGACACGATTACATTTCCGGATGCGGGAAGCGGGAATATAAAAAAAAAATAAAAAAAATCTGCTTTGAAAAATAAAGGTGCGGGCGGGTCCGTCGAACAAGGAATTAAATTGGTGTGGCCTTAGATGATTATACATTTTAACCCATATCTGTTTTTTTTATTATTTTTTTTATCAAAAACAAATGCAGCTGATGAGCATTACGGATCCAATTTTCTGTGGCCTATTCAACATTCATATTTAACTGCTGAACGACAGGCCACTGAATCGATCAGGACAGGTGCATAAACATGCAGGGGGTACATGCCTACTTCCACGTTTCCCGACAGCATAACATCATGAAAATTAGTTAAAGTATTAGTAATTATATGAACTAATTCAATGTAAGTGTATCGCTTGAACTTTTTATTGATAATCCTGCATATCTAGTAATATTCAACTGTGCAAAGCGTGTATCGCACATAAACAAAATGGCGGACAATGAAATAACAATTGAACCCGTTATCAAAACAATTGAAAAGTCCAACGACCTTAATCTGGATAGCATTTTCTCAGAATATCCTCCAGAATGTATACCTACAAAGTTAAAAACGCCAGCAGGCGATAAGGCCAAACGAGCTAAATATGAGTCGATAGACATTAATCTATATGAGGACAAGGCAAACATGGTTGCCTTTCGTGTGAAAGTTGATCGCATTCTCTTGTGGATCAAAACTCTTCATGTATGGTATTATGATCATCTTGGTAACTCCGCCGAACATGATATAAGGTGGTTTGATGATCCAGCAGATTGGAATAAGACTGCAGGAGGCAATAAAGCCATATGTATTGAAATTTTAGCGAAGCATCCGCATGATACAGATACCCCCCTTTTATACAAAGTTACATTTTTTATTAGCACTGGGGTCATCCAGATACAGGGTAATGCCAAAGACAAATTTGTCAAACGGGATTTTCCCATCTTAATAGCACTAATTAAGAAAATTAAAGAGTTCAATGGTGAACAAGTTATTCAACACAATACATCTACAAGTAGCTCTGTAAAAGAGGCCAATGAGGAGGACACTTTAGGCAAACTTGATGATGATCAAACATGTGAAAAACAGTTATTTGAAAACAAAGGTGATGTAAACAATAACAATGAATCAAAATCAAGCAACCAAAGTAATAAATGGTCCGTAACACAATTTAGACCTGAAAAAATGTTAGAGAGGATGGAAAACTTTTTCGTACTCGCTCTAGATAAGATATGTACGAAACAATCTGAACTTTTTTCAGCCAAAATGAAAACAATGGAGGATTCATATATCAATCACATGAAAGAAAATGATAACAAAATTGCAAAAGTACTTGAAAGTGTTACCAAAATTCAAAGTGCCAAATCTGATTCTACAAATGCATGTGATCAGAAAATTTTCAACAAATTAAATACACTTGAACATGAGAATTCTGATTTGAAGATGTCATTGCAACAGGTTAAACACACAACAGAATTGGACAAGTTTCAGTTGCAATCAAAACTTGATCAGCAAACATCTCAGTCTGAGCTTCAAAAGGTGAACCATAACAAATCACAAAAGCAATTAGAGTTTGAAATTAATAAATTAGAAAATACAGTACATGAGAAAGATGATAAACTTAAAACTTTAGTAAGCTCATGCAATGAACTGAAATCTAAATTAGAAGAAAAAGATGAAGAGCTATACAGTCTTAAACAACATGCATGTAGAGATGATGGTGCTGCACAGTTTCAGGATGTGCCACCAAGAAATAGAAGATCCGCTCAAAATAATACAGACAAGCCACACGTTATATTAATTGGAACGTCAAATACTGAAAGAATTGATGTATCTAAATTGTCATCAAAGTTTACAATGGAGAAACGAATTGCGTATACATTACCTGATACCGAAGTAAGTTTGCGTGAAATTGAGTATGCTCCTGATATAATTGTGTTTCACTCCTTAACAAATGAGCTACGTGAAAAAAGTGCAGAAAGTTGTGTTAGCAAAATGAAAGAAATTGTGTCTTTAGCAGGTGAATTATATCCATCTTCAAAAGTTATTATATCTACACCAACACCTAGAGCTGACAACGAAAGCTTCAATATGAAAGGCCAGTTGATAAGTGTTTTATTGAAGCAGGAATACTTTGATACCGAAGAAGTATATCTGTGTGATCACAGTAATTTAGCAAATAAAGGCAGAGCAGTGCCTAGATTTCTCTGTGAAAATGATAAATATCACCTTTCAGATGAAGGTGTAAATGTGTTTGCAGCAAATATTCGAGATATAGTTGATGAAGCTCTTGATTTACCTAAACGTAGACCGTTCTATAATAGCAATGTTAATCTGAATAATGGATCAAGAGGTGGATATCGTGGACGTGGTGGATATCGTGGACGTGGTGGATATCGTAGTCGTGGTGGATATCGTGGTCGCGGTCATAACAATTATAACAATTATCAAAGTCGGGGTCGTGGATATGGGTAGCCTTAATATCCTGATATTGAACAATCTTAACTATCTTATTAAAGAAGATAAAGTTGCTAGTCATAATTAAGTTTTGTTTAATACATATTGTAAGCAATTGTAGTTAGATTTTGTTTTGCTTTCTGTCTTGTATAAACTTAAATTGTCATTTATAATTATATAGGACAAGAAAAGGTTATATAATTAACCCATTTTTACCTTTCCTCAGTTAGAGGATTTAGTTATTTCATAAGAGGGAAAAGAGTTTTATTACTTTACAAGGATTTCATATTCATATTACATTGTACCTGCCCAAAAGCTAACTATCTATCTAAAAAAATAAAAATATTGTACAACTTAGAAGTGGTCATCCAAGGGAAATTAAAAAAAAAAATTTTTGATTAAAGAGCAATTATGACCAGTCAAAAGAAAAATAATTTCTTCCACAACATAACATTTTGTGTTTGGAATATAGGTGGGCTTATTTCAAAACACCATGATAAAATAACAGACCCCCTTTTTCTTCAAGAGATAAGAAATTATGATGTTGTACTATTAACTGAGACCCATGTAGGTTATAACACTACAGTCAATATTGAGGGTTTTAACTATTACCCTATTTGTAGACCACAATCAACTAATTCTAGATACTATGGGGGCCTAGGTATTTTGGTAAAATATGAAGTTCGCAAGGGCATCAAGATTTTAACAAATACATGTAAAGATTATCAATGGTTGCAATTCGATAAACATTATTTTAATCTAAATACAGATATATTTCTATGTTTGGCATATATTATACCTGCAACCTCATTTTATGTTGACCAATCAGAAGACAACACACTTGAAAACATAGAAAAAGATATTATTAAATTTAGTCAACAAGGTAGTATTATATTGTGTGGGGACTTAAATGCAAGGACAGGGTCAGAGCCAGATTTTATAATTAATGATGTTAATGATACACATATACCAATGTATGATAATTATAGTTGTGATGTTATTCAAGAAAAAAGATGTAGTTATGATATGAAAGTAGATTCAAGAGGTAAACAACTTCTGGACTTGTGTATTGCGTCCAAATTACGTATTTTAAATGGGAGAATGTGGGGCGATTCTTATGGTAAATACACTTGTATGAAAGCAGTGGGTAGTAGTGTGGTTGACTATGTTATCGTGTCAGAAGACTTGATTGCAGACACTTTATTTTTTCATGTTGCTGATTTTTTATCAACTCTGTCAGACTGTCACTGTAAACTAACATTTGGCATGTTAGCTAGTTATTCACATAAAAATAATGAGCAAGACATTACTATTTTATTTCCAGGAAAATATATATGGTCAGAAACTTCTACACAAAAACTTCAAGATACTTTATGCCAGCCAAATATTAAAAACAGTATTAAAAAATTTTTAGACTCAAAAATTAATCTTTCAGAGGACTATATTGAACAATCGGCTAATGAATGTTTTAATATAATAGATAACGCTGCTAGTAAATGTTTAATATTTCGTAAAACAAAATTAAAAGGTGTACGTAAACATAAAAATAAAAAATGGTTTGACATAGACCTAGTACAAAAACGTAAAAGTCTTATTTCTAAAGGTAAGCTATTATCAAAATTCCTGTGGGACCCAATTATAAAAGGGTCTTACTATAAATGTTATAGAGAGTATAATAAGCTACGTAAATATAAAGAAAGGAAATTTAAACAAAACATTCTTGACAGTCTGGATAATCTAAGGGATAATAATCCAAAGAGTTATTGGAATCTCATTAAAGAATTAAAAGAAGACAATTCGGATGGTCCAGAAAATTCTATTCAAAGTAATGTCTGGTTTTCATATTTTCAATCTTTAAATTTTAACTCTGACAAATTTAAAGACAGATTAGAGGAAATTAGTAAAAAAGTAAAAAATTTAGAAAAAAATTCAACTTTCTGTGAACTAGATTACAAAATAACCCTAAAAGAAATTTTAGATGCTATAAATAAACTAAAGAATAATAAAGCTGCAGGATTGGATGGTATTCCAAATGAGATATTAAAAGCTGGGGGAAGTATATTTGCACCTGTTTTGCAGAAACTTTTTAATTTAGTATTCTGCTCTGGAAAATACCCTCACAAATGGGCATTATCTTATTTATGTCCAATTTTTAAAGCAGGGAGTCCTAGTAAACCTGAAAATTACAGAGGCATAGCAATAAATTCATGCATTGGAAAATTATTTAACAGTATTCTTAATAAAAGACTTGACATTCATCTTGATAAAAATAATATAATTCATCCATGTCAGATTGGTTTTTCAAAAAAGAGTAGAACATCTGATCATATGTTTGTTTTAAAAACCATATTAGATAAATATACTAACAAAAAAGGGGGGAAAATCTATGCTTGCTTTGTGGACTTTAAAAAAGCTTTCGACAGGGTCATACACTGTGGTATTAAATATAAATTATTGGAAAATAACATATCTGGAAAATTTTATACTATTTTAAAAGATATGTACAGCAAGAATGAAATGTCTGTGAAAGTGGGCAATGTATTAACACCATCTTTCAGTTCACTAGTTGGGGTAAGACAAGGGGATGTTCTAAGTCCAAACTTATTTAAGCTTTTCATTAACGATCTGCCTCCAAAATTTGAGCCAAGTCCAGATGCTGTTGATATCAATGGGCGTAGAGTTGATTGTCTTATGTACGCTGATGACATTATTGTATTATCAAACACTAAAAAAGGTCTTCAAAACCGACTTGATATATTGCATACTTATTGTATTGACTGGTGTCTAGATGTAAACTTGTCCAAAACAAAAGTTTTAATTTTTAACAAGCCTGGAAAATTTTTAAAGGAATCATTTTATTTAGATAAAGAGGCTATAGAATGTGTTAATAAATGTAAATATTTAGGGATAGTCTTTACTTCTAGTGGTCTTTTTCAACAGGGGAAAGAAGAGCTATTCAAAAAATCCTTAAAGGCAAAATTTAAATTACAAAAATCCATGTCAGCTTGTAATCCAAGTATTGATACTGCAATTCATTTATATGATCACACAATAAAACCAATTTTATTATATTGTAGTGAAATTTGGGGTTCATTTAAAATTAACTCTGCTGCTTGCAAGAAAAAAAGTGATTATCTATTTGAATTAATCTACATAAATGATTATTTGGAAAAATCACATTTCAGATATTTAAAGTATATTCTTGGTGTAAATAAGAAAGCCTCAAATTTAGCAGTGTTATCAGAGGTTGCAAGATTTCCTCTTTATTTTTCTGTCATTATATCTATGGTAAAATATGTACACAGGCTTAACAAGTTGGACACAGGGTTACTTTACGATGCTTATGTTTGTAATAAAATTTTAGATGCAGAAAACATTAATTGTTGGTATTCATCTATGAAATATGTACTTCAATCACTTGATATACAAAATTTAGATACAAAGCTCAATAAATTAATTAAATTTGTAAAATGTAAACTTTGTAATAGTTTCAAAACATTTTGGTTGGTCAAAAGATCTGAAACCTTATCACAAGGTAATAGCAAATTAGAGAATTATTTCAACCTCAAGACTGACTTTGTAAAGGAGGCCTATTTATCAATTAAAGATTTTAGTATAAGAAGAGCTATATGTAAAATGAGAATAAGTGCTCATGATCTTAAAATTGAGAAAGATAGATATAATAAAAAATACATAGAGAGAACTCAACGTCTATGTCATCATTGCTTATCACATGGATCCAATTCTATTGAAGATGAGACCCATTTTACAGTAAATTGTCCATTATATGATGAACAGAGGAAATTATTATATGATAAAGCTACAACTTTTTGTACTAATTTTAAAGAACTACCTAATGATAAGAAATATTTCTGGCTGTTCACAAATGAGCATTTACCAACTCTCATGTGCCTAGGAAATTACATTATTAAAGGGTTAGAAATAAGATCCAGATGTAAACAAAATATATGAAGTAATTTAGTATTTTATTGTTATAAGATTTAATATAATAGTTATATAAAACACATGTTGTGTTAGGCTCTGATCCTGTTCATAACGTTAACGTATGTATTAGTTTTCTGTTTTGCTTTTTCCAATCATATTGTGTTGTAAAATGATGCCCTTTATGGGTTCTTGATTAGATTAATAAAATTCTTATCTTATCTTATCTTATCTTATTTAGGAGTTTGTTAAGAAAATTAGTTACCATTTAAATCCAGTTAGATCTATAAAGCGATATTCAATTTGTAAAAGCGTATTCTTTAATGTTTTAGCCATTTTGCTCTATTCTTTATCTCTTGCCTATTTTTCTGTAGAATCATTCCCCTATCAATACCCTCGAATTCTTATATATCTATATCTGTATCTATATAAATGAAAAATATTGAAAAAAGAAAACATTGCATTGTCAAAACAATATAACACTACTTGCACTTTCTAATTGAATTGACCGAGCACTCAATGTATAAAAGATTTAGCTTCTAAAGCAAGTGCAATACGATCGATTCTTTCATCAATCTTAGGCTGTAAACATTTTCTCCTAAAGGTCACAACAGATACAATGTAATCGTTATGACGTAATCATGTCTGTGACGAACACAGAGCGTTCATCTTGTTAAATATGACGTAGTTTCGTGTAATTAACCGATATTGAACTTAAATGAAATGGATAGAATTGTGTTTTCACCGATTATTTGTAAAAGTACAAAAGGTAAGATGGTACACAAACAGATGCTGGAAATTAATATAAACGACATTCAACGTTTTCTGTTCGGGGTGCCTATAAAGTGCGAAAAGAAATAGAAACGAAAAGAAACGAAACGAAAAGAAAAGAAACAAAACGAAACGAAAAGAAACGAAACGAAACGAAAAGAAACGAAAACAACATAAAACAGAACGAAACGAAATAGGAACCAACGAAAAGAAAAGAAACGAAACGAAATAGGAATAAAATTTAAATCAAATTGAATATTAAGCCGATTATATTTATAAATATTATTTATTGTCTAGTTTGATACAATTTCTTTTAAAATTGAGGAAAAAAACTGTGAAACTCAGCGTAATCGTTAACCAGCTGTGGTTTAGGAACGACTTAAACACAATATATAATATTTGATTATGAACTCTATAAATTATACTAGACAGACACGGTAGGGGGGAGGTGGGGGGGGGGGGGGGGTTATAAAAAATATCCTGGCCCTGATTTATAAAAAAAAACAAAATCTGTCCAGCACTTGGATTGAAAAAAAAATAATCTTGCCCACATTTTTCCCGTGAATACAAAAAAATAATTCCCAAATAAATTTTCTACATGGAACAATGAAAACAATAATCTGTCCCGCGTAGCGTTCGAAAAAAAAAATCCCAGTCCACATGAAAAGACCAGATTATTGTCTTCTTGAGAGAGGTAGCTAGGCGATATTAAAAGAACGTTGGAACTTATAAATCACGAAAGAAACTTATCGCCATGGAAATGCAAAACCTTAGACTGACGACGGCAGACACAGGGGTAGTATATACGATACTCCGAAAGGGCGAGTAGACCTAGCTTCACAAGCTACATCCTTCGTTTTGCTCATGCAACACACAATAGTACATTGACGTCACATTCAATTAAGAGAAAGACAATTGAAAGATATCCTTCGTCATCTGTATAACAGGCATTTCAAAAAATTCAAATTTAAATGAACTTCCTTTTTGTTATCTTATCAAAATATAGAAGAATGCAGTGTAATTAAAGTCCTCAAGATAAATTTGGGATTCGATGACATCATAATCCTAAGAACTATGCCGCTTTAAAATAATAAATGATAATGTTAATCAGAAACCTCTAAATCTTGTCGATACTAATACTTTGTTTTGCATTAAAATCATGCTTTCTCTGTTTTTCTGACTGTAGAATAATCTGTTGGACGTGTATAAATCTGAAAACTGTATTTTGTAGTTGTAATTCTCTTTGAACTAGCTTTCAGTAGTTTACATAAGTTTTGATCGATCCCTTATGAAATATATTTGTTGTCTTATCGTGTCGAATTCGAACTGATTTTTACATTGTTATATTGTTTTATATGTGTCTCCTATATACTACTAATAGCTACACATAGTGCACGTTTTTCTCATTATTGAAGACCGTACGGTGACATGGCTGCTCACATCCGCGTCGTTTTGGTCCGTGTTATATATACATGTAGCTGTCTCAGTCGCAATCATACTAACTACTGTTATATTAATATTGAGCAGTTGAGGTATATTATTCAGTTAGGAACATTTAATTTTAATATTGGTAAAAATGAGGATAATCTATTCTGAACATAAACAAGCTTCAGCTTTTTGCAAGTAAGAAGATTTGATACATTTTTTGAAGCAATGGGAATGACGGTGGAATTCAAGGCAATAAAGTTTACCTTTGTCTCGCATAATACTGCTCTCTTTAACAGTAAAAATGTGTCTGGAGTTCTGAATATATATAATATATATTATCATATATCAAGTAACTCAGTGCCACGTGATCAACACCCTTCTGCGGGAATATGGAACTTCATAGGAACTTCAAAGTGATTTGAAAAGCAAGGTCGTAAATCAAACTGGCATCGATCAGTTTTTTTTATTGATTTATGTTTGAAGCAAAGAGGCTGGGTCTTAATTAGTACATTAAATTTTGAAGTGCCGGTAACAATCAAAGTAAATAAGTATAATTTCAATCAACGAAGTATTTTTAAAATCAATAGCAAATAATTTCAAACCATATATATTTATAAAGACAATAAGGTACATACACTAGTAATACAATATTGTATATGTCTAAGTATTTTATGATCTTTTTTAAGTTTTGTTTTTAGATAGATAAAAAAAAAAGATTCAAGTGATCCGTAATTTGATTTCGTTTCGTTTCTTTTCTTTTCGTTGGTTCCTATTTCGTTTCGTTTCGTTTCTTTTCGTTTCTATTTCGTTTCGCACTTTATAGGTACCCTTTCTGTTCGTACATATAAACGTCACGGTACCCAAATTCCATCGAGTACCCAAATTGCACAGGTCTATTTAGCAAAAATAGCATCAGAAATCTTAAAAGATTTCCTAGAGACTTTACAATTGCAATTGGTATTTTTATGATTTGATACTATGCACGTCTTTCAACATAGGTAAATTTTTTTAGATATACACAAAACGATTATAGTAATTATCAATAAATAAAGTTTTTACTGATAATGCAAAATGTACGGAAACGTCACCATGCGACGTCATCATACTGTCATTTTTTTTAAATTAGCAAATACAATACATGTATTTGTCACGGACCTGTTATAAGGCACTGGCTTTCAAGACTCATGTTCAGATATACATATTTATTATCAACAGGTTCATAAATATACACTTCAATTAATTACATGGTTCAATATATAGACGCATCCATTCCCTATCATTCACTCTCTTCAACTCTCCTGCATCTCAACATTTACCAACTTTTATAAACGTGATGGCCTTCACTACTAAATTTAGCGGTCATCAGACAGTCTGCTAAAAAAATTAAAAAAAAAAATAGAAGAAAAAAAAATGTTCAGTTCACTTAAGCAATAAATCTACAAATACTTAACACTCTTTAGTCAATTAATGTTGGCAATAAAATACCGATCTTAGATAAGCTATAAATGTGCAAAGTTTTAACCTATGACATATGTTACAAGTATCCATTTCTGAAAACATGAAGAGTAAGCAAGAACTAATATCCAATCGTTCAAAATATTTGAAGAAATTAAACAAAAGCTCTGTTATTCGACTTTTGACGATGCCAAATTAAGCATGGATGCAATTTAGGTACTCCTCATTACAGAATCATTGATGGTTCATTGGTCAGTTCAGACCAATTTTTCTATGATTCCTATGGATTGGTGAAACAATATAGTAAAAAATGATACATTTACAAAATAAACACAGAATGAAAACTTTTGTCTGAAGAATTAATAAACGTAGGTAAGGAAACTTCCTAATTCTTAGTATTTCGAAAAACTACAAAGTTTCTCTGAAAGTTCTTTTGTGAAATATAAATCATTTCTCACTGTTTTGTTACTGAATGTTGTTACGTTAAATGTATTTCAAACAATAATTATCGACTCCTAGGAGTCGATATTAAGAATTGAACGATGGACAGTCAATGCGTGAATTTTTCTTGCTACCTGATTGGAAGATATTACGAGACGTGAATAATCAAAGTTTATTGATTGGTTAGGACAATCCAAACCTAGTAAGGTACACAGGTAACTTTTATCTATAAATAGTCGAATCTTCTGGAGTTTCGTAAATAACAACGTTAAACGATATATACTACTTCATAACGTGTGACCTCATATGTGTGGTAAAATTTGTTGATTGATGCACGTGGCTATTCTGACTAGTAAATGAATAAATCTACAAAGCGAGAGCACTTTCCATTTTCATCAGCTAAGAGTCGACTAGCTCTTTTTGAAAGGCTAATGCTTGTATAATCTATAGCATTGGTAGATTTGTTGGACACATGGCCTGTGCCGTGATATTCGAATTTTATCCCGAGCGTCTAAATTCACAATATTTAAAATTTCTCTACATTGTAAGAAACGAATTAAGCTAAATTAGCAAGTGAGAGGTTTGGTTTTAATCAGACCGTACCTTTACTCTTTTTGATAATTGCATAAACTTCTGACGTAGGCAGGTGATTTTATCTTGATGCGCTTTAAATGAAATCGAACATGGTAAAACACAGACTCGGAACTGAAGTATTGTGACCCATGATTTACTATAACTAGTAGATAATGGCTTTGTTTACAAATTTAAAGTACAATATCTATAATATCATAATCGATTGCCATGAACTCTAATACATAAGGTCAGTTTCTTCTAACTCACGATTTACCGATTAAGTTAACACTGATATTGATCAGGAACAAAATTTAGAATGGAAATGGGGAATGTGTCAAAGAGACAACAAAGTTCATTTACCTAATAAGTTAACACTTATTGTAATACACGTAGTCAGGAAGCTCATGAATCTATTATAGCTTGTACTTTTATATATATACATGCTATACATGTAGGTTGCACTTTGCAAATACAGCTGTTTCACAAGCCACGCCGCTTTTAGGGAATATATAATATTGATCGATATGTCAATTTAATGTTAATTTGTCAACGTACTGGTTCTCAGATATGATCTCTGTATTTGAATTCATAGAGACAAATCTTGGGAATGTTACCAATATAAAAAAAAAACATTGTAGCGCCTAAAATTGAATTCTTAGGAGGTCAAATAGTGGAGGTAGGGGTAGTATAGAATTTTTGTACAAGTTTGTACTCTTAGACATTTAGGGTAAATTAAATTTAAATAAAATAGTAGTGCATATCATCTGTTCGTTCCTGGATATATTTTTTCACGAAACTTCAAAGTAAAAGTGGCACTGTTTCAGCAGCAAAGGAAGTTCCTACGGGAAACTGCAATGTCTATATTTAAAAAATCACAACCTATAACAAATATTATGATTGTAATCCAGACTTATATTCACACCCTATCCATGTATTTGACGTTTTACCAGATCATTAATGTCCAGAGTACTCGAAACCTTTGTGAGATCTGCAAATATTGAATTACTAAGACATAAATATATGGCAATACATAATCGTTCATCTTTAGACTCACATTAATTATTCCACAAAGAGTATTTTAGTATTAAGAGAGATATTAGACATTAGATGGATTAAAAGTGAAAGTACTTTTGTATCACTCCATTATAGATCGGACGCAAAGTCAATTAATAACTTTAAAAAGTACACAGAGACTTTTCTATAAGAATCAATATACTTTTGCAAAGTTAGCATGAGAGTTTTCTTTAATACGGTTAACTTTGTCAAGAAAAGTTGAATATCTATAGTAATAACATTATGTGAGGGAATTCGATATTTGCTATACCACAGTTCATTCAATAAACCGTGATTTTCTTTAGATAATGATTTTTTTTTCATTTTCTGAGATAAACAGTGATTTTATCCAGATAATGAATTTTCATTTATTTTCTGAGATAAACTAGCCTAAGGATTTTCTCAAATTTGAATTAAGCTGAGAAAATCTAAGTTTATCTGAGATAAACCGGGACTATCTGAGATAATCTACTATTACTAATTATAGTAAGCAATCAAATAGGTTCATTAATAAGTCTGTTATTAATGATAGCCCATTCCAACACACACGTTCTGTAGGATGTTCGCTTATCATGTTTTGGAACTTTTGTCAGATTTTCGGAATCCTCTGGTTTTATCTATTTAAATGCCTTTAAAAAAATGCCCATTGACCCCCATTTTATTTTTACAAATCTACATGTATAATGATTAAGCCTGTAAAAGTCTTAATTTTTTTTTTATTATTCTTTAAAGGTTTTGGCGAACTTACACTTGTCATTCATAAAGCTATGAAAAGTCAAGAGAGAACATTTTCCCGCCAAAATTGCAATGACTAAGATCTTGAAAACAAGCACGTTGACATATATATTTGCTCTTTTGATTTCTTTATTTATCCCCTATCAATATAAACTAGTGTTTTGAAAAGCTTAATATTTTGAAACTGAGAAGCGAACTACAAAGCTTCGACCAACAGTAGCTTCTACCCAAGTAAAATTGTAAGCAAATGTTTATAACCAAAAAATAAAAAAAAAAAAAAAAAAACTAGACAAAAATGCGTAACATTGCGGTATTGTAAAATACGACTACAATCAAATGAGCTGAACACCATTTTGATTTTACGTACATGTTCATTAGTTTTGTTAATTCATGCAGGTATATTATTATTTAATCTCGTTAGCATATTTGAAATCCAGTAATTTTTATCAAACAGCATTGTATTTGATGATATAAGTGAAAAATCATGGGAAATACATTATTCCTCTTTGCTTTAAAAGACACTAGAACACACCCGCGAGATCGCGGTCATTCAGAGCGTGGTTGAAAGTATGTAAAGTGTTGTAGGAAGAATTTTGTAAAAGATTTAATGACTTTCAGGAAAAGTATCAAAAGTCATAGGTAATAGGGGACAGGAAAATGTATTTTTTTTTATCCTTCTTCCTTTATTTTCAAATTTCCCATTTATTTCCCTACTATTTTCATTATGAACATACATTTAGTATATTATAAAATTTTATTCAGGAACCTGTAATTCAGTGGTTGTCGTTTGTTTATGTGTTACATGTTTGTTTTTCGTTTATTTTTTGTACATAAATAAGGCCCTTAGTTTTCTCGTTTGAATTGGTTTACATTGTCATTTCGGGGCCATTTATAGCTGACTATCAGTATGGGCTTTGCTTATTGTTGATGACCGTACAATGACCTAAAGTTGTTAACTTATGTGTCATTTTGGTCTCTTGTGGAGAGCTGTCTCATTGGCAATCCAGTGGCGTATCCAGAACTTGTCATAAGGGGGACCCGCTGACTGACATAAGGGTGGGGCCTCTCCAGTCATGCTTGCGTGATTCCACGAAAGGGGAGGGCCGCTCCCTTGGATCCGCCTATGCAATCATACCACATCTTCTTATTTTTGTGATCAATTAATTTTTGTAAAAGATTTAATGACTGATGAATTCCAGAAACTGACAAGTATCATAAGTCATAGGTATTTTGGGACAGGACAATTGCATTTCTAGCCCGTGTCCACTTTTTTTTCACCCAATATTCCCATTTTTTTCAATTAATTTTAATAACACATGAATAATGTTAGCGCTCATCTGTATATTATGAACATTCAATACTCTGAATAAAGTGTATTTGCTTTTTACTTTCAATTCTCAGTTTTCTAATCGATCCAAGGCGGTCATTGATACATTATACAGACCCTCTCTATTTTATAAGCTCTGTAACCGCCGTGGATAGTAAACTTTGAAACGATATCTGGTAAAAAATTCACTTTATTCGTAGAATATCATATGTATGATCAAAGTATACAGAAAACGCAAACCGGAAGTCTAATCTGACTTAAAACTTCGTCCTATGACGGAATAATATCCGTATGCCTTTTTTTCTCGTTTTTTCTCCCAAAATAACTCAATCTGAATAATCATATGAATGGATGACAAATGCGACTTTGCACTGTACCTATTCGACACAGAGGCATGATGATTAACCTATTGTGGAAAGAAGAGAAGCGACACACAAAATGAGGTCTTCTCGTTTAATAGTATAGATATTACAAAATAAAAGGAAATGTTCATTCTTCAGAGAGACACAATTTTATTGTTGTTTTCGAATAAGCTGTACATAGACTAAATAATTCTAAAATTTTAGCGATTTCTGTAATTTAGTTCTTTTTTTAGTTCGATATTGCCGCTATTTCTCCTATTAGTTCAACAGAAAAAAAGGACATTAACAAAAATGTATGCTCCTTTCGAAGGCAGATTGTGAGCGTAAATGAACGGTGACCCCATTTTTTAGTTCATTTTTCTATTAAATATAAGATAAAGTTAATTTATAGAAAAGTATAGAGAAATCCTATATTAAATAAAAAATTTCATTTAGACCCGCGAGCCCCCTTAATGCAATCTAAGAGCCATTTACACGCATGACTTACACTATTAAATGTGATATATCCTCAACCGAAAGGATACGCGACCTATCGTTATGTTGTATGTACTTTAGATTGAGAACAAGGTAGCGATTATAAAAGTAACATGTACATATTTTCTACATTATTATAATATTGATTCGGAAACGGAAAAAACATTGTCACTTATTACATTTGTTGCAAATACATGTATATCTATAATACTAAAATAACGAGGTCCAATTCGTCAGCCGTCATCACTTAAAACGATGGATCAAAGAATTCAACTTTATATATAACTTATATAGTACAAAGGTGTAGATTAAAAATTACACCTCTCCAGGCCCTTTTGTTTTCCACGTAATTAATATTGCCAATAATAAAGAAGTTCCGGGTCGAGTCCGATACCGATACCAATAGTATATTCACCTGTTACTCATTACCTTATTTGTACGTTCCGCATCTGACAGGCACACCACCAAACGGTGTATTCAGGACTAATATGCTATATACACGGGTCATAATCACAGGATTGACACTCTAAATTGTCAAATTGTAACCTATTGTAGTATTTCAATCAGTAAGACTTTCTAAGATAACAATACGAATACTAAAAATCTGTGACTAAGAATAAAGCGTATAGGTACAGTTTTCAATTTGTTAGCGGCCATGACGTAAAACAGCGAATAAAAGAATTCAACTCTATTTATAACTAATATAGGACAATATGCTGTTGATTAAAAAATACTCCATTCCAGGACCTTTTGTTTTCCAAATAATTAATATTACCAATAATTGATAAGTTCCAGTTCGACGGGTTCAAACAGAAAGATTTGAAAACAGAGAAAACTGTGTATCTTATAATCGGCATGACTTTATCAGATGACAATACCAATACTAAAATAAGGCTCACGCATAGTTATATACTTTAATTCAGTCACGGACCCACGATATCACGGGTGTGCTCTAGTATAACATATACAAGTGAAAGAAATACGATAATTTCAAACTTCTGACGCCATAGAACAATACATGTTGTTTGAATTAAAGCATTTAATATAGAATATAAAAAGACTGACTTCTTCAAGCGGTCAAATAAATAATTACATTAGATGTATGTTTCATTATAATATTTTATTCTGATTGGCTAACTGCACATCATGTGTTATTCAAATAAATAAAAAAGTTCAGCCCATGACAAAGCTGACAAAAGCCAAAAGCTAGTTAAACATCGTTTCATAATTTATAGCAATCTGTTAATTATTTTCAAAAACATAATGTACAACTTAAAAAAAAAGAAGATGCGGACGATGTAGCAAATGAGACAACTATCCACCAAGGACCAAATGTTGACAACGAATTTATTAAGTTCAGATCAAAATAATATAGGCGTCAATATACATTTAGGAAAACATGTCTATATTGTAAATGCTGGTCGCTATGTTGTAGTATGTTTAGAACACATACTGTTCCTCATTTAAATTAAGATTTAAACATGTCTATATTGTAAATGATGGTCGCTATGTTGTAGAATGTTTTAGAACACATACTGTTCACATTTAAGTTAAGATAAACAAAAATGCACTTAATACAGATACAGTTAAGTCTGTCTGATATCTTGACTTACATCTAGAAATAGACATTGAGGGTCGGTTGAAAAAAAAAAATTTACGCCAAAAGAGATGATTTCAGCTTCATAATTGTGAACTTTCAATTAAGAATTGAATGCTTCTTTTTGTAAATTCATTGGGGTGTAAAAGCGTTGACCGAAGTACATTTTGTTTTCGCGCTTCATTCTAAAAATGTGCGCACGGTCAACGATTTGCAACCTTATGAAATTACGTAAAGAAGCATTCAATACTTATTATTACATTTGTTTAGCTAGGATCATGAAAACACGATTTTTATCAAGATTGTAGTGCACTTTATCGTGGGACCTCGTGTCATCATGAATGTTAAGTTTCATTGTGTAATGAATTTCAATTTCAGGAAGATGCGAGATTGCTGTTAGCCAATAAAACATGCATAGATATAGGAAGATGTGGTATGAGTGACAATCCAAATAACTATTTATTAAAGTAAACCATTATAGTTCAAGGTACGGCCTTCAACACGGAGCCTTGCCATGTAATTATTTTCTTTTCTATGTAACAACATTCCAGCAGCGCCTGCTTATACGGATTATACATCTCCCAACTGTCTCGGTATTCCTGGGCTTGTATTTCCTATCATGATTTCCTTGATAGAGGGTTGCTGCTCACAAGGAAGCTATTAAATCAAGCGTTCCAAATGGTGAAGTTAAAATCATCCCTTCATTAATTTTACGGACACCATCACGAGCTGGTTGAACGTTATGGATTACCCATTTTACAGATGATATTTCATATGTTTCTTATGTCGAAACTACAATCCCCTTTCCTTTTCACGAATGTGACCTACCGAATAAGATTATTTACCGGTTTTGTTATAACATAAGCAACACGACGGGAGCCACATCTGCAGCAGGATCTGCTTACCCTTACGGAGCACATGAGATCACCCCCAGTTTTTGGTGGGGTTTGTGTTGCGTAGTCTTTAGTATTCTTTGGTGTGTCTTGTGTACTATTATTTTCTTTTTTAGCGATGGCGTTGTCAAGTTATTTTCGATAAATGAGTTTGACTGTCCCTTTGGTATCTTTAGCCCTCCTTCCAACGATAATCAAATCAAATCAACTAAGTTTTATTTAAAGTTAGTAAGTTAAAAAAACAACACAAGGCTCTTATAATGAGCCTCTTAATGGGGGTTTTTGATTATGACATTGTGATTACTTGGCCGTTTTGATTATGACATTGTGATTACTTGACCGTTTTGATTATGACATTGTGATTACTTGACCGTTTTTATCATGACATTGTGATTACTTGACCGTTTTGATTATGACATTGTGATTACTTGGCCGTTTTGATTATGACATTGTGATTACTTGGCCGTTTTGATTATGACATTGTGATTACTTGGCCGTTTTGATTATGACATTGTAATTACTTGACCGTTTTGATTATGACATTGTGATTACTTGGCCGTTTTGATTATGACATTGTGATAACTTGGCCGTTTTTATTATGACATTGTGATTACTTGGCCGTTTTTGATTATGACATTGTGATTACTTGGCCGTTTTTGATTATGACATTGTGATTACTTGGCCGTTTTGATTATGACATTGTGATTACTTGGCTGTTTTTGATTATGACATTGTGATTACTTGGCCGTTTTTGATTATGACATTGTGATTACTTGACCGTTTTGATTATGACATTGTGATTACTTGGCCGTTTTGATTATGACATTGTGATTACTTAACCGTTTTGATTATGACATTGTGATTACTTGGCCGTTTTTGATTATGACATTGTGATTACTTGACCGTTTTGATTATGACATTGTGATTACTTAACCGTTTTGATTATGACATTGTGATTACTTGGCCGTTTTGATTATGACATTGTGATTACTTGGCCGTTTTTATCATGACATTGTGATTACTTGGCCGTTTTTATTATGACATTGTGATTACTTGGCCGTTTTTGATTATGACATTGTGATTACTTGACCGTTTTGATCATGACATTGTGATTACTTGACCGTTTTGATTATGACATTGTGATTACTTGACCGTTTTGATTATGACATTGTGATTACTTGACCTTTTTTGATTATGACATTGTGATTACTTGACCGTTTTGATTATGACATTGTGATTACTTGGCCGTTTTGATTATGACATTGTGATTACTTGACCGTTTTTATCATGACATTGTGATTACTTGACCGTTTTGATTATGACATTGTGATTACTTGACCGTTTTGATTATGACATTGTGATTACTTGGCCGTTTTGATTATGACATTGTGATTACTTGACCGTTTTGATTATGACATTGTGATTACTTGACCGTTTTGATTATGACATTGTGATTACTTGACCTTTTTTGATTATGACATTGTGATTACTTGACCGTTTTGATTATGACATTGTGATTACTTGGCCGTTTTGATTATGACATTGTGATTACTTGACCGTTTTGATTATGACATTGTAATTACTTGACCGTTTTGATTATGACATTGTGATTACTTGGCCGTTTTGATTATGACATTGTGATAACTTGGCCGTTTTTATTATGACATTGTGATTACTTGGCCGTTTTTGATTATGACATTGTGATTACTTGGCCGTTTTGATTATGACATTGTGATTACTTGGCTGTTTTTGATTATGACATTGTGATTACTTGGCCGTTTTTGATTATGACATTGTGATTACTTGACCGTTTTGATTATGACATTGTGATTACTTGGCCGTTTTGATTATGACATTGTGATTACTTAACCGTTTTGATTATGACATTGTGATTACTTGGCCGTTTTTGATTATGACATTGTGATTACTTGACCGTTTTGATTATGACATTGTGATTACTTAACCGTTTTGATTATGACATTGTGATTACTTGGCCGTTTTGATTATGACATTGTGATTACTTGGCTGTTTTTATCATGACATTGTGATTACTTGGCCGTTTTTATTATGACATTGTGATTACTTGGCCGTTTTTGATTATGACATTGTGATTACTTGACCGTTTTTATCATGACATTGTGATTACTTGACCGTTTTGATTATGACATTGTGATTACTTGACCGTTTTGATTATGACATTGTGATTACTTGACCTTTTTTGATTATGACATTGTGATTACTTGACCGTTTTGATTATGACATTGTGATTACTTGGCCGTTTTGATTATGACATTGTGATTACTTGACCGTTTTTATCATGACATTGTGATTACTTGACCGTTTTGATTATGACATTGTGATTACTTGACCGTTTTGATTATGACATTGTGATTACTTGGCCGTTTTGATTATGACATTGTGATTACTTGACCGTTTTGATTATGACATTGTGATTACTTGACCGTTTTGATTATGACATTGTGATTACTTGACCTTTTTTGATTATGACATTGTGATTACTTGACCGTTTTGATTATGACATTGTGATTACTTGGCCGTTTTGATTATGACATTGTGATTACTTGACCGTTTTGATTATGACATTGTGATTACTTGACCGTTTTGATTATGACATTGTGATTACTTGACCGTTTTGATTATGACATTGTGATTACTTGGCCGTTTTTATTATGACATTGTGATTACTTGGCCATTTTGATTATGACATTGTGATTACTTGGCCATTTTGATTATGACATTTGTCAGATTACAAAATGCTTTTAGAGACGAAACATGCGCATATAGCGATATACTGTGAAATGGTTTGGGTTTCAAATAAATCTGTTCTAGAGTATTTTAAAAAATGAATATACTGGTCTAGTAAAAAATGAAAATAAAACAATTGTGCAGATTGAAAATGAATATTTTACCCAACAAAATTAAGGAAATAAATGATGTACAAAATTGAAAATAAATTGTTATCACACCCCACCCCTTTTTTTGCACTCCCTCCCCGGAAATATCAAACGGTATTTTCCTTACCTATAAAAAGAATAAAGGATATAGATATGGGTATTTTTATTTGAATCTTGTATTATATCCTTAATATCTGAAGAAAATTGTGTATTAATATCTATCTAAACCTCCCACATATACAAATGGTTTCTGACTTGTTTTTAACTGGAATGACAGTCCATGCCAATGTACATATAATTAATGTTTTAATATAGTTTCCTTTTTTCACCATAATGTGCCAGATATGGTTGTGTGCTTCTCATAATGCTTGCTTACTGTGTTTTTAATATTTCTGTATATTATGACACAACTATTACATGTTTTGTGTCATTTTTATAATATATATATAAACTCTTATGTCATGCCATGCCTCGCTTATTTAGTTTGCTAGGTATGTTTTGCATTTTTGTTAAACGTTCAAATTTTAAATGTTTAGCTTGTAATACGACAATATAAAAACTCTATATATAGGTATGGACTTTTTTCTTTTTCTTTTATACAATATTCGTCTATAAATAGGCTTTTTAAACTTGAACTTGAACTTTAAATACTGTATATTTTATCTAGTTATTTTCATATATTTAGAATCGATTTGAACGAGCCTCAGGACCTGACAAACATAGTATGATTAGTATCATATTTATTGAGGTGAACGGGTCATTGTATAGATTTTGTTCTTTTCTCCAGTTTATGTTTTTTTTTTTCATTTTTTTCTACTCTTTCGTTTTAATTGTTGTTTCTTTCATTCATTCTACTCTGTTTCTTATTTTTTCAATTCTCCGTAACCTTTATGTAGGCTTCCATTTCATTTTGTCCCTATTGCTTGATTGAATAGTGTTCGCTTTACGCCACCTCAGCACAAACATGTTATATTCCAGAGATGTTTCTTATAGTACAAAGTGAAGAAGTAAAGCCTACACTGACACACTCTGTCGATGTACAGACATATTTTTTTTTCAAAATTTATTTATTTTTAGTTTCTCTCAGACATCCTCAGTCACATGAATGAAATAAAGGTGATTAAAGGAGGCGTTTAAATTTTAATATCATAAAGTGAAACTTACTTTGATATCGTAATCAATGAAGAGTGCAGTATATTCACCCTTGTAGTTTTAAGTGCACATCTTGTATAAGTTGGGTGTTGACAAATTACACACTATGCGGGAGACATTGGAGAAGCCATTAATTATACAATTTTCAGTGTTTCTTTATATTTTTAATTATGTTGGGAAAAGAGGACTTACTTTTACTTAGTATACCTCAATCGCACAAATATTCGTCTTTTTTATTTTATTATTTCATTTCTTTTTATATAAAAGTTACCAGACCAGTTTATAATTATAATTTTTATAGGCTTTCTTTTCTGCTTTATCATCTTTTAATTTTGTCGTCACTAATTCAACTTTGTCCGATACAGAGAGAACCAGGGGCCGTATGCATAAAACATCTTAACTTAAGTATTCCTTAAACTTAGATTTCACTAAGAATTTCCTTAGTTAAGTCAAATTCTTAAATGGTATGCATAAACTTACTCAAGTCTTCACTTAACTAAGGAATACTTAAATCGGAACCTTTCTCTAGTTACCGTATAATATATATCATCTCATCACATGTACTCATCCGTGTAAAAGTTTGTTATGATTATTTAAATTTATTGATCAACGCATGCTTTTATTTTAAAGAGCTGGGATTAAATTGATATAGGTATGTAAAACAATTCAATAGAACGTAACATAGTATAATGATAACAATTGGCGCATATAAGACAACACTTTTTATGGTTGATGTTTTGACGGTTGAGCATTGGAAGAAAAATATTTCAGTAATCCAAAACTTTCCTCTACTTAATCTTTAATTATCTTTCATGGTTGTAATATTTTCTGGAGACAATATATTTTAAACGCTATTAAACAAGATCAAGGTTTCAGTGGCGTAGCATTGTAAGCATGACATTATTGTGCTAACAAATAATTTTACAAAACACTTTTTTCAATAAAATGTTCACTATAATCGTTCAGCTTATTATGCGCTGCCACCTCCCTTGCTTACATTTTGCTTATGGTTTAAAAAAAATCTATTTTGATGTGAAATTTACATTTTTATCACTTCCCTTTTACAAAAAAAAAAGGGGGAGGGTAGATTTATTCCCCATAAATCCATATACAAACTTACGAAGATATTTTCCAAAAGTCCTACAATCTTTACTTAAACAATATATTACAGGAAGTATATTCTCCACATCTTAACGTACTTAGCAATATTTTTGAAACCGCAATACATCTCACTGAGTATATAAGGTAATATGAAAAAATAATGCAAAACCATTACGAGTAAGGTATTATAAATGCCTTATATAACCGACGAATTCCATGGGGGTGTAGCAGTGGGGACTTCTGATTGCCGTGACAGTGATTCTACACAATCAACCTAATTGTTTCAACAAAACAGAGGTCCATGCTCACCCTTATGAAAGAAATCCGCTTCTGATTTTGTCCCTGTAAGTGATTTTTTTTTAGGGTATGCCCTTCATCTTTAGAATAAAACTGAATTGAAAATTCAAATGACGCACCCCCCCCCCCCCCCCCAAAAAAAAAAACTACCCCCACACACATATAGAATATGTGGTTTTGCATGCTGTCTCTTCATTCCTTGATTCGGTTTAAACTAACGGTTACAATTGACACCGCACGGTGTATTTTAACTACTTAAAAAAACGTGCACGTACAGAGTAAACAAAAGAAAATAGTACCATGAATTACATGTGTGTAAAAATTGAGTACTTTTCGGTATTTGACAACGAGATTGGGAAATAGTATATATACCTACTCACTGTTATCTCTTGATTTGTTGATTATACGTGATTAGAAAAATCACGATGATCGTTAATATTTACTTATTATTTAGCAATAAATAAACGAATAATTAGTATTTAATTACTGATATACATATTGATCAATCAAATTGTAGGTAACATATTAATGTTCTACCAAAAACGCAAACTTTCGACTGATGTTTAACTATTTTTGAAAATTTAAGGTAGCTCTATATGTACCTTAGACTTAAGTGTTATCTTAGGCGTTTCCTTAGTATAAGGAGTTTTATGCATACCACTTAAGTTTTGTGGGCGTGACTAAAAACAACTAAGATTTTACTTATGAAATACTTAGTTTAAGATTTTTTATGCATACCACTTAGATAAAAAGGGCGGAGTTTCCTTAACTTAAATGTTTACTAAGGAAAATCTTAACTTAAGTAGCTTTATGCATACGGGCCCAGTTTTATAAGATCTGTGAATTCATTAACAGTTTAATATTATAGTTAGCTCCTTACAATTCTTGAAGTGCATGCTATATGGTGGACTTAATGAGGGGGTCAAAAGGGTCCTTATCCCGAAATCCCGGGCTTGATGACATGAAATCCCGAGGTCCCGAATTTAAAAAAATAAATACCGACATCCCGAAATACGAAAAAAAAAAATCCCGGATCCCGAAAGGATCAATCCCGAAATCCCGAGCTTAAAACACCCGATCTCGCATCCCTAAAAATGTACTGCCCTCTCTCACTTAATATTCAACTGACCATTTATATTTTCTGGTGCAAAAAAAAATGATTGTGATCAAATTAGACACCATTGATGTATGTCGTTAATGACATAGATACACACTATTTTCAAATAGACCACGCCTTCTATTAAACTATTTTAACCAGTGCAGCGTTCAACAAAATAAATTCATCTCTTATTTTTAATGCCTTTCTAATAATTATAGACATTGTTGTTAGCTGCGAAGTAATTATGTCCGACGTTATCTTTTTAAAATTAAAACATATGAACACCAATATAAATAGACAATTAAGATGTTTGTGCGTTTCACACCTATTTATTGTCTATCTATACATGCAGCCAAACATAGAGGATTGAAACCTACATAATTTACACGCCGCTACCAACAGACTGCTGACCAAGAACAAACTTCAAACGGAAGTAAGTGTTTGAAAAGGGGGTCAAATGTGGCAGGATGACAATTTATCTAAAAAAAAAAGAAGAAGGAAGGACCGAATTCGATAGAGTGAAAAATATATAAGTCAGGACAGAGATAACAACTAAATATAATACAGGACAGCATTTGTTTATCCTAGGCACCCCTCCTCCATTAAATCAAATGGTAGCTCCTTAAATCAAGTATTGTTGTTTCCTATTTCTATTGTTTCTTAAGCTGCAAGAAATATTCCTGATCCATCAAGTTAAATGAGCTAGATTACATTGCCAGTAATTAAGGAACACATGGATTACTTTACTAGTAGAGGCTCCAATGGACATATATACATGTAGATGATCGTACATATTTAATATTCATTTCTGTTTCCAATATATTTCATAAAGTAATGCTACTTTACTATGTGGGTGTTTTTACTTTCTAATGAGTGAGTTTTATTTTTTCACATGTGACACCTTAACAAATGTGTGAAAATTACGGAACATTTAAAAGAGCTGTTCTATTGAAAAGTTCGTTAAAGTCTAGTAAATAACAATATTTTTGTCTGTAATAAAATTAATATCCTTTCTTTTCCAATAAAGAAGTACATCTCTAACTGTAGAGTACAAGGAAGTTAGTATGAATAATGAAGGAAACAATATATATATATATATATATATTAATCATACAAATTAATTTATAAAAATTCATACAATTAATCGAAAATCTATAAATGTGTTAAACTTTTATTCCAACTTCATGTAGTTGTAGCTACAAACATATTTTATGACCGAATTAACATGTTACACCCATCCCTCAAATCTTGTATAGATTAAGCTACAAAAATATTTTTCTGTCATGCATCCGATTTCACCTTGAGAGATGCACACGCCTGATGAAGCTAATTTGTTTAGCGAAATATTGCGTATTTCTATTTAACATCTAATAGAACTTTTTAATGTATCAATTAGTGTGTTTTAGTTATATTCTTAGACATTTATATAATTTTAATTCAGTAACTGTATTAGTTTATTTTCACAAACTGATCCACGCTTAATTAGATTGAATGTTGATTGTTGCTATTTTTAGACATTATATATATATATATATATATATATATATACATCTCGTCTAAACATCAACCCAACAATGTTAGATCTGTAAATTTGCTTTCGCAAATTTTTGGTTCTTCCCTCGCCGGGATTCGAACCCATGCTACTGTGATATCGTAACACCAAATCGCCTGCACTGCAGCCGTCCCGCAAGACCACACGACCACCTGGGCTCTCAATAAAAGAGCTTTTGGTGGGCATGGGTTCGAATCCCGGCGAGGGAAGAACCAAAAATTTGCGAAAGCAAATTTACAGATCTAACATTGTTGGGTTGATGTTTAGACGAGTTGTATATACATTATGTACACAGCCATGTATCACCATCATTGATGGCGATCCGATGGATACATCTGTTGTAGGGTTGTCACTGACTCAGACGTACTTATATATATATATATATATATATATATATATATATATATATATATATATATATATATATATATATATATAATAAAGGAAGATGTGGTATGATTGCCAATGAAACAACTCCCCACAAATGACCCAAATGACACATATATTAACAATTATAGGTCACCGTACGGCCTTCAACAATAAGAAAAACCCATACCGCATAGTCAGCTACAAAAGGCCCCGAAATGACAATGTAAAACAATTCAAACGAGAAAACTAACGGCCTAATTTATGTAAGCCTTTTCATCGACAAATTGACGTGTGTTTCCAATAATAATGTATTTCTAATTTGGTAATAGTGCTAAAATGTGAATTGAAGTTAAAGCGCAATATCTTATATAAAAATTATTATGCGAGAAATGAAGTCTTTAGTCCCTCTTACGTATGGTGTAGAAATATTGTATGATAGTTGTAAAGAAGGATAGAACATTGCACTTGGATATAACATACATACAGATGTCTCAATCCTGATCAACGTTGGACATAGATCACTATAAGATTCACATGACGAAATATTGCAGCTGTAATAGAGATCATCAAATCAGCATGCATGTTATGAAAAAAGTAAAATGACAAATTAAAATACTGAACTCAAAGGAAAATTCAAAATGAAAATCCCTAATCAAATGGCAAAATCTAAAATTCAAACACATCAGACGAATGAATAATAAATTTATTTTATTATGTAGAGCATGGTGGGTAAATCCTGGTTTTAAAGCTTGCTGAAAATCTCGCTTATATGACCGTCGCATCAAACTCCATAATATTGTCAGCTATTTGTAAAGATAACAAAAAAATCTAATAGAAATGATATTTTCATATTTTCATGATCATGGTAAAAAATGTATCTATCAGTGTAGAATGCGTTTTTTTAATAATTCTATACGGTTGTTAAACCATTGACTGTATGTACATATTACGCATGAAGCGTTTTCGAAATGCATACAATCGATCAACGTTCTTACAGTCGAATGAATTTGCAAACGGAAGCATTCAATTCATAAATCAGGATGTGTGATTGTACATTCATGTTAAAGTGTGCCAGTTTATATTTTTAGTAAAAAGTAAAATCAGAAAATTACCGGACTACTAGGAAAATTCAACACGAAAAGTCCCTAATAAAATTGCAAATCAAAAGCTAAAACACAACAAATTAATGGATAACAACTGTCATATTCCTGAATTGCTACAGGCATTTTCTAATGACGAAAATTTTGGATTAAACCTGGTTTTAAAGCCAGCAAAACATCTCTATCTGTATGAGAGTCGCATAAAATACCATTCTATTGAAAACAATTATTGATAAATATAAGTTTAACCAGAGGCTTCTATGAATCTGTCGATTGTCTGTCGGTTATTATCACTTTTATGTTGAATAGATTGCAAAAGTACTTGCTACATGCAAATGTTAAAAATACCGCGAGTGGGTTTTTTTTTCTATGTGATGTGTAAGCCTTTTTGTTCATATTTGACACCTTCAAAAAGGGTGTAAAGAAGACGGAAATCATTAATACAACTGTTTTGTCGTCGGTAATAGGCAAAGACACGCATAAACAAAACACATTTATGGGATAAAGTCATATACACGATATACACAAAACTCATCTATTGAGATAAAGTCATATACACGATATACACAAAACTCATCTATTGAGATAAAGTCATATACACGATATACACAAAACTCATCTATTGAGATAAAGTCATATACACGATATACACAAAACTCATCTATTGAGATAAAGTCATATACACGATATACACAAAACTCATCTATTGAGATAAAGTCATATACACGATATACACAAACCACATCTATCGAGATACAGTCATGAACCTGATGTTCAGTAGTACTCGTTTGTTCATGTGGTTCATAAGTGTTTCTCGTTTCTTGTTTTTAAATAGATTGGACTGTTGGTTTTCCTGTTTGAATGGTTTTGCACTAGTCATTTTTTGGGCCTTTTATAGCTTGTTGTTTGGTGTTAGTTAAGACCCATTATTGAAGGCCGTACTTTGATTTATAATGGTTTACTTTTTTTCAAATTATGACTTTGATGGAGAGTTGTCTCATTGTTTCTTATACCGCACCTTATTTTATCTATATTATACAAACTATGCAGATGTCTATACAATAAGCAAAGCTTTCTATTACCTGCAGTTAAAATAAGTAGTGAATATCATGCACATAACTACCAACGATATGCAATCAATACTGAATTATCAACAATAACCAAAAACAAATCATGACATAAAATAACCACTCATTACTAGAAGTTTCCGAATTAACCATTTCTGAATCAAATGTATGATGGGTAACAACAAATCGTTGTTATTAGTTAAAAACGTTCTAAACTATGAAAATTTAACCTGAAGTTTGTAACCGGAGAATATGATTCTGGTCTCGAAACCGGGACCTCCATGTTGCAAGACAGCACGTTAACGGAATTAGCTAAAGTAGTACATCTTAAGCCCAACTGCTTGCAGCTGACTTCGTATCTACTAAATTTTGTAATGGAAGCAATCCTTTCAAATGTTGATCTTTTTCCCTTTTAATGTTCGAGCAATAAACCTTATCCACATTTCTTCAGATTATAAAACTGCAAATTGCACAAACAAATGCATATGTAATATAAACTTTGACGATTGCAATTCCCTCCATTTTTATCCCGGTGTTCCTTTTCTCCTCCGATGCGTTAGTATTTTTTGATTCCATACATTTGTATCTCGGTGTTCCTTTTCTCCTCTGAAGCGTGAGTAGTTTTTTGATTTCATACATTTGTATCTCGGTGTTCCTTTTCTCCTCCGAAGCGTGAGCAGATTTGTCTTTCATTTCAACAAAATGTTCAAACAATTTATCAATAAAGTAGCATGCAGTAATACTGATAAGTAGCATTGTTAAGACAAATGCCATATGTTGTACAGGCTATATACGTACCCTTCCGGAGTACATGATATCACTACTGGTTATTGTTTGTATTTGTGGTGCTCAGTACGTATTGCATATTTCATGTAGCGTTTTGTAGAATAATCTATATTCCTCGTTTTTCGATTTATTGTAGTAGCAATTGAGTTTTGAATGTTCACTTTGTTTTTTCCTTCTTTTTTATGTGTACATCAAGAGAGTATATGCCTTAACGTACATAGCTTGTACCAATTTGGCAGTTGTTGTCCATTCCTTTGGTGTGTTTGACCTTTTGATTTTGCCATTTGATTATAGGCTTTCTGTTTTGAATTTTCTTCGGAGTTCAGTATTTTTGAGATTTTACTTTTTACTGCCCCAAACTTATCCCTAATGGACAAAAAGTGATGAATGCATTCCGTTTAAAATATTGATCGAAATACATAATAAATAACTTAAGTAAAAAGTTATCACCCGTTCCATATACTTATTCATACATACACTTGTCTCTATCAAAATGAAGCGTTCTAATATTGTAATTCATTTACTAATTTAGCATAAACATGTCAAAAGCAGGTCATCTAGAAAAGGACTGATGTGTACATGCAATCTGCTATCAATCATCATCATAAGAAAATCGGTCAGGAAACAAGTCGATATCTAACATACTCTCATATTATATATATGTATATACATTTGTAGAAAAAAATAGTAGTATTTTTATGTAAATAAAGGTTACATAATTTACAGGACTATGGATAGTTTCATTCTTCGTACCCCAAAATGAAAATAACGTCACGTCATTGGTTGAATTTCCATTGTTTATGACATTTTTAACCAATCACGACGTTTTGGTGTTCACTTTTGAAAATATTACCCAAGATGCATTATATTCTGAAACGGCGAATTAACGTTACAGAATGTACAGGACTATGGATAGTTTCATTCTTCGTTTCTTAACAAGGAAATACATATAACGTGAACCTAAGGGTCTTATTTTCATTGTCTGTATTTTTAATTGGTTTATATTTGTGGTTTTTAGTAGAACCACTAGTTTTGCAGTATAAAAGGATTTAAAATATATGACTATCTACAATGTATGAGTCTCTACTTAGGTATTTTGATTGTTTGTTTACATGACCATTTTTATAGTGATTATTTGATTACCAGACCAAATATATCATGATTATTTCGTTATTTGATTATCATAATTAAAAAAAAATAGTTAATGATTATGTGATTATATTGTAAAAAAAAAGTGATTCTGAATGGACTCATAATTCATAGTAATCTTATTAAAAAAGATTTATACGCATTACAATTGTTTTTATATTGAACAGATATATAAAAATGTGGGTTTTTACCTTCTATGAACGAAACAAGCGGAATGGACGAAATATAATAGATCCTCCACAAACATCAACAAAACAAAAGTGAATGTATAACCAATCTCCTTCAATCAATTACTGTCGTCCACTTCCATTCCTTATAGTGTTGAATTTAAAAAAAGGATTCAATTTGATGGATAGCGTATGAAAACGAAATAACAATGTTTGCGCTTTGCATGAAAACAGATTTTGACTCGAAGTTAAATGTTGCTTCATAAACTATTAAACAAAAATATTTGCGTCCAAAAATATGCATTATGCATGGTGTACCTATAATTATTACTTTTACAAATTGTGACTAAGATGGAGAGTTGTCTCATTGGCACACATATTACATCTTCTTATATATATGATAACAAACAACAGAAACCTTCAAACAAAGAAATAACAACCACTCGAAAATAAACTCATTGAAACTCTAAAACTATAGGCACATTAAAAGAAAAAGTTCGACTAACCCCCATGGAATAAATTGTTACTAATTGAATGTATAATTTGTTAGGAAATCAAAAATGATTCATGACAACATCTACACTTACAAAAAGTTCTATGAGTTCATTTAAATAATAAATCGTGCACTATATATTATATAAAGCGTCCTATGCATTTGACTAAATCACGAATTAGTTAATATAAATATATGTATATATAATCTACAAGGTGGTAATATTGCGAACAGATTATCGACAAATGTAATATAAAGTATGACATTGCGATTATCCCATGGCCTACAGGGTGACGTTGTGATTATCTCATGGCCTACAGGGAGATATTTAGTTGGATAATATTGATGATTTAATGTTATAATTACATGTGAAGTATTTGATCAAAGACGGATAGAAGTATTTAAAGTGCACTTACTTTACTTACCTTCTTGTATTTATATCTCTACAAGGAAAATTAAAAAGAAATAAAAATTTGACATAGTTCAGATTTTATATGAACTCCGTCTTCAAACAAAGGCAGCAATAACAGATGCACATGCGTGCGCAGTAAACAATAAAGCGTACACACTTCTGCATAGGTAAAGGTAGAACGTTGGTATTTCCTATTTATATATCCCTTTAATAATTTTCATCAAGCACTTTCTTACACTGACTGAGAACCTACATTTCCTTTTTTTTTATTTAACGTACGCAGGCACATCTATTGGTGCTGTATTTGTTAGAGAAACACTTATATCATATCACGTTTTGTTTGTTTTAGATAATGTTTTAAGAATTTAATATTACAGTTTTTGCATGAAGGCAGCTTCCAATAGGGATAACACACAACAAGATATGTTTTTATGTGAAAATCTACCAATCTTGAGAGTGTGTTACAAATATATACCAATACGACATTTGACAAAATAAGTGGCAGACCCATAAATGTTCAGCAAAGGGGCCTACTGACGGCCTACGAGGAAACCCTCTCCAGTAAAAATCGTTTCTATACTTTACGTTACTTTCGTTCATCGGCATCTTTTTATCTGTCTTTATTTTGATCATACAGGAACGCCCAAACCAAAATATTTGAAATCCGAATTTTTATTTTTTTAAAAGGTATAGAAAAAGGCGTGACCTAAGTCAATAGTACACATAAACACAGATATCAAGGTGATATGTCATGTTATTCATTTTATCGCATTTAATTGGAGAAGAATTGGGACCTTTAAAACATCAGTTAATCTCAATTTAATGTTTACAAATCCATGACGAAATATCTCACTTCATGACAACACAAAATTGACTACGTCACGATGCTGTCCCATGCAGAGATTTAATATTTTAAATCATTCTTTGACATAGTGTTTATAAATAGTTGAAATTTACCTAAAAGTGAATGACTGATCTATTTAACAATTTTATATCTCGATCTGTTTGCCTATAAAATACAATAACACATGATTTTTCTATGCACCTTTGAAGCATTTTACTTTCTTTTTTTACTCTTAACTGTACTATTAAAAGAGGTTAAACCTAACCAGCACATGCTGTTAGTGCCAATTGGAAATGACTTGTTTTATGTTTATTTAAATCAGACTTCAACAATGGCAATATGTTATATGTTTTTTCTTCTTCAGTAAATCAATACGTCTCTGTACTTTTCAGTTTCTTAATTAAGTAAGAGTTGTGAATAACGATTATTCATTGTCGTGAAAATTTATTTTTGTTCACAGGTACCAATTACCAATACATGCTGACAGAAAAATTAATGACATGCATAATTAATTGATAGTATTTTTTTCACTTGAAAATGAAATGTTCTTTTATACGCGAGAGGTTTATTTAAATCTAATGTATGCCTAACTGATATATATAGAAGTTCATTACAGTATATATAGCTTTTTAATATAATATAAAATTCTGTTTCTTGTTCAAATGTAGTTGTCCAATGTGACTGGATTTATGATTATTTGCGTTTAAAACAAAATACAAATACAAATTTGTAAATAAAATAATGTTTAATGTGCCATTAATGATTAATCTTGTTCGAACTTAGATAATCATGATTATTGACCGTTTTTGAACTTTTGGTCCTCGATGCTGTTCAACTTTGTACTTGTTTCGGCTTTAAAACTTTTGTATCTGGGCGTCACTAGCAAGTCTTGTGTGGACAAAATCCACTTTTGGCGTATTAAAAATTTTAAACTTGTTACCTTTTGTTACCTATTATTCGTGTGTTTCTTTGTCAATTGTGTTCTCCTATTTATTTATGTTGTAGTCCTGTAATGTTGTGTTGTCATTTTAATGTTATATTTCACATGGCCATAAAAGAGGGAGGTTTGGCATGCCACAAAACCAGGTTCAACCCACCATTTTTTCCTTTAAAAATGTCCTGTACCAAGTCAGGAATATGGCCATTGTTATATTATAGTTCGTTTCTGTGTGTGTTACATTTTAACGTTGTGTTTCCGTTGTGTCGTTTGTTTTCTCTTATTTTCGAGTGTGAATTCACATTACTTAAAGACCTGTCACGGTACTTATCTATCCCAAATTCATGTATTTGGTTTGGATGTTATATTTGTTATTCTCATAGGATTTTGTCTAATGCTTAGTCCGTTTCTGTGTGTGTGTGTGTGTGTGTGTGTGTGTGTGTGTGTGTGTGTGTGTGTGTTACATTTTAATGTTGTGTCGTTGTTCTCCTCTTATATTTAATGCGTTTCCCTCAGTTTTAGTTTGTTACCCCGATTTAGTTTTTTGTTCATGGATTTATGAGTTTTGAACAGCGATAAACTACTGTTGCCTATATCTATCTATGTAGTCTACGAGATATAATTCTAGTTAGAAATTATTTTGTTGATAATATATGTATTTCATTTTTCTTAATAGACGAACTTCAAAAGTATTTAAGAGTATGCAATATTGTTAAGGAATTTATTTGATGAAAATAAAAAAAAATAAAAATAGGAGTAATACATTTTTCTAGAAATTTTTATAATCATAAGATTATTACATGGTTTATTATCATATATTTATATACGGAAAACAGATTATACATTTAGTTCACAATCCCAACGACATTTTTGGACATATAGTTGTGGTCCGTATGATCCTTAACAACTAGGGGAACTCGGCGGACACGTGATTTTCGATGTTTCTTAACTCTATCCCACCTGTTAATATAGATGTTCGAATCCTCCCATGAAAGCTTAATATTGACTAGGGTTGCCTCACGGTAACCTTAAGTTGTTAATTTCTGTGTCATTTGATATATCTTGTAATTAGTTGTTTCATTGGACATCACACCACATCTTCTTTCTTGTAAGATAAAAGATGACTGAAACACAATGACACACAATATATATCTAGAGGTGAATAATGGGTCTCTACTAAAACAATAATTGATTTAACGTCTTCGTTTGCCATGTGGTTATCATGCTCTTTTGTGTTTTATTGATCACATTTTTTTGGTTTATATAATAAAAAGTAAAAACACAAAAATACTGAACTCAGAGGAAAATCAATTCAGAAAGTCCATAATCACATGGCATAATCAAATAACAAACGCATCAAAAATTAATGGATGGACAAGAACTGTCATATTCCTGACTTGGTACAGGCATTTTCAAATGTAGTTAATATAACTAAGATAAAGAAAAAATTTGACATTTTTACCTATTATGTGTTTGTGTTTTGTTCACATAGTTGTCAATGTAATTGCATGTTGGTTATTCTCATCAGATTTTGTCTAATGCTTAGTCCGTTGCTGTGTGTGTTACATTTTAATGTTGTGTCGTTGTTCTCCTCTAATATTTAGTGCGTTTCCCTCAGTTTTAGTTTGTTACCCCTTTTTTATTTTTGGCCATAGATTTATGAGTTTTGAACAGCGGTATACTACTGTTGCCTTTATTTATTTGGTCCCTTGTGAAGAGTTGTCTCTTTGGCAATCATACCACATCTTCTTTTCTATTAAGGATTGCCAGTTTATTTGCCTACTTTTTGTAATTATCTAATGCTACGTCGGCTACCTCCAACAATAAAAACTGACAACCACTTTATAGACTATAGTGCTCACTTTATCGTTAAGTCTTTAAATGGCGGAAATACTCGAATTTCAAATCTTCTCCGTGAACATTTTAAAAATTTGATCGATAAATTTCTGATAATGAAAACCATTTAAGGGATAAAAGGATTTTTTTTAAACGGTTGATTTTTCAGAAAACTTGCACGTTCCTCTCTTCCTGGTCGGATGGATTTATTGAAAACTAGTTCCTAGAAATATCTGCTACTTTTCATAGGTTCATGGATTTAACGTCTTGTTCCCAGGTATATCGTCTTGTTGTAAAGTATAGAGTAAAATAACAAAAATACAAACTCCAAGAAACATTCAGAAGTCCCTAATCAAATGGCATAATCAAAAGCTTAATCACATAAAACGAATGGACACCTACTGTCCTTTTCCTGAATTACATGTAGTACAGGCATTTTTTTATGTAGAAAGAAAGAGTGTTTTTTGTGTTTAAAATTGCGCTTTTGAAATTTTAGGTACTTTATAATCATACATTACTATAATAAACAACTATGAAATGTTGCAATACAAATTATGTGTACCGCAACTCAAATTCCAATAGGTTTTATATGGCTTTATTTGCCACAATTGCACGAACTATATTTTAAAAATGAAGATGACTGAAACACAAGATGCATCTAGAGGTCAACATCGGATCTCTAAATTATAAAATAATTGATTAAATGTTATCATGCCCTTTTGTGTTTTAATGTTGACGCTATGAAACTAGGTTAATCCACTATTTTCTACAAATTAAAGATCCTGTTACTAACTTAGGTATATGCCAGTTGTTAGTCATTCGTTTGATATGTTCGAGGTTTTAATTTTGTCATTTGTTTAGTGACTTTCCATTTTGATCTTTCCTTCGATATTTTTTGCATTTAATTGTGACGTCATCTACTGATAATTTTCAACATCCCATCTGTATCTTTTATCTCTTTACCTGATAAAAAATGGCTTCGAAATTCGTTTGTCAAAAACCTTAATCCGACTAGATATCACATCCAAACTAATACACTGATATTGTTTAAAGACCCAAATTTTAAGATTTAAAGTTTAGACACGATTCATGCTTACTAATCGATCCTTAATATAAACCTATTCCAAAGCGTAATAACACTAAAACAGAACTGAATATGTACCCTTTACACTAACAAACAATGTATATTCTACATCTACCCGATACTTAAATTGTTGCATTGTACAAGGTTGTGTTTTTCTCTAAATGTTTATGACGTCTTTAACACTAAATCCATTTCCTTATATTGCTATTCTATCCTGTGAAATATGATTTATTCATTAGTTTTAACTGGCTTTGAAATATCTTGCATTTACTACAAATACAAATATCGCATCTGCGTTTATTTAGCCCTTTTGTTCGTTATGTTGTTTATCGAGCAGGTGATTTATACAGTTTGTCGTTATGTTCTGATGTTGCTTATTACTACGGCACAAGGTTCATAGGAGGGTTACGTGCACGTAGACAGATTTAACCCCGCAACATTCGTTTTTTCCAAGTAACAAATTATTGAAAACAACACGTTTAATAATTTCTTGCGTCCGAAGCGCTTTTCTGGATTTACTTTCATCAGGAACGCTCAAAGAGCCTGCAGTTCAATGGTTGTTGTTGTCACAGTCTATCATTTGTGTGTTTGGTCTTTTACGCAATGAGAAAATCCTGCATCCTCAGACGGGCTTCAGCTGACCCCTAAATGATATGGTATACTAGTTCAGCGGAATGGACGCCACACTGAACTCTAAATTATATAGATGAACCAATGTATATCATGTACATGACATACTTGACATTTTATCATGTCGGAGACTTTTGTATCGTACTATACGGTGAGGGTTTGCTTATTTTTGAGGTTCATACTGTAACCTATAATTGCATTAATTATTCAGTCTCTATTGGATAACTTTATCGTCTGATAGAGATATAAGAAGATGTGGTATGAGGGCCAATAAGACAACTCTCCATCCAAGTAACCATTTCTAAAAGTAAACCATTATAGGTCAAGGTACGATCTTCAACACAGAGGTGAGGGTCATTCCGAACAGTAAGCTATAAAGGGCCCAAAACATTACTAGTGTAAAACCATTCCAACGGGAAAATCAACGGTCTAATCTATATACAAACCAAAAACACTTTTGAACCACATAAATAGACGACAGCCACTGAACATATCTATATTTATATGCATTGAATATGTCAAAATTAATGAAGGTCTGTTCGTTACAAGTCTTGAAAAATTGTGAATATATAATATATAGTTTTCAGCTAGCAATGCCTTGGATTAACCTCATCGGCTTCATACCGCCACTGCGGAAATATGTATTTTTATTTATATACAATATATAGACTATCAAATTGAAAGATGACTATACTTAATTTTCTTAAGGACAACACAATTCATTGTAATTACAGACAACATTTAACAATGTTCATGACTACGGACAGATACATATACATGTAATACGTTTGGTTTCATTTAAATCTGCACTTTATGTTTACTGTGTTAGTAGGTTATTAATGAGTTTTATATGCAAATGAATGTACATACATTCATAAATTTAACAGGTAGATGGCTTGACATCATAGATTATTTCTCTGCATTCAAATTTCTCCATTGTAACATTTGTGTAATGTACTTCTTAATCAAAAGTATGAACAGAAATATCAAATATGTTTTTAAAAAGATGATTGATGGAATAAAATACTGCTGAGATGTAAGAAACTATGACCTTGTTAAGTACACAAAGTTCATACAGTCAGACCTCACCACACAAGACTTTGTAATACCATCAGTGATTATATTTGATATTTGAATTAAAGACAGAGGCGAAAGATACCGAAAGGAAAGTTAAACTTATAGGTTGAGTACGAGCTGATAATGCTATCACAAAGAAAACAAAACAACGAAAAATGACTTCAAGAGAAAAATAACGGTACACAAAACACAACATAAAAAACGCAAAACAGCAACTTCAACCAACACTGAACCGGAGAAATAAATACACAATTGTATATCAATTAGTTGATTACTGATTTTCAAACGTTAAATAGAAACTTTATCATTCAGGACGAAAACAAAAAGTACCATTAAACCGATAGGTTTTACACGATTTCAGGATACTTGTGAGAAATATAAACTGATATTGAGGAAAAGTTATGAAGATTGCCAAAGAAACGTGACATTATAATAGAACGTCTTTGGAACCTTTGATGATTTATTGGAAAAAGTAAAATCACAAAAATACTGAACTCCAAAGAAAATTCAAAAGGGAAAGCATTATTTCTGTCTATGAAGAAATAACATAAAAATGGCAATATGAAACGATAAAACAAATCAAACGAATGGGCAACAACAGCCATACTAGCACAGGCATTTTCAAATGTGAAAAAGGGTGGATTGAACCTGGTTCAATAGCACCAAACCTCCCATTTGTATGACAGTTGCATCGAACGTATTTGAGTTGTTGTTTAACGCACATCGACATACACACGCTCTCAGTGTATCACATTGACGACCCCTCCTGATTATACTACACATATAATGGTTAATCATATCGTATGGACGCCCTGTATTGCCATGAGTATAAAAACAACATAAGAAGTCAAGGTGAACATTTTTCAAATTTCATTTCAATCCATGGGGTTGTTTATCAATCAACATAGCATTGTCATCTTTATTGAAGGTTATATGAAAAGCATTGATTTTTCCAATTCAAAGTACTTTTATGGAAACATTTAAGGCCTCATAAATTCTTTGTCACACAAGGTTAAATCTTATAACCTTGAACATACTTTGACATTGGTCTAATAACCCGATTACCGTCGATAGCTTTTTTATATATTAAAAACGGAAACATTTTATAGTTTTAATTGTTTTATCACCGGTGAACAATATCTGAACAATATTTAACTGTAATATTTTTTCTGTCTATGAAGAAATAACATAAAAAATCTGGTGCACACTGAATAACGCGCGTAGCGGGTTATTTAACAGTGTACACCACATATTTTATGTTATTTCGAATAGACAGAAATAATATTACAGTCATTTCTTATAATTTAATTCTAAATTCTATTTTAAACCGTAGAAAACCATGAAAAAACGTTGATGACGTCACGGTCACATGACTAACTTATGTCTATGGGCTCATAACAAAATAACGTCAGCCAATCAGAAGACGCGTTACATCCAAAATTAAATTATTGTTAGATGACATCAATACAGAACTGAACAGATATACTCACCTGTACTATTATAGTATTAATGAATTGGTGTTTTTTATAATGGCCCTGTTATATATCCAAGGTCTGTAATAATGGTCGAGGAAGTCTGTAAAGGTCCAATGCAACGCCGAGGGCCAGTACAGACATTCGCGGCCATTATTACTGACCGAGGACATATACCAGGGCCATTATAAAAACACCAATTTCTTAATACATTTATTAACCAACTGAACAAAAGTGTATGTGTTGTTGCCAACTTGATGTACTATCTACTCTTTTAATGACAGTTTAGATAGAAAAAAATAATTTGTACTTCACCATGATAAAGCTTTAAATATACCAAATATCCAAGATATTAACTTGAAAGAAGAAGTTATGTGTTGAAAAACAGGATGAACAGTGATCCCCTTATATGGTTCTTTAATGTTGGTTGCTGGTTACTAAATTAAATAAAATACAAAAAGGTATTATACTCTTTACAACTTAATATTATTAACTTTATTGAAAACCCTAACTGGGCTTAATACAGACAAACTGGGCATTAATACAGGGCCATTACACAAAAACAGGGCCATTACAGAAAAAAACAGGGCCATTACACAAAAACAGGGTCATTACAGAAAATATGAAATTTTTGATAAACAGTCATTTTTGGCAAAAATGTACTAAGTTGGTTAATAATATGTCATTAGCGAGTAGCTTGAAATGAAACATAGATATCAGGATCAAAATTTTATTTTAACGCCAGACGCGCGATTCATCTACAAAAGACTCATCAGTGATGCACGAATAAAAAAAAATGTTAAAAAGGCCAACTAAAACGGAAGTTGAAGAGCATAGATGACCAATTGAAATGTTTCAAATGCTTGCTCATTAACAAGTCAAACTTGTATACAAGGTCAAATCTACACCAGGTGGTTGCTTAATTATTAAAATACATATTTTACTACATGTTTATAAAAACAATATAAAAAATGAAAAATCGTAATAATTGGAAAATAAGAAGCAACAGTAGTATATCATCTTGTTTTCTTGGTTTTCATTTTTACCAATAACTTCAAGTTCACCAATAAATGAAACTAATCGAGATAACTATCCAAAGCTAAGTAATTTCTCTTTATCTCCAATTGAAAGCAAGACCAGGTGAATCGATAGATTAAGCCCCTAATGCTACACATACAACACCCGCAATTCAAATCCATTCTTAGTCAAAAGGTCAAAATCAGAAATAGGAACACAATATGTACAATAACAGATTGAACGACTATTATGGAAAAAGTAAAATAACGTACAAAAAAACGTACTCCCGGGAAATTCTGAACAGAAAGTCCGTAAGAAAATGAAAGAATGAAAAACTCAAATATATCAAACGAATGATTAACAATTGCCAATTACTGACTTATGTAAAAAATGGTGGAATTTTTGGATCTACGACAGAAAAGCATGCAGCTAGTGAGATGGAAAACTATATTGTATTGGTACACCAAATTGTGATGGTAACCGTTTGATATGTTTGAGGTTTTTATTATGACATTTGTCTAAGGATTTTTTAGAATTTTCCCTAGGGTTCGGTTTACTTACATCTGGCGTATGTAGCATAGTCTCTCACATCTCCGTAGGAGCAGTTTTTTTTAACGCATTTGACTAATCATTGGATTGTTATTGAATATTGTATATTTGTTCAGATAATCTTCAGCTTGCATACCATAAGAAAATGAACTAAATCAAATCTCAATCCTGATCACAATTAAGGGGCTCATGGGTGCAAAAATTTCAGCAAGCAATTAAACCTTTATTTTTTCATTACAAGTTTTATTTATTACACTATAAGTTAATACTTAATGATATGGTACAAAATTCAACCAAACAAATTGATTCGGTTTGGCCCCAGATGACTTTTTAAATGTTTATATCATTAAAAAAGCTCCAAATTATCTCCCTTTGGTCAAAAATGCCATTTTTTGGCATTAAATTTGAAATATGTTTTTCTAACTCATCGGTGACCTATATTTTTTATTATTGTTTTCAAATATCTGTACATAACCTAAATAATCATAAAATTTAAGCGATTTCTGTAATTAGGTTATTTTCTCATTTCGATATAACCTCTATTTCTCCTATTAGTTCAACAGAAAATAGGACATTAACAAAAATGTATGCTTTCTCCGGAGGCAGATTGTGAGCTTAAATGAACGGTGACCCCATTTTTTATTTCATTTTTCTTTTAAGTATATGATAAAGTTTATTTATAAAAAGATATAGCGAAATCCTATATTAGAAAAAAAAAATGATGTATACCAAGGAGCCCCCTTAATCCAGGTTTTAATATATAGTCTGAAGATTTCAGAAAGTCCTTTGTTTCTTTTTTAAAACGGAAAATTATAATTTCGATGTCATTCATTGGGTTGACATAATCCTATTTAAACGAATATTTACATACAGGTATTCAAAGTGTATCTATAAGATATTTAAAACGGACATAAATAAGATCAACGAATTAAAATTATTATGGAGTTTGTACATATGTGGACGATACAACGGATGCTACATGTGGAGCAGGAACATTTCTACATTTCCCGAACACAAGCTATCACTCAGTGAATTTTATTTTATTGTTCGTGTATCGATTGATATAGTTTTAAAATTAGATAGCTAGCTAGCTAAAAAAAACTGTCATTTGCTAGCTATAAAACCCGGAAATGCCCGTATCAAGTCAGGAATATGACAGTTGCTTACCGTTTATTTGATGTGTTTGATCTTTAATTTTGCTCTTTGAATACGGAATTTTCGTTTTTAATTTTTGTTCTTTCACCTTTTGAGGGTTGTCTTGTTCTTTTACAGTTTCCTTAATGTTTGTGTTTATATTGGTAATCTCGTGTCTATATTTTTGTAACGCAAACATTTTTGCACTGATCAATGTATTATATATCAGTTACACTATTGGTGTCATATTACAACATCATGACACTGGATAATCTTTGTAACATGATCAATCCAAATATAAACTGATTGTGACGTACTCCAAATTTGATAAACAACAAAACATTATCAATGATTATCTAATAAACAGAAAACACGAAAAAAAACACCGGAAGCGGTTGCACAACCTAAATGTAATAATTTTCTCATTTCCAAGTGATGATTTTGAATTTATCTCTTCAATCATTTTATGGACGCCATCACGAATAGGTTGGCCTGAGTTTAACAGATAACGGATATGTTCCAAATGTCATTATCACAATTTTCTTTTCCTTGAATTTGACTTCACCGAATTAGACTTAGTAACTACACGTAGTTACACGACCAATATGACATCCCTGCCAATTTGTAATAAAGATTTTATTCAAGTATTGATCAATGTTCTGCTTTCAGCTACGCAAAATAATATGAACTTTGACTGCTGTACACTAATTTTTGAATTTTTTGTTTTACACACGCACTGTTTTCAATTTAATATAAATATACGACTTTCAAACCAGTTAAAGGTTTAGCTAGGTATAAATCCAGGTTTAAATCACCATTTTGTACATATCAGGAATTTGACAGTTGCATTGCCTTCGTTTGATGATTTGAGCTTTTTATTTTGCTATATGCGAAGGGATCATCTGTTTGGATTTTTTTAAATCGTTTTTTATTGTTGTTATTTTCGTTTTAAAATAGAAGAGTCGTTTTTAGTCAAGTCTGTATTACTTATTATTTAAAAAGCGACACAATTGTTGAAGTTGTAATCACAAAATGTCATCCCTGATTACGGTTCATGAAATATAGTTTTTTTTTAATGAATATTCTCAAGTTTTGATAAATCAAAAATTCTACAATCGAAAACAACATTTCTCCTATTTATTAAAGTCTCAGTACTAAATATTGTTAAATTAAGGCTTTTCATAAATGGTTGATTTTCAAATTATTTAAGGTCTCAATTGTATGACCACACATATGTAACTAATTTGTTATTATTTGCACTCAATTGCGTGAATGCGGACAACGCTCAATTTTGACATCACGATCAGACCCAATGATGTCTACGTAACACTATCTCGAAATACGTATGTGAATGTTGGTACTTATTAATTTGTATGGCATTTTGTATGGAATTGAAAAAAGTAAAATAACAAAAATACTGAACTCAGAGGAAAATCAATTCGGAAAGTCCATAATCACATGGCAAAATCAAATAACAAAACGCATCAAAAACGAATGGACAAGAACTGTCATATTGATGACTTGGTACAGGCATTTTCAAATGTAGAAAATGGTGGATTGAACCTGGTTTTATAGCTAGCTAAACCTCTCACGTGTATGACAGTCGCATCAAACATCGATACTGCAGTTATCACAATGAAATAAGAAATGTAATTTGTAAACCTTCGAAGAGTAATACTCTACCGTTTATAGGTTTTTAATTTATGAGTGTTGATCAATTTGAAGGGTTGTACAGTGACCTTTAGTTAGAAATAGTTACCAGTTTTGAGTCTAAAGGATTGTTGTCGTATTAGCGTATTGATCTTCCCATCTTATTTCGGTACTAAAAAGTAAAATCCCAAGAATACCCAACTCCTAGGAAATTCAAAAAGGAAAGTCCCTAATCAAGTGACAAAATCAAAAGTCCAAACATTTCAAACGAAATTTCAAGCGTCATATTCCTGTCTTGGTACAGGCATTTTATTTACAATAAAAGTGTGGATTGAACCTGGTTTTATAGCTAGTTAAACCTCTCACGTGTATGACAGTCGCTTCAAATTACATTTTATTGACAGCAATGCGTGAACAAAGCAAACACACACAAAAGGTAAAAATTTCAAATATATAGGAGCAGCAGTCAATAGTGGGTTATCATCTTAAACAATATAAAATCAAACAAATGTAACAAAGAAGCACAAAAAGGTATACATCAAATTTAACAACCTCATTTTAATTTTTTATTTTTACGATTTCATTTATTTATGAAAAATCCACCCATAAAGTGACAAAAAAGTAAAATCAAAAGAAAAACTGAGTTCCGAAGAAAATTCAAAACGGAAAGTTCCTAATAAATGTCAAAATCAAATGATAAAACACATCAAACGAACGGACAACCCCTTTCATATTATTAACTTGGTACAGACGTTTTCAAATGAAAACATGGTGGATTGAAACTGGTTTCATAGCTTTTAACCTCTCACTTGTATGACAGTTGCATCAAATTCCATTAAATAACATTGGTCGTTATACAATAATGGTACTATTTAATTGTATAAAGACATTATTGTATCATATACTAAAACCAAGCATATTTTATTTCTAGACTAATCAGATATCATTGTTTTCTATTTTTATTATTAATAAATACAGGTTAACGTACTAACGTTGCACACATCTGCTATCATTAGTAATAAATGAAAATAAAATATATAAATGGACTGCGAGTAATCTACCTCCCGATCGTCGTCAGAGAAATTAAGCAGTAATCATTCTCGAGTTACAAAAAATGTATTTCCATCTTAAGCTTTAAGGCTTGAATGAGTAAATTAGGGCAAAAGTGGTTAACCAATATTCTAATATACAAAGTCAATTATAAAATACAAATCCGAGTCTATCAAACGATAAACAATTTTTTTGAATGTTTGGTGATAAAACTTGATTAGCCAATCACATATTTTTACCTTGTGACTACTTGTATTTGCAAAACATATTCCGAAGAATGGAAATATGAGATAAAAACATTTGAACTTACAACAAAATTTTAGAAATATTATATCTGATTATTTTGAATGTAAGTTTCATTTATATTAAACCCGGAATCTGAAAGACGATTTATTTTCAGAACTTGATAATTGCAAGATTACCTGAAATACAACTGTTTTCGCAATCTCGATTTAGAATTAAAAGTATTACAATTTCAGGAAAACGATAAGGATTAAATTAGTGCAATCCAATATACATATAGTATTACCAAAACAGTAGACCCCCCCCCCCCCCTTTCCCAAAAACAAACACCCAATGCACGAATATGGTATTAAGATGAATTGGTATTATGTGTTTGACTAATAACGAATAAAGACTGATTGAATATGCCAGGCTTTTTCACTTTGTTCATAAGAAACAAATTTAGTCCAAAAAAGAACCCCCAACTGCTTTCGATTCAAACTAGTTCGGAAGCAAAATAAAAAACGAGGTTTAAGAGCATTGAATACCTGAAATTTCAAAACATCAACTATGGAATACTGACATAAATCTGCCTGAAGTCAGTGCCATTTTTGTTTTAACATTATTTACATCAATGACTTCAAATGTAAGCGACACAACAGAAAGTGTAATGATGAAATGCAGAATTGAGTCGTTGAACTTTGATTCATTAAACTTATTCAGTTCGGGTCAAGTCCTATTGTGAAATTACATGTAATCATCTATACCAAGTTAATATACATGTTAGAAAGGTAAATTGTTATTTTTTCAAAAGTGCATCAATGTGATTCGTTTATACATCGCTTTGTGTATGTATCAGGTTACCTGAAATATGTGATTATTTCAGGAACTGTAATTATCTTGTAAAAATAAGATGATTTTTTTTATCCCTATACATATTATATTTTCATGTTTACTAACCTTGAATTATTAACATATATTTGGCAAAGGTTTTGTTAAAGTTGAGTTAGAAATAACGAAAAAGGTGACAAAACCGTGTCTTGTTCCTAAAACGCGAACATAACAATATGAACATATGGTGTGAATGTTTTTACGATGCCTATATATAAAAGACCAAAGGATTAGTACATAAAATAATCACAAATCGATTGAAGGAAACCAAATCCGGGTTACAAACTTAAACCAACTGAAACACATCAACTATAAGAGGAAAACAACGAAACAACAGAAAAACTCAAGTGCAACAAAAAAAAATGACAATGTAACACACATAGACACGAACTTTAAGATAACAACTACCATTTTCCTAACTTGGTACTGGACATTTTTAGAAAAAATGTAAGTTGAACCTGTTTTTGTGGCTAGCTAAACCTTCCGCTTTTATGACAATGTAAAATACAACACTGAAACAACAATGTTACATGACAGACTACAATACAAACAAAACAAACAATAACATGTCACCGTCTGGTCGTAAATTTATTTTTAATTAGAACGATATAAAAGTCACATTGATTTCAAAGAATAAAAATTTAAAACATAAAAGCAAAACGTAAAGCTCATGCAACAACATATATACAAACAGATCCGTCCACTGCAACAACATATATACAAACAGATCCGTCCACTGCAACAACATATATACAAACAGATCCGTCCACTGCAAAAACATATATACAAACAGATCCGTCCACTGCAACAACATATATACAAACAGATCCGTCCACTGCAACAACATATATACAAACAGATCCATTCACTGCAACAACATATATACAAACAGATCCGTCCACTGCAACAACATATATACAAACAGATCCATTCACTGCAACAACATATATACAAACAGATCCGTCCACTGCAACAAGTGTGTTATGATATTAAAGCTCATGCAACAACATATATACAAACAGATCCGTCCACTGCAACAAGTGTGTTATGATATTAAAGCTCATGCAACAACATATATACAAACAGATCCGTCCACTGCAACAAGTGTGTTATGATATATCTCCACTGAAGACATTAACATTGATAAACTAGTATTCAAAGAACGAGGCTTGGCGAGATTTTTAAAATGATAATATTTAACTATTGAAACTGGAGTAATATCGTGTGAAAGTGGTGGAATCTGTTAATTGATTTTTATCTTTCCTTTTTTAAGATTTGCAGAGGGATTTGGCCCTTATATGTGACGGCATCAGGAATGGTCGCCTGTTAATGACGTCACAATAAGAAAATCGGAAGAATCAAAGAAAATTTGACGTCATAATTAAATTTCGTCAAATCATTTGCTGAGAACAGATATTTCACTAGTGAGGATATTTTTTTTTCTCACACCGATCAAGAAATGTGAATTGCACAGACAATATAGAAATGTATGTATATTTGAAAGAAATAATGTATATACAGTACTCCACCATAAGTATTCGTAAAACAACAATCGCGGTCACGTCACGGAAAGGTAAACAAGATTTGACCGTCGTCTCCATGTCACAATCGGGACTGCAATGAATCTCTATATAGATAGTCATGTGGAAAAATACGTAGTTGTCATGTGACACGTGCGTGATGACGTCAGAGGCGTCTGCACTTACGGTGTAGTTAATGTAAACAAAATGGGTCGCAAGGGAAAAGAACTGACATCTGATCAGAAAAGTAGTCTCGCTGCATTAAATTATGCAGGTTACAGAAAAAGTGACATCGTCAAATTGACGGGCATTAAACAGAGTACTTTTTACAATTTTTTGAAGAGGTATGAGCACCGGGGTGATATAACAAACATTCGGAGAACAGACAGACCAAAATCCTTTCATGGTCGGGACATGAGAAAACTTTCCCGTTGTGTAAAAAAACACGGCCATAAATCTTTATCTGAAATTACTAATATTTTTAATGAGAGTATTGATCGACCTTTCTCTAAACGAACTGTTGAACGTAAATCACATTCTGATGGGTTCCACAAGTGGTCAGTAAAGAAAAAAATCGTATCCGTGAGGTTAACAAGAAAAAAACGAGTGGCATATTGCAGGGGAAATTTACATAAAACTGTTTATGCACACTGGAGTAAAGTAATCTTTAGCGATGAGTGCAAGGTAGTCGTGACAGTGTCTGGTGAAAGGTCGGAGAAGAGTGGTTGACGGATTGTATTTGCCCTCCATCTCAGCACAAGTATAGTTTAATGATCTGGGGATGCATCACTTACCATGGTGTCGGAAGTATTAATGTTGTTGAAGGGAACATAAATGCCTTAAAACACATTGACATTATTGACAATAACATGTGGCCAGTGGTTGTTCGTCATTTTCCAGATAATAACTACGTTTTACAAGATGACAATGCCCCCGTCCATCGAGCCCGATCTGTTCAAGATTTTCGTAGGGAAACGGGTATAAAAAGCATGAACTGGCCAGGTCAGAGTCCCGACCTCAATTTTATTGAGAATTGTTAATGGGTATTAAAAAGGGAACTGCGAAAACGAACTCAGAGCATAAATAATACCAAAGACTTGGAACGTGAAATTCGTGACATTTGAGACAAATTAACTGTTACTTACCCGAAATCGTTGTATAACAGCATTCCAAGGAACATTTTAGGAGTAATGAGGAACATAGGAAACATAACAAAGTATTGAGGTAGGATTGTTTTATTTTGTGACTTGTTAAATAGTTCCAAGTGTTTTCATGTGCAGATTTACATTGACTGGCGCCCATTTTATTTTTACGAATACTTATTGCGGACGACTGTAATTAATTAGATAATTTACTAGATGAATATATCTTGGTAAAATCTAACTTGGCTAGTACAAAGAATGTAGGTTATCAAATATCTAATAAAACGTTATTTGTAGACTACAATTCTCAAAATATATAGTCTCTGTTATATACTTGACTAACCCATTAGGTACACGTATGTGTTGTTCATAGTTGCATGCATTATCGTGGCTATTAATTTTATTACTATATTAAGTATCTTAATTGCATATAAAAGTTTTTAAGATAATGAAGAATAGAGTAAAGTTACTGATAAAAGAGGGACGAAAGATACCAGAGGGACAGTCAAACTCATAAATCGAAAATAAACTGACAACGCCTTGGCTAAAAGTGAAAAAGACAAACAGACACACAATAGTACACATGACACATTGAAGAATAAGAAACACGAACCCCACCAAAAAAGGGTACATTTATCTTAGATACAAATATAAGTACAAATCGTAACAAAGAAAAAGACTACAAATCAATGTCCTCTTGGTCAACGTCTAAATTAGAAATCGTGAGAACTGTTTCCTACTTCTTCTTCGGTGTTTATAATTGCAATGAAGTACATTTTAAATCAAGGAAATAAATGTAACTGTAACTCGTTCGTTCTTTCGTCATCAATTTAAATACGTTTGAAGTCCAATTCAGTGACTAGCGTTACATATTGTGTTTTTATTTAAGGTATTCCTTTTTGTATTTAGTATTCCCTATTGTTTGTTGTCTCTCGTATTGTCTAGCGAGGTATTCTTCTTGTATGCTCACTATTATATTTTAATCCGTTTTTTACCAGTCCAGGTGTTGAAGTCATAAAACTTTGCTCAGTGCTTGGAGCATAACAATAATGCTCGAAACATGAAATCCAACATTTTGATTGGTCGATTTTCGAGTACGAGTACAAAAGCTGACTCGAAAGTTTTATGACCTCAAGGCCAGGATTATGTGTATATTTATTGTAATTATGGACGGATGTGATCAGTTTTTAATGATGTTAAATGTCTTATTGTAATGTTTATTTTGTATGTCTTTGTCCTCAATGTTCTTGCATTTATTTGTACTGTAGTTCTGTCATAGAATGTTATTGTTTTTAGTGTTATATTTAACATTGCCATTAAAGCGTGAGATTTTGCTAGCCGATAAACCAGATCCAACCCACCATTTGTTTTCTTAAGATGTACTGTACCAAGTCAGGAAAATGGCAGTTGTCATCTTATAGTTCGTTCTTGTGTGTGTTGCATTTTATAGTGGGAGATATTATGGACATAATTGTGCAAATCGTGATACAAGCATGAAATTTGGTATAAATGTTGACTAAATGATACTTAAAAAAAATCCGCTGCTGGCGAGAAAAAAAAATCATTTTTTCAAAATGGCCACCACACATTTTGGAAATGACGTCATTACAAATTGGCAATAATTCGTTAATCCTTTTAAAAGGTCTGTTATATGTAAAATTAAATGTTAGATTTGATAAAAAAGTAAATGACAGTTCCTAAATTACAACTAGGCATCACATTAATGAAACTAAAGGTGACTTCCGGTTTCAAAATGCCTGCAAAAAAGTCAAAGTTTTCAATTTTCATACTTTCAAGCAACGTAACAAGGGCTGTAAATCCTTGAAAGATGTGTTATAGGTATAATCCAATGTAAGTTATGATAAAACGTTAAAAACAGTTCCTAAGTACGTCAAAACAACACATAAATGCAAAAAAACAGTGACTTCCGGTTAAAAAATAACGACAAATACGTAGAAAATATTTTTATAATTTCCATCAACTTAACAAGTGATAACACTCTTTGTCAAGTTTAAATGCCTAGTTTGGTTAGAAAGACAGGTTGCTTATCTTATAATTATCTGATAGTTGCCTATACTACAACCCGTACAAGGAAGGCCAGAATGGTAGCATCTACAGTTACCAACACAGCTGGATTTTCGCCTCCGCATTTCAAAATTTCCTGACACGAGGATGCAACGGCAGTCAAAGAAGTCCATTTTGGTTTCCAAATGTCATTGATTTTTTCTTTCATCCAATCCCAATGTTTATGACTTGGTACATGTACCTGTTGAATACATTAATCAGACTGAGCCCAAAGAACTCCTACTTGATATACTTCTCTTTTGATGTGCTCTTGAAAAGAACCTCTTGTAGGTGGAATTCCATCACAATGCCGCTGCCTCCTAGCAAACAATTCATATCGTGCCTCGCTTCATACTTAAGCCACAAAAACGTCCTTTACATCTGAAAAACTTCCATTGTTAGCCAAGCTGACCTCTTCCCTTTCTCACGACAATTCGACAAAGTGCCACATCCACTGAATGCATGGACGAAAGTAAGAGCAGCTACATAAGGACCAAACGCATTTAATATGTCACGTACAGAAAACAATCAAAAGTCGTTATTCCTTCCATAACCTATCCACAATTGGTCTACCTAATTTTCCGGTTGCTGCAATTATTGATACTACTACATATGTGTCAGTACTACCTAAAATGACATTACATTACATTCGTGTATCTGCTTCTTCATGATAACAAGGTGATAGATAGGAAGTATCTTTATTGAAATTGCAAAGAATATGTTCACCATGAGTAACATACATATTTGTATAAGTCTCTGAAAAAGCAATTTTGTCATCAAGAAACTTGAACAATTTCGTTTCGTTGTCATCTTCACAGAGAAACTACTACAAACCCGTGGTGTTCTACCAGAACCAACACCTTTCCATCTGCCACAAGAATCGTTAGTAAACATCAAATAATATGTCTACTTTTGAATATTTATCGATGCAAGATTTTATATAAGGCAGTATGACATCATTAGTATAATCATCAAATATTTTTCCTAACTTTGTGACCTGGAATTAACCATTGCTACACCACCAACGATAAATGCGTCCGAATTTGGATCAGCAAATCGCAGAATGTTTCAAGTAAACCCATTTGCATCGATTTAATACCATTATTTCAAGTGACATCCTGAGATAAGGACGGAGGAGCAGTTTAATTTGTATGGATTAAGAAATATTCCAAGTAAAACTGTCTACTGTGACAAGAAATGAAAAGTATAGAAAAGATATCGCAATCACTTTAAAGGTTCTCTAGCTTTGTTTTTGACAAAGATGTTTTGCATTTACTTTCTTCGTATTGTTTGAACCAATATCTTGGAGTTTATTTACATATCTTACAATTCCGAATCAACAATTTCCTAAATCTTCATCATCATACCTGTATATTAAGTTATGCATAGTTATATGCTACCTCTTTTCTATAATATTTTACCTTATCGACACTTTTAAGTACTCTTGATGAAAGGTATGAAAATAAGCGTAATAATAATATTATTTTCATAAAATATATATATATATTTGGTTACAGAAATAATTATAGCAGGTGGTTGTTGGAGTATTATTATACTATTGGAGATTTTATAATAGATGGAAGCATACTTTACCGATCTTTTAACCAAGATATAACATAGTTAAAAATGTAGTAAAATTTGAAAATGGCAAATGTAACGATTGATGAAAATTCATATATACCTGTGTTTAATTTGTTCAACGGTTCAAACATCACAATACTGACAATTGGCTTTGTATTTTTTACTATTTCATCCTTCTACAGTTCATTCCGTTGTCGATTATACGGACAAAAAACCTAATACAGGCTTAACTGTTTTACATGTATGTATATAAATGATTTACCATTTATCATTTCAACATTAAGAAATGCCTGTACCAAGTCAGGAATATATATAATTGTCAATAGATAACTGTACAAAGCAAAAGGGTAACACAATAAACAACATATATTTGGTGATAGTTTATCATAAAGTCTATTAAACCGTTACAAACGTTGACAAAGTGCTTTCACAAAAATAGCCAAAAGTATAGGTAATGGAACAAAGAATCAAATAAAGGTGCTCTGTTAGCGTACATAGATCCGTTCCACATGTGGCGACTGTTGTATTTTGACTACAAACACAGTAATAAGTCTAATTATGTGTGTGACATTCGGGGCTAAGTAGACCGGATTGTAAATACGATAATTGCAACATATGTGTCGTTAAATAGTTACAAACAATTAACTCGTGATTGCGTCTATAAAAGTTACTTCCTATACTTTGCGAATTTTTGTCATTCTTCATTTGCTTCACATATTACGTATGGCAAAAATAGTCTTCAAATTCTGAAGAGATTTACATTTATGCTCTATGAAAAAGTCTGTACTTCGACCTATCATTTTGTTTTAATTTTTACATATTTTGACTTGCATGGACAGTTGTCTTATTGGTATTCAAACCACATATTCTTTTTTATATGTATTCACATGCCTGCCATTTTAATTTTCAAAGTTATGACGAGTGCGTCACTGAAACTCAATTCACACAAGGTGAAAATAACCAATGTGTACTCGGTAATGACATTAAAGTGTAGAAAGATATTCTCTAACAGAAATTTGGTGTAGTACAATTTCGGAAATGTTTTTAAGTAAAGGGATAAAAACAATTGTTGCCATGCGTAATATGTGAAGCAAATGAAGAATGAAAAAATGCGCAGAGTAAAGGCTCAATATAACAATTGCCAATGAGAAATATAATGTTCAGAAAGTAACTGTTATAGACGCAATCACGAGTTAATTGTTTGTTATAGAGTAACTGTTTAACAACATATATGTTCCAATTAATGTATTTACAATCTCGTCTACTTACCCCCGAATGTCATAGTGTTTGTAGTCACACGAGCAATTAAACGGTTACCACATGTGGAACGGATCTATGTTCTCTTCCGAAGCACACAAGATCACCTCCAATGTGAACTGTTGCTCAGTCTTTAATAGTGTATGTTGTTTTGTATGTACCATTATTTTTTACTCTTTTTTTACAAAGAAAACTAAGGAATATTTAATTTATGTGGAAATGAATAATTATTGTACTTTCAATTATTTTTAAAGCTGCCTCCTTTCTTTGCATTAATCTAAATACTCATAACTATGATATTAACCCGACCTTACAACTGGTGTAAAAATAAAGCAGATTTGTCAAGCAATATTCATTAACCTTTTATGTTAGTGTCAAGAATATCGCATTACCTAGCATGCTATCTAATATTGGTATTTAATATAACGTACGATCAATGTTAAATAAAAGTACATCAACTTCAGCTGTGATAACCTGTTTACAAATGCCTGTATAACAGTCCAGGTAACTTGAACTATTAGTTAATCTTAAGAAATATTGAAATATTGTTCTATTATTCCCCCCCCCCCCCAAAAAAAAACCCTAATATACATATATTATATATAAATTAACACATATTGGTTAACATCAATATAAAGTTAGAGAAGTTAAGATATAACAAAAGCGGGCAACACATATCAAAAGGCTGGAATTTTTATATTTATAGAACACTTTAGACAATTAGACTGTTTTTGGCATATGTAAAATAATTGCTTTCTGTTATAAATTATCATATAAAGACCCGGCAAAAGGGTTGTTTGTTGGGTAACAAATTTAGTGTATCTTTGAACAATTACATAAAAACTCATAAATTCAGGATATGAAGCAAAAAATATATATACTGTGGATTCATTTATTTTTGTGGGTACCAATTTTCGTGGATTGCAGAAATGTTATCTTTTCGTGGATATGTAATTTCATGGTTTGCCAAAAATAAAACCTTATAGAAAACATGAGAAACTTTGTTATTCGTTGACAATTTAAATTCGTGGTTCACCTGTATCCATAAAAACCACGAATATTGGTATCCCACAAATGATTTCTTTATAAGCAAGTCTATATACTGTCAATGACTCTTTGTCATTTTGATTTTGACGACGAGAAAAATTCGAAGTTTGAAAATGAACTATTTCGTAATAAATCCATCTTGAAAAATGTATTTAAAGTTGGTGTATAAGTCAACCAAATAAAGTTTTTTTTCATTTTTTATAAAGTGAATTTAACATTATTTTCGTGTTTTCTTGTTCGAATTCTTTGAATAGATAATGGTAAGATATGATATACAAAAGGTTAAATGCATACAACTTTGTATTGTCATATCGTCGTAAAATTATGTGCTTTATCATTGGACGCGGTTAGCTGTACTGTCTTATATTCACCAAAATAATTATCATTTTCAATCTACTTTGATATTAATAATCTATTCAACACTGAAGAATCACAAGAAGCCGCTAATCAACAAATCTACATAACATCAAATAGTTAAGATATCAACTTGAATAAAATGACAGGTTAAAAGTCACGTGTGTGTTAAGAGTACACGTATCGTTTCTCCAGCTGAGAATACTATATAGTTAAATTACCTATCATACAAGACCTATGATAAGTATTAAATATATTGAAGTGCTTTACCTTTTAAGTCGTACATTAAGGTATAACTTCATTTGACAGGTACTAAGTAAACAAGAGTGTACTTTTATATAGAACAGAGATTTAAAAAACAAATTTGACCCATGTCTTAATACTAAACCTAACGTTAGGACATGTTTTCAATTCTTTGGTATCTTATACTATTAATTGATTAATAATAATACGGGAAGTTTTGTTATTGAGTCTTTCCTGCACGAATAAAATATATAAATATAAAGTGTTTGTAAATATCGCTTATTTAATAATATACAGAACTGTTGTATTTAATAGTGTTAAGGGCATAATCACATCATTTTGGAATGTACAAATCACTTAGTTAAACGACAATCAAATATAAAAACTTTAAATTAATTATTTATATTTTTTGCAAAAAGATCCGTATCGTGTTTCTTGACATTACTACCTGCACCTAATTAAACAGTAGTTATCAACTTGTACGTACTTAACATATTCTGTTCGATATCAATACAAATAAGCTAATAAATACCAAGATTGAAATTGTATATTTTCGCAGACGTATGTTTCGTCTACACACGACTCACCAGTGACGCTCGGATATTAAAACAAAAAAATGCCAAAGCACGGTATTGAAGAACATTAAGGACAACAAATTCCTAAAAATGTTTTGTTAAATACCGCTGAATTTTGCTTTGCTGACCAACATATTTTCTTGATTAAATAATTATGCAGGTACAGCCTATCTGTACTATTACACAAACTAAATACAGCCGGATAATTCGTACACTTTCCGTCCGTTGAGCTCAAAATATTTACAACAGATGTTGGAACAAAGTTTTTTCAGGATTTTATATCGATTGAAACCGGTTATAACCAGATTGAACTTTCTATCTCGGCCATTCATTGATTAAATGTCTCACGTTTAAGTTTCCGCAGTAATCGTTTATTTCATTGCACTTAGCTTATTCCATTTATTCATTAGAGAAAACAACTGTCCTTCTTTGTCCCTTTAACTACATTATTTATCCACTCTCCATATTTAAATTTTGAAATTTTAATTCTTCCGATTGCACTTATGTCTATTTCAACGGGAAGTCATAAAATCTATATTTATCAGGGAACATATTTTTTTTGTCAACGATGTATATATTTCCATACAACTAATAATTTAATTGAGTTCTTATGCTACAAAAAATACAATAACAATGGTTTTTAATCCACACACATCTAGTATTCGTATGCATAAAAAAAGGACGAAAGATACCAGAGGGACAGTCAAACTTACAAATCGAAAATAAACTGACAACGCCATGGCTTAAAATGAAAAAGAAAAACAGACAAAATAGTACACATGACACACCATAGAAAACTAAAGAATAAGCAACATGACCCCATTAAAAACTTGGGGTGATCTCAGGTGCTCCGGAAGGGTAGGCAGATCCTGCACCCGTCGTGTTGCTCATGTTACAACAAATCCGTTTAATAGTCTTATTCGGTATTTCAAATGTGTATGGTGCTATGGTGATTGGTGTATGGGGAATGGTGTAATGGTGTGTGAGGAATGGTGTGATTGTGCAACATGTACATTTACTCTTCTATCAATATTATTGTTTTACATAATGGCAACTGATTTGCACGTCCGATGGAGGTGTAAGTTCATCTTTTCCTGTCAGTTTCATTCGGGGAAAACACCTTATCCTCATCGGCGATTACATATAACCTCGACTACAATAAGTGAGAATTTAAAATGTCCAAACAAGTGCAGATGGTAATTATTTGATAGTCTCCGTCTCAATCACATTCACAACAGCGTCTGGGATTTACAGCTTAAAATAGTTATCAAAGGTACCAGGGTAATAATTTAGTACGCCAGACGCGCGTTTCGTCTACATAAGACTCATCAGTGACGCTCATATCAAAATATTATAATGCCAAATAAGTACAAAGTTGAAGAGCATTGAGGATCCAAAATTCCAAAAGGTTGTGCCAAATACGGCTGAGGTAATCTATGCCCGGGATAAGAAAATCCTTACTTTTTCTAAAAATTCAAAGTTCATTTTGTATATATATATATATTAACATATCGTATTGTGTGTTGGCATCAATAGACCTAGATGTATGTGTGTGAAAATTTGTGTATGTGGCACTGGGTAATTTTCCCAAAAAACGTATATTTAACCATATCTTTTTTCTCTCCTATATATATTTAATATATAAGTTGTGAAGTCAGAAAAAATCGAATATTTAAAAAATATATATATTTGAAATTATGTTAGAAAGGATCGAAAAAATAATAATCTTAAAGTACTGGCATGGCAAAATATCGGTGACTTATCTCTGTCCTTAATAGACAAGGTCAACATTTCAAAGACGTTTAAATGTTGATTTACAATGACCCCGAAACTCCCAACTGCTTATATTTGATTTACAAGTGTTATGATACAACCGAATTAGACAACTTTTTTGTAGTTATCTAAGAGAGAAAACTGTATAAAGAAGATATTTTGTAAATATTTTTCAGTGCTTTGTATCTTCTACCTTAAACTGTTAAACATTTCTAAATTTTTCATAAAATGGAGTAATACTGTGTTTGTTCTAAAAGCATAGTCGCACATTGTTAGTATAACGAGCAAATAAAAATATATCAAATGATATTTTATAGTAAATTATTGAATCAGTAATTTATTGAACTAATTAAGTAAATATTGAGTAAAGATAACAACATATCACAACGTTTTAGAAAACATTTAATTCCTATATCACTGGTTTATTTTACTAAGGCTATTTTGTGTTTTCTTGTTTTTTTATTTTTGCTACTTTCTTTGTCTATATGCCGTGTTGTGTTATTTTACAGCATATATGTCCGTTTTTCTAGTGATTGAGAATATAGCACAATGGTGACTGCTGAACCAATTTCATTTACATTTTTACTTATTATGTCTCTTTTTTTTGTTCACACATCGTTGTCAATATAATGGAATTTGATGCGACTGTCATACAAATGAGATTTACCGTAAAGCTACACGTAGGTATAAAAAAAACATGGTTTAATCTGCTAATTTTTACATAAGAATATGTATGAACAGAGTCAGGATTATGATCATTGTTATCCATTCGTTTCGTGTGTTTGAGCGTATCATTTTGCCATGTTATAAAGAACTTTCTGTTTTGAATTTTCCTTGTGCTTCAGTATTTTGTTATTTATCTTTTAACCCATTGGCCCTACATGAAGCAATACTGATTGTTTTTCTTTACTCAAAAATATAACGTTACGAACGAAAATAATCAATATTGTGGATTCAATTATTTTCGTGGGTATCAATTTTCGTGGATTGCTTAAAACTTGCATATTAGTGAATATTTAGTTTCGTGGTTTTGCCAATCTCTGTATACAAGGCCAATCGAAAATATGATATTCGTTGATCATTTGAAATCATGGTTCACCTGTACCCACGAAACCCATGAAAATTGGTAACCAACGAATAATAAGGAATCTACAGTATTTGTCAATCGTTTAGTTGTTTTGTTTGTGATATTTTATTTCTCATAAAATCTCTAACACCCGTTGTTATGAAATTAAAACAAAGAAAACTCTTCGGACACTCTTCAACAACCATATATTAATAATGACCATGATCTCCTTACACAACAGGAACTCATAAGAGCACGCCGAGTGTTTGTGGATTTCATATTGATCAGTGTTCATTTCTTTTTGTAGTGTTTTGAAGACTTGTTATTTTTTTTACTTATCTGATGAATTTATGCCATGACATTGTCAGTTTTTCTTTGACTATCGAGTTTTTAATGTTCTATTGGTATATTCCACCACTTCTTCTTAATCTGAAATATGGCTATATTGTATATGTATTTGTACTTTATATTGAGATTATAATTATGTTAATCATCACTTGGAATAATTTTTTTATGCTATTAAATTCACCAGTTTTTTAATTCATTGCATAAATAAAATAAAATGTTTATATGATTCAAATTATTCAATAATCTAGACCATGAGTTCGTTCTTCTCAGGAGCTTACAATAGCACCTCGAGTGTTTGTGTGATTCATATTGATCAGTGTTCAGTTCTTTTTGTACTGTTTAAGGACTTATTGGTTTATTTTTTTTTCTAAATCTGACGTATTTATGTCATTGCGTTGTCAGTTTTTCTTTAACTTAAGAGTTTTTTTTATGTTCTATGGGTAACTTTCACCACTATTATCATTCTGAATACATAATTCTGAATACCAAAAGTAGCGGAAGATACTATATTGTATTTTACTTAATATGGATGAGTTTTATAAGGAGAGTTATAAATTGTCATTTCGGGGTCTATTATATAGCTGACTATGCGGTATGGGCTTTGCTCATTGTTGAAGGCCGTACGGTAACCTATAGTTGTTAATTTGTGTGTCATTTTGGTCTCTTGTGGAGAGTTGTCTCATTTGCAATCATACCACATCTTCTTTTATATATATATTTTTACATTGACCAAAACATTTACCACTCCATTAAGAACAATAATATGCAATTAAATTAAACAGCCATATAGTATTAAAAATGTTATCATAATTAATAGATAATTTGGTGATAATTCATAGTAGGCGGTCTGTTATATAGACATTGACACGTTATCATAGTAATCACCAGGTCGGGGGTTTAGTCGCTCATTCATATCTAATGAATTAGTTTTAATTAAATTAATACGTGGGTGCATGGTCTAATTAAAAAAAAAACACCAGGATTTTTTTATTTCATCTTGATCGGAATATTTAAGTTAAACGTGCCATATGCAAGGAAAGACATTCAGCGATGAGATGTACAGTAAGGTCTGCGCCTGTTTAGAAAAAAGTGCACTATATAAATACTGAACCCTAAGAAAAATTAATTCCGGAAATCCCTTACCAAATGGCAAAATAAAAAGCTCAAACACATCATAAGAATTGGAAAAATACTGTTATATTCTTGCATTGGTACGGGCCTTTTCTTTTTTTTAAATATGGTGGATTAAAACTGGTTTTATAGTTATCTTGACCTGTCAGTTGTATGAGAGTCGCATAGATTTCCATTATATTGATAGTAACGTGTGAAAATAGCAAACAGGCAAAAACGTCAAAATTAGGCGTACACGGTCAACATTCTGTTATAATCTTAAATGCTATTAAACAAATATGTCAAAAAACGTACAAAAAAACATGTTCTATGACTGATGGCTTTAACAGTTCTAAATAGATATTAAACCTGATCCCAACGCTGAACATGTAAACATAACATTACATTAGTTCACCCTAAGTGTGTCTGGATATTCAATTGTCCGAGCTTACGTGCAATGGTACAGCTAATTTTGAAATCCTTTATTATCCTAACTGGGCTCAGTATATAAATAAACAAAACCAATGTTTTGGGGATATGATGATTTCAACACTATTTTTTATACCTTTTCTAACTGCTTTCTTTACTGGTAAACATCTGATTCGATCAATTAATCATAAAACAAACGAAATCAAAAGTTCTATGTATGATACAAAAAATAATTCAAATAGTTTTTTTTTCACTTACCCCCCCCCCCCCCATCCCCCCAAAGAAAAAAGCAAACAAAAAAAAAACAACCTCCTTTTAACTTAATTAGGGAAAACAGATTGACCAATAAGGGTAATTATGTAAAATCGATGTCAAATAAACAAAACTTGCCGCATTTTTTACCCCCAACCTCCAAACTATTTGAATTCAGTTTTTTATTCTCCATTGCTCTTTTGAAGTCGTCCCTTAAAGAAGGGGCGGAAGAAGCCAGAGGGATAGTCAAACTCATATACTGCAAATAAACTGACAACGACATGGCTAAAAATAAAACACCAACAGACACATAATAGTACAGAAGATACAACATATAAAACTAAAGCCTAAGCAAAATTCCCTAACACGCCACAGTTTTATGCAAAATATTTTACAAAAGAATGTTACATGACACATACAATGTAACCTAACATGACATGTAATTGCTTTATATCATACAATGCACGTGTTGAAAACTATAGGTTCAAATAATTTGATTTTGGATGTAACATGTCTTCTGATTGGTTGACAATGGTTTGTCTATAAGCTGATAGACATAGTGTATTCATGTGACCGGGACGTCATCACAGTTTTTTTCATGACTTACTCCCATCTAAAATTAAATTTATAATTAAATTATAAGGAATGACTGTCATATGTTTTATGTCTATTCGAAATAACATTAAAAATGTGGTGCACACTTTAAAATAACCCATAGCATAGCGGCTTGTTAATCAGTGTAGACCACACTTTTGAAGTTATGTCCTCACACGGGGGGGGTCTCTTCCTATATAAAGGTATATACATATATGTGCCGCTGGAATGGGTCCCTTTTTTGATCCGTCAAATATATCAATGGGGTGCAATTTTACCGAGGAAATATATCAATAGGTAGTAATTGACCGATTGTGATATATCAATGGGTGATAAATATATGAATGGGTTATGATTTCGCTGTGAAATATATGTATAGGTAGGGATTTCACAATTATTCAATATATGAATGGGGGGTGTTTTTAAAATCCCAGCTGCACACCTGTACCCAAAATCCCATGTTGAGACCCCCCCCCCGTGTGTCCTCATAGACAGAAATAATATTAGTCATTCCTCAAATAAATTTTAAACATTTAAAACACGATTAACCTACGGGAATTCATTATGAAATTCACATTTGAAAAATCAAAAGGAATAAAACGATTGCAAATCATTATATTTAAGTCAATTTCTCATTTTTACGTATAAATGCTCGATTTGTAAGAAAACATTGCACGCTCAGGGTGGCTAATAGTATTTCATTATAAAGTGTCGTCTTTAAGCAGCTTAACATATAGTTTAATATGCATGGCTTCTATTCTCTGATTAGCCAAGAAAATGCTTATCAATTTTTTTGTCGATAATTTTAACATCAAGATAATAATAATAATTGCTATGATATAAAATATTACAATGTAATTTTCATATGACGTCACTGAAATTTAACATTTGTGATCAATACTTGCATTAAAATACAATTTACCGCACGTTTGCTATAACACTGTCAACGTTAGGAATGATAATTGTATTCTTATTCTGTAATAACAACATGTATGCCCTCAAACAACTTATGTTCATAAGGTACGGTACGTCCACAAGCCCCAAAAAAAACAAAAAAAAAAACAAGTGAAACTGCGAGCTACTGCTCACTGATGATACCCCCGCCGCAAGTGGATAATATTAATAGTGTAAAAATATGCAAGTGTTCGGTAAACAGGAAGTTGTCAAGTGATGAATCTGAAAACTAATCACACGGTATAGATGACTTATAAAAATCCTGAAACCAAATTTCAGAAATCCTTGTATTGTAGTTCCTGAGAAAAATGTGACGAAAATTTTCAACTTGGCTATCATGTGTAAAATCATACAAGTGTTCGGTAAACAGGAAGTTGTCGATTGATGAATCTGAAAACGCATCACACGGTATAGCTGACTTATATAAATCCTGAAACCAAATTTCAGAAATCCTTGTATTGTAGTTCCTGAGAAAAATGTGACGAAAATTTTCAACTTGGCTATCATGTGTAAAATCAGACAAATGTTCGGTAAACAGGAAGTTGTCAAGTGATGAATCTGAAAACGCATCACACGGTATGGCTGACATATATAAATGTTGATACCAAATTACAGAAAGGGTGGATGTGTAGTTCCTGAGAAAAATGTGACGAAAGTTTCATGGGACGGACTGACTGACGGACGGACGGACGGACGGACGGACGGACGGACTGATGGACGGACGGACTGACAGACAGAGGTAAAACAGTATACCCCCCTTTTTTAAAGCGGGGGTATAAAAAAACAGACTGATTTCGTGTTAAAAGGCATTAAATCCTATATGTGTTACTTTGTAAACAAAACAGCTTAAAGTAAAACGAGGTAAACTTTGTCTGCTAGAGTTTCACCTTTTACTTCAGTCACCAGAAAATTAATATGATTTTATAATGAAAAGACAATTATAAAATCATACTGACCTGACCAAGTATAGAAACTAAAGACTCAACTTGTAGTACCCTTCCTTTTGTTCATTCAAGTACAACCAAGTGATAAGTCTTACTTGGTTGGTCACATTCGGGAAAGAAGCGCAAAAGGGAGAGCATCGGGATTGTAGTTTCGACATGAGGAACATGTCCGTTATGATATGCAAAACAGATGCTCTATAACGGTCATCGTGTGGTGATACAGCATGCGAAACGGATTTTTCCATGTTTAATTTAATCTATATAGCATGTTCGGAATACGAATGTAAAATATTTAATACTTGTTCAGTAGTAATCGATCAATCGATCAATTAATCAAAAAAAATATTTCAACACATATAAGTGGTACATCATAACAATCCCCATTGGTATATTTAGAATTATTATGAAGCTAACTCTCGCAACGCTGACCTTATTATCAATCCCTGATGATATTCGTAAAAGGTCTTGTAAATATTATTTAAATGTTAAGTACTAGCCTGTCCAATGAAAGTTATTCTAAAAGCACATTCCAAACACTGTATTTTAGCTATATACGAGACCTTTCGTTTTTTCTTGCCTTCCACAATTCGGGTGCATTTTTTTGTCTTCAATTTCTTTAAATATTCCTTTGCTCTAGTTTTGTATAAATTTGGGGTTTTTTTCCCCTTTTTTTTACAAAGTTGCTCTGAGAAGTTTTAAGACATTTTTTAAGACTGTACTGCTAAACAGTATTCTCCAACATTTTGATGAACAAAACCTTTTAATATCTACATAAAGATTCGATTAAGTCTAATGTTTCAAATGCTTTCAACAATAGTTATTATTTATATAAGTCTTGTGGGGGATGGAGTAGCTTGCGATATCTTTTTAAAGGCAAAACAGACCGTGCATTAGTTGTTAAGTTATGAATTAATGTTATTATGTATTATTGCGTAGGAAGAAAGGGAAATTCCATAAACCATAAAAGGCAATGAGAATACAACTCCAAACTAAATGAAACATAAATGTTTTTACACCACCGGCTGTTGCACAATTCTCCAAAGAAAATGCTACATGAAAGTCTAACAAACGAACACATAATAAATGTGTTTTTGCTACTTTATGTTTGTTTTGAAAACCCTAACATTTAGTGTATTGATTTGAAACACCAAAATAGAAACTACAAGACATTTATATACAGTAGAACAGTGACAAATCAAAAACAAATAACAATCGTGGGCTAAATATCGTTTGATAGTTTATGGTATTTCTCTTTCATCCTACGCACATTTATATATACATATTATTACATAAATTTTACTACATTCATTCATTCATAACTACATGTATACAACTAATTCGCGGTCCCATGTCTACAAGTGATTCACAGTCCCATGTATACACGTGATTTGCGGTCTCATGTATACAACTGATTCGCAGTCTCATGTATACAAGTGATTCGTGGTCCCATGTATATGTTCCGGACCATATGAGTATTTGGACCATACGCGTATGGTCATGACCATATGCGTATACTCATATGGTCCGACCATACGCGTATGGTCCGACCGTACGCGTATGGTCGGACCATATGAGTATAATACTCGTTTGGTTATTAACGGGCCGGACCATATGAGTATTTGGACTATATAGGTATATTTATTTTTCCAAATTACATTATAAACGTTTCAATAATACAAGAACTTTATCTAAAAAAAAAACAGTGATGGTTTAAAACATGACAATTTTTTAATTTTATTATAAAAAAAACTACGTAAAAATTTAATATTGATGCCATAGTTAGTTTTCATCGCTAGTTACATTAGTGCATGTAGGCTTGGATGACATTCACTTCCACACGGTATCATAGCTTTTTTGCATTTGCAAGTTTTGTGCACGATCTTTTTCATTTACACATTTTGTTTGCGAGTGCCCGGAAAAACAAGCCTTTTTTACAGCTGCGTACAGTGATACCGAGGTCTTTGGCAATTCTGATGTCTACAGTGTTCACTGTGCTTAAACGGCTGTGGGTAACTTAAGTTATCCACAGCCCAAGATGGAACCGCCTTGCGTCGGTTAGATACTTTTCTTCTATAGAATAACAATACCACGAATGCATCAATTAAACAACTGAATTTAAAAGTTGTATTAATCGTGTAGGGAAACCCCTAAACTGGAAAGGTGATTAAATTCTACAAAATAAACGATCACAGCACGATTTAAAAAAACACTTAGGCTGTCCGTAACTTCAAAACAACTTGTCCGTAACTTTTTTCATCATATCAATAGAGATGTCCGTAACTTTCAAAGAATCGACATAGGCGGATGTAATGTTTAAACTGATGACAGATATTGCATCGAATACATATTCACAAAACGAAGTAGATGTCTAGTATGATATAATTCATTGTATCGATGGAAGACAACATTGGGAAAAAATATGAAAAAAATCACGATAAATCCGCAAAAGCTCGGGTCTCATTTTGTATAACGTCGGGGTACCCGAATCGCCTAGTTCGGAGGGTAGTTTCCGATCATAGCAGATAAACTGTTGAAACATCATTGTTCGTTTTTATTTTTGAACAAGTAGACTACATAAGTATTTTTTACACATACATGTAGCGTGTATACACTTACTGATTTTCTGCCAGCAACGACAAGGGTAGCGTGAATCCGGGATTTTGGAGGGGAACCCAAATTGCCCAGGCAAGCAGTGGATAGACTATACGAGACTTAAGTGCACAAACTTTTTCCGTCTTTTTGAAAAAGCCAAAAACACTTTTCTCTCATCCCCACAAAAACAAATCCCATCAGCATTGACAATAAAATAAAAGGGGTGTCAATCTGGACGTTGCGCACGGTGATATTGCGGTACCCTGGCCAAGATTTACAGTAAATGGGAAAACTTAAAAAAAGGACATTTTATGTAAATGAATAAACCTAGTTTTACAGCTAGCTGCATATTTCATTTGTATGCAAGTTGCATTGAATCTCATTAAACTGAATAAAACTAAAAGACACAATAGGTAAAAGTCAGTGACAATAAAAGGAAAAGAGCAGTCAACATAGTGTAACAATTTGACATAGTATATAAAAATGTAAATAACTATGAAGGACAACAGGGTAATTTCATAGTCTAACAACCCCTGATAACATACAAAGAGAGAAAAAAACATACTAGGAAACATATTCAAAAAATCATAACACTATAACTAACTGGTGGGATGTATAAATACCGAGCCGCGTCAAAGAGTATTCATCAAAATAAAGAAACAGAGGTGAAGGTAAACCGCAAACATATAATTAAACTCAAAACATTAAAGAGTATGGAAAAGCCTTGGTCTGACAAGCGAAAAACGTCGATAAGACGCAAATCAGTAAATAAAAGTTCAAACCATAACCAGGATGGAGTACCACAAACTCCATATAAAACTTCTGTGGTGTAAGTATGATACGTTAATAAAATCACATTTGGTGGTGAATAAGTAGTATAAACGGCCGCGAAGGTTATAAATATGATGTTAATTGTCTTCTAATTGTTGAAATTATAATTCTTAAAATTTTAAATCAAAAGTTACCCACATCTTAAAATAAAGTTACGGACAGTCTGCTTAGTTTCGATCAAAAAGTTACGGACATCTTATGCATTTTTTAAAGTTGACCTTGCGCTTTAGTGAACTCTATATTAACAAATTTATGGTAATTGTTAGTCATTTCTTTATTCAGTAATCCTATAAATATTTACATGCTGCATGAAAAACGTCGCAAAAGGTACATTTTGTATGAATTAAATATGAACGAGTTTAAAGTCCGCCATCTTGGGCTGTGGGTAACTTAAGTTACCCACAGCCGTTTAAGCACAGTGAGTGTTTTTAAGAAGCTCTAGATCTCAAATATCGTAAAATGGTTGACTGCAATACACCATCTTCACAACACAACTTAAATAAACTAATAGTATGCTACTTTCCAGTGACTTCTTATGTAACAGTTCATTAAGAAATTTTTGGAATTTAATTTTTTAGTCAACATATTGCCATTTACTCGTAATAACAAATCGGTTATGACCATCGGTAATGACCATCGGTATAAAATGTGTTTACTTTAAATTTGACAATTAAGTAAAATTAACAATGTGAAACTTCTTATTTTTATTTAGCTTATCTTTTTATTATAATATAACGATAAAATTACCTATATGATAGCGTCTTTTGAATGAACGGTCATACCATATGAAGAGTTTAGAAGTATTAAAAGTAAACTGTAACAGAGTGTTAATTACCCCAACCATACGCGTATGGTCCAACCATACGCGTATGGTCGGACCATATGAGTATATACCCATATGGTCATGACCATACGCGTATGGTCCAAATACTCATATGGTCCGGAACATATACAAGTGATTAGCAGTCCCATGTATACAAGTGATTCGCGGTCTAGTGTATACAACTGATTCTCGGTCTCATGTATATAAATGATTCGCAGTCTAATGTATAGAACTGATTCGCGGTCTTTTGTATAGAATAGTAGCCCTTTTCACAAAAAAATCTTAATTGTAAAATTAATCTTTCGAGAAAAATATTTAGTTGAATTGTTAAGGAATATTTTAGACTTACGATAAATTTTACACTTAAGATTTTTTGTGAAAAGGGCTACTGATGCGTGGTCTCTTGTTTACAAGTGATTTGCGGTTTTGTGTATTCAAATGATTCGTGGTCCCATGTATACAAATGATTCGTGGTCCCATGTATACAAGTGATTCGCGGTCTCGTGTATACGAAGTGATTCGCGGTCTCGTGTATACAAGTGATTCGCGGTCTCGTGTATACAAGTGATTTGCGGTTTCATGTATTCAAATGATTCGTGGTCCCGTGTGTACAAATGATTCGTGGTCCCATGTATACAAGTGATTCGCGGTCTCGTGTATACGAAGTGATTCGCGGTCTCGTGTATACAAGTGATTCGCGGTATCGTGTATACAAGTGATTCGCGGTCTCGTGTATACGAAGTGATTCGCGGTCTCGTGTATACAAGTGATTTGCGGTTTCGTGTATTCAAATGATTCGTGGTCCCATGTATACAAATGATTCGTGGTCCCATGTATACAAGTGATTCGCGGTCTCGTGTATACGAAGTGATTCGCGGTCTCGTGTATACGAAGTGATTCGCGGTATCGTGTATACAAGTGATTCGCGGTATCGTGTATACAAGTGATTCGCGGTCTCGTGTATACAAGTGATTCGCGGTCTCGTGTTTCTATGTGCTGAATCAGGAAAATAACGTTGTTTTCCATTTGTTGTGTTTGAACTTTTGATTTTGCCATTTGATAACGGACTTTCCGTTTTGAATTTACCTTGGAGCTAAGTGTTTTTGTTATTCTACCTTTCGTACGTTTGTTTTCACTTTTTGACACACTTATCGACATCTGAACCAATAATTAGACATATTTGAAATGGAGTACTGATGACGAAGATACCATATTATACATTTTTTCACATTAGGTATTTTATACTTTTGGTTTAAATGTCTTGATAAATTCTGTATATTTGTATTGTGATTACATATAATCGTTAAGTGCATTTCGGGTAATGGGACAATATTTGACATGGAATTTATGCACTACTAAATAATGTGTTATTTAATGCATACATATAATATGCTATTAATATACCCGGATTCAAATATTATATAACTAGACGACATCATTTGTTTTATAAGATATGAGTCTTTAAATAGAAAACGAAAAAAAAACGTTACGAATAAAATTTTCTTGCTATTGGAACTCTCGGTCGAAAGGTGAATGTAATGTTAGTTATTTCTTTTAATACTTATTTTTTTTGCTACAATGACAACTTGTTTAAAAAGGCGTCTTGTGTTTTGTAAGTGTGTGTGTGTGTTTGTTTTATTTTGTTTAAGGTAGATTATAAGTAAATATTTTTCGAGACAGAATTTTTTTTATAATTTGCCAAAAAGAAGATCTTACTACGCTTTTTTCAAAAATATAACAAAAAGTATGGGTCACCGTGCTATTTTTCGAGCTATGAGCCGTTGAAAACTGCCTAAATTTTGTTAGTTTGTTCATGAAAAAACACATAAGAGTGTATAAAAAAAATTCTATCAGATAGAATTTTGAAATAAATTGTGAGAAGATAGGTTTCATAATATATTTTAAGAAAATAAAAAGAAAACATGGTGTCACCGAACTTGTAAAAATTAAAAATTTCCCTATTAGTCCAGTATAAATTTTGTACTACAAGAGTTATCTCCCCTTAAATGGCTCATTTGAAAAAAATGATTTTAAAAACCAAAAAGCTTGATATTTGTTAAAATATTGAATAATACAATAAATTTACAAGTTTCCTTAATATAAATAAACAGTCTAACCATTAAATTGCAAATCTGTTTCCAAATTTGTTGATTTGAGCAAATAACTAGACCGATTGTGTACTGTAATTGTACAATCCAAGATGGCGGTATACCATGAATCTACATGTACCTTAAACTTAAATTTATGTGTTTTTGCCCTTTGGATGTTATTTGTTTTTGATCGAGTTGTTGTACCTTTGACGTATTCCTTATTTCCATTCTCAGATTGATGGTAAGAGTTCTTTTCATTTTAAGTCATATGTTTTTAATTGCAGATCTTTAATATATAATCGCGATCGTTTCCAACGCTGGTCGATGCAGAGCTGTTTTGCTTTGTGTTTTAAGAAATAAGACAAGTCAGAGAGAACCAGCAACCCCAGTCGATCTAACATCTGCCCTGTTAGGGTAGCAAATACTCTGCATCAATACTGATCTAAGATCTGCCCTGTTAGGGTAGCAAATACTCTGCATCAATACTTACATGATAGCGAAGGGGAGAGGAGAAATATTGATTTAAACTCGTTTCAATATAACCAATTCACTCAGTACAGACATGTTTAACATAGGGACAGGAACAACTGACTCGTCCAGGATTGATTAATTCGCCCTGAATTGTGAAGGGTTTTTACTTTTCGTTTTTATTTTTCTTTGTAGTGTATTGTGAACCATAATTGTCTGTTATTTTGTTCTCTTCTTTTGGACACAACATTGTTTCGGGTTTTTTTTTCGATTGACAATGTTTTTGTTTGTCCATTTCTTATGCATCTTCCACCTTTGTTGAAAAAATACTTAAAAGTATTTCTTGAATGTAAGATGTACTTTAAAGCCACTGTTATACAAAAGAGTATCGTTTTAATTGGAGATCGATTATGGAAGGTTGTTAAGTATACTAACAGAAGAAATTATCTTTAACTTTAACGGAAACCCGATAAAATGGCTCGTGAATAATTGATCCACCCACGTCAACACAAATGATACAACAGTTCTTAATGGGTGTAGATTCCTTTGTATTTACAATAAAATATACAATTTTTAGACTTTATACTTATTTACGTAAATGGTTTTTAAGAATTTTCCTATATTGGTTCTTAAATATTAAATATGCATGAAAGCTCCATTGAACTAAGATGCATTTCTCATTGATGTGTTTTTCATTGATAAATTCTAAATACGTATATCCCTTGTGAAGTTTTGTGACGTCAGGTTTTCTAACATACAATTATATAAGTTTTGCCACTCTGGTTTGGTTTGCTTTGAAAATATAATGGTAGTTCAAATCATTGTTATTGATAGCATACTCTGGTATTTAAAAGTGGACCATTTGATTCGAAAACAATTATACCTTTTTTAAAAGTACGTACCCCAATGTACGAGCCCAAGAATAACAAAATGTGTGTGACCTTTAAATGCCTGTCGTCGGTTTCACAAAACATCTTATGACTAAGATTGATCGTAAGTATACTGAATTGTTCATGGCTTACGACCAATCTTAGTCGTAAGTTTTTTTTCATGAAACCGAGTCCTGGAGCCTGGTTTTCGAAAGTATATAATGACTTCGTGCTCATTATAGGTCTTCAACACGGAGCCTTTGCTAACACCGAACAGCATGCCATACTGCTGTAAATACTTTATTTTTCTCCCTTGTCAATTAAAATTAATAACAAATGTGTAAAGCAATTTTCTATAGTATGCTGGAATCTTTGAAAATGCATATATTATATCATTTGTTTTTTTTTCGCATTTTACATAATAGATTTTCCTGTTTCCTAATATTTGTTTTGTATCCTACTTTGTTACGTTTTTCCCCGAAATCGTACTATTGGTGGGTATTTTCCGGAATTTGCCGAGTAATGCCGGAATGCCATGCGGTAACGTTACAGAAAGCCATGTGATAATATCTGACGCATGTGATAGATTTATTGCTATTGTCATACTATAAAAATTACAAGTGGTTTACTCTAAGTATGTGATAAAGTATGTAATTAACGTATGTGCAGTGGTATTTCGTAACACGGGGACTCGATATATAAAATAATAAAAGTTAACACTTCATGTAAAAAAAAAATACAAGACTGCAAAGTTCTACAATTTTGTTTAATACATATAAATCTAAATTAAACAGTTTATCGACTCTTTTTTTTTTGTAATTCATTTGAATCCATTGACTAATGCAGATTATTACTATTGGTACTTTCATCATTATTAACATGTTTACTTATGACAGTCATAAGAGCATCATAGGTACATGTACGACTATCTTATAACACCTTTCATTTAACATTCTATAATGACATAACGTATGATAGTCACAAGGTGACCATATCATTTTATATAAGATTTATCTTATGACATCTTTGAATACTTTCTAAAACCAGGCGACCCTGATGTTGGTGTATGTTTTTTTTCTCAAAGTTTGACGATGAGTCAATGTCTATTGGTAGAATGCCATTCATCCGTATTCATTGTAAAATCATTTTCCGGATCACGTGTCAGCACCTAAATTCCCTGAAAAAAACAAATATTTTTAAAAAAATCTATATATATATCTGAATTCTGATTTTTTTTGTGGAAAACAAAAAAAGGACTATGAATGTAAACTTTAATATGTTTTAAAATAGTTGCTACTCAACGTTCATAAACAAACAAAAATCAATCGGAATTAGTATGATGTGATTTCTTAAATATCAACCACTTTCCTTTAAAAGCAAGTAAATATAAATCGTTTTGTATGTGCACTGAAATATGTGTCACTATGTGTCATTTGCCGTTAAAAAGTAAGTAAAATCAATAGTAAAAAAAAAATAAGTATTAAATGCACTGTAATACTTACCACTAACGTAAAGAAGCGAGCAAAATCAATCATAAATATGGATAAGTATAACGTACACAGAAATATTTGCCACTTTACGTTAAGAAGCACGCGAAAAAATCAATAATAAAAAAAAAATATTATATGCACTTAAGGATGTACTTAGGTGAGATTAGGTGAAAATCAATAAATTAAGAAATTAAAATTGATACTATAAGTTGGTAGAGCATTTTTAAAGGATGAAATAAGCTAAAAATATTGATAGGTCATAGATTTTTGAGATATTTGAGATTTAAAATATGGCGGGAAAAGTCTGACTCGGACTTTCACCTTACATTTGCATTGGTTTTATTTGGGTCTCAAAATAAATGAAAGAAAATCAAGAATCTTCTTAAATTTTGGAAAATGACCTTTCATGAGCTATAAAGTCTTATATGAAAAAATAAATGGGTGTTATGGGGCAAAATATTTTACCTTGTATCGTATGAAAAAACACCAAGGAGTCCGAACATTTGACACAAATTCCAAAACCTCACCTTAGTACATCCTTAAATTGTGTCACTGTATCTTAATAAGCAAAGCTAAATGTGCATTGAGATACTTGCCACTTGATGTTTATAAGCATGTAAAATGTTCACTGAAATAATTGCCACTTTACGTAAAAAAAAACCTCAAAAATCAATAATTCAAAAAAATAAAAAAAATATGATGCACTGACGTTTTTGCCAATTGGCGTTTATTTGCAAGCAAAATGTGCACTCAAATATGTGTCCCTTCATTTTAATCAGCAGTTAAAATGTTCACTGACATAGTTGTCGATTAACGTAAAAAAGCACGTAAAAATCAATAATGAAAAAAGATATAAGTAAAATATGCACTGAAATACTTGCAGCTTAACGTAAATTGTATAAGCGAACAAAAATCAATCGTAAAATATTAATATTATGTACACTAAAATATTTGTCACTCCACATTAAACAACAAAGCAAAATGTCAGCTGAAATATTTGTCACTTCACGCTAATCAGCAGATAAAATGTGAAATATGTGCCACCTTACTTACGTTGGATGCGCGAAAAAATCAATAATAAAAAAAGATATAAGTATAATATGCACTGTAAAATTTGCCACTTGACGTTCATTTTTGAGCAATATGTGCACTGGAATATTTTTCACTTCGTGTTAAGCAGTAGGAAAAATAGTATACAGAAATATTTGCCATTTTGCGTTAAAAAGAAAGCAAAAATCAATAATAAAAACAAATATAATTATAATATGCACTGAAATATTTCCCATTGGACGTTCATTTGCAAGCAAAATGTGCATTGAAATATTTGTCACATTACGATAAAAAGAAAGCAAAATCGATAACAAAAAAATAAAGGTATAATATATACTGAAATATTTGCCACTTGACGTGCATTAGCATGCAAAAAATGAACTGTAATATTTGCCACTTTTCGTAAAAGATCACACAAAAATCAATCATAACAAAAATATAAGGAATAATATGCACTGAAGTCACATGACGTTCATTTGCAACTGATATATTTAATAAACAGTCTCTAATCAATAGTAAAACTCCGTGGTATTATTTGCACTTTTACATCTGTAGATGTTCGGTTTATTTAATGAAGTACAAATCCGATATGTTATTAACCGATGACAAGTCGTATAGTGACGACACTCGATCAATACTACACAATTTCACAAGGCCCATTCATACATTTCATTCATAACTCACCTATCACATATATATAAAAGTACTCAAGACTTTTAATCTTTATTATTTCTGACAATAGAACCATTAGGATGGAACTTATATTAATTAAAGGTGGAGCTATGTGTTAAGCCACACCCCTCCTACAACTGAGCATTTAAAGGAAGAAGCTTTCATATAAACTTACAAAAAGCAATATTCTTTCAATCGGATATATATATATAAATCTGTTTTACATTTAACTGTTTTAGCGATACAGGTAAGACTATTTAAATAACACTTTTTACTATAATATTTATTTATCTGTTTATGTTATGTTTATAACTAGTGTTATCTATTTTAATGCACTTAAAAATAGGTGAAAAATCTGAAACGTTGAAATGATAGATAGTATTTTTTGTATTTACAGTCACTAGTACAAATTTGTCATAGTATACGGGATTTTTGTAGTAATAGGCAGTATAGTAAATTCAAAAATAATTTATTGGTTGACAAACTACCCAACTTAGGGAACTACCATTTGATTTTTATGGGGGGGGGGCTAGGATGAAAAATTTTGTCCTGCATTTTTTTTTAGCTGTAATCTCTGTCCTGCCTTTTTATTTTTCACTCTAATCGGTCCTGCCTTTTTTTTTTTAGTTTATCCTGACTTTTTTTTACCTAAATTGTCGTCCTGACTTTTTTTTTTGCAAGTGTCACATCCTGCCTTTTTTTTACTCAAGCCTATTTTTTTCAAATTTCATCCTAGCCCTCCCATAAAAATCAAATGGTAGCTCCCTTAGTATGAAAGCTAGAGCAATAACAATAAAAATAATAACATTGAATGAAAAAAAAATATATTTAAAAAAGGATTATACAGCATAATCCACTGAACACAATGCATATGTGCATGACATACCATTCTAATATATGACAAGATAATATAAGATCAAAATAAGACAGCAAATCTTTGATTGATTATAGTATTATGTACGTTCAGTGGCGAATATTTCATGTATATGCCAGGTCTATAAATCCTGAATCATTTATTAGACATCGTATGAAGTTCAAGATTGATATGCTTTTGACGTATGGCCTTTGGTGTAGGAGTCCGTACTTATATTGGAATTATGTACAGTCAGTCTCATGCGAAAATGTTTTAAAACAAAATCGTTTACAGCAATTGAAATTTCTCATTTCTAAATTTTGATTTTAAAATTTTTACTATTCTTACATTCAAGACGTCATGAAATCATGCATCCAAAGCTTTTATTTTGTAGCAAAACATAATATATACATGTGCAGTCAACGTGTATTTTTTTTAAACGAGTTCCTATTAGATAAACCTTAATTTGCATGTCAGCATGGGTAAAAGCCCTTTCTGTGGCTATCCATCTTTCGGGATGAGTTTAATGTTAATTTGGCTAGTTTGTAGAGATTGGCTTTAAGTACAAAACACACAAAAAAAAATGTGGAATAAACTGAGGAGGGTACTAAACAAAAGACGTTCTTCTTTTGTGAACACAAAGTAACAATTCAACAAATCTGCATCAATTTTTACCGGTTTTGAAATGATACCCTTTACGCAGTTACTAATGTACTTTTATTGTTTGTTTATTTTGGGATCCTGGAGTTGTTTTGTAGGTGAAGATTTCCACGTACTTTCTATCCTTTGTCCTGTTGTTTAGTACCTGACACGGTGAAGTGTACCATGTATTTTCTATATTTTGTCATGGAGTTGTTTTGAGGCGCTATTCGTTGAAGTGTACCACGTTTTTTCTATATTTTGTCAAGGAGTTGTTTTGAGGCTCTATTCGCCGAAGTGTACAACGTATTTTCTATCCTTTGTCTTACTAACCTTTGATCCGTAAATATGTTACCTACACACAACACGAGAATCTGTTACCGTTATTTTTTTCTATTTTTATGTTTTTTTCATTGATTTATATCATAAAAAATAATATCTATGTTACATTTTATCTTAAATAAGATGACAATAGAAATATACGTTTTACTTTTGTCTTGAATATACTAGACCCGTCGGTGGCCTTCGGCTGTTGTTTGCTCTATGGTCAGGTTGCTGTCGCTTTGACACATTCCCCATTTCCATTCTCAATTGTATTGCAATATTTTCCACTGGATGTTAAGCAATCGATATCTAATCCACCAATTCGCCTCTTTACGAACTCACTATCTGTCAATCCTTGTTTAAAGAAAATGAAAACAATCTATGTAATCAAAATTGTATTGTCAGTGTATAAAGTTCTTCAAGTTCATACTTTCCTATTACATTTGTACGATTTTACTCATCAGTCATTATAAAAGTTAAATGATCTCTTAGTTTAAACATACTTATTTATAGTGGATTGGGAAACAAGTTTTCCAACTTATAGTAATTAATTTCCACTTCGCGGATGCGAGTGCTGCCTTGTAGCGGCATGAGCCTGCTCCTTTTCGACATCTACAAGGGTGTCTTTAACGTGCAAGAGATATGGGTCTCTCTTAAAACGGGTCAGCCATTTATCGTCCCCTTCCGACGGACTATTATCGTTTCCTAAAGACCATACTTACAAATGATGTCAAGGGAGATCCAAAAATTTAGTCCCTGAAATTTTCATCCCGATTTAAGTTGATTGAATGAGAAATTATCCCAAGCCAGGAATTTTAAACGAAATAAAGGAATTAAAAACTAATGCAAGTCACAAAATTAAGAAAAAGAACCACTTAATCATTGACTATATATTTCTTGGAACTGCATTTATTTGTAAACACAATTTTCGTGGAATATATCCCTCTCCAGAAACACATTTTAATTTTCTGTCACATGTTTCAAATTTTTACATTAATTTAAGTTTTTACAATTTACTCCCCTTTACTTGAAATGTAAAAGATAGGCAGTCGGGTGGGTTTTATAGAATAGAGAATAATTAGAAAAATGTGGAGAATAAGGTGCTAGAAAATAAGGAAAAGAGACAAATAGGTAATAAAATACAGAAAAGGGAATATTTTGGTGCTAAAAATATATATATAAAGAATAGAGAATAACAGGCAAAGTTTAAAAAGAATAGAGAATAACAGGCAAAGTTTATAAAGAATAGAGAATAACAGGCAAAGTTTATAAAGAATAGAGAATAACAGGCAAAGTTTATAAAGAATAGAGAATAACAGGCAAAGTTTATAAAGAATAGAGAATAACAGGCAAAGTTTATAAAGAATAGAGAATAACAGGCAAAGTTTATAAAGAATAGAGAATAACAGGCAAAGTTTATAAAGAATAGAGAATAACAGGCAAAGTTTACAAAGAATAGAGACAAATCGCCTAGAAAATGAACGAATATAGAAATGATGGATCCCCATCCACCCCCTCTAGAATAAACGTGGTTAGGGTTCAAGAAATTTACTAGCATAACCAAAATGTACTATTGTTGATCTGTCGATTCAAGGACAAATTTTTAATACAATTTACAAGACAACGCTACAGATGTGCACAACATTAACTTCTATTATACTAAATAGATACATCGCACAATAATCTGTATAGAGAAAGTCCCTTCAGATGAGTGATCTTCTATACTGTAACCTTCAATTTAATCTTAAGCTTAAGAAAATATGTCGGCTTTCTATTGACTACTCAATTTGATTTCATTCAGTGATTTGGATCAATACCACAATCAAGTACATTTATAAGAAGCACAATAAAGTGCATTTATAAAAAGCGGCGTAACTGTCACTAGTTAGTTAAGACTTTTTCAATAGAATATATTTTCTTCGTAACTCGCAAAATTCAATCCCGTAGTCTGTAGAAAAGTGATATGTTTTTAATAATAAGTAACATTTGTAAAAATACATAAAGTATATTTATGTTAACACCGTATTTCCAATCATGTAAACGTGATGTTACATTTGTACATCTAACAGCAAAGCTGATACAAATGTATATTTAACACATACGTTTTATGAGTTTATAATTCGTACTTTTATTCACTCAATAATGGCCGCTTGTAAATAAATTTGGTTATTGAGTTCCCACGGTTTTATGAATGATGCGGTGAACCTATACACCGAGGAGCAGCATACACCACGAGAGCACACTCCCTATAATTTACAAAAGTTAATGATAGTTATTTTTGTATGCGGTGAACCATATTTGGTTACATTAACATAAGTTTGAAATTAATTTTATTTAAAAAATATCAAAACCATTTAGCATGCAAATTTATACAAAAACTGATAATATATTCTGCACTTAAACGGGATTGTTGTATTATTTTCCATTCATGAATTTGCTACAATGTTATAATACAGTCTGTGCTAGATTATTATTTGTCCTGTAATAAGTTAAATAAGTGACATATATATTTTATCATGATTAAAGGGTAAATATATATGTTAGTACAAACCCAGTAACAGTGTTATTTAATGGAGACCTAAACTAAATTGCAAGTCAATTCACTTTTGCATAAATACACTTATTTTAACAATGTTTTGCCGAATGCAACTGAATGAAAAAAAAAGATTCTTTTGTTATTAATTGATCCTGTCTTATTGACTTTATATAGCCCATATTATCTTTCAATGTTCTTAACGTTAATTGTTTCACTTGTCGTTGTCACGAAATACAAAACCAAGTACAAATGTACCTCTGCATTTTCGGGTTTGCTTGTATGATATGGATGACCAAATATTGTCCGTATATATTTGTACAATATGGTCCAGTATAATGTGTAAAGTGTTCATATTAACGACAATCTGTGAAACGTAAAGTGCCCATATTAACGACATTCTATGTAACGTAAAGTGCTCAAATTTCCAATTTCTGTGTGACGTAAAGAGCTCATTTTTACAACATTCTGTGTGACGTAAAGTGCTTATTTTTAAAACATTCAGTGTAACGTAAAGTGCTCATATTTACAATATTCTGTGTAACGTAAAGGGCTTTTTTTCCATTTCTGTTAAACGTAAAGTGCTTTTTTTTTACAGCAATCCGTGTAACGTAAAGTACTCATATTTACAACATTCTGTGTGTAACGTAAAGTACTTATTTTTACAACATTATCAAATTCATACAGGGCTAGACATAACACAGATAAAGCCTTTACCAAGTTAACCAGTCAGGAAGTTTGATGTCCCGTAATGAGAGGTCATATGACGAGGTCACATGACTTTATCAACCGTGTGTATGACCTTTGTGCACTTAGTCGTCCGAATAAATTATGTTAACTTATCGTATAGAACCAAATAGTCCTAAGAGTACATATTTCAAAAATAAATTACCAGATAAAAAAAAATTGTCCATTATTTAGAGGTCTTATGACTTTATCAACCTTGTGTCTGACCTTTTGTGCACAAATTAGTCAAAACTAAACAAATCATGTTAACTTATCGATTACAATGTTGCTGTATATCAAACATTCCTAAGAGTACATTTTTAAAAGATAATTTCCAGATAAAAAAAGTGTCCAGTAATGAGAGGTCATCTGACATTATCAACCTTTTGTCTGACCTTTATGCATTAAGTCGCCCAAATAAGTAATATTTACATATCGAACATATAAATGTGTGGCTTTTTATCTAACATACATACAAGAACATATATTTTTTTAGCAGTATTTTTAGATACATCTGTTTGATTAGTCTGTTATCGTCGATATTGTTTGTTTTTTTTTATCTACAGAAAGTCACTTCAAATTTATTTTCGGCAGATAACTAAATAAAAAGATATTCTGTTGATTCTACAAGACCTCCGCTGTGCTTTTAGACAAACTTAAAAGGTCCAAATCAATTTTTTAAATGTTTTATTAAATTCCTCCTTAAAAGAAACGAATACTAGCCCTTAGAACTCACCTTTCATAGCGCCGGTAAAGTGTTAAATCGCTGTTAAAAATCAAGTTTATCAGTGTATGCGTCTCGTTATATGGTTCATGTTCTCTGTATTACAACAGCGAGTTTATCAATAATATCGCACAGTATAACAATACTACACTACAGCTTATTAATAGATACTATTTACAAAAAGTGGACCAAAGAAATAAATTCGTAACTCATATGATACCATTAATATCTAGTGCAGTCAATTATTAAAACATCAACAATGATTTAGCTACAGATATCATCTCATATCTCCCCCATATCAATACACCGTCACATATTACTAAGTTGATTTAAATTGATTATGGATTTATTTTAATTTATTTAATACTGATATCAATTTGAAAATTTAATACAGAATAGAGAACCTTTTAAAAATAAATAATTATACTTCTTATTATAACTGGAGAAAGATTGTATCAGTCATATTTGTTTATAGTATGCTGACTTATAAGAAAGGCTCGGCTTTGAGGTACCAGATACTAAAGAGATAAATTTTAAAACAACGGTTTGGTTTCAACCACACCCGCAAGCGTCAATAAGTCCGATTTACTGCCTTGTACTTTTATCAAGTACAGTGTACTTTTCAAGCTATGTTGTAAACACAGAAATAGATTTTTTTTCCTATGATTAATTCAAATACAAGCTGTTAATTGCTTATTATAAAACTTTAATGTGCCATATAAGTATACTGTTACAACGTTATTGCCATTAATTTGTGATATATAGGTGCATCTTTGCATACGCATGTCGCTTATGTTGATTTCGTTTTAAATGTATGGTAATTATAAACGGCTTGTACTTTTAATTAGGACAGTTGTTATGAGGTTTTGTGATTCTGAAAGTTCGCAATTCAGTGATCGTATCACAAACATGACTTCATAAATTAAAAGCGTTATGATTATGAAAATGACATTAATTTGTTTGCTGCTCAATTTTTCAATTAGACAATTTGTTGGCTGTTCAACATTCAGTATAATTTTAGTTTTATTGTGACGTCACTCGCGTATTACAAATAATTTGTTATACTTATAACTTGATTTTGCAAACAAAAATTGTTATATCGCAATTTCTTTTGAAGTTACTATGTTATATCTATCGGCTGTTGTTTTTGTCTCTTTGGTCAGGTTATTGTCTCTTTGACACGTTCATAATTTCCATTCTCAATTTTGTTATTATACATACATATTTACTTACAGAACTTATATACTTTAAGTTTACAATAAGTGACTTATACGTTAGTTATATGGATCGTCTGAAAATTAGCCCAATAAAAGTTTGATCTGTGATTTGCTATATCATAGTTTAGTATAGTCCGAAAATGATAACACTTCGTCAAACTATGACCGGATTATGGTATACTCATACTACCCATCGTAATAACAACACTTCGACAAACTATGACCGGATTATGCTATACTCATACTACCTATCATAATAACAATAGATCATTGAGATTGTAGACCTCGGTTTTATTATATAAATGCGAAAGTACGACCATTAACGATCCCGCCCATCAGAAAGAAGTGTTTATGTACTTTTGTATATAATCATTGATCAATCGCATTGTAAAAATTCTTTAATCCAATTCTTGTATTATTTACATATTTGTTTAATACATTCGTACTTAAGATCGAAAGCAAGCAAAGGGTGACCTCCCATATTTTAAATAACCTTTAAATGTAGGTGAAAAAGGATAAGCAATTTTACTGTTTAAAATTCAAAATATACTATTTTAAATGACTCGTCATAGCTACTTCTACGTTTAAAAGGTATAATAAGTTTTGATTGGGAAAGAAGTTAATAATAAAGATTATATGTGTTGATGAAGTAGTACAGTTCCATTATGATACATTAACACTGTACCGAATGTCGTACACCTACAACTTATAGATAATTATTGCAAAATGATCAAATCTGAATTTGTAATACTAGCATTTACATTGTACTTCAAACACCACTGAAATACAGTATAAAGAGAGAAAAAAAATCCTATATACCTGGACTTTAATATAGGATTTTTTTTTCTGAGACAAGTGCCTATATGTTGTTCTTTTTGTGTAACAATGTAAAATAGCGTTTGTGATTAAGGGAAATAGGTATTGAATTTTATTTCAAATATGTGTACGGTTTTAAGTTGGATCAATTGTTAAAAAATGGGTTAATGACAAGGATACTAGTTTATATTCATTAGACAAAATACTGAGTTATTATTTCTGTATTGCTGAATTATTTGTTTATTATTTTAACTTGTTTTTATCTTTTACAGACGATACCTGTCGGTGAAAACAACGACACCTGTTGGTGAGAACGAACGAAACAGCCGACGCTGTATACAATATTTTTAAGTATAGACTAAAAGAAATGGCGCTTTTAATTTTTCCATTGACATTTACCATAAATCCACTGGTAGCACTGTTGTTGGTAGTTTTAGCAGTAGCATGGTTTTTGTAAGTATTTTCTAAATTAATAATTTATAAATAAGATATATTTTTATAAATGTTAGAAACTTTTTCACGACGCTTTTACAATTCTTAGTGTACTTCTCTTATTCTCATGTATTCATCTTTTTAACATATCAATTCAATTGACACTCGGCGTTTTTTTAATTATCAAAACGAATTAGAAAATGTGTTTATGAAAAAAGAGGGTGAGAAATACACTAAACGTCATTGGAAGTCTTTTAGTCCATTTTTAAAAGATAAAACATCGGAAATTAATTCGTTTTTTTTTTGTAACACAGACAACGAACAACCGTATTAAGAATAGAAGTACAACGGTATTTAGGTTATAAAAGTTCAATTACATTTTTAATCTCAGTGTATTTGATCGATAAGTTTATGTGCTGCAAAAACGATTGCTATTACAGTTTTTTCTTACATATTTTAGAAAAGTGAGAGACGACTATAAACTCTTTGAAAAGTTAAAGATACCAGGTCCAAAACCAATGATGGTATTTGGAAACATAGGAGAGTTCAAAGACAAGGTAACAGTCACATTTTTTCCCGCCCAATTTGTACTTTCTAGCTCCAAATTAATTCATAATACTACTTTGGTTCCTTTACACTTCCTAGCTCCAAATTAATTTATAATACTATTTTGGTTACTTTACACTTCCTAGCTCCAAATTAATTTATAATACTATTTTTGTTCCTTTACACTTTCTAGCCCCAAATGAATTTATAATACTATTTTTGTTCCTTTGCCGTTGTTCCCTGGGAAAGCTGCAAATTCTTATCTGTCTGGTAATTACTCAACGAGATTTTTATATAAATTTATTTTATTAATGTATATTATATTCAATTATTTTAAAAAACGATTTTCACTCTGACAAATTAAGAGGGACACGACTTATTGTCATTCGTTTTGAGGAAATACAAACAGACCAGAAGACTGAAGGGACTTACAACTCGAAACCAATTTGGTTTCAGAATCCAGAAATAGAAAAAAAAACTTACTTATTGTAATTAATATTACTTTTATTCCTTTGTAGAATCCATTGGACGTTTTCAAAGAATGGAGGAAAGTGTATGGAGACATCTTCGGGTAAATATCATTTCCACATATGACACGGAGAGTTGTCTTATTGACACTCATACCACATCTTCTTATATCTATGTAACATGCACATTATAGTGAATAAGTGCATAAAAGGAGAACCACGCCTGTCAAGTGCATATTTATCATCATATTTTATCAAATATCACTTTAAATTCTAAATTCGTATATTTTATGGTGTGTGTAGTTTTATTTAACAGTAAAAGTTATTTATAGTAAAAACAAGGCGGATATATGGATAGACTCTATTATCGGTTGACACTAGTGATGCAACAGATAACATCATAAGTTAAATTTCAATTTTGTAGAACGTCTCAAACTCATATCAACGTTTTGTTGTACACTTTAGAAAATACTAGTCAGAATGCATTAGATTCTGAAACGTCTTTCTGTTTTTGGCAACCGGGAACACAATAAACGTTTATGTTAAGTTATACTAATTTTTATTCTTTTTTGCAGCTTTTTCGAAGGATTTACCCCAAGTTTAGTTGTTAACTGTCCAGAGATGGCAAAACAAATTTTAGTGAAACATTTCGACAAATTTCACGTTCGACCAGTAAGTATCTTGCAATGTGTATATATATATATATATTTATACAAATGTGTGTTTGAAAGTGTGAATTATAAAGTTAACATATATTAAAACACATGTAAAGGATATTTTTAAAGGTTTTGATATAAAGAAAGTTCCAGCTAATAATTATAAATACATTAGAAGTCATGATAATTAAGACGATAAATGTTATTTTTTTATTTCTCTTTCTATTTGCCATTTCTTTCTTTTCAACCTATTTATGATTGTGATTTTCAGTTGTGCATTCTATTTCTATTTATGATTGTGATTTGCAGCTGTTCAATCTCTTTCTATTTGTCATTTCTTTCTTTTCAACCTATGTATGTTTGTGTGTTTCAGTTGTGCAATCCCTTTGTATATAGTCCAGATGAAAGCAGTCTTTTGAATACATTTGGTAATGAGTGGAAGCGACAAAGATCCATTGTAGCCACAGCATTCAACTCTGTATCTATGAAACATGTAAGTCAAATTGTCACCCAAATAATTCAGTCGTGATATTTCACAAGAAAAAATATATCGATTATGGGGAGGGACAAAAAGAGATATCGATTAGCGGGAGGGACAGAAACATTCTGCATCAGTGAACTAAATTACGTCTGTGGAAGTTTTAAGTTAATGCAATTTGTAATATGAAAATATGCACATTTAATACCACACAATAAAACATATGTTTTGTATGGAGAATATCCTCATATGTATTAAACACAATTATTGAGTAATTCAATTACATTCTTGTCAATCATAATCACAAACCAATTCTGATAAATTTTCAATGGTATTTTAACCCAATGTAATGATTGTTATTGTACTTAATAAAACAAATTAATGTTGCTATAAGCAGGAGCTTATTTGTCATGTGACTTGATTTCAGATGTCCAACAGAGTAAATGCAACTGGAGACAAATTTTGCAGAAAGGTCACTGAACAAAATAAAAGTAATCCTGACGGTTTTGACGTCACTGAGTAAGTAAAATTACAACAATCAAATAATTATCTACGCATAATAAAAAGTAATACCATGATCATGTTGATAACAATCTTGATCACCCATCTGTGACTTGTGTCTAACACTAGATATTAATATCATCGTTAAAAGTCACTTGTAAATTATGTTTAGTATTCAAACAACTGTCATTTACTAGGCATTATGACGTACACATCACATTATGACGCCGTAACTGTGATGATATCAAGGCGGTAACAGCCGTATTAACAAGTCTTACTTCACTATATTTAACATTTATTAAACATGATACGATTCGTACTTTAATTATAACTATATAACACGTTATATGTAGTTTTTCACATAACAATAAACAAAGTATTTTTTTCTGTTATACACGATTTTCGTGTAAAGAATATAAGTCTAAATAAAAATGTTGATAGTGTCAAAAATGTAGTGTCAATATATATAAATATATATAGTTTGATGACTCCTTAATTTGAGAACACGATTTTGAGTGATTTTTCATTTACTCCATTTTCAGTTTAATAGACAGATATACACTTGATGCGTTTGCAGACTCTGGTTTTGATTTCGAGGCTAATAGTTTAGACAACGAAGATGCTTTGTTGTATCGTTTTATGAAGGAGTTTAACCATTCAGCAGCTGCTGACAACCCTATTGCTGGTCTTGCACGTGAGTATTTTACTTACCCTTCCGGAGCACCTGATTACATGTCTTCCCAGTGAGTATTTTACTTACCCTTCCGGAGCACATGGTTACATGTCTTGCACGTGAGTATTTTACTTACCCTTCCGGAGCACCTGATTACATGTCTTGCACGTGAGTATTTTACTTACCCTTCCGGAGCACCTGATTACATCCCAGTTTTTGATGAAATTCTTCTGTTCAATCATATTAAGGAGCTCTGAGATCACCCCAAGTCTGTCATTTTCTTTGTTAACCATGCGGTTGTTAGTTTATTATCAATCTATAAGTGTTTAACTGTCCCTATGATATCTTTGCCCCTCATCTAAGTCTTTTGAGCTAGTGTTTTGTAATCTGTTGCTTGCCTTCTAGCTGGTTTTATTTGATTTTGGCCATTACTTTGTTTATCTCTTTTTGACATCTGAGTTGTGAATATCACTTTGACGTTTAGTTGAGGTTTTTTTTATTCGTTTTTCTATTATTTCGGAAAAAAACGGTAATTGAAGACACTTTAATGTCTTTTCTTCTTGTTTAAATTTTAATAATATGCAAAATAAAGAAATAATAACGTTTATATAAAAAAGGGTTACATACTTTCCAGCTGTTAAACGTGTATCTTAAATTTTTTAAAATTTAGAAGAATAGTTGCTATGTCGCCTAAAGCTTTCAGAGCAATTAATTAAACTAGATTTGTTTTCTTAAAAAATAAAGATATTTTGTCAAAACTGATATAAAATGTCAACTTATAATCAATTATGATTTACTACTAATAGACCACACATATGTTTTACAGTGTTAATTTGTTGACGACACAATGTCTTAATTTATCATAACGTTCATCAAACACACATATTTAACTCTACCGTAAATACTTTACCTTCAAAAGTTCGGTTCGCGAAACGAAAGCATATATAGTAATCAATGGTACCAGTATTATATTTAGTACGCCAGACGCGCGTTTCGTCTACATAAGACTCAATAGTGACGCTCATATAAAAACATTCATAAAGCCAAACAAGTACAAAGTTGAAAAGCATTGAGCAATGTACCTAATATGCACAAACATTTTATTTTCATTTGATTATTGCAATGAATCAACTGTTTGAAAAATGAATATATTTTTTTTTGTTGCAGGTGTTTATCCTGGACTTACTCCATTTCTTCAGCTTTTCGACGGAAAACACAAACAAGTCCATGAAGAAAACATGAAACAAATACGTGAACATGTCGTTAGAAAAAGGCAAGAGGTGAGCCAAATGGATATACATATCAGGTCAATATTGAGGCTGGAGATGTGTAAGGCTTATAGGGACCTTTCTAAGTTTAGTGCCAAATGCAAAAAGATTAAAGACAGCCTGAAATGTACTTGGTGCAGTATGAAACATATTCCACGCTTATATCATAATGGAAAAAAAATACAATAGACATGAGTTTCAATTATTCATAGGTGTTAACTTATAATTGCCACTCAAATCGTGATTTTGTAAGACAACTGGTATGTTTATTAAATGTTAACATGCAAAACAAATTTATTTATTTTTATTTCAAATGCGCAGATTTGTTCTCCATTTCCATTGCGTAGGATTTTTTTCCATTTCAAATGACGTGAAACATCCAATTAATAGCCCCCTTGACACATTAATTTCATAATGGCAACGTTAAGACCACTTTGTATTTTTTTTTAAATCAACGTTTCAAACAAAAAAAACTTAGGTGTAGCTATCCATGAACACATATATAACAATATGCCTGTACTAAATTAGAAATTTGACATTTGTTTTTCATTCGTTTAATGTGTTTTAGCTCTTGATTTTGTAATTTGAAAAAGGAATTCAAGAATTGTTTGCATTGTTCGTTTTCAGGAAGTGCGTTCTAATGAGTTTTTGTTTTATTTTTTAGTACTCCCAATCCTCCAGCGATGAACAAAAGAATTTCTTAGGACAAATGATAAATTGTTCATTCTTTGATCGAGACGAATATGGGATATACAGACGACGTCAGCTAAAAGATCAAGAGATAGTCGGACATATAAACTCTCTGATTGGAGGAGGAATAGGAACGCTTAACGCATGTCTGTCTTTTGTAATCCACATGCTTGCAATGAATCCAACTGCTCAACAAAAAGCTTTTCAAGAAGTTATAAAAATTTGTGGATATGAGGTTAGTTTTGGATCTAGTTTCGGATCTCTTTAATTAATCATAATTTAATTGAATGTTAAGTATATTTGTGTATCATCTCTTTTCTTTATTCATTTATTTTTATGCCCCACCTACGATAGTAGAGGGGCATTATGTTTTCTGGTCTGTGGCTCCGTTCGTCCGTCCGTTCAGGTTAACGTTTTTGGTCAAGGTAGTTTTTGATGAAGCTGAAGTCCTATCAACTTGAAACTTAGTACACTTGTTGCTTATGAGATGATCTTTGTAATTTTTAACCCAAATTAGACTTTTTGCCCCAATTTCACGGTCTACTGAACATAGAAAATGAAAGTGGGAGTTTCAGGTTAAAGTTTTTGTTCAAGGTAGTTTTTGATGAAGCTGAAGTCCAATCAACTTGAAACTTAGTACACTTGTTGCTTATGATCTATGATCTTTCTAATTTTAATGCCAAATTAGATAATTACCCAATTTCACGGTCCATGGAACATGGAAAAGGATAGTGCGAGTGGGGCATCCGTGTACTTTGGACACATTCTTGTTACTAATAGGTTTTCTCATCAAGTAGTAAAACTTTAGAATTAAATTGCATTGGAATATCCTGACAACGTGTGTTGACTTGGTGAAATAACTGAAACCCTTTTTTAAATTTTGGTTTTAAAAACATGTCATACAATAACAATAATGAATAATCTTAATAATCTTTTATTTCAGAAATCACCAACATTTGATGACATACAAAAAATGGAATATTTACAAATGATTTTACACGAAACATTACGACTTTTGCCGTGTGCTCCTGGGTAAGTACACATAATATCTGACTTCAAAATGAGCAAAATATTAAACACATACATTTTATGTTGCAAGTTAAAAAGAGGGTAAAATAATACAAAAAACAAAATACACCTACATCAATATTTGTTATAAAGTTTTTTGTGAACTTACTTATTCTAATAAATTGGAATATCAAAGCAACAAATACACAATCAGAAGATGTCTACTATGCTTGTCAGTTTCTTATTAACAAACGAAAGACTAAAAGAAATTTTATGTGAACAAAAAGCCTTCAACAATGAACAAAATCAATACGGTATAATTAGGAATTCCCTTAGATGTCAAAATATAATACAATTCTAAAGAAATTACCAACTACCTAGTAAATTATGGGGGACACCAGCCAAAGACATACCTGTACGTTAAATAGAAATGTGTGACATATATTCTATATTATACACTATATATGTGTACATGTGTTCATTAATTTCTTTTGAATTTCAGAGTGACGCGGAGAGTTACTGAAGATTGCAATATTAATGGTGTAGAGTTTAAAAAAGACGTTGTTGTACGAGTAATGACTTGTACTTTATATTCAGATGAAAAAATATACCCACAGCCAGAGAAATTTATTCCTGAAAGGTACGTATGACCTGAAAACCAAATTAATCCTTAATGTATTTATTTGTCTGACCAATAAAGCAATCAACAATTAACCAATCAACCAATCAATCAATCAATCAATCAATCAATTATAAAGCAATTATCAATATAATAAGATGTGGTATGAGTGCCAATAAAAAGATTTCCAGCCTAGACACAATTTGGAAAATGTAAGTGATTAAAGGTCAAAGTACGGCTTTCAACATGTATCTCGGCTAAAAATCAAAGAGTAAGCTATAAAGGCCCACAAAATTACTAGTGTGAAACCATTCAAACAAAAAATCTAAGGTGTTAAATATTTAAAAACGAGAATCGAGAAACACCTACGAACCACATATGTATATAAACATATTATAGTTTACTATTCGGTGTGAGCCAAGGCTCCGTGTTGAAAGCCGTACCTTGACCTATAATGATTTACTTTTATAAATTGTTATTTGGATGGAGAATTGTCTCAATGGCACTCATATCACATCTTCCTATATCTTTATATGTTATTAGAACTCTTGGTTTCACTGACCGGTATATACGGGACTGTTATAAGAACTTGTGTCAGTGGTCGGTTTTAGAAGGTAATAAGAACTTTAGAATGGACTTTGACCTTTATAAGGAATGTAAATCAGTTTAACCCAACACGATCTATGACTCTGTCGTGACATGTTCACACTTAAACATGAATGAAATACTAGTACTAGTGAATAGGTCAAAGTCTGAAATTGTCTTATCGTAGTATTTGTATTCGGTGCCCACAGTATTGAAACTAAGTCTTATCGCTGTATGAATGCAAATATCATTGCTAGTAGTTCTTTGATAGCCTCTGTTTTATCTATTTTCAACTATTATATACTCGCAGCAGTTTCCATAGTAGTTAGTATATACTGGCTGGTACCTGTAGACAGTGGTTTCTTTAAGAAGACAATATTGGTTTTGCTTAATTGGTTTAGTTTGAATAAATTATTGCTGGCCTCCTTGAACTTCTATGTTTTCAAATCGGGAATTATGCACTACACAGATACTAAAATTTGGAAAGAATATTAATGAATAGTATTGGAAATCAAGTATAGCGTCTTATAAGTAGTTTGATTTATTGTTTCAGATTTTCTCCCGAAGAAATTCAAAAGCGTCATGCCTTTTCTTATCTGCCATACGGACAAGGCCCACGCATGTGCCCTGGTCTTAAGTTTGCTGACCTCCAAGTCAAGGTTGCCATGGTGAAACTTTTACAGAGATTTGTGATAAAACCATGTTCCCGGACAATCGTAAGTTTACGTTTGCTACATTACCTTTGGTTTTACAAACTTGCAAATTTAACAACAAATTTGGGTCAGAATAAACAATTTTCTTTTAAACATTGTTACAATATGCTATAAAAAGTATGAGGAAAAATTATATGAGTCATCAGGATTAAAAATGCGCCTACATTTGTATGACAAAATGATTCACAGTATTTGTTTCTATTTATAGGATCCTCTTCCAACAGCCTTGAGGCCAATGCTTTGTCCGAAGGATGGCGTTTTCGTACATTTAGAGGATCGTGTTCGACCGAATATGAGATCAAATACATGCTCAGCGTGAACTGGTTTTGCTATAACATATGACAATTATGAAAACACTCTTGCCATGACAGATCGCTTAAGTGATTTAGTGCATCAACTGTTGCCAATCAGATGACAAACATCGCCAAGACGCAGATCCGAGAGACAGGTCTTCCGAATGGCCGAAGACGAACGTGATGTGGTATGCTACTTTTTGACGAATACTCAGTTGTAGAAAATGTCCTTCTTCTGTTGATGACTTTTACATTGCTGTAAATTGTTCGATTATATGTGAACATTTTACGTTAAATATTTTTGTGACGTGGACTATGTTCTAAACACTTACAAACGTATGTGTGATTAACAGTTATTGTGAAGTGAACTATGTTCTAGATTTCTTAGAATTTTAGAGTTGTACAATTTTGCATCTCACATTCAATTCGAATTGATTGCATGAGCTAAGTTTTTATAAAACGACTTATCAAACAAACATGATAGGAGATTTAAGTTGTGTGAAACATATAGGAAAACAATCAGTTTGATTGTCAGGAATTAGTTTTAAACGAATATTGTTACCAATTTTAAAATTCAAGTAAATTAGTATTTACAAGTAACATGTCTGTCCAAATAGGCAAATATTTGCGATTTAGTTGATATTAAAACGAAATAGTTAGTGATTATGGAACATATTGAGGTTCTTTATGAATAATCTTTTAAAAAAACAATGTTTTTTTAACCTTTGATTTTGTTTAACACTATGGACACAGTGCACGTTTGTGTACTTCCAATTCTAATAGAGTAACGACTGCTTTTGTCTTAAATCTGAATAAATTTGATTAACAAATAGATTGTGTAGTAACGGAGGTTCAATATAAACCTTACAAGTAGTACTAAACGAATGAAATTATCATGAATATACTAACACTCAATTAACTAACAAGATGGTTAAAATAATATAATGTCCAAATGATATCTAAAAATTAACAATCATTTATACTGCTAATCGTGCAGGTTTTGCTATGTTCAAAATTTATGTTAGAAATTATTATAAATTAAGGAATGCATCTCCCTCACGCAAAACTCTGATTCCTTTCACGGATTTGGCTATACTTGTTGGACATTTTGGATCAAAGCTCTTCATCTTTTAAATAAGCTTTAGATTTCAAATATTTTGGCCACGAGCATCACTGAAGAGACATGTATTGTCGAAATGCGCATCTGGTGCAGGAAAATTGGTACCGTTAATGTTATTCAAACAGTTTTGTAGTGAAACTCCTTACTCATCAGAAACACTACGTATTGCAATTATTACTATTGTTACATGATCATAATGATATAATCATTGAGAAATCCTATAGAACAGTTTGAAAATCATAACATGCATAATGAATATTGAGGTTTTTTTAATATCTATTGTGGGAAAATATTTTGTGTACCTCTGTGATTTGTTAAACATTTTGTTGATGAACATGATTAAGTTAAACTTGAAGACAATATTATGGGGTTTGATTGCATGCTGTTGTGTGAATGTATGTGTGTGTTGTTTACAAGTGTGCGTATTTTATTGAGTCTGCTGAAGTGTAACAGAGGAAAATATACATATAGTTGTACTGAAGTGAGCGTGTGAGTACTTTTAGAAATTATTTTTAAGTACTATTGACTGTTTCAAAGAATAGGTAACTATACACTAGATCATATTATTGTACTGATTTAAATTTACAACATACTGTTGAATAATGAAAAAAAAATGAAACATTTATTACGTTTAATGTGACATAATACATGTACTTCGTATAATGGATTACAAACGCGTGTATTAGCAAAAAAATCATTAAAATCAATACCGTTGAAGTGAACATACTGTTATGTTAAAATCCATTAATACAATGAAAATAGCAATATGTTGAAAATTCAGATTTATATTTCAATACCAACTGAATGATATGTTATTGTTTTTACCGATATAAAGTTTAAGTTATATTATAACTAACAGTAAAACATATCCCACATTGAAGAATCCACGTGACTGCATTATCCTGTGAAGTTATATTATAACTAACAGTAAAACATATCCCACATTGAAGAATCCACGTGACTGCATTATCCTGTGAAGTTATATTATAACTAACAGTAAAACATATCCCACATTGAAGAATCCACGTGACTGCATTATCCTGTGAAGTTATATCAAACTAACAGTAAAACATATCCCACATTAAAGAATCCACGTGACTGCATTATCCTGTGAAACTGTACATGAAAACAATGAGATTAATGCTACTAGGTTATACTGTACTTATTTATATATGATATGTTTTTGTTACATTTGAGTTGAAAATGGCATTTTATATGAAAACTTAATAAAAAGTAAAACTTGCTTGTGCGTTGTTCATTGCATTGCACACAATTAGACATTTTTTTTAGGGACCAGCTGATGCCCGCCTCCGGGTGCGGAAATTCCTGTGTTGTGCCCATTGGCAGTTTTTCTGTTCTTTGGTCGGGTTGTTATCTCTGTGACGCGTTTCATATTTCGATTCTCAATTTTAAGACATATATTTGGTGAGTATGTAGAAAGCATCAATTCGATCGAATTTGAAATAAAGTATACATCAGATACCGTTCAGTTTGCCTCATTTCTTGTATTACATCTAGAAACTGATAATGAGGGTAACCTGAGAACCAAAGGTAACATCAATTAAGATTTTAACATATCAATTGTGAACAATTTTGTTGTCTGCTCTTTGGTCGGGTTGTTGTCCTTTGAACCATTCCCGATTTCCATTCTTAATTTTATCAATATTGAATAATCCATTGATAAGTAGCAACATGAAAGCAGCATATTCATATCTAGTCTATATCTTTCAGTTGATATAATATTCCAGAGCTAATATGATTGATCTTGAAATAAGATTGCTGCTTATACAGAAGTTGACTTGGGTTCGTGTTGCTCAGACTGTAGCTTTTTATGTTGTGTTTATCCTCTGTTGCTTGTCCTTTCCTCTTTGGTTCCTGCCATGGCATTGCCAGTTTGGTTTCGAGTTCTTTGAATATCCTTTCGTATCTAACCTCTCTTTTGCGAGGCAATGATTACTAGTAATATCGACATTCACAATCAAAATATGAAATAAGCATGACTGTTTCTGTTGATTGTAAACAACACCCATTGGAGTGTAATGATCAATATTATTATATGGGCAAACATGCTCCTGATGAAGGTCAATCAAGAAATCTTGAAGGCTCGTCGGACGCACCAAGTATTCTTTTATCTTTATTTCTATTTCTAAATAAAGGCAACAGTTGTGTAACGCTGTTCGAAACTCATAAAACGAAAGAGAAAAAAACAAGTCCGGGTTACAAACTAAAACTGAGAGAAACGCATCGAATATAAAAAGAGAACAACGACACAACAGAAACACAACATTAAAATGTAACACACACAGACATGGACTATAATATAACAATGGCCATTTTCCTGACAGGACATTTTAAGAAAACAATTCCTCTGTGTCTGTCACAGGCCAGGATATAAGGCTATTATTCTTTATTTGTCGTTAATTGCCGTCCTGTTATTTAAAAAGTGATACTGATTTGGGTTGTCAAAACACTACGATTCTTATAAACGAAAATACATTTCATAAAGTCTGGTCATCATCAATTATAAACTTTTGAGAGCTTTAAAACCATTATTCTGTTAATAGGACAGTCATATGAAACCTTAATGTACATGATGTAGTCACCAGGAGGAGCTGCAATCTAAGTTTTAGTACAATTACATGATTTATGAACTAGGAAATGTAAAACCACAAAATTACTGAACTCCGAGAAAAAAAAATCAAAAAGGAAAGTCACTATTCAAATGGCAAAATCAAAGGCTCAAATACATCAAAAGAAATGGATAACAACTGTCAATTTCCTGACTTGGTAAAATTTATATTTAAAATCATCACAGTTCCAAAGCATTTAGTTCGGGGACTTTTTGTCCAGTATCGACGGTATTATCCCGTGGATCTAAACAGTATGTTAAGATTTCCGTTCTCATGTCTGTTCATACTTTATGTATACCACCCAATAAGGCATGCTCGTGACACAGTTTTAAAAGTATAAAAGCCTGAGGCTGTTGGCTTATTTTTAGTACAACAACGTTATGTATTAATAGTATTAAACATAAAGATAATATATATAGTTATAAATCAAACCAGAACGTCAGTACTTGTTTTAAGATCAACGTAGAGTGATCTCAGGTGCTCCGGAAGGTTGAGCAGATCCTGCTTCACATGTGGCACCCGTCGTGTTGCTCATGTTATATCAAATCCGGTAAATACTCTAATTCGGTAGGTCTCATTCAAGAAAGGGAAGGGGATTGTAGTTTGGAATATGTCTCCGTTTCGTTTTTGATTTTACTTTCTAACTTTTATCTGGAATAAAACTAGTAAAGATTTACGTGCGTCTAACGTTAAAAAATCCCACTGTTGTATTTTGTGAGTTTTAAAAGAAACTTGCTCGTTCCAATTGCTAGTGAACGTTTTCATCTCTGGGTGTTACCTGTTCATTAGTCAATACTTTGTCCTAACATGACATGTCTTTGTTGAGTTGCTCAATAATTAAAACATCCCAAACCAGAAGTGAGTTAGCTAAAATTGATTTTTTTTCGCTCATAGCAAAAATTAACTATTTTGTAAATATTTACACCAAAATTGCTTTAACAGAAAATCCAGTCAAATGTTTGAGAGCATTTGTGTCTGAAGTAGTTGCAACCTTAAGCTTAGTATAATTACATAGTCTATGAGGGTCAGAAGTTGGTTTGCAATAATGGATGATTAATAAGAAACGATTAAATGCCCCCAAAACAAATGATAGAAAAAAATGAGCCAAAAATTAAGAAAAAAAAAAGGATTACTATAATACTATTACTCAGCAAAAGATAAGTAGTAAATTGTGTATGCCAGAGGCGCGTTTGGTCTTCAAAAGCCTCATCAGTGACGTTCGAGTCAAAAAGGTGCAAAAATAGATCCAAATCAAATTCAAAGTTGAACTGCATTTAAAATGGACCCAATTCCTTGCCCTTATATAAGAATTTCAAGAAGAAAATTATTATTTTAATATCTTTAGTTTAACAATACTGACTGCAGGTGGTTGATGCCATTTGGCATGTTTGGTGCTGATTATAAAATAGCAAAGATACGGATTTACGAGCTTATGATAATTGTTTTTGGTAAAGCCATTACCTGGTTTAAAAGCCAAAAAAAAAGTCGAGGTTCGTATTTAAACGTAGGCTTTATTTTAGCTAAAATTTCAGACAAATATTTTAGCATGAGTTCAAGAAGACTTGGAAGGTTCTGTTCAATGACGTACCTGTCTGTAAAAATGGGACTTCATAAGAAATATCCACACCAAAGAACATTTAGTATTTTGAAAAATATAGTTCACTTTAAACTTAATTTTTTTATAATATTCTGTAAATATATGAACCTGTGGTGTAATCATGATGATAACTATCTAACATAGTCCAAGTGATTTTGATGTCCCTCAATATCAAGCAGAACTCATGTTGTACTCTTTAAAAGACCCTAAATCACAAAAAAATGAATCAAAGACGTTTTGTAGATATTTTCAGTTATTGTAGGACAATGTTGAATATAGTAGATTAAAATGTATACAAGTAGAGTACGTTCTTATACTTCAGTGCGCCTGTTCGAAATGTCATTAAACTGTCTAATGTAAAACATGTAAACACTAAGTTTGACTAATAACTTTAAAATATTCTAATTATAGTAACAAAACGTTAAATTTATTTTGACAAACTATTTATGATGTCCTGTCTTCGTAAATCTTTCTACTGGGACAAGCGTGGACGATTTCACACATAATTTACCCCCAAAAGTTTCAAATCTGACATAAAAGGTAAAAATAATTAGCTATCGGATTGTTTAGGTGACAATTGTACTTTGATCTCATGATAAAAAAGCGAGAAAAACGTTTTGTTCATTATTTTATGTGACATGCATAACGGTGTAATTCAAGCAGAATTGCATAATGCATTTTACATACAAATTATTGCCCCTACTTTTTAATGTATATAACATGTGTGTGTTATCGCCCTGAACACGTATACATCAAAGAATACATGCAGTGGAACTTTCATTTAAATCTAATTGACAGAACGACAAATTACTTAAATAACCAAGATAAAAAATTCCTTATAAAGACAAGAAATACTGAAATACAAGGCAAATTCAAAAAGATGACGTCCTTCCAAATTTTACAAATAACGAAACAAGTGAAGAACAACTGCCATTTTCATGAATTGGTACATACATTGTTCAAATCAAATTTAGGTTAAACCTGGTTTTATAAATATTGTTGCTATATAAAACCATGGATATGATATAAGTCTTTTCACATAATCCAGTCATATGCTTGACAAATTTCAGACTAAAGGTACACCGTAATAAATTTTGTGTCCGCATTAAAGTCACAGTACAGAGAACAACATAAGAGAAAGGACAAACTCAGGATTCGTTTTCCCTCAGGCAAAGTTGACCTTGAATGGATTTAGCTATTTGATTTAGTTAGATATAAGGATATAATGTGTGATTGCCAATAAGACAACTGTCCAATAGAGTCGAAATGACGTGAATGTAGGCAAATATTTGTCAACACATGAAATTCAAAAACGGGCACAGATGTTAACGTATAGTCAGAAGCGGATTTAGGGGGGGGGGGGGTGGCAGGGGCCCGCCCCCCCTTTTTTGTGAAAAAATTTGGTTGCTTATATAGGGAATCACTGAAGCGTGACTAGAGCGGGCCCCTCTTAGATCAGTCAGTTGGCCCCCACTTTCCAATTTCTGGATCCGCCACTGATAGTCAGCTGTACATAATCATAGTGTAAGTTACAATGTCTGCCCATATGACCAACGACATTTAGCAACATACATTCGACATTATAGATGGAAGTGAGTTTCGCTGGTTCGGGGAGGAATGACGTAAACAGTGGTATATCAGCATTTATTCTGGACAATGGAATTCTGGTAATGATTATAAACAACGAAAAAGCTAAAAGTAGAATGGGAACCATTAGGTGACAGATTGATAATAGCAAGATGCAATACGATTTACTATAAACTAACTATTATAAAGTGGTATGCGCCAACTAGAGAAGCAGAAGAAGAAACAAAAGACTTACTATTTGAACAACTGTTCATTTGTTAACAACATTTGTTATAGGATGGACCATATTTTCTAATAGGATATTTCATAAATTAACATAGAAATTACCAAATGGAATAAATATAAACAGAAGCATCATTTGATAAAAAAGAATAAAAAATGGTGTAGATCGTTACAAGATATCAAAGTGTAAAAGAAAAAAACAGCGACCACTATCCTCTGAAGGAAGAACAAAATCAGACAAAAATAAGTATTTACAAATAACAAATACCCGATTCCAATCTAGCTGTCTTCATTCAACCTAAAAATTGCTGTAATACCCTACAAAATATACCCGAAGGACACACTATACAGAACTAGTGGAACAACATCAAGCAAATTTACCGTGAATCAGCAGAAACAAATTGATAGATAAAATTGAGAATGGAAATGGGGAATGTGTCAAAGAGACAACAACCCGACCAAATAAAAAACAACAGCAGAGGGTCACCAACAGGTCTTCAATGTAGCGAGAAATTCCCGCACCCGGAGGCGTCCTTCAGCTGGCCCCTAAACAAATATATACTAGTCCAGTGATAGACTATGTATCTCGTTAAAAAGAGTGGTTTAAAGCATACACATGGCAAAAAAAACCTGGGAATTGTAAAGTCATTAACAAAAAAATATTCACGAAATGAAAACAGTTCAAAACCAACAACATAATATGTATTTTGGTAGAAGATGAAGCGATCAGAGATACCAAAACAAGATCGAAGTAGGTACACGGACATAGGTATATAGACAATTTGGCAGAAGAAGCTGAACTACTACACACAGTTGTAAGTTAAACAAAAGTCTACAAAATTATTAAATAAAAAGTTGGTGTAAAAGCTGTGCCCAGACAGCTCTTGTTAAAGACAATCATGTCAAACCAACAAAAGCGGAACACGAACAAGCAAACAGACTGGATAAACATATAAAGAAATGCTTAAGTAGTAAACCTTAATTAATTTTACATCTACAAAAAACAGCGTTGGCATCAAAATCGGCACATAAAATCCAACTATTGGAAAGGTTACCAAAGCTTTTAAAACTCTTTTGACATCTACAACAACTGTAGATGCATAATGTCGCTCATGTTGTTTGGCCATTGTCTATGTACTACGACTTGCAACAGCAGTCAGAGGTATGGGAATAGAGTGAACCATGTTTCATCAACAAGAAGATATTAACTTTGCTGATGATATTGTTGACTACATTGAATAACATAAAAGGAATAATTTTTATAAACTATATTCAACCATTTTCGGGAAATCACCAAAACTTTGTTATGTTTTGCAAATACAAAAGACTGCAGTGTAAAGACACATTTACCTTTTATGTTTTGTTTTGTTCCCAAATCGTTGTCAATATAATGGCATTTTATGCGACTGTCATACAAGTGAGAGGTTCAGCTAATATAAATCAAGGTTTATTTCGCCATTTTCTACATAAAGAAAACGAATGTATGAAGTCAAAAATATGACAGTTTTTATCTGTTCGTTTGGTGTGTTTGAGCTGTTGATTTTGCCATTTAATTAGGATCTTTCCTTTTTGAATTTTCCTCGACATTCGATATTTCTGTTATTTTTACTTTTTGCATTGGCCAGCAACAGGACAGGGAAAACAATGGAGATTAAACAACGAATTACGAATAACATCATAACTGCAAGAGATGGGTTATACAACTGGGGCAGAACATCATATATGGCAAAGAGTGGACTGAATTTGAGGCATTTTGTTATGACCTTGGGTCTTAGTTGGTACAAAGAGGATAAATAGGGTAGGTAAATCGCCGTTTAAGAATCTAAGGAACTATGGGTATTTTCATTGTCATACCCCAAAATGAGAATAACGTCACGTGATTGGTTGATTGTTTATGAACTTATTACAAATCACGACCTTCTGGTGTACACTTTGGAACTACTACCAACTATTCTTAGATTCTGAAACGGCGAAGTCCCTACACAGTTCTGAATTTACAGCAGTGAATTGAAATGACAGTTAGCCTTTCAAAGCGATCTTGAAGACATATCATTATTTAAGAAATAATTCATGGGGCCATAGCTTGTTGGAAATTTACACATGGCCTGGGCCGTGATATTCGAATTTTATCCTGAGCGTTAAATTTCCAACAATCTATGGCTTCCATGAATTATTTCCATTCTAATAGGACAAATATGGTCATTAAAAAACTGAAGCGAAGGTGGGTATGCTGTGTATGTGGCAGTTCTTTTTTACCTCCCTGTTAGATAAAGCTCAAATATCTTTATAAATATGTAACTTGCGTAGGTTATTTCGAGAATAACTGCTAGACAAAAAACTTTTTAATTCTTTAAGTTCTCAAACCAAACATTTGTCATTTTTAATTTACATGTTTTTCTCGTAAGCTTCCATCAAATCAAAAGTTGACATTTTGTAACTAAGGAGCCGCCATGTTGACTCGCTGAAATGGGTAAATATGCGAATAATGTAATAGAATAGAAAATAAAACAAAACAAAACCTACCTCAAAAAATCAGTTTTAATACAAAATCATTCGAATTCCGATGGTTCACGTAACAGAAAACTTTCAAGTTTAGCGGTTTCATTTGTATGACGTCATGTTTTGAAATGACTTAAATGCGCCAAAAAGATTAATAGACTTTCGCGGAATTTTATTTAATTTTTATTTTGTTGATTTCTCCGAGCTCTTGTGCATTATTTCTTTTTATTAAGCATACGAATAAGAATAAAAGTTATTTTGTCTTTTTTAATTGCACTTTTTAAAACAATAAAATCGGCAAAGGATCTGCAAATAGGTTCCAATACATGTAGATTTACGTGGGAAGTATATTGTAACAGCCATTATTATGCATGTCTCTGAGTCTGCGCTAAGTATATTTTATCGAGAATTTTATCACAGTGTTGTTTACAAAGCTAAAGAAGCATGATGGTATGATACTAAACCCCTAACGGGAAGAATTGTGCCTGATGTTCATATGATGAAATCATAATCTTTCAGTCAGTTTAATTGAGGTCTGGAGCTGGCATGTCAGTTAACTGCTAGTAGTCTGTTGTTATTTATGTATTATTGTCATTTTGTTTATTTTCTTTGGTTACATCTTCTGACATAAGACTCGGACTTCTCTTGAACTGAATTTTAATGTGCGTATTGTTATGCGTTTACTTTTCTACATTGGTTAGAGGTATAGGGGGAGGGTTGAGATCTCACAATTATGTTTAACCCCGCCGCAGTTTTGCGCCTGTCCCAAGTCAAGAGCCTCTGGCCTTTGTTAGTCTTGTATTATTTTAATTAGTTTCTTGTGTACAATTTGGAAATTAGTATGGCGTTCATTATCACTGGACTAGTATATATTTGTTTAGGGGCCAGCTGAAGGACGCCTCCGGGTGCGGGAATTTCTCGCTACATTGGAGACCTGTTGGTGACCCTCTGCTGTTGTTTTTTGTTTGGTCGGGTTGTTGTCTCTTTGACACATTCCCCATTTCCATTTTCAATTTTATATGTCATATTAGAATATTAGACTACGTTAATCGTTAAAAACAATCAAAGAGAAAATAAACATTCACAAACGAAGTTATCTTAAAGATTGCTTATTATACAACATAATAATGTCTACACCCGTTGACATTGCAGTATTATTTATATGTATACATTTGGTGACCTTTCGATTTTTAAAACAGGTGTTTCTAAAGGTGATACTAGTGTGATAACAAAGAACAAAAGAGTGATAAATAACAATAGAAAATGATCTGTCCTAAAAGAGGGGAGAACGATACTAGATGGACAAACTTTTAGATCCATTTAATGATGTACATCGTTTGCAAAATTAAAGAAAAACATTCATTATTTAGGTAAATAGCAAGAAAATTATCAAAATTCAAAAACCCAGCCAATCAATAACTCAAAGTTCTGTATAGATTTGTGAATCAAATAATTGCAAAACATAATGGAAATAACTATCTTGTTATAATATAAATAAAGGTAACAGTAGTATACCGCTGTTCAAAACTCATAAATCCATGGAAAAAAAACAAAATCGGGGTAACAAGCTGAAACTGAGGGAAACGCATTAAATATAAGAGGAGAACAACGACACAACATTAAAATGTAAAACACACACACACAGACTAAGCATTAGACAAAATCTTATGAGATTAACAAATATAACAACAAAACCAAATGTCTTTTTTACATAAATTTCGGATAGATAAGTACCGTGACACGTCTTATAGTAATGTGAATTCCCACTCATAATATGATGATTATTTTATTGAAGTGTCACATCTTGATGTTACAAGTATATATTCTGTACAAGTTCAATGAACACAACAGTTAAAACAAAGATCAATAACCAGCCTACATATAGACTTATGATATAATGAATTTACAATAAAACTTAAAAAATATTTAATTTATAAATTATTTACAAGTGCATTAACAATGCCATTTAAAATTATTCACATTTGACATAGGTAAAAACAAAAATCTGTATTAAAATGCTAAAGTTTTGACAAAAAAGTAAATGTAATTGCCAATATATAGTAAAGTATGCAAGCCATGTAAATGTATCTATAGAGCACATTTGAGTTTGTGAATAAAGTATACAGTTACGGTACTATAATATCGGGTTTCGTTATTATCACCATAGGGTTATATTTCTCCTATATTAAAAACATTAAAAGGTGCTATAATTTTTGTTTACTAAACATAAATTATTTTAATGCTGACATTGACTTCGGATTGACCTAACACAGCATTTAAGCAGCGTTAATTCTTCCACTCTATTTTTAAACAAACAATATAATGTACTTTTACATTTAGAGGAATAAATATTTCACGTACCATGACCTTCTTTTCATTTTCAATTTCTTTCGCTTAAAGTACTTTTTGTCAATGATCGAAAGATTAGAATTGATAGAAAATATTGACTTAGTAAAACTGTGTTTACTAACAACATACTTCAGCGGATGAATATTGGTTACATTACAATGACACAAAGGAATTAAAGAAAAATTAAATAACGGGATAAAGAGATTGTTATTGAAAAAGCAAAATTATGAAAAAAATAAAATAAAATTGTTATGCACTATTCCTCGGAAGTCAGCCTGCATGATTATAATATAAAAGGTATCAATTGATGCGTTTTGATCTACCCCTAATTTTTTGCTTGTCGTTATATATTTATTTTTATTAGATTTAATTGTGGATGTAACGCGTCTTCTGATTGGCTGAATGCTTCTTTTTTGTTTATTTGTTAGGTTGTAAAACCGTTGACCGATGTAAATTTCGTATATGGCGATTTTCATTCTACAAATGTTCGCACGTAACGCATTCACAATCTATAAAATTACTAAATGAATAATGTTTCCAAGGTGCATGTAGTTGTAGATTAGCTTTCGACTGACGAGTTTGACTGCTTGACCAACTTTTTCGCGATAGATTTATTTTTGCGAGTAAAAAAATAACCGCGATTTAAATCGTCGCGAATTTGTAATACTTAGATTGTTTTTTAGTCAACTATTTCTTGTAAGATTGATAATCGCGAAAAAAATGTCCGCGAAAATAGATAATAAGGAGTTAGCTTTAAAGAAGGACGAAAAATACCAAAGGGACAGTCAAACTTGTAAATCGAAAATAAATTGAAAACGCCATGGCTAAAAATGAAAAGGAAAAACAGACAAACAATAGTACACATGACACAACATAGAAAACTAAAGCATAAGCGTAGTAAAAAGTAAGGATGATCTCAGGTGCTCCGGAAGGGTAAGCAGATCCTTATCCATATAAAGTATCGCGAAACATCGTTGATTTATGGTATCCTGTTCGAATCGTCTCTCTCTGCTATGGTTATACGGTTACCATTTCGCGAAATAGATACAGTGTGTTTACATTTTTTTGTGCGTTTAGTGTTGCACAGAATATAGATGTGTATGTTGCGTTTTATATACTATTGTTTGTATTTTGTTCTATCTCATTTAGGTCATGGCTTTATCAGTCGTATTTCGACTTATGGGTTGAATTTGTCCCTTTGATGTGCTTCGCCTCTCTTTTTTTTCGAATTAGACTTAACATAACCAGACTTGACATGTCTCTCATAATTCTTTATAGAATGGCACTTGTATTTTAATTTATAAAATTACGGTTTATTCAATGTATATATTATGATCATAATTGTATTATATGTATTACAAGTGATGAGAATCTAATAAAATATTTAATCTGTAATAACTAACTGCGTGGGTTTTGTTCTTATGCCCTTGTTAGATAATAGCGTATATTATTGTCAGCTATATTCGCTAATATTACACATACATTTGTATAAGGAGGCGGGTTGAGTACGATGATCATTAGAAATAAGGTGGTCTGTAAACTCGTCATTAATATCAAAGTGTGAACCTACTTTACCACAATATTACTTGGTCAATTCCTTTCCTGGCCTGTTGATTATTTTTATTTACGGGATGTACTAAAATGACCGTGAGGTTTAGGAATTTTGTGTCAGATTTTCAGAATCCTTGGTTTTTGTTTCAATACAGGTTAAACAATTTTGCTCCATAAAACTCATTTGTCTGTGCATATAAGACTTTAAGTCTTTTAACATCAGTTCTCTGTAATAATAGACCAAATATGAAAAAATTTTGGCAGATTATTTTTTTCAATTACTTTTTCTTAAGTTTAAAGTGTCCAAATTAACAGTCAAATTAAAAAAAAATCAATAAAAAATTTGTATAGTCTGGTTGCCATGGAAACAACGTGACATCATATGTATAAATTGGTAAAGCAAGGAGAACTAGCTTACATTGTATTGCATGGTGTAAATTAGATAAAGCATACCATTTTATGTTATTTTCATGGGTATACGAGGATGTAATCTGGATGTTATGTCGAAAAATGAGTTATTTCCCCTTTTTGAAAATCTTCGTTGAAGAGATAGAAAAAACTGTAGCAACAATAACATTCAGAATATAAAGTACTAAATGGTGGCTCCATTGCAGACAATACTATTTTAAGCAATTATCTCCTTAAAAGGCGTTTTCAATAAACTAATTATGGAAAAACTGCTGCTGTCTAATTGAAGCTCGATATCTATTTGTGATTTTACCGCACTCAAATATATATGGTCCCATGGCTTTTCTTGGTGAATTTTTGGGGTTTTGGGGGTTTTCACGATACCTTACGATTTCGCAGAAAATTTTCCCTAATTTTGATCAACATAAAAAATATTCAGGCCCTTCATCATATACATTCAGGGACAAATTTGTGCTCATTTATCAAAATTTAGATTTGAAGGAGCTTGCTTGATCTGCTTACCTTTCCGGAGTACCTGAGATCACCCCCAGTTTTTTGTGGGCTTCCGGTTGCTAAGTCTTTAGTTTTCTATGTTGTGTCTTGTGTACTATTGTTTGTTTGTTTGTCTGTCTGTCTTTTTTTTTCTTTTTTTTTATTCAATAGCAATGTCTTTTTTAGCCATGGCGTTGTCAGTTTATTTTTGATCTATAAGTTTGAAGGTCCTTCTGGTATATTTTGCCCCTCTTCCAGATATGCTATCGAAAAAAAAAAACATAAACAGAAAGACATTTTCTCTGTCAAAAAGAGAATAATGGTGGAAGCAAAGCTGCTATGTACTTTTCTTTCAACATAGGTAACATTATGATTATGGTCGTCTTTCCACAATGTTCATAAACAAGTAAATTTTGTAATAATATATCTTTCAGTAATATAAAAGAAATGCAGTATTTTATTCTTCTGTACATATCGACCAATCGTCGAAAAATATCAATAACAGTCTACCTGTAACATATCAAATAGTTGCTTGCAATTGGTACCATCAAGCCTAGTAAGTCGATCCAATTAATGATGAATAGTAACTCCTCTATCTAGAAGAGAATAGTCGTTTAGCCGTATATGGCACAACTTTTTGGAATTTTGGGTCCTCAATGCTCTTCAACTTTATACATGCTTGGCTTTTCTAATTACTTGATATCACGTCATTGATGAGTCTTATGAGAGATGACCAGTATATTAACGAACGAACGTACGAAAGCGTAGCTTGACGAATCGTACGAAGCGGGAGCGGCAATTTATACATATTAATGAATTAATCCAACATCAAATCGTCGAAGTGAATTCCAAGAAATTGCATAGTTCTGCATGTAGTTTAAAGAAATATTACATGTTTATTAGCATACTCCAAGCATTATTAATTTAATGTTTGCTACAATAGAAAAAGTTGCACTCGATATGCAAGACTCTGTTTTAAAATTTGAGGTCCAAAAAGTGTTGTTTTATTTATTTTATTTTTTTTTTGGGGGGGGGGGGGGGGGGCATAGAAGGGTGAAAGCATAGATATCAAAGTTTACCATATAGATTTAGTTCATTTTTAATTTTTTAAATCTTGTTTTCTTTTCCGAAATTTATCTATCTTCGTTGGTTTATGCCCCAGAAAAGCCAGAATAGGCTGATTACAAGGAACCCTGATCAAATTAAAGAAATAAGTACCTGAGAGTTTTTTTTTTTTAATGTTTTGCATGTCGTAAAAAAGGGATGCTACAAACATAGATATTGAATAAAATTGAGAATGGAAATGGGGAATGTGCCAAAGAGACAACAACCCGACCATAGAGCAGACAACAGCAGAAGGTAACCAATAGGTCTACAATGCAACGAGAAATTCTCGCACCCGGAGGCGTCCTTCAGCTGGCCCCTAAACAAATATATACTGGTTCAGTGATAATGAACACCATACTAAACTCCAAATTGTACACAAGAAACTAAAAGTTAAATAATACAAGACTAACAAAGGCCAGAGGCTCATGACTTTGGACAGGCGCAAAAATGCGGCGGGGTTAAACATGTTTGTGAGATCTCAACCCTCCCCCTATACCTCTAGCCAATGCAGAAAAGTAAACGCATAACAATACGCACATTAAAATTCAGTTCAAGAGAAGTCCGAGTCTGATGTCAGAAGATGTAACCAAAGAAAATAAAAAAATGACAATAATACATAAATAACATCAGACTACTAGCAGTTAACTGACATGCCAGCTCTGAAGTTTATTACTAGTGTAGTAATACTTTTGATAATAAAATTGCAGTTGCATCTCTTAGGGAGCTACCATTTGATTTTTATGGGAGGGCTAGGATGAAATTTGAAAAAAATAGGCAGGACAGGAGTTTTGAGTAAAAAAAAAGGCAGGATGAGACACTTTGCAAAAAAAAAAGACAGGATGACAATTTAGGTAAAAAAAGTCAGGATAAACTAATAAAAAAAAGACAGGACCGAATAGAGTGAAAAATAAAAAGGCAGGACAGAGATTACATAAAAAAAAATGCAGGACAAAATTTTTCATCCTAGCCCCCCCATAAAAATCAAATGGTAGCTCCCTTATGGTTATTACATTTTCCGCTCATTAGTTTCTTCATTATAATTGTTAATTTATACGAAAATAAATGAGTTAACAGACTGCTATTATCTCATATACCAAATCATAGGAGGTGCATACTGGTGAGGATTCAAACTTTGAGTACTAAGGGATATAACCGTAGAAAAACTGGACCAGATCATCCAACCCACACACACAGATGAACCTAAAGTACGTTTCAACTGGCTGAGTATCACATTATGGCATAAAAAAAAAAAAAAAAAATCAGACAATATAATTAAAACATCATTTTGAAATGTTGGTTTAGGCATTCTTGAGACAATTACATTTTGTGACATTTGTTCAACTGCTATGGCTTCATGTGAAAATCGACAATTAACGAAAAGCTCATTTTTTTAATCATAGTTATTCCAACATGTTATTACCGGAAATAAAGTTATTTTGTACATATTTGTCTACACTAAATCAGTGGGTATATAACGAAATCCTTCCACATTTCAAATATAAAAAAAAATGACCTATGACCTTGAAAGGCTTATTATTGGGAAGAACCGAAATACATTGTTTTCTCGCCGAAACTCCAAAGTGAAGACCAGTTACTTTTGGAAAATTGATGGAATGCAATATAATTCCTTCATGTAGGTGTGTAAACGAGGATCTACCGACCCACCAACTTTCACGTGTATCTGAAATCAATTTTAAGGAGTTGCGATGCAAAGGTTTATATTGGAAAGAGTAAAATTCCAAAGTGCACTAACAATTATAAAATAATTTCCCAAAGTTACTGGTCTTTGGAACTTTGGAGTATCTGTGACAAGGTGCATAATATGTACAGTCAAATTTTTCAATTCCAAAAGGACTCTTAAAGATCTCAATGAACCGGAGCATCCTATCTAAATTGAAGTTTCACATCACTGTCAGGAGCTGTATAAAGTTTAGACAAAATACACAGGCAGTTGGAATGGACAAACAGATAGACAAACTGACAAACATATGGGGCGGGGCGATTCCTATCATATATACACAAAACTTCGTTTGCATGAAGGGAGGGTTTACAATTAACGAATGACATACACTTGTACTCCATGCCTCAACCGAACTTTCTGATTTTGAATCGTTTATTGTATATCCGTTAGTTCTACCATTTGTGTCCAGGATCATAAAATTCCCTTCCACGAGGACCATTTCAACAAAACTACATTGGCTAGAGGTATAAAGTAGGGTTGAGATCTCACAAAACATGTTTAACCTAGTCGTATGTTTGCGCCTGTCCCAAGTCTCTGGCCTTTGTTAGTCGTGTTTGTATTTTTTTTAAATTTTAGTTCATTTATGTGTTTGAGTCTAGTATGACGTCCATTTTCACAGAACTAGTGCATACTTTTACTGAGGCGCCAGCTGAAATGCGGGATTTCTCGCGGAAATGAAGACCTTTGGTGGCCTTCGGCTGTTATCTGCTCTTTGATCGGGTTGTTTTCTTTTTTACATATTCCCCATTTCCATTCTGAATTTTATTCAGAAATAATTTTTGCTTTTTTTATATTGTAACAGCGGTCTAGTTTTTGCCTAATGGTGAAAGTAGAATATGTCAGAAAATCACAATAAGGCTTGCAATTTCAAGGGATCATTTTGATTATTTTTTGTACTGTTATTTTGTGATAATTTAACAGAATTACAGCCGATTGCATTGAGTGTGTAGGTAAAGGTAGATTATTTGGTTAGCTTGCTTGTTAGCTAAACAATTAAGTCATCATTATGTAAGGTATACTACCCTCCTTTCGAAGTAGCCTAGTCCTATAGATAGATAGGCAGGACATGAGTGTGGAGTAAAAAAAAAATGCGGATGACAATTTATGTAAAAAAAAGTCAGGACAAACTTAAATAAAAAGGCAGGACCGAATAGAATGAAAAATAAAAATGACAGAGATTACACTAAAAAAAAATGCAGGACAACATTTAACATACTAGCCCACCCTTCCTCCTTTTAAAAAAATCATTTTTGAACGGGTTAAAAAACGATATATCGATCGATGAGATTACATATAAAACTTGAATACCCAATTAAAAAGACAGATAAAGGAACGATCCGACAACATCACATTTACATATTGCTTCAGAGCATCTAAATTATGCATTCATATCTGTATGAGTATAGTAAAAGTTGTCGGTGCACTCGAATATCCCTGTGCGTGATGTACATTTCATTATGCGTTCAACAATAATAAACAACTATCTATATGATATCGTTACATACGTAACACTATTATACATGTACGTCTTTTATCGATAAATCATAAAAACCATTTAAAATTAGTATATTTTAAGTACGTTTGTAAACATACAATTACCGCTCCGAATACGTTCGTTCGTCGAGATAGGTTCGTTCGTCCTGGTCATCTCTGGGGACGAAACGCGCGTCTGGCGTATTGAATAATCCGTATGGTACCATTGATCACTAGTTGTTAATTTTTAATGGCAAATGCTATTTGGACTTCCTTTTAGTGTCATATCTGAAAAGATATATTTTATGTTTGAGTATTGTTTTTGTATTTTTTATTCTGCTTAAAATTATTTGAATTAGTTTGCTTGTTTTATTTCTATTTTTCTTTCTTTCTCCTACACATTAACAATTGTTTCTAACTTACATTAATTAGATACGTCAAATCAGTAGTAACCTTTTTCTTCTTTTTTTGTAATATAGATTGCATTTATTTTGCCTCTTTTTGAAGACAGTGTCATTTGGTGACCTTTTTGATTTAAATAATATAAACGCAGAAAACTATCATATTTAGAAAATGATAACACCGTTCCTTATCAGATATATATTTTACATTTCATTTATCAAAGAAACTGTCAGTTTTAATTTCAAGTTCAAATATCTTGTATGTTTAAATGTCTTAATACAATGTGACACACGAGGCGAATAATTTGAAATATTTACAAAATCGTTAATCGTTTAAGTGGATGAGTCCACGCCTTCGAAATTAAATGTACCAGTTATGTAAAGAATTATGATAAGAGTTTTAAAAGTACAATGTCAACGGTACTTTTGTATAGTTGTATTTTAATCAAATTGCACTTTTGTATGTAAACTTGGCGTATTTTTTTCTTAATTTTAGGACATATATTTGATTTCATAATTTATGTTTAACACCTGGTAATGACATGTAAAGTACTTGCTGTTCTACCTAGGCTAGTAATTATAGACCTTAATTAAACGATATTTTGATAAATATTTAAAACAGTAACAACCATGATGTACTATACGTTAGTCCGAGCTATAAAAAAGCAAAAAAAAAAGAAAAAAAGAACAGCTCCTTACCTTCCAATAAAAAATAAATAAAATAAAAACTTAAACAAACAAAACAAACATACAAAAAACAAAACAAAACAACACACAAACAAAAAATAAAACAAAAAAAAACAAAAAACACCAGAGCACCATTTTGAACAACGACTGTTTAAAAAAGCCGTTTAAGAACTATTTTTGGATTAACAAAAAAAGCTGAATGAAAAAACAATATGTGAGTTTACCAGAGAAGACGTTTGCCTCCTGCATTAATGATAATCAAATGATATACATACAATGAGGACGGAAATGGGGAATATGTCAAAAAGATAACAATCTGACCAGAGACCAGTCACCAATTGGTCTTCAACACAGCGAGAAAATCAATCCGCTGGAGGAAGGCTTCATCTGCCCTTTAAATAAAAAAATGTGAACTAGTTCAGTGATAATTAACGCCATGTATACTTGATGGGGAGAGGGTTTAGATTTGTGGTTCAGTTAAGCAGAATGATGTACAACTTCGACTTTACACGTTTGTTAAATTCTGTCAAGTCATGTCCAATGAGTCGCATATCACCCTACTGATGTTTCTGCTGTCTGTTTATCGTCTATTGATTTGTTCATAAGCGGTTGGGTTTCCTCGTTCTCGCCATTTATAGCTTACTCTACGGCATTGCCATAGCTTAACTGTAAAGGCCGCTCAGTGTCCTTATAGCTGCTAACATCAACTTATCTCTGTAATATATTTATATTTATACCAAATCTTCATAAGCAACTCGACGGTTGGCACAAGTGGAGCAGGATCTGCTTACCCTTGCGGAGAACTTTATATCACCCGTAATTTATGTTAGGCATCGGTTTTTTTTCAGTATTTATTTTTGTTTTAAGTGCTGTTGTTTGTCTTTTTTGTCTTTTTCGCCTTATTTTTTAAATTTACGTTGTCAGTTTATTTTCGACTTATGAGTTTGAATGCCTCGTAACACTAGTCATTTTGGTGCCCTTTATAGCTTACTATTCGAAGGCTCCGTGTTGAATACCATACTTTGATCTAAAACGGTTTACTTTTACAAATTGTTACTTGGATAGAGAGATGTCGCATTGGCACTCATACCACATCTTCTTATATATCTTTGTATTGGAAAATTCGCTTTATACTTGTGTTTAAAATTTATAACTTAGAATGTGAAAAATTAATAAATCCAGATGTACTATTGAATTACATGTAGTATCCAATGCTGACAACACGAAATTACACACGTTATACACATGTGTTACTAGCCACAGCTGGGCGCTTTCAAGCTTTTTTTGTGCACTTAAACAATTGCTGATATATACTTTACATATTATGTACTTTTGTGACAGTACATTGTGGGTTAAGCTAATGTAAGGTGGTAATAGGTAAAATCTACAACTAAAAATATTATGTTTGGTTAATATCACTATTACAGTTTTGTGTAATTCGGTGTATTCTACCTCAGATACCTCAGTTATACGTTTAGAAACATAATTCGACCTAATTGTTTTCGTAAATCTGACAATTTTCTCGACTTCATTTAAATCACATAACTCAGTTTGAATTGAGTAGTACATTCTTATGGAGCCCCGTTTGGACAGATACAGAAAAAAAATATTAGTATATGCGCAAAATATATTATTTTGTGCGCTCAATATTTATTTTTTGTAATATATAATGCGCTCAATATAAAGGTGTAGTCTGCAAAACTTATCAGTCTGTGTGACAATTTAATTGATTGAGTCTCTAGAATAAGTATATATGTGCGTTTAAATATTACATACAGCGGCCTTTTTATGTCTTCTGTTCGGAGAGATACGTCAGTCAAAACAGAGCTGTATAAGGTTTATTTTGACACGGGATTCTATTACACAAAATGTGTTCAATTGTTGCAAAACATCATCACATCTTTACATTGACTTGAATTCTTATTAGGCTTTCTTTATATCGTCGCAAACACAAATAGTACTTTGAAAATGCCAGTGATGCTACTAAAGAAGACTTAAAGAGACCATACACGGCTGTATGGATATAGCAAGGCTTATTTAAAGTGCATAAAGGCAGTTATTACCACAAAAGAGAGTATAAGAATTTTTGTGTCAATTATCAACCCTTTTATCAGATAAAACACAACGAGCTGGACCTTAAACAGGGGTGAATATCTCTCTAAAGGTTTAAAGTCATAAGGCAACAATTATTCAATAGTTTGTGTTGCTCAGAATTATGTTTTCTATGTTGTGTTTTTGTACAGTTGTGTGTGTTTTTGTACAGTTGTGTGTGTGTTTGTACAGTTGTGTGTGTTTTTGTCTTTTTTGTTTTGCCATGGCGATGTTATATTTTTGACTTATGAGTTTAAATATATCTATGATATCTTTCGCCTCTCTTTTGGAATACTGTTATGTCATAAGAATTTACAGGTTACGTTTTCTGGCTTAATGATGTAAAGTGTAGATAAAATCATTATGAATTTTACGATTTCAATATATATAATCACATTCACAAAAAGGATACAGAAACAAGCAACGAATGCTTATGTTAATCTGTCTCCTTATATACAATAAATACAAATAAATCATAAATACATGCTCTGTTACATAATAAAAATATTGATTACATTTGTATGTCAGGTGAGTTACATAATGAACTGAAAAAGAATAAATGCTTTCAGGCATTTTGTGTAAATTATTTGTTTTGTTGATAAACTTTTGTATCATTTGAAATCATATTTGAGCTGTTTATTAGACGGTCGGTGTCCATTGGAACTGTTAAGGGCATACATGTACGATACAGTGAATTTCAAATATTTTTGCCACGAGCATCACTGAAGAGACATGTATTGTCGAAATGCGCATCTGGTGCAAGAAAATTGGTACGTACCGTTAATTTTATTACAGGGAAGGTAATGACGTTGCTAACGTAAAATGTTATTTTCGCGACATCAAACTGTGACATATCGGGAAAATATGTATTTTTCGACTGATTTTTATCATTCCAACTGATTTCATTTGAAAACGAGTGCATGGACCCCTATTTTTTAAAACGACATTTTGTTACATTTTGCAGGGAGATTATGTGGACCAAATTTTATAAAACTGTAAATAGTGCAATTTTCCTAATTTTGATAAATATACAGCAAAAAATTTCGTTTTTTTTATTCATGACCATTTGTTAAATATGAATTATTTCTGAAAAAAAATGCATAAATTTTTATGATACTTATAAAATACAGAAACTACAAATTATTCAACAAAAATCAATTTGTCTTTATCTTTTAAAACAAAAAAGTTATGTCTTTCTTTCGAAAAGAAAAATACGGCTACAAATCCGAATTTTCAAATTGAGCAAATATACAAAATTTCTACCTCATTTAACTCAAAAAGTAGCACATAAAGTTATATTTTTTATTACATATTTGATTTAATCAGGCAAAAAATAGCCTTGATTGAAATTTTCATCAAACTATAAATACGGGATCAAAACTGTATCGTATGCCCTTAAGTGTAGGCTCCCAAATAATAGTATTATTTCTTGTCGTATGTTCGAACAAAGTAACACACAAACAAATGTGAATCAGTTTCCGAGTCAACGCAGCAACAATGAGGAGAAGAAATTAAGACTAATTGGAAACAAATGGCAGTTTAAAGAACTACTATTCATTTTTAATAGAGCATTTGCTAAGAAACAAAATAAGCTAAAAATATTTATACGTTAATAGGTCCTTTCAGCGATTTTTATTATTTGTAAATGACGGACTCTTTCCTTGTATTTGCATTGGTATTATTGGGTTTTCAAATCGAATGAAAAGAAATCTAGAATCTGCTTAATTTTTGGCAAATGACCTTAATAACATTAACGGTACCTATTTTCCTGCACCAGATGCACATTTCGACAATACATGTCTCTTCAGTGATGCTCGTGGCCAAAAATATTTGAAATCCAAAGCTTATATAAAAGATGAAGAGCTATAATCCAAAAGGTCCAAAAAGTATAGCCAAATCCGTGAATGGAATCAGAGCTTTGCATGAGGGAGATACATTCCTTAATTTATAATAATTTCTAACATTTTGTAACAGCAAATTTTAATAACACAAAAAATCCGTATTTTCATGCCAGTACCGAAGTACTGGCTACTGGGCTGGTGATACCCTCGGGGACTAACTGTCCACCAGCAGAGGCATCGACCCAGTGGTAGTAATAACATTAACGGTACCTATTTTCCTGCACCAGATGCGCATTTCGACAATACATGTCTCTTCAGTGATGCTCGTGGCCAAAATATTTGAAATCCAAAGCTTATATAAAAGACGAAGAGCTATAATCCAAAAGGTCCAAAAAGTATAGCCAAATCCGTGAATGGAATCAGAGTTTTGCATGAGGGAGATACATTGTATGCATGTATACATAAATAAGGCCGTTAGTTTTCTCTTTTAAATTGTTTTACATTGTCATTTCGGGGTCTTTTATAGCTGACAATGCGGTATGGTCTTTGCTCATTGTTGGAAGCCGTACGGTGACCTATAGTTGTGTATGTCTGTGTCATTTTGGTCTCTTGTGTTAAGGTGTCTCATTGGCAATCATTCCCAATCTTCTTTTTATATTAAAGTCGTATATGAAAATAATAAATCCTAGTGCGCTTAAATAAAAAATAAAAAACTTTTAGGCCACACCAAATTAATTAATAGTTCTTTGAGATTTTACCCAAAAAAAATGGGGCGAGCGAGCGAAATTTAAATTTATATTTTTAAATTCTTCGCCTCAAATTTTGAAGAAATATGGAGCGAGCGATATTTTTTTTCTCTCAATTTTTAAATCTTTTACCTAAAAGAAGCAACTGAATTTTCAACTCACTTAATTGAAAGGGGACATAATTTGATATAATTAAATTATCTCCCTTTTTATATGTATTTCAACTTTCTGCATTCTTTTTCATTTTGTTTTGTTGTTTGTATAATTAACACTGCACAAATATACACTTTTGAACATATTTTTTTATGCATGAACTTTATATGGCTATCTGCTTTTAATATGCACTGCTTTCATCTGTAGTATATGCACCTTCTGGTCCTTAGACACCCTCTGTAGTATGCTAGCTAGCTTCTTGTAACACAACTGCATGGTGTGTGTTTTGTGTTTATGCATATGGATCACTAACCAGTCAATCCAAGCCCAGTGAACTGGGGGTTCTAGCTAGCTAGTGCTACTTTACAATTAAATATCAGAAAATAAATTACACCAAAACATACCAACATGGAAATACCTACATAACCTACATTTATAAGCCTATGTTATAACTAAGATTTCAACCAGATGCATCATTTTGTGAGCTCATGAGTACCGAAAATGCATTAATTCCACTTGGTTTTGAATTTGATGCATCTTCAGTAGCAGTAGATCCATCATCAATTGTGAACTGCACATATTTAAAGTTTAGGTCATTACATATTGACCATACCATATTTTCGTCAGATATTTCGATACTAGAATCATCGAAACTGTTCGTCTTACTTATCAGTCCTTAAATATTTTAGATTTTACCCGTGTACAGTGAATTTAAAAAATTTAAGTAATAGTTGGGTTATTTTTTTTTTTTTTTTTTTTTTTTTAGTGTATAAATTTTAATTAACTCCCGTCTGGATGATATCCGCTGATGAGGAGGTGTTCCATAACTGGAAGGATTTACGAATAGAAGAAGAAGAAGTATGGTTTTAATATTAATAATCTCACTTTGTGCATCGCTACATCGTTCAATGGCTTCTTGATATAGTTCCCTGAATGTCCGACATTTTGTTTGTGTTGCCGTATTTTTTAATATGTATGACTTGTTGTTATTTTTGTCCGAATGTTTCACCACAGAAACAATCAGCACGTTTTCCATCTTTGCAACTTTTTTGATCAGAATCAAAAATATGCTTGAGAAATGACAAACACTGCATATTTTCAAACGCTTAATTGATAAAGATTTTTTTTAATACCAGAATCGAGTTCGTCGAAATTGCGGATTTATTTTCGACGTGCGGGAATTTTATTTTTATTTTTATTTTTTGGTTTTGGCAGGTGAGGTGCGGGAAATTTATTTTTATTTTTTTATTTTAATTTCGGCAATTTAGGTGCGGGTTTTCCAAAGAACTACTAATTAATTTGGTGTGGCCTTAGAAGGAATATACAGATTTTAACATCCAGTTTTTTTGTCGCAATATTGAATTTTATCAATGACGAATCGATTATTTATATAATATTCCTTGCTCAAGCGCGCCCTTGTAATGATCAAACTCTTATTATACATGTACTGCATCTTACAATTTATGATTTTTTGTTTTGCTCTTGTAAATAGGTTGAATTGAAAGTATAAACTAAACCTTTTTTGTATTTTTATTAGTCAGAATGGTTTAAATCGTCAATTCGTGGCAACGTCAGAGAATATTGATCTCATTCCCTGGGACCGGATATATACCTCTGTACAGTCTAATGATCGTATCTGACAAAAAACTTAAACTCAAATTTTTCAAAAACAAATATCAATTAAGAAACAAATTATGATTATTATTTTGTTTGTTTTATGTGTGCTAGCAATGATAAACATGTTAAGAACTTGGTGCAGGTCGGTCCTGATGTGTGAATCGGACATAAACTATGTTTACAGTGTTGTTTTTAAATTTGGCCTTTGGTGTATGTTTTATCTTTGAAATATGTCTATATAAAAAAAGAAGATAAAGTGTAATGACCAATGAGACAATGCCTATGATTTAAAAAAATCTGTCCAAATCGTAAATTAGAAAATACAAAGTTATTGAACACTGGGGTTTTAATTTAATATGCAGAAAAAAGTTGAAAAAAGTCGTCACTTGATTTCAAAGATGAGAATTAAATGTTCAGATATCTGCTAAGGCATTGAAATTTTAATTATACCAAGTTCAAGTTTTAAAGTTCTAATATCGAATTTAGATTTTTTGAATAACAAAAAATCCAAAATATGGATTGCATATTTTTGTTTAATGATTGGTTTAATAAGAAAATAACAATCTTTGAATAGAAGACACATTGGGCAAACAATTGCCTAGGTACAGTGTATCCAATTTCATGATATATGAAAAATTGATTGCCTTGTATCGTTTCTTGTATTGATAAGTATAATTAAATGATAATTAAACAAAATAAACTAATACAGAAATATTTAAAAAAAAAAATGTATATATTATATTTTTTTTTGGTCAGAGATATTACCTCCAGGATCTGATCAGGAGTTAATACAGGAAATAGCAGTATAGCCCGGTTCAAAAATCTTAAATCGATTGATAGAAAACTAATTCAGGTTACAAAATATTACCGAGGGAAACACATCAACTATAAGAGGAAACAAACGAAACAACAGAAACACTCAAGTGCAACAAAAAACGAACGAAAATAAAACAAGTAAAATAACAAAAATACTTACCTTGGAGGAAAATTCGAAACTGAATGTCCTTAATCAAATGGCAAAATCAAATGCTAATTCAACGCACACAGAAGCGAACGATCAGATAACAATTGTCATTTTCCTGACTTGGCAAGGGACATTTTATGTAAAAAAAAAAGGTGGACTAAAACTAGTTTTGTGGATAGCCATATCCTGCACTTGTATGATAAGTCAATGTGTGTTTTGTATTGAACTTTAAGGTGTTACCTTTACATCACTGGGTCGATGCCACTGCTGGTGGACGTTTGGTCCCCGGTGGTATCACCAGCCCAGTAGTCAACACTTCGGTGTTGACATGAATATCAATTATATGGTCATTTGTATAAATTTCCTGTTACAAATCTCTGAATGTTTTGAAAAAAAAGGATTTTCTTATCCCAGGAATAGATTACCTTAGCCGTATTTGGCACAACTTTTTTGGAATTTTGGGTCCTAAACGCTCTTCAACTTTGTACTTGTTTGGCTTTAAAATATGATTGATCTGAGCGTCACTGATAAGTCTTATATAGACGACAATCCCATCTGGCGTATTAAATTATAATCATGGTACCTTTGATAACTAATTATCTTTTCACTGATTGCAATTAAAGGGGGAAAGATATCATGACTCAATTGTACCCCTATCTGCCAATAACTGCAGTTACATCTTAATGGAGGAACATCTTCCACACACACACAATCTGAACAAGATGAACCTGTAACAAAAATTAATTGTAGATACAGTGTGCCAGAACAAATGTCATGTTATAAAAAACAGATATAAATGGTTTATATATTTAGATAGAATGGTAAGACAAAGAACATCGCTTTTGAGAAGACTTCATATTTCCTTTTTTTTACAGTTCTGGATAAGATATTTATTGGAACTAAAACTCGGTGTTTACATACATTCAAGTAATGAAGATAACTAGTTATATCTATGATGCTTTGACTTTGAAATCGGACCAGCAAAACAAACTTTGGCTGATATCAAAAGATAACGTATATGTTTATAAAGTATATACAGTCGGCACACATGACCATGACTTAAATTAAACTGATTGTGATTAAGAAAATGATGTATCATGGCATTGAATGTCCTTAATGGCTTCAAATAGCTATACTAGTAAACATGTATTGGGGATTATTTTGATTTATCATAAAAAGTAAAATCACAATACACTTTGTATAATTCGGAGTTTAGTATGACGTCTATTATATTCTGTATTCTGTAGGTGTCGCTGTTGACACTGAATTGTCTCCCTTGTAAATATTCAAGTCTCGCGTGTAAATATTTGACTCTGGTAAACAACTTTGTTGTTCTTAATTGTCCATTATCACTGAACTAGTAACATATTTGTTTAGGGGCCAGCTAAAGGACTCCTCAGGGTAAGGGAGTTTCAAGTTGCATTGAAGAACTATTGGTAGCCTTCGGCTGTTGTCTGCTCTATGGTCGGGTTGTTGCCTTTTTGACACATTCCCGATTTCCATTCTCAATTTTATTTAGAAATCAAAACAGAAAGTCATTTATCAATAATAAAATTAACGGTACCAATTTTGTTGCACCAGATGCGCAAATCAAAAGGTTCAAACACATCTAACAAAATGATCACAACTATTATATTCCTGACTTGGTACATGCATTTTCTTAACAAGAAAGTGTTAAATAAAAACTGGGTTATAGCTAGCGAAACCTCTCACTTGTATGTCAGTCGCACACAATTCCATTATATTGTCAATTGTGTTGATATAGTTAATCTCGTAAATTTTGTATTGTAGATTATTTCAAATGTAGATCGATTTATCATGATTCTGAAATTAAGTTTATTAACTGAACAAAATACAAAAGCATATTCTCAAATGAAATGTGTGCTTTATTACGATCTTGTTTTACATGATAATGGATTCGAAGATGAATAGTTCTTTGATAGTTTTTCTTGTGTGATGCATTTGAAAAACATAATTTGTCAGGAATGGCCATGTCTGTCAATATTAGTGGTGCTTGAGGTTTGTTTAAAAATGTACACAAATGTATACAGTTTTATAGTCATTTAATATATTTCTAAATTACGAAGAAACGTAAATATCTCCATTTAAGAGCACTGTTAACTTTAATTCATTCATGTTATAATAACAAAACTTATAACGCGGTTTGATATCTTATGGTATTTTAACAAAGATTTATATACTAGGTTTATACGTTTGCCCAGTAGTTCATATTTCAAGCAACAAAACATGAACATGTCATTTTTGCAGAACCAATAAAAAATGAATAAATGAATACATAAACAAAATACGAAATCAATACATCCAATTAAATGAGTGAAACATCACATCCCAGCAAAGTAATCATTTTAATTGCAAAATAAACATAAATAAATACCTATGTAAAGATATTTTCGCTCAGAACTATAGGTCATCCTTTTTAAGAATCAAGCCAGGCGATGCCAAGTTTCAATAAATTCGCTTCAAAGCTTAACATAATGACCTGTGTACGAACATTATTTTTCTTGATTAAAATGCAAACTATAATCTTCTCAAACATTTAACTTGTTTAATATCGTTTTTTGTGGATTAAGGCATACACAATCCTGTCCTCCATTTTTCTTTTAGACTGAGTTTCCCAAACAAGTAATGTGAACCGTTTTCACTATCGCTACAAAACATAACAATATTGGAGATGAATTTGATAATGCAAAACTCCCAATAACACTTTTAAAACTAGTCAGGTTTAACACATTCGTGTTTAGAACTGTGTTTGTCGAAATGAGCATTTGGTGCAGAAAAAATTGTACCGTTTATTTTATTACTACGACTGGGTCGATGCCTCTGCTGATAGTCCCCGAGGATATCACCATCCGAGTAGCCAGTACTTCGGTACATGTATGAAAATTCGGATTTAATCATGTTTATGTTATTACATAATTTTTGAAATTGTTTAAAAAAAAGAACTGTATTTCCCTCATGCAAAGTTTTGATTCCTTTTCCGTCTTTGGTTATTATTTTGTGTCCCTATAAAATTCTTTATCTATATTTTAATGCTCTGGATTTTCAAATAGTTTGGCCTCGAGCATCACTGAATAGAAATTGATTGTCGAAATGTCAGCTGGTGCAGAACAATTGGTACCGTTTATGTTATTTTTAAAATCTTACTGTATTGGAAAACATGCATTTACCTATGGATATTCGATATTTGATTTTCGTGTTATCTGTATATGTATCACGATTTCGAGCTCTATTCGTGTTTATTCTGAATTTATTACATCTATACCACGCCAGAGTCGCGTTTTGTTTAAAAAAGACTGATCAGGGACGATCGAATTAAAAAGTTAAAAAGGCAAAATAAATTACTTAGTTGAAGAGTGTTGATCCAAAATGCTAACGATGACAAAGTACAAATGTAATATGTGAATACGTTTGATAAAGTTGTGCAATCCGTATTCTTTATTACATAGCAGTACTTTCTATTGGTTTTTTCTACCTGCCTTAAGAAATAACAATTAGGATGAGGAAACAAAAGTAGAGCTCTTATATAAATCTTCTCCCTAAATTCAAAAATAAAATTACAAGCTACGAACACATGCAGAATAGCAAATGAAACTATATGTAACAAAATACAGTCAATGATTACAATAATATTAAAGAAAAATCATAAGGAACAAAAGCAAAGGGAGGGTATGACAGGTATTTTTCGGGAAATGAAAGTTGATCAAAGAATGAAATAATATTTCTTTATATAGGGGAGGAGTATTATATTCATGTATATTACGAAGACGTTCATGTAAAATATTATTAAGATAAGATAGAGTAATATTGTTAGACATTTTGTACAAATATGTAAGTCTGTGGGCCTCTCGTCTATTCTTTAGTTTTCCACATCCCGTTTCCTTATAAGTAAATTAATAGATGTTAACCGTGTTCCTCCAGGCACAATACAGACATCCTCTCTTCGGATTCTATTTTGTGAACTAAAATCAATGTAGATATATCCCAAACTACATCAGCATATTTAAGAACTGGTCTTGCATAAAAAAAAAAAAAGTTGTTCTAAAGATTTTCTATTTAAAATGAATTAAAATTTCATATATATTAAAGCAGGAATAAGCTTTTTTAACCATCATATCGATATGATTGTGCCAATTACCGTCGTTTGGCAGTATCACACTAAGATGTTTGTGTTAATTGACAGAGTTTAATTGAAAATTACTTATGAAAAGCTGCGGATGCATTGGTTGTTTTGGTTTCCGGGATTTGGTCATGATCTCATTTTTATTTGCATTAAAATTAACCAACCACTTCTCAGTCCAGTAGTGATTTTTTTTTAAATCTTCTTTTAACTTTGATGCGTCATTTACTGGATTGTTCACTAAAGGAAACAGACTTGTGTCTTCTGTAAAAAGTTTTATTTCTTTCAAAGTTTAGCTACAATATCATTTATAAATATTTAGAATAAGTGAGGGTCAGTGAATGATCCCTGAGGAACACCGGCATCAATATCTCACCATCTCTACGTTTTGTTGTTAATAACCACTCGTTGCCTTCTGCTTTTTAAATAGGCTTTGATCAAGTGAAGCAACTGACATGTTATGCCAATTACCTAACTATACGAATTAATTCCTTATGCCAAACTCTATCAAAACCTTAACTAAAATCACAAAATATAACCAGAATGTCCTTACCTTCAACTTAAGCCCTCTCGAAGTCATTTTACAAATATAATAAAGATTGATAGCCGAGTCATCATCTGTTACATAACGTCAAATGGTGAAAATCCTCAATATCAGATGAAAATCAAATCAAGTATTTTGTTTTCACTTCAATATATTCCTTAATAAGTAGTAAAATGATATTCCGTCAGTCGTAACGTTTTGCAAACAGTATGGCGATTATTTCTACTATCTTGTTTTCAGATTTTTCCGCTCATTGTTTCGAAATCTCTAACGTTACCTGTTTGTTTAAGGACGAGAACTTTTCTACGTATATGTATAGATTATAGGTACTGACGTTGTTTATAATCTTAATTACGTGCTATATAGTTCTTTTCATTGTGTTTGTAAAATATCACTTTTACTACTTAGTTTATTTTTTGAAATATCCATTTGACTTGGTTCGGTACTTCTGCCTTCCTTCATTATCTCGTTTTGCTATGGTACATTTTTGTATTTTGTCTTTCGTTTTAGTTAATGTGCTTTTTCTATACGCCTTGTATTTGTTGGCATATTTGTTTATTTTTGACATTTTATGTTTTGATCACATATTGTTGTCAATTCAAAGCAATTTAAGTGCGTTTTATACAAGTTAAAAGTTTAGCTAGCTATATAATCAGGTTTATATTACCGTGTTCTACATCTGAAGGAAATGCCTGTACCAAGTCAGGAATATAGGAAATAGTATCCATTCGTTTGATGTGTTTGAGCTTTCGTTTTGCCATTTGATTAGAGACTTATCGTTTTGAATTTCTACGCAGTTGGTTTTTATTTATATTTTACGTTGATAGTACATTTTCACGTCCAACTTTTCCAGAATAGCTGAGGACACCTTTTGATTTTGTTGGGGATACACGTAGATCAGTCTTTCGTTTTCTATGTTATGTTTAATAGTCTTATCGTTGATTTTTGTCTTTTATTTACATAACATAAATGTACATATAAACACCCGTCTCATATTGTTGTCCATTCGTTTGTTGTGTTTTGTCATTTGATTTTGACATGTGATTAGGGACTTCTAGATTGAATTTTCTACAGAGTTCAGTATTTTTGTCATTTTACCTTTTTTTATATATATACTAATGGACGTCAGAAATGCAACACTCGGTTAGTTTTTCAGCACAAAAATATACACGTTACGCATGAAATACTATATTGAATATATAGTTGGTTCATTCTTTCATCGTCTAAGGTCAGTATGCAATTCGAAAGTTGAATTGATAACGGCACGCTTAACGTTTTAGTCATGTGTTGTGTAGTAAAATCCTGTTTTTCTATTCATTATTGATCGTTTTTTAATTGTCAAAGAAAGCTGTTGAATTCCCTGTATTATTGACAGAAAGTTTAACCAATACTGTTGGGAATATTTTAGTTCAAGTTTTCCCCTTCTGATTTTGCCCATTTCCACCCATTTTAGTCTTTTTTGCAGCCATGTGATGTACACTGAAAACTTTATAAAGAATACCAAATTGGATTATGTGGCTTTTAAGCATATGAGAAGCATTGCTGATGTATATCTGGTTGCCATGACATCAAACGATTTGGTAAACAACTATCTTTGTAGACATTATACTGTGTTGCAAATGACGTTGCCTAATTTGATTGAAATGCCGTAACATTAAATTACAGGTTGACCGGGTCAATATTTGGTCACTAACGAGTTTTCATTACCTGCTCTTAAGTTTCAGGGACTTTAATAGTAATTTATGGCGCGAATTTGTTCTCAAAAGAAACATTATTTTAACACATTTAGAATTTCATTTCTCAGTTGCGACAAAAGAAAAATCAAAACGTTTTACTGATTTATACTTGGCAATAGATTCCAGTATACCGAAATGTTTAACGGAGAAAAAATCCCCCCAAAATCATTTATGCGCTTCTAATTTTGCGGCAGGAAGTTCTTGCGACGTAAAACTTCAGCAATATTTGATTGTCAGCTATTACTGTTTCCATTCAATATCAAAAGAAGTATGAGAAGTATATAATATGCAATGAAATAAATATCAGTTATGATTTGATGAAAACAATAAACAATTTATGTTTAGCGTTTTAATTGTCCGTCGGTATAGCTACGACGACAAACAAAATAGATATTACATTGGCAGATGTTTTAAGAATTATCACTGGAAACCAATAATTTACGTGATAAGTTAGAAAGATGCCATTGTGTGGAATGCAATTACAAGAAAAAGTAATTATAAGTATATTTGTTTCTTAATAAATATTTATCAAATGGTGAACCAGTGCAATACTAGTTCCGCTTTGAAGATTAACGTCAAAAGAGAACCTAAATTTACTCAAGTTATTGATATTCTGTTAATTTGCCTTGCAATTACATGAATTAGTCTTTAAGAAAAAAAAAATCCATTTACTTTATTTGACGAATTCCCTACTTGCGCTCCATTGATACGTCCGCCCACAAACACCATTTATCTTATTCAAGTGGCAATACAAGGTGCTCAAAACAGACAAGAGCACTAACATTACTTTGACTTTCATATAATTACTGAAAAATCGACTTTAAGTTTACATAATTAAATGTAACGAAAGATTAAAAAATTGTATCTATGCCTGGGATAAGAAAATCACTATTTTTTCGAAAATATGCCGTATAACAGTGTTATAACCAAATGTAAAACTTATGTTAACAATCTTATGTGACTAGTCAGAAACAACAATCTCGGAATCTTCCCTTGCGAAAATTGCATCGTTTATAATAATAAAAGAATAAACAAAACCTTTTAATTGCTTACTATTAAGTATGATTTGTGCTTGGTGTTGAAGGTCCTTCGTACCTCTTAAGTTGATATTATTCTAATATATTGAACTTCAGGCTGTCAAATTAAAACAATGACAATCTTCTTTTTTTTTAATTACCAATGATAGACTGAGGCAAACAATTGTGACCCTTTGAGATCTTACTCGTTTCTCCCCTTAAACGAAAAAGACTGAATGTTTAGTTTTTTCTTCAGTTTCTTGTTTTGAATCAAAGTTAATAATCTGATCAAAACATTATATCTTTTTACAAATGGGTGAATCGCACACTAGATAACTTAGGTTTGTACCATTGAACACTTTTTAGTTTGACCCTGCATCTTCTAAACTTCTTACTGAGCAATAAAGGATAAACAATCATAGTTCATCAAAATATACCGTTAGCTTATCATTTTATGAAGACGCCAAGGTTTCAACTCTCAAAAGTAAAGTTGACCTTAAAAGGATATGGTCATAATTATCAATTCCTCTTTGGTTATACAGCTCTTTTCGGTTTTTATACATCATTGGATTTGAAATATTCGGGTATGATAATTTATCATGAAGGTAAATTTAGGAAAGCGCTGGACATACCTGCAGTTTATAAAGCGTTTTTTTTCCTTTCTATAGCACTAAGATAAGAACTACGCCTCAGTTTGACAATTATTAAGTTCACGAGAGTATCATCAGGTCCGTTGTTAGTATTTTGAAACTGACATCAGTCATACCTAATCATTTAACAATTGTCTGTTTAAAAGCTCAGAAATGTGTAAGAAAAATATATTTCAACCCCCTAAAACAAAGTTGACCTTAAATGGATTTGTCTTTTCTTGGTATGAGGTTTTGCTTATTAAGCTCATCGACTGTTTTTGTTTTCTTGTTGGCGTTCGAGTAAACCAATACCCAAACATGTGTATATTCGGAATATGACATTTGCTTTCCATTCGTTTGATGTGTTTGAGCTTTTTATTTTGCCATTTGATTAGGGACTTTCCGTTTTGAATTTTCCCTGGAGTTTAGTATTTATGTGATTTTTCTTTTTTCTAAAATTCGGGGCACGGTATATATAAGCATAATGTACATGTTTTGTATAAAATCAGTAAAGAGCTGTTAGAACATATGCAACGTATATGGGACTTGTTTTATACTACTTGCCAAAATATAGAGTTGAAATGGCATTACCCACCAAAATTAACGTTAACCTGTTTAAATCAGAACGCTACAGTAAATCTGTAACTAGCAAAATCGCAACGAATCTTATCAACGTAACAGACAAAGGCAACCGTAGTATACCGCTGTTCGAAAGTCACAAATCGATTGAGAGAAACCAAATCCGGGTAACAAACTAAAACAGAGGGAAAACATCTACTATTTAAAGAGGAAAACAACAAATCAACAGAAACAATGTGCAAAAAAAAACGATAATGCAACACACCCAGAAATGAACTATAAGATAACAACTGCCATTTTTCTGACTTGGTAGAGGACATGTTAAAAAACACAGGTGTGTAATAAGTCTTATCAATTACTGCGTTCTACGACATATTGAAATTGCAAGTTCATCTATAAATATATTACAACCATGTTACTGTACTAGCTGTGCATTAGTCATTACGTATATCTACTAATCGGCACGAGTAAGACATGTGCACTTTTCGGTTGAATGTTCGTGGCTTCGTAAAAAAAAATCATAAAAAGTATTCCAGTTCATGTATTAAAAGGCAACTCATAAACATTCCATTTGATGTAAGCATTGTTTTAAATAAAATTAAATTTTCAGAAACTAGTATTGTTTAATATCAAAAGCGAAGTCGGCAGATGGACAATCAGGGCTGCTATACGATTTGTTTAACCTTCAAGTAAAGGTCTGATACTAATAACATCAATGATTGATAAGACACATGCACAGTAGTAGTTATTATATATTATACCTCAAGTAGAAATAACATAGTCTAAGGCTAAAAACACTCAATTATCATTTAATATATTCACATTATATGACTGACCGTATATTCAGAACTGAAAATTGATACTCTGAAAGATGATCTTGATTTAAGTTCATGAAGTGTACTGTATGATAGATGTAAGCAATAAAGAATTGAGAGTCTGATTAAGGAAAGACATGGAAATAACTAATGACTTCTTTTTACGTAAAAAATTTCAAGGTATTCGGATTGAAGAAAACATTAACATTGATAAGAATGGTTGAGTTCATTTTTTTTTAAATTCGGTCGACCGAGTGAAAGGCGATTATTATGAACGAATTCAAATCCGACGACACTATGAATGGGTTTTAAGTATGAACTAGCTTGACAATGCAGATATTAAAATAAAGCAAAAGATACAAAGATGACACATATATTTGATTTGATTTTGTTCAACGTAATCTGTACGATTTTCATGTTTGAAGTTAGATTCAAAACAAACCAGACATATATAAAATATATATATTGCTATTGATTAGTGTTGCATTGTGCATTGTGTTTAAATGTAATATCAGTATTTAGTTCTATTATAATCTTAAATCAATCCTATTTCTATCTTATTTTTTAGACATAATTTTTCAAATATGACGTCATATTTGTGCTGTTTCAGAAATTCACATGTCTGCATGACGTTATATTGTGCCATTTCACCACTACGTATGTGACGTCATGGTTATGACTTTTTGCGTTCAGGCCTGGTTTGTCACTGAGTCGGGTGTGTCTATTTTCTGTGTTGGTCTTCAATGTATTATGTATTCGGGTTTTGTTTTCTGTAATTAGTTAAGACGTCAGTTTTATCATGTAAATCTTTTATATTCATTTGATAAAATTTACTGCATGCTTGCAATAGCATGAATTGTTCTATATAATAAGGATGTTCTTATCATAAGCAAAAAGTCCTAGCCGTATTTGGCACAACCTTTTTCAACTTTTGATCCTCAGAGCTGTACTACTTTGTACCTTTTTTTGACTTTCGAACTTTTATATCTGGGCGTCACAAGTAAGTCTTGTTTGAACGAGGCGCGTTTTTGACGTAATGAATTTTAAACTTAATGCCTTTTGTTATCTATTATTCATGTGTTTCTTTGCCAAATGCGTTCTGCTATTTATTTGTATTGTAGTCCATTATTATGTTGTCATTTTAATGTTATATTTAACAATGCCATCAAAGTGCGAGGTTTGGCATGCCACAAAACCAGGTTCAACCCACCATTTTTTTCTTTAAAAATGTCCAGTTACAATTCAGGAAAATGGCCATTGTTATATCATAGTTTGTTTCTGTGTGTGTAACATTTTTACGTTGTGTTTCCGTTGTGTCGTTTGTTTTCTCCTATTTTTGAGTGTGAATTCACATTACTATAAGACGTGTCACGGTACTTTTCTATCCCAAATTCATGTATTTGGTTTTGATGTTATATTGGTTATTCTCATCGGATTTTGTCTAATGCTTAGTCCGTTGCTGTGTGTTACATTTTAATGTTGTGTCGTTGTTCTCCTGTAATATTTACTGCGTTTCCCTCAGTTTTAGTTTGTTACCCCGATTTTGTTTTTTGTCCATAGATTTATGAGTTTTGAACAGCGATATACTACTGTTGCCTTTATATATGACGAAAAACTGAAAACGTCATGGTAAACAATGACAGAAGACGAAAAGACAAACTTATCAACAAAACATTGCTACATGTACATGGTAAGCAAAAGAATGTATAAAAATATATCAGTTTGAGCGGGAGGTTCGGCTAGCCCTAAAATCAGGTTTAACCCATTTTATTTGAGAAAATATTCATAACCAAATTAGTAATATGGCAGTTGTTATCATATAGTTCGATTGTGTTTTGCACTTCAGTGTTCTTGTTGTTCTCCTCTTATCCTACTTCTTGTGTACGGTGTACTACTGTTACTTTATTTACTGTAATATACTACAGCTTCCGTTGTAAAGACTAGATGTTATATTAATTTGTAGCATGTGTACATATTTGATTATTGTATTTACGAATTGAATGGTTCTTTTTGTAAATTTATTGGGGTGTAAAACCGTTGACCGAAGTACATTTTGTATGAAGCGCTGAAGCGCTTCATTCTAAAAATGTGCGCACGGTGAACGCTTTTACAACCCTATAAAGTTACAAAAAGAAGCATCCAATACTTATAATTACATTTTTTAGCTATGATCATGAAAACACGAATTTTATATATTTTTTTATCTAACTCACCTGTGCACTTTATTGTTGGACCACGTGTTATCATGAATGAAAAGTTGTATTGAGCAATGTAACTGCTTACGGAATAACGCGTAATGTGCAGTTAGCCAATCAGAATAAAGTATTATAATGAAACATTCATCTAATGTAATTATAATGTAATATTACATGCATTCCTTGCAAAAAGTAAAACTCAAACTACGTAAGGCTAATTAGCTCTATATTAATTAATGTATACCAAAACTGTATATTTAGCAGGTCATGTGCAAAATAAGTTAAATGTGATTTTAGATATCAAACAACAAGACAATACATTACTAAATGTTCTTTTTATTATAATATTTATATTTAGGTTTTTATTAGTGATTTTTTTTCTCCCTAAAATATAAAAGTACCTAATTAAAACATTAATTAATTAACATGCTTAGGTACGCTGACAGACAAAGTAAATACTGTTTAATTACGACAATTTGAAATCAGTGTATTCCTAACGATGTACTTTAATCTAACATATAACATTTATATTGTATGACAATCGTGAAATATTTTATGTGCTTGTGATAATAAATATGTCACAGATCTGTCCACGAATGACATCTTTGACACTCGCATTGTTTACGGTATAACTCGCTTAATTTATCAAAGACAGTACCGTTATATTTCGTTTTGTTATTCCTAATCTGAATTTTTAATCTCTATTATATTTTAGTATCTGTTCAGGTAGAAAATTAAAAGTGTAACTTTATTAAGTAAAATCAAGAGTCGTGTAATTTGTTAAATAATACCAATATAAACGCCTTTTTACCGTACGTATTATAACATTAGGTACATGACATTAGTGGATTTTTTGTTGTATATAATGTACTTTTTGAGATTATTTTCCCGATGTGTATATACAACCTTAAATGCAAACGGGAAGATTAATAAGGAAAAGACTAAAGACGTCTTGAAGTTTGTCAATAAATATCTAGATAGAAAAAAATCAACAATGAGAAATCAAAAAATAACTACGACTTTTTTACTCTATTTTAGATAATCAGGATATACCGAACTCCGGGCAAAATTAAAAACGGCAAGTCCTTTATCATATGGCCAAATCAAAAGCTCAAACACATTAAACGAATGGATATCATAACAACTGTCATATTCCTTAACTGGTACAGGTATGTTCTTATGTAGAAAATGCGGGATTCAACTGGGCAACGTCTTATGAATTTCGAATAGCGGTATACTACTGTTGCCTTTATTTAAGAGCTAGCTTAACCTCTCACTTGTATTACAGTTGCAGAAAGCAATAATGTGTGAACAAAACAGACAGAAATAATAAACCAGTGCATTATGGAAACATGAATTGTAGAACAATAGTCTAGCATATATTAAATCGTTCGGTGTTCCTTAAGATTAACGACAGCAAAATGTTTAGGAAGTTTTATAATAGTTGAGACAAAGCCCAAAATGTTGTACTGTAGAGTAAATACAAAGTTTAAGATCTTGATCTCCAACAATGCTGTAATATCGAATGTTCTGTAAAAACATCTGTTATCAATGATATTAGGAAAAGGCGTTTTGTTTTGAACATGGCATTTAAATTCATTAGCTGATTGTAATAGTAATTTATCAACTAACGAGTTATTACATAAAATATTTGTTTTCTTCTATGTCTGTTAGTACACTCGTGCTTATGTAAATTTAAGATTAAGAACTGAAGATATAAAAGTTTATAAAAGGCTATGTTTGAATTCACGACAAAAATAATTCTCATAGGTTATTGGAGATAACTCGTTTTTCTAGCATGCTCAGAATATCCAGACTACAGCTGGTTTAATATGTGAACCATAAGGTAATAATAATGATATGTCTAATGTTAAACATATTTTTGTGTTTCTTGACAACAAAATTTGACTTTCATACAAGTAATAGGTTTGACTAGCTATAAACGTCTGTATCAAGTCAGGAATATTGCAGTTATATTCAATACGTTTGATGTGTTTGTGCTTTTGGTTTTAGACAGTGGTATACCAGTACCACATAATAACAATTTATGAAAATCAGTTGAAAAGGGTTTAAATCATTGGATCGATACAAAGCAGAAAACACAGAGCAGACGTTGTATACTATATATATAGATTCTTTTACAACGACAACAACAAAAACCCACTAAGATCTGAGAGTACTCACTTTTACTGAAAACTAGATCAAATCCACTAAGATCTGAGAGTACTCACTGTTACTGAAAACTAGAAAAAACCCACTAAGATCTGAGAGTACTCACTGTTACTGAAAACTAGAAAAAACCCACTAAGATCTGAGAGTACTCACTGTTACTGAAAACTAGAAAAAACCCACTAAGATCTGAGAGTACTCACTGTTACTGACAACTAGAAAAAACCCACTAAGATCTGAGAGTACTCACTGTTACTGACAACTAGAAAAAACCCACTACGATCTGAGAGTACTCACTGTTACTGACAACTAGATCAAACCCACTACGATCTGAGAGTACTCACTGTTACTGACAACTAGATCAAACCCACTACGATCTGAGAGTACTCACTGTTACTGACAACTAGATCAAACCCACTACGATCTGAGAGTACTCACTGTTACTGACAACTAGAAAAACCCACTAAGATCTGAGAGTACTCACTGTTACTGAAAACTAGAAAAAACCCACTAAGATCTGAGAGTACTCACTCTTACTGACAACTAGAAAAAACCCACTAAGATCTGAGAGTACTCACTGTTACTGACAACTAGAAAAAACCCACTACGATCTGAGAGTACTCACTGTTACTGACAACTAGATCAAACCCACTACGATCTGAGAGTACTCACTGTTACTGACAACTAGATCAAACCCACTACGATCTGAGAGTACTCACTGTTACTGACAACTAGATCAAACCCACTACGATCTGAGAGTACTCACTGTTACTGACAACTAGATCAAACCCACTACGATCTGAGAGTACTCACTGTTACTGACAACTAGATCAAACCCACTACGATCTGAGAGTACTCACTGTTACTGAAAACTAGAAAAAACCCACTAAGATCTGAGAGTACTCACTGTTACTGACAACTAGAAAAAACCCACTAAGATCTGAGAGTACTCACTGTTACTGACAACTAGAAAAAACCCACTACGATCTGAGAGTACTCACTGTTACTGACAACTAGATCAAACCCACTACGATCTGAGAGTACTCACTGTTACTGACAACTAGATCAAACCCACTACGATCTGAGAGTACTCACTGTTACTGACAACTAGATCAAACCCACTACGATCTGAGAGTACTCACTGTTACTGACAACTAGATCAAACCCACTACGATCTGAGAGTACTCACTGTTACTGACAACTAGATCAAACCCACTACGATCTGAGAGTACTCACTGTTACTGACAACTAGATCAAACCCACTACGATCTGAGAGTACTCACTGTTACTGACAACTAGATCAAACCCACTACGATCTGAGAGTACTCACTGTTACTGACAACTAGATCAAACCCACTACGATCTGAGAGTACTCACTGTTACTGAAAACTAGAAAAAACCCACTAAGATCTGAGAGTACTCACTGTTACTGACAACTAGAAAAAACCCACTAAGATCTGAGAGTACTCACTGTTACTGACAACTAGAAAAAACCCACTACGATCTGAGAGTACTCACTGTTACTGACAACTAGATCAAACCCACTACGATCTGAGAGTACTCACTGTTACTGACAACTAGATCAAACCCACTACGATCTGAGAGTACTCACTGTTACTGACAACTAGATCAAACCCACTACGATCTGAGAGTACTCACTGTTACTGACAACTAGATCAAACCCACTACGATCTGAGAGTACTCACTGTTACTGACAACTAGATCAAACCCACTACGATCTGAGAGTACTCACTGTTACTGAAAACTAGAAAAAACCCACTAAGATCTGAGAGTACTCACTGTTACTGACAACTAGAAAAAACCCACTAAGATCTGAGAGTACTCACTGTTACTGACAACTAGAAAAAACCCACTACGATCTGAGAGTACTCACTGTTACTGACAACTAGATCAAACCCACTACGATCTGAGAGTACTCACTGTTACTGACAACTAGATCAAACCCACTACGATCTGAGAGTACTCACTGTTACTGACAACTAGATCAAACCCACTACGATCTGAGAGTACTCACTGTTACTGACAACTAGATCAAACCCACTACGATCTGAGAGTACTCACTGTTACTGACAACTAGATCAAAGCAAAAGCCATCTAATAAAAAATCATATGTCTGAAATTGAAACCCGTTGAACTGTTTATAAATCTGTTTTAAACAATATGTTTTAACTGTAAGGAACTGACATAAACAAAAATGTATGAAGAAAGTGTCAGCCATAGCCTCATCACTGCCACATTAACGAGGCGTACGTCCAATTTACAAGTCCAAATAGTTATGATTTCTGGCGCCATAGAAACAAAATGCATAAAAGACGTCATAATTATATGGACTACACATTAAAATTACATATAAATTCTCAGATTTAAAAAGTATGAAGACGTGTATGCGAGGTGATTCTAATTTTGGAAATACACACATGCTGTCTGGCATCTATGTTCATGCTTTTTACAAGTCCATTATGTGTAAATAGGGACCCATTTTCATGCTTTAAATTTAAATGTCGAGAGTGGATAAATATCGTATTGCACGAGATTTTTTGGTGGAATCTGTTTCTCGGATGATTTTTTGACGACCTGCAGACAATCTAAATCTTTTTTTTGAACGATCTGTAAACAAATGTATCCGCGACGTCATCAGACATGGTCGCCTATAGTGACCTACCGAATTAGACTATTAACCGGGTGTGTAATAAAATGCGCAACACAACAGGTGTCACATGTGGAGCAGAATATGCTTACCCTTCCGGGCACCTGAGATCACCCCCAGTCTTTAGTGGGGTTCTTGTAGTTCAGTCTTTAGCTCTCTATGTTGTTTCTTGTGTACTTGTTTTTGTCTGTTTGTCTTTTTCAATTGAAGCCATGGCGTTGTCAGTTTATTTTCTATTTATGAGTTTGACTGTTTCTCTGGTATATTTTGCCCCTCTTTCATGACGTTACAATAGGAATTTCAGTGAAAAGCAAGAAAATGTGACGTCATAATCGAATTTTGAAAATTGACGCACTGAAATCAAGGACTCACATGTTAATTAAATTTTTAAAAATTCAAACGGTCATGAAATAATCCCAAGCAAGGGAGGTTGAATCCAAACGAGCATAAAAATCGAAGACAAAAACCTTCATGGCAAAACAGTATTTAAAAAACAGACCAAAAAACAAACAACAAAATTATTACACCAGGGTTTTCGATATCACAAACTAGTCAAAACATTTACTAAATTTTATCATCGGTATAAAGACATTATTAGTAAATATAGCTCAACATGCAGACTTTTAATACGTTCAGGTATTTCACATCCAATTTTTTATGGTAATATTCTTTATAAAGTACAAAGGTGTCAGTATTCACCTCAGAAACTTACAAAACCTTTGAATAGACTTATTTAGAAGGGATATAATTACGATACTGTTGTCAAGTCATTAAAGATTGCATATTTTGGCGTTAATATTGAGTCACTGATAAGGTCTTTGCATCGGAACTAAACACATTTATTCTAAAAACAGTTGTTGGCATGACACGGGTTATGTTCTTCTCATATATGTTATGATGGTATGATACTAAACCCCTAACGGGAAGGATTGTGCCTGATGTTCATATGATGAAATCATAATCTTTCAGTCAGTTTAGTTGAAGTCTGGAGCTGGCATGTCAGTTAACTGCTAGTAGTCTGTTGTTATTTATGTATTATTGTCATTTTGTTTATTTTCTTTGGTTACATCTTCTGACATCAGACTCGGATTTCTCTTGAACTGAATTTTAATGTGCGTATTGTTATGCGTTTACTTTACTACATTGGTTAGAGGTATAGGGGGAGGGTTGAGATCTCACAAACATATTTAACCCCGCCGCATTTTTGCGCCTGTCCCAAGTCAGGAGCCTCTGGCCTTTGTTAGTCTTGTATTATTTTAATTTTAGTTTCTTGTGTACAATTTGGAAATTAGTATGGCGTTCATTATCACTGGACTAGTATATATTTGTTTAGGGGCCAGCTGAAGGACGCCTCCGGGTGTGGGAATTTCTCGCTACATTGAAGACCTTTTGGTGACCCTCTGCTGTTGTTTTTTATTTGGGCGGGTTGTTGTCTCTTTGACACATTCCCCATTTCCATTCTCAATTTTAACACTACACAAAAATACAAAAAACTAACGACTGAACAACACGAATCTTAGCAAAACCTAAAACAAAATGCATTGATAATGATAAGTTACATATTTATTTAGTGAGTTCACAACTGAGAGATTATGAAATTATTACAAATAAAATCTATTACTGCCATATGCAAAGCAGAACATACTTTTTTTGTATTTTGGTTTAGCATATCGATCTGCTTTGACGCAAGAATTTAAACGACTTTAATTTATAAAAGACTTTTTTTTTTAATTGAAGATAGAGTTAAAATATGATTGATTTAACGTATCAAATTTTGAAATGTTTGAGATTTCGATCGATATAAAATTTAATGAGGTGCGATAAATTTTTTATCAATTGCAGATCGGGTGCATTAGGTTTAGTGTTAAAATGATACAGATCTGAAAGTATACATATAAAGTGAATACTCCGTTACAATTAGAGGCCTGCTAGACACAGCTTGGTACGATTTTAAAAAGAAAAAATAGGGGCGTATGATTATAAACAATTATTTTATTATTAAATTTGTTGTATAATAGATATGTCAAACACGAACAAACACAAATTAAAAGTGCAATAATGGTATTAACAACAATAAAACAGTACAAAGTATGGGAACATGTATACTATAAAAAAACATTTAAAAAACCTTCCATCGAAATTAAATGAACTGAAATATTCTAGTTTAGATTTGCCAAAAAAATTGTGTTTCGTGGAAAGATTTGAACGAGAGAGAAAAAAAGAGAGAGGGAGAGTATTATTATAACAAGGTAAATTAAAAAAAAAACGCAATCCTTAAAACTCTCAAAATCAAACGTTAGACTTTTTCAAACAACGAAACATATAGAAACAACTGTCATACTCCTGTCTTAGTACAGTCATTTTTCCAAAGAAATGGAGGTTGGGGTTATACCTGGTTTTATGGTTAGCTGAATCTTTCACTTGTAAAACATGTGTTTATAATTCCGTTATATTGACACACTTTGGTGAGGAACTCAAACAAACATAATAAGGAAATGTGACAATATGGTGGATCCAGTGGACAATATAAAAAAGAAGATGTGGTATGATTGCCAATGAGACAACTATCCACAAAAGACCAAAATGACACAGACATTAACAACTATAGGTCACCTTACGGCCTTCAACAATGAGCAAAGCCCATACCGCATAGTCAGATATAATTATAATCCATACATCCCAGACATTCAACAAAAATTACTAAAATATTTAAACAAATAAAATGTATCGACCAAAGTTGCCAATAGAAAAATAGTTGATAGGAAAATTGAAAAAGAAACCAACAAATTAGTTTCTGTAGTTGATAGGTAGTACAAACATTATATAGTACAAAATTGAGAATGTGATTGGAGAAAACAACCCGACCAAAAAGTAGACAACAGCCGAAGGCCATCAAATGGGTATTCAACGCAGCGAGAAACCTCCGTTAGTATACAATTTGTCTACATAGTAGGATTAATTATATTATGCATAAAGGGTACAAGAAATGAAATAATCTCTGTAAAAACATGAATGAAAAGATAAACCTCCATAAATAAAAGATAAATCTACAACAACCAAAGCTGAACATGCATTAACTAAGAGTCACGTCAAGAATTGGTCGACGAAAAGAAACACAAGAGCACAAAGAAAAGTAAAGGGAAAAGTGTAAAGTAAATACATACACACACATTCCGCATCTAAAATCTCTATTCCAAATCCTTCTTGTATAATGTGCGAAATTGATACTGAATTATTATACAAATGAGTATGCATGTTTTTATACTCTCGTACCCAAGATACTACTTTGTTTCTGATCCCAGGAAAGAATGATGTGACACATTTGGTACTTTTACATCTATGCACCTTGTTCCCAAAATATAGTTAACAATATTAAATATTTTCATAAATAAGCTTATCAAACTGTTGTATGTATATAGTGTCAGGTAGAATATGAATAAGACACAATATAGTTTATGAAGGATAATATGTAAAAAAAAAATTGAATACATATAGGTCTATTTATTAACTGTTAATAAATACTTAATAGAACAAAAATTTAATTAGTCCCTACTAATTAACGAATTTGTAACAACACTACTCTTTCTTCAGAATGACGTGTCTGGGGTGTCTTAAGTACTTATATATCAACTTGTAATATTTTAAACTATAACTTAGCAGAACCAATCGAAACGTTATACAGTATATATATCATTGAATGTCAAAAAAACATTTCGTATTATAACATGTCTTTCACTGAATTAACCATTTATTGGTGCCAAATTTGTGTTGTACTGTAATGAAATCATTAATATGATCTAACCCTTGACATGTGATTTGTTTTCTCTTTCCACTATTAACTGTATGAACTTGCGTCAATAGCCCTAGTTCGGATCCAATCTAAAAATCAAAACCACGCCTCAAATGAAATATGACATGCGGAAGATTACAAATTAGTCGAAATCATTTAGCAATTTAAAAAAATGTAAGTTGACGCTCTCCATTTCAATGCACATGACAACAATAAACATTCCAATGCCTCGATTTGCATTTGTACTCTTATACTAGTAAATTCATTGTCATCCAAATGTTTGTTATGTCGATAAACTACTCATCTGTAAAATAGCTTATATGATCCTGAATAGGCCACACAGGTGAAAAATATATTAAAATCACATGACTTTTTTTAAACCTTATTAATGTTCATGTAAATTAGTATTGGGTATGTTTCAATGGTAAAATTTAAAGGGGCTTTTTGTAATTTGAGCATTGAATATAAATGCAATTTCATACTAATAATACTGGGTTTTAACATTTAGCGGATTTATATACTATAACAAGTATTGTGGTTTATTAGCAAATACCGCACATTTTAGAAATATATATAAACAGTCTTAGACCACGGGTTTTCGAAACGAAATGAGGGAGGGAGAATATATAGTTATCAAAGGTACCAGGATTATAATTTAGTACGCCAGACGCGCGTTTCGTCTACATAAGACTCATCAGTGACGCTCATATCAAAATATATTTAAAACCAAACAATTCAAAATTCCAAAAAGTTGTGCCAAATACGGCTTAGGTAATCTATGCCTGGGATGAGAAAATCCCTAGTTTTTCGAAAAATTCAAAGTTTTGTAAACAGGAAATTTATAAAAATGACCACATTATTGATATTCATGTCAACACCGAAGTGTTAACTACTGGGCTGGTGATACCCTCGACACACTTGCAAATGACATATAGTTCTGTAAAAACCCACAGTAAAATACAAAGGCTCCATTTCAGGGTACACCTGTGACAAGCAATTGTTATAGTCAGCATTGAGAAGAAAAACAATAATTAATGTTCTTGATTTTTAATAAATAAAAATCTTTTTTTTTATTTAAAGTGAAAATAGCTTTTTCCATTGCATTCTTTCTGCGCCCCATTCTTTACTCTGAGAATGTAGTAAAATACTTTACGATGAGCACACCGATAAAATCCAATAGGAATGCATATGTTGTGAAGCAAGTTATTAGTTTTGTTAACTACATTTATTTAGAAACTCAATGCTTGTAAGTCCGATTTCATTTCAGACAAAAATATAAAATACAGAGAAAGGGTATGATCTAAGAGACAAATGTTCATTAAAGACAACAGCAAAGGATGTTAACGAAGTTCGCTACTCGCTAAAAGAACCAAAAGAGCGAAAAAAATTATACAGGTTCGTGTGCTTGTTTTCAAGTTATTAGCATTTGAAATTTTTGCGAAAAAATGTTCTCTCTTGATTTTTCATAGCTTTATCAAGTTTAAGTTCTCAAAAACAATAAAAAAATAAAACAAAGATTTAATTGAAGTTTTACAGATCGCTCATGATTATACAAGTAAAAGATTAATAAAAAGAAAAATGGGGGTCAATGGGCCAAAATTGTCAAGTGAATCAAATGGGAAAAAAATCCAGAGGATTCCGAAAATCTGACAAAAATCCCAAAATATGACAAGCGACATCACTCTAACATGTTTAACCCCGTTACATTATTTATGTATGTGCCTGTCCCGAGTCAGGAGCCTGTAATTCAGTGGTTGTCGTTTATTTATGAGTTACATATTTGTTTTTCGTTCATTTGTTTTATATAAATAAGGCCGTTAGTTTTCTCGTTTGAATTGTTTTACATTGTCATATCAGGGCCTTTTATAGCTGACTATGTGGTATGGGCTTTGCTCATTGTTGAAGGCCGTACGGTGACCTATAGTTGTGAATGTCTGTGTCATTTTGGTCTCTTGTGGACAGTTGTCTCATTTGCAATCATACCACATCTTCTTTTTTATATCCTTAACAATAAGATTTATACAAGATCAAATGTACATCGAATAGTAAGTTTTAAAAGGTCAGAGGATAATTAATCGGGAAACAATTAAAAAAATAACAAATATAATGTTTTCTAAATTTAGCGAGTTTGTATTTACAGTGTTTCATAGATCAAGATATGTGTTCAGTGTATGTGTATTTGTGTATGTTTATATGCATTTTGATTGAGATAAGACATTTCAATTGATATTTTATAGTTTGTCTTTCTATGTTGTGATGTTACACTATTTTTTTCAGTTTGGGATGAAGGTTTGCACCTCTTAAAACGTTATAACCCTGCTAACAACTGTCCTTAGTCATGACCCTGTTGTTCAGCGGTTGTCGTTTGTGGATTTGATTCATACGTTTCCCGTTTCTCGTTTTTATATAGATTAGACCATTGGTTTTCCTGTTTGGATGGTTGAACACTTGTCATTAACAGAAAAACGACAAAGAAACCTCATATGGTCTTATTTTTCTCGCCATAAGATAACTCCCTAACATGGTCAAGTCAATTCGATCTGATTTCACCTCTTTATATTTGATCTATTTTAGTAACTACTCGTTGGACCTCATGGTCAATGCCAATTGGTTTCAGATATTTTATTCTTTCCACTGAATATTTCAATTAAAAAAAATAACATGGCTTGATTTCATATCGCAGTTTTTTTCTTTGTTTCCTTGATTCTTAGGACATTTGGTCCCTTATCAATAATATTTCATTATACAATGTACACAAATAGTAATGCAAGCCATGCACCATTTGTTGTAAATAGTTAAAATTGGTGTGTACAGTTAGATATAACCACTTGACACTATTGCAAAACATAAATGGTTGTACAACGTATGTCCTCATTGTTGGTGGTTATGGATGAGACGTCAAAGACAGCTGAAGTATATCGATATGGATTTAGCTAGATCATCCATAAATAATCAGGAAGTCATGTCTGTTTGCCAAGGAACGCGCTCAATTCTCTACAACTTTGTACTTGTTTGGCTTAATAACTATTTTGATCTGAGCGTCACTGCTGAGTATTATGTAGACGAAGCGCGCGTCAGGCGACGTATTAAATTCTGGTACCTTTGAAACTATTGGGACACAATTTGCGTCAACTTTTTACAATTTAGCAAGTTTAACAGGTTTTGCAAAATATAAAACAACTGTTAAAGTGGAATTCAAAGACAAGTGATCTCACTAAACAAATACACCTGCTTACAGCTGCCTTTGGAACCAACGGACGCCTCCGGGTGCGAGAATTTCTCGTTTCATTGATGACCTTCTGCTGTTGTCTGCTCTATAGGCGGGTTGTTGTCTCTTTGGCACATTCCCCATTTCCATTCTCAATTTTATAGATAATACTTATGCACGTTAAGCAAGTTTAACTGCTTATACAACTGTTAAAGTAGGGTTCATGGACGAACCAAAAGTGTTGACTACATATACCAAATAGTCTTTTTTATAGAGTTATAGGGATCACAATTTTACAATTTAGCATGTTTAACAACATGTACATCAACTGTGAAAATTGGGCTAAAGGACGAAATAACGGTATTGACCACATATACCAAATAGTCGTAATCATAGAATTGTCGGGGTCAAATTTTTATAATTTAGCATGTTTAGCAAGTTTAACAAGTTTAACAACAAATAGATTAACTGTGATAGTTGTGTTTAATGACGAAACAACAGTGTTGACCATCTATACCAAATAGTCGTATTTATAGGGTTCTCGGGATCAAAGATTTATAAGTTAGCATGTTTAACAAGATTAGCAAGTTCAGCAACATGTATATCAACTGTGAAAGTTGGCTTCAAAGAGAAAACAACGGTCTTGACACCACATACCGAATAGTCTTATTCATAGGGTTCTCGAGGTCAACATTTTACAATTTACAAAAATGCTGCATGTTGCATGTTAAGCAAGGTTCATATTTATACAACTATTAAAGTCGGGTTCAAAGACAAAACAAAGTCAGTGTTGACCACATATACCAAATAGTCTTATAAAAGTTAAAGTGCGAGGTTTGGCATGCCACACAACAAGGTTCAACCACCCATTTTTTTCTTTAAAAATGTCCTGTCCCAAGTTAGGAAAATGGCCATTGTTATATCATAGTTTGTTTCTGTGTGTGTAACATGTTTACGTTGTGTTTCCGTTGTGTCGTTTGTTTTCTATATTTGAGTGTGAATTCACATTACTATAAGACGTGTCACGGTACTTTTCTATCCCAAATTCATTTCTTTGGTTTTGAAGTTATATTGGTTATTCTCATCGGATTTTGTCTAATGCTTAGTCCGTTGCTGTGTGTGTTACATTTTAATGTTGAGTCGTTGTTCTTCTCTTGTATTTAATGCATTTCCCTTAGTTTTAGTTTGTTACACCGATTTTGTTTTTTGTCCATAGATTTACGAGTTTTGAACAGCGGTATACTACTGTTGCCTTTATATATAGGGTTTTTGAGATCAACGTTTTACAATTGAGAAAACACTACAATTAAGGACGACAATTATATAGAACTAAAATGGGCAGCAGAAGGAAAAACATCTAAAGCAAGGCCAGCAACTACATAAAGAAGAACAACAGAGAAAGAAAGAAATTAAGAAGGATGGACAAGTCGGAACCTGGCCAGAACAGCGGCAAAAGATAGAAAAGGGTGGAATAGCAGCGTGGAGGTTTTAAGCGACTTCTGGCGCGGAGAGAATTAAATAAAGTGCAAGACGAACAAAGGTGTTGACAAGAAACTACATGAAGTAGAACAACAGAGAAAGAAAGGAACCAAGAAGGATGGACAAGTCGGAACGTGACCAGAACAGCGGCAAAAGATAGAAAAGGGTGGAATAGCAGCGTGGAGGCCTAATGCGACTTCTGGCGCGGAGAGAATACAGTTAAGTTCAGGATGAAACAAAAGTGTTGACCACATTTACAAAAAAGTCTTTTTTATAGGGTCCTTGGGACCAAAATTTACAATTTAGCAAGTTTAGCAAGTTGAGCTGCTTATACGAAACTGTTAAAGTAGTTTCAAAGACGAACCAAAAGTGTTGACCACATATACCAAATAGTCTTATTAATAGGAGACTCGGAATCAAAGTTTTACAATCAAGCAAGGTTAGCAACTTATACAACAACTATTAAAGCGGGGTTCAAGGATGAGGCACTATTATTGACGACATTTACCACATAGTCTTATTTATAGAGTTCTCGGGATCAAAGTTTTACAATTAAGCATGTTTAACAAGTTTAGCAAGTTTAGCAACATCTATAGCAACTGTGAAAGTTAGGTTCAAAAACGAAACAACTGTGTTGACAACAAATACCAAATTGTCTTATTTACAGTGTTCTTGAGATCAACCTTTTACAATTGAGACGGTTAAGCAAGTTTAATTGTTTGTACAGTAACTGTTAAAGTTGGGTTAACGGACCACAGTTATGTAGCACTACAATGGGCACCGGAAGGGGAAAGATCAAGAGGATAGCTAGAAACTACATGAAGAAGAACAACAGAGAAACAAATGAATCAAGAAGGATGTGCACGTCAGAACTTGGCCAGAACAGCGGCAAAAGATGTAAAAGTGTGGAATAGCAGTGTGGAGGCTTTATGCGACTTCTGACGTGGAGTGAATGAATTAAAGATCAGGACGGACAACAGTGTTGACCAGAAACTACATAAAGAAGAACAACAGGGAACGAAAGTAACAAAGAAGGATGGACAAGTCGGAACGTGGTCAGAACAGCGGCAAAAGATGGAAAAGGGTGGAATAGCAGCGTGGAGGCCTTGTGCGACTTCTGGCGCGGAGGGAATACAGTAAAATGAAGACGTAACAAAGGTGTTGACCATATAAACCAAATAGTCTTGTTTCACGGGGCATCGGAAGCAAAATGTTACAATTTAGCAAGTTTAGCAAGTTGAGTTGCTTATACAAAAACTGTTCAAAGACAAACCAAACATGTTGACCACATATACCAAATAGTCTTATTTATAGGAATACAAGTTTAACAATTTAGCAAGTTTAGTAAGGTTAGCACCTTATACAACAACTGAAAAAGATATAATGAGAAAATTAAATACTAGTATATCTTTTTCAATTGTGATCCAGGGTGAACAGAAGGAAACTCTCTCTCTATATATAAAACAATTGATACGGATATACAACTCATGAACGATCCGATCTCACTTGAAGAAACAAAACGTGCATTGCAAAGTTTAAAGAATGGCAAAGCAGTTGGAATCGACAACAACCCCAATGGAATTTTAAAAAGTAACAATTTCACTTCCATTCTTCATGAGTTATATAACGTTTGCTTCTTACATTGTGAAGTACCTGATATGTGGTTTCAAAGCATTATTTGTCCGATATTAAAGAACGGAAAGGATTATCGTGATCCATTGGGATATAAAGGCATAAGTCTAATGTCAACTGTGGCTAAAGTTTTTAGTCAAATATTGAACGAAAGACTTGTAAGATATCTGGAGAACAACAATTTACTGAGCGAAGAACAAAATGGATTTAGGCGTCTAAGGTCATGTCTTGATCATATTTATTCTTTGTGCACAATTTGCGAAATAGAAAGCTGATGAATTCGGATACATTCTGATGTTTTGTCGACTTTAGCAAAGCGTTTGACTCGGTCAACCACACTATGTGGAATAAACTTTAAAGTTCAGGAACATCTGGGAATATGTTCAAAACGATCAGATGTCTCTATTCAAAACTAAAAGTTGCTGTCCGATTATCAACTGGTATACTCACGGAATGGTTCTCAATAGATGCTGGTGTACATCAAGGTGATAACCTCGCTCCGACACTTTTCGCTTTATTCATAAACAGCCTAGTGCCAGAGATTAACAGTCTATTTTACGGAGTTCAAATTGGAAAGGATATGGTCAGTTGCTTACTGTATGCAGATGATATTGTGTTTATATCTGAAAGTGCTCATGGTTCACAAACTCAGCTGGCAACTCTACATGAAGGGACAAGGTTAAACTGTTTACAAGTCAATATTGATAAAACGAAAATCATGCATATTCGAAGAGCTTCTGTCGCTAGATGGGACTCAGAATTGATGCTTGGAAATAGCCGGATTGATTTCGCAAATAAATACCGCTATCTAGGCTTAATGATATCTGAAGATATGGACTACGCTGTTTCTGTAAAAGAGCTCTCAACAGCAGCTAGTAGAGCGCTTGGATCACTTACATCAAAATACCTTCATATGGGTAATATGGGCTTTGCTACATATACAAAGATATTCGAAAATACGGTTATCCCTGTAACAGACTATGCGTCAGGGGTGTGGGGATCAAGTGTTATGATGTACTTGAAAGACTCCAGTATAGAGCAATCCGAACTTTCTTGGGTGTTGAAAAAACCTCGCAGATTCCAGCAATGATATAGGATTGACTTCTATACTTGTAAACAATCAATGTAATATAGTTCGTTTATGGTGTAGACTTGTGAAATTGTCTGATTTCAGGATCAGTCGTAAAGTATTCCTTTGGGATACCGATCTTTCTACACGCTACAAGAACACCTGGTTCAACAGTGTTAAAACAATATTGAACAATAGTGGTCTATCAGCCTTAATTCCCTGTACAAACAACCACGATTCGATCTCAACAGAATACGTAATTGAATCCGTTAAAACTAAACTGGTCGATACTTTCAAAATTGAATGGACTATTAGTGTTCAGAACATGCCAAAACTAAGAACATACAAGTTACTTCAGACCGAATTTTGAACTGAACCGTATGTTAAAAAGTTCTTGTCCAGAAAACAGCGATCGATTATAGCTAGAATTCGATGCAGTATACTACCTTTAGAAGTCGAACGAGGTCGATATCGAAATACTCCAGCCGACCGGATAATCTGTGACTAAAGATGACATCCACTTTTTGTTTTTGTGTGACAGGCGCACCACCAAGCGGTGTATTTAGGATTTTGCTATATACACGGGTCATAATCAAAGGGATGACACTACTAAGTTCTATCATTGTCAAATTGTTCCCTATTGTAGTTTTATTCAGCAATCAGCAACTTTCTAAGATAACTAATATAGGACAATGCTGTTGATTAAAAAATACTCCATTCCTGGATAGCCAGGACCTTTTGTTTTCCAAATAATTAATATTACCAATAATTGATAAGTTCCAGGTCGACGGGTTCAAACAGAAAGATTTGAAAGCAAAAAAAAACTGTGCCTTATAATCGACATGACTTTATCAGATGACAATACCAATTACTAATATAAGGCTTAGGCATAGTTATATACTTTAAGTCAGTCACGGACCCGCGATATCACGGGTGTGTACTTGTAATTATATAAAGATCCATGTTGTTACATCTTGTGATCATTTTTTTTTTTTGGCAATCGCCAATGGCAGTCAGCAGGGTTTAAGAACATCGGCTGTTCGACCTGTTAGTCAAATGCGTTTTGTTAAAATATACTTTTTCACTTTTTCGGTCTTTTGAAAAATGTTGTTTGTGCTGTATTAAGACCCTTCTACAACGAAATTTGTTTTACATGCGCACGTATTAAAATTGCGGTTTTTATCCAAAGCAATCATAGGTTTGAACGTTGTTTTCAATTTAGACTTGTTTATATAGAAATATATATATCTGTCAAATGTGGGTAGTTTTAAATCTCTATTTCTTGGAACAATGTGGAAAGAAAGGATGAATCATTGAAGGACCTATAGTATGTCCTTTTACGTTTCAAATTGAGAACAATTTTCGAAGAATCTTTCACTAAATTTTTCTATTTGTAAAATTTCCGAGGGTCATCGTTTCTTTATTCTTCTACTTATAAGACTATCATTCTATTCTCTTTATATTTTGTACCCTTTCTTTGACGTTTCTCTATTTTTTACTTCTTTAGTCAATTTTTCTCCCTCTCTTCACTTTTTTTTATATTCTTCATTCTGCACTATTCCCTCATTATTCTATGTTTGGGAAACCTTAAAGAGAACCTTTTGCATTAAAGTGCATTATTGTTCTAAAATGTTAATATGAGTTTACATAATTTGGTTTAAAATATGCACATAGTATCATATATAAACAGTTTAAAACTGAAGTCTTCGTCACCTTCTTATTGACTTAATTAATATAAACCCGACACCTTCACACTCGTATAACGATATTTGAACTTAATTCATCTCCGCCCAGTATAATTTGTAGGTGAAATTTCAAACTGAAATATATTTATGATACAATTAAACCGAAAATTTGATATTATTTTGGGGACGTAAATTTATCTGAAATAATAAAATTTGACTTTCAGAATAAATTTGTTTAAACAAGTATCATTTGAATTAGGCCTTGTCTGGTCCTTAAAAACTGAAGGAAAACGGAATGTACTTTAACAGATATTAACCCTGACATAGTTTATCAAATTATTCTTTTTTGGCAAGTGCATTACAATTTCTTTACATATGTGTTATTCCAGTTTGGAGTTTATGTTTTGTTTTCAAAGACTGAACCCATTTATTTGATAACAACATAAACATGATAAAAGTATCATTTTGATATAAATATATAAAAGTAGTCAGATCGTCGTAGCCTTTACCTTTTCTGGCTCGATATGCTCGACAACATAAACATATCATTTTGCTTTATCTAACTCGATTTTGCTAGCCATTATTTTCTCTGACTAAAATTGGCTCTACAAATCAAGAGGATCATTTTTTTTAACATATTTCTGTTTTGACAGCTTTTTCTTTCTGCGGCTCGATTGGCTCGACAACAGAAGAGGATCATTTTGTTTTAAAGGTCAGATTTTGACAGCTTTCTTTCTCTGACTCGATTGTCTCAGCGACAACATAAAAGTATTATTTTGTTTTATCTAGTCAGATTTTGACATCCTTATCTTTCTCTGGATCGATAGATCACTAACTAGTTTGTCCGTCACCGAAAAAACTCGTCAATTTTGCGCGCTTTTATGACGTCATTTACCAGATAAAGGGGGATATCCTGTATCCCTGCACTACTAACGTTCATCAGGCGTCTTAGCGATCGTCATTGTACAGGATAAACTAGAAATAATATTTGTTCCGTAGGTCACTTATCACAATTCCCTTATCATAGCAGTGCTGAATATCAACTATAATAAGAATTTAATTTGCCGAATAATTCGTGCAATTTTTGTACCGATCGCTCAACAAATAAACGGAAGCGACGATGCCCCTAAATGCAAGAATGATGTTCACTTAAACCAAAGATTTTGACGGATTTGCAACTAAGTCGAATATTGTCTATTGGCTGACAACAGAGGATGTTCAGTGCAAAATATTGCATTCGTATTCTTGACAAGAACACGTTAACAATGATGTAATAAATGGGTCGACCAAGACGAACGACAGGTCATTTGGATCGTACGCCATCGTATTCTTGACAAGAACACGTTAACAATGATGTAATAAATGGGTCGACCAAGACGAACGACAGGTCATTTGGATCGTACGCTATTTAGGAGATAACTGAAGTGTACTTAAAGCTCCACCGGCATCAATTAGCGATTTAATCGTTGCTAATTAAGTTCAAGTAAACGTGTATTAGCGACCATCAAATCACCAATTGATGCTATAGGAGCTTAAAAATACAATTTTGTTATTTACATTCTAATGAATCTGATTTACAATCTGTCATATTACGTCGTCTGTGCTTGTGTGTAAGTTTTCATCGCATTAATTGTGAATTGATACCATGAAAAATAATAAAGTTTTCCAATCACAATGAACGTAACAAACGATGTTGCATCAGAATGTAAAATCAAGTATCTGCAAGGGTTCGTTAAATCTTTCTGCCTGACACACCGGATTCAACTACCCCATTTCCATTAGCTGTGTTTGCATAGTTAAGCTTGACAAATTACCTTTGAAATGATAATATTACTTAACTGAACATGTCAGCTTTAAAAAGATAATTCGTTAAGACACAATTATACAACCTTATTTGATTGCATCAAATCCTCATGTAAAAAAAACCAATATGGGTAAGATTTTCGACGGAAGACTCTGTAAGTAGGAACAGTTCAACTGATGAGTATATATATAATCTGCTAAATTTGACACCTTTTTTCTAATTGAAATATCAAAATAACACCGTTCCAATTCTTGACCTTTGTACAAATATAATTCAGCATATTTAAAAGAAATAAATAAAATGCAAATATTTAATAAAGCAGGTGGCTTAAATGAAAGTGTGGGTTTTGTGATATATATATAAATTCTGCTATATTTGACACCTTTTTCCTAATTGAAATATCAAAATAACACCGTTTCAATTCTTGACCATTGTACAGATATAATTCAGCATCTTTAAAAAACGGTGATAGTCTAAAAAAATCTAGTTAATTTTTTCAAAATTTGTTATTTGAGATATTTATTTAATTTTGGATTTAAATTAAAACAACATTTTAGTTAAGGTAGGTGTTGCACACTTCTAAGACGTTTGATTGTATAACTTTAATAATTTGCAAAGACTATATTTCACAAGTTCGCCACTGTTTTCTTGCCTTATATCAATTGTTACATGTATCGACTGTATAAAAATGTTACTGGTGACAAAAAAAAAAAAAACTAATCGACATAACAATAAAATTAAATATTCGAAACACGTAACTCAACACAAGGAAAATGCACAAACCAAGGTCACTCATTATTTCAACCCTTCAAGAATATTACACCAAGGTTATGGCCGCAAAAGGTAAAGTGACTGTCTTAAATGATTGACTTAAAGTGCATGGGAATTATGTTACACATTAAACGTACTAGTGATAGTTATTATTTCTGATATCAGCAGGGTATAAAATTTTAAATTAACCTTGCACAATATAAGCGGATATACAAAGTAGTTTAACTGAGGGCCTGATGGGTTATTTTCGATCTTCGTGATCGGCACATTTTCGCTATCATGGTCCGTTTTTCTACAGATTTTTTTCTTTTTTTATATATTTTCGTAATCCGTGATCATGGACATTTATTTTCTGTGAATCGTGATTGACACAAAAATCAACTCGTGAATCGTGATCCCGACGTCCCGAAAAGGGTCCTGCCCCTCTCTACAATTGCACTATGCTGACGGTTTGTAGATATAAGAGTCCGGCTATCCGTTTATTAAATTGTGGACTATATTGCCTATTGTCACATAGTGGGTTTTGATTGTCTTTTAGCTTTCATTTTGCTCCGACTTCTGGGTTGGTGTAGGTATGAAGTGTCTGGTCGTTCGTGTGATGTTGTCATTTTAGTTGTTTATTTGGACATACAGACATGCTCTCCTGGGACCGTATAAGTAACATATAATAGCCGCAATCATTATTTTTTTTAATTAAAATCTATTTAAAAAAAAATATTTAGTATCCATCTATTGCGATTCTGCGCGTACAATGGAGATCACTTCTAACCTTTCATTAGAACTGCCAGAATAATCTGTCATAGAACTGCTTTAAACTATCATAGAACTGTCAGAATCAGTTCTAGGTAGAACTGACCATGCAAATCAGTTCCAAGTCTTCTGTCAGAATCAGTTCTAGGGTCCAACTGTCTCAATCTGTTCTAGGTATGAATTGATGAATGTTGATACATGATGCACTCACAGAAATCATTTACTGGACTAAAATGTGTTTCTGTCATTGCGCAAGTCCTTAAGAAGGCAACTGGTTTTCGTTACTTGAAATAATAAAAACAAAAATGTGTCCCACGTGCACGGATGCCCCATCCACACTATCATTTTCTATGTTCAGTGGAACGTGAAAATTGGGGGAAATCTCAATTTTGGTATTAAAATTAGAAAGATCATATCATAGCAGACATGTGTACTAAGTTTCAAGTTGATTGGACTTCAACTTCATTAAAAACTACCTCAACCAAAATTTTAACATGAAGCGGGACAGACGGACGAATGGACGAACGAACGAACGGACGAACAGACCAGAAAACGTAATGCCGATAAATGGGCATCAAAAATATATATGAAATGTCGCATTTCAATATTATTATCTACTTACTTGCATATTTATTAAATATGTGAGAAGTTGTTTAACAGTTTCCAATACATACATGTAACAGTTTTAAGGGTGTTTTTTTTAAAAAAGCTGCAAATGATGTAATGTACTGGACTAAAGTTTGTTTTCGTCATTGCGCAAGTCCTTAAGAAGGCAGCTGCTTTTCATTTCTTGAAATAATATATAATAAAAAAAGAACCTCGCATTTCAATAATCTTATAAACTTACATGCATCTTTATCAAATATGTGAAAAGTTGTTTAACAGTTTCTAATACGTACATGTAAAAGTTTGAATAATGTCTTTTTATAAGCTGAAAGACTGCAAATGGTGTTAATACATGATGTACTTTTCAGAAATCATTTACTGGACTAAAATTTGTTTTCGTCATTGCGCAGCAAGAACTTATTAAGAAGGCAGCTGGTTTTCGATACTTGAAATAATATTTAAAAAAAATTATTCTCCTACTTCAATAATCTTACATGTACATGTATTTACTTACATGCATATTTATTAAATATGTGAGAAGTTGCTTAACAGTTTCCAATACGTACATTTACATTGAAAGCAGTTATGAATTTTTCAAAACAATCAAAACTTAAAAAGCTGTGTAAGCTCATTAGAATCATAAATAAAAAATTGGATTCTCTCTGATAAAATGTAAGCCTTCAAATCTATGCATTCTTTTCTTCTCTATTTGTTGTTACCTCTCCATGTGTCTTATATTATCTTACCTCCTATACATTTCTAGGAATGTGCATGGTTAAACGTGTATTTACGACCATCAAATCACCAATTGATGCTGTAGGAGCTTAATAATACAATTTTGTTATTTACATTCTAATGAATCTGACAGAAAACTACATCAAATCAATTATTTACAATCTGTCATATTACGTCGTCTGTGCTTGTGTGTACGTTTTCATCGCATCAATTGTGAATTGATACCATGAAAATTAGTAAAGTTTTCCAATCACAATGAACGTAATAAACGATGTTGCTTTAGAATGTAAAATCAAGTATCTGCAAGGGTTCGTTAAATCTTTCTGCCTGACACACCGGATTCAACTACCCCATTTCTATTAGCTGTGTTTGCATAGTTAAGCTTGACAAATTACCTTTAAAATGATAATATAACCTAACAGAACATGTCAGCTTTAAAAAGATAATTCGTTAATACACAATTATACAACCTTATTTGATTGCATCAAATCCTCATTTAAAAAAAACAATATAGGTAAGATGTTCGACGGAAGACTCTGTAAGTAGGAATAGTTCAAATGATGAGTATATATAAAATCTGCTAAATTTGACACCTTTTTTCTAATTGAAATATAAAAATAACACTGTTCCAATTCTTGAATTTTATACAGATATAATTCAGCATATTTATAAAAATAAATAAAGTGCAAATATTTAATAAAGCAGGTGGCTTAAATGAAAGTGTGGGTTTTGTGATATAAGACAGTATTAATTCCCTTTAAAATGTCATATAATTCATAACATGCACTTTACATAGAGAAAAAACTGTGATAGTCTAAAAAAAATCTAGTTATTTATTTCAAAATTTGTTATTCGAGATATTTATTTAATTTTGGATTTAAATTAAAACAACATTTTAGTTTAGGTTGGTGTTGCACACTTCTAAGACGTTTAATTGTATAACTTTAATAATTTGCAAAGACTATATTTCACAAGTTCGCCACTGTTTTCTTGCCTTATATCAATTGTTACATGTATCGACTGTATAAAAATGTTACTGGTGACAAGAAAAAACTAATCAACATAGCAATAAAGTTAAATATTCAAAACACGTAACTCAATACTAGGAAAAATGCACAAACCAAGGACACTCATTATTTCAACCCTTCAAGAATTTCACACCAAGGTTATGACCGCAAAAGGTAAAGTCTTAAATGTTTGACTTAAAGTGCATGGGAATTATGTTACGCATTAAACGTACTAGTGATATTTTTTATTTCTAATACCAGCAGGGTATAAATCTTTCAATTAACCTTGAACAATATAAGCGGATATACAACGTAGTTTAACTTCCACGTGTCATTGTTCGCTAGTTTAAAAGTACTGGAGTCGAAATTTCTACCTCTTATTTTTTCTTTTAAATCTGTCCTTGACCCAATTACAATTTCAATACTGTATCCTGCTATGAACGAGATTAATATTTTCTTGACTAAAACGGTTAATATCATGCATGTTATTAACCAAGGTTGTTGTGTCGAAAGCCGTTTGTATTTATGTTGTGTACGATGGTGAAACCTTACATAAATGGTTATTTATAATTGCACTATGCTGACGGTTTGTAGACATTATAGTCCGGCTATCCGTTTAGTATATTGACGACTATATTGCCTAATGTCACATAGTGGGTTCTGATTGTCTTTTAGCTTTCATTTTGCTCCGACTTCTGGGTTGGTGTTGGTATCAAGTGTCGGGTCGTTCGTGTGATCTTGTCATTTTTGTTGGTTTTTTTTTTACATACAGACATGCACTCGTGGGAACGTATGAGTAACATATAATAGTTACAATCATTAATTTTTTTTTTTGTTTAATCAAAATCTATAAAAAAAAACAAATAATAGTGGAGATCACTTCTAACCTCTCATCAGAGCTGTCAGCATAATCTTTCATAGAACTGTTCTAAACTTTCATAGAACTGTTGGAATCAGTTCTAGGTAGAACTGACGGGATCAGTTCTAGGGTAGAACTGTCTTAAACTATTCTAGATAGAACTATCCGAAACAGTTCTATCCGTAGAACTGTCAGCCAAACTGTCTAAAACTGTTCTAGCCTTAGAACTGAACAAACCTGTCAGGATTGCAGAACAGTTACAAATGACATCACTGCAGTTAGTGCATCATTTAGAGATAAGTTAAAACAGCGCTTTTTATTAATATATACATCTGACATCTCTTGGACTGAATTTTAATGTGCGTATTGTTATGCGTTTACTTTTCTACATTGGCTAGAGGTACAGGGGGAGGGTTGAGATCTCACAAACATGTTTAACCCCGCCGCATTTTTGCGCCTGTCCCAAGTCAGGAGCCTCTGGCCTTTGTTAGTCTTGTATTAATTTAATTTTAGTTTCTTGTGTACAATTTGGAAATTAGTATGGCGTTCATTATCACTGAACTAGTATATATTTGTTTAGGGGCCAACTAAAGGACGGCTCCGGGTGCGGGAATTTCTCGCTACATTGAAGACCTGTTGGTGACCTTCTGCTGTTGTTTTTTCTATGGTCAGGTTGTTGTCTCTTTGGCACATTCCCCATTTCCATTCTCAATTTTATGTATTATACTCTTTTGACTTTTTTATATTCAACACAAAGAGTTCTTAAAACTGTTTTATTGATAAAAATAACTAAATCCATTATAGCCGTAGAACTGGCCAAATCAGTTCTAATCGTAGACCTGTTATAGTCATAGAAGATTTGATTTGGTCAGTTCTAGGTAGAACTGACCAAATCAGTTCTACGTTAGAACTGTTCTAGCTAGAACTGTCTAAAAGGTGTCAGGATGACAGTTCTACATATTGTCCTAGAACTGTTCTCCTGACAGATTCTGACGGATTTGATGAGCGGTTAGAATTGATCTCCACTGTAGTTTTTGTATTAAACAAAATTGAGAATGGAAATAGGGAATGTGTAACCAAGACAACAACCTGATCAAAGAGCAGACAATAGTCGAAGACCACAAATGTGCAATACATGCAACAAGAAAATCCCGCACCCGGAAGTGGTTTTCAACTGGCCCCTTAATTAAAATATGTACTAGTTTAGTGAAAAAAGATGTCATTCTAAACTCCAAAACATATAAATAAACTTAAATCTAAAAATGTACATGACTGAAAAAGGCCAGAGTTTTTTGACTTGGGACAAGCGCAAAAACGTGGCAGGGTTAAACATATTTTGCAAGATATGAACCCTCATATACATGTATCTACAGAAACTGTTGCAGTCTTAAATCATCCCTTCGTAAATTTTCCGGACACCATCACGAGTTGGTTGACCGTTATGGAATATCGGATATGTTCCTTACGTCGTAACTACAATCCCCTTCCCTTTCATGAATGTGACCTACCGAATTACACTATTTACGGGATTTGTAATCACATAAGCAACACGACGGGTGCCACATGTGGAGCAGGATCTGCTTACCCTTCCGGAGCACCTGAGATCATCCCTAGTTTTTTAGTGGGGTGCGTGTTGTTTATTCTTTAGTTTCTATGTTGTGTCGTGTGTGCTGTTGTTTGTTTGTCCCTTTCATTTTTAGCCATGGCGTTGTCAGTTTGTTTTAGATTTATGAGTTTGACTGTCCCTTTGGTATCTTTCGTCCCTCTCTTAAACAGATTTCCGAAATTGGTAAACTGCAATATAGTAATTATTACTATTTTTATTTTAATTGATTCTAAATACAAAAGACGATATGAGACACCAATATCAATATTTGCTGACTAGTCACAATAACGAAGTCAAGAACATCATAATTTTCTACCAAATGGTCTTAATAAAGAAAAATATATGTGGTATAATTGCAATGAGACAACTATCCACAAGAGACCAAATGAGAAAGAAATTGACAACGGTAGGTCAACCTTCAACAATGAGGAAAGCCCATTTTGCATAGTCAGCTATAAAAGACCTTATATGACAAATGTAAAACAATTCAAACGAGAAAAGACTAACGGCCTAATTTATGTACAAAATAATGAATGAAAAAAACAAAATATGTACCACGGCAACAAACATCACTACTGAGGTCAAAAAGCTTGGTTTTTTTTTGTTTATTTTTTTTTTTTTGCTTTGATTTATAGTAGTTTTTATACCCCATTTATGGGCAATATGTTTTCTGGTCTGTTCGTCCGTTCGTTTGTCCGTCTGTTCGTCCCTCTTCAGGTTAAAGTTTTTGTCGAGGTAGTTTTTGATGAAGTTGAAGTCCAATCAACTTGAAACTTAGTACACGTGTTCTCTATAATATGATCTTTTTAATTTTAATGCCAAAATAGAAAATTTTCCCCATTTTACTGAACATAGAAAACTATAGTGCGGATGGGGCATCCGTGTACTGGGGATACATTCTTGTTTTATAATGTTTTTATAATCTTATACACTGCATGCTCTGATTATATGAAGCGCTTTTCAGAAAACATTCACAGGAAATACGCTAAAATTTAATTTTGTTTTTGTATTTTGTATTATGTAAGTCCTTGAGAAGGCAGCTGGTTTTTCTTACTTGAAATATTTTTTTTTCAAAAAATTAAATCTCGCACTTTATACTTACATGCATATTTATTAAATATACGAGAAATTCTTTAACATTTTCTAATACGTACATGTAACAGTTTGAATAGTGTCTGTTTATAAGCTGAAAGACTCGCGTCTGGCGTAAATATGAAATATTAATCCTGGTATCTATGATGAGTTAACTGACAATGATGTTAATATATGATGCACTTTTCATAACTCATGTACTGGCCTAAGGTTTGTTTTCGTTATCGTAATTCCGTAGGAATGCAGCTGATTTTTGTTACATGGAAAATGAAATAAAATATACATTAAATCTTGAATTTTAGTAATTCTATCTACTTATAATTTGCATATTTATTTAATATGTGATAATTTTAACAGTTTCTGATACGTACACGTAAATAGTAATCAAAGAAACCAGGATTATAATTTAGTACGCCGACAGACGCGCGTTTCGTCTACATAAGACTCATCAGTGACGCTCATATCAAAATATTTATAAAGCCAAACAAGTACAAAGTTGAAGAGCATTAGGATCCAAAATTCCAAAAATTTGTGCCAAATAATGCTAAGGTAATGTCCACCAGCAGTGGCATCGACCCAGTGGTGTAAATAGCAGTTTGAATAATGTATTTTTATAAGCGGAAAGACTATAAGTGAATGTTGATACATGATGTACTTTACAGAAATCATTTAAATGATGGACTAAAATTTGCTTTTGTCATTGTCCCCAAGAAGGCAACTGGTTTTCGTTACTTGAAATAATAAAGAATATATATATATAAAATCTCGCATTTCAATAATCTTATCTATTTTACATAGATATGGGAAGATGTGGTATGATCGAGTGCCAATGAGACAACACCGAACAACAAGCTATAAAGGGCCCCAAAATTACTAGTGTGAAACCATTTAAACGTGAAAACCAACTGCTAATCAATATAATTACATTAGATGTGTGTTTCATTATAATATTTTATTCTGATTGGCTGACTGCACATCACATGTTATTCCGTAAGCAGTTGCATTGCTCAATACAACTTTTCATTCCTGATGACACGTGCTCCAACAATAAAGTTCACAGGTGAATTAAATAATAAATTATATAAAATTCGTGTTTTCATGATCATAGCTAAAAAATGTAATTATAAGTTTTGAATGCTTCTTTTTGTAACTTTATAGGGTTGTAAAAGCGTTGACCGTGCGTACATTTTTAGAATGAAGCGCTTCCGCTATGGTTTTTTTTTCTGGACAAATTTTTTTCGCGACAAGTCGAAAACAATTTTTTTCTTTCAATTTTAGCATTACATATGCTGAGAGTGAAACAAACAATTTTTTTTTCTCAGAATCAAAAACAAATTATTTTTTTCTCCAAAAACTGGAAACAAACTTTTTTTTCCAAAAAAAACCATAGCCCCCCCCCCGAAAATCAAATGGTTGATGCCTTAAGAAGGCAGCTGCTTTTCATTTCTTGAAATATTATAAAACAAAAATGAACCTCGCATTTCAATAATCTTACATGTACCTATTTTTATTCATATTTATTAAATATGTGAGAAATTCCTTAACAATTTCCAATACGTATATGTAACAGTTTTTGATGTTTTATTTTAAAAGGCTGAAAATTATGTTATGATGCACTTTTCAGAAATCATGTACTAGACTAAGGTTTGTTTTGGTCATCGTAAGTCCGTAGGAATGCATATTTTTTTGTTACATGGCAAATGAAAACAATTTATATTAAATCTTGAATTATTTACAGTTAAGGCCACACCAATTTGATTCCTTGTTCGACGGACCCGCCCACACCTATTTTTTTATAAACAGATTTTTTTAATTTTTTTTTATATTCCCGCTTCCCGCATCCGGAAATTAATCATGTCCATTTCCCGCATCCGGAAATTAATCATGTCCATTTCCCGCACCGTTTTTTTTTTTGTTGTAAATATTATAAAAAGATATCAACATTTGTTTTTAAAATCACAGTCTAACCTGTATATAACGATTTTAAACATAAAAGCACACCACCACACTTTTTAAATATCTGTGATAGTATTTGTTTCAGCATGAAAACTATTTATCCAAAGCGGGAGTGCTCCGATAAAAATTTATAACAGTGGAAATACCTGTAAAGAACAAAAAATTGGTTACTTTCCCCCTTACTTATATTCCCTATCAAAAAATGTTCGTTGTTAGAATAAAGTACAAAGAACTTCTGAAGGATTTGCCTTCAACTGCAATTATATTGTATGCTGGCGAAACAAAACTATCCATAGCCGCTGCATGTTTATGCACCTCTCCTGATTGATTGAGGGGCCTGTCGTTCAGCAGTTATCGTTTGTTGATGTTGTTCAATGGTATTTTCCCGTTTGGATATACATGATATGGGTCATTTTCAAAAAATGTAGATATTTTGTAATGGTGTTTTTCAAAAAAAAAAATTACTCATATCGTTTTAAATTTTATTTTGTTTCAACACAGAACTATTCAACTGTATGAAAAAATAACAGAGCATTACTTTTGAATGCACAAAATGTCAAAAATTAAAAAAATGTACCTCTTGCTGTCTGCAAGTGTCACTTGTGTTACCATAACAACTTATTTGAAAAAAAATACTTTATTACTTAAAACCATCTTTGTAAACGTTCTAAAAGGATTATTAGTTGAAAAATACTCGAATGTTATATATTTTATATAATTTTAAAGATTTTTTAATATTATTTTTCTAAATTCAAAGTCAGTCACAGAAAAAGCTAATTTTAAGTAATAAACTTTGGTAATTTATGTGAAAACAAGTTGAATAAAACTATTCGTTCTCTCTCGAATGAAATGAACTGGCAATGCATTGTCCAAAAGCGAAACAATTATTAATTTAAATCAGGGGTTCATCTTTAGCATGCATTTTTCTATCAGTAACGCAAGTGACAATTTGGTAACACAAAAATGAAAAAAGTAACACTAGTGACAATCATACAAAATAACAACATATTTGAGACAGTAAAAAAAACTATCAATGTTTCAGAAATATCTAATATGACATTCTTTGTTGTTCATTCATATCTTAAACCTATATTGATCTAGACACACATTTGAGGTCTATCAGTTAAGTCACATTTTGATCATTTCAAGGGCTTGTTTCCAAAGACTGACATCAACGATGTACTTTTGTCCAACAAGTTTGGGTTCTGGAATTGTTCCCAAAACGTTCTCCATGTCGTACCAACATTCATCTCTTACTGCAAGAGGCCAATAAAAGGATGGATTGTCTAGGTTTCCTATTCTGTGCATACAACTTACAAACACCTCGGTTTCATCGCAATCTGTGACGATTCCAGGGTACGGTTTTTTGTCATAAGCCACTAGTACATACTGTCCAAGTAAATCTTGAGGACTTAGATCTGAGACATTGAGATAGTTGTGTCTACTCCCGCCTGGATTATCGCCATTGTCAGTGTGTTCTTTTGTATTAACATCTTCGAATTCGTTACCACTATTGAGTTCACCTCTTCTATCGGAAGAAATGCCGTCACCTGCAACCGACTCATCACTGATGCCTGTACTATTTTCATTGTAGTCGTTCTGTCCAGTTTGTTCCATTGGTAGTAAAACAATGAAATGATTGGGTACCCAATTGTTCCTTCTCATGTCGTTTCTCGTTGTAGTCCACATTATAAAACTTGTTTCTTTGCTTTTTATTTCTCTAGGTTTTATCATGCGATGAAGGTCTCTTCTGACGTTAGGGTTACCAAGGTTTGGATATACCGAATATATGTGACGACATAGCACACTAGCTAGGGCAAATACTTGCCAAATACCCATATAAGATTTATTCTTGCAAATTTTCAGGACCTCTCTCTCATATAACCTTTCGATTTCTCCATTTGACAATACTTCATTTGCATATTCATCCGAGTAAAACGCAAAAGTTTTCGCAAGAGAATTATTCTTTTCCCGAAATCCCCTTTCCAAGAAACCTTGATTCAAGTATGCATCCTTGAAAATACAGGATTCGATAATAATTCGGACTCTAATTTCCTCACTCATACCTTCCTTTCCAGAGACAAGTATACTACCCGAGTATGGTAAACAATTACCATCTGCACTGACTTTGACAGGATGAAGCGTTACATCATGTGGTATGTCAGATGGCAGAATTGAATGTGTTCTTTCATCAATTGCGATCCCAGTATTTGTGATATTTGGCGAGTAATTATAGTCTATTCTGTAACCCTTCTCATCTATGATTCGATAGATATTTTCGCATTTTTCTAGTATTTCCTCGTATGTCTGACATTGTCCAAGTTCGGTTAATGTGCGTGCGAAATAATACTTCCTTTTAGCTACTGTCCTATCTTCAGGTACCTGTATTTCTGGTGATTGTAGTGACCGGTGTCCTTCTTTATCATTGCACGCTCCTTGGTGTTCTGTTTCTGGTTGTTCACTTTTTTTTCGTTTTTCTGTTGTTTTAGCTTTTCTGTTGATCAGGGAATGCACTTTCATATCGTGTCCTGCATGAAATGAGCCTTTGACGCAAGTGCAGCTCACATCTCTGTACAGTATATTTCCATATCCAGAGTACCATATTTGGTGGAGTTTTAACGTTCCTGGAACGGGTTTGAGTGTTTTCTTTGATAAAATTATTGCCTTATTGTCTATTTCTTGCTGTCCTACTTCATACACAAATACGGCAGAATCCTGGAAGTTCTTTACAAAAGACTTGGCACTCATTATATCTTTCCCATGAAGCACCAGGTCATTTGCTCGTCTTTTCAGAGCTCCACCTACACCGTCTGGCACTCCTTTTCCGTGTCCACTTTCATGGAAGTTCCATTCTCCAGATAAATTTCTGACTGTCATTTCGTGCGTAAAAAGTAAGAAATTGCCCTTCTGCTTGTATTGCGTTGACGGACCATCGCTAAAAAAGTGCACAGTGTCAACATCCTTGTTGGCTTGTAGAAGTTTATCCAAAATGGGGTCCATAAATGCCCAAACTGAGCAAGGATTGTGATCTAGACTATCTGACACTGCGCAAAATGTTTGTGAACTTAATGCAGTGTAAAAGACTCCAGTGTGAAGTGTTAATTGCTTTTTCGATGCCCCAAAATGCATGCTTTGTATTTCATTTGCTAATTTGCATTGGAAATTTTCAGCAAAATCGACGTGAACGAGTGCTTCGTTTGGCTTTAAATTTTCTTTGATATTTCTGTAATGTTTCATCTGATTTGCTATGTTGAATGCGTGTATTTTGAACCTTTGCATCTCTGTAGAAAAGGTATCCATCAACACATGAATGCTATCTGTGACTGTTTCCTTGACGGTCAAAGTGATTTCTTTCTCGTCACCTTTAATATTTCTTTTCTCCTTCTTTGTTTTCCATTGCAGCCAGGATGTTTCCTCATTATTGTCTCCCTGATCGTTTGTAATGATATTTATTTCTTTGCATTTCTCACATTTTCCATACATGCAATCCAAATCTTTTATGTCACAACTGAAAGTTTTTATCAGATCAGAAAGAGATTTCGACTCGACATGTTGTAATTTGAATAGTGAGTCTACAAGAAACTGCATGTTCTCGTGTTTCTTACAACCACAGGTGTCCCTATCAGATTCTTTTGGGGGTTGAACCCAGAATGGTCTAAGTCGACTAAATGTTGTGTAGCTTAGAGTTATGTTTGTATTTTCAATCAAAAACTTCTCGTGTAACTTTTCTACAGTGTCATTTAATATTCTTCTTTGTTTTTTCACACCATTTTTAGTCACAGTGTCATTCATACTAGGTGTTATCTTGCTGTTGTCGTCTCTTTCATAGAATTCAAAAATTTTCGGTTCGAGTCTGTATGACAAGGACCCTTTCTTAAAACGAGTTGTACCTGCTTTCATTTTAAGCTCTTCTCTTGCTTTGTCTATTAACTTATATTTCTTAAGCAGTCTTCCCTGTGTCAACTCTGCTAGATACTTCTGTTGCTGTCTTTTAGCTCGACCATATTTTGTCTTCAGTTCATCACTCAACGAAAGTTGAAACATAAGAGTTTTCTTTGCCTTGTTTTTCATTTTTCGTCTATTTCGTCTACTTCCCTTCATTTTTCTATTTTCTGTGTTCCAATTCCGTAATAATTTGTTTGTTTTGGTTCTTGGTGTATCAGGACATTTCTTCCTTTGTCTACTTAGTCGGACGTATAGCTTTTGATTGAGTCGTCTTGCTGCTTCAAGTTGATCTTTTAATTTCATATTGTCTCTATAGCATTTTGCTATTCTTCTTTTCTTTCTCCGTGTATTGTGAAGACCGACCTGTGGAGTTGGATCAGGTACATGTATTAACGGACCTGGCACAGGAGAGGATGGAGGCGTAAGAATTTGAGCATGATTGTTAGCCTTTCTTTTTCTTTCTGCTATCTTTTTTTTCTTCCATTCTTTTCTTTGTCTTCGCTGTTCTCTATGCGTCATGTCATTAATATGTTTCAACTTTCCTACTGCAAAATCTTGTTGATATTTCGCTCTGCACTTTGCCTGGTGTTCTGCCCTTTTAAAAGGATCTGCGTCTCGTTTTTGTCGATAGCGACGTTGTTTTTCTGCATTTGTGAGTACCATTCTAAATTTCCTGAAAATATATAGAAGAAATATTTATCCATAAAACAAATAAAACATTATTATGATAAATCTGACTGTTTTATGTCATTTGTGTTACTGCATTTGTCACTTGTGTTACTTTTTCTATTATTATAGGATAAACAACTTTTGTGACAAAGAATTCATTATAACTCTGATAAAAATTAGTGTAAATGGTATTTTTATCGTTATCATCTTGCTAAATTGATAATTTTTCATTTAATAACATAGAAAGAACCATTGATTTGTCATTTGTGTTACCAATTTTGTCATTTGTGTTACTTTTTTAATGGTAACACAAATGACAGTAACACAAGTGACATACGGGCATGTAAATTGCAATTTTTATGAAATATATTCTCCCTGACAGCATGATTTATCTTCTGTCATAGTAAGTGTTCTAAAACAAAAACACTGGTCATAAAAAGAATATGAATTTAATATGTAGACTGTTTATTATTGCAATAACATTGTGGACAAAAATAAAAGTTATGCTATAACTGTACATACCTTTAAACTCAAGTTTGATGTTAAAACTGCATCATGTTGTCTGCTAAACTACCCATAATTCCAAAGAGGAAGTGCTGCTACCGGGAGAAACTATTTTTGATTTAAATTCATAAAGAGAGATAACCCTAACTTTAATTTTGTTTTACAAAGTAACACAAGTGACAAATTAAAACGGCACACCTAACACAACTATTTTAATATTTTTTTCATAGATAATTGCCTTTTTTTTCTTTTAAAGTTTCTAAATTCAAAAGAAGTAAATGGATAGAAAAATAACACACCAAAGCAGAAACAAAATATTCAGTATTATGCAAAGATTTTGGTATATCTTTATCATACTGCGGCGCACTTACATGCATTTTCAAGCATACCTAGCAATTTGAAATGCATATGTTATCACATAGAATTGTAGATAAGCGATATTTTCTGTTTAGATATTATTTCTTACATTTTGTTGTTGAATTACGAAAAGAAAAAACATGATTTTTTAAAAACATTTGTCCAGAAATCAACTGCATATGTTACTTACACAAATATCTACATTTTTTGAAAATGACCCATATATAAATTAGATCGTTGGTTTTCCTGTTCGAATTGTGTACGCTAATAGTTTTGGGGTCCTTTTACTGATGTAGAAAATAAAATAGAAAAACCAAGGATTTGTATAGTTCTTCTATACAAAACCTTTGAAAACTTAGAATTTTGTACTCAAAAAGAGGAGAGTTCCATCATATTTTAAACAACTTTTTCTAAAAGAGGGGTCCACTTATTTTGAATAATATTAACCTGTTAAAGTAAATGTGTTAACATGGTTAAAGTCCAGGAATATTACAAAGTTCTTGGACATGTTTTGACAATTTAATATCAGATAGATATATAGTTCTTTGAGAAAATATGAGCCCTTTTGTACAAACAAATATATTATAATTGATATTGATCCCTCATAAAACATGTAAACATAAATATATTAAAATATTCAGAAGGTTTACAAAAATGTCTAAACAAGTTAAACACTTATTGTGAAAAATGGAACTTGACTGTCAATCTTCACAAGACGAAAACAATGATATTTAATAAACGTGGTAAAAAAACTTACTAAAGACAAGTTTGTATTGAATAATGAAGTAATCGAATGCTGCACAGAATATAAATATTTACGTATATTATTCAAGCCACCAGGACTTTTCACTAATGCTGTAAATCTCATCTGTAAAAAAAAAGCTTCAAAGGCATTGTTTTGTATTAAAAAAAAAATCTACTCAGGTAAAATAGATGTTTTTCCCATATGGAACTTTTTAATTCTTGCGTTAACCCAATATTACTGTATAGTAGTGAGATATAGTCTCTAAATATTGTAAAAAAACAACAAAATCTCAATACTTATCAATCTAATTAGTAAAACTTCAGATCAAATTTGCGAAAAATCTTCTTAATGTTAATGCAAAGGCAGTAAATACCGTTGTATTAGTTGAATTGGGAATGTACTCTATTGGTATAAAGGCCCTTAATTCTTGTGTATGATTTTGGTTACATATTTTAAATTCAAATTCAAATGAGTCTTTATAATATAATGTTCATAAAGTTAAAAAGCAGTTTAATGATGGATTTGCTTCAAAATTTAAAATTGCTACTATCAAAATTTAATTTCACTTATATTTGGGAAAAATCAATGTACCTTTACTAAAAAAAAAAAAAAAAAATGTTAGCCTTGTAAAGAAGCTCGATTAAAATTACATTATATTTTGGAAAAAAATGATTCTTTAATTATGATAGTTAACTAAATGGAAATAAACTAAAAACCTATAGAAAATTTAAAGTAAAGAATGACCTAGAAAAGTACCTTTTATTGAATTTAGATAAAAATGTTAAAAAAAAATTATGCCGAAATAAGAATAAGTAATAGTACTATGCTGACTGTTGCACGCGGTAGATACAACAATACAGCCTTGGAAAAAATAGAATATGTCCATTATGCCATAAAGAGGTGGAAGATGAATTCCATTTTATTATAACATGTACAAAAGTTAATAAAACTAGTATCAAAATGTTTAATTAAATTTCTAGTATTGTCCACAGTTTAAATTCAATGAGTAAAGAAAACAAATTGACTTTAAGAGTGCATTTCTTTCTAACAAAAATTTTGTAAACGTTATGTGGCGTTTTTATTTTTTCTTTTCTAAACGCTTCAAAAGTAGAAACAAATACATCGGTCAATTAGTGTTTACTGACCCTGTTTGAACTTCCAATAATGCATGCACATGTGTTGGTAAACAGACTTTTTACACACGTAGAAACAAATACATTGTTTAATCAGGGTGAAGTTTAGCGTTTTTCTAACAAACGATGAACGACAAACTGTAGACGCATTTTTAGCGAGTGCATCGTTTGTCAAAGTTTTTTGCAAACGTATGTTAGAAACAAATGATCAAAACATGTACACGCTTAGCCGTTTGCATCGTCTGTGTTAGAAAGAAATGCACCCTATGTTTTCTTGTGAAGAATTGGATATTTTACTTATCATTGTTAACAATAGATCTAAGTGAAATGAGAGAAACAATTATAATACCAATATATGAACTGCGTGTGATTTGTGGCTTAACTCATAATATTTGAATTGATAATTTTATAGAGGAGGCATGCTGTCAAAAATAGTATTATAATAAATAAAATAAGCTTTACTTTTTTTCAATGCTACATGTTGGTATTGTTTAATGTTTATCGTTTTGTCATTAATATGCCTGTCTGTCTGTCTGTCTGTCTGTCTGTCTGTCTGTCTGTCTGTCTGTCTGTCTGTCTGTCTGTGTGTTTGTTTTGTATTGGTTTGTTTATTTAGTAACAATCCTATTGTTTGGATTTCAAACTAATAAATTCTTATTCTAATATATAGTGAGTTGAAACTGCATAGTCAGTTTTCCTATCGAAGGTCGGTGGTTTTCTCTTCGTATTCCGGCTTCCTCCACCTATACAAAATATCCGCCACGAAATAGCCCAAAAGCGGTGCATAACACAGAAATGAACTGTAATTCTTCAGAAATCACACATTAGAATCATACAATATTAAAAAAAAACTGTATAAAATTTCGGTCATTGCGCAAAAAAAATAATAACCATTTCTCTGTCTATTTTTCTCGGCGAATATCGATGTAAATCGATTACTACATTGCATGATATTAAAATAATTATTCCAATTAAAACAATTATCTCTTTCTTATGTGGTCTGTCCTCCGTCTAATTATTTGCGTGATGGAGACAGGAAGGATATGCGTGGGGTCGATAATAAGAAATCATAAGCCCGGGGGCGACAAGTATATATCTTTTATGAATCAATGTCTATCATTTGAATATACGATAACTTTTGTTGTGACGTCTTTTAAAGTTGCAGCTCTTTTCTGGATAAGACCCTACAAACGTTGACAGCAAGTCCTTGATAACGTCTGTTGTCGTCAAGATCTATCAGCAACAATAGCAGGGGGATTAATACAGTCATTTATAAATAGTGAGCCCAAAGTATCAACCCGTGCTCTTTAATCAACGATAACAACAATGAACAAGCGAAAAACACGTTGAAGATGTGTAGATGTAAATCATGAAAATACAATGTATATACAAACAAACAAAAAAAATAATTTATTAAAGTCTCAGCCCTTTAAAACATTTGATTTTAAACACAATATAATATAGCATATTTACCTGAAGATATCGGGATATCGATATTTAGTCCGATCTTAACATGTACTTGTAATTTGTTACAAACCAGTATTTTAAAAAATAAACAAACAAATTTCGAAATGTTCAGGACAAAATAAAATCTGTATTAGGGTAAGATGATGCAAGCAAACGATTTGTATTGCCTCTTACACTTTGAGAAGCAAATTATCTTTTACTACTTTATTAAAATATTGCGTAAAGACGCTAATTATGAGCTATGGAAGTCAAGTGGCTCGAGCATTTTTCTGAGGAAGTTTAACAAAATTTCAAAGAAATATTTTTATAGTGGGTTAGCTTTCATTAGTCTTTACTATCCTATAGATTAACAACTTTTGATTATATTTATAGTTTAGAATCTTTATTGAAGGTGGAGCACGAATGCACAGTTAATTAATTATATGTATGTGCCATTTGTATGCAAGAGTGACATTCCTTTGTATTATGTGGATTGTCTCCCTTTAACAGGTTCATTATTTTATAATTAAGTATACTTTTTTGGTTTCTGATATAATTTTGAATATTTACAAAATGTATCAATTAAATATATTTCAGATTTTGTTCTTGGTGTATTAAAAACATTAAATACAATTTCATAAATTTCAAACGTTTATAATGATTACATACCGTTCATCATTTTTTGAAAAAGACTATAAATGAAAGTCGTACTATTTATCTCCCCTTCATGATAGATTGATTGGGAAATTAACCAGAGTTATCTAGTATTAATCACAGGGACAAACAAGCAATTTTTTTTATTGTAGCTTATCTAACGTTAAAACAATTTTCCACTATAAACGAATGTTACTTTATACAAATATAAGGACTTTGTTAGCTAAATCTACAAATTTTATTAGATATTATGAATTTTTATTACAATAGATTAATATGCTATTTAATGTTAACATTAAAATACATTTATATTACATCTATAACACACATCAATATATCTAAGCATAAAACACCACGCTATTAAAAACAATTATACAACATTATATACACTTATTACGAGTATAAAATACACTTATATTTAGTATACAAAATCGTACAAACTTACCCGAAAGGTATGCTCTATACAGATATTTCTGTTTAATCAATATAGTCAGGGGCGGATCCAGCCATTTTTAAAAGGGGGGGGTCCCAACCCAGGATAAAAGGGGGTTCCAACTCTATGTCCCCATTCAAATGCATTGATCGGCCAAAAAAAGGGGGCTCCAACCCCGGAACCCCCCCCCCCCCCCCCTGGATCCGCCAATGATGGTTAATATAGTTACTAGCTTTTAGAAAACAAGACATTGATAACCGACCAAATATATTTAACTACAAATGTAATGCCACTTAATATTTTGAAAAGAAAAAAAATGTAAATCTGACATTTCGATTAACACATATAATATTTTCAGATTTTCTCTATCTTTTAAAACATTTTCAAGGCAATCAGCTAGAAATTCATGTTACCCCTATGTTCTTGCTTTATCCAAGTCGGTCATGTTGGTCGACAGGCGGGTCACATTTTATAATCTAGATACCCCGAGAAAGAATTTGGCCATGTTTGGTTCCAATTGGCCATTAGTTTCAGAGAAGATTTTTGTTAAAGTTAACGGACGCAGAAAAAAACGACAACAACGTCGGCAGTCAGACGCCCAGTGATCAGAAAAGCTCAATTGGATCTATGGGCCAGGTGAGCTAATAAAGGGAGTCAATTTGGAATAACACTTTAATATATTAATTTATGTTTATTACGAACTCTGAAGAGTACAAGGCTTCCTTCTCATGAACACAGCGTGGCACTTTACGTAAACTAGGCATTGGATATATCTCTCCCATTCTGATCAGACGTGGCCGCGAAGTTATACGGCCTTCAAAGACGAACAGACATCCCACTTAAGCCAAGAATATTTCTTCTATACGACAGTACAATGTATAGTCAAGGGAACATCATGTTTCTATTCCACCTTCAATCCGTGGGTACGTTGGAGGGGGAGGCATTGACATAAAATCAAGCAGGATAACGGGCTAAAGTTTAGAGAATATTTGTTTTCACAAAATTATTTCGTTTCAATGGTAAAACTTGACACTGACGGTGGATTGGTTTAAAAGAGGGACGAAAGATACCAAAGGGACAGTCAAACTCATAAATCTAAAACAAACTGACAACGCCATGGCTAAAAATGAAAAATACAAACAAACAACAGCACACACGACACAAAATAGAAAACTAAAGAATAAACAACACGAACCCCACCAAAAAACTAGGGGTGATCTCAGGTGCTCCGGAAGGGTAAGCAGATCCTGCTCCACATGTGGCACCCTTCGTGTTGCTTATGTGATAACAAATCCGGTAAATAGTCTAATTCGGTAGGTCACATTCATGAAAGGGAAGGGGATTGTAGTTACAACGTATGGAACATATCCGATATCATTTGTGAAACGGTTATTCCATAACGGTCAACCAACTCGTGATGGCGTCCGTAAAATTTACGAAGGGATGATTTCAACTTCACCATTTGGAACTCTTGGTTTAATAGCTTCCTTGTGAGCAGCAACCCTCTATCAAGAAAATCATGATAGGAAATGCAAGCACGGGAATATCGTATCAATTGGGAGATATATACCCCGTATGCAGGTGCTGCTGGAATGTTGCTACTTAGAAATGGAAAGTGCACAATTGGAAAGCTGAAATCATCTCTTTTGTCGTAAAGTCTTGTTTTCAACCGACCCTCATTGTCAATTTCTAGATGTAAATCAAGATATGAGGCCGACTTAACTGTATCTGTAGCATCCTTTATCTCTAGCTCGATTAGATAGATGCGTTCAACATAGTCACCAAATTTTGAATTATTTAGTGAAAGAACATCATCTATATAGCGAAAAGTAGAGTTAAAGGATATTGCTAACTTCTTATCTTTCTTCCTAATAAGTTTAAGTTACGAATTGGAATTCACGACAAAACAGACGATATTTTGATTTTGCGTTGTTAATTTTTTATTTCAATGCAACATCATTTTTTTTTATAGATACATGTAGTTACTGTGTATAATCAAGAGTTTGTAATGGGAAAGTCTTAGAAAGATGATCTCATGTTTTGGATATCTTTTACAACTTATTTTAATTTGGTAAATCGTTCAGTATTCAAAATAACTGATCGACTGACATGACAAATACAACTCATCAACTAGGCGCTTTTGGGGTCGATTTTTGATGATAATCATTGGGGTACGAATACAAGGTCTATTATATAGAACTAGAACCATGATATTTACCCAAAAACAAATTGGATCTGAATTTTGAAAAACAAAATTGCGAAGGTTTTGACGATTTAAAGAATATAATTTTGTTTCTTTTTTTGGAAATAAACATTTGTACAAGTCACACAGAGACGTCCAGTATCTCGAGATTTTATTTATATAATTTTCCAATCTAATTAAAATATTGATCTCTGATTACGTTATACTACATGTGAGTATAACGTAATCAGAGATCAATATTTTAATTAGATTGATAATTTTCTATTAGATTGTCTACATTAATAGTTGCATACTTCAAATCATTTTAAAATGTAAGACTTATACTGAAAGAGGAATAACTCTAGAAAGATATCGTATAGAACAAGACTGTCGAACATCGATAGCGTACATGTAGCCACGTTATTCCTTACGGATGGATGGTGCTTGCTTTTAAAGAATGGTGCGATCAGGTACTTCACCAGTGAGGAGAAATAGTACAGTAACAATGATCAAGAAATATGAAAATTACACAAAAATTGGATAATGATAAAATCATTTTCATGATAAGAACTAACATCATATTCGTATATTATTATTACAGAATAATTACATTAGATGCATGTTTCATTATAATGCGTTATTCTGATTGGCTACACTCCAATCTCGCGCTATTCCTTAATCAAATTCATTACACTATAAAATTTACCATTCATGAGTACACGAGATCCCGTAATATGTCACCAGCCATGAGGATTTGAGGTCGGGTCCAAATGAGGTCCATTATGGAAAATGAGATTTTTTAATGCAATTAGTCACCTATACATAAGTGAAACAATACAGCAAAGTTTTAGGGTGATATGGACTGTAGTTGTTTACGAAACGGCATTTGTAATATCCCATTTCAATGGTGAATCTTCCCTTGTTTTTGGTATTAACTTAGAAGAAAAAAAAGAATACTACCACTCTGTCTTTCCTTCATTCTGTGGAGTAGAATTGAAACATAGGCTGTATTCCATGTCAGTTTTTGTACACCAATAATCTATATATTTAGGTTAAATAATTTGCCATGTTGCCATAATAACCATATCCTTAATTTTTATATTACCGATACCATGTAAGTTATATTTCATTTTTGTGAGAAGATTTAATTATTTCCTCACCAAACCTCAAAAGAAATGATACCCTGTTAATCTGTCTCTTCAAAAAACATTGAAGTAGAGGATTTGAAATAAATATATTTAATATCGGCCTCATAATTTATTGTGAAAGCAAAGCTGGACATGTAATTTTTCTATTTTTTAATTTACAATGTCCAGTTAATTTACATTGTCCACATTTCCTTTTATTGTCATTTTCTGTTGCTGAAGTGGGCAATATAGGCAAAGGGCAAGCGTCTTTATTTATACAGTAGTGTGCTACTTTAGTGTGTAAATACCACTCTTATAGCATCTAGTCCCTTAGATTCAATTTCTTGTGGTAATTGTACATTCAAATTTTGAAAAAAACATGAACTCCTTTCTTTAACACGTTGATGCATACTTCTTCATCATGTGCATACTTTTAAGCAAAAACAACACCAACATGGGTTCTATCCATTCTATAAAAAAAATAAAATTATGACAGTAAGGTTAAAACGTTATAGTGCACAGGTAAATCAGATAACTTTGAAAACTTGATAAAAATCCTAATTTTATGATCCTAGCTAAAAAATGTAATTACAAGAATTATCAAAGGTACCAGGATTATAATTTAGTACGCCAGATGCGCGTTTCGTCTACATAAGACTCATCAGTGACGCTCATATCAAAATATTTATAAAGCCAAAGAAGTACAAAGTTGAAGAGCATTGAGGATCCAAAATTCCAAAAGTAATGAATGATTCTTTTTGTAACTTCATAGGGTTGTAAAAGCGTTGATCGTGCGCCGATTTTTAGAATGAAATGTACTTCGGTCAACGCTTTTAAACCCCAATGAAGTTCCCACAAAAAGAAGCATTCAATTCTTAATAAAAAAGGTCATAAAATTTATAAAAAATACAGAATTCTAATATGACTTGCTTTATTCGCTTTGTGAATAAACCCATGCTCTAAATCCAATATAATTTCTTTGCACATGCGAATAATGACTACTGAAATTACTCCCTCTGAAAAATAACATTGCCAGACGTTTGCTTGTTTACAAACAAAAAAGAGAGGTTAATGGAAGAGCTTATACAAACGCTCTACACTTGTACACATCGGACATAGAAAGTACCTTAATTGTCCTAATCACAATCGAAATAATTAATGAAAGTTATACTTTATTGCAGTTTTAACATGCCATGTGTTGGCATTAGATTCGTGAATATTTTTGCCCGAGCGATAGTGAGGGCTAAAATATTCACGAATATAATGCCAACACATGTTAAAACTACAATGACATATAGCTTGCATCAATTATTTCTTAAGTTAAGGACCCACCCCATGTATACTCTCATACATAAATGAAACAGCAACCCAATGACAAAGGAGAACACAATACTAATAGGTGCACAATAACATATTTTTAAGCTTGTGAATTGTTTTTCACATTTCTTCACTTTAACATCATTTAAAATTAGGAATAGAATGTCTTATTACTCGTTTGTTTACTCGTCTGTCATTCTATCAGCCATGAGGATCATACATGTACATGTACTAGTATATTTAACTTTTAAATTAGTTGTCTATTAAGTTTTTGTTTAATTCATTTACAAAGTTACATCATGACTTCACGTTCTGTATTATGCAGATATGCCCCTCTGGTTATTGACGATGTACTCTAGTTTGGGTTTTAATATCATATGCATATTTGTACAATTCGATAATCCCAAGTGGGGTCAAATATGCAATGTAGCAAGTATTTTCCTTAACGTTACCGAATATATACAATAAATCAATAAAGTGAATAAGCATTATATAAGTTAAAAGTACAAAAAAACTTTAATTGATATAACCTGTGGGTTAGGATTATATGTCATTTACCTAAATTTACCCATAATACTTTTATAAAGCATATATTACCTACATTGACTTTTGTGTACCAACATATTTAATCGGTTTAAATCTTAATTAGCCATACAACCGTGAACCATTTAGAAATAAACAAATTATTAACATGCAAAAAAATATTTACGATATGGTAATTTAATAGCACCGTTTACTGCTGCGCTGTTTGATTTCCCTTATACATTTCATACCTGGATACATATATATCATTGATGTATTATCGATATGTTGGTTGAAATTTAAATGAGTTTGAGAAATCGATTGAACCCTGTATCTAATGTAAACAACCATGGAGTCGTGATAAGTCTATAGGTTATAGAAAATGGAGGATAAATTACCTAATATCAAACCAAAGGTTAGTGAAATTAATGCAAAAAATAATTTGATTTGTATTTCAAAAGGTGCAAGTTTTTACCTATTTAGTAAGTTGTAATAATTTCATCTTTTCGATACGATACGTATCTTCGATTAAAATATCATAAAGGTAATTCGTTTAGGATTAGTTTCAATGTGACGGGTTTGTAAGGAATCATGGTGGTTTAGGAATTAAAGTAGTTGACACGGAAAATTCACTGCATTTATCATACATTCGTATTACCAAAATGGACTAAAATGCTCCTTCTAGGGCATATGATTTCTGAGAAAAATTGCTACATACACCAAATATCTGACGATAAACTTTGGTTGTTAGTTAGGGAGCTACCATTTGATTTTTATGGGGGGGGGGGGGGGGGCTAGGATGAAAAATTTTGTTCTGCTTTTTTTTAGTTGTAATCTCTGTCCTGCCTTTTTATTTTTTACTCTATTCGGTCCTGCCTTTTTTTACTCAAAACTCCTGTCCTGCCTATTTTTTTCAAATTTCATCCTAGCCCCCCCCCCCCTCCCCCCCATAAAAATCAAATGGTAGCTCCCTTAAACAGAAATGTTCATAATTTTTGTTCACTCGTATTTTTGAATTTATCAACTGTTAAAGTTATATGATATTAAAAATAAAAATAAATTAAAAACAATTGAATTTGAAGTAAAATAAAAAATCGTAACGTTTATAAAAAATAAAGAAAAACAATTGAATTATCTTTAACTTTAAAGCAACCTCACACAGGCAAGCCCAAAAAAATAAATCTCAAAAAGTTGGTGGTTTTTCTTCCCTGAAGAAGAAGAAGACTCACTCACTTTTGTTTACTATTAGAGCACAGGCAATTGTCTCAGAATTTTTTCCCTATATACCTTAATATAACACGTGTTATAATAAGGTATCTATATGGAAAAAAAACTGAGACAAGTGCCTGTGTATTAGAGAACATATGTTTGGAAAATTATTCATTTTGCATGGAAATGTTTTGGACTAGAGTCAGTCAAGTGTGTAATCTTTAACAGATGCACATCTTTTCTTTTAGACTACGTTATCTTTTATTAAACTATTAACGGTGTGATTTTGATAGGGTATTTTTCATCTATAATTGATTGAAATGCTTATATTTATTTCAACCGAGCTACCGATTTTGTCTGATATACAAATGTATATATTAAACCAGTATATGATGGGGGTGGGGGTTCAATGTGTAGCTATAGACGCATTTTCACTGCTGTCGAAAGCAATGCTTAAAGTAATGTTATGTACATAAAATGTAGGTCCATGGATTAGCTATACTAAATAAAGAAAATGTGAATTCGTTGTTTAGTGGTTAAGACCGATTGCTACAGTTCTGAATGTCCCGAGTTTCGATCCTGACTCGGGGCGCTGAATATTGCAGTACATTAGTAGGCAGATTTGCACCCTCTCCACACATCTCTAATACCAAGCTCGGAGTTTAAACTATAACTGACGCCTTAGGCGCCTCGGTTGGTCAAAGTGGTTCCCAACTTACAAGAAACCAACTTGGTCTTCAGATATCTCATCGGTTCGTCTGTTCCCGCCGGAAAGTTGTTCTCCCCAAGTAAATCGGCTTGCTCACCAATTATAACAAACTCATCAGTGTCCTATAACACTTCTTTGGTGTTGGGTTGGGGTTTGTCCTTAGTTGTGGGTTGTACACAAGTTAGTGCCACATCTTCATAAATACTGATAGGGTGCTACATGTAGTGTACATAGATTCCTCTGTACCCTCGAAGCTATCGTGAGGAGCTCCGAGTAAACATGGTAAAGGATGTATATACCAGTACATCCAAACATATACTAGTAGTTGCTAGTAATTTGTATTATACTAATTTATCTAACACTTACTTGTTCTTGCGTCTTCGAGTTTTAATCTTATTTTATAAAATTGAGAATGGAAATGGGGAATGTGCCAAAGAGACAACAACCCGACCATATAAAAAAACAATAGCAGAAGGTCACCAACAGGTCTTCAATGTAGCGAGAAATTCCCGCACCCGGAGGCGTCCTTCAACTGGCCCCTAAACAAATATATACTAGTTCAGTGATAATGAACGCCATACTAATTTCCAAATTGTACACAAGAAACTAAAATTAAAATAATACAAGACTAACAAAGGCCAGAGGCTCCTGACTTTGGACAGGCGCAAAAATGCGGCGGGGTTAAACATGTTTGTGAGATCTCAACCCTCCCCCTATACCTCTAACCAATGTAGAAAAGTAAACGCATAACAATACGCACATTAAAATTCAGTTCAAGAGAAGTCCGAGTCTGATGTCAGAAGATGTAACCAAAGAAAATAAACAAAATGACAATAATACATAAATAACAACAGACTACTAGCAGTTAACTGACATGCCAGCTCCAGACTTCAATTAAACTGACTGCCCTTCATCCCGATAGACACTTATAGAAGCACAATTACATATAAATATAACTGTTTTTAACTTCCTCGTTAACATTGTGCATGTGGTGATTGTGCAATGATTTAAATTGAAATCTTATTTAAACGTCCTTGGCTGATATATTTTCAAATAACAATAATTAAACTATATTTCAGTCGCGATATTATGACATTTTTATTACAATTAACCGTTCAATACTTTAGAAAACGTGTTTACCGTAATACAATATTTACTCAACATATTTATTTATACATATCAATTATTTCAAATCGCTTATTTACATGTCAATATTAAATTATGTTAACAATACATGTTATAAATCTTTAAGATAAATTTTAAAAGGGGGACCATAAAAACTAACAAAACTAAACGCTCGACTTTATCAATCAACACATGTACAACTGCAACTGTGATAATCCTGTAGTGGTACATATATTTATTTGAATAAATGGTGGCCTAAACCTGGTTTTATAGCTAGCTAAACCACAAACTTGTATGACAGTTGTTTATAGTTCTGTTATATTAACAAAATTAGGACAGCGACACTAACAGACCACCAATAATAACCTCTCATAAATGTATATTCAATAACCAATGGCGGATCCAGAAATTTTCATAAGTGGGGGCCCACTGACTGACCTAAGAGGGGGCCCGCTCCAGTCACGCTTCAGTGATTCCCTATATAAGCAACCAAATTTTTTTCCAAAAAGGGGGGGCCCGGGCCCCCTGCCCCCCCCTAAATCCGCCTCTGATAACGAATAGGGATAAACCTATTTGTCTTATAATTCATCTATGGTCTCTGTTGGCTAATTCCATCGATCTTAAAATTATAAAAGGACTATTCACGTAATTCTAATAACTGTTATCGGGTGGATGTTCTACAATCAAAATGGTCCTCAAATAAGTTTCTCCCTTTGAAAGTTGTCACGTTATATTGTCTTCTATGTTCACACGGACATTTAATTCGAATTGAATTCGAATCGAATGGGAATCGAATTCGCTTATCGCGTCCACACACTCTTCTTTTTTAATTTTAATTGATTCGAATTAACTAATTCGAATTAGTCAATTCGCATTAGAAATAAAAAGATAACGTCGTTTGGACAGTATAGACGGCGTGCACAAAGTTGACGGCAACTGTAAAATGCGCTTTTTAAATAGTTCTATACAACCGTGTTTAAAATATTTTTGTATAAAAATAAGAATAAGATTTTTTTTATGATAAAATAATAAATGCATGCCATTAAAATCCACATTAATAGTAAGGTAAATTAAAATTTAATCTATACAGCATGAAACGGACATATAGAAAACGGCAAAAATACGGTGTAACTTGTAACATTAAATAAGCATAAATTAGAGTTTTTGACCTAAAACTTATACAAATTCAACATATTTCCCTGCATTTTCGTATTACAGAATTGTTCGGATTCGGACTCGGACATCACACGAAATTCATCGCAAAAAAATCAAAAACGATCATGGTAGATAAGTTTGGAATTATCTTCGTTATGTGTAAGAAGTAGTAATTTGGAAGGACCAATAATCGAAATGGAAGAATCGGCAAGAAAAAATATGTAATTGCAATTTTTTTATTTCAAAATGACTTGGTATTCAAAATGTGCATAACCAGAGGTTTAAGATAATCTGCAAAATATGAATGATTCGATAGTCTCGACTGAACACCTGAACTTTTTTAATGTCCAGCTATAATGTTACAATCTAAAGAAATGACGTTTTAACGCTATTTTCTGAAAAGGGTTTACGACATAGTCATTAATCATTTCCAATGCACTGCTCTTAGCATATATTTATTTATATTTTCAGAATGTGCATTTGCTGCACTTTTTTGTTCGAAAGAAAAAAGAAATATGTTGAACGTAAATATTTAAAGTTATGTGATAAACTAAGTGTCCAGTGTTTTTGTTACGCGCTTGTTTTCTGGGGGGAAATGCCGACGTCGTAAATGGTTTTAGTAATTTGAAGACGTTACGTTTGTGGACTCAGCTTTGTGCACGCCGTCAAAGCGAATTTGACGCGCATTGCAATTCGAATTAGAATTGACGTTAGGACGTAAAACGTTTCGAATTCGAATTACGTGTGAACTCAGCATAAGATGAATTGGGTGATTAATTTGTGTTTGACGTTCAGTGGGAAATAGTACAGATATCATATAAGGATAAGAACATTTTAATTCGACTCTAGTGCTTTATACTAAACCGACGTGATGAATCGGATCTTTAATACTCTACCCGGAAACATTATCCGGATCTTTAATACTCTACCCGGAAACATTATCCGGACTCCGAACAAACAGTTCTTTGGATTTTTCTCCTTTTTCATGCCGTGAGCTTAGCAGAGACTTAGGGGGAGGGGAAATTAAGTCAATTTATTTTCAGGATATCATTGATGATTTACATGACTTATATGGTAAATAGTCTGACTCACGGAATAAATTGTTATTTCATTTTCAATAAAAAAAAAAGTAATTTGTTTCATCTTGTCTTTTTTAAATCGTTGTAGGTCAAACAAGTATTCATAAAAGTTCATTTTCTGAAGATTGGTGAAATCGATACTGTGAAAGAGAAGTATACAGCTGACATTTTCATACAAGCAAGATGGCGGGAAAAACAATTAGATCACAAGGTAAAAGAACTGGCACTTTGTCACGTGATATCATTATAAGTACTATATTTCATTTTACATTTCATTCGGTAGTGTAGGGGACGTTCTTTCTTTAAATTCAATGACAGTTTTCGAACCAGTTGGTTACCATAATTTGACAACCTTCAAACGCATTTTATATATTCAGCCCATATGGTATATGGAGTAGATTTCAAATTAACATTTAAATACTCAACTGTCATTCTACTTTAGAACGAATACATTGTAGTAGACCTACAACCTTGGTTTCATAATTGATTCTAGGAAGACCACGTTAAGTTAAGAAGAACTCTTTCTCAATCATTAATCATAGCAGTTGTTCAATGTCAGAATTCTAAACTAGCTGGATTCATTTTTAGCTTACCTGACTCGAAGTGAGCTTTTCTCATCACTTTGCGTCCGTCGTCCGTCGTCGTCATCGTCCATCGTCGTTAACTTTTACAAAAATCTTCTCCTCTGAAACGACTGGGCCAAATAAAACCAAACTTGGCCACAATCATCATTGGGGTATGAAGTTTAAAAAAATGTGTCTGGTGACCCGTCCAACCAACTGAATGGCCGCCATAGCTAAAAATAGAACATTGGGGGTAAAATGCAGTATTTGGGTCATATCTCTGAACCAAAGCATTTCAAGAAAATCTGCTGGGAATAAAATTGTTCATTAGGTCAAGATCTATCTGCCCTGAAATGTTCAGACCAATCGGGCAATTTGTTGTTGGGTTGTTGCCCCTGATTTAGTAATTCTAGGAAAATTTTGCAGCTTTTGGTTATTATCTTGAATATTATTATAGATAGAGATAAACTATTAATAGCAATAATGTACAGCAAAGTAAGAGAATTATTTTTGATGAGATTGGTATGGAAACTCTAGCTGAACGAAGAGAAAGAAGGAAGTTACAATTATTCTATAATATTCAACATAATAATGCATCAGCCTATCTTTGCAATTCAATTCCACCAACAATCCAAAGTACAGCTGTTTATCCATTACGTAATGGGAATGATATAATATACCCTTTTTGTAGACTTTCATTAACCCAAGAGTCCTTCATACCTTCAACAATACGACTGTGGAATAACCTTAATGTGGTGACACGCAACATTGACTCTTTAGGTAAATTTAAAACTGAACTTAAAAATCTTAAATTGAATTCAAAAGCCCAAGTACCAAAACATTATGACTTTGGCAATCGTAAACTCAATATTATATTGACACAACTTAGGTGCTCAGCTTCTTTTTTGAACTATGATCTTAACACAGTCAACATTATTTCAGATCCGTCTTGTAGTGCTAAGTTCGAAGATTCACGTCACTTCTTTTTTTATTGTCCTAATTATTCGAATATAAGAACCAAATTATTTAATAATCTACATTGGTTACCAGATAACTCTCTACTAAATTTGAACACCTTAACTTCCGGCGATAAGTCTTTAAGTAATGTTGAAAATGAAAGAATTGTAAAGAATGTATATGAATTTATTAAAGAGTCTAAGAGGTTTCTAATTGTGTAATGTAGAACATAATAAGTGCAAATACATGCATATAGTGTATAACGACTCACTTCATCACACACCATCATTTCAGAGTTCAAATATTTTATATATATATATATATATACATAATGTATTGTTTGTATGCATGCTTTGTAAATATTCTACTGTTATAAATTGTTATGGGAGAAGACTATATAAGTTTGATTAACTTGTGTCTCATCCCTTTTGCACATTTACGCAAATAAAATATGTTTAAACTAAGTAAGAGTACAAATAAGTTAACTTGGAAAAAGTGGTCAACTGACCCCTTAAGGAGTTATTGTCCTTAATAGTCAATTTTTCACAAAAAGATAAGTGTAAGCAGCAAGATTGTTCAATAAAGTAAGATCTACAAACACATCACCAACACCAAAACACAATTTTGTGACGTCATGAATCTTTAATATGCACTCGAACCATGGTGAGCGACACAGGCTCTTTAGAGCCTCTAGTTTGTTTAAGTTTTCAATGTTATTGCCATAACGCCATAATGATTAATCAGTTTATTTTACATTTTGTTTTTATTTGTACGTTTTCTACATGTACCTTTGATTCTTCCTTCTGTTTTTGTCCCATGCAATAGTTTGGCATTTTAGAGACAATCCACTTCCTGTAACCCCATAAACAGTCAATAAGTGTTAAGGGGACGATTATTTGCATTTCGGGGGAGGGAGAAGACACAGGGGGTTTTGAAAATACATATATCTGGGAGTTTCTTGCTGCATTTAAGACCGAGCAATGGGTAGCCTTCGGCTGTTGTATTGATAAAATGCATCCGACGACTCTTCTCACAACTTGACAAAAGACGCAATGGCGGAGTTTAGGAGCCCGGGGTGGGAAGGGGGGGGGGGGGGGCGTTTTGTTGGAAAAATTTAGTTGATTATATAGAGAGTTACTAAAGCATGGCTGAACATTTCTGGATCCGCCACTGTAGACGTAGACTCGTGATCAGCTTGTGAATTTTTGGCCTTGAGCACTTTTCCAACTTTAGAGATCATACAGAGATAACCACAGCTTTATTATTTTTATATTTTTTATATAGTACATGTATTTGCTTTTGATTCATTGCAGTTTGCAATATAGTAGTTCATCAACTTATTATCATTTAAATTAATACAGAAACTGAAACACAAGGTAAGTCTTGGTATGACTAATATAATGCTTCCAATCGGCAATCCTCGGGTGATTCCGCTACTCGTCTTCGGATTCGGCCGAATTGTGACGAATAAAATGCTTCCTATTTAACAGATTATTTTCTTACAAAACTCACTGGTCTTATACTAATGGTGATTTTGACTGCTATTTAATATTATACTAAACATATTGCTAAGCAAAGGCGGCGGAATAAGAAGTGGGAAGGGATACATACTCCGTCTTCGAAGTTTTAAGCGTCCAAACTTTAGTTTCAGCCCATTATACCCCAATGACTTGCTTGTCGCGACTACAAAAATGACGTTTTTTTAACAATCAAGTTTCAACTTATTTATTAATTAAAAGTAAAGTATGAATGCCACATGTGGAGAAGCACCTGATGTCCTTCTGGAGCGCCTAAGATCATCCCCAGTTTATTGTGGTCCATGTTACTCAGTCTTTGGTTTCTATGCTGCTTATATATTCTGTTTTTAGCCTTTTTTGTTATGACATTTAAGGAATGACTGTAATATTTTTTCTGTCTATGAAGAAATAACATAAAAATGTGGTGCACACTGAATAACGCACGTAGCGGGTTATTTAACAGTGTGCACCACATTTTTTATGTTATTTCGAATACACAGAAAAAATATTACAGTCATTTCTTATAATTTAATTCTAATTGTCAGTGTTTTTTCAGTTAATGAATTTAAATTTCGTCTCTCGTTTAAAATTAATTTTGAAATTCATCTCGCTTATTTCCCGCTCGCCAAAACTTTATGAGAAATTTCGAGTTAGTAATATTAATTGCACGAACTACTAATGATTTTACACCTTTATTTTGTTTCGCTTGTAGTGGTTCCCTTATAAATACACAAAATCATATAAATTTGTTACTAATGTCTTTCATAACCCTATCTAAAATTATTATTAACTTTCTATGAAAACTCATATATTGGACTTTTGAAGAGATACATTGAATATTTGCATCTTTATTTAACTGAGTTATATAGTGTGAATAGTTTTACAAAATGTAAAATGCATTCTCGTGCTCGAAATCACAATTCCAACTCCCTTTGGGATTTGGGGTGTTTGGCAATGGAAGGAATACCAGCTGCAATCATTTCTGTATTCGATATTCGATTTTCATCTTATGTATCATTTTTACTCTTTGAATGGGTGCGAATGGAAAATTTTCTGTTGCCCATATATAGGAAATGATCAATGAAATGCAGATTGGTGAAAAAACAAAACCCCAACACACAGAACACCATCCTCATCTATGGGACTTTAATAACGTAAAACATTGTAATGTATGGGACTTTAACGTAAAACATTGTAATGTATGGGACTTTAATAACGTAAAACATTGTAATGTATGGGACTTTAATAACGTAAAACATAGTAATGTATGGGACTTTAATAACGTAAAACATTGTAATGTATGGGACTTTAATAACGTAAAACATTGTAATGTATGGGACTTTAACGTAAAACATTGTAAATTCTAATGTAATTATGTTGTAACAATTGTTCTGATTGGATGACAGCAAGCGTAAAATTCTCTATCTCCTTGTCTGTAACTAAGGAAGCCGACATTTTGAATTTCGCAATGTATTGACATGTTATTTCTACAATAATAAACACAAAACTCACTTGTTGCGCCTAAAAATCTTCCTTTTTATCAAATTTTATTACATTCTGAAGCGGCACAGAAGCAAGAATACGCACGGTGTTTATGTTTGACGCCGGAAGCATACCTATGACGTCACCTAGTGTAGGGACCAAAGAAGATAACATCTTTTCGCGGAATTTTATTTAATGAAGGTTTTACACTGAAATAATGATTGAAATTTAATTATGAACTTGTTTTGCATAAGAATAGAGATAACTGTATTGTATTTGAAGCTTTGCGGACGTCCATCGGTAGTTTTACTGTCGCAAATACCCGTTTACCTGTCTCCGCTCCGCGTCGCCAGGTAAACTAAATTTGCGACAGTAAAACTACCGATGGACGTCCTTAAAGCTTCAAATACAATACAGTTATCTCTTAAGTATGGGACTTTAATAACGTAAAACATTGAAATGTATGGGACTTTAATAACGTAAAACATTGTAATGTATGGGACTTTAACGTAAAACATTGTAATGTATGGGACTTTAACGTAAAACATTGTAATGTATGGGACTTTAATAACGTAAAACATTGTAATGTATGGGACTTTAATAACGTAAAACATTGTAATGTATGGGACTTTAATAACGTAAAACATAGTAATGTATGGGACTTTAATAACGTAAAACATTGTAATGTATGGAACTTTAACGTAAAACATTGTAATGTATGGGACTTTAATAACGTAAAACATTGTAATGTATGGGACTTTAATAACGTAAAACATTTTATTAACCAACTAAGTACATTATTGCCAAAAGTGACTGTGTATTAAAAATTACATATTTTCTGTAATGGCCCTGTTTTTCTGTAATGGCCCTGTTTTTTCTGTAATGGCCCTGTTTTTTTCTGTAATGGCCCTGTTTTTCTGTAATGGCCTCGAAAGGAATCACTGTTCATCCTGTTTCAACACATAACTTCATTCAACTTAATATTTTGTATATTTGGTATATTTAAAGCTTTATCATGGTGAAGTACAAATTATTCTTTTCAAACTAAACTGTCATTTAAAGAGTAAGAGAGTACATCAAGTTGGCAGTAACACATATACTTTTGGTCATTGGTTAATAAATGTATTAAGAAATTGGTGTTTATATAATGTTCCTGTTATATGTCCTCGGTTAGTAATAATGGCCTCGGATGTCTGTAATGGCCCTCGGCGTTGCCTCGGGTCATTACAGACTTCCTCGACCATTATTACAGACCTTGGACATATAACAGGGCCATTATAAAAACACCCATTCATTAATACTATAGTAATGTATGGGACTTTAATAACGTAAAACATTGTAATGTATGGGACTTTAATAACGTAAAACATTGTAATGTATGGGACTTTAATAACGTAAAACATTGTAATGTATGGGACTTTAACGTAAAACATTGTAAAGTATGGGACTTTAATAACGTAAAACATTGTAATGTATGGGACTTTAATAACGTAAAACATTGTAATGTATGGGACTTTAATAACGTAAAACATTGTAATGTATGGGACTTTAATAACGTAAAACATTGTAATGTTTGATCTATGGGACTTAAATAACGTAAAACATTGTAATGTTTGATCTTTAAACGAGTTGATCGGAATAGTTTTACAAAAGTATAAAATATTTTCACCTGCTCGAGTTCACACTTCTACCTCCCTAAAGTTTAATATCAGGAAGCAAATGGAATGAATTGTAGCATCAATTATATTATCTATAGTCAATTTCACAACTTTTCTATTGCATTTTCATGACTTGTTAATGGGTGCGAATATGGAATAATTTGTATTGGCCCGTAAGAAACAAATATCAATAGGGCTTTCTGCAAAACGTTAACGCGCATGACACCAACAGGGTAACCTCAAAATAAGAAGTACTAGTCTAAGAACATAATCGCATTAACTCCAGGATAACGCAATATGCAAACAAGACCAATTAATAATTCATGGGGCTAGGGCTATACAAAAACCGCCATTCTTGTATATAATACTGTATCTTAATATCCGTACGTATACCCATTTTTTAATATCTGTAACAAGTCGGGAGCCTGTAATTTAGTGGTTGTTGTTGGTTGTTGGTTGCTGTGTATCATATATGTTTTTCATCCATTGTTGTGTTTATAAATCATACTGTTTTTTATTTGAATTGTTTTATATTGTGTCGTGTCGGTGCCACTTATAGCTTGATTGCAAATCTTTAAATGTAATTTTGTCTTTGATGGAGAGAAGTCTCATTGGAAGTCAACGTCCACATCTCTTCATTTTTTTTTTTAATCTTTTTTTTTTATATGCAAACGTTTTAATCACCGAAGATTAATTCATATTATCGACTTAAGGGTGTTCGAAGGTGATGTTTTGGAATTTGAGTCATATGTTCGAACTCCTTGGTGTTTTTCAATACAATGCAAGGTAAATATTTTGCTTCACAATACCTATTTATTTTTTCACATAAGACTTAATAGCTCATAAAAGATCATTTATCAAATTTTTCGAAGATTCTTAAATTTATTTCTTTTGATTTGAGACACAAATAATACCAATTCAAATATAATGTAAAAGTCCGAGTCAGCTTTTTCCGCCATATTTTAAATATCAATTAAGTATCTCGAAAAGGCGTTCCATGACCTATCAAAATTTTTAGCTTATTTTGATCCTTTACCAATGCTCTACCTGCTCTACCTGCTTTACCAGCTTATAGTTTCAATTTTAAATTCTTTATTTATTTAATTCACCTAAGTACATCCTAAATTATAAAGTTTTTGTACCTCAGGAATAGAAACCTTGGCTGTATTTGGCAATACTTTTAGATATTTTGGTCTTCGTTGCTCTCTAATTTCTTGCTTTATTTGTTCTTTTTAACCTTTTTGATTCGAGCGTGACTGGTGAGTCTTTCGATGTTTTGCACGTCCGACGCAAATACATAATTTTAATCCAGGTATCTGTGTGTTTATTATCAAATCATGTTAACTTTTAAATTCGTTTAAAAGAAAAATATACTGTTTATTTAAAATTGAAGAAAGTATAACCGGGAGTTTTCCGTGTTATAGTGATGCAAAGATGGAATACCAATACTTTAAATTTTATTAGCAAGGTCCGGACAGTACCAGACCTAATACCTAAACTGACTACAAAATAACATACAAAAGCATATATAAAAACAGTTACTATAGAAAAGGATTATAGTGTCCAACGGATTAACTTGTCATGGTCAGAGTGATCTCCATCACGACAAACATATATTTAACAATATAATTAATTAGACACAAAGAAATGTAAAAGGTTTGATAAACGGATTAATATATTGTCACTATAGCACTTAAAATATATTGTCTGAACTGGATTTATTTCTAATTGCAAATAGTCCAAATCTTCCTGGTTATAAAAGGCATAAAATCCATTATAAAATGCAGGATACAGAATGAATTATATAGAATAATAAATTATAAAACACATGCATGAAAAGCGAAGAACAGATGGTCTATTGTACAAACTCGACGTTTTAAACAGCAAAACTTTAATCACACCTAACATATGAAAAGGAAATTGTAGATTTGAAAAAATATACTTTTAAATAATCATTTAATTTCGGGGTTTTAAGAAGAAGAAAATCTTAATGAATAATTAACCGATATTATATCCGGGTTGTCTGTTAATATATATATATGTATATGTCATCATATCGCATTCCAAATCTCGGGTAATTCGTATTGTCAAGGATTTGTATGGCATTGTTCATGCTTCCATCCCTTTAAAAAGAATATATATATAAATATATTCAATATAAAAATATGTTTCTTTTTTTGAACAATTTTACTTGGCATTTAACACCTGTCAGATTATTAACCGGCTTCGTCTTCAATGGTCTGCATCAATAAAATAAAGAGCCGTTAATGTTATCAATACGCATACTTTGTATAGTTGATATAATTTGCTATGTACATTCTCAGTGATATTGTTGGCTTTTTTCAAAACTACCTCTACCCTTTTTTATTGGGAAAATATGCGTCATTTTCATCAAATTGGGAAATTTAAAATAAACCATGAATTTGACTGAAACGTATATTTACAAACATGATTTACAGACCCATTTTCAAGAGTCAAACCCTACTTTAAAATAAGACTCCATTTTGTCATTGATGATACATAAATAGACCCTCAAATGTGCACATATAGTCATTTTAGGCAAGAAAATTGTTTAAATGAGTGTTTTTCAGTTTGTATTCATGCACAACTACTACTGAGACTGCACTGTTTAGGAAAAAAGTTGTCTTTTTGGGAATAATTTTAAGCCATTTTTTTTCAAATTGGGATTCTTCTCCAGGGGAAAAAGCCTTTATTCTCCACTAATTTAAGGTAAACAATATCACTGATTCTCATATATATATATACCTTTACAATCAAATCTGTATCCACACAAGTAGAAATATCAAATAAAGAAAAAATAAGTTCATAATGCACTAATGGAATCACTTCTCGATCTATCGTTTTCCCCTTGTAGAATATATGCATACATTCAACAATGACGACTGTTTTCGGCAAAACAAAATACTCCCAAAAATTATTCAATTCCTTTATATTACAAATATAGATAACAATTGTAGAAGTCAAAATACTGATAGCGTTCTCCAATTATATTGATTCTTTTCGTATTTTATAGGACTATATGTAGGATTTAATATTGTCCCCCATGAAAAAATGTCCACTGGACACATTTTCATAGTAAAAACTGTCCATGGGCAATATTTACTTATTTAAATGTGTCCTGGACACAATTTCCTACAAAAATAGGTCCTCAGGTATGAAAAAGTGTCCATGAACATGGACATTATCCACTACCATAATATTGTCCACGGGGACATTTTTTTCACAAGACATTGTGTCCACCAGGGCATTTTTTATGTGATTAAATGATATCCATTGCCTTGTTATTACTGGCCGCATTTTTACTTTTAATTGCGAATTTTAATTAATTGTTACATTGACATAGAGTTGTCTCATTGGCACCCATACCATCTTTATCTTCATATTTACAAAAATGTATAATTATATACTCAAACTCAAATAGTAACAGATGCCCTACAGTATTATTTTCCTTGAAGGACACAATTTTTAAAATGACATTTACTACAAAAATGTGTTCTGTAGGTGGACCATATTTCATAACTGTTGCTATAAAATGCTGTCCACTTAGGAGACAATATTTCATGGCAATGGACATTATTTATTTTGAATTGCCTTCTTCTCTGACATAATAAATATAGTAAAGTCCTTCAGATTTAGTTTTACACTTCCTTTTTATTGTTATTTGTTCATTGTCATTTTACCATTTGCTGGACATTTCTTAGAACTTAAATTTCTCTATATTTACTTCCATTCATTATTTGTTGTTTTACATTTGTATATCAATCAATTTCGCATCAATCCTTCAGATTTTAATTTAAAGTAAAATAAAACTTTTTAATGACCTTAGTATAACTTCCCTTGGAGGACACAATTTAGTAGCAACTACTATGAAAATTGGTCCTGTGGGTGGACACTATTTTATATCTTGCAGTAAAATCTGTCCATTTGAGGGACACTATTCCATGGCAATGGACATTATTAAATACCAAAATTCTATGAAAAACTGTCCTCATGGACACTTTTTCACAGGACGCTATTATGTCTTACATATACATGGACTCGGTTTTCTTGCTCCGTGTTTATGCAGGTTCCTTCGTTTATCGAACAATCTAGGGAAAAGCCGAACGGATGATCTTGTTGAAATGTACTAATAGCCTGGCATCCCGGCCCAATTTAGCTGTGCGTCGCAACTGACAAGATTAGCCAGGATCTCAGGCTAATGTACTAACTGTCTCTTGTTCCTTGTCTATACTGGTCCCTTCGTTTATCAAAAAACCGGGAGAATTGCTAAACGAATAATCTTTCTGAAATATGGTTGGTGCCCCTTGGTCCGTGTTTCTACTGGTTCCTTCGTTGATAGGTATTTGAGAGGATATGTTAAACGGAGTTGCACGATCTTCTAATAATTCGTCATTTCTAGGGCAGCACGCACATTTTTGCTTCAAAATGTTTCTGAAATCAACAAAACGTAGAAAATATATCACAGGGTTGAATATTGGTGGAACTAGTAATGTAATGTTGCCATAGTTACCACTTTGGGGTTTGCCTGTTAAAGCCACGAGCACTCTTGGTACAATAGATATGCACAATACTATGAGAATTAACCCCAAAGTAAACAGGTTCAATTTCAGACGTACGACTCTTCTTCTACTCCGTACACATGACATACGAGTACTAATAACCGACACTTTTGTTAAAAGTTGCTTTATTCTAATAGCCGTGATCGTATAGATGACAAATATAACAATTAAAAGCGACACTAATGGGACTTCTTTGAAAACCATATATGTAAATGAATATTTGTTTCCTATACATCCATATTGCACGTTAAAACCGCTTATGCCATTGACGATAATTGTGTACATGACACACAAACCGAAAACCAATGGTACGCACTTCTTTTGTGATAACAAATTTCGGCAAGTATTGTTAGTAGTTGACGTTGCTAAAAACCTTTCAACACAAATGAATAATGTTTGACAAAGTGAAAATAGTATTGAACAGTATACGAACGAAGACGTTATAGAACATAAGTACCCCATGTTGACACCCACGTCCTCCAACGATGCGTTTGTTAGTAAAACAACTGTGAATATCATAGTCAGAAAGTCTCCAATGCTTAAACAAAGTGTAAGAAAGTGAAATCCACTTTTCTGCAGTTTTTTCGATTTCAACAGTATTACCATACAAACCAAATTTAGTACAGCAATACAGAAGCATACCATTGCTGTTCCGAATAGGTCGTTATATTTCCAAATATCTTTTCTGTACATTCCTGTTTCATTTGTTATATTCCCCATAGTGTTGATTTGAAATAAGAAGCAAACGTGGTTTTGTCTTTCTAATTTATTACCATAACATTTTTTTATAACGTTGCTGTTCCGAATAGGCTGTTAAATTTCCAAATAATATTTCTGTACATTCCTGTCCGATTGGTTGCTATTCCGAATAGGTTGTTTAATTTCCAATCACCCTCTTTGTACAGTCTTGTGAGATTCGTTGTGTTCCATATTGTCGATTCGAAATTATGAGCAAACGTGGTTTTGTCTTTTTGATTTTAATTTATAATCCATAACAACGATTTGATTTATCACATTTCTATGTTTGGACATTGCATTTGATCATTTTTCTTACTTTTAATTAAAGGTTATTAACCATATGTCACATGCCCTAAACAGGTGTGAAGTATGAGGTCTGTCTGCCTTAACCATAACCTTTTTTTACCGTATTTGGTGATTGCCTTTTAAGAAGATTTCAAAACGATTAACACTTTTTATCAAATCTAGATTCTGTGAAAATTCCCTGACGTTTTTGTGATTTTAAAAGGTAATATAGACTAAAACTGTTCCAAGTAAGTAAATGTTATACTAATAAAAGTTGTTCGATACCCAATATTGAATTTAATTAAAAAAAAAAAAGTCTCAAATAAAAAGAAACCGCTAACTTGTATCCGCCGGGGTGCTTGAAAGCATTCGACATAACGTCTTGAGATGGGAGATTTATTACTAAAAATAAATTATTAACTACAAGTGTATTTAGTTGCATCCGTGTTTTTCAGAATACCACCATTGCTTTCGGAAGAATCATTCCAGACTGAGAGTATATACAAATGTAGTTAGTGTATCAAAATATTACCTTTTTTAGAGTCCTAGACTACACACAAAACGTTTTGTGCATGACATCCATCTTTAAACCAAATTGCGACAGTAATCAGTTCTCGAAGTAGATGATTAGCCCGAGAAAAACGTTGTTAGGACCTTCTCACCTCCCTAGCATTGGAATTGTACTGCCGCTAGGTGTCTATATTTGTCAAATAATTACAAAGGGACATTTCGCGCAATGTCGATTTCATATCACATTAATTTCATGCGCTATCTGAGATTCGTGTATAGAAATGCATATTGAGTTTTTTCTTGTAAACATAGGGATAGTGATACGGCGGAGGTGGCGTTAGTTCACTTCTTAAACGCCTTATATTTTAGCATGTTGAGGACCTGGATACTTAATACTTTATATATAGATGCCTGATGTCCATTGTCCTTGACCTTATATTCATGGTTCAGTGACCAATTGAAAAAAAGTTTAAAGATTGTTTGTGATATTAATGTCTTTCTTATTATGATCAATATGATAACTATATTAAGTATGGTCGTACCTTGCAAGGTCCCATGCCCACCAGACAGTTTTCATTTGACCTTGAACTTATTTCATGGATCAGTGAACAAGGTTAAGTTCATATATCAGACACCACAATCAATAGGTTTTCTATATTTGTTGTACATTTACAATGTCATGTTCAATTGCCAAGTGTCATCTGACCTTGACCTCATTTTCATGGTTCAATGGTAAAAGTGAAGTTTTTGTGTTTTAGGTCTATTTTTATAATACTATATGTAATAGGTCAACTATATTTGGTGTATGGAAATATTTTATGATGCACATTTCAGTCACGCAGGTTTTATTTGACCGTGACCAACTTTTCACAGTTCATTGGTCAATGTTAAGTTTTCATGGTTAAGTTTATTTCTTATAAACTGTAAGCAATAAATCAACTATATTTAATGCATACATTGGTTGTAAGGTGTCTGTCTGTCATGCTTAATCTGACCTTGACCTAATTTTTATAGTTCATTGATCAATGTGAAGTTTTCTTGGTAAAGTCTATTTCTTATGCAATATGTCAACTATATTTGGTGTATTACATAATTGTAAGATGTACTTGTATTTTTTCTTGTTTAGTTTATCTGAGCTCAGTTTCTTGGATCATGTAAAATGTATGTGATACTTGTAATAAAGCTTTCAATATAAAATCAATGGTTTATATTAACGAAGGAAGACATTTCAGCGTGTGTTCTTTGTTATATTTGATGCTACTGTAAAAAAACAGTGTTTCGTTCAAGTCCATACAAGCTACGTAAAAAAATATTAGCACGTTGGTTGTATAATGTCACATGAGTAATACAATAATAAGTTAATGCCAGAAAAATATCAACAATTTTGTTTTCAGTACAAAGCTGTTATAAAGTATGGAAGCTACGGAAGCCGATAAGGGCCATTGAACAAAATGTTTATGTCGTAGCATGTCGTAATTTCGACATAACATGTCGTTATTACGACATTGCTATGTCGTAATTTCGACATAATATTTCGTTACAACGACATCGCTATGTCGTAATTTCGACATAACATGTCGTAATAACGACATCGCTATATATATAGAATTATATGTATTATGATTGCCAAGAAACTATAAAATGACACAGAAATTAACAACTGTAGGTCATATCATAATGCTCCCAATAATTAAAAAAAAACCTGCATAATCAGCTATAAAAGAGGGACGAAAGACACCAGAAGAAGAGCCCCGAAATGCTGTGTGGCAGACAGTGTTATTGATTAATTATTATCTCCCTTGGTAAAACTCCAAATTTCATATTTAATGTGTTTCATTGTTAAATAATTTGCATGAAGCTTTATAAGTATATTTTTGTTTTAATTGCATAGCTTTTGCTATTTGAATTCATTGGTTAAAGATATCTATTCATATTGTAAAGTTTAATATTTGTATCGTCGCAAAATCTGTGGTCATCTTCTTTGGTTACCTTCTTTGAGAATTTTATATATTTTATAGATCCCAATGCAGAGTTATAAGTTACCGACCTTGGATGGGATGTTTCGCCACTCAAGGTCGACATAGATTTTTATTTGGTGGAAGAATAATATGTGAATTATATGAGAAATGACATTGAGTCCTACCAAGGCAAGCCAAGCTTATCACCTTCCTTTAAATAAGCGCCAACTCCATGCCTTGTTGTAATAAGGGTAAATTAAAGTATTGATTGTTCTTTTTCTACTTTCAAACGTTGGGCACGATGTTCCTACAACACGACGTTACACTTAAAAAGCGGTGTCGAAGAGGGTTTTTGACTTCGATTACTTTTTGCAAGTTCTATTCGTTTTTTTATATGTTAGTTGATTCTGGTTCTTTTCGTTTTGTGATGTCATTTTATCATAAATTACCTGAAGTTGTAGAAATCGATTTAATCATGTTTACCCTTTAAGTTATTTCAACTAAAAATGCAATTACTGTCGCAAGTAACGTAGGAAGGAAAGATGGGACGGAAGTAGATATAGGAAGATGTTGTACGATTTTCCATAAAGAATTTTTTTTTTAGATATACGAAACTTTTATCATATGATATTTAACTTTCAAGGTGCATAACATCTATCATTGTAAAATTTCTATATCTTAATTCAACCCCAATACAAATATATCTGACACTCTGCAAGTAAATCGAACGATTTTACCATTGGTTAAATTTGAATAGAATTGTATTTTCCCTGGCACACAAGTTGTCGAAATACACCTCTTCAGTTACTTGAACCTTGGCTTGAGAATTATTTCCCCAAGTCATCTATAGTGTTTAACTTCTGATATACTTTTTAAAGTATAGTAATCAACTCCTGGATCGTCCGCGAAAACGGCTTAAATAATCCCGGGTTTTTATTAATTCGCTGAAACGGTTTTCGTTGCTGTTTGGGATTTGTCTTTCAATTACGTCCATTTCATGCACAGGTTTATATTGACGAAAAGTTCCGGCTTCGCTAGTACAGGAATTAATTTCATCACGACAGTTATAACATGAATAGCAGGACAAATCGCGAAGTAAAACATCCCGTGAACTGGTATAAGTTTTTTTTTTAATTTTGATGATTGCGGCACCTTACTATAGTGAGGACTTTAAATGATCTATTTCGGAGTACTTCCACAACATAAATTTCAATTCGCATTTTACATTCAGAGGACTGTCTTTGTGTCTCCAATTTGTCTTTTCAAAATTTGGACGAAGTTCATGTAATGAAATGTTTTCCCCATTTCACCATTCTTTTAAATAAAAGCTAAAAACGATTAATAAAAATTGTAAAATTTAACCTGTGTCGAACCTATGTCCCCGGGTGGAGTCTATAGCAACATGTGCTATTCTTTTTTTTTTGGCAGCAATCATCAACCTCTTTTTCCAAATTTCATAACACGATTTATTTTAATTATCATGAACATTTAATTGAAACTTTAGCACATGTAACGACGGAAATTAGCGTCTTTCGGATTTTAGACGTTTGGACAAATTAGCTACCGTTTTGTAATGTGTGGAAGCATTTTATTCCTTTAAGACCCAAATATGTAGTTAATAAGAACAGAATCTTGGCATGTTTTACTCTTTGTGTATCTAACTTTTGTTTTGATTAATTATATAAAAAAAAAACGCGTTAACTGCTTTGAAAAATGAAATATCAACTTGGACAAAATGGCTACCGTTTGAAAAACGACTGTGTAGAGAAAATTTTATTGAATCAGCAATATTTGAAAATGAGGCAAATATTTGTACTTTTGTTAGATATTATTATTGTCTTACTCTTTTTATTCATTTTTTGCTATATCTACTTACAAAAGTCACTTTCAGTCGTTGAGTTATTCCAGCCTAATATGAAGCCACCGAGTCAAATGAAATTTGACAAAATAACGGCTTTAACACCACAAAGAACCGACACATGTGAATTGTCGTTGTTCCTGTCAAGAATCAAGAAGATCAGAGAATAAGAAATAGGATAACTATACATAAGAGTTAAAACAGTTTTAATATTGGTTCGTGTTTTTCTAAGATTTTTATTTTGTTTTGCGGATGAAATTTCGAAGATTCTGTTTTAAATCCTAGAGGTTGTAGGAACATCGTGTCCAACGTTTGAAAGTTGAAAAAGAGCAATCAATACCTCAATTGACCCTTATACCTAGAAGGCATGTATTTGCGGTTTATAAAAGGGAGGTGGAAAGCTTGGCTTGCCTTGGGAGGAATGAACGTCAGTCCGTAAGTAATTCCATCAAGTAGATGGTAAATTAGTCACTGACATGCTCTATCACAGTTCCACAATAGATTATTTAATTAACTTTTCTGGGATCTATAAATAAAGGCAACAGTACTATACCGCTGTTCAAAACATATAAGTTTCTAATAGAAGGTAACCAAAGATTTTGCGACGATACAAGTATTAAACTTTACAATATAAATAGATATCTTTAACCAATGAATTCAAATAGCAAAAGCTATGCAATTAACAAATACAACATGTATATACTTATTAAGCTTCATGTAAATTATTTAACAATGAAATACATTAATTATGAAATTTGGAGTTTTACCAAGGGAGCTAATAATTAATTAATAACACTGTCTGCTACACAGCATTTCGGGGGCTCTCCCTCTGGTATCTTTCGTCCCTCTTTTATAGCTGACTATGTGGGGGCGTTTCTAATTATTGGGGGCATTATGATGACCTATAGTTGTTAATTTCTGTGTCATTTAGTCTCTTGGCAATCATAATACATATTCTTTTATATACATAGACGTTACGCACGGTAATGCGTTCGGATTAAAATTACGCTATTATATGATTTTAGAACAGCAACCATTTGCCTATAAAAAAAGAAAATTACCAACATCCATATATCTACAGAAAGGCACGGACATTTTTTTCTTATTTCAAGTTAATTCTACAAATTTTTGCACCATACATTTATTTTATTGAACTCACAAATCTTACTTTTGCGTTAAAAATTGCATGTCCGGCGTAACATTTCAGATTAAATTAAATGCATTTCTCTATGTTCCGTTGTAATTTTGCACATAAATTCTGCGAAATTTAGTATATCAGCTTCCTACTAGATTTATATTACAACATCATACCCGTTTTTTGGTATTGGCTGAACTTTGAACCAAGCCTTCAACGAAATATTCAGCAGAGGAACCTGTCTTAATGAGTTTTGAGGAAAGTTTATCAAAATTTCAGTTTTATTATTATCCCTATAAAATAATCAAATCATATTAAAACTATACTCAATAGAAAGTTCAGAAAACGATAAACATTTTCAATTTTTCAAATGTAAAAAAAAACTTTTTCTTGAAGCAGATTTTTTAAAAATCGAATGTCTAGCCACTATGTCCAAACGTTATTTTTGTCCATTTCTTAGGTGAAACTTGTATAAATACTAAATGTGCATTTATAATACAAAACTAACATATTTATAAGATACAAACTATAAGTTCATGCAAATGGTTAAATGAGTCGGGTGTTTTCACTAACATTATGACCTTACATTTTTTTCGGAAAGTATTCCCTATGTCTAGCCATTATGTCAAAGGGTGTCATTTTGATGTTTCTGCACAGTGGCGTCTTTATACAAATACACACTATTTACGAACTGTTTTGGAAGTTAAAATGATGCCGGGAAATGTTCATTCCAAAATGGTCTGCTGAATCAAAATAACACTTAGATTAGAAAAACATACACACATAAGGAATAAACCCTTTATATACACAAGGGAAAAGGGGGGATGGGCCGATGGATAATTTGTTATGGACAAAAGTTTTCACGCAAATCTAAAACACCTTTATAGATTAGAAACCGATTAGAATCCGAGTTACAAAGGTCTTATACATTTTGAACAACTATATATTATATATAATACGTATTTGTAAAATTAAACCATCAGTGCTAAAAAGATCGAGAAATAGTCTGAAAACTCGCACAGATATTGGACAAAATTGAGTTCAATCTAAAAAAAATCATTTCAACTAAAATCATTATAAAAAAAAATATTGCTGAATTATTATATGACCAATTTTTATGAAATAAATACCATAAATTTTTATGTTCAATTTGTCAAAAAAGATGTTCAGGCTAAATTTATCTTCTCATGTGTCCCTCCGGAAGCAAGATTTTTTTTAAAGGTTGCTATGTATTCTATCCAAAATAAAATTGGAAAAATTTGCATTTGTTTTCATCTAATCACAGATCAGAAAATGAAATCTATCCTTACGTAATTGATTACCATATACATGATAAATTTTGAAACATTTCTTCAGCTTTAATATGGTATTTATTTGATAAAAGTCGATCGAGTAGGTACTCCGCTCTTGATAACAAAATGTCAAATTTGAGTTAGTATGGCGTCAAATTTGTCAATTATACATGTACATGTTACGTCTTCCGACGCAATACCGTGCGTAACGTCATAGCGATGTCGTTATTACGACATAGCTATGTCGTTAAAACGACATAGTGATGTTGTTATTACGACATGTTATGTCGAAATAACGACATAGCGATGTAGTTAAACGACATGTTATGTCGAAATTACGACATAGCGATGTCGTGATTATGTCTTAATTACGACATACAATGTAGCATGTCGTTATAATGACATCACTATGTCGTAATTTCGACATTACATGTCGTTATTACGACATTGCTATGTCGTAATTTCGACATAACATGTCGTTATAACGACAACGCTTAATTTCTAATTTCGACATAACATGTCGTTATAACGATAACGCTATGTCGTAATTTTTGACATAACATGTGGAAATAACGACATCGCTATATCATTATAACAACCTTAGCCTTGTTACTTTGTGAGCATTGAAACAATATGGGAAACAACATTTTGATCTTTTTTTTAAGAACCACTTATCAGAATTGAATCAAACTTGATATATGTGTGCACTATAAGGTCCTATTCAAGTGTTGTAACTTATAGGTACAAATTGGTTAAAACACATGACCGCCAAGGGATTTTAAAAATGTTCAAAATATTCTTTTCAAGAACACTAAAATGACTGAGTTTAAACTTAGTATAAATATACATTGTGTACCTTGTATCCGATGTCTTTAAAAAGAACTTTTGCGTTTGACATGATCCGAAGTTAAATATGGCCGCCAGTGAGGACAAAGTTTGTATCAAAACCCTATTGTAAACATATTCATTTTCTTTTTTAGAATGATAAACTCTGAATTCAATCAAACTTGATTGATATTAAAGTTATTTACTCTATATGTCTGCACATGATAGAACTTTATTTCATAATCAAGTCGAATATGACCCATATAAATGGTGAACAATTTTATATATATTTGACATGTATGTAGCAAGAAAATGTTTTAAGTACTCGAAGGGTTGTGTGTGATTTTGCAATTTTTTGTCGTCCGTCATAGTCTGTAGTTACCGTTAACGTTTATTTCTATATATAATACTATTGCCTTTACTAAGTATTAGTCTCCATATTGTTGGTTGCCGGTCATAATCGACAGACCAAGTGGTGACAATACATGTAACTATCCAAAAAAAATGTTTTAGAGGACACAACTAAAATATGGGTCAAACTGATCATTCTGAAATTTTCGGCATAGGTCCAATTTGTCATGATGAACCCTCGACAGATTTAGGATAAATGTAACGGTTTTCGAGATATTATCAAAAAATTGATGTGTGCCCATTATATCCTATTTTTCAAGTAAGTAACAGCGGCTGTGCTTTTAGGGAGTCAAAAAACAACGCACGCCTTTTGTAAAAGAAACATTAAATACGAAAAATCAAACAAATTTTGAAAGAATTTTGCACAGTAGTTTCAAATGAGATTTAAACATACACTTACGGCAGTCGACGACAGACAACAAGCGACCACTTTGGTTACTAGACACAACTTCCTTAAGTGATAAGCGAAGGTCAGGGGATCCATTAGGCTCCAGTATTAAGGGTCCAAAGTTTAACATAGGCTTTAATAGAAAAAGCTTTGAAAATCTTCTCCATAAGAACTATCAGGCCATATTGGACCAATCTTAGAGAATAGATGATCCTTATATAATGAGGAGTAAATATAAATAAGTGGTATGATTTCCTACGCGACAACTCTCCACAAGAAACCAAATGACACAGAAATTAACAACTATACATGTAGGTCCTCGTACAGCCTTCAACAATGAGCTTAGTCCATACCGCATAGTCAGCTATAAAAGGCCCCGAAATGACAAATGTAATACAATTCAAACGAGAAACTCTAACGGCCTATTTCATGTACAGATATAAACGAAATACAAATATGTAACACATCAACAAACGACAACCACTGAATTAAAGACTTGGGACAGACACATACATGAAGAATGTGGCGGGGTTAAACATGTTAGCGGGATCCCAACTCTCCCCCTAAGTTTGTAAGAAATTCAATAGTTATCTTGGGAAACTGTGGTTAAATGAACTTGGGCACAAAGTTTGTATAAGGCTTCAATTTGGAGGACGCTTGAAGAATCTCATCTAAAACCAACAATAGCAATGCAGTTATAATTTGCATCAAGTCTCAGTAGTACATTAATGTTCAATTGTGTACAACTGAAGGTACAGAGGTCCGTTGGTCTGAGCACTATGAGTCGCAACTTAACATAGCAAAAAAATGCATCTTATTCAGAACCTGCAATGAAATGAATGAAGGACTTCATATTTTCGGTACATGCCAAACATAATTAGGGGCCCCAAGGAGCTTGAATTGATCCCCTATTCAACTGGGTCTCATTTGACTTGGTTATAAAATAAATTTCTAGTATGTGAAAGTCTCGAGGTGCAAGTAAATAACTTTAATGAAGCTTAATTGCATATAGTGTTTATAATTCTCTAAAAAAAAGATGAATTTGTTTACGCTACAAACTTTGCTTTTACTGACGACCATTTTGAATTTATTATCGCTTCAAAAAGGAAAAAAAGTTAAATTCTAAGGTTGTCGTTATTATCACATAGCGGTTAGGAGTCTGTAATTCAGTGTCTGTCGTTTGTTGCTGTATTACATATTTGTTTTTCGGTCTTTGTTTGTAGTGTACATTATTAAAACCGTTATTTTTCTCGTTTGCATTAAATTGTTAAACATCTGTCATTTCGGGGGTATCTTTCGTCCCTCTTTTATAGCTGATTATGCGGGGGCTTTTATGATTATTGAAGGCATTATGATGACCTATAGCTGTCAATTTCTGTGTCAATTAGTTTCTTGGCAATCATAATACATATATACAAGTAATAGCTTTTCTAAAAAGCTTGCCGTATTTTAGCTGATTATATTGAGATCAGTGGTTTGTGAGTAGTTTATTTTTATTGGAATATTGCACTTCAAGCAATATGAAAACATAGCGCTTTTTTTTCTACTAATTTGTCATTTTTGTTGTATTATTGGTGGACCCGTGTTATAATGGAAGGAGACTTAATAAAATTGAGAATGGAAATGGGGAATGATATTATAATAAAATGTATTCTGTGTCTATAATCAACTTGATAAAAATAGCATATAACCTACACATACTTTTGAGGATTACTACTTGACAAAATGGACAACAACAGAAGGCAATGGCAGATCCAGAGGGGGACGTAAAGTGTGTATGCCCCATCCCCCCCCCCCCCTTTGCACGTTTTTTTTTTAAATGATTAATTAGCGACAATGTGAACTTTGCCATTTCCTGTGCACTCTATTATTTAATTTTTATCCGACAATTCTTTACTTATAAAGATATTTTTCGCTGGAATTTACTGATTGTCAAAGTCATGTGATTCGCTATGGTGGAGTTGACCAGTGCTTCGAAAAACGTCGCTCAGTCATTTTGAAATTCAAATTACAGTAACACATTGCTTTAGCTGAGGATTACAATCATGACACCTTCAAAGCGACATAGAATTGAGCAAGAACGTATTGACTTCTATTTCACTATTCCTCCAAACAGGAAGTAATACTCTATAGATCATAACACTCTCATGAAAAAAGTTCCATGGCAATATTATTTAACTACGAAAACATGTTTAACCCCAAACGCCATTGTCATGATTGATATGGACTATATAAAATTGCTGTTTGGTGTGAACCAAGCTTTGCGTTGAAGACCAAACTACAACCTTTAATAGTTAACTTTTATAAATTGTGACTTGAATAGACAGTTGTCTTTGGTACTTACATGTATATGAGATCCAGTAATATCTATCTACAAGATTGAGAACACATTTTTTTGTAATAAATTTAAAACATATTTAATTCTGTAATATCTGATAATATGTATCAGTTATTTGTGATTTTTCATTTGATGTGTACTCTCTGGTAATGTCAGTATCAGCATGATCAGTTGATTGGTTGTGATAAGATAAATGGGGCAGTTTGCAATTGTCATGTGCAGGTACACCACATGTGGATCTTCTTTCCCCTCTCATTTATAAAATTGTGCATATTTATCACAGAAACGCACCAGTATTTTGGTGAATGAAACACTTGTCATATTAAACTAAAGTCAGAGGTGGAGTTAGAGGGTTTTTCGAGGGGCCTGGGCCACCCCTTTTTTAGGAAAAATTTTGTTGTTTTTATAGGGAATCACTGAAGCATGACTGGAGTTGGCCCCTTCTTAGGCAGTCAGTGGGCTCCCGCTTATGAAAATTTCTGGATCCACCACTGAAAGTTTGAGTAAAGTTAGATAAGGATTTATGACAAATTATGTTGAAATTTGCACAGATAATGAATGAAAAATCTAGTAAATTAAAAAATAGGCACTATTATTAAAAGCTTTCCTTGCTTATTCACAAGGACATATCATATCCTCCATGCTATTCCGATCTGAGTTTTTATTCATACATGTACATACATGTAGTCTGGTGCTGTTCCAAGTAGTCTTCTTTTTTCTGTTTCTTGAGAAGTATTTGTTTTACCTGTTCAGTCACTGTAAAGTGTTACAATTCATATTTAAACGCAACACATAAATAGTGACCAAAAAGGTATGGCTATCACATGAGAGAAGCTAGAAAAAAGTCAAATGTATACATTTTAAACATTTTTGTGGGACCATGAAAATGTGGTATATAGATAGATATGCATAGATAGACCATAGAACAAATAAGCAAACAATTCAAAGGAGATGTACATGTAAGATGAATTATGAAAAAAAAAGAGCCATGGCCAGGAGCCCCAAACTTGACAGCATTTGGTGTTGAACAGGTAAAATGTTTGCAGTGACAATAAATATGGCCTTTGTTAGAGGTGACCCAGGTCGCCTTTCTCTAAATCAGCTATATTAAACATATTTCTGGGCCGGGTTAAAAAATAAATGAAAATGACTTTAAAAAAAGCTAATAGAAATACACCAAATTTGGGAGACATCTATTTAAATGTTTGAAATAATAAGAAAGTTGACAAGAAGTAAGCTTTTTCAGATAATATACAGACTATTGCAGTCAGCCTATAATAGACTCTTTGCCTCCTGAAATGTTTGCTTATACACTGTGCTTTCCTATAATGATTTAAAATCAGTGTGATAGTTTTCATGAAGAACACTGAGCGTACAGGTATTATGTCAAGATAAATGTTGTGTTACATGTACATGTATCTACCCAAATAAGTAAAATATAAAAATTCTTGACTTCTAAAACCAGTGATTGATCTCCTGATTTATATCTCATCACTCTATGCAGATGCTGTGTGAAAAAAAATAATTGACTTACCAGTATGCTTCTATCCATTGAGTTGATTTATTATTAATTATTTTGCTTTGGATACACCTTATTGCTACAATATGTATATGTCTGCCATTACAAACTGTACATGCATGTACATCACATATATTCCATGTAAAATTTTGATGTTTTAATACAAAATATATGATGCCAAAATGGAAAAGTAATTGTTGTATGACGTTAATGGTTAAAATGGGACAGATTCTCAGGTCAGCTGGGACAATAAGGGGGCTGGGGGAGGGGGCGACTTCTCCAGTCATGCTTCAGTGATTTCCTACATAATCAACCAAATAGTAATGTTCATCACGAAAAAATATACTAAGTGTAAGACCTGATGATGTGAACAAATTGAAATCAGACATATCAAATGAAGTTTTCAGTGCTTTTGATATATCAATGGGCAATCTGATGAGTTAAGCCTTTTTTGACTGATTTTTATAGTTTGTTCTTATGTTGTACTGTTATACATGTACCACTGTCCAAGGTTAGGGGGAGGATCGGAATCGCGCTAACATGTTTTACCCCGCCACATTATTTATGTATGTTTCTGTCCAAAGTCAGGAGCCTGTAATTCAGTGGTTGTCGTTTGTTTATGTGTTACATATTTGTTTTTCCTTCATTTTTGTATATAAATAAGGCCTTGGTTTTCTGGTTTGAATTGTTATACATGTCATATCAGGGCCTTTTATAGCTGACTGTGTTGTATAGGCTTTGATCATTGTTGAAGGCTGTACGGTGACCTATAGTTGTTAATGTCTGTGTTATTTTGGTCTCTTGTAGACAGTTGTCTCATTGGCAATCATACCACATCTTCTTGTTTATAATGACTGCTGATCACCACTGTGTCCATACTGGGATTATTATGGTCCAACAACCAGTGGCGTATCCAGAAATTTTCATAAGTGCAGGCCCACAAAATTTCCTAGAAAAGGATGGCAAGCCCCCTGGCCCCCTTCTAAATCAGCCTCCTGACAACTCCAAAGAATAAATCATCATGTACGAGTACATCAAAGATCATCAAACTGTCTACCCCACATGCAAACATCTTTTTGGGAGTTCACTGTGTTGCAAGTTTTTTGGGTTCGAAGGATCGTATAAAATGATTGCCTTGGGGGTCATTGTCAAAATATATAGAGCTGTGCATTGTAAAAAGCTAAATTATATAATTTGCAACAGCTGACACTATAGTATCCTATAGTGCACTGAAACCCTTGCCAATAACAATACAGTGATGCTTGGTGTAGGCTTCTTTGCACATAAGAAACCATATTGCTCACCTTGTAATTTTTGTATTCTTCAATAAATCAGTATCGTCGGGTTTGTTTATTTACACCAGAAATCAATGAAGCGATGAAAGTGCTGGAAACGAAATTACATCTTCGGTAAATTCCGTAATCGTTAACGTTTTTATTCAGATCTAGTTCCTGTTCCGGTTTTCCCGCATTTGCGCAGAAATCTGTCTTGTTTGCATGAGACTTTGATTTTTTTTTTATATTTATCAGTCTAGTAAAACATAAGATTGGATCTCAATACAAATTCAATTTTAATAATTGTTTGATATGAAAAAAAAAACGTTACGTTACCTGATGAAAGCGTTTCTTTTGTTTACATCGAATATGACGTCATAACTTAAAGAACGTCACAGCTAATTCCCTAACAACAGAACCAAAATCGGGAACGTTACGTACGGTATTTCGGTTTCTTTTATCAACATGATTGAATTAAGAAAATAATACATACAGACTTCGTCCCCATTCACAGGTTATGCCTGCCTCATATTATTTTCTAATCAATATGTCCACGCAATGAAAAATAAATGGTTATTATTTTTATACATAGAGGATACGTTTTGTGTATTAACTATTTTTAAAAAATCTAAGCTTTATACGAAGAAATCTAACACAAAAGTATCTCAATCATTTAACCGTTTTAATACGCAGTTTAAAGTGTAAATTATACACATTACTGTTCTATTTTTAGAGAATAGCAATAATACATAAATGTACAGTTTCTTACCAAATTGGCAACATAATTTCAAGATTAAATCATCACATTGTCACATGATTATATAATCTGTACCAAATTGACAGTTTGTGGTGAGTTATCATCATAACTAATCACTATAGCAAATGAACACTTTATCATAATATGTACCTATAACCTAGTATCATGATTTCAATCCGACCCCACTTACGGACGCGTTGAACATATAATGCATGCCACTCATTAATAGCCAATCAGACGTTAAAATGACCTTCATTTCCCCCATAATCATTCCGGAAACAGCCACGAAGCAGCCATTAGATAGTATTTATAACCAATGAAATAACAGAAATACCGTTAACAGATTTACCCGAACCTGACGTTTAGCCTCTGACTAATCAGACCGTATCACCATGGTGATACGGTAATAAACATATATATAGCGACATAGTTGATGTCGTATTTACGACATGTTATGTCGTTATAACGACATGTTATGTCGAAACTACGAAATAACGAAGTCGTTATAACGACATGTTACATGTATGTCAAGTTACGACATAGTGATGTCGTAATTACGACATATTTTTTTAAATGGCCCTTATCGGCTTCCGTAAAAAAAGAGCCCGGAAATACTTTATAAAAAAGTTGATATTTTTCTGACATTGACCTTTCATTGTATTAGTCGTGTGACATTAATTAACAAACGTGCTAATTATTTCTTACGTAGCTTGTAATGTATGTACTTTAAAGAAACTTAAATGTTATTACGGTGATATCTACATTAGTGCAAAGAAGTGACTAGTCTTTACAAGGGGTTAGGCACTGTGAATAAAATTCTTGACTTTTTTTGTTCCCGCCAGAAAAGAAAGAAAAAAACTTTCGTTTTAACTCTCTAAATAGTAAGAAAACTCAGTGAAAAAGACCGCAAAGGATTTGAAGTAATTTTTTGTTCCAGATTTCATTGGATTGAAACATACAAAATTTAACAGTTGTTCCAGACTCTTATTGAACCATTTAATATAGGAGGGTATTGGTTGCGGGTACATACTGAATATTATTGCAAAAAATATATATATCATAAAGAGATCTCAAAAGCCTATACAGAATTGGACACATCATCTTTCTGGTTCTGACTCACTTACCAGGTCTGGGGTGCACATGCCCAATATAATTTCAGAATTCTATATACAAACAAATTTCATAGAGAACCCATTTTTCTAATGACATTTCATTTTATATAGCTGTATTTGATACGAACGCTTCTTTCAAAGCCTTGATATTGTAACGGGTTAACCCCTTAGGGAGCTACCATTTGATTTTTATGGGGGGGCTAGGATGAAATATGAAAAAAATAGGCAGGACAGGAGTTTTGAGTAAAAAAAAAAGGCAGGATTAGACACTTTGCAAAAAAAAAAAGGCAGGATGACAATTTAGGTAAAAAAAGTCAGGATAAACTAATAAAAAAAAAGGCAGGACCGAATAGAGTGAAAAATAAAAAGGCAGGACAGAGATTACAACAAAAAAAAAATGCAGAACAAAATTTTTCATCCTAGCCCCCCCATAAAAATCAAATGGTAGCTCCCTTAGATTTATTGAACTTATTTTGCATGGAATTCTTGATGAAGTATTAGGTTGAATAAAACTACGTCAAGTACCATCCTGATCATCATTTGCATGGATCCTTTTATTTGGTGTTTTGTTAAAATGAAATTAAATCAGTATAAATTTCAGGTATGTTGCAACAATTAAATGAAAGATGTACAAGGATCTCCAGTGACTATTCATGACCCTCATTTAATATTTAACGAATATCTACGTGTCTATTTTTAGAATGACTATGTGTTGGATTTAGACAGTTTCTGGGATCCAAAGTTGATTGTACAAAATCTTATAGAACAGACGAAAGATGACAAACCGTGGAAAGAAGTCCAGTATACAGACAAAAAGAAAGCATTCATTGTCGAAAAACGTCGCCTTCAAGGAGCATTTTCTGAAAAACTTGAACTTCCGGATTTCCCTTTTGACCACCAGTTTTTGAATGTATATATTACGTCTGAATACCCACAAAGCCAGTTGGAAATCGCAGAAGACAAAGAAGAAATAAGTCTATTAAATTCTGCATGTTTTGTTGACGAACAAGAATGGCAACTGTGTGATTTTGTTACAATGCGAAAGAAACCAACGAGAAAAGATTTTTCTCAAAGGAAGCGAGTAACATTTCCGGGTCTTAGTGCCGGATGTTGTGCCATTCGGCGATGGAAATTTTTCGTATGGAATATGGTGCTAGTGATGGTAATGGCTTAAAATATAGAATGTGTGTTTTTGGTGGTCTTCATTTATGAAGTGTTTATTCTATTTGCCCATTATTCTTTATTTAAGTACCTGAGTATTTTCTATTCTGTAAACCCATCGCAGATCCTCTTGTACGACAACATAGCTTGCAAGACACAAATAAGGTTTTCCTATGTACTTACTACTTCAAATTAAGTAATACAATGAGCATTGCAATATATTTATAACTAAGTAAAGTGCCAACTGCATGTTTCTTATAACGGGAAGACCATTTGGTATTCGGAAAAAAGAATTTTTTAAGGATTTATTTTAATTTTTGTACATATTATGTATTGGTTGCAGAATATTTATTTTAATCCGGTCCTGTGCAAAGTTGTTTGTTTCAAGTTTTTTCCAGTCTAAGTTATTTTTTTTTCAAATCATCCCCCGTTCTCTCAAGGAAATCACATGGTGTCCACTAACGCATGCCGGTACATATACTCTTTGTCAAATTAAATATTTTGAATTCTCAAAAGTCGTTGTTAAAAAGGCTTGATGTTTTCTATTTTAACTTTGTGTTGCGAATATGTTATTTTTAGAATTTGGGATCTCAATGCTCTTCAGCTAATTATCCTTCTTTGGCTTTCTAACTATTTTGATCTAAGCGCCACTGGTGAGTCTTATATGTAGACGAAACGCGCAGCTGGCGTATGCAATTATAAGCCTGGTACCTTTGACAACTATTTGGTTATAAAGTTATGGTTATTTATACTTTATCCCTCGGGTTATCAATTTGCAGGTGTTATGTTCTTTTTTATTCCAGGGATTTATTTCATCTACCTCAATAGCCACATTTGCAGTCGACAACAACTTGACACAGAATCGTTTGCAGTTATCCATCACACTAATGTTAACTACAGTAGCATTCCGAATAGTCACAAATCAAGGGTTACCAAAAATATCATACAACACGATATTGGTAAGTACTTCGCTAGTAACGTATAATAGCACTCCATGAACCTCTTGGCAACACACTCTAAAAATTGTGTTTAGAGCCTAAACACTTTCCTAAACACATTTGTGAAACCGATTTTTGACATGTTTTAAATCTAAACATGTTTAATATTTAATGTGCTAACAGCCTAAACGTGTCAAGCTATAAAGTGCTTAGACTGTAAACATGTTTAGATGTAAAGTGTTTAGACTAGAAACATGTTTTGCTAAAATGTGCTTAGACTGTAAACATGTTTAGTTGTAAAGTGTTGTATCTGGAAACATGTTTAGTTCTGAAGTGTTTTGTCAGGAAACACGTCTAGCTGTGAAGTGTTTTGAATGTAAACATGTTTAGACCATAAAGGGTCGTGAAGAAACATGTTGATCGTTTTAGTGCGATAAGCCGTTACTTCATTAGACCCCAAATAAACTAATATTCCGGAAGGCTAGACTGTAAAACGTATGATAGCTTTCAATACTACATGTGTTCATACCATCACAAAAGGAGCCAAACGCATCAAACTAAGAAACTTGAATTTCCAATTCAAATTGATTGTGACTAATACCTTTTCAATCTGAATGAGTATTTTCTTTAATTCAATTGTCAACATTCGACTATTGTATTTTTTCTTCATTTCAAATATTCATTAAACAGTCTAGAACTTTTGAAATGAAATTATTATTATACTAATTCTAGGATTAAAAACAAAATTATAAGATATGAAACAAAGGAATTTATGTAATTGTTTATTTCCAGTTAATCATTGAACACAATCAAATATAAACTCATAAAATCATAAATTCATAGCAACGTACATATACATAATATTAACCAATCAAAACAATTTGAAAATGTCCTGTTTTCATTTTACAAGTCAATAAGAGCTTCTCCTTTCTTAGTACCCAACTGCTGGTCACTGGCCTGAAAGATAGAAAAATATTGATAAGCAACTAAGTAGAATTAATCTAAAAATATAAGTATACGAACTACAACACCAAAAAGTAAATGCATGATTTAAGATCAAGATGACAACATTAGAACCGTGGTATAAAAGCATAAATGTACTGATGAGTAAATTGATATTTTTAATATAAAACATATTTTCATGCTTAATATCATTCATTTGATCAAATATATATTGACATTTTTAAAATCAAATACACTTCGGATTCTTACCTAGCAATATAGTTGCTACTGTGCATTATCTCCTCTTTTAGCATGTCAAGACAAATGATTTCCTCTGCACTTCTCTCATCTAGAATAAAACAATACATATCAATAAAAATATAAGAAAGCACAACGGCTTATAACTATTGAAGAACAACCAGCATCTTTTTATTTATTTTGAGCAAATGTTGATTGTGCATTTAGGAAGTGCTTACTAAAACAATGAACTCGATATGACACTGGTTTTGCGAATGATGCACTCGGCAGATTACGCTTCCCTTCATGTTCCATTATAATCTGCCGAGGAGTACCAAATGAAAATTGTCCTCACGAACTCCTTTCCAAGAACATATATATATATATAATAATAAGTGCTAGCTTGCATGATAGAACATTAAACAACTCTTATCTTTACACAAGATAGTTTGAACACTAAAATCTCTTACAAGCACTTGTTTCGTGGGATGGTTCCCCCTTTTTCTTCTCCTGCATTGACTATACGGTAGTGTACTTGTACATAATACTTATAACTGTCAATAATCATTTAAAATTGGCAGTACAAAATAAAAATCAGTATAATTATAACTCCTTACCTTTCTGAAACAGTTAAGTTACGGTCAGTTATGGTCAGAAGTAAACAGCGTGGCCTTTGACTTCGGGTTCTTTGTTTCTTCTTCCCGCTCAAAAATTAGCACGTGGTATGCATGCCGTCTTCGGCCTAAATGTGTTGTAATTCTAAACGTGTTTAGGAAAGTGTCTAAATATTGAAAGTGCTTAGAATTTAAACACGTTTAGCTTCATATACTTGACGATGCAGCTAAACATGTTTAGCACAACAACATGTTTATTGCAAAGTGCTGAGAGCCAAAACATGTTTAGTGCGAAGTGCTGAGAGCCAAAACATGTTTAGTTTTTAATGCTTAGAAATTAAACACTTTCCTAAGCACATAAGTCTTGCAACACGTTTAAATTCTAAGCACTATTTTTACAGTGCATTATTTAAATGGAGTTACATCCCTTTGACAAATTCTAGCGTTTTCTGAGAGAACGGAACTGGTTTGGTATTACAGCTTGAACTACCCAATACATATGTTGTGCTCATTAGAACACGGATTAAGCCTTTGTTTACAAAGCGTAATAAGGACGTCATATTAGAATTTAATAGTATTTGACTTGATAAGACTGAAAACTCAGCAATGATTACAATGTACGTGCTACAGGTCCAGGGCCGTAACTAGGGATCGATTTCAGGGGAGGCAGGGGTTTGGGGCCGCTGATTTTTTTCCCTCAGCTAAATGGCTTTAAATGACCCGTTTTCCTTCGATTTCCTTACTTTAAGACTCATCAGTATTGCTTGAACCTGGAAGCAATTTTTATGCAAAAACAAACTGAGATTGCTGTTCGGGGTGAGCCAAGGCTCCGTCTTGAAGGTCGTACTTTTAACTATAATTATTAACATTAAATACATTGTGACCGCCGATTTTTTTCTCTCAATAAAATGGCGAAAAAAACCCTGTTTTCCTTCGATTTCCTTACTTTACGACTCATCAGTAATACTTGAACCTGGGAGCAATTTGTTTTGCAAACATTTATTATCTGTATTTAAAGATATTTTTGTTAGAAATCAAACTGGTAAGTTAAAAAAAAACATATAAAGCAAGATAAATAGAACGCAAGAATATTTTTTTTTATCGAGGACCTTGAATTTCAATATCATAGTTTGAAAGCTGAACAGACATGTATAGAACTACAACGAATGGGAGTGTTTAACTACTAATTAAGGCATTGACCATAATGTTCTCGTACGATCGGGAGACGTACTGTCTGACTAGACACGTTAAAATAATTATCCAACAGCTGATTCAGCCGGTAACGAATTTCCGATATCATAACAGATTCACACAAGTCGATTTGAAAAGCTCACTAGAGCTTGCGTTTATGTAGTTTATTGAATATCGACTCTGAATAAAACTTTGAATCTTGACAATACAAAGAGAACTTCCTCTGCTTAATTGAGGCTCTAAACATGGTGTAAATAAATAAGTTAACTTTTAATTAAAATTGCCGAAAGCAACGTTTCATATGCGTTCTCGTACGACATAGGAAATACTGAATAACAGATGGATGGCCACACGAAAAAAACCCAACTAAAACAAATACTGAAATGGTTCACTTTCGATAAAAAATCCTGAAAATGACAGATATATATCACGTATCATGATAACACTGTTAAAACTGTAAACGTGTGTTGTTAATAATACAAATTCAATTTCTTCGTGTACATATTGTCAATATTTCATTTTATTACTAAAAAAAATAAAATTGGTGTAGAAAATTCAGGGCAGTTGCCTCCCCTGAACTGCCTCCCCTGCCTCATAGGTAGTTACGGCCCTGAGGTCTTACTTCTTGAAAATCTTTCACAGCTACAATAAAAACATGGCAGTTTATTGTTTCAAAATGTTTTTTATTACCCTCAATATAGTAGTATCGTTCGACAACAACTGTATCATTCGGAAAACCTCGACAGATAACAATCTAGTAGCCCCTTATAGGGTAGCGTAATCTGCCCAAGGTTTGCTGATTGACAACTATATCTGAAATGTCGATATATATCGGTTACGAACTTTATATTTCAGGAGGTATATCTAGTATCTGGAAGGGTAGCGGAATCTACCGAGGTTTGCAGATTTACATCTTTATTTAATAAATCGTAATGTTCCGGTTCTAATATCTTGAACTTTATATTTACCAGGAGGTATACTCACTATTTAGTATCTGGAAGGGTACCGGAATCTACCGAGTTTTGCCGATTTACATCTTTATCTAATACTTCGTAATGTTCCGGTTCTAATATCTTGAACTTTATATTTCAGGATGTGTATTTACTGTTTAGTATGTTATTTACATACAGTGTATGTATCTGGCACGCCGTAATTTCACTGTTCTCTTCACAGTCGTATCAGGACGACCTTGACCTGTATGTGTTTATCGTCATGGTGACAGTGTTTGGACTGTTTCAAATAGGTTTCGTTATTTATGTTGTAATCAAAGTAAGTATAGTACTGTATAATCCAAATATCCATAATATTTTTAAGGGAGTTCGCTTCTCAGTTTCAAAGTAATTAACTTTTCAAAACACTAGTTTATATTGATAGGAAATTAATAAAGAAATCCAAAGAGCAAAAAAAAATATAAGGGTCACCGTGCTTGTTTTCGAGATATGAACCGTTGAAATTTTGGCGGGAAAATGTTCTCTCTTGACTTTTCATAGCTTTATCATTGACAAGTTGAAGTTCTCAAAAACTGTTAAAAAGTGATTAAAATTTTATAAGACTCTTACAGATGGCTAATCCTTATACAAGTAAAAGGTTTTCAAAAAGAAAAATGGGGGTCACCGGGCAAATTTTTTCAAGGCATTCAAATGGATGAAACCAGAGGATTCCGAAAATCTTACAAAATTTCCAAAACATGACAAGCCAGCTTCCTTTAAGGGCGACCATTTGATTTTTTTTTTTTGGAATTTATGGCAGGAGGTTAAAAAAAAAGGATTTCCTGGCATAAAAGCTAAACATCTTCCAAAAATGGTGGTAAAAAGATAACCTTGAATGACAGGATGAAAATTAATACATTTGTTTTAGGGAGTGGCTATTCGTCAAAATGTCTATTCATCCGGCAAGCCGGACAAATAGCATTTATCCGGTTTTTCGCTATTTGTCCGGCCAAACATATAATGATAAAGATATAACATCGTGTTTTGAAGGAGATAAATAAAGCATGAGTAGTTTTAAAATATATTGTCTCATCGTTTTATGAAAAAGAACTCATTCTAATGAAAAAAATAAACTATACATTTTATTCAGATTTTTTTTTATTCTAAAGTAAGGTCCTCAAATGCTTATGCACGATTTTCATTTAAATTATTCGGAGATTTTTAATTTATAGGAAATAAGAGAAAAAGGTAGGCACGTGTAACCTGTCCCCAAAAGTAGGATTGTGTGTTCGATAGAATCTTTTTAGAAAAAAATGTATATTAGATACAACAGAAAAAGGGGGGATACCCCAACCCTGGTGTCATATTCCCAGTCCAGGCATATCAGTGCATGTTCATAGATTTCCGTTGTAGTATAACTTAAAAATAATGCAATAAAGTATTTTTTCCGAATGCGTGTTGACTCTATAAGGTAAATGGAGGTAAATCATCAATTCTAATATGAAGTGCTTCTTTAGCTTTGTAAACAACACTGTGATAAAATTCTCGATAAAATATACTTAGCGCAGACTCAGAGATATACATAATAATGGCTGTTACAATATACTTCCCACGTAAATCTACATGTATTGGAACCTATTTGCAGACCCTCTACCGATTTTATTGTTTTAAAAAGGGCAATTAAAAAAGGACAAAATAACTTTTTTTCTTATTCTTATGCATAATAAAAAGAAGTAATGCACAAGAGCTCGGAGAAATCAACAAAATAAAAATTAAATAAAATTCCGCGAAAGTCTATTAATCTTTTTGGCGCATTTAAGTCATTTCAAAACATGACGTCATACAAATGAAACCGCTAAAGTTAAAAGTTTTCTGTTGCGTGAACCATCGGAATTCGTATGATATTGTATTAAAACTGATTTTTGAGGTAGGTTTTGTTTTATTTTCTATTCTATTGCATTATTCGCATATTTACTCGTGTCAGCAAGTCAACAGGGCGGCTCCTTAGTTACAAAATGGAAGCTTACGAGAAAAACATGTAAATTAAAAATGGCATATGTTGGGTCTGAGAATTTAAAGAATTAAAAAGTATTTTTTCTAGCAATTATTCACGAACATGCTAACCTACGCAAGCTACATATTTATAAAGATATTTGAGCTTTATCTAGCAGGGAGTAAAAAAGAACAGCCACACACACAGCATACCCACCCTCGCTTCAGTTTTTTAATGACCGTATTTGTCCTATTAGAATCGAAATAATTGTAATGATTTTATAGGGATACGTGTATGCAGTATATTACCTATAATATCACAATCCTAGGCTTGAGTCAATGATTATCTTTTAGGCCGCTCATCAAATGGGGACGTCCGATCAGGATAACAACTATATTATGACTGCCAAATATACCATGGGGAATCCCGGAATTCCTTAATATGACGTGGTAGTTGTCCGAATGTACATTGGTAATAGTAAGACCAGTTATATGTAGTTCCGAGTATACCATATTCATAACATTCCTCCCTCTTTCATAGAAATGGACCTCTTTTAGAATAAAGTCATGGCACCTTCTTTTATATCTCAACACTAAATTGTATAAACTGTTTGATGTTTAAATGCGAAAAATACATCCTTAATTTGAAATCCTTGGAATACACTAGTCCGTAAAGTTGTAGTTGATACACATATGGTTGATACATGGAGATAGATTCTCCATTGTTATACAGTATAAAGCTATAATCATTTAAGTTATGAAAAACAGCTATCCTTTTCCTTCTGTACACAAATATATAAAACAATCTCTATATACGATTATTACGATAATGAGATATATTGTATCGTAAAGGTTTATTTTAAAACGTCCTATACAATAATATTGATAACATAGCTTTAGTTTCAACACGACATCTTGTGGTTGCTGAACAAGTTCGTCTATTCAGAGGATAGCCAATTTGGAAGTAGAATTATTCAAAGAATACAATATGCATGTCTCTTAAAACGCCAATGCTAAATATGAAATGAATATCCTTTCCACTTCCTCCCTCTTCCATAAAAACAATGATTCTATTCTAAAAGCATTAGTTGCGTACGCTCATATGAATGGAACTACAATTTATTTGGGGTAAAATAGTTCACTTCGTTGTTGTAAAGATCCTACCAGTAGAAATCTTGGAAGAAAGGATATTTCTGGTATAAAAAAGAGACATATAAATGTTTAATATGAAGAAAATGATGCCGACATAAACCTAAAGTAAAGCTGAAATTATTGTAGTTTTTATGCAGAAACATCAGTTTAAAATGAATAAATGGATGGATTGTCTTTTGTTCATTGAAGTCCAGTGGCGAATATCTAAAGACATGAATTTCATACAATTATATATGCATTTCGAATATAAAAATTAAAAAACTAAACCACTAATTTTCTGAACCAACACTTCGGATATAAATAATACAGTAACTATATACATTTGATTTCAATCAAATTAAAAATATAAAAACACAACTCAAGAAACTAGTTTTTGTATGGCAACAATATCTTCATCTTCGATTGCAGAAATATCAAATGACGTGTCCGTCACCAAACGTTCAGTCTGACCATCCTTTCTGTCACGGTTAAGGTTCCAATCCGATACCACCAATGTTTTACTATGGAATCTTTTAGCCTTAGGTTTCTTCCATCTAAGTTTCACGTATTTACCCCAACTCCTCGTCTTTGGTAACACTCTAATTGCTACTTGTTCTTCTTTTCTCCTAACTGTTCTAATTATCTTCCTTTTACTTGTAGCAGTTTCTTTTTTCTTGGTGATCAAGTTCTGCTTTGTCATTTTTATCTGTTGTTCCAAGTTTATTTTCTTGTATTTGGACCTTTCAGTCTTCACGTAAGCTTTCTCTTCTGTATGTTTCAAATCATCTCTGACCAGATTGTTAGTCTCGTATGCTCTTGTACATCTCTTTGCTTCCTGATTTTTTTCTGTACATGTTTTTCCTTTTAATAGTGTTCCTTCAAGGAAACCAGGATCAATATGTTCACCTTCTGCTTTGACAGTATCGCGATGGTTGATGGCTGTCTGTGTAAAATGCATGCTCCATTTATGTATTTGATCAAAGTGTATTGAAGTTTGTTGATCATCTGTTGTTTGTGTACTCTGATCTTTCACCTCTTTTCTTTTTGTAAGACTGGATTCTTTTCCTGAAGATAAGTCATCAATTTGTGTCCCTTGTTCTGTCTTCATAATTTGTCTTTTAAGGCAGTTACTCCAAGTATCTTGAAGACTTTTTCCCTCCTTATTACTATCTTGTTCTCCATCTTCTTCTTCATCATGATTATGGGTCTTCGTATTGCCATGTGATGTCATCCAGTAACGATATTGTTTGTCTTTAAGTTCAAGCGTCAACAAATTATCTTGGCAGTATACAGAATTTGGAGTAAGGCGGTCAATGGTGTTACTAAGCAATTCAAGTTCTGATTGACTTAACTGATTTTGGTATGAATTTAACTTGATAAAATGTTTCAAGTCTTTATTTCCTCCTTCCTCGTGTTTGGGTTGAGATTGCATGACCTGGTCGTATTTTAGTATACACTGTGAATCTTCATTGGTATTTATGCTTTCTTCTAAAATATGTTCATGTCTGTTTGTTGACCTCTTTTTATCCAAGTCATTATTATCTTTTACCATTGCTTGAACAAGTAGATGGAGTTTGTGTCGAGTTATTAACCTCGATGTTTCTTTGCATGGTTTAGCTGCACTGACTTTACTTTTATTCATTTTGTTATTACAATCATTTTTTTGTTCGTTGAAACAGTGGGATTTGGTAAGTTTTTTCTGTCCCTTTTCCTCGGTTTCACATATTGCATCTGACTTGTAGTTGGAACTGGGACTTTCCTCTGTCTGTATGTTATCATCATCATTTTCATCTAAACAATCTGTTTCGTACTTTAGAGTGGAACTTTCCGCTCTGTGCACTTTATCATCATCTTCACTTAACCAACACGCTTCGTAATTGGGATTGGGACTTTCAATTGTGTAAACTGCATCTTCCTTCACAACATTGGAATGGCATGGTGTTGCATGGTGTTCTATTACTGGGTCTGATACTTTCTCGATTGTCTTTCCTTGATGCGCCGTTTGCTCTGTTCCTTGTCCTATCATAACGGGACTATGGAATTCCGTCTTTTCTATCAAATTGGTATCAGCTCCTTTCTTTTCCATTGCTCCATTCCATTCCACTTCGCTCGAATATTTATATGAGGTATAACATTCTGGTTCATCGTTTTTAATTGTTCTAGTTATCTCTTTGGAATCAACAATTTCATCTGTTTCTTGTCTTCTTACAATAGGATCATGGTCTCCGGTCTTTTCAATCTTGAAATTAATATCCTCTATTCTATTTGTCATTTCTGGTTCCCATAAACTTTTCAGTTTTAAATATCTCTTAGATGTTACTTTACTTAATGTACAGAGGTAACGTTTTGCCTCGTACACTGAACCTTCGGCGACAGCTTGCACTAGTTCTTTCCCTTCTTCCTCACAACAAGCATTAGTGAGGTATTTTATAATAAGATGTCCTTTTACAATCTCTGATTCATTTTGGAATGCCCCTTCTACCAACTCTTCAATCCTGTCTGTAAATTCGTCCAATAACTCATCTGGATATGGGAAGATATTCTCTAGAGTTTCCAAAATAAGTAATGGATGCCCAACTGAGTCAAATCGGTCGTTAAACAGTTTCCACAGTGTTTCGTAGTCTGTCTGTATCGTGTATGACCGGTTCTTATAGAATTTCAGTGCTTTTCCAGTAATTCTCGATACCAATGCTTGTAATTTTTGTTCACTTTTCCACCCTTTCTCAAAAGCTGTAGACTCAATATCGGCTTTCAACAGAGACCATCCGAGTGGCACTGTTCCGTCAAAATTACTTGAGTTACTCATATTTTGAGTTGAGTTGTGATTTACTAACTAAGATTTTAATAAAAGCTTAAAAAAACGAAAAAAAATGGTGTACTGATTTTATTCCGATTTGCCAATGAAAACAAAAGTATAGCAAAAATAAAAACAATCTAAAAACACCTATGACACCAGAGGATCTGACGCGCAAAGCTGCTTCAGAAATTAAATAATTTTAATAACCCTGTTTATATCATCATATAAGTCAAGGGACCTAAATATTCAAAACTTTCACATATGCATACATGTAAATAAACATACAAGTGACACAATCAAATATGTTTATATTTGTCATGGAAGCCATATATTGTTGGAAATTTACACATGGCCGTGATATTCGTTTATTTTATCCCTCGCTAACGCTAAATTCTCTCTGGTTATCTCTATGACAGTGATCTTTAAATATAAATCACGATCTCCGATTCTCAAAACGTCCATTGCGTACACGCGTTTGGTATCCGACACCTCATCCGGGACACTTTCCGCGTCACATAACACTTTTATTGATATTGAAGATTTGCGCATCCACAGACGGATGGCCGGACGAATAGACGCTCCGTTTGTATTATGCACCAGATTTTATGCATGCATCAATCGTGTACTACAGTAGTAGCAACAGATGAAAATGATAAGTAATTTGTCGCCGTCCCCGTTCCACTGAACCCCCCAATACCCAATGATTTTCCCCTAACATTGTTGTATTTTGTATGAAACATGTTTTAATGGTATATATCGGCATGATCAGTAGAATCAATGACACAAATTAACATGGATTGCTTGCTTCACTGTAGATATAACTTATAAATATGGAAGCAAAAAAACTAAGATTCTAAGGGAGCTACCATTTGATTATTATGTGTGGGGGGGGGGGGGGGGGGCTAGGATGAAAAATTTTGTCCTGCATTTTTTTTAGCTGTAATCTCTGTCCTGCCTTTTTATTTTTCACTCTGTTCGGTCCTGCTTTTTTTTTTTTAGTTTATCCTGACTTTTTTTACCTAAATTGTCGTCCTGACTTTTTTTTTGCAAGTGTCTCATCCTGCCTTTTTTTTACTCAAAACCCCTGTCCTGCCTATTTTTTTTCAAATTTCATTCTAGCCCCCCCCCCATAAAAATCAAATGATAGCTCCCTAATAGTATCCCCCTTTCTTTCACTCCGAATAAAAATATATAAGTAATCTATAAAAAAAAAATGTCATTGCTTTCTGAATACATGTTTATTATACAATAAATCCCTAACCATACAAAACAAAATGGTTGCTAACAATTTAATAAACGGTTTTTATTTCTTTGCAGGTCTTCTTTAGGAATATAATAATAAAAGAAAGCCTTCAACAGTATGAGGTAATATTTCGTCATGTTAAAATTCAGGAAGTGAAGACAGTTATTGCAAACTTTCATTTGTTATGTTTTTGAAAATAAAGACATGTGGTATGACTCCAAACGAGACAACTCTCAACCAGAGTCCAATGAGCATGGATGAAAAGACGGCCTTCACAAACTCACACACTACAGAATGGTCGGTGTCTAATTGCAAACAATAAAGACTGATTTAATTGTGTAAAGGCAACTCATGTTTCTAGAATTTTTTTCAAATCTGAAACCATTGGAAGTAAAGGGAATGGAATGCTTAGCTTTTAAGTTAATAGATTACGTATTAATTTTGACCAAATATCCGTTTAAGGATGTACTTAGGTGAGGCTTTGGAATTCGTGTCAAATGTTCGGACTCTTTGGTGTTTTTCCATACAATACAAGGTAAAATATTTTGCCCTATAACACCCATTTATTTTTTCATATAAGACTTAATAGCCCATGAAAGGTCATTTACCAAAATTTTAGTAGATTTTTGATTTTCTTTCTTTTGTTTTGAGACCCAAATAATATCAATGCAAATATAACAAAAAGGTAAAAGTCCGAGTAAGCCTTTTCCCGCCATATTTTAAATCCAAAATATCTCGAAAAGAAGGTCCATGGCCTATCAATATTTTTAGCTTATCTTTATCCTTAATTGATGCTCTACCAGTTTATAGTATCAATTCTAAATTCTTGATTTATTAATTTTCACCTAAGCTCACCTAAGTACATCCTTAAGTCAAAACGAAGCTGATATCGAAGCACTGATTACCGGCTAGGTGGTACATGTAGTAACGAGTTGGAAGTCTACCAACTAGGTGTTGTAAAATCGGGGTCATAATGGATTTTTGTGTATAAATCATATTTTGATTCGAGCGTCACTGATGAGTCGACGAAAAGTACGTGTGTCTGGCGCAAAAATAAAAATAAAATTTCAAAATTGGTAATTATGATGAGTTTATTTATCAAACATTTTTTTTGCAATTTAAACCCAACTCGTACGCTAGTTGTAATATCTTGAATCTTGCAATGTAAAAATTTGAATAAATTGTTATCCGGTGGGACACCTTGGATTCTCTGTAGTCCTCTACCATCAGTACCGTACACGTAAATACAAGTTTTATGTTAGTCAAGTTTGTTTGTTTATTTTTTATTTTTATTTTCAGGAGCATGCAATGAAAGTATTTGGAGAGAACTGGAGACACCAACGTAACAACCAGAAGAATGCTCTCCGGGTATGTCATTGCATTTATAACTTTTGTAAAAACACATAAAGTTGCAGGTACAGATGAGTTTCTACAATGCATAATTTTGAACTAAGTCTTATTAATATTGACTTCAGCCGTTTATACCATATCATCAGCATACAATATGTGCTGTCTCAAGATGAAAAAAAAACATTTAAAATTAAACTGTCAATTGTTCTTGAACAATTGAGAGGTCTTTCCTTTTGTAATGTAAAATACATGTTCAAATAGACGTAGAATGTATTGAAAAGCTTTAAAACACACTGAAAAACCTTTAAATAAGGTTAAAAACACCAAATTCGCTATATGGGACATGACCTTGACCTTTGACCTTTTGACCTTTGTCAAGGTCATTAGTCCCCAATGTCATTGCCGAAGACCCCATGGGTCTAGGACCTTTGGTTATATAGTAAAAGATGATTTTGTCTTTCCAGAAACCTAAAACAGGTGTTATGCCCCTTAAAAAAAGGTCAAATCTCTTCGGTCAAAATGTAACAAAGTTGTGCCGTAATGACCCAAACATTTTCCACTATTTAAAACTTCTGTAAGTATAATGGTTTTTGAGTTGTTCTGATAACAAGGTGTTAGGTCAAAGGTCAAGGTCAACATACACATTTGACCTTGAGGTATTTTTGAAGTCTCATGAATTGTTGATGAATGGTGAAGATCCTAGGTCTCTACGATTTACGGTTTCTGAGTTTTGGTGGTCCACCGACACCGGTTAATTTTCAAAGGGGCATAACCCTACCAATGAGTCGTTGAATCTTTTCGAATCAAATGTAACGAAGAACCGGGGTCTGGTCCTGAACAAATTTCACCCTTCGTTTTTTTTCTATCTATTACGGTTACGGTGTTGGAACGATAACAAGGTTTTTTGGTTTCGGAGGGATTACTCCGAACCGACAAAATATTTCGACTAACAGGGTGAGTTCCGGATAGGTATTCATGACACCGATACAAAGTGAGAACATGAAAGCGACACGTCTTACGGTTTAGGCTGCTAACTTCGTCAAAGTTTGGCGGAAAAAGAATAATAATAAACAGAAGAAATACAGTAAGGTCTTTCCTTATAGAAAAAGGAAAGACCTTAATTAGATACTATACTAACGAGATCCCTGGCTTAGGATGGACCATTATTATTAGGATTGCAATCCACGTGACTACTTGTATTTGTAATTCACATTTATAATGTTTTTGTACTTCTTTCTAATTGTAGAAACGGAAGCAAAGAGGCCGAGCGACTCGACCAGCAGAGGATGAATTGGACGACGAAGACGATGATGAATTTATCAATACATTTTTAATCAGCCAAAAGGAAAGAAGAGTTTAAAGAACAATTATTTGATACTTTACAATATGTACACCAGTGCCATAAACAGTATTATTCTTTCTCGGTGGTCTTTCCGGTAATTTTTATATTTTAAATTTCAGAATTTTTTCCGATATTTTGTATATATTTTTTTGTACATTCAAAATTTACAAACGTTCATTTTTTATATTCAACATTATTATTGTATTAAAGATGTATTAAAAAAAAAGCCTTTTGATCTATTTGTTGCAATATTCTTATCCATGTTTCAGCAGAGAAAAAATATCAACGGACCAATCAGACCGCCGATTAAGGACGCTTTGTGTCAGTTAAACTACATTTAGACGGACAGAAAACAAGACAAAACACAAAACACTACAAAGAAAAGATTTTTTTTTAAAGATTAAACAGCACAGACCTCTTCAAAACTAAAAGAATATTAATATTAACAGAACCTGCTCCACTAATGACGCCCGTGTTGCTGCTTATTTCAAGTAAAATTCTAGTGATCTGACGATCGTAAAATAAGTTTAACAACGTAATAAGCAATTAAATATAATACTACAGTGAAACCTGGCTAACCGAATCCTGCGTAAACCGAGAACCTGTATAAACCGAAAATGTTCTTAAGCATTGTGATATCAAATTGTATGCGTTGTGAACCTGGCAAAACCGATTATCTGCCAAAATCGAACAAAACCTTCATTCCCGGAGAGGTTCGGTTTAAACAGGTTTCACTGTATATAGTAGTTTTTAGCTGGGAGATGACTCGTTTGTGCTAAATTTTATTATTGTGAAGAGAAAAATGCATCATATTTTGGTTGGATGGAACAATTTTGTCGATAAGTCACTTTTTGTTCTAGACAGATTTTATATTTATAAGATTGTGAATGTTTGATGGTAAAGCTCTGTTAGTTGTAAACGCAAAACAGTGACCAATATATAATATCTTAAATATAAAAACTGGTACAATTTTTGTAAATGATGATATATATATTAATAAAAAAATGTGCGTAATTGAAAAACAAAAACATAAAAAGCCGTATCCAATGACGAACGGAACCTTATAAGTTAAGTATTGTTTACAGGTACATAAATAACCCCAAGACAAAAATGTCGATTAAATCACAATTTAAGTACAAAAAAGTTATGCACATTAATTATGCCAATTGAAAATGTGTAAAAATGATGGAAGATTGTTATTGTACATGTAGTATTAACATGACCAATTATCGGCGTATAAAACAATATTATTGTGTCGAAAACCACTGAACATGTTTGTATGGGAAATAAGTCATATCTTTGGTATGGCTATAAATTTTCGATTCTGCTTTCGACTATGAACAAAATTATTTATTTTGTAAAAAATATTCCCGTTCTCCTTTACTGTATACCTTACAACAAAAGTATTTTTGTTTACCCATTTACATTATTCTATTTGGCGGCATTTTATTCAAGGTTATGGTTGTCTTTTTGAAATTGTGTAGCATTTCACATCTTTTTTTTATTGATTTTGTATTTAAATTGTGTCATAGATCAAATGTATTCGTTCAGTGTGTGTTTACATATGTTTGTATGTTTTTTGGTTGAGTTAAGCCATTTCAATTGATATTTTATAGTGAGTCTTTCTAGATTATAATCTTACATTATTTTTTCAGGTAAGGGTGAATGTTTGCATCTATTAAAACGTTGAAACAAACTGCATTTAAAATTGTGAATGTAAATGAAGAATGTGTCAAAGAGACAACAACCCGACCATATAGCAGACAACACCTGATCTAAGTCAGTTGTTTTTTCCGTTTTAATTCTTTTTTGAGGCCCTTCATAGCTTGCTGTTCGGTGTGAGCCAAAGCTACGTGTTGAACATCATAAATTGACCTTTACTTTTACAAATTGTGACTTGGATGGAGAGTTGTCAATGGAATAACCGTCTCACAAATGATATCGGATATGCTCATTACGTCGTGACTACAATCCCCTCCCTTTCATGAATGTGACCTACCGAATTAGACTATTTACCGGATTTGTTATTACATAAGCAACACGACGGGTTATCAATATCAAATTTGAACCATCGATAGACCTCACTATGAATTTTACCAGATGAACTGTTGTAGGATTTCATCATCCCCTTTAGAAGTTATCTCCCTTTTATTGATTTTTTTTTCAACATGGCCCCTCTCGCTGTTTTTAAAGATATCATGACTTTATTTTTTATGTGTTAGTTTTTTGTTTGTCTCAACTAGCTTACACATACATATACTCTCCTAAATGACAGAAGGTATAGTGTTACTCTGGAGATGTGGAGGATGAGTTTCATTTCAATGTGTTTTGAACTATAGTTGATTATTTTGTATTTTAGTTATGTGACTTTTGTACTTTATGTAAGTCTGATGAGTGGAGTTCTTTTTAATGTATACATATCTGTATTATATTGTGCTATTATACGAATGTCCAAGGTTTGAGCGCCCAAAAACATGTAGAAATCACCTTAGTCTGAAAATGCCTGTACCATGTTAGGAGTTTGTAATTAAAAAAAAAATAGATGCTGTCTGAGATATTTTTTTTTTATTATTATTATTGGTTCTATTTGAAATGTGAATGTGTTTCTGTGGGTACTACTAGTTTTCGTGAATTTAAGGAAGAATAAATTTAATCGATATATATATATATGAACAAAAATAAATATTCTAAATTCGACGACTAAAATTGTTCATGTACTGTTATGTTTGTCACTAGAAGTATAATATAGAAAGAAAAACATTCGTTGTTGTAAATCAAATTTTCATTAAAAGCCTCAGGAAGGTGGTGACACCGAATTTGATTAGGGAACAACCATTTAATTTCAAAGGGGTATGGTTTATTTTGTTTTTAAATATTCAGATTCCAAGTTTAATTAAAAAAATATATTCTGGTCAAGCAGATGACAAAATAAAATATTCTGAACCCTTATTTTCGCCATACCTTATGAAGTGTTTTAAAATATTGAAATAAAAATTTGATTGATATCGTTGAAAAACTAAATAAAAATATCTCCCTTTTTTAAAATTAAATGGTTGCTCACATATACTATTGAAATATTGATACATGTACATGGAAGAAAAATATTAGTTTTCAATTACATTTATGTATAGATCTTCTCATATTTCTTTGGGCACAGGACGTTTGCGCTTTTTTACCTGTAAAACGATAGGACATTTGCGCTTCGAATACTATGGACATTTGCGCTTTAAATTTTGATTCACCTTTATTAAATTGACCGGACATTTGCGCTTTTTACCTATCGTCGTCCATCTGTAATTTTAAGGAGAAGTAATATTACGCAGATGAATTTAACTTATATTTTTCATTAATATGACAAATGGTGCAGAATCCTTCCATGCCCACTTTAATGAACAGTTCTACTCACTCATTCTGCAAATATTTTTTTCTTTTTGAAGAGTATCATTTAACAACAGTCGGTTTATTGCATTACGACTTGTTATATTGATGAACAGGCACCCCAGAATTGAGAAACATGATTATTTATTTGAAATATGGGAGAAATACCAGTCAGAACAGATAACAAGAGCTATTTATTTCGGTCCTTAGGCTTCAGATATCAAGCGAAAACTGACATGTGATGACCGTACGTAACATGTCTTAAGAATGTTTTCTTTTACTAGTGTTTATAGCTGTATATAAACTTTTTAACATATATCAATGTGCTTTTAAAGAAATGTGCTATGCAATGATTTTTAAACTTTTAACTCTGCGAGGTCAAACCTGCCGGTCTCAAGCCCGGATAAAAGAGGGGGATAGTCATAAAAACCAAATGTTGCAAAAGCGCAAATGTCTTATGTAAAAAGCGCAAATGTCTATTTTTAAAAAGCGCAAATGTCTTATTATGTGAAGCGCAAGTGTCCAAAAATAAAAGCGCAAATGTCCTATGAAAAAGCGCAAACGTCCCGCGCCGATTTCTTTTAGATAAAGTCAAATTCAAGACTCCGGAAATGAAAGGAAATGATTCCGTAATAGATAGAGGTGGCTAAGCATTTGTTTACATGTACAATGCTACACCTATTACCACGCAAACGTTGAAATAAGGGTGGTTGGACGACAATACCTTTCTTGTACGTCACATTATGTCATACAATTAATAATTACATGTATTTATTGCATATCATATCAATCAATGATAATTAATAAGTATTAAACAAAACTACATGTACAACAAACTAAAGAAGGATACACAACGGAATACACCAAATCTGGAATGGCTGTGTTGAAATATTGTACTGTTTGTGCTATCATATTTGTTCTTGGATTTGAGTTTACTATGGCTGCGTTTATTCCAGACAAGGTAATATTTAGTTTTCGTGTTTTAATCAGCCGATTGTTTAATTGAAAAGTTTAAGCAAAGAAGTATGAGAGATACCCAGACAGGCTCATTTTTTTAAAAAAGAAGTGCAAAAGTTTAAAGATTCATTTGATTGAATTGATATCAAAGTGTTAATTGCATCGCAAAATAGTCTCAGATGTCAGATAAATGTAGTAAGTGAACATCAATGGAACATGGCAAACGAATTCCAATAAACATGCTGCAAGTCTATTAAATGTGGAATGTTCTTTATAAAAAAACATAATATATATTCAGGCACTGAATAAGGAGGCGACAGTCGAAAATCGTAATTAATATTTCACCATAGCATTTAAACGAGAAAACATGTTATCAAATGAGTTATGCATTGTCATATTTTAGACTATACTATTATTATTTTTATGTATATACAAAACTCAAAATCCTCTATTCTTACAATAAACAGAAATTCAGTGTAAAGTTTTTTTTAGCATAACGTATGAAACTGTTTTAAACAATCAACTCCAATTTTGTTTTTGTTTTTATCATTCTTGGTGCTGATTGGTCAGATCGGTTTAGTAGAAATGGCACATGCTTGTAGAATATAGAATAAGCTAGGACTATAGAAAATCGCTCGTTACTAGTCTAAGAAGTTGGTACTACTATTTGTATGCTGTCATTGTTTTATGTTAACTGTTATTATATGACTTTCAATGATGTTTTTAGACTGGTTGTATAACTATAAGTAAGACTTGAATAAGGGTGAAATCCTTATCAATCAGAAAACTAGGAACAATTTTCAAACACCAAATGCAAGCACCTATACTCAATGTATTCACATATAAGCATTAGAAACAATAAGGCCCTTTCAGAAATTGTGTCATTAATCAAAAGGCCACAAAAACAATTATCGCTCCAAAAGTAAATGGACTGTATAAATGAAAAATAAATTATTCTGTTTTTTAATTCAATTTCAGGATTTTCTTCAAATGCAGGATCATCATATGTCAAACTACAAGAATATATTCGAACAATACACAGGACTAGCTGACGGACCGGACAACAGCTTATTAAGAGTATATGTTCGTCCGAATACTCAAATCGTATACAGGAACGAGCGGAACGAGCGGCACGGAAGACTCAACTCTGAATCATTTGGAGATCAGAGAATACCGACAAATAGATGGTCTTCTCATGATGATACGGACAGCTTTACAAAACACCATGATCATAGCATTATCAAGCCTACGAAAAAAACGGAGCGGAGAGATAACACATTTCAAACAGTCGTTTCAGAAATGGAAAAGCAATTAAAGAAAAGTTCTAAGTCCATTTTTTCCAGGGCTAATGACTTATTTTCTGACCAAACCACTGAAAAACGAGTATACGGAATCAAAGATTTTGTGTATGACTTTTTAAAGATTGTTTCAAATTAGTCTGTTGTTACAGATGTAAATGTAAATTAATTATTTTTTTACATAAATTATTTATTTCTAGTAAATAAACTTATACTCAAAGTCTTCAATTATTATTTATATCTATACAATTTGGCCGTTTCAGAATCTAAAGGACTATGGGTAATTGCATTGTCCGTACCCCAAAATGAAAATAACGTTACGTCATTGGTTGAATTTCGATTGTTTAGGACGTTTTAAACCAATCACCACGCTTTGGTGTACACTTTTGAAAATATTACCCAGAATGCATTAGATTCTGAAACGGTGAATTGATAATGGAAATAGAAATCACTTTCCTCTACAAAATTAAGTCTACTATTCTAATAAAAGTGCAGTGCAAGTGCATGGTGGACACTCTTCTGTAAAAATTAGATTTTTCTAAATGATTAGATACGAGTAGGCATTCATATCTTCCCGCAAAAACAAACTTCCATGTAGAGTTACCGGTCCTTTCGGGGATTGCCGCAAAATGTTCGTAAGGATGTACTTAGGTAAGGTTTTGGAATTTGTGTCATATGTTCGGACTCCTTTATAGTGTTTTGCCATACAATACAATGTAAAATATTTTGCCCCATAACACCCATTTATTTATTTATATAAGATTTAATAGCTCATGAAACGCCATTTACCAAATTTTTAGAAGATTCTTGATTTTCTTTCTTTTGTTCTGAGACCCAAATAATACCAATACAAATATAAGGTAAAAGTCAGAGTCAGCCTTTTCCCGCCATAATTTAAATCTCAAATATCTCGAAAAGGAGGTCCCTGACCTTTCAATATTTTAGCTTATCTTTATCCTTAATTGATGCTCTATTAGCTTATAGTATCAATTTTAATTTCGTAAATTTTACCTAACCTCACCTAAGTACATCCTTAAGATATTCTTCCGCATACATTACCACCATTTTTCGGTACGTGTGCATGTAGATATTATCAATTATTTTTTACTTATACATATGGATATACATGGATCTAACGACAAAACATTTTCATATTATCAATTTATGTTCTAACCAAAAATATTTTAATCAGTATTCATTGACGTGAATTATTGATAGCAAACGATAAGGAATGATACTTTTGCACTCCTTAATGTCTGCGTTTTTATCCCGGTTTTATGTTTATAGATCGGTTACAAACCCAAAACGAAAATTACGTAATGGAAATCTAGGCGATAGTAAAACAGCGGAATGCCCTCACGTCATCATGATGTAAAAAATGGTGTGAGAGAAAAACAACAGCCTTATTTATGTAAAAATAAAACAATAATAACAAATAATATCGACAGCAACCAACAACAACTGAAAACTTGCAACTTACTTGGTAAATACTGCAATGAAATGTAATGATACTTGGGTATACGGCAATGAAACATCAGCAACCAAAAGCACCAGACAGAGATGTCAATGTGAATACATGATACAATGTATATTTTAAGTCTTCAACACTATAAAAAAATAGAGGAATAATATACCAACGGAGGAATCAAAACTCATTAGTTTAAGATATACAGAAAAAAAACATATAAAAAAGACGGAAGATAAAAACAGCAATCTACATAATACTACACAATAAACAAAAAAAATAAGCAACCCAATTCTCACCAAAATCAGGGAGTGAAGTCAGGTGCTCCGGATGAGCATACACCTACATTGTACCCGTGAAACATCCGCTGTGTTGCTCAGGGGTGGATTCAGCCATTTTAAAAAGGTGGTCCCAACCCAGGACAAAAAGGGGGGTCCAACTATATGCTATATGTTCCCATTCAAATGCATTGATCGGCCAAAAAAGGGGGTTCCAACCCCCTCCCCTTTTGGATCCGACACTGTTGCTTGTTATGATTAAGTACAAACTTTGTGTTAAGTCTCACTCGGGAATTTCACAATCGAAGATGGAAGGACGACGCAATCTCCGGCGCAGAGATCAAATATCCGTTCCGTTCAATACTTTGTAACACTACACTCAATATGACTCATATTAAGAGCAATATTGCGGAGCATGTATGGAACGGATATGAACTCTTCAACGTTTTTTCATGGTTTTTAGGGTTTTAAACGGAATTTAGAAATGACTAATATTTTTTCTGTCTATTCGAAATAACATAAAACATGTGGTGCACACTGTTAAATTACCCGCTACGCGCGTTATTTAATGTGCACCACATTTTTATGTTATTTCTTTATAGACAGAAAAAAATAATACAATGTCAGATTCCTTAAATGAATTATGAATCTTACAAATATGCATGCTATGAAACTTAGGAATCATTCCGACGAAAGCGACGTTTTGATTCTGAAATCACCTTTAATCATGTTATTTGTCCATAAATTTTGATATGATAAAGAAACTAAGGTTTTAACTCCATCAGGCAAAGTTGACCTTCGACTGATTTTGCTATTTATTAGGTCCTTTTTGGACAGATAGCTCTTCAATTGTTTCTTTAAAAAAAAGGAAGATGTGGTTTCTATAAAAAAAAAGAAGATGTGGTTTCTAAAAAAAAAAAAGAAGATGTTGTTTCTATATAAAAAAAAAGAAGATGTGGAATGATTGCCAATGAGACAACTCTCCACAAGAGACCAAAATGACACATAAATTAACAACTATAGGTTACCGTACAGCCTTCAACAATAATCAAAGCCCATACCGCATAGTCAGCTATAAAAGGCCCCGAAATGACAATGTAAAACAATTCAAACGAGAAAACTAACTGCCTTATTTAATATATAAATAAAATAAACGAAAAACAAATATATACAGATCAACAAACGACCACCACTGAATGACAGGCTCCTAACTTGGGACAGACACACACATACATATACATAATGTTGCGGGGTTAAACATGTAAGCGGGATCCCAACCCTCCCCTAACTTGGGACAGTGGTATAAAAATACATTATAAGAACGAACTATAAAAATCAGTTCAAAAAGGCTTGACTCATGATCAGATGGACAAAAATAAAAGTGAACGTGATCGGGTACTTGTACATCCCAACAACAAAATGACACTAGGAACAGATCTGAGGGTAGTCGCAGTTAATTGACAGCCACTAACAACTAATAAAAAAATCATCTGTTTTTTTTGCGTCCTTGTCTCCAAATATTCGGCTCTAATCGTAATTGATAAATAGAGAATCTCACTTTAAATTTGATTGCATGAAATTCATAACTAGTTGCTTTATAGTTTTTCTGTTATTGCAGTCACGTTTCTCCAACATTTGATAATTAGACAAAAACAATATAAGGGATTAGGGGGTCCTCATAAGGACTGGCATCGTGATAATTACCTGTAATTCACCTATATCAGGTCTTAACTCAAATATTGTAAAAAGGGGGATATTGTTAAAAAATATTTATATCAAAACATTAACAAACCATATATTTTTCGTCGAGTATAACCAGAAACGGTTACGTAATTATTTTCATCCGCCGTATTTGATTAATAATTATAGTATAACTAATCGCCGTATTTGAATATCAAAAATAAAACAACGTGTGACCGAACGACGCATGGATTAAACGAGTGCGCAAGTAACATGTTCACTGACTGTACCTCATTTTAGTAATTTATTCCATTACTTGATATATTTTTGTATTTTTGTATTTTTGTTACATGTAGATGTTAAAATCTAAACCGATGCAAAACAGCCAAGTTTTATTTATGTAAAAAGTCACCAAAAGCGATTGTCTTCTAGTGCGAAGAACCATATATCTACCTAGTCGTTCTGTCTGTATATCACTAGAGCCGAAGCCAGTTTTCGTGGTATGCTGTCTTGGCAGATGAAATAGTCAGTCGTATATCTGTTCACTTTTTCCTCGAAAACGGAGCTGATACAAATTGGGTACATCACGTCGCGTCATGATCTATATAGTGTTGAACTGTGGGAACTGGCTTGGTGAATATTGTGTACTACTAGTATTTTCGATTTGTTACTTAAGCTTTGGACAATTAATGCATGTTGACTAAGAGAACAAAATTATGAAAAAAAGCAAAAAATTGCTTCCGGCCGTACGGTAACGGATACTGGATGTGTAGTGATTGATAATTTAGTCTTAGATTATTTGTTGCTTGTTTATGTATGTTTTTGTACAGTTCTTTTAATGTTCTGTTGCACCAATGTCTCAAGATAAGGGAGAGTGTTGGAGCCTGTAATTCGGTGGTTGTCGTTGCTGTTTAATATATTCGTTTTTCGTTCATTATATTGTACATAAAATAGGCCGTTATATTTCTCGTTTGAATTGTTAAACATTTGTTTTCTCGGGTTCTTTTAAAGCTGACTATGCGGTATGACTTTGCTCAATGTTAAAGGCCGGACGGTGATCTATATTTGTTAATGTCTGTGTCATTTGGTCTCTTGTGAATAGTTGTCTCATTGGCAATCATACCACATCTTCTTTTTTATGTATAATTGTTAACTTCTGTTTCATTTGGTCTCTTGTAGAGAGTTGTCTCATTGTCTATCATACCATGCACATATAAAATAAAAAATTACATCACTGTGTTAGACTATATGGACTTTTACAATTTTGGGAGACTATTAAAAAATATATATTTCTTTAAAAAATATATACCTTTTTAACAATATTTTGGTCAAGGACAGGTGAATTACAGGTAGATATCAAGATCCAGTCCTTAAGAGGACCCCATTATCCCTAGTGTTGTTTAAGTCTAAATACCAAATGTTGGAGAAACGTGACCACACCTTTTTGTTGTCAGATGTTATTTTAGCCTGACCTCTATCAGGAATTGTTTTATCATTGTTGTTACAATGTAGGAGAAGAATGTAAGGTTAACCTTTCTGCTATAGTGGACGAAATGGTAAGTTCAAGATTTGTCAACTGGTGCAAGATCGTGATTTTGGAGGAAAATACCGATGCTTGAAATTGAACATAATGTGCATGGTTAAAAATCAATGAACCAGTTCTTATAAGGACCAGTTCAACATTTCATTCAAAATGGTATAACTTATATCAATGATTAATATGGTATGCAGACAACGCAGAGTTTAGTTAATATTTTAATCACCTTTGCTTTATATTCTCTCATATATCGGGTTATTTCAAATAAATACAGTCCGACCGTATGCGTATTTTGAAAAAGTACGCTTACGGTCCGGACCGTACGCTGACGGTCCAAATACTCATAACCATAGACACCTTTCTATATTGTTGAAAACTATACCATATGTTGCCCTCTAGATGTCCTTAGTTTGTCTTTGTCATTTGATTGCTGTCTTATTAACGTATAACCTACATCTCCAACAGTTTTGTATAACTAAAACGGTTATTGTGTATGGAATAATTGTCTTTCTTTCTTCAATATATAACATACTTAAAGGAAGAAGAACAGAGGAGAGATGTACACAGGCACTTGTTTCTATCAATGGATGGTCGACCTTCCCATGAATAGAAACAGGTGCCTGTGGCGATGTCCCTAAAAAAAAAAGCAAACAGAAAAAAAAAATGCTTTTCTTCAAAATTTTGTTCTACTGCATTATACAAAGTCAAATTAATTGATCAATTGCAGCTTTGATTTTAGATTAACATTGTACACAAAACATTATAAAGTTTTATGTCCCATCTTTTGATTTTGAGTAAGAACAAATACATTTTACCCATGTCATGTGTTAAAATATTGTAACTGTGTATATTGTGTTGGTGTATAATTTTTTTTTATCAAATAATGATATATATTGTATTAATATGTCCATTGCTTCTCTTTAAACGGGAAGAAAACATCCTTCTTTAAACGTTTTATCGATTACCACTGTGCCTGCAGTGATATAATCAAAAATAGATATATATCAGAACGGGGACGTGATAAAAAGCCTATTTATTAAATTGTTAAGACGGAAGCCGGTAGGAAATAAGATGAGTAAAAAGTGATTAAAACCTTAGATTTGCATTATGTAAGTTGCTTGCATATTCAAATAAACAAACGAAGAAAGACTGTAAGTTTATTTCTATAGATTCTTCTTCGTCTTCTAGCATTTGCGGAATCTTAATCAAAAATAAAGAACGCTGCAGCCATGTTAGATGAATTAATTTATTTTCGTAGAAAAGCTACGATGGAAATACGACTGGGTATAGCTGTAGTAAGTTACGCCAGGTTTTACGCATTATTTAACTTACGACGGCTTTGTGAAACGGCTGTAAAACCTACGATTTATTTACGATGGACTTACGATGACACGTAGACTTACGAAGGCTTTGTGAAACGGTACCCTGAACGTTCATCTTTATTTTGTAAGGGATACATATATGCACAAAAACGATTTTGTCTATATCTCTTTTCCCCATCACTTGATTAAAGAGATGACACTTACAGTTTGATTGACATACGACGTCTTATATTTTTGAAGATGTTAATGTAAAGCCTCATACCCTTTTTTCATTATTCCAATTTTCTGTATATCTATAGTTATTGTCCATAATGACAAACAAACGTGTTTTCCTTGTGATATTACACATTTACAACAAGGGAATTTACTGCAGCTCATAATGGACTGTACTAGCAAGGACATAAACTGTTACTGAACTGTGTATGAAAACATTGAAACTCTTGCTAGAAATATGCGTTATGAGATGCACTTTCTGTGCTTAAAAAGAATAACAAAACTTGATCACAAGTACAGTATAAGTAAACTTTTTAAAATAAAATAGTTCCTTACTAATAGTATATCATCTTACTATTTTATGACTTATAAATATTTAAAAATAAATCTTCTCTTTTTTAAAAATTGTAAGATATCAGCTATAATTTAAAGAATAATGACAAGATCTCCATATAGTAAACTGTGAAGAAAATTTATGTATATAATATAGCTTAATTTTTTTCCAAACCCCAACCATTTTACATAAATCTTATAAAATAGTTTTTTCATTATAGGTCCTGATGTATGTATAATAGCACTCTTAACTAATAATTATAAGTAAGTTTAATTTGAGACCATTTTAATTCTTATTTGTAAATATATGCAGTTGTTACTTAACGTTTTCTTACACCCCAGCACATATGAATTTTTAAAACTTTATGATGACAACCCTATGAATTAATTATGATATTTATTATTTAGTGATTATTATAACCAAATTCAGTCATCTGTATATAATTAAATGTTTCCTTAAGTTTTAAGGTGTACATAGTTGCTAAAACTATACCGTTTGGGTAGTGCTCCACAATTAATGGAGGAATATACAAAAAACTGAACTGAACTGAACATTCAATACTGCATTTTCAGCTATTGATTGTGATGTTTCTGGTTCCGACAAGTCAGTAACGAGCTTTTTAAAAAAAGTCTGACACCAAGGGAGATAACTCCGATATAAATAATGGTATGATATGTACCTCTCATTCAGTCCTGCATGTGCTGCTATCGATTGAGATGTTTCTGGTTCCGGAAAGTAAGTAAGAGCTTTAAAAAGTCCGACTCTATGACCAAGTCCTACGCCAAGGGCGATAACTCCACTATAAACAATGTTATTGAATCTTTCTTCGTACACGTCTGGCTTCGTATCGTCAGGAGAAAATCTAGTCATTTCCTGAAGTAAATATTTAGTCCAATTTGTATTCAAAGCATAAACAGATATACATACAGGTAACAAAAAATTTGAGGTAAAGGTCAATGAGACAGCAACCCAACAAAACAAATCTACCATAAAAGTCGCAAGACAATGTTAACGATCAAGTCCCCTCCCTTCCAACCTTGGCAGATAAGGCCAACATTTGTGATTTCAATGCTGCGCCATCTACAAGTAGCTTAATGTCACACCATACCAACTTCGTAATTCTTGACCAAGGTTATCACTTCAGTATGGAGGTGTGGTAATTGTTGTGTCTAGTGTTTATATATATTCTGAAGCAGGAACCCAATCAATACGTTGTTTTTCAAACATTTGTTAAGAACAAATAATATACTGCATCTTGAAACTCAATATCTCTGATACATATTACCAAAAACACAGCGAACACAAGGAAACACGCATGGTTCAGAAAGCACGACTTTGGACTTTTATCGTTTTTGTGTGTAAAACTCATTACATTAACTGCTTGATAAACGAATTAGGTATTGACAATTCACTTGGAAACTCAACATATACCCTCACGACACTTACCAAAGAGGAAATCCTGGATAATCATAGGTCTGTTCTGTGTTCCTTTGGAATTTCAACCAAAGATGAAGAACTGGATCTTCCATCACTGTATTGGATATCTAAACTACATAAGTGTCCTTACAAACAATGGTATATTGCTGGGTCTTCCAAGTGCTCCACGAAACCTCATTCTAAATTATTGACATCCATTTTATCAGCAACCAAAGACGGGCTTCAAAGTTATTGTGAAACTGCCTATTCTAGAGGGGGCGTGAATCAGATGTGGATACTTAAAAATTCCAAAGATCTTTTAGAGTACATACAATCTAACTCTCTTTCATCTTGTAACAGTATTAAAACATTTGACTTTTCTACTCTTTACACTAGTATTGACATTCTAACCTAAGAGACAAATTGAAAGAGTTGGTATTGTTTTGCTTTATAAAAAAGAATGGCCAATGTAGATACAAGTATCTAGTTATAGGGAGGGATAAATCCTACTTTGCAAAGGACCACTCTGATTCAAACAAAATATTCTCTGAAACTGATATTATCAAGATGCTTGATTTCTTGATTGACAACATATTTGTTACGTTCGGAGGACGTGTTTTTCAACAGACTGTCGGCATTCCAATGGGAACAAACTGTGCCCCTCTACTTGTCGACTTGTTTCTTTATTATTATGAGGCTGACTTCATGCAGGAACTTCTTAGGAAGAAAGATAAGAAGTTAGCAATACCCTTTAACTCTACTTTCCGCTATATAGATGATGTTCTTTCACTAAATAATTAAAAAATTGGTGAGAGCCGTGGTTAGTGCATCGGACTACTAACACAAAGGTTCCTGGTTAGATTCGCGTCTGGGATGAAAATTTCAGGGACTTAATTTTCGGCTCTCCCTTGACACCATTTGCGAGTATGGTCTTGAAGAAGCGATGATAGTCCGTCGGACGGGGCGATAAATGGCTGACCCGTATAAAGAGAGAGCCATATCTTTTGCACGTTAAAGACACCCTTGTAGATTTCGAAAAAGAGCAGGCTAATGCCACTAGAAGGCAGCACTCGCAACCGCAAAGTGGAAAGGGATTAATATAAGTTGCAAAACTTGTTTCCCAATCCAGCAGCACCTGCATACGGGGTATATATCTCCCAATTGACACGATATTCCCGTGCTTGCATTTCCTATCATGATTTTCTTGATTGAGGTTTGCTGTTCACAACGAATCCATTCAACAAAGAGTTCCAAATGGTGAAGTTGAAATCTTCCCTTCGTAAAATTTACGGACGCCATCACGAGTTGGTTGACCGTTATGGAATAACCGTTTCTCAAATGATATCGGATTTATTCCTTACGTCGAAACTACAATCCCCTTCCCTTTCATGAATGTGACCTACCGAATTAGACTATTTACCGGATTTGTTATCACATAAGCAACACGACGGGCGGCACATGTGGAGCAGGATCTGATTACCCTTCCGGAGCACCTGAGATCACCCCTAGTTTTTTTAGGGGTTCCTGTTGTTTATTCTTTAGTTTTCTGTGTTGTGTCATGTGTGCTGTTTTTTGTTTGTCTTTTTCATTTTTAGCCATGGCGTTGTCAGTTTGTTTTAGATTTATGAGTTTGACTGTCCCTTTGGTATCTTTCGTCCCTCTTTTATACTACTAGGAAAAATTTGAACCAGTTTAACATTAGCGCCTTCCGCTGTTGTTTTATTTTGTATAACTACAAGCATACTATGTAATTACTAAAAGTGTGACCACTTACCGTGATATATAAGACAGAAAACGTCTTAAATTTGTTAAAAAAAATTTAGTCTAGAGCTATGACAATAATAATGTTTAAACTTACTAATATGTTACAATATGGTGCAATTTTATGATATGGTTATAAGTAATCTTACCATTAATTTTCTGTACAATAGGCATCTACTAAATATATTATCATTTGTGTCGAAGATAAAGTAAAGTATTGGGGTCATACATGTGTGCACATTTAAAGTTATAATAGAGCTTTCTTACAAATTGACGAAAGTTACGAACGAACGTAAAGGGAGCACGTATTTCATTTCCACAATAACAGTTAAACGAGTCTTTGTTTTATCCAGTAAAACAGTATTCTTCTCTAAATCAAGTTTATTTCAAAAATAATATTATTGTATAGCAATATAATATTTCCCACAGAAAGTAACCAAAAGTTAGCGTGCAATAAATTCCAATATTGCACTAGTGCAATAAATCTTCAAAAATTTATGACGTCATCAACGTCAAAATCTTGTTTAAACCAATTTTTACTTTTAAATATTATATTGCTATACAATAAAAGGGTTATTGCATGAATATTGGGGAATATTGTCCCTCGTAGAACATATATTGCACTCGCAAGCTCGTGCAATATAAGATTCTTCTCGGGACAATATTCCCCAATATTCATGCAATAACCCTATAATATCGCAAATAATACACGATTTTAATATAATCAAGCAGAATAAAATAGTGTCAAATACACTTACGTCCGATACGTTACTTCTGTAAACCACGAGTACACACATTTCAGCGCGAATTTTTTAAGCACGAGTTTCACGATTAACTTTTCAATGGCTTTATTGAAGTACGTTAGTCTAAATTTAACGACAAGATTCACATTTAGTTTTATTTTGTATAGTACACTTTCTGCAAATTGTCAAAGTGGAATATCGAGATTTGATTAAAAAAAAAATGATGCTACAATGTTTTTAAAAAGTAATGTTGAATAAATCTAGAAAAACAGATTTTGTATATCAAGAAATCAAGAAAATAAATCTATAATTTTGCACCATATACATTGTAGATTTTAATAAAATGACGATTTAACAGTACACATGTTTGGAAGATAGACGCGAAGTTGTCACTTATCGTCCAGTGGCTAATATTTCATGAATGTTCAGGACTATAGGCAAAACGTAATTATACGCTAAAATATTCGTTCCATTGCTGCGGTGTATCATATATACACATTGGGGGGGGGATGGGGGGGGGGCAATGAATATTACCAGAGGAGAGGCGATGATTCAAAAGTTATTAAACGAGCACCAGCATATGGCAAAGTATGAAGATCATCTTTTTTATTCATTTTCATTTTATTATTTTTGAGCGTTGCAAATTTTGAATGAAGGAAGTATTTGTGTTTTAATTTTTTCTTATTTTTCTATAAGGGAAGAAGACAATGTCTTTGCTTTGGCATTTTCTGAGGTTAAACAGTGCAACATTGTAATATTGAAGAGTAAGGGAGGGGTCGGTTTTTAGTCTTTTAGAGACATTTAATTCGTCTGACTACTAGATGTATTCAACATATTTTGTAGATTTATCTCCTCCGACCTGATGGTATTAATTTTAACCTATCGTACGTCCCGAAATTCTAAATATATCTAAAAAAAAGTCCAATTTAATAAGTGTCGTTGCATGTAGGATAATTGTCCGAAATTCCACGACTATTATTTAAATATGTAAAAATAAAGGATCCCTAAAACGAGTCTTACGTAGGATTCGTCAAGCATACGTACCTTTCGTCAATTTGTAAGAAAGCTCTATTATAGAAACATGTACACTGAACTGAATTCATATGTTACATAGCATACTTATTTACATTTAGAAATAGAGGATATGTCTACGCATTGTTATGAAATTCATTTCACGTATTTGTGCATGTGTACTTTTCAACTCAGAATTTAAGAAAACATTATTTATAGTATATTGATTGATTAATTGTAGGTTCGTAAATGTACGCCAGTATTTCATGGATGAAATTAAACTAACAATAATTTAAATACAATATATTTTCTTTCATATATAAGCCGTCGGGGTTGAAGGTCTGGTAATGTTTAGCTGCCACAGATAAAAGAGGATAGAAATATAATGGAAAGGATAGAAAGTTGGAAGTGCAAATTTGTTACGAATGGACAAATCAAAGAGTTGGAACAGGGATTCTTAACGTGAAGAGCGAGCGTCATTCTCTCAACACGCGGCATCGAATGTAACGTCACCATTTCTGATCGAATGTGGCTGTATATATGTACATCCCGCATAAACAAACGGATACTTCGCTTTTGGCAAACTCATTAGTCTCGCTCAACTGCATGTCAATAGATACTTTATTTTTTAAGGATTAATAAAGAAATAATTACAGCTTCTAAAAGGTATTGACTTGTTTTACATGTCTGTGGAACGTCGTTCTATATTTGTATTTTCTATTAATCGCTTAACATAGATTTCTCTTATCAGTTTATTTCAGGGGAGGGAGAAGGGGGTTGCTATTGTACTCGAGTCAGGAAGGGAAAAGGTAATTAAAATAAGAAAACCTCTTTATATTCTATCATTGCAAACGTATACATGGAGCCTTTTTATTGATAACTGCATACATGTTCATGAACTTTGTATATCGTCCTTTCAGATCAGTAACCTCTTCGAGCTGAAATAGGGGGAAAAAATAGTACGATAGATATTTATATCAATTTTGTCGGATTTAATAATATATTTTAATAAATTACAAGATTTACTAAATGGAATCCCTGAAACGATGACTGAAATTTGTGGTACATTAATATTGTATATATTCATTTCATATCAAGAAAATATGAAAAGGGTTAATATGAAAAAAAGAAGATGTGGTATGATTACCAATGAGACAACTCTCCACAAGAGACAAACATGACACAGGAGGTAACAACAATAGGTTACCACACGACCTTTAACAATGAGCAAAGATCATACCACATAGTCAGCTATAAAAGGCCCCGAGATAACAATGTAAAACAATTCAAACGAGAAAACTAATGGCCTAATTTATATTCCAAAAATTATCAAAAAACAAATATGTAACATATAAACAAACGACAACCACTCAGTCTGAATTACAGGCTCCTGACTTGGAACAGGCACATAAATAGAGAATGTGGCGAAGTTAAATATGTTAGTGGGATCCCAACCCTCCCCTAATGTATAAAACAAGACTATTGATTATAAACCATCAACACACAAATATCCAAATACCAATGACCAAATTGATAACACACGATGAAAACTGAAGATGAAAGTCTAGAATAACTAACGTTTACTTATTTGTATTTAGTGGGAAGTAGATTATCATCTAACCATTTTCCATCATAATTATCTCCATCTTTATTCATCAAATCGAATGCTCTCCAAGCTTTGAAAAGTCATACCCTGCAACAGAAAAAAATCCAAACATTCCAAATACATGCATTATTATTATGTTCCTAATTCCGTAACTACAATCCCGTCCCCTTTTTACAAAATGTGACCTACCGAATTAGACTTATTACGGGTTTGTACTTGCATGAGAAACACGACGGGTACCACATGTGGAGCAGTATCTGCTTACTCATCCAGTACAACTAAGATCACCCATAGTTGATTGGGTTCGTGTTATCTTTTTAGTTTCTATGGGTTTTTTTTTTTGTACTACGGGTGTATGTTGGTCTTTCCTTTTTTAGCCTATGCGTTTTCAGCTTGTTATCGACTTGTGAGTTTGAATGTCCCTCTGATATCTTTCGCCTCCGACACTGAAAAACCTTCATCCCATTCGTAAAGATTTAACAATAAAAAAAAACAAATTATTGTCATTTAATGCCGCCTATTTCTAAATACAAAAAAATAACACGTACAAAGATGATGTTAACGATAAAAAAAAGTGAAACATGAATCTTTAACTGATATAATAACTGATGTTCAATTGCATATTGCAATGATGGGAAATAAATAAAGTCAAATCTGTCAGAATTTGGTGTAACAGAAGGGTTTTTCTTGATTAACGAAAACAACAAACATTTGAAAGCCAGACAAAACATACCTTGCAGATTTCAATGTACATCGTTTTCTGTAAACGTTTTCTTGTTTATTCATTCATATCTTTATTTCCTCTATTAAGAGATTCAATGAACAATCATATATGTAAACAGCTCAAATTACAAAAGTTTTCAAAACATGATAATAACACAATATAATATGACAATATGTACAATAACAAAATAAAGTTCTGTGCTTATTTATATAACTGAAGAAAATTTTGACAAAAATTGCTCTCACTAACGACGGTTCATGCACTGGCACATTAACGAATCGTTGTTCTCCTTAATCTACTATATGCAGCGACACAGTGTGCAACGTGCACATGACAAATATTATAAAAACTGTCGGTGTCTATATTGTTCGTTGTTATGTGCTTCCCCAACAGAATGCAATATAACTCTTCGTCGTCGTATGAATAAAGTTCCACAAATAAATGCAATGGGAATTTTTCAATTATAAACTCCCAACACATATCTCTGATTAAATGAGTTCCGCTACAGCTATAACATGCATGTACATATACATCTAAAAACTGAGTGTTACATAGTTCGCATGTACCTCCAGTCGTATTTGGAATGTCGATTAACAGTTTAGTAATATAATAGGAGTTTACGATTTCTCTGGATGATTTAGAACTTTTCCAGAAGTCTGGAACTCTAACCGATCGGTGAATACTTCTAAAGCGAGAAAAGTTATTATCGTTATGTAAACGCCGAGTCCATTCGTCAGTTTGTACTTTGTCAACTGTATTTTGCACTATAGCTTTCCAAAATTGCTTCTTTGGAAAAACTCCCTCTCGCAAAAAGTCAAGCATATAATAATGAAGGCTATATTTATACAAAATGTTCATAATATCAGGAATGAATCCATGATGATTGCGTTCATTGTCATTAAAATAGGTAAACAGACGCACAAGAAATATTTTCTTCGTTAGGAAGTTGTCATCAGGACTACACAGTTTTTGCAAGAAATATAACTTCTTAGTCTCTATAGACGAGGTAATAGTATGAAGTCCAAGTATACTTTGGCACATATCTGATCTCGTAGACGTTTTCAAGTCCAAAATTCGCTTGACTATAAAGTGCTGAAAACGATTTAACGCACCAATGTCGTTTGACTTTAAACTAGTCCACATTTCACAACCATACAGAACAGTAGGTAACACTATAGATTTAAACAGTTTAAGTAGAACACATGGATGTGTTGACTTGTCGCAAACACCGTTGAGCGCAAAATAAGAGTTCTTGCCTTTTCTACATGCATTTGATGTTCTTTCTGTCGATCTGAATTTGGAATTTAGCGCAATGCCTAAGTGAGTGTATTCTTCGGCTACCGGAAGAACACTGTTCGCAATATGCCAGTCGTATGTTACTCGAACTTCTCGTGGATTCAAGGAAAATTGCATTACGCATGACTTTTTCGCATTGAAGCAGAACCTCCATCTATGGGCATAGTCAGCACATATATCTAACATACGGTAGAGACACAACGGAGTTGTGCCAATACATGAAATATCGTCAGCGAGAGCAGGGGAGCAGCTAGCTATGTGATAAACACCAGTTTTCTTATTACATTTTTCAAGATCAACCAACATATCGTTTATAAATACTAAATATAATAAACCAGATAAAACCCCTCCTTGTCTAACCCCTTGTAATACAGGAAAGAACTCAGACTGACACTGGTTTACAATTACTGAACTCATAGTATCAATATGACAGTCATTAATAACTGACCATAATTTGCCTGTTACACCTATTTTATACAATTTATACATAAGACCAATTCTCCAGACAGTGTCAAAAGCTTTTTTACTGTCTAAAAAGGCAACAAAAATTTTACTGAATAATTCTAGGTTATGATAAATTGTTTCATGTAAATTAAACGATGCAGTTAAGCAACTAAGGTACTTTTGAAATCCTTGTTGTTGGAGATTCGGCTTGTTCTTGTCATACAACACGAAGTCAATTAACCGAGCTTTAAAAATACTTTCAAATAGTTTCAAAACACAGGACAGTAAACTAACTGGTCTATAATTATCGGGTGAAGTTTTGCATTTATTTCCACCTTTGAAGATAGGAACAAGGAGGCCTAGTTTCCAGTTCTTTGGTATACGTCCTAATCTGACGATGAGGTTGCATAAGACCGTTATGCACTTCACAACAGGTCTACCTCCGTGGCGCAAATGTTCGTTTTGTACTCTGTCATGTCCGGCAGCTTTTCTATATTTTAACTGACCTATCAGTTTAGAAACTTCTTGTTCAGTGATCAATCCACCAGGTAAGTATCCACCTTCAACACCACAAGTTTTAATAATGTCTTTGTATACGCTCTCAATCGAACACTTAAATTCATTGTCAAAATTATCACTGTCTTTTGGTTGGTACAGCTCATGAAAATACTCGGCAAAACAGTTTGCTACAGACTCCGGAGAACTGTACACTTTATTTTCATACACAATTTCGGGGTATATCTTGGAGGAACGACCTTTAAAACGTTTTATTTGTTTCCAAAACAACCGTATATCGCACTCTGCGGTTTCATTTAGATCATCATAACACTTTTGCATATACTGTTCATTAGCCGCTTGTTGTACACGTCTAAATTCGGACTTAGCTCTTTTGTATATTCGATAAGAGTCAAAATGCATTCCTCGAGGTTGACCATCTAGAACCCAAAGTTTACGCATTGACCTTTCATTGTCGTGTGCTCGTTTCACATCTGCGTTCCAATACGGTTTGGTGAGTGGATTAAATCCGCATTTTGGAATTGCGATGTTCGCAGCATTATGCAATGTGCTAACGAAGTCGTCATATATAGTGTCAATATCAGCAAAAGAATAAGAGTTCATTTTATCAATTAATATTTCCACGGGGTCAGACAATAGTTTTTGGTATTGATTGATCTGTGCGTCAGTTACCTTATGCCAAGCTGGTAATTTGTCGCTGGAGTTAATAATACGATGTGGGGTGGAGTCCGTCTCAAACTCAATCACTACTGGCAAATGATCGGATGTGCTACTTATTGCCCCTTCATCAAGGATTTCATAGTACCTTAGTTTTCTATATATAATTTCATTACACAAGATATAATCTAACATTGTTTGTTTAGTTACATACGTATACTTTGGCCCTTTAATTTGTATTTTACCACCAGCATGCAACAAATGATGTCTAGATACAAAATTTAATAACTCTTTTGATTTATAAATATTTGAGCTAGATCTGTCTTTATGTAAGCAGCTAGCATTTAAATCACCTGCAATTATACAATTACCATAAACACTATAGTATGCGTATAAACTATCTAGTATACTTACATGTAATTCACTCTTGTAATTTTCAATAGAGTCATCAGATGGTAAGTACGCACCAAAGATAAAAAGTGAACCATAAGACTGGTTTTTAAGTTCAATACCAGCTATTCTACTGGAGTTAATGTCACTTATTTCATTTACAGAAAACTGAAGTGAGGTTTTGTATAATATGGCAATACCACCCTTACCATGATAAGCGTTATACCCTATGGGTAATGCATCAGCTTTACTTACACAGTTGTACCCTTTTTCTATAGTAGATAAATAATGTAAAGACCTTTCTTTTAATTTATGTTCAGATATGATACAAATATCACAATCAGTGTCCTTTAACAAATTACTAAGACAAATAGTAGAGGACATGATACCCCTGACGTTCCATGCTACTAACTTAATACTAGACATAAAAAACAAAATGAGAAATACATTCATGAATACTACAACAGTTGAAATACTAGTTCTATTCATTATTAAAGTTTGCGTGTTTTGATCGGGATTAAACACGTGTTACATTATGATTCAATCGCAGCTTAAATTACCGCCCAAAAGTTGATGACATAAGTTGAATGATTTTCTTCTAGCTAGAGTTGCTGCTTATTTGGACGTGTATTACATGAACACTTTTTGTTTATAGGATCAATCGTGCATTGGTGAGTTGATAGGGATTTTATCTTTTGATAAGATTTGATTTTTATTTATTTATTTCCTGTCTTATTTTTATTGAAATATACACGTCATTATCATCATAATTATCTTTACTCTCAGTGTTGTCCAAAATACTATTCATGTCCATATATTGAAGAAAACATTTTTGACCGAATATTTTTCTTCATGAAGGGCCCGGTGCGGTATGTTCTTTTTTGAGTAAATTAACTATATACTTTTCAACGCTACCACCCAAATGTTTTTGCTTAAATTAGCAGTATTTGCGGTATTCGGAAAATCAGGAATCATGCAAAACATTAGTTTGTCATATGCTTGACCATTGTTGAACATAATAATTTTTTCTCTCGTAAAATTTGGGATCAAAATATCTTTTTTAGGAGAAACCATACCCCCCCCCCCCACCTTTTTGAAGTTAAATGTCTAAACCCTTAGTGTACTGATATGAATAGTATTTTACTGGAAAAAAGATATTGATGCTAACGTAAATATTTTGTTCAATAAAAAGACAGGAAATAAGTCGGTGAACCAAAAAGTTCAAATCTAATTGAAAGTTAAAGTGCCCATGAACTCACTTATCATGCACGAGTGATTCTATTCATAAAAAGTGTCCGTGTAACAACTAAAAAGAGTCCGTGTATCGTCTAAAAAGAGTCTGTGTAACACCCGTTAATGTACTGTTTTTCTATAGCTCTGCGGGGGGCAAAGTCGTACAAGTATTAGATAAAATACAAAGGTAACAAAGAAACAGGCCGGTAACAACCGTTGCCGGATAGTTTTTCTGCACGAGTAGTCAGGTCAAGGTCCGAGGCGATAGCCGAGGACCTTGACCTGACTACAAGTGTAGAAAAACTATTCGGCTGGTTTTAACCGGCCTGTTTCTTTTGTTACTTTTGTTTTTTATCTGACTTGTACGACGTTTCAATTAATAATACTTTAAACAAGACTAAACATTTGAGAAACTTGGATAGCCATAAAGCAGTAAATGTAAGTTATAGTATAAACACATTTTTTTTTCATTTCCCTTCAACCGAGATTTTTTTCAAGAAAAAAATCAGGAATCTAATAATTTGATAAAAAAAAAGAACCATTTCAAGTAAAAGATAAATGTTGTACACATTTAAGTCTTTTTAAAATGCAACTTCGTAAAAAAGTAATATATTAAGGAATATTTTAGTGGTAAGTAAGATAACGTTTGATTTTTATGAATACAACGGAAAGCGGGGTGGTGGACGGGGGGGGGGGGGGGGGGGAGGGGGGGGGTGCTAATTCATTTTAAAATACACAGGCTGTGATCTTTATTTTTGATGAAAAATGCAGGATGAGCCATTCAATCTCCCCATTCCCCCTTAAAAAAAATCGTAAAAATCGCGTGTTTGTTGCCAAATACATGAATTTAATATGCAGTGGTGGGGGTTGGAACAACCCTTTTTTTTAAAGATCAATGCATTTAAATGGGGACATAAAGTTGGACCCCCCCCCCCCCTGTTTTGTTCTGGATTTAGACATGGATCCGCCACTGATATAAATTCGATAACAATATAAAGTTATCAAAAGAATGAATTTCCTACTTCATTAGTGAATGAAATATTTATGTAAAAAATGGATTTTGTCTTAATATTATATATATTCAGTAATATACTTTGATTTTTTTTTTTAAATTCATGCTCGTCTCTAGATCTGCAAGTGTTGATCGGGATTAAACACGTGTTACTTTATGATCCAATCGCAGCTTACCGACAAAATTGATGACATAAGTTGAATGATTTTCTTCTAGATTTGCTTCTTATTTGGACATGTATTACATGAACACTTTTTGTTTATAGGATCAATCGTGCATTGGTGAGTTGATAGGGATTTTATCTTTTGATATTAGATTTGATTTTTATTTACTTATTTCCTGTCTTATTTTTATTGAAATGTTCACGTCAGTATCATCCTTTCTTTACTTTCAGCATTGTCCAAAATACTATTCATGTCCATATATTGAAGAAAACATTTATTGACCGAATATTTTGCTTCATAAAGGGGGCGGTATGTTCTTTTTTTTAGTATATTAACTATTTACTTTTCAACGCCATCACCAAAATGTTTTTGTTTAAATTAGCACCAGGGGCGAATCCAGTCATTTTAAAAAGGGAGGTTCCAACTATATGTCCCCATTCAAATGCATTGATCGGCCAACAAAAAAAGTGGGGTTCCAACCCCCCTGGATCCGCCAATGAGCACTATTAACGGTATTTGAAAAATCAGGAATCATTCAAAACATTAATTTGTCATCTGCTTGACCATAATAATTTTTTTCTCATAAAATTTGGGATCAAAATAGCTATTTTAGGAGAAAACCATACCCCCCCCCCCACTATTGAAGTTAAAGTGTACTGATGTGAATAGTATTTAACTGGAAATGTTTGAAAAAAGATATTGATGCTAACGTAAATATTTTGTTCAATAAAAAGACAGGAAATAAGTTGGTGAACCAAAAAGTTCAAATCTAATTGAAAGTTAAAGTGCCCATGAACTCACTGATCATGCACGAGTGATTCTATTCATAAAAAGTGTCCGTGTAACAAGTAAAAAGAGTCCGTGTATCGTCTAAAAAGAGTCCGTGTAACACCCGTTAATGTACTGTTTTTCTATAGCTCTGCGGGGGGCAAAGTCGTACAATGATTGATTAATTGTAGGTTCGTAAATGTACGCCAGTATTTCATGGATGAAATTAAACTAACAATAATTTAAATACAATATATTTTCTTTCATATATAAGCCGTCGGGGTTGAAGGTCGGGTAATGTTTAGCTGCCACAGGTAAAAGAGGATAGAAATATAATGGAAAGGATAGAAAGTTGGAAGTGCAAATTTGTTACGAATGGACAAATCAAAGAGTTGGAACAGGGATTCTTAACGTGAAGAGGCGAGCGTCATTCTCTCAACACGCGGCATCGAATGCAACGTCACCATTTCTGATCGAATGTGGCTGTGTATATGTACATCCCGCATAAACAAACGGATACTTCGCTTTTGGCAAACTCATTAGTCTCGCTCAACTGCATGTCAATAGATACTTTATTTTTGAAGACTAATAAAGAAATAATTACAGCTTCTAAAAGGTATTGACTTGTTTTACATGTCTGTGGAACGTCGTTCTATATTTGTATTTTCTATTAATCGCTTAACATAGATTTCTCTTATCAGTTTATTTCAGGGGAGGGAGAAGGGGGTTGCTATTGTACTCGAGTGAGGAAGAGAAAAGGTAATTAAAATAAGAAAACCTCTTTATATTCTATCATTGCAAACGTATAAATGGAGCCTTTTAATTGATAACTGCATACATGTTCATGAACTTTGTATATCGTCCTTTCAGATCAGTAACCTCTTCGAGCTGAAATAGGAAAAAAAAATAGTACGATAGGTATTTATATCAATTTTGTCGGATTTAATAATATTTTTTAATAAATAACAAGATTTACTAAATGGAATCCCTGAAACGATGACTGAAATTTGTGGTACATTAATATTGTATATATTCATTTCATATCAAGAAAATATGAAAAGGGTTAATATGAAAAAAAGAAGATGTGGTATGATTACCAATGAGACAACTCTCCACAAGAGACAAACATGACACTGGAGGTAACAACAATAGGTTACCATACGACCTTTAACAATGAGCAAAGATCATACCACATAGTCAGCTATAAAAGGCCCCGAGATAACAATGTAAAACAATTCAAACGAGAAAACTAATGGCCTAATTTATATTCCAAAAATTATCAAAAAACAAATATGTATCATATAAACAAACGACAACCACTCAGTCTGAATTACAGGCTCCTGACTTGGAACAGGCAAATAAATGGAGAATGTGGCGAAGTTAAATATGTAAGTAGGATCCCAACCCTCCCCTAATGTATAAAACAAGACTATTAATTATAAACCATCAACACACAAATATCCAAATACCAATGACCAAATTGATAACACACGATGAAAACTGAAGATGAAAATCTAGAATAACTAACGTTTACTTATTTGTATTTAGTGGGAAGTAGATTATCATCTAACCATTTTCCATCATAATTATCTCCATCTTTATTCATCAAATCGAATGCTCTCCAAGCTTTGAAAAGTCATACCCTGCAACAGAAAAAAATCCAAACATTCCAAATACATGCATTATTATTATGTTCCTAATTCCGTAACTACAATCCCGTCCCCTTTTTACAAAATGTGACCTACCGAATTAGACTTATTACGGGTTTCTACTTGCATGAGAAACACGACGGGTACCACCACCACATGTGGAGCAGTATCTGCTAACTCATCCAGTACAACTAAGATCACCCATAGTTTTTGATTGGGTTCGTGTTATCTTTTTAGTTTCTATGGGTTTTTTTTTGTACTACGGGTGTATGTTGGTCTTTCCTTTTTTAGCCTTTGCGTTTTCAGCTTGTTATCGACTTGTGAGTTTGAATGTCCCTCTGATATCTTTCGCCTCCGACACTGAAAAACCTTCATTCCATTCGTAAAGATTTAACAATAAAAAAAACCAAATTATTGTCATTTAATGCCGCCTATTTCTAAATACAAAAAAAAAACACGTACAAAGATGATGTTAACGATAAAAAAAAGTGAAACATGAATCTTTAACTGATATAATAACTGATGTTCAATTGCATATTGCAATGATGGGAAATAAATATAGTCAAATCTGTCAGAATTTGGTGTAACAGAAGGGTTTTTCTTGATTAACGAAAACAACAAACATTTGAAAGCCAGACAAAACATACCTTGCAGATTTCAATGTACATCGTTTTCTGTAAACGTTTTCTTGTTTATGATCATGCATCTACATATATTATATTTACTTGTAAATGATACATGTACATGCACATTCACCTCCTCTTGTTAATGATGCATGCACGTACATCTGGTCTAATAGCTTGTAAATGGTATGTGTACTAATCTATACTTGTAAATGCTACACATTTTGATTGACAAACGACGTCTCACATTTTTAAAGATAATAATGTAAAGCCTCATACCCTTTTTTCACTGTTCTATTTATCTATATATCTATTTTTCAATACATTTCCATATTGACAGACAACATTATCTATTTGTTTTGTTTGTTATGGCCGTCAAAGCAACACAGCACAAAATTTGTATACAATTGAGATACACCGATATCATTCTGATTCTAGAACGTTCATAGTTATAACGTTTACTAAAGAAAAGACAAGCGACGAATAAGTTTCAACAACGACCGAACTTTTACAGTACTATTGAACTCTATAATGTTTGTAGTATTTGCATTAAAACACGTTTTGTTTTAATTCTTTATATTTTTTAAGTCCTTCTGTATTTGTTATTTGTAAACTAGTTTGGTGTTCTTTTTTCTCGTCAGGATATATTTGACACAATGTGTGTGTAAGTGTGGATATTTATAGTTTAGTATAGTACCTTTCGTGTAATCCTGCATAGTCTGCAATTCTTCGCCATGTCTGTGGTCCAGACAAGTCAGTAAGAGCTTTAAATAATCCACTTCTCTGTCCTAGGCCTATACCAAGGGCCACAACTCCATTATAAACAATGGTGTTGAATCTCTCCTCATAAACATCTGGAATAACATCAGCAGCTGATGTCAAACTAGCCATTACCTCAAACAAATTTGGGCAAAATTATTTTGTTAATTTATTTCCTGGAGGCTTACAAGCTTGGACTAGTATAATAGTTAAAGATCTAAGCAGAAAGGCTGTGAATTGATCAGTTCTGTAGAATACATGTTTATTATTTAGTTTTATATTCAGCAATTGGATTATAAATAAACTTTTTTATGAAATTGTTGCATGACATATTTTGGCCTTGTTTTTAGGTTTTTATTGCATACAGTTGTCAGATCTGGTAGACTTTTGATTTTAAAATGTGCTCTTAGTAACTTCAGTCTGTTCGTTTTACCCTCATTTTGACGATTCAAGACATGTTTGTTTGGTTTTATAAAAAAGTATATTAATGAAGACTGCCTCCGAGTCCGAGTACGACTACGACTGCAGATCATACAGGTAAACTAAAGGGGTGATCTCAAAATAATTTGTACACTAATTAATTTTACTGTGTTAAATTTCTGCGTTGCAATGTCATGATGTGATAGGAAAAAAATAATCTTCAAATGAAATTGATTTTCTTTACTAAAGAGTGGAAGAAATCAGCTTTTTCATTTTCTCTTGATAACAGATATTTATTCCAGAATCTATTACTTTCACAACAACCTTTTGCTCGTGTCTATTATAAAAAATCTGATCACTTCCGTTTTTTTTTTTATATTCTATTGAAAAAAATACGTTTTCAAGTTACATGTAAATGCTCCGTTAGTAAAGAATGAATAATTTAATGGGAATTAAATCTACTATATATTTGTTCATTTTTTTTTTTTTGGTATTTTTTTATTTTAAAGCATCTTTTCTCCCCAATTGTATATAGTTTTGGAAGATAGGATAATTATTTTCGATTGAATGATTGCAAATCGTTTCCAATTGTTTTTTTTTTATCAATAAACTTGTAATGCACACTATTATATATCATTTAGTTATTTGAATGATTAGGAATATCCAACCAGCATTAACCTTCTATACGGCTTTTTTTTTGTATTTAATTTAAATTTATAGATGTACAAAAATAAGTCTGACAAGGAACCAAACAACGCTTTTTTCCCAAATAGACAAATAAAAACTGACTGCCACGAAATAGCCTAAATGCGGTGCTTAAAAGTGGCGTTAAAACACAATTAAATATCAAAGCAAAATAGATAAATTCAAAAGATTTTTAACCGTTCAGCTTTACAGTTGGGCAGGTTTTTTTTATAAACTAATTGAAAGCGTTTTCTATGTTAGCATTTCTTCAAACTATTAGAAAAAATAAAAGCATAAAATTGAGAACAAACGATAAAACGGTGACTGACGCAAAATGATAACCAACTCCCCCCGTTAAGTAGATCAAAATGAAATAGAAAAGGGATTTTTTTTTAAAACGATTGGACTGAGTAGTGTGTTAGATAAACATTTACGATAGGGTGTTTGCTCATTGTTGATGTCTATACGCAGACTTATAGTTGTCAACTTCTAAGCCATTTTGTATCATCTGATGGAAAGTTGTCTCATTGGAAATACTATACTACATCATCTTATAATTTCATATCTGGTTAAGTTCTATGTTACCATCAGCACTGGCCGGTGCAATCGACGGAACATCAAAAGAAATATGTCGTCCTCAGACAGACCCATAAGAGCACTATTGTTCTGGCCAAAACACATTCTCTACAATCAATTTAAAATAGTTTATTGGAGTAAAGTTTTATTGGAAATCAAGAAATTGCCCAAAGGCAAAGTTTTTCATATAATGCGTCAAATCAGGACAGACGAAAACCTTCCGTTCCGGCCTATTAAATAAGTATATATATACTATTATAACCGCTATCCTGTCTTGACGCCTTACACCAGACAGAAGATAACCAGAAAGCCGGAACATTTAAAACGTAAGTGAAGAAAGTTAAGTAGACTTATTCAAATAACACAATACCAAGTTTTTGTTGAACATGTTATTGGCCGGAAGAAATGCTAGTAGGTCATCGGAACCCTTCGCAGACATCCTCGTCACAAAGAGAAGTCTGTGGGAGTTTTGTGAATCGCCAAAAACAACTTTTCAATTAGTATACAATTATAAAATCACAATGTTTACAATATTTTTATTGTTTTGAGATAGTTCCCGTCATTTAAAGGGTCTTACTGTTACTCGTAGTCGGACTCGGGTCGGAGATAGAGAGTTATTGTAAATCTCCTATGCCCCTTCGTTAACGTATTTACATGTATAAGATAAAATATAGATTGGAAATGGGGAATATGTCAAAGACACAACAACCCTACAAAAGAGTAAAAAAAGTGTACTACATATATTTTAAATGGGTCGTTGTGTTGCTGTCTTATTGACGTATATCCATTAGTTTTCATTTGAACTAAATTTACTTAAAATTTACTATCTTTGATTCAATACAGAAAGTACTAAATATATCTTATTATCTTTGCCACAAGTCATAATCTATCATGACTGAAGATAACTAAATCGCAAATTCAGACCATATATATACTGATTGTAATGATTCCCTAAAAACCTCATTTTACACGTGTACGCTGTAATTTAAAATAAATTGTTTCAAGCGTTTCAAAATGCAAATGTCGCAATAGGAATCGGATCTGCGTTGCGGGTCCGGGTCCATGACTGAAGTAAAGTACTTACTAGTAGGTTTTTATTATTCGTAATGTCATTTGATGAAGTCATGCTGATTATAAGGTCCAAGGACACAGTTATCGTCCTTTGGTTTTCGTTGTCTTTTGGTTTTCGTTGTCTACGAATATAGTTCCTAGTGTAAACAGTGTATAACTTGCATGTTTTATTTGATACACTTTCCCAATTTATTTATTGATATTAAATGCATGAAATATTAAGTAGGGGGATGTTATTACACGTCAAAAAAAATTGGGTGCTGAATCTTTATGTTAAGTAGTGATTTGGTCCAGTTCTAAAAGGTCAAATTTTATCACGTCTGAAGCTGTCAAACTGAATTTTACACCCCCTTAACACAGAATTGTCAATATTTTGAGTTAGAGCTGGTAGAAGTTTCTATAATTTTGATATTATTTGTCTCACTGGTAGTACACTACACTGTAAAAATCTTTTTGAGAAAGAGCAAGTGCGATTTTTTTAATTTGAATTTATAGTCTAAAAGAAATGCACTACGAAATAACTGTGTTCTCGGGCCTAAGGTGCACGAACTGCGAGGAAAAATCAAAAAGGAAAGTCCGTAATTATCAAATGACAAAATTAAAAGCTTAAACAGAACCATGGAATGGATAACAACTGTCATATTCCTGACTTGGTACAGGCATTTTCTTGAAAATGGTGGATTAAACCTGGTTTTATAGCTAGCTAAATCTCTAACTTGTATGACAGTTGCATTACATTCCATTATATTGACAATGATGTGTAAACAAAACAAACATACGAAATATGTAAAATGTCAAAAATACATGGGGTACAGCAGTCAACATTGAAAAAAAATGTCAATGAAGTTTAAGTAGGATTATCGGTTTATATAGCAAATTCCAAACACACCGTTTAGTTTTGCGCCTTGATCACAGCTGCGGAACATACATATTGTTGGTATGGGAACGAATTTGACCAAAAAATTGATAATTATTGGTAATAATATTAAACAAAAATTATGTGAAAAACAAAAAGGCCTGGAATGGTTAAGTTTTTATTGAACACTATAATCCAATATATATTAGATATATTTAGGTACAGGAGTGGATCCAGCAAATTTGAAAAGATGGAGTTCCAAACCCAGGACAAAGTGTATGTGGGGGGGGGGGGGGGGGGGAGGATTCCAACTATTGGTCCCAATTCAAAATGCATTGATCGTCCAAAAAAAAACGAGGGGTTCTAACCCCCGGACCCCCCCCTTTTCCCTGGATCCGCCACTGAGTCCTAAAGTGAAATTTAAATCGTCGTTTTTACGTCATGCTGGCTAGCAAATAGGACCTCTTTGTTTTATTAGTAGATATACTAGTAGGTATATTTTTCTGAGGTAAGTGCTTGCTTAAGTACGAAAATACATGTATATGCGTTAGTAAAATACTATAAATCGTACATATCATTAATTTTAGTGAGTATGGTTTTGAGAAACGATGATAGTCCGTTGGAAGGGGACGATAAATGGCTATTCCGTCTTAAGAAAGAGAGCAATATCTCTTGCACGTACATTTTTGTAAAATACACCCTTGTAGATTTCGAAAAAGAGCAAGCAAATGCCGCTTCAAGGCAGCACTCGTACCAGCAAAGTGGAAAAGGATTAATATAAGTTCTAATTTCTTGTTTCCCAATCCACTATAATTTATTATAAATAAGTATGTTTAAAATTGAATTATATTAAACTTTGTTAAAACACAATGAAACGTATAAGGTGCCCTATTCACCAATTTGAGTTAGAGGAGGATTCTTAAACCCTTGAAATTTAACCAACACAATGCAATTATGTTCACTTTGGGAAAAATGTCATTATCAAAACAATATGTCAGATTTTACATTTGACGGCGATGGCTAATAATAATATCTCATGTAAGGTTATCTTATAAGGACTTCTTGGAAATTATTAATAACCATATTTAGTAATAGCCATATTGGTTATTATATGTCAGCACTATCATAAATGGTGAAGCTAATACAGTCATTTTAATGTCTTAGAACAGTGGATTACTTCGACAGACTCATTCCCATGTATTGTTAAACCATTATCTCTGAGGTATTTTGCCCTATTTTCCAGTCCCCATCCAATCCCATTACCCACAGCCGGCGGTGCCGACAAACTACAGGGGAGGCAAATGTAACAGCTTAGTGTCAGTGTTGACGCATGTATTTTACTCCCAACATTTAGCTTGGGATCTGAATGACAGAGAGGGTCATGCAAGGTCATCACGCCATCGTCTTTCAATGAACGCATAGCTCCCTTAAGACAAGGACCTGGATTTGGTAGATCGTGGAACACTTTTAGCATTGTTATCCAATCAAATCTTCCTGTCCATTCCTCTTTCAAATTGTCTCCACCGAGAAGATAGAATTCGACGTTAGTCAACTCTTCGTCTTCTTTGAGTTTTCTTTTGAGTATCAATCGCATACTGATCTACATCTATTCCAACAACTTTGGCATTAGGGAGGTAGTTAGCTATGTTTGCAGTAATCTTGCCAGTGCCGCATCCAATGTCCAATATTGTCCTGATTTTGTCTGTAAATCATGAATTTTCAGTTTATTCCATTATGAAAAAACAAATTTACTATACAATTATTACTATAATGCCTAGTGTTGTCCAAAGTTACCTTTCAAATGGAACTTTGATTGGTTAATACAAATATATGTTTAGGTTGATATAGATTTTGGTGGGGTTCGTGTTGCTTAATCTTTAGTTTTTTATGTTGTGTCTTGTGTGATATTGTTTTTCTGTTTGTCTTATTCTTTTTTAGCCATGCCGTTATTGGTTTGTTTTCGATCTATGAGTTTGACTATCCCTTTGGTATCTTTTGCCCCTCCTTTTTAAGATCAGTAGACAGAAACACTGCATTTAAAAATAGTCATGAAATATTTGCCACCTGACATTTAGTTTACAGCAATCTTTGGCGAGAATTTATTTTCGATTAATAATATTTCAATTTGAGATTAAAAAAAAAATCACAAATTTTATTGCAGTTTCCTTCTATTCAGGAACATTTAAATTTTAAGATAAGAACAGAATTAAATAAATTGGGACATAAAGGACACACAAATAAAACATGTATCACTCTTGTAGGAGCACCCCTCGAGAGCTGCGATGGCACAGCGGAATCCGTGTACACTCCCTATCGAAAATAATAGAGAGATGTGTCACTTACATATTTACAATAATATTAACAAGGGTGTGCAATGCCATCGGGAAAAGTCTTTTATTATAAAGAGGAATCCGACGTACTTGGGGAGAAACTCCAGGCTGCTCGGTTGGAACATACAAACAGAAGAGATATCAGCTTTGGCCAAACGATGCCCCTGCCCAAGTACTCATTTGATTTTAAACTCAAGTCTTGCTACGAGATATGCGAGTGGTAAGGTGAAAATCACCTTTTTTTTTATACATGTAGTGACATTTACAGCGCCCCCCGAGTCAGAATCAGACCCGGGACTGATACCTTTTTTCCCTAACCATTAATACACAAACCCACCTCTTTACGGTCGTTATACATGTATATGCAAAACCTCATATAATTCGACATTATAAATTTTTCCTTTTTTACGGATTGCCAATTTGGTATACGTGGCATGTAGTTTAAATATCAGGGACATACAAAAACCATGTAGTGAGGTGGCTAGTTTCGTAAAGAAAGCAAATACAGGCTTCATGTACTGGACAGGCACATACGGACCTAATATTAAATGTACACGGTTTCCACCTGTTCGCTTTTAACCAATAACATGCTTAAAAGTGTATGGCAGGTAAGACAACGACTGTTGCGGAGTTATGCAAGTGTATGTGAACGCTCGACCATCACACAGGAGACCGACCTCCGGGTGGTATATTTTCTCACTGCGTTGAAGATCCATAATTGGTGACATTCGCTTGTTATCTGCTCTTTGGTCGGTTTGTTGTCTCCTTGACATATTCCCCATTTCATTTCTCAATTTTATGTAATGAGGGTGAACACAGTCGTATATAAAAAACTGAACAACCTTACCTCTGCTTTTATATTTAGAAGGGAAAATGTTCTCTTCTATCCAGGTTCCATCACAACTTGCCCCATCTTGATTCATATAATGGAATACTTGTTCAAGCTTCGAAAAGTCATATCCTTCAAACATAAATTACAAATTATTTATACATAATATATTTCTCATCATGCCATTTTGGTTATTTAAACCATAAGTATTTTATCATTAAATTGTGAAACGAGTTTTAGTCTGATTATCAAAATTGCAGCTTAAATATTTAGACGACTGTTGGGGCGATAACCAATGTCAATGTTGCCAAAGTACCAATCTATATTACATAGTTTATACAGACCTCTGTATGTGTTAACGGTTAAAAACAGATAAATGCATTATTTGTTTTCTTTTTCCAGTTTCAGTTCAATGATTCAAAATTTTCAAGCAAGATTTTCTCATAGCCCGTTTACTATACATGTTTATTAACAGCTTACAGAGCTCATTAACTGTTAATTGAAATTAAATAACATTTCTAACAACAGCTTACATAGCCCATTCACTATGCATTTTAATAACAGCTGACATAGCCCATTTACTAGACATTTTGTAGTAACAAATGACATATATATAGCCAACAAACTGTGAATTGATCTAAAGTAACAGCTTTACTAACAGTTGACATAGCTCATTTACTAGACATTTATATGAACAACTGACATAGCCCATTTCCTATACATTTTTAGTAACATCTGACATAGATATAGGAAGAAGTGGTATGAGTGTCAATGAGACAACTCTCCATCCAAATAACAATAACAGTAAACCATTATAGGTCAAGTTACGGCCTTCAACACGGAGCCTTGGCTAACACCGAACAGCAAGCTATAAAAGGCCCCAACATTTAGTAATGTAAAACAATTCAAACGGGAAAACCAACGGTCTAACCTATATAGTCCATTAACTTTGAATTGACTTAAAAAAAACAGTTCCATTAATATCTCACCAGCAGATGATTGATCCTTTGACCGGAAACATGCTTCTACATCCTTTGTCAGTGGAGCAGTGGCGAGAATCATTGTTGCAAATAAGCTCTTGGATGTTTTTGTCTGACAGTCAGCTGGTATGTAGTATTTGTTGTCGTCTGTTACAAAGACAATCTTAGCGGCAGCCATTGAAAACAACCACTCCCTCACATATCTATGAAATAAGAATGTATGAATAAAAAATACAAAAATGAAGATGGAACCCTTTTTACATACCAAACAGAAGGTTTTTAAAACAGCACCTTGCGGTTTATCCCTTAAACAAAACATACCAATTTCAATATTAAACGCTTTGAAAACGCAATCTTTGTCACATATAACAACCGATCGCTTTGAAAAACGCAACCTTTGTCACATATCACAACTGATCGCTTAGAAAACACAACCTTTGTCACATATCCCAACCGATCGCTTTGAAAACGAAATTTTTGTCACATTCACAAAATATATGGAAAGTCGACCTTCAAATGGATAGAAACAATTGCCTCTGGGTGTAATGTACCTTTCATTCAATCCCGCATTATCTGCTATTGATTTGGATGAAAGGCAGTAAGAGCTCGAAAAAGTCCGACTCTACATACAATGTGTCCGAGTCTTATACCAAGGGAGATAACTCCGATATAATTAATGGTATGATATGTACCTCTCATTCAGTCCTGCATGATCTGCTATTGATTGAGATGTTTCTGGTTCCGACAAGTCCGTAAGGGCTTTAAAAAGTCCGACTCTATGACCAAGTCCTACGCCAAGGGCGATAACTCCACTATACACAATGTTATTGAATCTTTCTTCGTACACGTCTGGCTTCGTATCGTCAGGAGAAACACAAGCCATTTCCTGAAGTAAATATTTAGTCCATTTTGTATTCAAAGCATAAACAGATATACATACAGGTAACAGAAAATTTGAGGTTAAGGTCAATGAGACAGCAACCCAACAAAATAAATCTACCATAAAAGTTAATAAGGGCAATGTTAACGACCAAGTCCCATCCCCTCTAACCTTGGCAGATAAGGCCAACATTTGTGATTTCAATACTGCGCCATCTACCGGTAGCTTAATGTCACACCATACCAACTTTGTAATTCTTGACCAAGGTTAGCACTTCAGTATGGAGGTGTGGAAATTGTTGTGTCTAGTGTTTATATATATCCTGAAGCAGGAACCCAAACAATACGTTGTTTTTCCAACATGTGTTAGAGAAATATACCCTTGAAATCCATTTTATTTAGAATGCAATTAACCGTTAATAATTTACAGAAGCTCACACATTTTGTAATTATAATGCAGTATACACATTTTGATTAAGTACAAATAATATACTGCATGTGGAAACTCAATTTCTCTGATACATATTACCAAAAATCACAGCAAACATAAGGAAACACGCATGGTTCAGAAAGCACGACTTTGGACTGTTATACTACTAGGAAAAATTTAAACCAGTTTAACATGAGCGCCCTTCCGCTGTTGTTTTATTTTGTATAACTACAAGCATACTGTGTAATTACCAAAAGGATGGCCACTTACTTTGATATATAAGACAGTAAACGTCTTAAATTTGGGAGAAAAAAAACTTTAGTCTAGCGCTGTAATAATAAACATGATAATGTTTAAACTTACTAATATGTTACAATATGGTGCAATGTTATAATATCATGGTAATAAGTAAGCTTACCATTAGTTTTCTGTAGAATAGACATCTACTAAATATATCTGAACTTTTATCATTTGTGTCAAAGATAAAGTAAATAATTGGGGTCATACATGTGTGCACATTTAAAGTTATATTAGAGCTTTCTTACAAATTGACGAAAGGTACGAACGAACGCAAAGGGAGCACGTATTTTATTTCTACAATAACAGTTAAAAGAGTTTTTGTTTTATTCAGTAAAACAGCATTCTTTTCTTAATCAAGTTTATTTTAAAAAAAAAATAATATCGCAAATAATACACGATTTCAATATAATCAAACAGAGACATATAATGTCAAATACACTTACGTCCGATACGTTACTAAAGTAAACCACGAGTACACACATTTCCGCGGGGATTTTTTAAGCACGAGTTTCACGATTAACATTTCAATGACATTATTGAAGTACGTAAGTCTAGATTTAACGACAAGATTCACTTTTATTTGTATTTGTTACAGTACACTTTCAGCAAATTGACAAAGTGGAATATCAAGATTTGCTAAAAAAAAATTGAGATTTGCTAAAAAAACGCTACTATGTTTTTAAAAAGTAAAGTTGAACAAATCTAGAAAAAAGTCTTAAGACTTTGTATATCAAGAAAAGAAATCTACAATTTTGCACCATATATATTGTGGATTTTATAATGACGATTTAACAGTACACATGTTTGGAAGATAGACGCGAAGGTGTCACTTTTCGTCCAGTGGCTAATATTTTATGAATGTTCAGGACTATAGGCAAAACGCAGTTATACGCTAAAATAACCGTCCATTGCTCCGGTGTATCATATATACACATTTAGGGGGGCAATGAATATTACCAGGGGAGAGGCGATGATTCAAACGTTATGAAACGAGCAACAGCATATGGCATATAGTATGAAGATCATCTTTTTTTTCTTCATTTTCATTTTATTATTTTGAACATTGCAAGGTTTGAATCAAGGAAGTATTTGTGTTTTTGTTGGGGAAGAAGACAATGTATTTTCTTTGACATTTTCTTAGGTTAAACAGTGCAACATTGTAATATTGAAGAGTTGGAGGGGCCGGTTTTTAGTCTTCTAGGGGCATTTTTTTCGTCTGACTACTCTTTATTTAGAATAATTTGTAGTGTTATCTCCTCCGACCTGGTGGTATCAATTATCATATTCTAACCTATCGTACGTCCCGAAATCATAAATATATCTTAAGAAAAATCCAATTTTATAAGTGTCGTTGCATACACGATAATTGTCCGAAGTTCCACGACTATTATTTAAATATGTCAAAATAAAGGATCCCTAAAACGAGTCTTACGTACGATTCGTCAAGCATACGTACCTTTCGTCAATTTGTAAGAAAGCTCTAATAGAAACATGTAAATTGAACTGAGTTCATATATTACATACATTGTGTAGTATACTTATTTACATTTAGAGTAACAGGTATATGTCTATGCATTGTGATGAAATTATTTTATTTCACGTATTTTTGCATTTGTACTTATCAACTCAGAATTTAAGAAAAACAGTATTTATAGTATATTGATTGATTTATTGTTGGTTCCTTAATGTCCGATGGCAAATATTTCATGCATGTTCAGGACGAAATTAAACTAACAATAAATGCAATAGGTCCTTTCGTACAGGACATCAGGGGAGGGGGTCGGGTAAATTTAAACTTCCACAGGTAAAAGAGGATGAAATGGGAAGGATAGAAAGTTGGAAGTGCACTTTTTGTGCTTCTTTGTACTTTTTCTTTATTGTAATTGTAGTACTAATTATTGTTTATGACATTCTCATATTCTCGTATTTTTGTTTTTCATCTTTGCTATGTGCTTTGTCTATATGCCGTTTTTGTTTCGTTATTCGTTTTTAGTTATATGACGCGGCGGTTTATATGTACGTATATATCCCGTCATTGTGTTATTGTACTATGCCAAATTTGGGTATTCTTGTCTTTAATTTTTGCTAAAATATGCTTGGTCTATATGACTGTTTGTGTCTCTTTGTTACATATTTGTATGTTATTTTTTAGTGATTAAGTAGGGGCGGATCCAGGATCCAGGATCCAAGATAACAATGATGACTGCTGTATTCTTTTACTTTTTAACCATTATGTCTGTTTGTTTTGTTGACACATCGATGTCAATATAATGGAATATAAAGCAACTGTCATACAATTGAGAGGTTAAGAAAGCTATAAAACCAGAACAGTCTCCGGGACAAGTTTGCAATTCCGCTGAGTGCAAAAGTTGTCACCTTAATTTTTGGAGTTAAGTCAAAATGAAGTTGATAACTTGGTTGGTATTGGTTACCTGATATTTGTCCTAAAATTTTTTGGCTCTAGCACCACTGTTGAAAAAGTTATGCCCCTTTTTTCAACAATTTCCTCAGAGGAAAAGTAGTTTTCCTCAAGGAAAATCAAATTTCCCTAAAGGAAAAAGATTTTTCCTCAAGGGAAATTGTTTTTTCCTCTAGGGAAAAAGATTTCCTTTAGGGAATTTGCTGCATAAATATTTCCTTTGAGAAAATTCTATTTCCTTTGAGGAAATTCTTTTTCCTTTGAGGAAATTTGCGGCTTCAAATTTTCCTTTGAGGAAATTCTATTTCCTTTCAGCAAATTTGCGGCTTCAAATTTTCCTTTGAGGAAATACTTTTTCCTGTGAGGAAATTTGTAGCTTCAAATTTTCCTTGCAGGAAATACTTTTTCCTGTGAGGAAATTTTTGACAAACACTTTTCCTTGAGGGAAAATTCAAGACAACAAATTTCCTCTAAGGAAATCATTGTTCTTCAAATTTACTTTAAGGAAATTTCTGAACACCAAATTTCCCTTATTTTTACTAGTTAAACATTTCTTCACTATACCACGTATACAAACAGTATGAATATAATTTTACAAGACTGAATAATTGATACAAATGATATTTAAAACTTTAATAAATGTTTGACTCAACATTTTAATGACATTGAAAATTAATACAGCCTGTTTGTTTAGGTCTAGGTATGACTGGTATTGTTCTTACTTTTTATATAACTTTAACTTTGATTTATAAAAAAAATTTGTAGCAAAGGATTTTGTTTTCTTTGTAATTGTTTCAATCCAATACATAAATAAGCAACCAATTTGAATGTCATACCATTTGTGGTGTTCTAAAGAATTTGTTTATAATTGCAGATTAAATAATAATAATTAAAAACACTTTAAAGTCTTTTCCTGTTATTCTAAATTAAAATTTTCTTCTGTTTCAGCTTGTGTACAGTTATTCAATCCACTACGTAAGAATTCAGTGAATACATTATTCCATTCACTAAACATTTTCCTTCAATTCTAAGAGAAAACATTTTTGCAAATTGTTCTTCAATGATCTTCTTCCATATACTTGATATGAGGGAGCGATGTAAATGAGTGGATAAAACTGGTGTTCCTTTTTTCAACAACAAAATAGTATTTTTTCTGCATTTCTCCTTTCTTTCGACTAATATATATAATATGTTGTTGCTTTTATACAATAGTGTTTTTGTGTATCTATGATAGAACTCCATTTTGTTTATGGCCATTATCATGTGATTATAATGAAATTTCCTATTTCTTTTTTGCAGGAAAGCACACATTCCAATTCAAATTAATCCAATTGCGCACTATTTAGATAAATTTCCACTTTAAGTTTCCTCTTCAGTAATGACCTATCGATCATGAAAACCAAGATGTCTGATCACCTATAAATACACAAAATAAACAAATAAAATGTTATAAATGGAGAGAGAAACAGCAACAAAAGTTTATTTTGTCATGTTTATTAACATTTTAAATATATTTCCTTTCCTACTTGTGAATGCTTTTGTCTATAGTTCTTATATTAGTTGATTTTGTGCATTTATCAATCTAGCTAGCTTTCAAGTAAAGGCAGTTTGTTCTTTATATAATATATATATGTTGAGCTGTTAAACCACTGTCTAAATTCAGGGTAGCGTTGAGTGTTCATAAACCTGTTTTTTATTACATGCATTAGTTTTTATGGATTTTTAACTTAAGCTGTCAGTTACTGTGAGTACTTAACTTTGTGTCTTTTCAATTAAGAGAAATGTATAAATTTCTTGCTTACTGTAAACCAACTAATTTTCGCGGGCAATTTATTTTCACAAGCAATTTATTTTCGCATTTAGAAATATAATGTGCATATAAATTGTTGGGACTGTTTTTCATATATATCTTTCCTTATTCATTTATTAAAACACATTAAGTAAGCTTGAAAATCACAAAAAAATAAATAGCTGTGATGTAGACTAGAACGTATAAAACGCAAAACAAAGTATTCGCGAAAAATTAGTTGGTTTACAGTAGTCCAGTCTGTGTTTGCAGGAAATTTACATCATTGGTTGTCTGGTGGAGAGTTGTCTTATTGGCAATCATGCCACATCTTATTTTTATATAACCTTGCCGTATTCCTATTGTGCCTGTCCAAAGTTCAGAGCCTGTAGTTTTTGTCAGTTTAGTCTGACACTAAAATTTAGTGGTTGTTGTTGTTGTTTCATACTGGTCATATTTATTTTTTGTAATTTATTTTGTTATAAAATAGGCGATTAGTTTTACAGTTTTGATTGTTTCAATTTTTCATCTGAGGGTCTTTTATAGCTGCCTACTTTGACTATAGGGTACGGATTTTCTCATTATTGAAGGTCGTCACAGGCCTACAATTGCTTTCTCAAAGCCATGATCAATAGTTTTCATATTTAATAAACCACATCTTTTTAATTTTTATAGTAATCATGATAATCATCTTTCAAGTTCAATAACTTTTTTAAAAATAAAAGTGGCCTTACCATTTAGGTTTACTTGGCTTCTGCAAATTTTAAATTGCCTATCATTTCTGCTGTTTATAATTTCTCTGTATCTTCTATAGTTCTTGTCCTATACATAAAAAAGTAAAAGTCATTATTGAATGACATCTTGCATCAATATTTTTTTTGCTGTTTAATGTACATGATGTATATTAATGTGTGTTTAATAAAAATCTGTACCATGAGTGCTTGATCAGCTTGTTGCCCTTTTAGTTGGTCTTTATGCTTTAAATGAATTTTAATGATCAACTAGAAAAACTATGAGCACTGCACAAATAAGACCCCCCCTCCAAAAAAAAAGGACATGCACACACAGTGGTATTCAGACATAAAACATGAAGATAATTTGGCTCCATTTAGAGATATCTCAAGTGACTATAAGTTTAAGGCTGTGATTTTTTAACAAATACATTTCTAAAACCTTCCAAAGTTTGAAAACGGACAGATTTTAAATAACTTTCCAACAACTAAAGTTCCTTAACTCTGCATCTTATACAAAGATATACATGAAAAATAGTGGATGATACTCCATCTTGCATATTCTTCAAAGTTTTAAAGGAACATAACTGAAGAACGGTAAAAGTTTTACTATCAAAATTTGAAATTGATCTGATTTTGTGGTAAAAAGTATTGTTTTAAAGTTTAATAAAATTTGATTGAGGTAAACTTAGGTTAGAGGCTGGAAACGAAAAATTTATCATTTTTCCATTTTTAAAGAACATAACTCTAGAATAGTAAAAGAGACACTACCAAAATTCAAACTTAATCTGTATTTTGTGGGGATAAGCATTGAGTATAAGTTTCATAACATTTGGTTGAGACAAACTAAAGTTTAAAGAACGGGAAACAAAAAAATCAGCATTTTTTCCCCATTTGTAAAGGGGCATAACTCTAGTACAGTAACACTGACATCACCAAAAATTCAAACTTGATCTTGAGTATTGTGATAACAAGCTTTTGTAAAATTTTAATTAAATTTGGTTGAGGCAAACTAAAGTACTGTAAGAGAACAAAAACAACTTTGGGACAGACAGACAGACAATCAAGTGTTAAACTTAATGCCCCCTCCACTACGGGTCATGAAAATGAAAAGGGAGTTTATGTCAAGATATAAAAACAATTCACCAAAGTTTCATAAAAATTGGTGAAAGCATTCTTGAGACTATCCAAATCCCAATAGTACAATGACATAAATCAGAATCTTTTAAAATTGAAAGGAAAATTATCATGATTATGTTATACAAAAATAATTCACCAAGTTTCATGAAGATTGCTCAAAGCATTATTAATAGTATACTGTAAAAATCTCCCCCTTTTATGAATAAAATCCCTAACTTTAAATTGCATACCGGGTAATTCAAAATCTTTAAAAATAAAAAAGGGACTTAATTATATCAATAGATAATTCACCAAAGTATTATGAAAATTTTATGGATAATGTATTCTAATTCCAAGACTATCTAAGACATGGTTTGTTTGAATTTAAAAAGTTGGAATTAAGTACCTACTAGAAATCAGGAGAATTAGAGCAAATCAGGCTATCTTCTAGATTATCAGACAATTGACTGTAGAAAAGGAATTTTCTTTTTCTTATTTAGCTATTTGTTATCTGTCCTTAATATCTACTGAACTAAGCAAATTTTTTCACATTTTGTTTTCTCTTTTCTCTCTTGTTATCTAACAATAACCAAAAAAAACAAAGAGAAACTGACAATGCCAAGTCAAAACATAAGATGCATAAAAGAAAAACAAAACAAAACACTAAGTAACACCAACATCACCAAAAAACTAGTGTTGAATTCATGTACTCAGTCAGTCAGTGAGAGTTGGCAGATCCTGACCCACTATATTTATGCTTAAAAACCTAAAAATCATAGAGTACTAAATATATACTTGATTAAAATGTTGTCATAGACACCTCTTAGTTTTGAGAACCACATGTGTTAATTGTGCGAGTATAATCATGATAATCATGATTGACTTTTAAAAGCCTATATATTGAAACTTTCTGAAAATATTGCATGCATTTATTAATATGACCAATTTTAAGAAATGCAAAAAGATGTGAGATGATTTATATAATTGTAATTTCAGGAATTTACAGTAAAGGCTTTTAACCCCACTGCATTTTGCACTTTTCCCCAAGTCAGGAGCCAGAAGTTATGGCCTTTGTGACCTTTGTATGATTTTTGTTTTAGTTTCTTTTTTTTTATATTGAGGAGTTTAGTATGACGTCCATTATCACTCAACTAGTATACATTTTTGTTTAATGGCAAGCTAAAGCATGCCTCACAGGCACAGATCCAGGAGGGTCCGAGGGTTGGAACCCTTTTTTTTTTTGGACGATCAATGCATTTGAATGGGGACATGTAGTTGGATCCCCCCCCCCATTTGTCCTGGGTAAGGAACCCCTCCTTTAAATGGCTGGATCCACCCCAGCCTCAGGTTGTGGGATTTTCTCGTTCCCATTTCCATTTTCAATTTTATTTTCAGTTCTATAATAAATGTTAGACTTCTTGTTGATTTGGTTTCACATTTCGGCTTCGTCGGAGGAAAGCGTCCCAGAAAATAGCCTTGCAAGGCGTCATAATTATTTGGACTAGGTTTTCACCACTATCAACCAGACATATATACATACATATATATATATATATGTCTCTGCATCAACATTGTAAAGATTGTCGCACTATGGAAGAAACAAGTTTTGCGCGTTAACAAAAATATAATTGTCTGTGCTGACAGGTTAGTATGTGTGCATACCAATATTTAAATTTTCTAAGCCTTGTTTTTGAATATTTTGTCCATTTCTTGGTAAAATACTGCCAGACCTGGAGTGCTGTTGTTTTACAAAAACGATCAAGTAATGTAGGGGAAAGAAACTAACTTAAAAGACCAAAATAAGCCACAACTAATGGGGGTCTCATTGGGGGTTCTGTTCACGGATCACCGCTTAGTCCTTAGTTACTATTTTTTTTAGATTCCCGCCTCCCGCTTACACTATGTAAGTAAGCAATTCTGATATTTTTGTAATTTCCCGTGTCCCGCTAAACTTCATTTCCCGTTCTCACGGCACAATCATTTTACTTTCATGTGTCACGCTTACAATTGATGATACAAAAAATATATGCCATTACGTACAATTATGCTTTGAATCTTTGTAATTTTATTCATTTAACCTTGATTTGATATTTTGTCATACATAATATATATTTATTTATGTGATGTAATATACGGGGGAAGACAACATTATACTTGTATTGATTTTCCTGATTTAATAAAAACTTGAAACAAAAAATCCGCCTCGACAATCCCGCGTCCCGCTCAAACCCCCCTAATAGGTACATAAATAGTTTACTATGCAGTCAGTAGCCAAATACACATGTATATATACTTTTAGACGACCTTAGCCTGACTCATTTCACAGAAAACTCGAAAATACTCATTTATATTTATGAACATTTTAGATCACTTAACATTTAGATTTTATAACTTTAAAATTTACGACCATATAGAATTAAGATCATTTAATCGAAAGATGATTATTTGTCAATGAGCACCTGTATAAACCCGGTACTGCATTTTTTTTTTTTTTTTTTGGCACGCGTCGAGAAACTGTTAAAAGTGCCGCCGATCTGTAGAGCTTTGAAGAGCTTATTTTCTCGTATGATCTATGTCTGTTACTGTGAATGTATTATGATCTATTATATATTTATCACAAAAAGATAGTGCTATTTTCTTTTCTTTTAATATGAAGCCCCACCCCTCCTCCAGCTTATCTGATTAATTTACGATCATGCACTTTGTATAAAGAAAGTAAGAAAGTCACAATTCTTATATCCGGTATTTTAAATTCTGGTCGATAGTTGTCTCATTACGAATCATCTAATTATTTACATCTCCTTATTTTTTTTTAACAAGAAAGCTTTATTTATATGCGGTATAGTGATGAATGTGTAAACATGTAGCATGGTTGTAAATAATTGTTAAATACAGCACAAAAGATACATAATATATATATCACACTCAAGTCAATCCGCATGTAAAAAAAACCCAAAAAAAACACCATCAAATGACTAGTAGTCTATAAAAAAAAATCAACTATAGCATACCAAAATATATAATTTGTAAAGACTTGCATGCAATTAGGCATATAGCTCTATATTCCTATAGATCTCATAACCTTACGATTAAAAGGCAGATTATGTGTGTGTAAATTTATCAGAAAATAACAGAGAGACACGTCCTAATCAGGCGGTATCAAAATACCAATTTACAAATTCAGATCTTCTGCCTGTCGTATATTACTTACTTTGATTCATTGTATATTGCCAAACTCCAACATTTAACAAATGACATCGTAAATATACATGTTTGGTGCGGATGGAAGAAATTCAATATTTATCCTTCAAGAGACAAGAGAATGTTGGAGATATTCATTCCCTATTGTAAAATACTGATTAATGTCGGGTGCGCCTAAACAGTGGTAAAACAATTAATGTACATGTATGTTCAGGAAGAAAACAAATTAACAAAATTAACAATAAATACGATAGGTAGGTCTTGTAATTGAGACCGCCCGTAATACGGTCGTAATATTTTCGACTGCCACTGAAAAAAGGAGGGACAGAAAATTGGCCTTATACCAGGCTACTAATACAGGGGTCCGTAGAAATACCACAAAGGACCTCCTTAGTGCACTAAGAACAAAACAAGTGCACTAAGGACCTTGACACAAGGACCTATAACTAACATACGTCCTTGCTAGACATCAGTAATAAAGTTATCTTTCATAGAAGACAGTTATTATTTATATTCTCTTTTTCACCAACTTGAAATTATACCACGCTAAACCGTTAGTTTATTCAGCAAAAACCATTAATTAATCAATTAGTTACGATCAAGAGACAATTGTTTTTTGGATAAGGTTGATTGAACATGATGATTGGGAAATTCCGAATTTGCAATAAGCCGTTGGTCACGTGCCGAGTTACACGCGCTGATTAAAAAGTCATTTAACTAAATATAAAATAAATAAATAAGCTTTATTTAGAGTCGGCAAGGCATGAAAACATAGGCAAACATAAGCTCTAATGAGCTTTTAACCGACATATGAGACATTTTTAACAATACAACATTTATAACAATACAACACATAATATAATCAGAGACATATAAACATGCAATAAATTTCACAGCACACAAATGAAGCACTAAAAGCAGAATAAAAGCATAACTTCAAAATTACAACATCTATTGACACCAAACTTTATAAATGTGAGGTAAACCGTATTTACTCATATCCTCTTACATCCATGTTATTTGGGGTCTTATAACATCGTTTTTATGTCCTTAGTGCAAAAACTTACTTCCTATTGCACAAAGAAGTCCTTTGCGGTATTTATACACATCGCTAATACAGTCCACTGAGCACTCGAAGGGTTCATGCAAGGATCCCCATTCGGAGGTGGCTGAGCACAGCCCAATGGACGTTCCACTATCCTTCTACTAAGGTTTTATTGCCGGCCAGAAGAAGACCCGTAACGACGCTATTTCTAAATATAGTTACTCTAGCTTGCTGACAAATTGGCTTCTTGTTCCATTGAATATAAAGGAAATAGTTATCTACAATATATTTCGTTTTTTCTTCAAATATAAATAAAACAATTAGTTAAATTGGTTAGGTACATATATGGCTTCATCGCTAGGCTAATAAAGAATTACCTAAACTGATAAAAAGGTAATCAATGTGAATTTGTTAAGAACTTTTTCTTAAATATTTGAACAATTATAAAAACATTATCCTTGCCTATATATATTTGTCAACTTACTAAAAAGGTATGGCCAATTTCCGGTTTATTTGTTTCGTTATTTGGTTCCCATGTTAAAATAAATTGATGAATGTAATTATAAATCCTTACTAATATAGAAAAGCAAGTTAATCTTCTCATCTGGACTTTAATCTGTATATACCGGTCCCCTTCTCTATTTTGGGATTGAAAAAAAAATATCTTTAAAAAATGCGGTTTTGAGCCTATTTCTTCATTTTAATTTGGTAACACGTTAAGCAATCAGTCACACTAATATAGTATATTACCAATAATAAGGCCATATATTTGAAGCTGTTCAAAATTATGTATATTAATATAGGTACGTGTATCAGATCGGACATTTTTTTTAATTGTCGTATATATAAAAAGAATTACTATAAGTTATCTAGTATGAAATAATGGTCAAAATAATATGTCCACTGGACCGACCGTGCAAGTACTGTATAGCCAGTCAAGGTCGTTAAAAACTTCCATTTGTTGTTGTCCACTGGAAATAAGCTCTTTAAAACACGAATCCTCGTTTACTCAATGCCAAATTTATTTGTTAGTATTTTTTAATCTTTTTCTTATGATTTTATCATAATATCTTTTTTGTGATTTTTTTTGTGTGGTTGGACATGAAATTGACGGGCGTATGACATTTGCGCCGATTTTGAAAATTTTCATTCTTTCATTTGCGCCGATTTCATTTTTTCATTTGCGCCGATTTTATATTTTTGCTAATTGGATTTACAGGTAAGTTACAGGTAAATTCATACTTTTACATTGACTGAGCACAGAGTATAAAGACAACTCAAGTGACATTGGAATTGGTAAATGGCTATTCCAATGTTTCGGGTTACCATTCCTTTCCCTAAATGAAATCGATGACTGCTTCACATTTGACATTGTCTGACGCTCCTTCTGATGACAAATGGCATACATTCTTAGACAACGTACAAGTACACATGCCATAACGGTCAACCAATTCGTGATGGCGTCCATAAAATTAACGAAGGGATGATTTCAACTTCACCAGTTTAATAGCTTTCTTGTGAGAAAATGCGAACTCTAGAAATGCCCCCACCAGTACGTATGCCAGACAAAGAAAAGATGGCCTTCGTTATCGACAATTACGCCAAATACAGAAGAGACGAAATCATAAGAAAGGAATATATTAGATGTGTTGCCTATACATACTCGGGAAGAACAGATTTATGATTTGAATGTATTCCGATTTTATGGATTTGAATGCTGTACATATATTTTTAATTCGTCATTTTAGTATAAACAAAGTGCTTTTATCTTAGGTTTTTACTTCTTGATTTTATGCAGGAGACAACAGTTATATAAATGTTATGATTGACAATTCAAAACATATGTGCAACTGGCTAACGGAAGAGGTCTTTAATGATAAATGAAAATAACATTACTGGGATGGAGAGTTGTCTCATTGGCACTCATACCACATCTTCTTATATCATTTCACCTGTAATCTACCTGTTATTTACCTGTAAAAAAATCGGCGCAAATGAAAAAAAAATCGGCGCAAATGAAAGAAAAAATCGGCGCAAATGAAATGCAGATCGGCGCAAATGCAAAACGCCGGAAATTGACACCGATGCTACAAAGAAAATTTGTTTAATGTCATCTGTTGCAATATATAATAAGTATTACACGTGGACAGGATGTTCCCCGGGAAAATAAGTTATACACAACCCGAAAATACACGCTACTGTCATATGAAAATTACTGGGTCGACATCACCTGTAAGATGGTAATCAGCCATGCAACTAATCAGGTGATTGACCATGTCACTACACTTTAAAAAGTTTATCGTGAGATCGAAATATTCATTTTAATTAAAAATTTAAGAACTAAAGGATTTATCATTATTATGAAGTGAAATAATTCAACCAAATCGTAATATCTTTTTTGTGATTTTTTTTGTGTGGTTGGACATGAAATTGACACCGATGCTACAAAGAAAATTTGTTTAATGTCATCTGTTGCAATATATAATAAGTATTACACGTGGACAGGATGTTCCCCGGGAAAATAAGTTATACACACCCCGAGAATACACGCTACTGTCATATGAAAATTACTGGGTCACCTGTAAGATGGTAATCAGTCATGCAACTAATCAGGTGATTGACCATGTCACTACACTTTAAAAAGTTTATCGTGAGATCGAAATATTCATTTTAATTAAAAATTTAAGAACTAAAGGATTTATCATTATTATGAAGTGAAATAATTCAACCAAATCGTATTATTTCCCAAAAAGATTATATACATATGTTTTATCTATATACCGGGAAAAAATTGAAAACTGTATTTATAATTTAAATTTTATAGAAATCCTTGTAGGTCTCATGATATGGAGCTCACAGAGGCGGATTTAGGGGGAGTAAGGGGGCCCGGGCCCCCCTTTTTGGGGAAAAAAAGGTTACTTATATATATGGAATCATTGACGCGTGACTGGAGCGGGCCCCCTCTTAGGTCAGTCAGTGGGCCACCACTTATAAAAATTTCTGGATCCGCCACTGACTCACGCATTCCTAATTAAGATTAATAAATTTATTAAAAAATATAACAAATATTTAGTTTTGATATTAAATTAAAGTTCACCTTTCCGCAATAATTTAATTGATATGACATGAATTAAACAATTCTTGTTGAGGGATTTAAGGGTTTGTCCATACAACGTGTATGTTATTAGATCTTAATAGTACTTGTTTTCGCCGTGAAGACCATTATACAGAGTGTTTTAGACATGAAGATGAGAATATCGTGCAAGATACTTTTTTGATCATCGTGAAGTGACAATTTTAATTCCCATTCCTCCATGCACTCGACCCCTGTTCAATTGTATATTTATAATTCCTCGTGCTTTTAATTACCCCTCTTCGTGATTACCGTTATGCCAACAGAAAAACCGGGACTTGATGTTCATGTAAAATCAGGGGCGGCATGACCCAGCCACGATAAAGGGGGTTCCAACTACATGTCTCCATTTAATAAGGGGTGTCGTTATCGCTGGGTTTATGTTACCCCACCCTTTTCATATAATTTAGATTTCAAAAGTGTATACCTTCTCATATATTGTGTAGGCTAAAATATTATCTTTTCCCATATTGTTTGCGTTTTGTTTGGTGTGTAACTCGATGTAACAGTGCAATACCTAAGTGTCAAAAGAGAGTTTCCCCCGACCTATTCACATATTTTTAAGCCTGAAAAGGTGACCTATTCCAACGACACGTCCTATCACGGGTCTCTAAAAACACCGCAAAGGACCTCCTTTGTGCACAAAGGAGCACAAAGGAGCACTAAGGACCCTAAAAAAGTTTGATAAAAGCACAAAGGACCTGAAATTCCCTTTAAAGCATAAAAATATTCTGATAATATTTTAATGCTTTAAAGGGAAATTAAGGTCCTTAGTGCTCCTTTGTGCTCCTTTGTGCACAAAGGAGGTCCTTTGCGGTGTTTTTAGAGACCCGTCCTATCACCTTGTATCTGAGCTTGTATAGGAACTTGAGAGGATTCCCGAGATTATCATTAAATGCAATGATTGCTCACAAAAAGGGGAACCCAACCCTCAGATTCCATCCCCTTCGACCCGCCACAGAATATAAATATAACTGTTATTTAAAAGTCACATACTAGTACTCGATCCGAGCACCTGTTTCGGGATATATATATATACATAAAAATTAAGCTAATTTAACGTAAATAACTGCGAGAAAATGAATAATACACAAGTTGATAATTGTCTCTTCTCTGCTAATTAATGTGCATGCAATATTCACTCTGATTTACTTGTGAGACCACCGACACTAATAAAATTTACCTCAAAGTTCAACGGTGCTCCGTTACTGGGAAGATCATATCGGATCCGATCAATTTATTAGTTCCATTCCCCCAAATTATAAGTCAACACTTCTCCTTAGAAAAAATGCCTTGCAATGCGTCATAATTATCTGGACTACTAACTACTTCCATATAACATTATATGTATAACTTCGAAAACAGACAATAATTTATTATACTGGAGGAGATTGGGCTGACGGATTTTTTAATGGATTGGTAATTTTTATTTACAGCACAAGTTTACCGTGAAGTTTATAAAGCAAGATTATTCACCTTTTTCACCCTACAAATCAAATGGTTGCCTCCTTACACCTACACTACATAAAACATATTCATATGAACATTTGGTATCATTCATTTTGTGTGACAACTCTGAGTGTAAGATTGACAGGGGTGGATCCAGAACTTTTCATTTTTTTTGGGGTGGGGGTGGGGGTGGGGGTGGGGGGGGGGTATGCTTGCTCCAGTCATGTTTCAGTGATTTCCTATATAATCAACAAAATTTTTCACACGACAGGGGGGGGGGGGGGGGGGGGGCTTTCCCCTTATTAAATTAGAAATCTATATTTTCAGGCATAGGCTCATATAAATTTGCCTTTTGAAGAACTGAATTAAATATGATACGGCTAATGAGTTTGCAGCTGCTTTACATTAAAATACATCATGTACATACATGTGACATACACAATTACAGACCTGTTTACCCACCATGATGTCTCTCAGTAGAATTGTCAGTAGTTTTGCAATGTTGTCAGTAATACTCTCGCTGAGTGCCGCGAAGGGGCACGAACCATCTAGGGGGGTTTTGGGGCATGCCCCCCCCCTAAAAATTTTGAAAAATTAGATGCAATTTCCTGCATTCTGACAGTATCTGCAGTCTTATTCAGATATTTTTTGCAACAAAGATTATAACCTAAAATTTGCATGATTTGAAAAAAAGTTGAGCTTAAGTTTGCAGGTCTGGAATATTTCATTTCAAAACACTACAGTTCGGAACCTCCTTCTACCTCCCTCCCCCACAAAAACTAAGTCCAAACCTAAAAAAAATTTCGGCAGTACCCCTCCTAGGATTTTAACATTTCATTACCCCTCCCTATATGCCCAGGCCAATAAAGTTGGGTTTCGTAAGAAAGAAAATAAGAGACATGTGGGACAGATCCATTTATAAGATATGGATCATTCACATCTCCTGCCTACACATAGAAAATAGAATAAAAACTGACCTCCTGCAATTTTAGAATAGGGAAACATTAGTTTAAATGCTTTGTTGAATGTATCGGCAGATGACAGGGGTAGGTTTAGTTCTGCTATCAACTCGCACATCATAACCTCTACTTTAGTGGTGGAACGTTGCCGGTTCAGTTCAATAGTGTACAAGTCTTTGTACTTTTGAAGGCATTTCCTTTTGTCACGCGCTTGGTGTTGAAAACTTTCATTGACTTTTTTGCGTTTTTTGAGAAACGACGGCATCCTGAGGCTGATCCATGCCGACCATGAAATAAACTTGATCGCTATCATTTTGCGCTTAAAAGAGCGGCGATTCCCAGTCAGAAAAGCGCCTTTTAGATACCGATCGCCGTAAACGGAAGCAATTATGATTTTTTTCCGGGTTGGAAGAAAATCCGTACTTTTGCATGACAAATCCGTATTGAGTAATTTTATAAAAAAAATCCGTGTAAAATACGGACAATCCGTACAAGTAAACACCTCTGCAATTATATATAGAGCCATTTGAAAAAGCTATTTTTTGCAATACTTAAATAATGTAGGATCAAATCTTGATACATGTAGTTGAAATTGTTAGCTTTAAACATTAAAAAATGAACACCCTTTAGTTTAAAGTTACATATAAGAATGACCATATAGTCTTTAATGTATATGCTATTGCCATGAAACAAGGTCATTGTAGGTAAACTTTCATCTATTCCCTTAAATCTTAGTTCACGCCAAGTTTGATTAAAATTAGTCGAGTATTATATACCATGTATGTACACTATTAGGTCTCTAGTTTGGATAGTGTATAACTTGCAAATTTAAATCATACTCCTTCCAAATTTATTTCTTTAAATATTATGGATGAAATAGCAAGTAATTAAGGGATGAAATTAAATTGGATGAAATGTGGCAATTTTTTTAAGGTAAAGTAGTAATTTGGTAAAGTTTAAAAAGGTAAGATATTAGTATGTCTGAAGTTGTCAAACTTAATTATAGACTCAGAGCTCCAGATAAGAATTCACAAATTGGGTTTTTAACCCACCATTTTCAAATATAATTGAGTGATAAAGTTTTTTAATTGCATGATCAATTCCAATTCACCCCTCATGTTAATATCAAATTGGGTTTTTCACCACCAAGCTCCTTATTGTATTGGGTTTTTCATCAACACAATATTGAATATTTAGGCAATAGCAACCCCAGATTTTTTCCATCTTAAATATGTTTCTTTCTTTGTTTAGCTGTTTTATTTGGTTTAGGGTTAGGGTTATTTGCTAGCTGTTTTATTTGGTTTATTTACTGAGGAGCAATTGTAGGTTTAATTTGTGTTCCGTTTCAAACCTTCTGCCAGTTTTGTATTTTCTCATATAAACTGTAAAAAAACGGATATGTGTATTCACAGGCACTCGTCTTATATAATACCTTTATATAATAAATTCTGAGACCAGTGCCTGTGTGTATTCATTAATTAACAGTAAAATGAAAAAAAAAAAATAGTATATAAACTCTAATTATACTTGAATGGTTTTGTTTTATTCCAATTTTCATAAATCTGGGTTTAGTTGTCTTTTATTACAACTTTTGGTTTCTGATGCTTTATCATGTCTTATTAACCAGTTAGTATAATTATAAGCTTAACTGTCCTATCATTATAATAGGTGTCAATACATTATTTTACCCAAAATAGTCACCCCGGTCCATTATGACTTTTACCCGGTCCATTATGACTCATATCCGGTCCATTATTGATTTGTTGCCAGTCCTTTATGAGCACGTGCAATAATGTTGAAAAACCAAAAAAAAAATGGCTGACATCAGTGTCCGCTTCGATTTCAATTTTATGTTTTGAAAAGATCTGTGCAACTTTTCTGTGGAATTACCTACAAGTCCAGGACTGCGTAACTTCTTTTAGCAACATTTTGCGTGCTATATTTAGAACCGGAACTCTATAGACGCAGACGACAGTACAGTATGGCAGGCCTTGTTCCTGCAAAAATATCGGACAGATACGCCAAGAATGGCGAAGACATGCTTGATGTTTTGTCTCATGACATAATGAGGTACGAAATGCTTGCAGAGAAGGAGACGTTCGACGCTCTTACCTCCGTCCTGCAAGGGGAACAATCCCATGACAATGTCGAGCTACATGAAATCGAAGTAAACCGCTTGAACAATGACAACAACAACAATGACGAAGGTGATCCGACGGAAACACACGAGCAGCGTGACACAGGAAGCAGTAGATTTAGATCAGTTTCCAATGAGGACACAGACGAATTTCTCAGGAAAAATGTAAATAAAAACACGGACTACAAAACAAGATCAGATGTTAAAACTTTCTACACCTGGGCACAGCAAGTAGGAGAGTTTAGAGAGCTGCAGATGATTCCGTTTAAGGAACTAGATGCTATTTTAGCCCGGTTTTACTTAGGTTAGTTTAAAAGTTTTTTACTTCAACTTAAAGACTCCTAAAAATATGTTATTATGGTAATGATTTTTGATAAAATAGATTTGTACATGCTTTAGCCAGCTTCGTGACGGCTTACGGATAGGAACATGTATACTGAATTTTTTAGTCTGTCCAATATCATTCAGGACATCTTGTTTATATTTTGTAATATCAGTCTGTCCGTCCTATACTAACTTTTGAATTTCAGCTGAAGTTACGCTTGTATGTAGGCTGAATCCTTGCAAACAGCTAGTCAGATCTTCATTGAATTTTGTACACTCATTCAAAATAAGAAAATTAAAATGAAAATTCAATACAAGTTAACAATTTCATAGCACAATTTACCGTGTGAGACATCTGTGTTTTCTTGTTGATATCAATTGATTTTTGTATGATACATGTATATTTTTTGTATTTCATGTAAATTTTGTACATACAGAGTGAGGATACATGCTGAATGGGGTTAATGTTCACTTTTTTTATGTTTCTATTTAAAGGTGTAAGGAACAAAGAGGGACAGGAGTATGAACCAGACACGCTTACAGGATTCCAGAATAGTATTGAGAGACACCTGAAAAACAATAAAGTTGTAGTGGATTTGAAAAGAAATGACGATTTCAGCCATTCAAGAAAGGTGCTCGAGGCCAAAAGAAAGCAATTGAAACAAGAGGGAAAAGGGAATAAAAGAAAAAACTCTTGATATTCATTATGACAAGGAAAATGATTCAGAGCTATCTATGTTTGAAAAACCATCTCAGGCTTCTAGCATTGTTAACAATAGTAAAAGTAACATGATTGCCAATAGAAAAGACTGCAGTAATCCATTCAGTATTCTAACTGGCGCTGTTATTAATGGTGGAGTCATAAATCTAAACATATTTTCTGGGAAGAGGAAACGGGATGACTTTTCCAGCTCTCAAGAGTCTTAATAATTATCGGACAAGTTCCTAATTCAATCTGTATTTGTTGTCCTTGTTGAAAAATTTTGTTATCAGTAAATAATTAAGAAAATATACAATTCCATTTTTATTGCCTCAGAACTGGTTAATAAAAGTATTAAGAAATGGGTAATTTAATAATGGACTGGTTATATATCCTCGGTCCGTAATAACGGCCCGCGGATTACTGTAATGGCCCGAGGCGTTGCCTCGGGCCATTACAGCAATCCTTGGGCCGTTATTACAGACCTTGGATATATAACCAGTCCATTATAAAATTACCCATTTATTAATACTATAATAATTGATTTGGCCTTTCACTTTTTCCAACTGATTTCGTTTTTGAGGAAACCCTGTTTTTATTAGCAATGTTCTCGTTAAGGTACGCACACACGCCTGTGTGTTCGATGGACGCTTCCTAAAAACACTGGCTGAGTCTTGTTATCATCATAACTTTCCCTCAGCTTTTCAAAAGAAGCAGAAAACATGCTTCTATTCAATATTTTTACCGGACATTCACTTTCGTTTTAATTCAATGTATGTTTTGATAAATCCCGAGCAATGCGAAAAAAATATGACACGCTAATTGGATAAACGCAGAGAAGATCGAAATTTTTTCAAAAACACGTGTACCCTTTGAGCAACAGAAAACTCTAACAGGGACCCATTTCAGCTACTTGATGCAGGGATCTATTTTTAGAACGAAAGGAAATTTCCAATTATAAATATTATAAAAATAGTTTACGCGACGACTGTAAACAGATAAGGGTAAATAACGCAAATGGTAGCCAATAAAAGGGTTGAGAACTCATGGTTTTGGCATATTATTGGGTTTTCCTTTGAATTAATTGGGTTATTGAACCCTGCAATGGGCAATTGCATGGGTTTTTTTATTATTTGTATTGCGTGATCACGCAAATACGCAGCTTATCTGGAGCTCTGAATAGACCCTTTAAAAATAAAAGTATCCTTATTTTGAGTTATAGCTTATAGATTTTCTATAATGTTGATCAGGGGCAGATCCAGCCATTTTAACAGGGTGGGGTCCCAACCCAGAGTAAAGGGGGGAGGGGGGTTCCAACTGTATGCTCCCATTCAAATGCATTGCTCGGCAAAAGAAAAGGGTGGTTCCAACCTCTGGACCCCCCTTGGATCTGACAATGTTGATATGGTTCTGTCCCAAAAGTAGTACACTGCACTGTAAAAGTCTTTTTTTTTATGCAGTTAAGCTGCATTATGCGAGCACCCTAGATTTGTGTTCTACCCAATAAATCCTGAAATACTTGCCATTGTTATTATCTAGCTTGTTACTATGTTATATATAACTAATTGAACACTTTTTTAATACTTTTTATTCTGGATTACAAAAAAAATGACCAGAAAAACCTTAAATGATCGTCGATTTATCCAAAAGTTTTAAAGTTACACATAGGAAGTAGTGCTTATTAAAAATCCTTGTGTAGTTCATTATGACTTGTGCTTTTAGCTTAGATGTCAAAGAACAATTGTATGAAATATTTAATCGCCGAAAATCTCTTAAGACAAGCAGTTTAGATTTCCTAAATGACAAAAGTCGTAGGAATATTGTTTGTCATCAATACGTAGTACAACTGCGTCAGTAGTCTATTATATAATTCAACTGTTCATGCTGTTGGCGGCAATTTCAAATTAGAAAAAGAAATTTTCGTAGCTTTTCAATTTGGAGGCAGGTGTGCAAATTAGCGGTGGTCCGAGACCTTCCACTTTTGCAAGCGGAATTTCGACTAGGATAGTTGGTTTCTAGCTACGCCCGACGTAGTCGCCTTACATTTGAAAGAAAATAAGAAATTACTTTGCAAACCTTTTCACCATGTTCACCAAAGTCTCCAATTAAACGAGCTAAAAACTTATCTTTATCATTATTATTCATGACGGCGATGTTCATTTTGTTCAACCGCTAGCTTTATACAGAAAATCGCCGACAAATATTGTATAAATTCGATTAAAATCGTATCTGATTGACAAAAACAACATTGTAAACACATAACAATGGCGACCGTGAAGACAAAATTTTACAAAATCGGATCCGATTCCGGAAGCGGATAAGGGTAATTCCGGGTTTGACGATCATTTACAAAATAAATCCAAGCAGGTGAAAAAATACATCTATGCATGGTAAATGAATATAAACACTAGTATTGTAAACCAAAAGATATATGTAAAAGAAAGAAAAAGCAGAAAAATATTTTATGCAGAAACTAAAAATTACGTTTTGATAAATTTTAATTTGAAAATCCAATACAACGTGACAGCTGGGAACAGTATATCTAACAATATACATGTTCATGGTCACAGTCTTAATTTTCTTTATGAATGATAAATGATGATAATGCATGTGAGATGCTTTTAAAGTGTAAACATATTACTGCGATTTCGAGGGGTTATTTGTTTTTTCTCAATTTTGAAGGGTCAATTAAAGTAGCTGAAAGTTTCATTCTTTATTTTCACAAATAATGCAACTATATTATATATACCTTAATGTAAGTAAATAATATGATATATAGGTGGCATTCTTTGGGCCACTCTACCCCTCCTGTTTGATAACTTGGAAACGGTCGAGCTCCCCACCCCTAAACCATATGAGGGGCAGATCCAGGATTTTAGGTTAGGAGGGGCGCAAACTTAAATTTTCACCGAGCAGAGCGAGTCTTAAAAAAAATGAGGTAAAATTATCGGAATTTTCTTTATTAAGCTGAGAACAACCCATGCTTTGCAAATTTAAGGAGGGGGGGTGCAAGCCCGCAACCCTCCCCGTCTGAATCCGCCCCTGCATATATTCAAGTATAGGACAATATAATAAATAAAAAATGAAATATAGGGGGAGTCCCTGGAGTTACCCAACCCCCTCCTGTTTGAGAACTTGCAAAAGGTCGAGATCCACACCCCTTAACCATATATATTCATGTTTGTGACAATATGAAAAATCAAATGAAATATAGGAAGAGTCGCTAGGGGTCACCCCACACCTCCTGTTTTAGAATTTAAAAATGGTCGAGATCCCCATCCCTAAACCATATATATTCATGTATGGGACAATATAACAAATTAAATGAAAGATAGGGGGAGTCCCTGAGTTCACTGTTCACCCTCCTGTTTGAGAACTTGGAAATGGTCAAGATCCTTACCCCTAAACCATATATACTCATGTATGGGACAATATAACAAATCAAATGAAATATAAGGGAAGTCCCTGTGGTCATCCAAACCCTCCTGTTTAAGAACTTGGAAATGGTCGAGATCCCCACACCAAAACAATATATATTCATGTATGGATCAATATAACTAATTAAATGAAATATAGGGGGAGTCCCTTGGGTCACCCTACCCTTCCTGTTTGAGAACTTGGAAACCAATGAGATCCCCACCCCTAAACCATATATATTCATGTATGGGAAAATATAACAAATAAAATGAAATGTAGGGGAAGTCCCTAGGGTCACCCTACCCCCAGTGGCGGATCCAGAAATTTTCATAAGTGGGGCCCACTGACTGACCTAAGAGGGGCCCGCTCCAGTCACGCTTTGGTGATTCCCTATATAAGCAACCAAATTTTTTCCCAAAAAGGGGGGCCTGGCTCCCTGCCCCCTAAATCCTCTGCCTACCCCTACCTGTTTGAGAACTTGAAAACCGTTGAGATTCCCACCCCTAAATTATATATATTTATATGTATGGGACAAAATAACAAATCATTTACGTTTACTATGGGCAAGTCAGTCAGACCTCATCTTTGATCCCTGTTGTAGTGAACATTTGTCTGATTCGTGTCTCATAACTTTTGTACTATAGAACACAAACTCAGTTTTCTTTCCAGGGAAACCAGTCCATTTATACTATTACATGTTCATACTACGTCAAATTGAACTTCTAGCAGTCAAATAAAACCAAGGTTAACTACCAAGTAGAACAACTGCAATCATTGAGAACTTGTACCACTGCAGACTCACCATAAAAAATATACATTGATATATGCATTGCTTTTGAAACCTTGATAACATATAAATTATTTGCCTTAATAAATAAATCATTCGATAAACATGAATGTACTATATATGAATGTTTAATGTTGAGGCAACATTGCCACAGTTTTCATAATTACGGTTGCCTTGGTTTTTGGTTAACTGCCTTCAGCGCTTACAGCGCTTTGATTTTTTTATAGAGCCAGTGCAATTTTACCTCACTGTTCTAGTGGAACAGTAAGATTTTGCCATCACTTGGTGTCTGTCATTGTTCGTCGTCGTCTATCTGGTGTTCTCCTCTAAAACTACTGAACCAAGTTTTTGTTTTGCTTTCTGTTTCGTCAAAAAACATTGTGATCATGGCTAAATAAAAACATAGGAGTAAAGGTAGTTTGGGCTTTTATCTCAAAACCCAAATTAAAGCATTTAGAGCAAATCTGACACGGAGTTAATTGTTCATTATAGGTGAAGTTCTATCAACAATAAATTTTCAGACAAATGTAACAACCCATTGTTGGGTTGCTGCCACTAGATTGGTAATTTTAAGGAAACATTGCAGTTTTTATACAACTGCAAAAAGTTTTTTGCGATCATATATTGGTATCATGTAGTCGTCGTCCAAAGACATTTCGTTTTCACATAATTACTTTAGTATAAGTTAATAGAAATCTATGAAATTCAAACACAAGGTTTGTGACCACAAAAAGGAAGGTTGGGATTTATTTTGGGAGTTTTTGTCCAAGTTTAGGAATTAGGAGCCAAAGGGTCAAAAATTAAACTTTGTTTGATTTTATAGAAAATTGAATTATTGGGGTTCTTTGATATGCCAAATCTAACAGTGTATTTAGATTCTTAATTTTTTTGGTCCTGTTTAAATTGGTCTACCTTAAGGTCCAAAAGGTTCAAAACTAAACTTATTTAGATTTTAACAATATTTAAATTCTTGGTGTTCTTTAATTTACTAAATCTGAATATTTACTTAGATTTTTTGTTATGGGCCCAGTTTTCAAGTTGGTCCAAATCGGGGTCCAAAATTTTACTTTATTTGATGTCAACAAAAATTGAATATATGGGGTTCTTTGATAGTCTGAATCTAACCATTCATTTATATTTTTGATATTTTGGCCCGTTATCAAATTGTTCCACATTGAGGTCTAAAGGGTCCAAAATTGAACTTTATTTGATTTCATCAAAAAATGAATTATTGGGGTTCTTTGATCATGTTGATATGCTGCATCTAACCATGTATTAAGATTTTGAATATTGGACCATATTAGAGGTTAATTGTCAATTTAATTTTTTTAAGTACTTGGACCACATTCATTCTGTGTCAGAAACCTATGCTGTGTCAACTATTGAATCACAATCCAAATTTAAAATTCAGAGCTGTATCAACATGTCGCACATGATCAAGCTTGAATGTTGTGTTCATACTTGCCCCAACTGTTCAGAGTTCAACCTGTACGGTCGTATCAAGCTTAGCCATGCATAGCATTTTTATTGGTTATTATCTTGAATCTTATTTCTGATAAAGATATACTGTAAACAGCAAATATAATTAGCAAAGTAAGGTCTACAAATATGATATTAATACAACCAAAATTGTCAATTGACCCCATAAGGAGTTATTACCTTTTAAAGACAATTTTTCACAATTTGTTCATCTAGTTTGCTTAATACTCTAAAGAATCTTCTCCTTTGACATTGCGTAATCTATTTCAGCCAAACTTGGACTGAATGAGTTTCAGAGTAACTAGTATAAAGTTTGTATTTTATTTCCTTTCACGTCAAGAAACATAGTCACTTTATCATGTTTATAGTAAAATGGCTAAAATAGAACATAGGGGTAAAATGATCACAAATGGAAGATTGATGCAAAAAATGGGTATCGGGACCGTTCGCCCTAATAACATGTTCGCCCTGGGTACGTTCGCCCTGAGTTCGTTCGCCCAGAAAGTCCGTTCGCCCTACTAAACAAATATTGTTATTCAGGGCATTGAAGTTGAATAAACTTATTCAGATATTTCTATGGTATATATTCTTGAAATTTATGGAAACAGGAAAATATTTAAAAGTTTATGGCTTGTTTAGAATCGTTAATTGTTCAATGACAAATAATTCGGATCACTGATTATTGTGATACTTGTCTTTTGGTGGATTATTAATAAAAATCAAACATCTTGTTTTGATAAAATATTCAGTTTGAAATTAATAAACACAATGAGGTACAAAGTGTAAATCATGAAACGGATTTACAAGTTCATTTATTATTATACTCGGAGACTAGTCTCAGTTATACTGCATACATAAAAGTCATTCATGATTGACTGAATACAATTATTTTGTTAACAAATATCAATAAAGAGAAATACATTTCAACCAGTATTCTACTCTATAAATCAAAGGGAAATTTTCAAAATGATAAAATGATTGCGGCAATATAAATATTCTGTCAATTTTTTAACAAACTTTAACATATATGTTGTTCAAATACTTAACATAATGTGACTGGACAACAAATAGAAAAAAATAAAAATCTGGGCGAATGGACCCTGGGCGAACAGGTATCAGGGCGAACAGGTAGTATGGCGAATGTGAATCAGGGCGAACGGACCCGGATTCCAAAAAATGTCTGGTGAGCACTTCAGGCTCTTGAGAGCCTCTTGTTTAATTGCTTCTGTAAGTAATATATATTACATGTAATTTGAAATTTTGACGAGTGAGACACATACAGATTATACTGTAAACAATATTTCAGAGTTTAACGCAGTCAATCGAACAAATCATAGAAGAATAGTTGAATCATGTCTTTATTGTCCAATGAAAAGTTAGTACGAACACGAAGAAAAAGTATGGGAATGATTGTTTTTAAACTATTGACCAGGGTGAAAGTCTTTGAAAGTGATGACTGGCAAAAAGTCTGTGAAATGAAATAGCACAAATATTCCATTCTTTTTAAATATTATTGTATATAAAGAAAAACACATACTGATGTTTAATAATAGTTTTTAACCTTTTTATGTTTAGGACAAGAAATATAGAAAAATAATGAAAAATATAAACAGTTACAATAGAAATGAGCGGCAAAACAAGAAAAACAGAATACAACAAGGCCTAAATGGTAAGACCACTTCTATATACTGCACATGTAAATTCAGAAATTATTGCTTGCATTTATTATTGTGATTTTTCACGAATGGACAACTTATTGTGATTACAAACAAAATTCTGCATAAAGATCTATATATATATATATATATGTATGTTTTTGTTATCAAAATATGAGTTATTTTTGCGATACTCACCCAGTCACATTATTCGCATTACTAAAAACCTCTCGATTATTTCTGAATTACAGTAATAAAAGTAATTGCCTTTGAATGATGACTCATATAAAAATAAGAAGATGTGGTATGGTAAATGAGTGACCAAATATCCACCAGAGTTCAATGAAGTGGATGCAAGAAATTAAAGGCCAATGATGAGCTGGCCTTCAATAATGAGAAAACACTTCCATATATAGGTCAGCCAAAAAAGATCCCAACATGAAAAGATTTAAACAATCCAATTTAGTTCATCATGTTCAAAGTCATTAACAATCAACCTTACCATAATATAGGACAGTGGTTCAAATAACACAACATATGAACATTCTATAACAACTATTGCAAGCGGCTCAACTTTAAATATCACTGCAAGGCACTAAAATGCTAAACAACGGATATTAAATCTTGGACACAAAGCACTGAAATAAGAGAACTCATAAGTAAGAATATCAAATGAAAGTGTCTCAAAATTTTTTATTAAAACATGATAAAATAAGCTTATTTATATTGCTGTTTTTTTCTCCATTTATAACATTTTTTTTTAATTTTGTGTATTTATAGGTCAGATATTGGCTTTTATGATCATCAACAGGTCCTGCAGGTCTATACTGAAGAGGAAACTTAATTGTTAATACTTTTCTACATAATTGGATTAATTAATGTGATTTTATGGAAAAAGAAAAAGAAAAAATTCTACAAAATTGCTATAAACAAAATGGAGTACTATCAAAGATGCACAAGAACACAATTGTGTAAAATGTAACAACCTACATATTCACTGATGGATTATGGAGAAATTAAGAAAAAAAATAGTATCTTTGTCATGTTTGTTGTCGAAATAAACACCTGCTTTATCCATTCATGTACATGGCTCCATCATATCAAATATACCATGTACCTTATACAGAGAAGATGTTTGAAGAACAAGTTGCCAAAATTTATTCAACCAATTGAAGGAAGATGTCTTGTGGATGAAATTATTTATGCACTGAACTGTTATGTAGGGGGTCGATTAATTGTACACAGCAGCTGAAACAAAAGACAAGTTAATTTAACATGGAAAGTGTTTATTTTATTTAATATGCAAATATGAGCATAATAGTAATAACATCACAAATGGTATGATATTCATAGCGTTTTGCTTATTATTGTATTGTCTTAAACATGTTAAACAGTCAGCCTTTTGTTTTTGTATGTTTAATACTCACCATGAAAATTTGTATTAAAGTTTTAATTATCTTTTGCATCAGTAATTCAGTCTAGGAAAAATTATATTTATACTGTTTGTACTGTTATGAAATTTCCATAGAGGAAAAATAGCGGAAAACATTTCCTTAAGGGAAATTTGATGTTCAGAAATTTCCTTGGAGGAAATTTGAAGAACAATGATTTCCTTAGAGGAAATTTTTTGTCTTGAATTTTCCCTAAAGGAAAAGTGTTTGTCAAAAATTTCCTCACAGGAAAAAGTATTTCCTCCAAGGAAAATTTGAAGCTGCAAATTTCCTCACAGGAAAAAGTATTTCCTCAAAGGAAAATTTGAAGCCGCAAATTTCCTCAAAGGAAATAGAATTTCCTCAAAGGAAAACTTGAAGACGCAAATTTCCTCAAAGGAAAAAGAATTTCCTCAAAGGAAATATTTATGCAGCAAATTCCCTAAGGGAAATCTTTTTCCCTTGAGGAAAAATCTTTTTCCTGTAGGGAAATTTGATTTCCCTTGAGGAAAAGTACTTTTCCTCTGAGTACTTTTCCTCTGAGGAAATTGTTGAAAAAAGGGGCATAACTTTTTCAACAGTGGTGCTAAAGCCAAAAAATTTTAGGACAAATATCAGGGAACCAATACCAACCAAGTTATCAACTTCATTTTGACTTAACTTCAAAAATTAAGGTGACAACTTTTGCACTCAGCGGAATTGCAAACTTGTCCCGGAGACTGTTCCAGGTTCAATCCACCATTTTCAACATAAGAAAATGCCTGTACCAAGTCAGGCACATGACAGTTGTTATGAATTCGTTTGAAGTGTTTGAGCTTTTGATTTTGCCGTTTGCTTATGGACTTACCGTTTTTAATTTTCCTCGGAGTTGCTTGTGATTTTACTTTTTGCCTAAACTTCATGTAAATGGAAATTAAGGTGATACCCAACACCTTCACTAAAATTAATTTGGCTCGTTAAATTTTCATAAAATTTTGGCAAAGTATTTACTTTGACCCTTTGACAAAAATATAAAAAATTCAAAAAATTTAAACCAACCAATTTATCAGAAAAATTACACTGGTTAAATAGCAGTTTGACAAACACTAATTTGATCATCGAGAAGCTTAATATTACCTAAACAACGCAACGTAATAAAAACGTTTAGCTGATTTTACAGAGTTATCTCCCTGTAGTGTTAGGTACCACCTTAACTAAAATATTACTACCAAATTGCTCTTCAACCATTGACTAACCTAAATATCATTTACAAGTTTGAAATATAGCAGTGACTTGGTTATAAGCCAGGTACCTTTGAAAACTATTTGGTTATAAAGTTATGGTTATTTATACTTTATCCCTCGGGTCCGAGTTATCTATTTGCTCTGTGGAATACTAGTGTATATATCTATTTCCCGTTTGAAGGCTAGTTTATACATCTATTTCCCGTCGGAATGCTAGTTCAATTCTGAATCCCTTGTTCTACCAGTGCCACGTATTCTGCATGCTGACAAACTCAATCAGCATGTCTTTGAACAATTTGAATTTGGTGTGTCCCAAGATAAACTCTTTGACCAATGTCAAACATGTATTTTTCTACCCAGTGGAAATGATGACCTTTCCTTCATCCGAATATATACATTAATTGTTGAATAACTTCTAGTACATGCTGATGCTGATCTTTAATATGAATGGTAGACTTACCAAACTCTTTTGGAAAACAGTAATGAATCCATACATGTAATGCATTCATTTCTAAAATATATAACATCTACGTTAAGAAATCACTGAACTTTAACAGATAAAACTATTGTTGATTTTCAATTGGTTTAGAAATTATTTGATACATGTCTTTGACTAGCCAAAGTATTAACATCACTAGCTTACTTACTATTAAAGATAAAATAAGATGTCCCTAGTTACACATGTGTTATATACACTGTATGTTAGGGTGCATGATTGATTGATTGGTTGTTGGTTGCTTAACGTCCAGGGGCAAATATTTCATGCATGTTAAGGACGAGAATAAGTTTACAATAAATACATTAGGTAGGTCTTGTCATAATAGAGGCCACCCGGGATGATGGTCAGGAAAATTTCGACTGCCACTAAAAAATGAGGGTTTGTTCGATAGGGACAGAAATTTTGCCTTACAACAGGCCACATACGGACACCTCAAAGAGTTGTTGCAAGGGTTCTCAACGTGCAAAGAGCGTGGCACTCTCTTTACACGAGGCAACATCCTCATTCTGACCAGTCATGACTGCGGACCTGATACATCCCGCACAGCCAAACGGACGCCCCACTTCAGCAAGCGTTTTATTGCCGGTCGGAAGAAGACCAAGTGACCATATTTTGTTTCTCCAGTCACCCTTGGGGATGAATGTATTGAGTTATAGATTAAACTTGTCATGTTTTATTATAGTTTACGATAATTTGCTGTAAATAAAGTTTCTAAATCAAGAATCCATTAGCAGCAGCACTTAATCAGTGTTCTATAAGGTATAGTATGCCAAGTTTAAGGCGCCGAACAAGATGTTACTGACATACTGTCTTGATTAATAGACAGAATATAATAAAAAAAAGTTATAAGCATGACTAAAATATTTCATATCATTATTATTTTTTCCCGATTTAGTATTTTTTGTTTTGTTCTCTTCTTATTTAATGTAACATTTCGGGGCATCCTCGCTGCTTTAATCTTTCTGCTGAAGAGAGTATCATAGGTTAAATTAAGGTTAAATATATTAGTATATTAATGTTAAATGTGCTTGTTCCCGTGTCAAAATATGAGTGTAATGTTTGTCGCTGGATGGTTATCAAATATCTCTGAAGTAGCTTGGCTGTCACAATTTTACCTTGAAGCTCGTTATTTTTGTAAGGTACTGTTTTGCCATACCTATAGCATTTAGAAAAGGTAACACGAATCTATATATTGATTGGTAAATTGAAAAACTAGTTGTTAGCAGCACGCTATAAGATCATTATAATATCAAATGACTTTATGCTATCATTTTAAGTACTGAATGCAAAACGAAATCAGTTGTTAATGTTTGTCAAATTTTGATATTTTACAAACGATTCAATTTAAAAAAAAATACTTGCACAGGACCAAAATGAGAAACCTATATATTAACATACTGTTCAGTACAATTGTGCTTGTTTACGGTGGGAAGGACTGTTGCCGAAATATTGGTATGTATCTTCAATTGTTTATCTTATTTAAAAACAAAGAACTGCCATCTGGAGTCTTTGCCATTAGCTGTAAATCATTCCTTTTGGTAATAGAAAAGTATCTTGTCAAAAGTAAGATATTTATTTATCTATTGAACATTGTGCGTTTTAAACTGGTTTTGCTGACCTGTACATGTCTTTATTCTATTGGCTTCTATAACGATTTCATATCCTGGTTTCACTGATTAATAAGGGTTGATGCTGACTAAGAGTTCAAAGTGATAATACAAATGTATTGTATTATTAACTTCAATTGTAGAGGCCAGGGATGAAAGTTTACACAAATGTTGTAAAAATCATCTTATTTTAGGTAAATCTAAGGCAGCATTATTAGGGGCAATTGATACACTGCAGAGAACCAACAGACTGCTTGGAGAGTGTAAGTTTTAGCAAGATGATTAATTTATATATAAAATTATGAAGAGAACAAAATCAATGTTGATATAAGTGCTATATCTCTAGTAAACCAACTTATTTTAGTGATCAGTCATTAAACATACATCTTAAATCTATTTGTATACCATGCAAGTTTGTTCATATTTCAGATTAAAGGCTGATACCCCACACTGTGTTTTTTTTTCTTTCAGGTGGACAAACTTTAGATAAAAAAGTCGCTTTTCATGCACGACTATCGACGGACGTCACTCTGGGCTCTTCTGAAACAGTAATTTTTGATGACGTAATCACAAATATTGGTAGCGCTTATGACTTCCGAACTGGTCATTTTTCAGCTCCCAATGACGGTGTGTATTTCTTTGCTTCTACATTTCTTAAGACGCATCGTAGCAGTAGTCTACATTTACAAATGATGAAAAACAACGATATGATATCAAAAGGTCATGCTGCACCTGGGGGGTATGCAGAAGCAGGCTCCATGAATGCAATAGTATCCCTGAAGCGAGGAGACACTGTAATCGTACGTCATCATGCAGGATCTGTAATAGAATCAATTCATGGAGATTGGTGTTTCTTTTCTGGATATCAAGTCTATTAATATTTACAAATAATAAATTATCATGACTTTATGAGTTCAATTTTTTAAACTTAAGTTCAGTCATTGCAAGATTGCCTTTAAACTGTATGCTACTAGTTAATTGTGGTTAAACAATTGGTCGTTGTACTGCTGTATAAGAGTCAATAGATTTTTGTGTATGCGTTGTACGTCTTATAACCGATATTCAAAAATAAGAGGGATCGGATCAGACCAGCATCATCTTAGCCCATGGGAGTAAATTGTATCTGATAATTATTTATAAGAATTTTTTCTTACATTTTAAAACCATATAGTCATTGTTTTAGCACTTGCTGTGATCGGAAACCGTTCTTATCATAACGACTTGTGTTTTCAATATTTTTCATACATTTTCATCGTGTCTTTTTGGTGGCTTATTTTTATAATTTGTCAGTTATTGAGATCCCGAGATTAATGTAACCAATCACAACTAAGGTTATAAAGTTGTGTAACATTATTGTTAGGTCTTTAGCCTTAGTGTTGACTGTTTTAATAACACGAACCATTAATTCATCGGCTTATGCACATGTGACCTCGGTAGAATTTAAACCAACTATTTGTAATTGTGAATAAGACAAAAGCTTTTTTATTGGCCCAAAATGTTATTCTTGATCTAGCCATCATTGGTATTTAATGTATTACCGTCTCAATTTCTGTACCAAGTCAGGAAAATGACAGTTGTTATCAATTTGTTTGATGTGTTTTATCTTTTCAGTTTGCCATTTGATTAGGGACTTTCCGTTTTGAATTTTCCACGGAGTTCAGTTCTAGTATTTTTGTAATTTTACTTTTTCATCTAGCATGTTCAGTGTGTTGATAGATATAAGAAGATGTGTTATAGGTGCCAATGAGAAAACTCTACATCCAAGTCACAATTTATAAAAGTAAACCATTATTGGTCAAAGTACGGTCTTCAATACGGAGCTTTTGGCTCACACCGAATAGCAAGCTATAATGTGTCTCAAAAATGATAAGTGTGAATCCATGCAAGCGGGAAAACCAACGGTCTAATCTATATGAAAAAATCGAGAAACGAGAAACACGTGTGAACCACATAAACAAACGACATCTACTGAACATCAGATTTCTGATATAGGACAGGTGCAAACAATTACAGCGAGTTTGATCCCATATACAATCCTTATATGAAACAAAAGTGTAACAACACCACATAGAAAGACACACTATATAATTACACATTATCAATTGAAATGGCTTAACTGAATCAAAAGCCATATAAACACATCTAAACAAACACTGAACGAATAAATGTGATTTATGATACAATTTAAATACAAAATCAATAGAAAAGGGGTGGATAAGTAAAAGCAACATCAGGATTATGCATTGGAAATTTTGATTACGTAATGGCAATACAGAGTGGAGATCCCACATTTTTGTCCCACAAGACAATTTAAACCCCGGTGCCTGTAAAAAGTCAGGAACCGCTAGCCTATGTTTGTCTGGTGTGTTATTTTTGGTGTTATTATTCAATTTTGGCTCATTTGTATGTTCGAAACTATGGTTAGTATCCATTTTGCTGAATTATTATACACTTGTGTTCAGGGTCCAGATGAAGCCAGTTCCCGAATTCGGGATTTCGTGCTGCTTTGAAGATACATTTGTGGCCTAGTGCTGATTTCTGTTCTTTAATTGGGTTGTTTTCTGCTTGGAACGTTCCAGTTTCTGTTTCCATTCTCCTTTCATATATATATTAGCTACGATGATTTAAATGAACAATTAACAATCTATGTTAAGGATGGTTCCTCAGCAGTACAAAGAAATGGTCCTAAAACGGATATAATTTCATTTGTTGTGTGTCAACAGACATATCATTTATATATGCAGCGGGTTTAGTGTCTGCTAAAGTAATATGAAGTTGAATTAAGCATACAATACGATCCTTAAATTATAGAATTACCCAATGTTGTTATTTGAAGAACCGAAGTTGCGGAAACATTGGTAAGTAGGTAATTAGTTCAAACACATTTAACAGGTCAGGGATACTGTACTACCTTATATGGAAATGACTGAATTAGCATACTTATGTTCTCGCACATGTAATTATTTATTTTCGTGTGACGCAATCTATTTTTACCTGGGTTTTTGACCAATCCAATAAATGAGTAACAATGCATGGCGGACTTCTTCATGTTTACAATCAATCGCGACCACGTGTTATTTACTGAAATGTAACACATTTTTTCATGCATCACTTTTTGTATACTTATTTATAGTTCGTGATATAAAGTATTCTGTCCATGCTCAGATTAACGAAGAGTTGTTTCTATGCAAAGAAACGAGTGTTTGAATTCAACGATATATAGTAATTAATTTGATTGATGATGACAGGGAGATCTTAGGTATTCGTGAACAAGACAGCATTTTGTATACGTGTGCATGCAAAACGAATTTCTTGGTAAAGGGGTTAAAATACAGCACAAATAACATTTCAAAAAAAAAAAAACAGTAAAAAATATATTTTAACAAAACAGGTATAAATATATATACTTGTGACACAGAAATATTTGTCAACACGATTTAATAACAACATTTTCGTTTTATAACATCTTATATCAGTACCGTTGTGCAAATTTTTAGACTGATATAATTTTTTCCTTATCTGCATAATATCGCATATTCTAGACGATCCGGTACGTAGTAAATTTGCTGGTTGGTCCTTTTTATAGACTTTTATATATATATATATATATATCAAAATTTCAGAAAAAGCTATCGTTAAAGATTTATTTTTCATTTTTCATTCCAATTTCATATAACCTTTTAACTGAATTTACAACTTTTTTCAAATGTTTGATATCCACATGTTAATCAAAAGATAATTTGAATGATCAAAAGGCAGACCATTTTCACCAATTTGAATCATGGATTTTGTTATAACACTTCATAATTTGATGCTAAATGGTTGATTCCAGAAGCTTCTGACATTCCCCATGTACGCTATACCAGGGCAACCAGAATTACGCCTCCCGTTCTTAACATCCTGGCTTAGGACTTTTGCAATGTAAAGTAACACCTATTACCCTAGAATTTGGAATTACTCGTTATTGGGCTACTGCTGTTAAGATCCATCCAATCATTTTAATATACCATAGACAATAAATGGAGAGAATTCGGCATAAAAATATCAAACCTTGACACTTAAACTATAAACTATACATGCTCCAAGTCAGGAACCGTTACATTAGTGCATTTCACAATTATTTTATGTTTTTAAGCGAAACAAAGGTAAAAAAAATGTTTTCTACGCCCCTTATTTTGAATATCCTAGAAACGCCGTTCGTAAAACAGGTGAAGACTAAGAGTGTGTCAAATATTTGTTGGTATCAACAGGTATGCCTGCACTTACATGCGCAATTTGATAAGTACCATATATGTATATGGTGCAAGATTTTAATGTCCTTCTAAAAGACCTAAGATAACCTTAGTTTTTGGTGGTTCAAAACAGCAGCGAGATATCACGAGGACATGCATGCAGCAGATTGCGGAGAATCGCACGAAGGGTCAATGAATGCAGTTGTATATCTACACAAGGGAGATGTTGTCAAAGTATGTTTTTACCCTGGATCAGGATCGAAGATAGTACATGGCAAGTGGAGCTTCTTTTTCGGTTACCGTATCTATTATTATATTATTAAAGATTTCATCAGCAATCTCTCATGTGTAAACCAATGGTAAATAAATCAGTTATAGGACGCTAGTCAGTATTATTGTTCATTGTTCTTATCTAGATAGTACATGTGACATGTATTTGGTGTCAAATGTTAACAAAGTTACATTTTCTAAGTTTAGATGATTTGAAAAAAAAGGAAAAGCAAAAAGAAAAGGCTTCTGAGGTTACATAATTTAAGGAGTTGAGTTGAGGTTAGACATTTTGAATGAAAGATGGTTGGAAAACGTATACACGTTTTGAATGGTAAATGGAATATTTCAAGCTATTTATTTTATAGTTCTCCTTGTCGTTGAAATATTGAAGGTGAATCGTAAGTTGGGAATAAGTGATTTTGTTGTAGATAATTCTTTAAAATCGTCTTACAAAACTCGCAAAGACTGTGATCATGTGAACTTGAAGCATACAACTTATCTGACATGCTATGTTTCATGTGAATCTTGACCGAAGTTGTGTGTGCCTGCACAAGTCTTATTATGCAACGACGGGTTAAGAAAAGAAGCAACACTATTAAATGACACAAACAAATTATTATACACCACGATTATACATTATGTAATCAACTTTTAAGCTGTATGAAGGAGAGTACTGTAAACCCAGTAGGGCTGGGCGAATAGATTGCCGTCCACTGTTTACATATACCCAGCACTACATATTGATTTTAATATCTGGGGTCTGTTTGTTTAATGATTATTCTCGCCTTGATATCTGTGAAGTCTTCTTGAAGAAATGCTATGAGTATTGGATAGTATTTACTGTATCCAGTTCAACTCTTGACACAGCTATTGACTTGAACTATATTAGGCAATTGTTTGGTTCCTTGCCTTTATCATTCTGTAAAGGCTACATACGTTGTGATTGAAAAAAAATACAGATTAAATTAAACGTTCATTAGAAGCTTACGCAATTATAAACAATACAATTTCAAGACAAATAATAACTCTGTGGTCATGCTTTGAAAGTCAACTGACATATGCCAGACACCTATGTGCACCTCAAGAGGAATACATAAATATATATATATATATATATATATATATATATATATATATATATATATATATATAGAGAGAGAGAGAGAGAGAGAGAGAGAGAGAGAGAGAGAGAGAGAGAGAGAGAGAGAGAGAGAGAGAGAGAGAGAGAGAGAGAGAGAGAGAGGTATCACATAGAGTTATTGAGAAGCTGAGCATACCACGAAAACGCAACATAAATCACAGGACGTAGAAAATGGAGTCAAGGTCAGGTGACAGATGCCAGATATTTATGTACGCCTGAAGAATAGCATTTCGAATTGAGTTTTGTTTACCCTAACAGTTTTTGAACATAACCACGTTACAAAAACCTAAACATGAGTCAGTGGAATATGAATATAAGATCGAGGGTAGATTTACAACTATCATGGCATAATTGTACACTGTTGTTAAATTTTAGACCAAATATAGTTGAGCCATCCCTTATAGTTACTTAAAAGCGTACCTCATGTAATCACGAAACATTACAAGATTTATCAAAGGTAACCGTAAAGATTACTGTCAGGGGTCAACGACTTATGTCATACTGTCATTTGCGTCAAGTTAGTGTCTTAAAAACCGAACAGTACCTGTTAAGGTGTTAAGGTAATCTAGTGTCTACAATATACACATTGAACCATTTATGAACTGTATTAGATTTTAGTTTTGACAGAACTAGTAAGCAAAAAAAATATTCTAAAATACTTTACTTTTCTGCATTGGCTAGAGGTATAGGGGGAGGTGGAGATCTCATCAACATGTTTAACCCCGCCATATATTTGCGCCTGTCCCAGGTCAGGAGCCTCTGGCCTTTGTAAGTCTTGTATTATTTTTAATTTTAGTTTCTTGTGTACAATTTGGAGTTCAGTATGGCATTCATTATTACTAAACTAGTATATATATTTGTTATGGGGCCAGCTGAATGACGCCTTCGGTTGCGGGAATTGCTTGCTGCATTGAAGACCTGTTGGTGGTCTTCTGCTGTTGTCTGCTCTATGGTAGGGTTGTTGTCTCTTTGACACATTCCCCATTTCCATTCTCAATTTTATCTTCTTTCAAAATGATAATCAAAGACTCACAGTGAAACGTACGCGTTATGTCTATTTAGATTAAAAAAAAACACGTCTCACCATATTTGACCAAAACGTAAGCATTTAATGTTTGATGATAGATCAGGCCAATTTTTCAAATAAACTTTTTTTTACATACACCAGTAAACATAATACACTATAACAAATTTGTTTAACGTGGCTTTCAAGGATAAAAAGATTGTTATGATTTTAATCGGAAATGTCTATGTTCCTTTCGGATGTTTCATCCTTTAAGTTAAATACTGCGCTTTAACCGAGATTGGTAAAACAACAAAAATTTTACTGCGGAAATAAAATCATATAAAAATTCAACGTGTTTGTGTATATGTTCAGTAAGGTATAATACTTAATGCAGTACGTCGACATGGGACATATAATTCTTATTGTACTTTCCGTTCTGTCATCCACAGTTGGTCAAGAAACCAGTTGTTGTAGCAAAATAGGTATGTCTACAATTTTTCTGTTTGTTATTGTTGTTTCTTTTTTGACGTTCTCCTTCAGATTTCTAATTCCAATAAAACACGGGCTGCACGTGCTTAACGTTATAATTGAAACTGTAACGTCAGATGAAATTTGAACAACGCCGGAAATCAAAATCGACATTATTGTTTATGTTGCTCGCTAGGAAATTAAATCAAAATATTAAGTAAGTTTAAATTTGTCTGTTCCTTTTTCATTGTTAAACCGATTTTCTAAAACTTTTTGGTTCTTCAATTCAAAATGGCAATATTTTGAGCGTAGTTATAAGTCCGGATCGAAGTATAAAAGTACAAAATATTTCTATTAGAAACGAAATAATTCAATCATGCCATGCGCTATGCTCATTTTAACATTGATAGGTATTATATTTGACAACATTGTAGCATCGTTGTAACAATCCTGGCCTCTGCTACGCGAATTGAAATCTCTCAATTTGTACTTAAACGAGCAGCACCACTGATGCTTTATATGGAGCTAGTCTGATCCCATTCTGAAGCACATGAGATCAAAGCAGGTTTTGTTCGGATTCGTGTTGCCTAGTCCTTTGTTCTCTCTCTTGTGGTTTACTGTTGATTGTTGTTGTTTTTTGTTCTTTGGTCAGTTTGTGATCGACTTATGTGGAGTTTGGGTAAGTATCTTTAGTCTCTCTTGCTATGTATAACATGACTCCTTTCGCTTTGAGTCATTCCATTATGTATGTGCGTATTGTGCTTTAACTTAAAAAAGTATTGATGCAAACTTACAATAGTATCTTAACAATCACCTTGTTTTAGGACAAGCAAAGTCAACTTTAGTAGATGCAATTACCACACTGCAGAGGACCAACAGACTGCTTGGAGAAAGTAAGTTTTAGCAATATGCTAAGATTAAAGATATCAGAAAAATAGAAATAACATTGATTGAAGGATCAGTTTGATATTATTCCAACGATTTGGTTTTTCAGTAATGCAATTATGAATTAAATCGTCAAAAGGAAAGAGACTCGATGTTTCGTCAGAGTAAGAGTAGCATGAAATTATAACCCATTATGCGTATCTATACTTATTACAAATTTCATAACAAGCATATAGACTAGTTAACCATTAGAATAGTTATCATACGTAAATGGAAATCAATAATGACTAAAGAAAATTTTTTAAATACATTTCACAAAGAATATATAAATACGAATGCAGCTCAAACTAAATATAGTAAAACAAAGTGAAAATAATCATTTGAGGCAATAGGTAAATAAATACAACTATTGATTTTTATTTACTAGCTTGTTCTTCAATCTCGTCAACTGAAGTTGCCTTTCATGCCAGATTGAAACCGTATGTCACCCTTGGTTCTTCACAGACTGTTATTTTTGATCAGGTGATTACAAATATTGGTCAAGCATATAACCCACATACAAGTCATTTCACAGCACCCAACGATGGAATTTATTTTTTTGCCTGCACATTTCTCAGACCACACACTGCAACTCAATTACATCTTCAAATGGTTCAAAACAGCACCGAAATATCACGTGGACATGCGGCAACAGGCGGAGGATCGCAGGAAGGGTCGATGAATGCAGTTGTTTATATGCACACGGGAGATGTTGTGAAAGTGCGTCATTACCCTGGAGTAGGATCAGAAATAATACATGGCGATTGGAGCTTTTTTACGGGTTACCGTATTTAATGTTTTACTATTAAAGCTTCAAACCACAATCTATATTGTATATCTAATATAAATGATGGTGTAACAATTGCTGTTTTATCAAAGACGCAGCTGTGATCACTTTGTGAATTTATAGATTATATAGTAATCATAACTATGGTTTATTGATTTGATATCTGCTACAAAGCAGGTTGACTCGTTTGTTGGGTATCTGGGTCGATTTGTTATTTTTGTTATCTTTTATTTTTTTTATAGTGCACCCTTTTGAAGTAAATTTGTTTTTGTCAGTTTTGAACGCACACAAAGCATGTCATAAAATTTTCAAAAACAGATATCTTGACCAGTACAATAGACCACACCAAAATGTCAATATGTTTGTATAAACAGATACAAAACCAACGACTGACACATAATCAAGGTAGCCAAACTTTGTGCATGCATGTGATTAATCATTTAATGAGATGAACACAATTTTTAATTCCAACAGATCTCCAAAAATGCCTTATCAAACAAAAATACACACTAAAAAACTGCTCAAGTCAATCTGTATTAGGAATAATCCAAACAAATATCTTTGAAATGTTTACAAAAGCAATTTGAATGTCAAACAATATAACAAACCAGCGACATCACGGGTCCGTGTCTAAATCAAAGTACCTACGCCCTATTTTTAGCCTGTATTTTTAGTATCTGTTAAAGTCATGTTGACATTAAGTAAACAGTTGTCTCGTCTCGCAAAATCGTTCTATTTGAACCCATCCTCTTGTTTACTTCTACTGAAAACAACATGAATATTGTAGGATACCTGTCCTAGTTGCAACTTAATATATTAGAAGCAGAAGCAATACTTCGCGACAATCTTTTAAAAGATCTAAAATATAGTAAATGTACTATATGGGTCTGTCGTCGTCTTCATAAACCGTGATTGCTTTGATGTACAGTTCTTTAGCTAGCCTATTCGAACTTATTATATGACCGGGAATTTTCCTAGTCTTGATTATATATATATGTAGGACTCTGAACCGCGATGGTACACCGAACCGCGATGGTCACGCTGAAATGCGATGGTTTGACGCTGAAGTGCGTTTTTGAACACGCCAAAGTGCGATGGTGTCATTATGACGCTATCTTGTTGACAGCTACGTAGAAGTGCGATGGTGGTAACGCTGAAGTGCGATGGTCTACACAAACCTCATTTGCTAAGCTTTTCTTGTCGGTGTATAAGTCAGTGTAAAATAGAGACTGAAATGGGGAATGTGTCAATAAGACATTAACTCGCCCAAAGAGTAAAAAAAAAAACCCGTAGCCCACCAAGGTTTAAGGAAATTGAACGTCATACTTTGTTCCTAATCATTAAAATGAACTAAAATTTAAAACCAAACAAGACCAACAAAGGCCAGAGGCTCCTGGCTTTAAAAAGATTAATATACACACAGTAGAACTCAGTTTAAAAGAACGGTCATTTATTATGACTAATGTCCCTATAGATACGATATAGACAATTTTAGTTTGCTTTTATGTTCCGATTTCAGTCAATGTGAACTTGATTAAAGAGATTTGTATTCAATTGAGCGTCAACTAACGTTTCGCTCTAATTGTCTATTTGAAGAAGTGAAGAAATGACTTTGGTATGCGATTTACTAGACCGTTTGTCTCTGCTTTGACTTTAGCTCTGCGGATTCAATAATACACATCGTTGTCTGGTGGAATAGAACTCCCAATCCAGTATCTCCTGTGGAGAAAAAATGATGTATTATGCAAGTTTAAAACATTCAAAGTGTGACTTGTTTTTGGTCCGATGTTTTACATACATTCCTTTTCCCAATGACAACCAAAATCAACATTCACGTCATTCCGGTCGAACAATTTTCAGAATACTTGTTTTATGCGTTTTTTAAGTAATCACATCTGTTAGATGATTTTGGGCAAACACATCAATCAATTGTTTGAGTGTTTAACTGTAGTAAGTATTTAAGAATAGCGTCTATTAAATACAAAAAAAAATATTTCATAATGACTTACAACAAGTTTCAGTGTGTTCGGTATAAGAATGCAATTAATCAATACAATGTGTCTTGCGACTTCTAAAGTTTGTCTCATTGTTTGACATAGCTGACATCGGATAATACTCTTCATATATATATAATTTTAACTTTGTTGTTTATTTCCTGACGTTAATATTAAAAGAAACGGAATATATAAAAGGGAAAAACTAAACCCATCAATCCAATCAAAGCAATAACAAATAGTATTTAAAACAGGACACACTTTATAAACAACTGAAGTGTGAGAACGAACCCTATCAAAAGCCGCTAGAAATCATTGAAACATTTTGTAAGAAGAAAAAAAAACTGGCAATGGCAAAATTATCAAATCAGACCAAACGAAAAAGGTATGAGTAATTACAGTTTAAGGAACTTCAAAATATTTCATCACAAGGCTTAAACACATTGTATGTTTTTTTTTGAACTATAAAGGAGACCTTTTGTTTGCAATAATTATCCTTACAAAAAGTACACATTTGACTTTTGAATGTGTCCCTTAATTAATATGTAACTTAAGGGAATGCTGTGAAGCGAATGATCGGTTGAAATATTCAGCATATACAATTATAAAAATCATTGTAATATATTGCTTTGCTCTTCACGGGCCTTTAATTGAAATCAAAATATCTTGTCTTATTCAAATAAAAGAATGAATATATATGTTTGTTTTTTACTTACACTTATACAGTATTCTCAGGTTTCAAATCTGATTTTTGCAGCTAGAAAACATGTAGGGTATTATCATATGTACTTGCACCTACGGTATATCCTTCAAGTTGATGAAAGAAAGATCCTTTGTTTACAAAGCAACGTTCGAGATAGATACATTTCGTCTTTATGTCGTTTTTTTCTTTCTTTTTCGAACCTGCATGAGAAGTCCATGAAAAAAAAAAAAAAAAAAAAAAAAATGCTGAACATTCTAATCAAGATGTCCCTTATCAAATGGCAAAATCAAAACATCAAACGAATGGAAACAACTGGCATATTCCTTACTTGGCATTTCCGTATGTAGATAGTGGTGGTAGATTAAATCTTGTTGATAATTAGCTAAACTCCTCTCTTTTATGACAGTCGCAAACAATTCCATTATGTATACAACAATGTGTGAACAAAACAAACAGACATAACAGGAAATGCTTTAGATGACAACTATTAGTTTGTAGAGGTTAGAATATAAATTTGTGGCAAAGCTATTCAATATCCTTTTTTAACAACGAATTCAGTTGATACATATAAAGTTGTTGATGTGTCAAACAGCTAACAATTAAATATAGTGATGTAAGGTTATTTTGGAATTCATCATGTGTAGTTGATGTGTACTGACTATGATCATATCTATGTCTTCCCCGTGTTACCGGATAGACTATTAATGATACCAATATCTTGTATTTGTCATAAATAACGTTAATCTTGGTCGTTTCTGGTTCTATTATCCAATAAGTCTTCTTCTTATATACAGAAAATTGCTGCAATGTGATCATCATCAGATGATTAGTAGCCATGTCTATGATACAGTTGCTTATGGATGCTTTGAACATTTGTTATCAATATATTACAGGTTTTGCAGTGTTAGGTAAAAGGAGTACGTTCAATAAGACCCCTTTTTGGCCCCAAAATATATCAATTTTTACAAAATTGTTAAAATGTAAACTTTTACCTATTTATTGAAAAGTAGAATACTTCTGCTACACAAATATGGTCTTGTTTTGACAATATAATGCACATATATCGGGTCCTAGCATCATTAAGTCATGCTAAATTACTGAAATCTTCAAAATTTTAGCCTTTCAGTTAAATTTTAGACTTGTTTTGTCTTAAATGGAAGTGGCCGCATTCGTTCTTAATATTTAAATTGTATTTGATGATAATACATAACATATTAATTGCAGCCACTTTCGTTTTTGACAAAAACTATATGAAAAGTGACATTGTATGGCATAATTGAAAGATGTTTCATATTTAAGCTTGAATAGGAGCGTCTGAAATGACCAAAGCAGTTCAAATAGTTGACACAAACTAATTGAATCGACTGAAGTAGACACTTTAGTGTTTAAAAAGTGTACAAAATCTGTCTTCATAGTGTCAATGTGAGTCATTGAAGTTTAAAACAAATGGTAGATAATGTATTTATGTAAAATAGCCAAGTTGCTTGTCAGATAAATATAAATGCACACTTGGTATTGAATACAAGGACGTGTTTTTGATGACGTTTACGTCTAAACTATTATTTTCATTTTGTTTTTATCAGTTTTTATTGGCAACTCTTTTGGTTTACGAAGAAAAGAAGTAAAAATATGCAATTGATGATGATGAGAGTTAGAATGTTGGAAGATATGAACTCGAATCTAAATGTCAAAATCGTAATGCGAGATGAAGGGTGCAATTGGCTGCAAGGCTTGCATACATTCTATGCAGCCATGTCGAAAATGAAAAAAAAACAACCTTATATTGCTAAATCAGAAGCCTAATGTCAAGTGCTTGTCGTTTGTTGGTGTGGTTCATAGGTGTTTCTCTCTTTTTTTTTTAGATTAAACTGTAGGTTTTCATGTTTGAAATGTTTAGCACTAGTCGTTTTGATCCCTTTCTGGCTTGAAGTTAGATATGAGACTTAGCTCCGTGTTGCAGGCCGTACTTATGATTTTTAAATGTTTATACATTATGAATTGGAAGGCGAGTTGTGTCATTGTAACTTATACCGCATCTTCTTATTTATATCTTACCATTAAAACGAATATTGGGGGTGTACACTTACGATTCGTAGCAAACATCCTTATTATTTGGAATAATTTAAAGTTAATTAATATATGTACCATAATTAACGGTAATGCTGACTTCTTGTTGGTGGTTGGCGATCTTCATCAACAAGCGATTGCATCACGTGAGTTGATGTAAAACAACTCATTTAAACACGCTCATAATTTAGTACGCCAAAATAGCTTTTCGTCTTCAAAAGTCTCGTCAGGCGAGCTCGTGTTAAAAAAAACCGTTTAAAATATAAATAGAATAGTATACCATGTTGTCTAGTGGTATACAAAATCCTATATTCAACATTGCAAGCTTTTATAAACCTTACTAGTCGGTCGTAATGAATATGTGCAAAATTAACCACATGACATTAACATGATTTTGTGAACTACACATAATTTACCATCCAAGGTAGTAATTCTACGGTATGACATATCTTTGATTAAAACACCGATTATACACTCAAAGAGAATTGTGAAGTTAAGACTTTTTCATTATTTTTTATTTTCTTTTTGTAATTTTTGTACTTGGTCTTATTTCTTGTTTTTTTTTCTAATTTATCATGTTTATTTTGCTATATCTTAATCGCTGATATTTTAATTTTATAAGCACCGTTGTTTTTATACTATCATTTAAAATGGATTAACTATGAGGTAGCACTTCAACATAAGGAAATGAAGTTAGAATTGATTATTGAAAGCTTGAATCATTTCTGTTTCTAGCATTCTAATATAGAAACCTATTTGTTTCAATCATTCTTTTGTAGAAGTTACCACTAGTTTCAGTCCATACATTTAAAGAAAGTAAAAGCACACAATTACTGAACTCCCGTGGAAAATTCAAAGCGGTTAAACTCAAATGGCAAAATCAAATAAAAAAACACTTCAGACGAATGGACAACAACTGTTATATTCCTGATTTGGTACTTTGTAAAAGACAAAAAGAAAAAGCACCTTGTGAAATTCTTTAATTTTACTTTCCTATATATTGATGATGTCCTTACATTGAATAACCCATATTTCAGCCTATACTTACATCTCATATATCTCAGTGAACTTTAAATTAAGGATACTACTGATGCATACCTTGATCTTTTCCTCTATATTGACACGGATGGACGACTTCACATGAAAATCTATGATAAACGGGACGATTTCAACTTCCCAATTATCCATTTTCCATTTCTATATAGTAACATACCCTCTTCCCCTTCGTATGGTGTTTACATATCTCAATTAATACGTTAATTCTTGAGCATATCCACACTATACGGACGGTTAAACCAAACGAGGTGTCTTTGTCCAAACTAACTAAAGACATTTTCACCACGTGTTAGATTGTGGTTTGTAATTACGTCGTCTAATCTTTAAATTTCCGAACGTGACTTATTCCCGATTGTAACTGGTAACTGAGTGTAAATGCGGATTGCTTAAAGACGTATCACTGTTTTTTCCATCCCAAATTCTTGTATTTAGTTTTGATGTTATATTTGTTATTCTTATCGGATTTTGTCAAATGTCTTAACGTTTGCAGTTTTAAATCTTACTTTTTTTCTGTTGTATTCGTTTGTTTTTGTAAATATAATAAATCATCCAATTCTTTTATTTTTTGGATCAACGAAATTTATACAATATATTAGGTTTACAGTTTGATTCAGTAGAAACACCAACATCGCAAGATTATATAATTATTTATCTAATTACTAACACAATTTGATATTAATGAGTATTTTTATAGTTATTAATTAACGTTTAATAAGGCTTACTTTAATCTTGAATTCTATCCTAATTTTATCTTATTTTGGGGAAATCTTTTTAGAAATACAAATGTGACGTCACCAAGTGCCTTGATGACTTTGACAAACTAGACTGATGTGTGATTAAGTTGTTTCATGTAATGCATCCGTTGTTATTCTGTAGTTAGTCACCACTTCGGTTTTACCATATGTATCTATTATATAGTCATTTTATAAAGTGAACTGTTTTCAAAAGTATCAATTATTCCAAATAATTAGGATGTTCTGATCCCAGGCAGAAAACCTTAACCGTATTGGTCAAAACCTTTTTGAAATTTTGGTTTTCAGTGCTCTTCAACTTTGTACTTGTTTTTGCTTTCGAACTTTTTTCATCTGAGCGTCACTGGTTAGTCATGTGTGGACATATGGGCATGCAAATGTTCATAAAATATTATGTTACAAAGACGAAACTGAATTGTTTGCGACATACTTTTTCTGAAGCAATTGACATTTATGTATCTTGAGATTAAATACAAATTCGATGCCTGTAGCATCATTCTTTCATAAAACTGAATCACAATCGTGGTGGGACAAACGAGTTGTAAACATTACAATAATTGCTGAACCAATATATATAAGAATAAGAAGGTGAGTTGTGATTGCCAATTTGGAAATTATCCATCAAAGACCAAATATCATAGAAGTTGACATGTGTTGGTTACCGAACGGCCTGCAATGTCTTGTATGAATATGAAAAGGCAGACTGTAATACAGAAATAAGCCACAAGACACACATTGCACAAATAAGGATGTTCACCTAAACCCACTATTAAGGCTATATAATATTCCGTATCGAACATGAATTTTCATATAAGTAGATGTGTCGGGCCAAAAATGCGAAACAACAAAAATTACTCTTTTCCAAGTCACAATATGAGTGTTATGGTAGTCAATTTCTGCCATCGAGATGTTATTGAGTTAACATTATATTTCTCGATAGGTTAACATAAAATAGGTATTTTGACGACTTCTATTGTTTTATCTCATTAACTCTTATCAGAAATTTTCTTGTTTTTTTTCCTAACTGGTCTTGATGATTATCCGGTTTTTTCTTATGCCAATAATAATTTTTATTTTATTAAATAATGATAATTAATAAACAAAATTATGATATAAACTATATTTTGACAAATTATTAAAAAAAAAATCTTTGGAATACCTTTACTTATACATTTCACACTTTTCAAAATATAACGACTTGTAAAAGTATTTGAATGCAGACATACTTTTTGATTGTTGAATTTCACTTGATATTGAATTCTACACTTTTGGACCACCAAAAGAAAAACTTGATTTGTATAATTCTGTATTTGAATAAGGGACAATAAAATTATGCAGAATCCTAAAGTAGTTCAATAAATGGTTTACGAATATCGTGTTCGTTTGAAATCATTCTAGCTGCCCTTTTTGCAAATTTAGTAAACTGTCAACTACTATCTTGTTACAATTCCCCCATACTGAACAACAGTAATCCAAATGTGGAAAAATGTACGCCTTGTTAAATAAAATTCGTGCATTATGATTTAAGTATTTCTTCATTCCTTTTTAATAAAGCTTAATTTGAAGAATTAACTTTTTTGATTATATGATTATTTTGATCATACCAAGAAAGAGTGATATCAACAACAGTAAACAAAGACCTGTTCACAGTGACTTTCATTAATTTGTTGGCTATTAATGGATGTATTTAATGTATCATTGCACATGACAGAAAGTTTTTGTTCTGAAAATATTCATATTGTCTTAGTTTTTTACACATTAACTAACATTTTGTTTTTATCAACCCAATGACAAATATTTTCTAACACCACATTGAGTGTCCAACTTCTATATCTTTTGGCTTTTCCAATAACTTAGATAGTGCTATCATTAACAAAGAGATCTATATTATGTTTATATTTACATAAAGGCACATCATTAATAAATATTAAGAATAATATAGGACCTAAAACTGACCCTTGAGGTACACCTGATTTTAATGAAGATACATCATTTGTACATGTACACCTGAAAAAGTATTTGAAATCGATACGACCTGATGTCAATCAGCCAAATACGCAGATTACATTAAACTTCTATCATGACTATTCTTTATTTAGCATAACAAAGTATACGATAACTGATTATCATTACAAATTATCGAGATAAATTGTGAAAAAAAGGTATGACTTGTGGAGATAGAATCCTGATAAGTCGGCAAAATGTCGGATTTTTGTTGACTTATCGTGATTAATTTTGTCAACTCAGATTTATCTCAATGGCAGATATAGGGCACCATATGATTGTAAGTGGTGTCACTGGATAACTACTCAGTAATAATAACTAATGAATTTTCCTCGGAGTTCAGTATTTTTGTGATATTACTTTTGACCATCTGATATATAAAGCATACAAAATCTGTTCAACAAATGTTGCAATTTAAAAAAAACTAGCGTGCACTTTTGTCTTGTATTATGTGTATTTTCATTTATTAGCATGCAATATTATCATTATGGTATCTAATAATTTCATGATAATATGTAAGGTAAGGATTCATGTTAAAACGATCAGTTTGGTAATACGGAAATACTGTGAGAGCAAAAATGAAGTACATATTTATTAGTATGTTATTCATAACATGCATATTTTTTGCATCTGTTTACGCTGGAGAGAACTGTAGCCGAAAAATTGGTAAGTAGTTCAATCGACAGGTCCCTACATACAGCGATATACAGGTTTAGCATGTTTAACATATGACGACAATGGCCATGACTTATAACTAATAAATTATACATCTGAAAGTTTTCCATATTATATAATTATGTGTTTTGCAATATTTTTGTCTCGTGAAAGATTAATTATTTACTTACTGTTTGAACATAATGATTTTTCACTTTGTTAAACAAACCTGTTCGATTGGAATTCCATACTGCTACAATAGCCATAACTCTGAAACATTGTAATTTGTTCGAATAGGTCTCAATTATAAATGCTACAGATAAAGACTTCTTTTCATATATTCCCAATCTTATCTTAGCTGAATATGGCAAAATTTGAAGGAACTGTTGGTCCTTAATGCCCTTTAACTTTGTACTTAATTTGACCTTTCTAACTTTTGTTGATTCCAATGGCACTGATGAGTTTTTTGTAGACGAAACGCGTGTCTGGCGCAAATACAAAATATAAATCCTGGTATCTATTGTGAGTTTATTGTATATTTTGTAGGTAAAGCAAAGGCAGCATTATTAGAAGCAATTGATACTCTGCAGAGAACCAACAGACTGCTTGGAGAGAGTAAGTTATACATTTAAAAAAAAAATAATAGACATGCATACGGTTTTCAGTCACTAAACCATGTTGAGAATGTGATTATTGAGAGACTGACTAAGTTTAAGTTTTTACAATAAAATTTCTAAATTATGTTTTTTTAAACATGTTAAATAATGTTTAACAAAATAATCTATTGTTTAAATGACCAAATATAAATTAAGATATAGGATACGTTTCAATGAAACTGAAATATATATAAAAAAAACAATTCAAGAGTAGAGTAAACATCATATAATTGTAATTCATAAAAGAAGACTTACATCCAAGTACATTTACAAGTATGCACCTTTTTTAAATTTAGACTTGATGTGAATAAGAAATGTATGCATCAGAAATGAATAAAATCGTTAAGCCATTATTTTTATATTTTTTTTAAAATTCATAAAAGGAGACTTACATCGTAATACATTTACAATTATGCACCTTTTATTTTTTTAATTTCGTCTAAATAAGAAATGTATGCATCAGAATTTGATACATAAAATTGAGAATGGAAATGGGGAATGTGCCAAAGAGACAACAACCCGACAATTGAAAAAACAACAGCAGAAGGTCACCAACAGGTCTTCAATGTAGCGAGAAATTCCCGCACCCGGAGGCATCCTTCAGCTGGCCCCTAAACAAATATATACTAGTTCAGTTATAATGAACGCCATACTTATTTCCAAATTGTACACAAGAAACTAAAAGTAAAATTATACAAGACTAACAAAGGCCAGAGGCTCCTGACTTGGGACAGGCGCAAAAATGCGGCGGGGTTAAACATGTTTGTGAAATCTCAACCCTCCCCCTATACATCTAGCCAATGTAGAAAAGTAAACGCATAACAATACGCACATTAAAATTCAGTCCAAGAGAAGTCCGAGTCTGATGTCAGAAGATGTATCCAAAGAAAATTAACAAAATGACAATAATACATAAATAACAACAGACTACTAGCAGTTAACTGACATGCCAGCTCCAGACTTCAATTAAACTGACTGAAAGATTATGATTTCATCATATGAACATCAGGCACAATCCTTCCCGTTAGGGGTTTAGTATCATACAATCATAAAATTGATTACGCACATTAAAATTCAGTTCAAGAGAAGTCCGAGTCTGATGTCAGAAGATGTAACCAAAGAAAATATAACATATATGAGAAGAACATAACCCGTGTCATGCCAACACCGTTAACTATTTTTTTTTAAATAGCAGGTTCAGCGATTCCTTCCAATAAAGTTGCCTTTCATGTAAGATTGACTCAAGATGTAACTCTTGGTTCGGAACAAACTGTTATTTTTGATCACGTGATAACAAATATTGGTAAAGCATATAACCAACACACGGGTCATTTCACAGCGCCCTTCAACGGAATATATGTGTTCGCATGTACATTTCTACAGAGAGAAGGTACATCTGTCAATCTTCAAATGGTTAATAACAGCAGCGAAATATCAAGCGGGCATGGAGCAAATGGTGCAGGAGTGACAGGGTCGATGAACGCTGTAATATATCTGAAAAAGGGAGATGTGGTCAAAGTGCGGCATTACCCGGGCTATGGATCGCAAACTATACATGGCAATTGGAGCTATTTTACGGGTTACATTCTCTAATATATCATTATTAAAGTTTTTACATAAATCGTTTTTGCATTTTTAATAGATTGAGAACCGACATATATCTGTTTATATAGTTATCAAAGGTACCAGGCTTATAATTTAATACGCCAGACGCGCTTTTCGTCTACATAAGATTCATCATTGACACTCAGATCAAAATAGTTATAAAGCCAAACAAGTACAAAGTTGAAGAGCATTGAGGATCAAAAATTCAAACAAAAAAAAAAAGATGCAAACTACGGCTTAGGTAATCTATACCCGGGAAAAGAACATCCTTAGTATTTCGAAAAATTCATAATTTTGTAAACAGGAAATTTATAAATACTGACCATATAATTGATTTCCATGTCAACACCGAAGTGCTTACTACTGGGCAGGTGATACCCCCGGGGACGAAACGTCAACCAACACTGGCGACCTAGTGGTTTGAATAGTTATCAAAGGTACAAGGCTTATAATTTAATACGCCAGACGCACGTTTCATTTTAATTAGACTCACCATGGACGCTTAGATCAAAATAGTTATAATTATAGTAGTGTTCCCTCTTAAACGGTCAACTAATCAAATATTTTCAAAACAGAATAAAGAAAACATTTGAGAGAATGACAAATAAAGAGCTTATTAGATATTTCATTTCCCTCTTATAAAAAGTTTTCTGGCAAAAACATATCGATGTTTAAGAAATGTACGTCACTTCAATGCATAATATAAATAAACACAACAGTTAAAAAAAGTTATTTGTCTCTGACATTGAATTATACATAAAAAAGGATAAAATCAATCACTACAATACAGAAAAGTACAAACGATCTTATTAAACGGGTACAATCAAATCTGAGAACCTAAATAATGATACCCCTGCTATAGAAAACACAGCATAACATAACATATGGTTATAAAGACTACGTTTTTCATTGTAAATTTCTAGTATTGAATATTTGTAAGACGCTACATGTAACCTGATTTTGTAAACTGGGTATTAAAAACTGAGATGTAATAAGATTGTCGATGAGACAACTACACTTAAGAGTTCAAATGACAAAAATAACACTTATTGCTTTTTTTAGTCTTAGATGAATGGTATTTTATTAGCTATTTAGGTGTTGATTTAGCTGCGGGTACTATTATATCTGTACTTTGTGTTTCTGTTGTTGTAAGGGAGGAAGGAGAACCCTGTCATGTTCCGGTGTGATTTTGTGAAAAGTTGTTTTTGCATCGGTCTGATGAGTTAATAGAAAAAATAAGAAGATGTGGTATACTTGCGAATGACATTCTCACCAGAGACCAAATCACATAGACTTTTTAAACAACTATGGATTTTCTTATCCTAGGCACAGATTACCTTAGCCGTATTTGATACATTTTTTGGGAATTTTGGATCCCCAATGCTCTTCAACTTTGTACTTGTTTGGTTTTATAAATATTTTGATATGAGCGTCACTGATGAGTCTTATGTAGACAAAACGTGCGTCTGGCGTACAAAATTATAATGTTTTATTTATACTATAATTGTGATTCTTGCTGTTATTAAATTAAAATTTCGTTCCTAGCTTTTTACATAAATCAGGCATTTAAAAAAAAAAGAATTTTACACTTATCATTTCGGGGTCGTTTATATCCGACTATGCGGTACGGGTTTTTGCTCATTGTTGAAAGCCTTTGATAACTATATATCACCGTACGGCTTTCAACAATGAGCAAAAACCCGTACCTATAAAACTGTTCTGTGAAAATAAAGATGTCGCTTATTTAAAGCTTTACGTCCACTAGTCAATATGATTTCAAGTACATTTTTGAGTTGTTTACTTTTTGTTTAAAATATGTTGTTTCTATACAATAAAACGAATTGTTTATCTGTTCTCTTAAACCAAGTCTCTCAAAGATATATAAAGACAATGTAATCTTTCTGAATTGTAGTTCTTCAAGTTTCTCATTGTTACAATTTGAAGTGATGGCTTGTCTTGTGTAGTTACATTATAATTCACTGACTGACAAAGCCGCTGCAATCGGTACAGATCGTATGTGTATATGAAAGTGCTTTCAACAATGAAATTGCACGATTTCATGTTTTTTAATGTGTGAAAATCATGTCTAAATTAAAAAAAAACGTTTCTAATCAGTGTTCAGTTTATATCTTTTTTTTTTCAGCCATGAGATAGTCTAGCAGAGTTAACATGAAGTAGTGTCGAAGGAGACAACTTATGTTAATGTCAACGATCAACAGATAACAGTGCTTACCCTTCCGGAGCACCTGAGATCACCCCTAGTTTTCTGTCGTGTTCTTGTTGCTTATTCTTTAGTTTTCAATTGTGTGTCATGTGTTCTATTGTTTGTCTGTTTGTCTTCTTTCATTTTTAGCCAGGCGTTGTCAGCTTATTTTCGATTTATGAGTTTGACTGTTCCTCTGATGTTTTTTGTCCCTCTCTTAACGATGGGGGACGCCAAAATGGCGAGAGTACCTCCATTGATACTTAGAACATTACCATTAGTTGTCGCTAATCATTTCTTGATATTTTCCATCATTATACATGTTACATAATTGAGTATTAATTGCTGTTAAATTATTCAATAATATTACATATCTCGTTTTATCCCAATTTAAATGATTTCCAGGTCATGAGAAATCACGCGTTCCTTACGTCTCATATCGTTTGGTATAAAAAGAAGATGAAGTTTGATTGCCAATGAGACAACTTTCCACAATAGACCGAGTGACACAAAAAATAACTATTATAGATCACCGTATGATCTTCAACAATGAGAATAGTCCTGCTGCATAGTCAGTTATATAAATGGCCCTGAAATCATGTTATGAAATTATGTGTTTCATAGAACATGTAGAAGATTCCTTTTATTTTGTGAAATCGATATTACATTAAGACTCAATCGTCATGACATAACATGTGATCCAATGACAAATATTTGTTCGGAATTTCTACCAATCTTGGTTATACATATTATGTATATAGTTTTCTGCATCTTTATTTAACACAATCATACATATTACATTATGTAAAAACAAAACCGAAAACACATTTTTTTGTTATAACCACTCGGTTTCCAAGAACATTCGTGTTTCTCTCATATTACAAATATATGTGACATTTAAACGTATCAATGACATTTGGGAAACGCATGTTTAGTATTTTTCTGCTAGTCATATAAATGATATAGATTTTGTATATGTTAGGAAAATAAGTAGTCCAGCTAGCCCTTCACATACAGTAAAATTAACATGTCAAACAAAACTCATTCAGAGTAAATCTATTGTTCCATGCATGAATACACCGTACAACAAAACTGTAATATGATATTTCTTTTTTTTTTTTTTTATTATAAGTCGTTACGTTATTTAGCCGTTACCTTATTATATCGTTAACTTAAACAGCACATATCATTTGTTGTTAAAATTCAGAATATCTTTAGAAAATTTTGAAGTTTGAAAAACAATTCGATATACTGATATGTTACTGCTTGTGATTGTAATGGTATAGAATTGGAGGAATGTTTCATATGCGACAGTTATAAATAGTATCAACGGGTGCAGCAGACATAGAAAATATCGGTGGGTAACATTTAGCAGCTTTAAGTTTCAGCTGACAGTCACGGTCCCTGTCACATTCTGGATTCTTTATTTTAGGCATGTTATGTTTGACCTCGAATTTCTTGGATCTCCCTGTGATAGGTGGTGACGCTGTAAATAAAGAAAAAAAAACATTTATACATAATCGAACATTCGTTTTTATGTACACTTAAAAGAGGTTCTCGAAGAAAATTGTTTTTATTGGAATTGATATTGATTTTGTTATCAATAAATTAAAAGCGAACTATATATTATTGTTATATACATAAACACTTTCATGGATCTACAATCTGTCAATACCTGTACCTTGGCATTGCACTAGGTCCTACTTTTCTCCGCCTGTTTATGACGTTTTTACACTAAATCCATAGGATGTTGGATGTTTACTGATTGATAATTTTGTCTTAGATGCACAATGTTTTTTATTAGTTGTTATATGCTTCAAACTAGCTATCAGTAACTGCGAGTACGAACTTGAATCTAGATACTCTGACAGTGGTTCAGTCGACGACATACACATTAAATTCCGAGTGCTGGCTCAGAAGCTGCAAGAAGTTGATACGAAAAAGAAACTTTGTTCAAGAAAAGTACCCCAAACTAGTGATAGGGGAAGTGAGCAGAAGGGAATATGTGTCTATTTTCGGTTACCAATACCAGCCTGTGCTTTAATGTTGAACAGAGACATAATATAGTGTTGACTATACATATTTATCATATGTTTAGTACAAAATATAGCAATTTTGTATATCTAATAAAGGTTCTTTTTTCCAGTCTGTATCACATACCCTGTATCGCATACCCCGTATCGCATGGCTAAACCCGTATGGCATACCCCCGTATCGCATGGTAAAACCCGTATCGCATACCTGGCATGACGTCATAATTCGAATGACGTCAACGTTTGAAATATGACGTTCAGTTGCTGTATTTCCTGGCATATGAAAAAAATGAGTTCCGATTAAAAAAATATGTCCAATCATTTCCAAAAATTATTACCCAGTAACTTTACGAACGATTTTTACATGTAAAAAAGACACAATAAGATATAGAAATATATGAAGTTTTATTGTTTATTTGGTCATAATTTTGGTGTGAAGTTTGCATGTTTTCATTACCTGATGGATTAAACACAAATGCAAATTTTTACGGTTTAAATTTTGGTTAGAATACATGTAGATGATGTCAAGAAATATTTGTCTTGCTGTTCAACTCTTCAGCAAATTAAAATGATCATGAATGATATCATCGCCAAATTAACAATAAAACTTTTAACATTTCTACATCTTATATTTATTTGATAAATGTTAATTTTAGTTGAAATAATAGGACAGTATCGTCAGTGGATGCATTTTAATACATGGTCTTCAACATATATTGAGAATGTAATACGATTATATGGGGCATTACGATGTGGATATTAAGCAAATAAGGATGTCTATACAAAAAAACAAGTAAGCTGGAAAAACCACTGCCGGATTGAGAATTGTATGAACCTGCGTGACCTCAAAATGTGTATTGTAGTCGCATTGCAAGGACGTGTTAATTACGAATTAACGATAACTTCTATACGTTCTGTTTGTTTTCAAACATTTCTTTACATTAATATAACATACACACATGAACAGCAGTCTTTTCTACGATGACAACTATCGATTTTAAAACTTGAATGTGAATGATTGTGTAACAAAAACATTCATGTCTATTTCAGCATGTATGTGTAGTGAATGTCTCTTTCTGAAGTGTAGGACAACTCGTACACTCCTGTTTCAAATTTGACACTATTTTGTTATTTGTATTTACTGTTGAAATTATTTGTTTTGTTAAAATAGATAAATATTCACCTTGAGCGATGTATTATTGTTGACCATTCGAGATTCTTTTTTGCGAACCCGTCCGTTCAGCTGAATGTGTGATTACTGTATCGTACTACTACATGGGTCTCAAGGGATTGCAAATCGAAAATAAATGCAAAACATGTGTTTTTGTGTCTTTCAAAACACAAATAATGTAGAGAATTAATAGCAGGATAAAGACAATAACTGTTTAGTGTCTTTAAATATCAGCTGTATTTGTACTCGGCTCGGCTCGAAACAGGTGTAGTAGCTCGCTTAAAGCTCACATATACACCTTGTTTCCTATCCTCGTACAAATACAGCTGATATTGTCTATATATGTTTGAACGTTTTAATTCAGCATACTTTTTGTATTTAAATTACTTTAACACCGCTAGTCAGTAAACTACCAGTACCAAACCCGGAAAGTTGAGGAGTCAATCATTTAGTTGATATATAATAAGTAAAAACAAATAATTTAATAAATTTGGCGCAGTTATATGCTTTTTTATGGGCGCAAATAAAACCAATAGTTTTTAAAATGAAATGGCGCAGAAGTAGCGTTGGTGCAAATAAATTGAGCCGCAAATGAGTTTATTTTGGCTCAAAACGATATCGCCTAGAAAATGTATGCTACGAGAAAACTTTGAGATCGATGAAAAAGATGTCAAATGTATTTTTTAGAATACCAGGAAATTTGATTTTAATATTTTTGAAAGATAATCATGACAACAGATGTTACAGGTTCATGTGTATTGATTTTATTATAATCGATACACAGGATGTATTTTATAATTTCCGTGTATTTGTCAGACTTTTTAACATGTTTTACTGGTGGACGTTTCGTCCCCGAGGGTATCACCAGCCCAGTAGTCAGCATTTCGTTGTTGACATGAATATCAAATCAATGGTCATTTTTATAAGTTTTCTGTTTACAAAACGTTTAATTTTTCGAAAACTAAGGATTTTCTTATCCCAAAATAGATAACCTTAGCCGTATTTGGCACAACTTTTTGGAATTATGGATCCTCAATGCTCCTCAACTTTGTACTCGTTAGGCTTTATAACTATTTTGATATGAGCGTCACTGATGAGTCTTATGTAGACGAAACGCAAAATTTGGTGTACTAAATTACAATCCTGGTACCTTTGATAACTTTTTAATGTTTATTTTTGTTTAACAAACATATTCCATTGATGTGTTATCTTACGAAATATGTCGGGAGAAGATTTATTGAAATTGATGGACTTTGTAACTTAAACAGGGGTTGTGTTTTTTTTCACATGTCGTGCCGTGTCTCAAAAATTATTTATGATTGTTGCATCAAATTTCACACACTTGTAAGTTATATTAATCTGAAGATCTATATACTTTTTCATAATGATTCTTTATATTATTTTTGAGTTATTGAATTTGTATCGAGCTTTTTGGTAAAAAAGCATATATAACATGTTGTGAGCAATTTTTGTCTGTCTCTTATATAAACTTCCTATTGAGCAGGAATAATGAATGAGACAGGATATACTAAGCATGACTTCCCGTACAACCCCCTTGCTATTCTTAAAAACATTTATTATGTTATTTTCACAAGAAGACGGGCGTATCATGTGCTCGTGGCACCGCTCCTTATTTATTGGTGGTTCTATTGTCTTTTTTGTTTTATATTTAATTTTTTTTAATGATTTATTGTCTAAAGTATCACTGTTGTTATACTATCATATACAATTGTTACTATTGAATAAAAAAAAATAGAATTGACTCTTAAAACTTTTAGTCATCTTCTTTCTTTATCAATTTTATAAAGTCACCTATATGTTTAATCATACAATGTCATATGTTTATGTAAGTACTTATTATTGACCATACATATCATTTTTAGCAGTTAAAATGGTAAAATATACTGTTTTCGTTAGTTTTTTTTGCGTGTAGATGATAACATTCTGCGTTTCATATATGGGCATGAAAATGTTTCTCTGGCAAAGATTTTGCGTCATACTTTTCCTGAAATAATTTATATTCATCTACATGATGAGTACATACAATATGGGTGCCTTTCGTCTCATTCTTCCATAAAACTGAACCGCAAAGTTCGTGCAACAAAAGGGTGGGGAAAAAATAACAATCACTGCTGGACCAATATGCAATTAAGAAGATGTGGTATGATTGTCAGAGAGCCGATTCTCCACCAGAGACCAAATGACATGGAAGTCAACGACTATAGGTAACCGTACAACCTTCTATGTCTTGTATATACTGTATATGACAAAAATAAACTGTAATACAAAAACAGCCCATACTACAAATATTGCATACTAATGATATTCATCTAAACTCACTTGCAAGCTATATTATTATTCAGCTATGGAACATATATACACATTTCACAGGGTTTGTATTTCATTTAAGAAATGTTTTGGGGTCAAAATGTGAAACAATTCACCAAACTGAGGTGTGCTGCATGGATCAATAGTTTTCCTCAGCCAAAATATGAGAAGCAGTGTAATTTGGGCCGCTGGATGTTTATCAAATATTTCTTAATTATTCAATAATACTTCTCCTTCATTTTACCATCTGAAATGTACAGCATGAAAAATCTCTTCAACAAATATATAGGTTGACAATTGCAATCTGAAAATTAAGTGAACACTTTTGTATTGCATTAGGTGTTATACTTATGTTTTAGCATGCAATAGGATCATTATGGTATCTAATAACTTCATGATAATATGATAAGTACCGAAATAACTCAGAACAAAATAGTTAAAGGTTCATGTTAAAACGACCAGTTTGAAAAAACGGACATACTAAAACAGCAAAAATGAAAAACATATTTATTAGCATGTTATTCATAACATGCATAATTTTTGCATCTGTTTACGGTGGACAGGACTGTAGCCGAAAAATTGGTAAGTAGTTCAAGCGGCAGGACACTACATAAAATAATATAGTTACGTGCTTAATTTTTCATGTTGATATGATGCCACTGAGCATGATAACTTCTGGGGGTCTTCTCAAATGATAAAGCTGATAATCGCAGTCTTCCATATCATAAAATATGTTTTGCAAGATTGTTGTCTCGTCAATGATTAATTATCTAATCACTGTTTGAACATCTTGATGTTTTACTATGTTTTGCCAATCTTTTCGATTGGAGTTTTATACAGCTACAACATTCACCTTTGTAGATTATAGCTCTGAAACATTGTGATGTTTTTTCAGTGTCTCTCAATTTTAAATGGTACATATATACTCTAAATATTGTATTCCTAATCATCTTATTGTAGGTAAAGCAAAGGCGGCATTGTCAGAAGCAATACATACTCTGCAGAATACCAAGAAAGAATTTCTTGGTGAAAGTAAGTTTTAATTTTTTGGTACACGTAAGTGAAACAATTGGCGTGCATACGGTTTTTAGTCACTAGCCGCTATAGAAAATGTGAATTGATATTTTTTTCAGTGGTACTTTTATTTATTATTTCTGAAAAAGAATACAATTTTTAATTGAGCATGTGTTATTGAAAATATAGGACAATGTAGGATAAACATCAATGACGGAAATATATGAAAACTTTACAATAATTGAGTAGAGATCCTTAAGTAGTTATTGATTTGAAATTGTATAAAAGGAACATCATTTAAAAGAAAAAGGAGCGAAATCAAAGGGGTATTCAAACTCCAGAAGTCATGCCATGGCAAAACAGGCAAAGACAAATAACAATATAAAAAACATACATACAAAGTTAAAGAATGGGCAACAAGAACCCCACCAGAAAGCTCTACACGTTGCCCTATTCGTGTTGCTCATGCTAGTAAAACTTATATAACACAACTAATTAACACTTGATGTGAAAAAATAAGTTATGTATCAGAAGTAAATACAATCGCTTATTAAATGATATTAGCAAATCAGCCCTAATACGGATAAATCAGCATGTACAATACTAAGTTAAAAAGCCGAATTTGCCCCCGTATTGGCTCATTGGTTAATACGGGACGAGTTCAATTTTGGTTTCAATTTGCTTACGCCTACGCTTACTTAACAGTTAACTTTGGATGTATCGTTATACATAAAATACATTGGTATTCATATTTTTGAACTTTTCGAGTACAACTTCCGATTATTTTTACTGTTTCTTTTCCGTTGATCAATCATCAGAATGCAGACGATTCTAGAGCAAAAATAGTTAAACTGTCTGATTTATTCTTCCAAGTTACTTTAAAAATTAATTGTAATATAACAAGATAAAGTACTTGAACGAGAAATCAGAAATTACATCTGACAATTTAAATCTATCATAAATGCGAAAAGACAAGTTCAAAATGGAATTTCTGTATTTTCTTCAACTTCAAGGTATGTTGCTTCATTTAATTGAAGAATTAAAATTATTTATTAAAAGTGTTATGAACAGGCTGTTTCTGTATTGTCACTGTATTGTCTATCATCGATTCTTCGAGTAGCGGGTCCATCACAGCTAACCTCGAATCTACATGTATAACAGGGCCAATACAGAAACAGCCAGTTGATACATTGTAACACTATATTATTGTTTTTTTTCAATAGCAGGTTCACCGATCCCTTCCAGTAAAGTTGCATTTCATGCAAGATTGACAAATTCTATAACCCTTGGTTCGACACAGACTGTTATTTTTGACCACGTTATAACCAATATTGGTAAAGCATACAACCAACACACAGGTCATTTCACAGCACCCTCTAATGGAATATACTTCTTTGCCTGTACATTTCTACAGTACGGAGTACGTCTACATCTTCAAATGGTTCAGAACAGCAGCGAAATATCAAAAGGGTATGCACAACGTGGTGACGCAGCGTCAGGATCGATGAGCGCAGTAATATATCTGAACAAGGGAGATGTTGTCAAAGTGCGTCATTATCCTGGCCAAGAGTCGCAAACTATACATGGCGATTGGAGCTACTTTATGGGTTATCTTCTCTAATATTTCATTATTAAAAGTGTTTTATATGAAATCGTTTTTGCATATTTGAAATAAAAAGAACCGACAAATATACATAAAAAGGATAAAATCAATAACTACAGGACTGAATAGTACAACCGATCTTATTGAACAGATAAAATAATATCCTAGAAACTATATTATGATATCCCTTTTATAGAAAACACATTATAACAAAACATATTGAGGTGTGGTAAGATTGCCGATGAGACAACTCTTTATAAGAGTTCATATGGCAAAAATAACATAATCATTGGATGTTGGATATGCACTGATTGCTATTTCAGTCTTAGATAAATGGTATTTGTGGTAGCTGTTTTGGTGTTGATTTAGCTTTCAATAACTGCGGGTACTGTTAAATCAGTTCTTTGTGTTTCTGTTATTATAAATTATGTAGGAGCACCCTGTCCTGTCCCGGTTGTGATTTTGTTAAGTGTTGTTATTGAATCGGTCTGATGAGTTAATGTAAAAACAAGAAGATGTGGTATACTTGCCAATGACACTCTTCACCAGGGACCAAATGACATAGACTTTAACAACTATGTATCACCATACGGCTTTCAATAATAGTCGGATATAAAAGGCCCGAAATGACAAATACAGAATAAATTTTAAAGAAATACCTGATTTATGTAAACAAATAAAGTAAATAGCAAGTAACGACATAAGCCCTTTTCAACATTCATTTCTTTTCTGGTATCTTATACTCATAGACCACAACTATATGTTTCGGTTTTTATCTGAAACTCAGGCGTATCGTATGTAATACATTATTGGTAATGACCTTTAAACTTATGTAGTTTTGATTTCAACTGTTTTTCCCATTATATATGCTTGATAAGTGACTGTGGAGAGAGAACACTATGATAATCAAGTATATATAATGTTAACAGGTACGAAGGTGGTGAATCAATTAACAAATATACATGGGTGCATTGGACAAGAGGGTCTATCTCACCTTCTATACATTTTTTAGAATATTATTGCTTAACTGTGTAACCGTGGTGACCGTGTATATTTCATATTAGGCTAGTTAGGGAGGCGGAACTTATTTCATACACAGTAAGTATTGGTGTTACTTCCCTTTATAAAATCAAGAGGGTACTGAGAAAAAATCATAACGGTTTCAACGGACGAAGAAATTAATGATTAAGATGGAAACAAATTCATAAAACACAATCAAATCTAACAAGTTGTTATTGTTGTCATCTGTTTTTGTAGGATCAATGGAAGGAGTTATAGCTTGTTTCTTAATGCTAACAGTATTGATTACTTGCTCATTTTGATAGGTCTAAATTTCAAACGTTAATAGATATCAAAGGTACCAGAATTATAATTTAATATGCCAGACGCGCGTTTCGTCTACATAAGACTCATCAGTGACGTTCATATCAAAATAATTATAAAGCCAAACAAGTTCAAAGTTGAAGAGCATTCATTTGATGATCCAAAATTCCAAAAAGTTGTGCCGAATACGGCTAAGGTAATCTATGCCTTGGATAAGAAAATCCTTAGCTTTTCAAAAAATTCAAAGTTTAGTAAACAGTAAATTTATAAAAATGACCACGTTATTGATATTCATGTCAACACCAAAATGTGACTACTGGGCTGGTGATACCCTCGGGGACGAAACGTCCATCAGCAGTGGCATCGACCCAGTGGTGTAAATAGTTATCAAAGGTACAAGGATAATAATTCATTACGCCAGACGCGCGTTTCGTCTACATAAGACTCATCAGTGACGCTCAAATCAAATATTTATAAAGCCAAACAAGTTCAAAGTTGAAGAGCATTGATGATCCAAAATTCCAAAAAGTTGTGCCAAATACGGCTAAGGTAATCTATGCCTGGGATAAGATAATCCTTAGTTTTTCGAAAAAATCAAAGTTTAGTAAACAGGAATTTTATAAAAATGACCATGTTATTGATATTCATGTCAACACCGAAATGTTGACTACTGGGCTGGTGATACCCTCGGGGACGAAACGTCCACCAGCAGTGGCATCGACTTAGTGGTGTAAATAGTTATCAAAGGTACCATGATAATAATTTATTACGCCAGACGCGCGTTTCGTCTACATGAGACTCATCAGTGACGCTCAAATCAAAATATTTATAAAGCCAAACAAGTTCAAAGTTGAAGAGCATTGATGATCCAAAATTCCAAAAAGTGCCAAATACGGCTAAGGTAATCTATGCCTGGGATAAGAAAATCCTTAGTTTTTCGACAAATTCAAAGTTTAGTAAACAGGAAATTTATAAAAATGACCACGTTATTGATGTTCATGTCAACACCGAAATGTTGACTACTGGGCTGGTGATACCCTCGAGGACGAAACGTCCACCAGCAGTGGCATCGACCCAGTGGTGTAAATAGTTATCAAAGGTACCATGATAATAATTTATTACGCCAGACGCGCGTTTCGTCTACATGAGACTCATCAGTGACGCTCAAATCAAAATACTTATAAAGCCAAACAAGTTCAAAGTTGAAGAGCATTGATGATCCAAAATTCCAAAAAGTTGTGCCAAATACGGCTAAGGTAATCTATACCTGGGATAAGAAAATCCTTAGTTTTTCGACAAATTCAAAGTTTAGTAAACAGGAAATTTATAAAAATGACCACGTTATTGATGTTCATGTCAACACCGAAATGTTGACTACTGGGCTGGTGATATCCTCAGGGACGAAACGTCCACCAGCAGTGGCATCGACCCAGTGGTGTAAATAGTTATCTTTACGTCCACTAATCAATATGATTTCAAGTTCATTTGTTTCCTTATTACTTTCTGTTTGAAATATATTGTTTCTATATAATAAAACGAGTTGTTTATCTGGTCTCTTAAACGCCATATAAAATCAATGTAATCTTTCTGAAGTATACACATGTTATAGTTCAACAAGTTTCTTATTGTTACAAATTGAAGTTATTAATCTGGGTTATAAATATATTTTATATAGTTTTCAGAATCATTATTGTTACATTAGGGACGACATCAAAAGATCGATGTAGGATAAAAAACTTAAATCAACATTTTACATGGGCAATGGTAGCATACAGGGATAAAAAATCAAAAGTATGTAAGAATTAAATTCAGAAATAGACCGAGATTTAAAATAGTTCAAAAGTTATATAGAATTTATAAGAATCCACAAATAGTTCATTCCAATACGCAACTGAATAATGTTGACGTTTGTGGTTCAACGTATTTTCTAATTCATAATAGAAATATATCATAATGAGATATAATAGAACAATATCATAGTGACATGTAATAGAACAATATCATAGTGACATATACTAGAACAATATCATATTGACGAGATCTTTAACATGATATTTCTTTTTTTTGTTTTTTATTAGTCGTTACGGTTTTTAGTCGTTAAGTTGTTATATCGTTGACTTAAACAGTACACCTCATTTTTTGTTAATTTTCAGAAAATCTTTAGAAATTTTGAAGTATGAACAATAATTCGAAATACTGATATGTAACTGCCTGTGGTTATAATGGTACTGAATCGGTGATGAATTTCACATGCGACAGTTATTGATACTAAAAATGTATCAATGAGTGCCGCAAATATGGCAACTATCGCGAAGGAACGTTTAGCAGCTCGAAATTTCAGCTGACACCGACATTGCAATCTCAATACCGGTTTCTTAAACAAAAGAAGAAATGAAATACTCCAAGGACAATAATCAAAAGTAAAAAAAAAAAAACAGAAACAGAAAATATCATGGCTAAAAAGAAGGACGAAAGACGACACAAAAAAAATTTCCCAAAAACATGCACAACACAGAAGAAAAATCAGATCTAAGAACAAGAACCGGCACAAATATCAAATGTGAAGATCCCTTGGAAGATATAGAAGGTCATGCTGCACTAATGATACCAGGACATCATATAATGAGATGAGCTATACAATGTCCATTTTTCAGCATGTACAAATGTTAATGTCAACCAACTGGTGTCCGACATGCGCATGACACCTTTAGCGATGATACAGGATCAGAATATGGACTGATTACATTTGACTTGACTACCAACTGTTCTTTACAGTTTAAATTATAAACCTTCATGCTAACATATAATTTTACACAAACAACATATATTTTTTTATTATGTTTTTAATGAAGCCTGATTGGTAGTTTATAACTAGAATTGATACACCGTTTACTACATCCAAAGGTACAGCATCTTCCTCTTCTTGGACAGTCACGGTCCCTGTCACATTCTGGATTCTTTAGTTTAGGACATGTAATGTTTGACCTCGAGTTTCTTGGACATCTCCCTAAGACAGGTGGTGATGCTGTAAATAAAAAAAACATTACATAATATACATGATCGAACATCCGTTATTACGTACACATAAAAGAGGGACTCGAAGAAAATTTAGACAACATTTTTTTAATGGTATTGATATTGATTTTGTTATCAATAAATTAAAAGCAAACAAAATAGTATTACACATTCATGGATTTCCATTTTTTCAATATCTGTACCTTGTCATTGCACATGGTCATGTTTTTCTCTGACTGTTTATGATGTTTTTAATTACTTGTAATATGCTTAGCGATAGCTATCAGTAACTGCGACTACTCTCATCACTGTACTTCGTCTTTAAATTTGTTGTTGTTAAAATTATTCAAGTAACCGGCCACGTTCACTCTGTGTGGTATTTCTATTTGTGTCCATCTGATGAGGTCAGCCTTTTTCAACTTTGTCTATAGTTTGTTCTTATGTTGTACTGTTACACCACTGACCAAGTTTATATGAGGGTTGGGATCCCGCTTACACGTTTAACCTCGCTACATTATGTATGTATGTGCCTGTCCGAAGTCAGGAGCTTGTAATTCAGTGGTTGTCGTTTGTTATAGTGTTACGTATTTGTTTTTTTTGTAATTTTCTGTATATAAATTAGACTGTTTGTTTTCTCGTTTGAATTGTTTTAAATTTAATTTGTCATTTCGGGGCCTTTTAAAGCTGACTATGCGGTATGGGATTTGCCCAATATTGAAGGCCGTACGTTGACCTATAGTTGTTAATTTCTGTGTAATTCAGTCTCTTCTTGAGAGTTGTCTCATAGGCAAGCATACCACATCTTCTTTTTTTATTTGTATCGTAATACATCCTGTTTTTTCCCTTTTCAAATAGACTAGTATTACTATTTAGGTCAAAGCATATTGCGATTATGTTTCTCAAGAGGGTCAACATATTCCGCGCTGACTTCACCACAAATTTGCTAAGAACGAATCCCAGTCTCAATCATATAACGGTAACCATAATGAGAACAAATGAAACACTAAAACTTATACACACGTTCAAATGATGTAGATGTTTGCAATTATATGCAACCATACGACTTAACAATGAGGTAAATCTTTACTTTAGTCGACTATAAAAGTCCCAGACATGAACAATATAAAACAATGCAATTAAGAAAACTACTGGCTTTATAAATGGTTAAACAACTAACGAAAAAAAAAAATATTAGAAATGAACCACAGACAACTCCAGAATTACAGAATCAATACTTAGACAGTTAAATGTTGCGGGGTTCAACATGCTTGTGAGCGCCCAGTTCTACCCCTCTTCTATAATAGTTAGGTAACAGCACAACATTTGGACAAACTAAAAATCAGTTGAAAAAGCTGAACTCATCAGAAGGATGTAAAACCATATTACATAATGAGAAAAGTGACAATTAAACTAATCATGACAGGGTCAAGATATTCCACGCTGCATGCACCGCATGTTTGCTAAGGGTGAATGCCAAATTGATCATATTGAGAGCAAATTCATATATCATGTTGCAACCATATTAACAAATTGAGAACCAAGAAATAGTCATACCCATTTGAAGATGTTTCTAAGCTGTACAATATTTGCTTATTTTTTGGTACTTTGTATGATTTCTATGAGCACTTAGGATGAAAAATGTGTGCATCAAAGTAGTTTTAGACTAGCATTATGTTAGGGAGCTCCCATCTGGAATTTTGGGGCAGGGTCTTAGATGAAAATTATGTCCTACATTTTTTTTTTAATTGTAATCTCTGTCCTGCCTTTTTATTTTTCACCGTATTCGGCTTTGCCTTTTTTATTAGTTAATGCTGCCTTTTTACTTTTTCACATACATTGCCGTTTTTTCTTTTTAATTTTGGTTGTAAAGATGCTCCAAATTCTTGTCCTGCCTTTTTTACCCCCCCCCCTTTTTCCCCCCAAAAAAATACAACCCAAAAGATATATCCCTTATAACTATACTTGTACATGTAAAACTTACATCTACATTTGCATGTTGGACATCCACGTTTGTCCATAACGTTCCCATTTTCACAGAATATCTTACAAACTGGTCCACAGTTAATAGGACGAATCGGGTCTATAATAATATCTGTAATATTAGATACACATAATATTTCTAAATTTGTTTATGCATTGTGCTTTTGTGTAAGGTTGACAACAATATTACAATTAAAACCATGAATGTTGAAATACGGACCTAATTCCGGACAACTGAATATAGACAATTTATAAAAAAGCAATTAACTTAAAGATGGGTCCTTGTTTCTGATTTTCATTATATATTTTCATATTTTTTCATCTGTTGCTGTGCATTTTTAATTTGTACATTTCCTGCATTTTGTGTTGCAAAATATTCATTTTCATCTTGTCTTGGAAAAGAATATTCATTTGGATCCTCCCCTCCCCCCCCCAAAGAAAATGAAATGGTCACCCCTCGTAGTATTGTATGTCAGATGCGCGTTTTGTATACAAAACGAATTCGAATCATTAGTTCGCTCGAATATTGTAACGAAGTGAAAGGGTCAAATACAGTACGAAGTTAAAGACCACTGAGTATAAAAAATCCCGAACGTGTATAATACATATAAATAAGGAAGGAAAAGTATTCCTGTGATAGCAAAATCGTAAGTATTTCAAACAATTCAAAGTTTTGTAAACATTCAAAAGATACAATTGACCATATGAAAATAAATGAATGTGATTTTACAATAACAAGTGCACCCAATGTGTAAGGGTGCTTGGAAACAGTTACGTATTATTTTATTCATTTCTTGTAACTGTATATATCAAGGACATTTTTAAATGTACATTGGAAAAAATTGAATAAAAAAATATATGTTACGATAAAACTATAGAGATCGATGAAAAAGGTGTGAAATGTACAAAAAGTCACGTATTTGTTAGAATTCCAGGAAATATTACTTATATATTTTTAAAATATAACCATGACAACAGATGTTACAGGTTCATGTTTAATGATTTTATTACAATCGATACACATGATGTATTCAATAATGTCCGTGTATTAACATTTAAAGAATGACTGTAATATTTTTTCTGTCTATAAAGAAATAACATAAAATATTTGGTGCACACTGAATAACGCGCGTAGAGGGTTATTCAACAGTGTGCACCACATTTTTTATGTTATTTCGAATAGACAGAAAAAATATTACAGTAATAAATGTATTTCTTATAATTTAATTGTAAATTCCATTTTAAACCGTAGAAAACCATGAAAAAACTTTGATGACGTCACGGTCACATGACTAAATTATGTCTATGGGCTGATAACAAAAGTTACATCCAAAATTAAATTATTAACAAATATATTCAGTTTATGTGATAACGAATCCTTAAAATTCTGACGAAATATGTCGGGGAAACATTTGTTTTATTAAATCCATATATATCTGTTGTTTTTATCGACATCATGTTTTTGCTTTGTGGAGTCAGAAAACGTCGTTTGTAAAGTCAATATTAATCTGTAGATGCCATCATATACTTGGAATGCGTTCAAGTGGCGATAAATTATCAAGTTATTCAAATACGCAAGTCCGATTGTTATTGTACATCTATATAGTGTTTCATGTGTGTTGCCCTTAGGTTTTATTCTCACATCTTATTTAATTTCTTACAAACAAACAAATGCGAAAAGATTTATTTGCATTTTCACTCGTTCATTGTTTTGTGAAACTTCTTGAATTTACCGTGAAGTCAAAGTTTGTTTTTATTTACTTTCATTTAGGAAAGTAAGGAAGTGTAGTGACCTTCAACTTTATTACTGTCATGTGATAATTTATCCTGTTCCTTATTTACAAATAGTGTTTATTTTCGGATTATTTATTGTAATGTGATATGTAATGACCTCTATGTCATTTGCTATCTGTCTTAAGCTGTTGTCTTAATATCTAATGTATAACTTATATTAAACACGATGTGTCGTCTGTTCACGCATCGTTGTAAAAATAACGGAATTTGATGCGACTGTCATAAAAATGCCTGTACCAAGTCAGGAATATGACAGTGTGTTTTATCCTTTGATTTTGCCATTTGATTATGGACTTTCCGTTTTGAATTTTTCTCGGAGTTCAGTATTTTTGTGATTTTCCTTTTTTCTCATTTACAGGAACATTATTTCCTATGTTTCATATATACAACTTTATAGGAAATACAAATAATGGAAACTATATAAATACCTTTGTTTACGCAAGTCCTTTTACATTCTCTAACTGTTTTGAAATTATTTCCATTCCCACGACATCCGCCATAGATAAAACTTTCACAATTTCCTGTATTAGCATTATAAAAATATCGTCGAAAAGCTGCCCTACAGAACCCAGTCTTTTTGGGAAGATAACAAGGATCTGAAATAAGATTTTGTAAATAAGGAGCTATTTCAAAGGTTAACTACTGGAATTATGACACTTGTGGTTGTAATGTTATGGTGTGCATAAAAAAAGAGGTGATGTATATATGACCGGGTTATTGGTCACCTCTGTCATATTAATTAGTTTCGGAGGAAACTAGCGGTAGCTCATTTAAAGTCCAAGTCGCTGGAAAGTTTTAATATTTATTTTGCATCCATATAATTCAAACATTAAAACATAACTGAAAAACAACATAAAAACAAATATAAAATACAAATTCAAAAGACTGATTGGCATACGGAATATCAACCAATCAAAATATTTCTTTTATCAAATAATATTAATTCGCGTTTTGCCGAAAGCGGGGATTACGGATTAAAACATGTTTCGTAGGTGTCTTCCTCGAATGCCAACATTTTATATGTTACCTATTCCTTGAATGCCAAAAAAAATATTTTAATAATTGTTTATATATTAACAACGTTTTTATGAGTATTTAACTGTAAAAAATAATATGTGAACTTATGCGGTATGGGCTTTGGTCATCGTTGAAGACTGTACGGGGAACTAAAGTTGTTTAATTTTCTGTGTCATTTGGTGTTTTGTGAAGAGTTGTCTCAATGGCAATAAAACCATATCTTTTTTTTATAAGAACACCGATGAGTTGCGAACACGATAAACCCCTTACCAATATCATTTCATGAATCACTTGCAAAAAATGTTGTAGCATTATTAACAAGAAAAATATCCTGAACAAACTGAACATAATAAAACATAGTTATCTAACACGTGATACAAAGTTTCAAGAAATTATATCAAGTAATATGGTGACATATTACTGCACACACAACTATAGAAATATTGAAAAATAAACTTTAAAGTCCAAAGAGGCTGCTGTAGAATTTGTGTAAACTGGAATTCCTGACAATATGCAAATGTTGACTTTCTGATGCAACATTTTACAAAGTTCCAGTTCAGAGAATCCATATTCGTTCAAGCAGTATCAGCAACATTTTTTTTAACAACGTGACAAACATGAATAAGGTTTTACCTATCTATTTAATAAGTATGATTGCTTTCATAAGCATGCACTTTTGTTGTGATAACTTCTCGCACATATTCCTTGAATGCCAACATTATTTTACAGGTAAATTGTCGGTAAATCAAAGGGTGTTGGCCTTCAAGGAATATACCGTTTCGTATATAAGTTTGTCAAGAATGGCTTTCGGCAGTTATCACTTAGGTGTCAAATTATCTATAGTCTTTGTTACAGAACCTTTTATCATAAAGACGGATATCAATTTTTGATAATTAATCTGAATGAAAGGATTATAGTTAAGAGTAAACTACAAGTTACTTTTGAATAGCGTAAAATACAATAAACTAATAAATTATTAAAACGCAATGAGGACTCGGAATAATTAATAAAAATCAAATATTATAAAAATATACAAAATCCTAAATGTGAACTTTTGAACGAACAATTGTCGGGTCATATGGTCCGAGAACACAATTATTTCGTAGTGCATTTCTTTTAGAACATAAATGAAAATAAAAAAAAAATCCCACCTGCGCTTTCTCAAAGAAACTTTTACAGTGTGTTGTACAACTTTTGGGACAAATTATATCAAAATTATAGAAAACTTCATCGGCTCTAACTCAAAATATGGACAATTGTATGTTTAGGGCGTCTTGAAATCTTTTGACAGCTTCCGAAGTGCTAATTTTAAACCTTTTTCAGCTGGACCAAATCACTACTTTCCTTTAAAATTCTGAACCCACATTTTTTTACAGTGTAATTTCATCCCCCTACTTGCAATTTGAGGCATTAAACATGGAGAAATACATTTGAAAGGAGTATAAAAATTAATGGCAAGTAACCCACTGTCAACACTAGGGACTATATTTGTGAACAACGAAAATCAAGGGACGACAATGGTGGTCTCGGACCATATATACACCAATGAGACATCAACCAAACAACAAAACATGCAGTGCAGGATTTAAAGACACATGTGTGGCCTTTGTCTGTTATCTGCTCTTTGGTCGAGTTGTTGTCTCTTTGACATTTTATCAATTTCCATTTCCAATGTAAGAGATCACAATATAACATATAACCCCCTACCCCACCCCCGGTTGTTTTATTGAAGATGTAGGATTCATCTTTATATATATTCAAATATTAACTGTTTCTGTATGTTTTTATTTCAATATAATTAACACAGTTTGAAGCTTGAAAGAATACAAATTATTGCAAAAAATAAAAAAACTTGCAAGTTTGGTGGTAAAAAAAGCAAATACACTTACCCGAAACAGGCCTAGGTTCAGATCGACCCTGAAGTAAAAAGGGATAATAAGTTATACTGTTTGAGATTATTAATGGTGGATTAAATTGATTTGCTTGTGTATGAAACAGTCAGGCAAAACGGATTTTTTGTTTTGTTTGAATTTGTTTTTTTGCATTTAAATGAGATCACGTATACAAAAGTTTTATTTAAAAACCACCCGATCTTCCAAACAAAAATGTGTAAACGGCCAACAGTTTGTATGACAGTAGAGTCTGATCTTTGGGCATGAAGCCCCCCCTCCCCCGAGCTTTATATATTATAAATGGATATACATTCTGAATATTCACTCCAAACGTTGGCTTTCCAGTCCCTACCCCCTTTCAGAATCCTGTAGCCGCACCTGAACTTTTTACAGCTTAACATTTTTACATTACTAACATTAGAAATCAGTATAAATAATCAAAATACCTAATTATTGATCTCCATTAAGTTTTCAATATACATATTTGTGTACAATAAATGTCAAAATTAAAGAAAACAAAACATGATTTATTGTATTTTGGTAATGAAAGGAATATTTCAAATTTTATATATTTTTTTTTCTCCTTCTTCGTGCGATAGAAAAGTAATTACCGATTTTCATTGGATGCATACAATTGAGAATGGAAACGGGGAATGTGTGAAAGAGACAACAACCTGAACATAGAACAGACAACAGAAGAAGGTTACCAACAGGTCTTCAATGGAGCGAGAAATTCCCGCACCTGGAGGCGTCCTTCAGCTGGCACCCAAACAAATATATACTAGTGATAATCAACGCCATACTAAACTCAAAATTGTACACAAAAAACTAAAATTAAAAATAATACAAGATTAACAAAGGCCAGAGGCTCCTGACTTGGGAAAGGCGCAAACATGCGGCGGAGTTAAACATGTTTATGAGATCTCAACCCTTCCCTTATATACCTCTAGCCAATGTAGAAAATCAAACGCATAACAATACGCATATTAAAATTGAGTTCAAGAGAAGTCCGAGTCTGATGTCAGAAGATGTAACCAAAGAGAACAAACAAAATGACAATAATACACAAATAACAACAGACTACTAGCAGTTAACTGACATGCCAGCCCCAGACTTCAATTACACTGAAAGATTATGCCTACATCATATGAATATCAGGCACAATCCTTCTCGTTAAGGGTTTAGTATCATACCATCATAACATATATGAGAAGAACATAACCCGTGTCACAGCCCTTTTTTCTCACGACTATATAATCCAAAATGTTGATAAAACTTTGGAATTGAGAAGTAATTATATAATTCAAATGTTTTTACTACATGTAGCTCTATCCATTTCTGCCGAAGAAAATGTTGATAAAATCTTCCAATTTTACATGTATTGAAGAACAAATTTAAAGTAAAATGAAAATTTTGTTTTTATTAAAGGTTACATATTTGTATGGTCTATATGGGTTATTTACTAGTGATCCAAATGCTGTAATTTATCACTATTTATATATATCTTATGTCTTGAAAAAAAAGATCGAAGCAAACATGCATTATTAATTTCAAAATTTCATTTTAAGTACATTGCGTAAATTTTTATGTGTACCCTTATCTCTGTTGTTATAATATGTGTGTTTACATACCTCTATATCGTGTATTTGTAGAACAACAATCTGTAGAATGAAATAAACAAAGTATTGTAACATGTTGATAGGTGTAGTAACTTTACCTGGTGTGTTTTGTCGCTAGGTTTATATAGGTTGTCACTTTTTTCATAAATATAAAAATGCGTATATCATCATAAATATGGGATGAAAAATGATTATATGACGTACATCCTCCAAGGGAATTTTGTTTTATATTTCCCCTGAAAAAGAAACCAATTATTTAGAAAACAAAAATAATGTTAAACGTTCGTGATTAATTACTAATTAACATCATATATTAGGATGGCGTTTGAGTAGTTGCAAAAGAAATAACTGTGAAAAGGGGGATCGGTAGTAAAATAAGTCAAATTGAGCAACAACAAGCAAAAAGTTGCAGATGAGCGATTCAGGCTCTTCAGAGCCTCTTCATTTCGTTGGAATCTTTTATGTTTTGTTATATAATTGTGCCTTTTTGGCCTTTCATATGACTAGTTCTTCTTACATATCTCATTTACTTTTGTACATTTATCTTTTGAAGGTTTATATTTAAGGCATTATTTTATGGCTCTCATATAAACAAAACATTTAGTTCTGATCATTTTAGTTTTTATGAATTTGAACAACATGGACTTTAACTTCAAATAAATAAAAATACATTTCAAGATGTTCCTTTTGTATTTACTTTGCACTATAAAATATAATTTTGTGTATTATTTATCTTACTATTTGTTACTTTTTTTTTCTTATATCGATCATAATTTAGTATCATATTGACCACTCTACATTTTCGAAGAAATAAAATAATGCATTTGCAGATGTTCCCCTTCTATTTTCTATGAACTTCAAGGTATATTATGTTTTTATAAATCAACTTATTATTTGAGAAAAAGTAATATCGATCATCGTTTAGCAGTGTATGTAATGTGCAAATACTGAAATGTATTTTTTACTGTAGGATGATAAATAAACAGAAGACAATTTCATGATTTTTGAATAAAAAAACAAATAATGAAATATTATATTATGTGTACTGTTTTATAAATTCATGATATAAATGTAGGTATGAGATGCGGACGAGTGTTCAACGCGTCTAACAATCCAGGTGCAGAATTGATACACACATAGATAAATACTGAGAATAGTTCCCGATAATCATTGAAGGAAGATGACAAACAAGCATTAGCCTTTCAAAAAGGGCTAGTCGATTCTTAGCTGATGAAAATGGAAAGTGCTCTCGCTTTGTAGATTTATTCATTTACTAGAAAAGCCACGTGCATCATCATCAAATTTTACCACACACGTGAGGTCACACTTTATGAAGTAGTATATATCGTTTGACGTTGTTGTTAACGAAACTCCAGAAGATTCGACTATTTATAGATAAAAGTTACCTGTGTACCAATATCATGAATATGCATGATTAATGACCAGGCAAAATCTAATTGCTAAAATAGAGAGGACAAATCCGATACTCTACGAGATTGAAGGATATTTACTAGGTTTGGATTGTCCTAACCAATCAATAAACTTTGATTATTCACGTCTCATAATATCTTCCAATCAGGTAGCAAGAAAAAGTAACGCACTGACTGTCCATCGTTCAATTCTTAATATCGACTCCTAGGAGTCGATAATGAGACATATTGAAACTCACATGTCTGTATCTGTATATGTTTAACCATTACACGTTTAATTATATAACAGCAGAGCTGGACCATTTCGGAACAACTTACATTTTACAACTTGATACAGGGAGGTAACTGTACTTCAAGCCATGTACCTTTTCAAACAAAGAATAAGCTATAAAATGTACACACATGGCCCCTGAATTTATCTCCCGTTTTCTTTTAATGTCCTATCATAAGTAACATTAGCCACGTATTTGATCGATTAAAACGGCGGACAAAGGTTATAAAGTTTATACCCTCATAAATAGTTACAGTGGAGATCACTTCTAACCTCTCATTAGAACTGTCAGGAGAACTGTCATAGAACTGTTCTAACCTGTCCTAGAACAGTTCTACCTAGAACAGTTCTACCCTAGAACTGTTCTAAGTAGAACTGTCAGAATCAGTTCTAGGTAGAACTGACTAAATCAGTTCTAGGTAGAACTGTCAGGATCAGTTCTAGGGGAGAACTGTCTAAATCAGTTCTAGGTAGAACTGTCCAAATCAGTTCTAACCGTAGAACTGTCAGCAGAACTGACTAAATCAGTCAGGACTGTAGAACAGTTCTAAACTGACGTCACTGCAGTAAGGGCACTTTAGAATTTAGAAGAAATAAATCACTTCCAATTACTTTGCTATATAATAGCAGATTTTCTATATTTCTTTCTGATCATACGTTACATGTACAAATATCGAAGTGAATAGGAGGTTATCCAACTCATCGGAGAAATATTTTTATAAGATTGCATAGGAAACATCATTGTTTACGTTTCTTCGTTCCCCGTTTTTAACAGTCTCTACATGTCATAAATATATCTCTGCATTTAATTCATGGAATTTTAATCGTAATTTACCTTGTTTGCCTTGGATTTACATTCATTTAAGATTCTGTTTTGACAAATGTTCATACGAAAATTGTACAGTGGATGAATTATGGGATATTAATGATAAAAGTGTTGTATTATAACGTAAAAAAACTATATACATTTGCACCATCTCGTCAATTTAGCCAGACTTATCCATAACGATTATAAATGATATCTGGGAGTCTGAAACTCAGAAAAAATATACCCATCTGAACATGATCGAAGCATTTGCCACTGGACGTTCGGCTACAAACAAAATCATGCATTTTACTTTGCCTTCTTCCATTTGTCTTATTAACAGTATACTATTCCAAGAAGAGAACTTCCCATACATGTAATTTTTATTTTAAAATAAAGTATATGAATCAGTCATGTGAGTGTTGGATGATGCCGTAAAATAGTTTTGTTTAAATAAAAAAAAAACCATTACAAACCTGAGACTACTATATACTACTATATAGTAGTCTCAGCACAAACTAACGGAATTAAAAAGTCACTTTAGTGACGGTTCATTATTATGGATACAGAGAGGAAATAACGGCGCGCTAAATTAGATATGGTATAAGTACACCTTACCGCTATTTGTCTGCCATTACTGGATATCGCACAGGTTCCCGTAAAAATTTGACATCATAAAGCAAAATGATTGATACTTCCGGTCAAGATGGCGACGTCCACGTTTTTTAAATGAGAAACAAAATAAGTTAAAAGGACACTGAATTGAGGATCGATTCCTTCAAAATATAAACGAAAATACAGAATAGTAAGCATACTCATTTATCACGCCATTCTCGGAGACAAACATGAGCTCCAGATTATCAAAACCCCCAGCAAAGTTCGACGACTGTGTTACAGGAGGGGAAATTGACAATGCTATCAAAAACAATGAAAATCCGTTAATCCATAAACAATCTGATGGCCGAACAAATAATGTAACATTCAAAACCGAGCATACCGAAGTATGGAAAAATGTACTTCTGTCCCATTTTGGAAATGACGCATCACATTTGATTAAAGACGGTGGCAACCCCTCGGTCATCAAAGTAACACCTACCGATGAATCTGGCACTGTTTTTCAAATAAAGATAAACATATATAAAACTGGGTCAATAGTTATTCAAGGTGCAAAATGTGCAAAATTCGAAGAAAAGTACTTTCAAATTCTCAAAGACGAAGTTGTCAAAATTGTTCAGGAAGCCCAACCCAACTGTAATTCACAAAATCAAATTAACGTTAACCAAACCACAGCTTCACTGAAAGAAAAACCGGACGAGGAAGCCACTATACCTAAAACTTTAGATGATAGCTCACTAACGTTACATTTAGATCCAGAGATGACAGTGATCGAACAAAAAGACCATATTTGCAACTCGCCTTCATCAATGCATAATAATAATAAACAATTCACATCAACACCAGTGTCTAAAAAATCGACACTTACTCCGAAAGCCAAAGTGGCCCATCACCAAGAAACGCTTCACTCAAATTTGGACAGCATTTTTACTGTGCTTGAAACTGTTGATACAGCACTTGTCTCTATAGTTGGTATAGTTTCAGACATCAAACATGCTGTTAATGATTTTGACAACTTATCCTCAAGGAGTGAAAACCAACTCAAGACTTTCACAAAACATATCAAAGAACAACTTAGTACTATAGAAAGCAAAATAAAACATAACAATACATCTATAGAATCTCTACATGTGAAATCTAATTCACTTGATAAACAAGTAAAAGATTTAAATATAAACCAGATTAAAATTATGGACAAGTTGGATATCATTCAAAAATCAGTTCTATCGCACAGAGAGGAACAAGAGGATTCAATAACAGAACTTAAAGAAAAATTTCATACGTTTGAAACACAAAATATAAAGGAGCATGATAAACATAAAAAAGTTAAATCAAACGTACAAGATGAGATTGCATTTTCTCTCAACAATATCCTGGACAAGCCGAAGGACATTAACAACAACGATCAAAGTATAGATAGTTCTCAAATACACCCAGGCAATGATACTAAACCAGGAACAGACATAGACAATCTCATTCTTGGTGATTCCATAATTAGAAGAATTCAAGCAAGGAGATTCAACCCATATGAATCTACAGTAATAAACTATATAAATGGGGGGGGGGGGGGGGGGGGGGGTTCTGACAGTTGTATAGAATATGTACAGGAAGCCGGTTATAAATTAAATCCCAAAAAGGTACTTGTGAACATCGGAGGAAGAGACCTTCGTGGAGACGGGGTTAAAGAGGACAAATTCAAAGAGTTATTCTCTGAAATTACAAGAACATGGCCTAAATCGCAAATCTATGTTCTCCCTATACTGAAAAGGAAAGATATTCCATATGATCAAGTGCAGATGGCGAATCAGACAATACTATCTGCCAGTCAAGACTTCAAAACTATTAGAACACTAGATACATTCGTACCAGCAGACAATATGTACTTTGATCATATGCACCTAAACACTACTAAAGGCATACCATCGCTTGTTAAATTTTTGAAAAAAGGTATGAACATTACACCCTCGAAAACCAATTCATCGCAACCGTACAAGTCAACCACAAGACAAAGGGACCAACCCGATCAAACTACTAGACGTTATGACCACCAATATAACCAATACTCAACACATGAGGATCGTCTAACAAACGAAAGATACAAAAATTATAATAACAACCGAGTTAACAATATTCAACTCCAACCCGAGTTTCCACAATCACCACCACGGTTTCCGCCATCTCAACCATTCAACATGAACAATAGTCAAGAACGACCACCGTTTCCACAACCACAACAATTCAACATGAATACTAGTCAACGACAACCGTTTCCACAAACAACAACATTCAACATGAACAATAATCTACACATGACGCCATTCCTGCAAGCACCACCAGTCAACTTACCGCCTTTGCCGTTTTATCCGTGGCCATGGGGCCCATTTAACCAACAAAGTAACCAAAATGGCTTTTCAAATTATCCGTAAACATTTGTTACAATTAGTATTATTAATTGGATATCAAAAGCTATACATGTTATAGTTGAAAAACAATTGTAATTTGGTGTACTTATTTGCCTGATAAGTCAAGATATGACTAAAAATCAATGTTTTTGATTTGTACTTTTTGTTGTTGTTTTTATTTGTTCTTTTCAAATATATATATATATATATATAAAGTATAAATATTCATACATGTAGTATAAATAAGAAAGAGAAAAAAAAACACCATTGTTTCCATTCTATACTCTTTATAAAAGGAAAAGATTTTTTTCCCCCATTTTTATGTTATATGATAAATCATAAAAAGAAAGAAACTTCTATTAACCATTTATAGTAAAAATACAAAAAATGGATCATTTAATTCATTGTAATTTTGAAATTATCAATTCCTTGACAAAGGATCATCCAAAATCAACTCCAAATTTGTCCTTTTGACTTATACTTTAAATCATTTTACTAAAATAATACCAAAACTTAGTTCTAATGAATATAACCTTAACATTGGCATGTGGAATATTCAAGGTTTAAATTCAGAAAAAATTTCTGATCATGCATTTGTAAATTTTGTATCAAAAATGCATATTATTAGTCTTGTTGAAACTTGGAGTGACAGTGGTAAACCTGTTGATAATATTCCTGGATTTGATTTTATATGTAATAGTACCAGGAAAAAACTTAAAAGAGCCAGACGTGGTTCTGGTGGTATTTCTCTGTATGTCAGAAGTTCTATATGTAAAGGTATATCCAAACTAACTTGTACTCATAATAATGCTGTATGGGTTAAACTAGATAAACATTTTTTTAATCTTAAGAATGATATTTTTATGGCTACAGTATATTTTTCACCAGAATATTCTTCTGGTTGTACAGAAGATATAAATGAAGTTTATTCAAAGTTGCTAAGAAATATTGAGCACTATAGTCAACTCGGAGATATTGTAATTCAAGGTGATTTTAATGCATATACCAATACTATTCCAGATTTTGATATCTCTGATGAAGCAAAATTCCCAAAATCAAAAGACAATGATTATTCAATTGACTCACATAATTTAAGAAATAATCTTGATTCAAAATCTGCAAATAAGAGTCGAAAGTTATTAATTGATTTATGTAAAGAATCCGGACTCAGAATACTGAACGGAAGAACTATTGGAGACCCTATGGGCAAATGTACATGTATAACATATAATGGTTCCAGCCTTGTAGACTATACACTTGTGTCTTCTAATTTATTACAGTGCATAGGAAACTTTAAAGTTAGTGATTTTACTCCAATATCAGATCACTGTCCTATCAGTTGCTCTTTACTTACTTGCTTTCAAAAATGTAAAACTATAGAGACAAAATTAGATCCTCTCCCTGGTAATTTTTTTTGGGATAACAAAGCAACTGATTGTTATACTACAAACATTCAAAACTCACATGTAAAACAAAGACTAGAAGAATTTGTAAATGATAAACAGATTGATTCTAATTCAGCTGTTGAAAAATTCAATGCTATTTTGTGTGATACAGCACTTTTATCCACTAAATTTGTTCAAAAGAAAATCATCAATAGGCCTATTAAGAAAAATTAAAAAACCATGGTTCTCAGACTCTTGTCATGACCTCCATACTACAGTTAAAAAGTACTGTTTACTTGTAAATAAGTTTCCAGACAATGGATCCTATAGAAAATCATTTTACTCATTCAAATCTAAATTAAGAAGAAGGTGTAAACAAGAAGAAAGAAGTTACAAGAGTAAAATCTGTGACCAAATTTCACTAAATATGAAAAAAGACCCAAAGACATTTTGGAATTTACTTAACAAATTAAGTTCTCTTTCAGAAATAAAAGAGGAAAACCATTTTGATCAAGAATTATTTATAAACTACTTTAAAAAAATGAACAGTACTTCTAATATCCAAAACAATAAATTCCATGACATAATTATTGAAAAATTAACAGCCTTAAAAAAGACACTAAATACATACAACTCTGACAACGAATTTAATAAACAAATTCAGCCAGCTGAAATTTTAAATGCAGTTAAAACACTTAAAAATGGTAAATCATCAGCTGAAGACTTAATTTCTAACGAAATGATTAAATACGGTATGCCAGTATTATTAGAACCCCTATTAAAACTTTTTAACCTAGTATTTATGAAAGGCAGCTTCCCAAAATTATGGAACAAAAGTCTGATTACTTTAATTCATAAAAAGGAGAACAAATCTGACCCCTCTAATTATAGAGGTATCTCATTGACTTCTAATTTGGGAAAATTATTCAATAAAATTATACACACTAGACTTATGAAGTTTATTAACACCAATAATTTGATAAGTGAAAATCAGATTGGCTTCAAAGAAAAAGCTAGAACAGCAGATCATATCTTCTCATTAAAGTCTATTGTAGACAAATATAAAACTAAAAAAAAGAAAATTTTTGCTGCATTTATAGATCTGCGAAAAGCCTTTGATACTGTCTGGAGGGAGGGTTTATTCTACATTCTACTCCAAAACAGACTTCCAGGCAAACTTTTTAACGTCATCCAATCAATGTACAATGACAACAAATGCAGAATTAAATTTCAAAATGGCATTAGCCATGAATTTATATCAAATTGCGGAGTAAAACAAGGGGATGTACTTAGCCCCACTTTGTTTAATATTTATATAAATGGCCTTGTAAATGACCTTGATCATGCAAACACTGAACCAATTATTATAGGAGATGTTAAACTAACATCATTATTATATGCAGATGACATTATTTTATTGTCTGAAACCCAAGAAGGGCTACAAAATGCACTAAATGAGTTAACTAAATTTTGTTCCCTATGGAAACTTGATGTTTACAAACAAAAATCAAAAATTATAATATTCAATTCTAATGGAAAATCTCATTGTAATTATTTTAAAGTAGAAAAAGAACATCTTGAGACTGTTCAATCTATTTGTTACCTTGGAATAACTATAAATTGTTCAGGAAGTTTAAGTCATTCAAAAAAAAATCTTATGGAAAAAGGAAGAAAAGCTTGGTTTAAAATTAAAAAAAACAGTCTCTTTAGATAATTCCTGCAGTATGCTTGAAAAATTATTTGATACCTTAGTTGTTCCAATAACTCTTTATGGAAGTGAAGTTTGGGGTGTAAGCCAAGTGTTCAAAGATTCAGATCCATTTGAACATTTACATATTAAATTTATTAAAGAAATTTTAGGAGTACAGTGCAAAACAACAAATGTAGCCTGTTTAACTGAGACAAACAGAATCCCTTTGTACTTTAAAATTCACCTTTCAGCTATAAAATTTCTAAACCACATTGTAAACTCGCCTAACACTTTAGTCCATAAAATATATAATAATGTTGAGAAAACAAGTAAATGGGTTAACATTGTAAAAGACTGGTTAAATAAATTAGGTTTTGGTCATCTCACTTTTAATACTTTTAATTTAAAATATCACATAAATAGTATCCAACAAAGAATCTATGACCAGGCTTATCAAATTATGAATTGTTCTATCAATAAATGTGAAAAATTAAATTTCTTTTGTCATACTAAAAGAATTAGAAAAAGGCCCCCATATATTGATATATGTAAATTAAAAACCGACCGATCAGTTTTCAGTAAATTTAAACTAAGTGCGCATTCCCTAGCAATTGCAAGAGGGCGTTATACCAACATTGAAAGAAGTAAACGCATTTGCTTATCCTGTAACAGACAAGAAATTGAGGATGAATACCATTTCTTCTCAATCTGTCCATGCTATAAATCATTAAGGGATACCTATATACAAAATATTAATAAAAATCTTAATTTCAATTTTATTAAATTGCAGTCCACTATAACACTAAATCATTTGACTGTACTTTTAAATAGCAGTCTACCAGTCATTATAAAAATCACCATAAAGTATATTAATGATTGTCTTTTATTAAGAACATCTGTATAACTTTTTTTAATATGCATCTGTATAATTTTTTTTTTTAATATGCAACCGAATTTTTGTTTGTGTTCTTTTTTTAATTGTTCATGAACATTAACAATGTGTTAACTGTTGATATTTATAGCCTTTTTCTTCTTCGCTGTGAATACCACTGTCACTCTAATATAATTATAATCAATTTAACTATTGTCAGTTTATTGTCTTAATTTTGTATGCCATAACCATTTAATGTAAATGTGTTTGTGCGAATAAAATATTGTCTATTGTCTATTGTCTATCTGACGCCACAATGGAAAAGTGATTGTTGTATTCTTCAAAAGTTCAAGAGGCCGGGTCAGCCAGGATTAGCAATATAGGTGTATTGTGTTCCAAAGTTCTGGGTGTCATTTTTATCATACGATCCGTCCTGACATAGAAATATTATTGGTTTACAATGAGGCCATATATATTTACATGATAAGTGTAAATAAGTTCAGTTTTGGTTGATATGGTCAAATAATTTTGTTAAAACGACTCAGTCTGATACATGTATATCGAAACTACTGAAATTTGTTTACAATTCAATATTGTGAATAAAAAGAGGACTTGCAGAAAATTGCTGGTACTCTAAATTGATGTGAAATTGGTTTTTTTAGCCAATGTGTTACAATATTGCTGTCATTTGAATTATACAATCCATCGTGATTTGTAACTACATGTATAAGTGATTTACTATGCGGCTATATATATATATATATATATATATATATATATATATATATATATATATATATATATATATATATATATTAAGATTTACATTATAAAGTGTAAATATGGTCAGTTTTGGTTGATGCTGTCACATATGGTCAGTTTTGGTTGATGCGGTCAAATATGGTCAGTTTTCATGGTTTTGGTTGATGCGGACAAATAATTTTGTTATATCCATGAGTCAGTCTGAGATATCATAACTACTGAAATTAGTTTATGGTTCAAAATTTTGATTAAAAAGAGGACATGCTGGCACTTTAAACTGATGTGAGCATAATTTTGTTTTCCATTGTAGCTTTCCTTTATCTTGTTTATATTGAACAATCCATCCTGATATAAAAATATAAGCACGCGCAATATAAAATTCTACTTTGAACAATATTCCCCAATATTCATCCAATAACCCTATAATATAGATCATTTGTATTATAATGATAATACACTCCATCCTTACATAAAAATATTACAGATTTACTATGCGACTATAAGAGTTGTATAAAAAAGAGCAAATATGGTCAGTTTTGGTTGATGTGGTCAAATATGGTCAGTTTTGGTTGATGCTGACAAATATGGTCAGTTTTGATTGATACAGACAAATAATTTTGTAACATGAGTCAGTCTGAGGTATGAAAACTACTGATATTTGTTTCTGATGCGATATTTTGAATAAAAATAGGAAATGCTGGCACCCTCAATTAATGCGAAAAAAATTGGTCATTGATTTCCAATATTGTATGAATTGCTGTGCAGCTATATAGATTTACATAATAAAAAGCAAATATGGTAAGTTTTGGTTGATGCAGTCAAAAGATTTTATTACACGACTCAGTCTGAAGTATAAAAACTACTGATATTTGTTTATGATTCAATATTTTGAATAAAACAAGGACATGCTCATTGGAGGATCAAGGGGAGAGGGTCCAGGGGTTGGAACCCCACTTTTTTTTTTAACATCAATGCATATGAATGGGAGCATATAGTTGGACCCCCAGCCTGAATCTAGCTGCCCCTGCATGCTGGCACTATAAATTGATGTGAACAATTACATTTTTTTTCCAAAATTGCTGTTACTTGTATATTACAGTCCCTCTAGACCTAAAATTAAAACTGAAGTACTGTGCACCTATATAGATTTGCAGAGGGGGGGTTAACAGGTTAAACATGTTCTCTAAGGCAGCAACCATTTGATTTTCTGGGGGGGGGGGGGGCTATGGGTTTTTTTTTTTCTGTACAAACTTTTTTTTTCGACTTCGGCGAAGAACAATCTATTTTTTGAGCGACAAACCGAAAACAATTTTTTTCTTTCAATTTTAGCATTACATATAGTGGCAGCTGAAGATGAAACAAACAATTTTTTGTTCTCAGGGTCCAAAACAAATTATTTTTTTCACCAAAAACTGGAAACAAACTTTTTTTCCAGAAAAAACCATAGCCCCCTCCCCCCAGAAAATCAAATGGTTGCTGCCTAAGTCTTGCCGATTATTAATCTGAAATAAAACCGGCAAAATAGCAAACTCTATATAATTTAAATCGCTCTTTTACCCAACCCTTTATATTACGGCAAAGTGTTCTTAAAACTGATAAATCAACTCTAGCCGTAGAATTTATAAATCAATTTTAGCCGCAGAATTTATAAATCAATTTTAGCCGTAGAATTTTTAAATCAATTCTGGCCGTAAAATTTATAAAAATCAATTTTAGCCGTAGAATTTATAAATCAATTTCAGCCGTAGAATTTATAAATCAATTTTAGCCGTAGAATTTATAAATCAATTCTGGCCGTAGAATTTATAAAAATCAATTCTAGCCGTAGAATTAGAAATCAATTCTAACCGTAGAACTGTTCTAGAAATATCAAATATCTGGTCAGTTCTAGCTAGAACTGTCAGGATCAGTTCTAGGGTAGAACTGTCAGGATCAGTTCTAGGGTAGAACTGTCAGGATCAGTTCTAGGTAGAACTGTCCAAATTAGTTCTAGGTAGAACTGACCAAATCAGTTCTAGCTAGAACAGTTCTAACCTAGAACTGACTAAAAGGTGTCAGGCTGACAGTTCTACGTACTGTTCTAGAACAGTTCTCCTGACAGATTTAATGAGAGGTTAGAAGTGATCTCCACTGTAGTTGTTTCTTGAAAATACATTTTAATTACTTATATTGACGAAGATCGGTTCGCTTGTGCTTACCTGGATGAACACTTTATACCATTACTGTCACACACAGCCGATTATTGCTTCCTTTTTTTTTGTATCAGACAGTACAATAACATGAAAGGATACAAGTTGGATTTCTATTCTTAATGATCCGTCAGGTCCTATATTTAATTGTCTCCTAAGCATAGCTGTATATATATGTATATACGTTTGTAACAGAGTCCTGTGGATGGGAAATTATTCACGCACTTCCGACAGTGAGGAACATCCCGTTACATTCAGGAAAATCGATTGTACTTTATTGAATTATAATCGTGACTATGTGACAAATTCTACTCTATCAAATTCGTAAAAATCATACCTGCGAAGAAAATTATCTGACCGTTTCTCAACATATTAATTTTCGACTATAAAAATAACCCCACAGGGATGCCCTGACATTGCTGTAGACATGGTATTCGTTATAGCAGCAATAATGCAATAAATTTGATTTTAGAAGAAAAAAAAATATACACTTTATAAATGCTGAGTTTCCGAATTGTTTATCTGAATTTATCGCCATCAGAAACGCTCAAACCCCAAAAAACCAAAGCCAAAGATGTATAACACGTTAGCCATGTTAGCCGAGCTAAGGTTTCAACGAAAACTGTCAGTGGTATGACTTACGAAACAACGATAACTCCCATCCACAAAAAATACGAAATGTATATGTGTGGATGCTAATCGAACATTTTCAGTAAGTAAATATAGAGAGAACCTCTCGATAAAAGTCAGCAATCATTTTACAAGAGCGTCGATTCGTTATAAAAGCACATACATATACATATAGGTGTAACACCACTAATTCGGGCCGGGCCAGAAAGCACATACCAGAAAGTAGTACATATTTAACACAAAATAGTTCCTACGCATGAGTGTAACTTTCAAAATATGTAGAATATTTACTAGTAGGTAGTTTTTGGTATCAAATGAAAGCTGAAGGACTGGTGATCATTGTAGAACACTTTTGGACTTTTAATTTTGAATATTAAAAAAAAAACTGCATCAAATTTTAAAAAGGGTACATTTTGTCTGTTTGTCAGATCTGAAGTACCTGTTTGGGTACATCCGAAGTTCTGGGAACCAGTTCTTTCTTATATGCAATTAAAGGTATGTTGATTTTGTCAGTACAAGACACCATTAAGTGTTGCTTTGCAATGCAATGATTGCCACTTTATTTGAACTTAAAACAAAAGAGGTGTGCCTGCTTGAAACGGAGGAATTTAACATAGAAACTTAAGCAATGGGACCATGAATTAGTGGTGTACTTCCTATACCACATGAAAACCCAAAATATGTAAAAATAGACACATGATGTAATCATGTAAATAGTATACACGTTATTTATTTCGACAACACCTTTTGTTATAACTGTGAATTGTTGACTAGAACGAGATAAACTGCGGAAGTAAACTATGGTTTAACCTTTTCTATTGGTTGAATGAACAAATTTCTGATGCAGAACGGTATAAACTGTATGTATTGTTTTTTATTACATAATTGAAATATATAGTATATAGTCAACATTCTGGGGAGATATTTTTTTAATTTTCGTAATCCTTTTCACCTGTAGTTACGCAACTTCATTTTTTTCGCTTTTGTTGCCTTATTTTTTGTTGCGGAGTGTTTATTGTCATGCTGTCTTATGCAAAGTTATTTATTTTCCTTTTTTGCCAGGCTAATAGTGCATTCGTTACTTTTTTTTAAAGTCCTCCTACCCCTCCCTCTGTAAATTAAATTAAATTTCCACCCCTTACGCAGATATTATATCTGAGATTTAAACTTGAGAATGGAAATGGAGAATGTGTCAAAGAGACAACAACCCTAGTATGATTGATAAAAACATGACGATTTGATGCCCAGTGGCAAGTATTACATGCATATGTTTGCCTCTGATTGTGTTTACATGGTTATATTTCTTATAATTTACAGTGGCGGATCCAGGGAGGGGGGGGGGTCCGGGGGTTGGAACCCCCCTTTTTTTTGGCCGATCAATGCATTTGAATGGGAGCATATAGTTGGAACCCCCCTTTACTCTGGGTTGGGAACCCCCCTTTTTAAAATGGCTGGATCCGCCACTGAATTTATTTACATTATGTCTTAAAGGTGTTAAAATTTGCTTCTAGTTTGAAATAAAATCTATAATCGGCTTGACCTCCCCCACTGTTCTTTTTTTAAATAATATGCGTGTAAATAAATTAACATTATACCGTTGGTTTTTCGTTTGAATGGTTTTACACTAATAATTTGTGGGGCTGTTTATAGCTTGCTGTTCGGTGTGAGTCTAGGCTCTGTGTTGAATCCGTACCTTGACCTATAATTGTTTACTTTTATAAATTTTGATTTGGATGGAGAGTTGTCACTAAGGCACTCATATCACATCTTCCTACATATCTATGTAAATACAATTACAACCAGCGTAAATAAATCAAATGATACTTAATCGGATTACATATCTCATCATCTTAAACATGAAGTTATAACCTTAGTCCTAAGAAGGAAAACCCCAATTACTTTATCTTGCTATGACAACAGTCGTATCTTAAGTGTTAACAGTTAATCATTCAGTGTGACACAGATAATCTTAAGTAGCAATGGGGCTATAAATATCTTTTTTAGATTTTTCGAAAACCTCACGAGTTTAATATGTGCATCATTGAACAACTTCCTGTTCTTGTTTCGGTTTCGTAATCTCTTATCTTTTGTACTACATAACATTATATATTTGTGCTTTAATCTGTTCCTCAAAAGCACGGTAAGTTACTCTTTTATTTTAGCATCTGAATTCTTTATATTCAAATGTATTGAAGACTAGATATAATACCACAATTTCATGCAAGTTGATATATTTTATACAATGTAAATAAAACTGAAATAGAAGGCAAATAGAATTTGATAAGGGTGTACATGTACATGTGTGGATGAATTAACTAATTATAGTTCTTATTTGTATATATTCAAGATAGAATTCATTTTTTTTTTCAATCTTGATAAATTACTTATATTAATTTTGATTTATTCTATTTTTCGCAACACATCAGATTCTTGACAAAAGCTATATTTGAAGAATAAAACTTCATGTATTTGCAAATTCTTTTGCATGAATGATTCAAAGGTGAAACTCCTGTTTACGGTTTATGGATCTCTAATAAATTTTAACACAACATGCAGATTGAAATTGGATATGGATATGGATGGTATTGTGCAATCTGTGTTGGGATTAGGGAACAAAAACAAGCATGACGTTGTCTGTGATGAGGACAATGACTCGGGTATAATTCTGTGTCCATGTATCTCCGCTATGAAATTCTACCATAGGGTTTTATACCAAATTTTGGGGTTATGGATATAACAATTTAGAAGAAAGGAGCCAAACAGTATACTTATCTAATGGTTTATATTGAATTGCTTATGTCTTGTCCGATTTGAATGGGTTTAATTTAAAGGGTTTTATTTATGAGGTTCTTCAATATGCTAAACCTAACCGTGTTTTTAGAATTTGGACTTTGGGTCTCGTTAGTAAATTGGTCCACACGAATGTCCTAATGGTCCTTAAATTAGACTTTGTTTGATTTCGACAAAAATAGAATTATTGGGGTTCCTAGATATGCCGAATCTAATGATTTCTATTCTTGATTTTGGGCGAATTTTTCAATTTTGTACAAATCGAGATCCACAATAACATTGATGGAGTTCTTTGATATGCTAACTATAACCGTGTATTTAAACTTATTATAGTAAGATTGTTGGCTCCGTTATCAAAATGGTCTACAATGGGGTCTAAAGGGTTAAAAAAAAAAACGGACATTTTAATAGAATACCAGGTAGTTAACAAAAGGCATGTTTTATTGCGGGTAACACCGAGTTGCAGATATGCACTGAATATATGCCCAGAGCTACAGTAAAGGAACACACATATGATCTAAAAACGGTTGATAATCTCGGCCAATGGTCAAATCCGTAAAATAACCCACTTAGTACATGAACTGAAACAAGCATAATTTGTAACTTGTATTCAAATAAATAACAACTGCGCGATATCTGATTTATTTTATTTTTTAAATGTTTCAGCATTGTTTTTTTTTTATTTAAACATCATAAAACCTTATATAATCGTTGACATTTGACCAAACTTAGAGGAAATTAGATATGGTTATAAAGGTTTTACAAAAAAAAAAAACAATTGAGGAACAAACGAAGTTTTGCACTTTGTTTAAATATATTTTAATATAAGCTATTTGTTGACTCATAATTTCCAAATACGGCCATCAACATAAAATGATGTTGTGTATTCGATGACCTATAGTTGTTAATTTCTGTGTCATCTGGTCTTCGTGGAATGTTTACTCATCGGGAGTTATAGCAGAGGTTATTTTTATTTGTATTATTATTCTGAAACACCAGCTGCGAATAAAGTTATTTAAAAAAAGGGGCGGTTCCAATCATATGACAACATTAAAAAAGAAAGTTGCCCCCCCCCCCTCCCCCTAAAAAAAAAGACAAATGCAGATACAAGCTCTGGTATACTTGAAATTAATAATATTCTGTAAAATCATTCTTTTTTCAAATATAAAAAGAAGAGGTGGACAACTCTCCACAAGACATTAACAACTATAGGTCACCGTACGGCCTTCAACAATTAGCACATACCGGGTCGTCAGCTTTAAAATACCCTGGATTGACAAAAATCAAACAATTCAAACGAGACAACTAACGGCCTAATTTATGTAAAAAAATTCTGTTTATTTGACGCGAACAATTAAAGACAGGTTCCTCTATCAACCAAACTAGCGGTGGTCTATACTTATTTCAATTTTGTAGCGATTTCTTTTGAACCTATTTTCGACCTCCTTAAAATGAGACCCTTTTACTCGAATTAAATAAATGGTCCAACTTTTCTCAAATTAAGAAGTAATCAAGGCTGCTGTTGTCAACTTAAATACGATACGACTGAATTGAAATTAAAGATAAATTGAAAAAAAAATATATTATGTTGGATTAATTCTTGGTGGCTAAACGCATAGTGGCAAATAATTCATGCTTTTTTGTTGTCTATTTTTTATGCCCCACCTACGATAGTAGAGGGGCATTATGTTTTCTGGTCTGTGCGTCCGTCCGTCTGTCCGTTCGGCCGTCCGTCCATCTGTCCGTTCGTCCGTCCGTCTGTTCGTTCGTCCGTCCGTCTGTCCCGCTTCAGGTTAAAGTTTTTGGTCGAGGTAGTTTTTGATGAAGTTGAAGTCCAATCGACTTCAAACTTGGTACACATGTTACCTATGATATGATCTTTCTAATTTTAATGCCAAATTAGAGATTTTACCCCAATTTCACGGTCCACTGAACATAGAAAATGATAGTGCGAGTGGGGCATTCGTGTACTGAGGACACATTCTTGTTGTGGAATGTATTTTCATTTTATTAGTTAAAAACGATGAACTATCATAAAAGCCAATTATGATATATACAATACACTAAGACATAGTAATCTTGACTCTATTTCATAATGCAATGGGTGCGAACAAATGGGTACACACCATAATGATTGCTTATTCACAATGATATTGTGTCCATGTAATTTAAATGCAATAAGTGTACTATGCATTAATAGCGTATTATGTACAAAGTGCTGTAAATAAAAATCTCACAGTATTTATTACTAATAGAAAATCTACCCTCTTCACGTTATCGGAAGTTATAAGTGTTTTAAATCTTATTTACAAATCACTCGATAGAGGTCCTCTTTGGGGTTTTATATAACCTTTTTTGCAAAAATTCAAACCCTAACGGGATAAAATGCAAATTAACATATTAATATACACAAGTGGCAAGAAACATACAATACATTAAAAAGAGGTGAACTAAACATTGTCAAGTCAAATTTATATTAATAATATATACATATTGAAAAAAAATATATTCGGCAAAACAGAAAAAAATAGACCAAAAACGAAATGAAGAATACATAATTGTTGGGTGCTAAAATATAAGGAATAACGGGCAAGCACACTGATGAATATAGTTGTTTGTGATTTTATTTTATTTTACTTCATAAGAAATACAATTGACATGAAGTACATATATATGATTCGGAGGTCAGACAGGAACTTTGGAATGCGAAGGTCCGTTCACTAAAGTGTCTATAGTACGCGTAATTTAAAATGTACAGATGTTCAATATATAGAACCTTTTCGTATTACTGACTTTTGACTCTGAAATTAATATTTTTTAGTTGTTTAATGCTTTCTATATACAACTACATGTATATCATCAGAAAGTAGCAAAATACCCCCTCCCTCAAATTGCATCGTTTATAATTATGTTTGACTTATTTTGGTCGCTCGTAAATGACCGAGTACCAGGTTGTCTTTCAACAGTTCAATGTAATCTGTTGAAAACAGTATAAGTTCGGGAGTCAAAATTCGGTGATATGAACATAGACTATTATTTTCCCTATCCTATGGGGGAATTATATTTTTTTATAAATTTGCAATCGTTATGGAAGACAACCCTGAAACCAGGGGCGTACATGTAGCTGCCGTTAGGTAGTAAAAAAAATAATAAACAACGTTATATGTAGATGAACTCCAGTGAAGTTGTCACAACTCTAATTATCGAATGTCATGTGTACGCTAGTCTCTCGTCTTAAGTGAATGGAATATTTGACAGCATTGACTGTTTTTTTTATGTGTGTACCTTATATAGAAACTATAAACTAGAACTTTGGTTCAGATCATTTCAACTCTATCAATAAAAACTTGAATGAACCTCAACTTAGTTGTTGTTAGTTTTCAACTAGCTTTCCACTTTGTCTTCACCCGACTTGCCAATGTTGGTCGTCCGTTTGGCTGTGCAGGATGTATAAATACGTAGTCACGTCTGGTCAGAATGGAGACATTTAATCTTATGCCTAGTTGTAGAGAGAATGCCACTCTTTGAGGAGTTCGTAGATGGTCTACTGAAAGACAAAGTTTTTGCTCCTATCCGATAATCCCTCATTTTCCAATGCATGGCATTTTCAAATTTCCAGACCTTCGTCCTGTACAACACCTATTACAGAACTAAGCTCCCTGTTGTGTTTATTGTAAATAATCAATTTGTTTATTAAACTTGCATAAATATTTTACACTGGATGTTTAAAAATCAATCGATCAACTAGCTTCAAGTAGTTTTGAGTACTCTCAACTCTACGTGTAATGACCACAATTATGCAAAGTAGGTAGGGATTTTACAAAAGAGCGGGATATAAATACGAATTTCTTGAATTTTGTTACGTTAGTATGAAAAGAACAGAACTTTTGCATTAGGCATCGACTATGTGTGTATGTGTTGTGTGGCTAGTGTAAAGGTTAAGAATAAAAACAATGATGGTTGATGTCTCTCTAGGCAAAAGGATAGTGTTATTATATAGTAATATCAGTGTTTACGTACACGTGCCTATTTTTTTAATGAAGGATCGTCAATATGTACTATCAATTAAGTTAAACGTATATATATCGATCATAACGGAATAGATTTGAAAATACCAAACAGGGTGTACTGCTTAATTAAAGGGATACGCGGATCTATGCTGGGCAGTACATATTGTAAATATATTTTTTTAATATTTGATTTTCCAATTGTACTGCGTTATTCAATTCAGTCACCATTTAGATGTTATGGTAAAATAATCATAATTCTTCGAACTTTGCATCATGTATATTATAATTATCATGATTAAATAACCAGGAAATTTAATATTTTTGTGCATAAAATTTTGCAGCCAAAACGTTGAAATCCGTTTTCCGGCGGGGTGTTTCAAACACCAGACCCAAAGATTCAACAACGGTTGTCTATTGTTAAAACTCTACGATGACCCATAGATATACTAGTATGCCTGTTTTTGTATAACGTGTTTTGAGAGGTTTTAGTGTTCTTAAACAATGTCTTGCGTACTCTTTAATTTACATGTAAAGACACATTTATCTTCTTATATATATGTTCCAGACCGTATGAGTATTTGGACCGTACGCGTACGGTCTGGACCGTATGCGTACTTTTTCAAAATACGTATACGGTCGGACCGTACGCGTACGGTCGGACTAATATTAAGAAGTTGGTCAAGTTTATTAGATACAAATGTATATAACAGATCAACATAACTTATATCTCAAATTAATATAAAAAGTTCAATAATAATTGAAATAAAAACTTAATATTTTAACTATTTAAAAAAAAACAACGCTTATTTAATCTGTTAATCTCCTGTATTTAGCATGTCAGTAATTCATTAATTGCAGCCCAGTATGCTCATTGAAATTGAAGTTATCGGAAGTAAACATAATGTGGGAAGACAATTATCATAGAATCTTTAGGAACTTTACAAAAAAAATGCATATGCAAAGGAACATGCATGAACAAAACATGTTAATGTAAAAAAAATACGACGTTCCTTGTGGTAGCAAGACTAGTGTCACCTTGGGCCAGAGTAACACAATAGGATTCAGATATACAATTAAACAAATATTTAATGTCAATTGTTCGCTTATTCACTTCATCCATCTATTTGTAATAATAACAATTTGTATAACTAAAAATAAAGATTTCGATAAATATTTGTTTTTAACCCATATGATCTCAAAACATGTCTGGTCAGCTGGACCGTACGCGTATACTCATACGGTCCGACCGTACGCGTATGGTCGGACCGTACGAGTATACGTATACGGTCCGGACCGTACGCGTACGGTCCAAATACTCATATGGTCTGGAACATATATACACTTTCGTTTTGAAAAAGTCTATACAATTTATTCTGAAAATATTTTATATATTTCAGGCTTTAAGTAGGAGGATTGCACATTATGGATAGCATTTGGTTACTACAGCTGTTCGTTTCGTTATTCTTGACATTCAATGTACATAGTAACAGAACGTTCCCGATTGGAGATCCCAGAGCATGTGATATCGATACAAAGGCACACTATATATTCGAGGTTTTACCTGGTCTCGGATGGGATAATCTCGTCAATGAAAACAGAGGAGTTGTTGTTAATTACAACTACTCTAAATGTAAAACAACCGAGGACCGACGTTATTTGATTCCGGATGGAGTTGTTACGATACCAATTAAAACGAGTCGGATGAATGTTTTCTCAAAGATGTACGATCATTGGTCCAAGTATGAAACTGACACGTCTTTTTCTATTAATACAGGTGGATCTGCATCATTCAAAGGCATTGGGATATCCGCCAGTTTTTCGTCAGAGTTTGAACATGTTAAATCACACCAGATAGAAGACAAATCGTTAACAACAAAAGTCCAAGCACGGTATGTGCGTTACACAGCGAAGGTTTTACCCGATGCGCAACTAGATCCGTCGTTTCGCTTACGTTTGCTCAAAATAGCAAATCACATTCAACACAACCGGAAATCGTCAGCACGCTACGAAAGCGAGTTACTCGTCCGAGATTTCGGAACTCATGTTCTCACATCTATCGACGCTGGAGCCTCAATTGTCAAGGTCGATCAGGTTAAATCCTCTTTATTAGAAGACAAAACAATGAATAAGTTCACAATATCATTAGCCGCGAGTGTTTCTATTTTAAGCCTTATCAGCGTTCACAATTCAGAGAAATTTTCTATCACTAAGACTCAAATTGACAAGTACATGAAGCAGGTAACGGATTCTGACATCAGGACATATGGAGGACCAGCTTTAAACCCTGAAAACTTCACACTAGGAAAATGGGCCTCAGAAATTGACAACGATCTGGTACCTGTAGACAGAAATGGATTCCCACTCGATCATTTCATAACAACAACTGCACTTCCTGAATTATCCGAAAGTCTTGTACAAGAGCTAACACAGAGTATCAGAACTGCCATTATGACGTATTATAAGCATAACACATATCCCGGATGTACAGACACTGATGCACCTAACTTTAGTTTTATTGCAAATGTTGAGGACGGTTCATGTCACGCTCCATTTACAAACTTAAGTTTTGGAGGAGTGTTCCAAACATGCGAGTTTGAAGGCCAGCTTATTAACAACGAGGACCTTTGTTCAAAACTACGAACAAAAAATCCCAAAACACAAGATTATAGCTGTCAAAGCGGATACGAACAAACTCTTTTACACACCAGCGAAACCTCCAAATCTCAGCACACTCATACGTGTCATAGTTGCTGGATCTTCTTCACATGCTGCCATGACCATTCCTACCACGGTACAGCAAAGTATACCAGCTATTGGTGTCAGGCCCCTAAAGATGCGAAGGTTCCTCAGGATAGCGGATACTTGTTTGGTGGTCTGTACTCTGATAAAACTAACAATTTCGTTACACAATCTCAATCGTGTCCGCAATACTATTTACCAATGACGATAACCGCTAACATCCATGTCTGTGTCAGTGACGATTACGAACAGGGGACGAAGTCGGCTATTCCCTTCGGAGGATTTTACAGTTGTACGAACGGTAATCCGATGGCTTCAGCTAACCAAGTTTTGAAAGCTTGTCATCACGGATACAGCAATCATTTAGCAACCATTGACAACGACTGCGAAATAATGTATTGTGCTCAAACAGGTGCTTTATCCGAGTTAAAATTCCCTCGCGTGCAACTGCCTCCTTTTACAGGGATTCCAGCAGAAAGCATTGAAACTCCCGCGAATTATATCATATCACATGACGGTCAATCTTGGATGCAACTGATCGATCCTGCTACTAAAAATCATGAACCAGAAGAAAACAAATGGACAACATTGCAATCAGCTCACGCGGAAATGCGTTCTCTGCTGAAAACATTTGAACATAATCACGTTAAATATTCTGTGGATGAAGGAATGTCGAAAGGAGCTGTTGCAGGATTATCGGTCGGTGTGACTACTGCTGTATGTCTTGTCGTAGGAGTTTTTATAATAATAAGACGAAGTCGGAAACAAACGGATACAGCCGAATACAGATCTATCCATTAACAAACATGATATATGCGGCTTGTAAATAGAAACACATATGTTCGTTTCTGTGTGTGTTACAATTTAACGTTGCGTCGTTTGTTTTCTCTTATTTTTGAGTGTAAATTGACATTGCGATAAGACGTGTCACGGTACTTGTCTATCCCAAATTCATGTATTTGGTTTTGATGTTATATTTGTTATTCTCGTGGGATTTTGTCTGATGCTTGGTCCGTTTCTGTGTGTATTAGTTACATTGTAGTGTTGTGTCGTTGTTCTCCTCTTATATTTATGCGTTTCCCTCAGTTTTAGTTTGTTACCCCGATTTTGTTTTTTGTCAAGGATTTATGAGTTTGGACAGCGGTATATTACTGTTACCTTTATTTACTTGAAGAAACAATGCATTTAATTCTGACAATTTTGTACATATATGCACAATCTGAAATCTTGTGATTTGTATATATTGTAAAGTGTCTTTTTTCCAGTCAATAAGCATTTAAGTTTACTTGAGTTGTTGAATTTAACATGACATATGTGGATTAAGGTTTTGTAAAAACACATAATATGTTCAATGAAGATACAATGCATTTAACACTGACAAGTTTGTACATTATTCAAGTGCAAAATATGTAATCTTGTGATTTGTATATATTTATATTGTCTTTTTTCCCACCAATAAGTTCAGCTATTTAGTATATTTTTATAAATAAATTTGAAAACAGATCATGTATTATGCTAGTGTAAAAGAGTAAAACAAGTATACCGAACTCCAAGGTAAATAAAAAAGGGGAAGGCAGAAAAACTGACAGAATACAATATAATACATCAACGGAACGCTTGAAGAACTGTAAGGTTCCTAATTTTACAGAGGCAATTTCCGAAGAAAAAGGTGGGTTAAATCTTGTTAAAAAGCAAGATGTGGTATGATTGCCAATGAATAACCTCTTAACCAGAGACCAAATGACATCGAAGTTAACACATATATAGGTCAACACAAGACCTTTAATAATGAGCAAAGCAAATCCTATTGAGCATAGTCAGCTTAAGTCCTCCCCGAAATGAGACAAACGTAAAACAAATCAAACTAGAAATCTATCGACCTGATTAACTTACAATACAACAAATATTATACACACTGTCCCAGGTTAAGGGAATGGTTAGGATACCGCTAACATGTAACAGGGTCAAACAACTTTGAAAGCGCGAACCCTCCTAAATATTGGACAAAAGTGTATCGACACAACACAAGAACAAACATGCATGTATGCAAAACAATAAACACAAAAAAAAAAAGACAACCACTCAATAACATTATATGACAAAAAAAAATAATATGTTGTACAGTCTAGTTCATAGGTTTTTTGTTTACATACAAAGTTTAAGAAAAATAATCCACGTGTTCCTTTGAATCTATGTGCTACTTAGAACGTTGCCCGATGTAAGTCCATTCTATTCCCTGGCAAATTTCAAAGAAAAATGAAGATGATAGAAATTTTCATAGATAAGATGAAATCTCGAAATAAATATAAGATTTTGTTTTAAGATTATACGGACATGGAATAGCAAATATATCCAACGAAAAAAAATATAGTCCTGGCAAAATACTACGAACTCTGGTGAAACACTTTATGAAAGGACACACCAATTACCTTGTAAGAAAAATTAGGAATAAGACCTAGGGGGAAAGGGAGACCATTATTTTTTTTTGTAACGTTTACATTTTTTACCTAGCCATCTCAAAACGATATTTTAAGATATCACATTGTATCATATTTGTTTTTATTTCATACGTAAAACATGTCAGTATTGGTTGAGATAATATGGTATAGATTCTTTATTGCATAATGCAAGTGTTATTGGAACTATAACACTTAGACTGGTATATCATGATAACATAGCACCACTCCAGTGTTAGTCTATCATGATAACATAGCACCACTCCAGTGTTAGTCCATCATGATAACATAGCACCACTCCAGTGTTTTTCATGTTTGATTGGCAGTTGTCTGTCAATTGAACTGTCAGACCCAGTATGTCAAGTATTTTTTAAAATTTATCTTTTGATATAAATTGTTGATAATAAATGTGATAATAATTGAGATATAAAAAGTAAAATCACAAAAATGCCGAACATACAGGAAAATCTAATCGGAAAGTGCATAATTACAAATGTACATGGCATAATCAAATAACAAAACACATCAAAAACTAATGGACAAGAACTGTGATATTCCTGACTTGGTACAGACATTTTCAAATGTAGAAAATTGTGGATTTACACAGTAATGTGGAAACATTATGAATTTGAGCAGCACAGATTTTCATCAAATGATATTTTGCTAGCGTATCTAATTAGGTGAGAAGTGTAGTACGCCCCGTCACACCTTTCCTGATAGCGCCGAATAGAGCTTTCTTACAAATTTACGAAAGGTACGTACGTTTGACGAATCATACGATTTTTCTTGAGATATAAAAGATAAAAGATGACCGTCATTCTATGCCATATGCTGATGCTCGATTAATAACTTGTGAATAATCGCCTCTGTCTGATTAATATTCATTGGCCCCCTTAAAGTGTCTATATGATACACGTACAGGAGTTAGGCTTAACTGTATCTGTAGTATCCTTTATCTCTATCTCGATGGAATAGATGCATTCAACAAAGTCACCAAATTTTGAATTATTTAGTGAAGAACATCATCTATATAGCGGAAGTATAGAGCTAAAGGATATTTCTAACTTCTATCTTTCTTCCTAAGAAGTTCCTGCATGAAGTCAGCCTCATAATAATAATAATAATAAAGAAACAAGTCTGCCTATGTAATATAAGGTGTAAACTCGGCCAATACAGAATAACTCGCCCAATACAGATTTTTTTCTGTATTGGCCGAGTTGACATACATACAGGATTTCGGAACGTCTCTAGTTTTTACATTGGAAGTCACGTTAAACACAAACTGAAAGTAAACAGTTGTTTGGAAGACGCAGTTTTCATTTAGTCATCATAAAGGTGTAATACCACCATTGATTTTTCCCTATTAGTCTTCGTTAATTTGGCACTTTTGAAAAAAATTGTACAGTATTTACCTTTATTCCAACCAAAGAAATACTTTGCATGTATAAAGTTTAATCCATACCAGTGCTACAGTGAAAATTTCACACTACATTTCATTGCATATAAGAAAGTAACCATCACTGGAAGTAAACAACCCAAATTTTACACTGTTATTTACTGGTTACCTGCTTTGGTAACTATGTAACCTTAACGTTATAAAATATTTTATAAGAACATCAAATAAAAAAAATGATGCTTTCAGACACCCAACATACATGTTTATGATTTAAAAATTTAAGTGCATTGAAATGCAGGGTTAATTTTCTACAACTGTCAAATTCAAGGGAATATTTTTTAGGCCGACTTTCGTATACAACCGGATGTGACGTACCATGATTTGGTGGTATTACACCTAAACATGCTTAAAAATTCAGTATGGCAGGTATTTCAGGCTAAAGACGGTCCCGTTCATTTAAAAAGTATTTTGAAAACAGACGATAGAATTATTTTAGGTTTGGGGAACAAGTAATTTATCACAAAGTTCATTTCTTGACGACCTCATAATTTCACGGTGGTCCAAATCGATTAACAGTTTACTTTCGCGTTTTTTGTATACTGTCATTCATTTTCAAACCCGAACCAGACATATGAATTCTGTAATTACGTCAATCTTCGTTCTTTGGTCATTTGGCTTATTGATAGCTGTATCATTTTCAACTCCTACAGTTGTTTTTTTATTTATTCAATTAGTTTCTGCATAACCGATGACACATGCAATGACAGTACCTTTCCAGTTACTATTTATGTGTTACGTCTAAATTTAAAGTGCAACACTTAATAGTGACTGGAAAGGGTAGAAAACAATCATCAGATGAGAAAATGCTGAAGACACCTGGAAACAGCAACAAATCATTATATATTGCATCTAATAAAAAGAAACTGAAATTTTGATAGTTCCACTTCAAGGTAAAGATATTTATACAAAACGGCAGTTAATTTCAGGTTTGGTTATTTATCGCCTCAGGCCAATACATCAAGCCGCGGACCAATAACAAGGCCAATACAGAAATACTCACGTAATAACATCATAGTATTCAGTGATATCTAACAAGAATGACTTAATCCTATGTTAATATAATGTACCTGGTTTTACAGTTAGAACAAAGTGCTATGCTATAAGAATGTACGTTTTATTGAGTACGTGTACTGTTTTTTTATTCCTCTGATTCATTACTTAAGCTATAACGTTCAGAATATGTCTTATGTTATGTTATAAGAATGTGGTTAGTGCTATGCTACAAAAATGTATTTTGCACAATATTTAACAAAATAAGTAAGAATACACCTTCTCATACATAAGATTGAGACAGGATGCATCATATATGTCTCAATGACACGTGTACAGTTTTTTATTCATCCGATTGAGTACTAAAGCTATAAAGTTAAAAATGTGTCTTATCTTGTGTTGTGTTATAAGAATGTACTTAGTGCTATGCTATAAGAATGCATCTTGCAAAATCTTTGACGAAATTTTTAAGAATACAACTTCTCATACATAAGATTGAGAAAGGATACATCATATGTGTATGTATGGCTTAGGGTGACGCTTTCTCAAAGATCTGCCTGATATCCCAAGCTTGTCTAAAATGCATTCGAATGAGTAAAGGCACAGCTTTGCAAACATATTAGAATTTGGATCCAATCTAATCTACAGTTTATTAAGTAATTGTACAGCTTCTCATTCATCTGACTAATGTATGAATACTATGTTATTATATTGTACCTAGTGGAAAACAGGTATCCAATAAGAATTTACTTATTCTTATGTTAATATAATGTACCTAGTGGTATCTTATAAGAAAGTATATATTGCTATGTTATCATAATATACAAGCTGTTATATTTGAGAAAGTACTTAGTGCTATGCTAAAAGAATGTACATGCTACAACAAGGTTACAGTTTTTCAAGCTGTCTCAAATCCATCTTACTAGATCTTTCTTACAAATTGACGAAAGGTACGAACGAACGTAAAGGGAGCACGTATTTCATTTCCACAATAACTGTTAAAAGAGTCTGTGTTTTATCCAGTAAAACAGAATTCTTTTCTAAATCAAGTTTATTTTTCAAAAAAGAATAATATCGCAAATAACACGATTTTAATATAATCAAACAGAGAATTATTCCTTACACCAAGTGTATTTTAAGTAATGCTTAAAGTTTAATTACCTGACATAAACTGTGTTCTTCAACATTGTACTTGCTTGGTTTTATAAATATTTTGATATGAGCATCACTGATGAGTCTTATGCAGTCGAAATTATTAAATTATAATCATGATGCCTTTGATAACTTTTATCACAGATATATGTCTCGCTTTTTTATAATTTTATAATGCAAATGCTGAAATTAAAATAGCAACACTTAAACATGTAAGTTTTGCAAATATTCAAAGTCATTGAACCATAACTGAAGGTACATAGCTGAACAATCTCCAAGTAAATTAGATGTACCAATGCTAATACAACTGCATACCAAATACCATTGACACACCACTAGTGATTCCCCCATAAACTTACCTACAAACTAAACCATAGCAAGAGTGTACACACTGAACTGTCTCGCCTTCTTTACTAATCATTGATATTATGTTGATAGTCCTAAATATAAAGCTTTATTACAACTGTCACATAAATTTAACATTCACCAAGAAAACTAAACATTGGCCATGAAAATGATGTCAAGGTCAGATGAACCATGCCACCCAGGCATGTACAGCTAACAATTCTTCCATACAACAAATATAGTTGACCTATTGGTTATAGTTTAAGAAAAACAGACCATAACACAAAAACTTAACACTGAGCACTTAACCATGAAAATGAGGTCAAGGTCAAATAAAACCTGCGTGACTGACATATAGATCATAAAATATTTCCATACACCAAATATAGTTAACCAATTGCATATACTATCTGAAAAATATACCAAAACTCAAAAACTTAACTTTGAACACTGAACCATGAAAATGAGGTCAAGGTCAAATAAAACCTGCGTGACTGAAAATAGATCATAATATATTGCCATACACCAAATATATTTTTTAAACTGCAAGAGTTTGCCCAATTTTTAAAAGTGGCGATGCCTGTAATCCTGATAATTATAGACCAATAGCAGTTTTGACTTGTCTCTCAAAAATCATAGAACGACATATAGATAATAGTTTGTATATATTTTTAAATAGTAATGACCTTCTGAATACTACACAGTCAGGTTTCAGACCTAAACATTTGTGTACTACTGCACTTACTAAATTAGTAGGTGAATGGTTAGCAAATATAGATAATGGAGAGATAAACGGAGTTATATTTTTAGATTTAAAGATCTGGTTAATCATATAATTTTATTAAAAAAACTTGAATATTATAATGTTTCAAATTGTACACTAGACTGGTTTAAATCATACTTGTTTGAACGAAGCCAACAAGTTTAATAAGGTCAATAACGTCATGTCTAATACTAAATGCATAAAAACTGGGGTACCACAAGGTTCTATCCTGGGCCCTCTGTTATTTATGTTATATATTAATGATTTACCACTTAATGTAGAACATTCATTAATAGATTTATATGCAGATGATTCTACATTACATTGTAAAGGTAATAATTTACTTCAGTTAACTTTTAACCTTCAAAATGATATTCATGTAATTGAAAACTGGTGTTCGCAAAATTGTATGAAATTAAATGCCAAAAATTGTAAATCAATAATTATTGGTTCGAAACAAAGGCTTTGTTCAACTGGAAACAGTTTAGATATCAATATTTCAAATGAACAAATAGAAAATGTAGATTGTGAAAAACTTCTTGGTTTATATATTGACAAAAACCTAAATTGGAATCAGCAGATAGATAAAATGTCATGTACTATATCAAACAGAATTAATTTATTACAAAAGATAAGAAAATATTTACCTATGCATATACGTATGATCTATGTTAATGCTTATATTCTGCCATTATTTGATTATTGTTGCAATATATGCGGAAACTGTTGTGAAAGTGGAAAAAATAAACTTAATAAGTTATTAAAGAAATCTGCTAGGGTTATAGTAGAAGCTGACATAATGACATCTTCCAGTTTATTGTTTAATAGTTTACACTGGCTAAATGTGGAAAAACGCATTCAATACCAAAAGGCAATACTTGTATTTAAATCATTAAATGGTATGGTTCCTAACTATTTACAAGAAAATTTTCATTTTACTGATAATCAAAATTATAACTTACGTTCAGCTGATGAAAAACTATTAAATCTTCCAAAATCAAAAACAATTTTTTTAAAGAAAACATTTACATATTTAGGTTCTCAAATATGGAACAGTTTACCAAATGAAATAAAAATGAGTAATACACTTGTATCTTTTAAAACAAAATGTTACAAATTTTTCATCAATTGTGCAAATTAATATGCTTTTTCATTATTATTTAAATACAATTGTATCTTGTGTATAATATAACTTTATAATACTCTATGTACTTATAAATATGTTATAATTATTTTGAGGACTCTCAGGAAGATTAGTTTTAACTAATGGGATCATCCTCTTGAAATAAAGATTATTTATTTATTTATTTATTTGACCAATTGCATATAGTATTAGAAAAAAAAAAACAAACTAAAAAACTTACATGTAAGACCACTGAACCCTGAGAATTAGGTCAAGGTCAGAAGACACCTGTCATTTGGACATGTACACCTTACAGTCTTTTAATACACCAAATATACTAGACCTATTGCTTATAGTATCTGAGATATGACTTAACCTTATTCACTGACAGATAGACCAAAGTTATGTTCTCTCATATTTTGTGATGGCATGATACCTACTCCTAACGGGAGGGATTGTCCTGGATTTTCATATGACAAAGACATACTTTTTCAATCCGTTTAATTGAATTAGGAGCTCGCATGTCAGTAACTGCTAGAAGTCCCTTGTTAATAAGTGCATCATTTATGTGTGTCTCATTGGCAATCATACCTCATCTTCTTCTTTTTTTATAATCATTGTAATTTTCCTTTTGTTAACTATTCTGATATTGAACTCGAACTTCTTTTAAATTGAATTCTACTGTTGGTATTGATGTGTGTGTTTGTTTCTTCTACATTGGCTAGAAGTATATGTAGAGGGTTGATATATCACAAATAAAATTGAGAATGGAAATGGGGAGTATGTTAAAGAGACAACAACTCAACCCAAAAGCAGATAACACATGTTTAACCACGCTGCCTTTGCGAGCCTTTTCCGGATCCAAGTCAAGAGTCTCTGTTTTTGATAGTCTTGTATGTTTTCAATCGTAAGTTCATTTTTTATGTTTTTGAGTTTGAACTCGTACACATTTTGGTTAGGGGCCATCTGAAGCCCGCCTTTGTGTGAGGGCTTTTCTCCCTCTGTTGAAGACTCATTGGTGGCCTTCGACTGCTTTCTGCACTTTTGCCATGTTACTGTCTCTTTCACACATTCGACATATCAATTCTCAATTTTTAAGAATGTTTATTTCAAATGAAAACTAAATCATTTAATTTCCGTAAAAATTAGAGAGAACAGTTTTTTGTCGAGCCTGCAAGTTTTGTTGCAGAATGCTCGACATAGAGATAGTGATCAAGCGTCGGCGGCGTTAGCCAACTTCTTAAAAGCTTTATATTTAAGAAGGTGAAAAACCTGAATGCTTCATAATTTAAATGTGTATTAATTCAGTTCAAAATAAAATAATGAATATACATATATATATTGTTTTAGTAAATGGGTGTCGTTTTTATATATATATAAAAATAAAATAGGAAGATAGTATGAACCCCGTTAAACTATGAAGAAAAAGTGAATAAATCAAACGTTTTTTAAATTGTTCAACCAACGACGAAATCAAAATGCTGCAGGTTGAAAAAAAAAAGAAAACAACGCGTTAGAAATGTAGTTCGTCCAAAGCGCTTTTCTTTGAACGTGTACTTTAAAACGACTGAAATATTGAATTTGAAATAGACTGACCAATTTGAAGATTACAAAAATTTCATTTTACGAATACAGCCACCTTATTGCTAAACTACACTGACAATATACCATAACTATAGATAGGCACCAAATGTGGTTATCAGAAACAACATGTTTAGTTGTACGTCATATAGAATGTTTTACTGAGTGGGCTGTTGCCTTATATTCAAGTTAACGAAAGTTACATTTATTTTTCATCGTGTAATTTTGATGAAAGGAGGTTTACTTGTACAAAATCATGTATCATTGTTTTATCGTTCTTCCCCGGCATGTAAGCTTTCGTGAAAAAGAGGAAGAAGCTGTTTGCTAATTGAAAAATTGACAATAATACATTAAAAATGTCGTCGGTGCGAAGCGCTTTTCTAGATTTTTCTTCATCATGAACACTCCAAGCCAAATCGTTGAAAACAAATGATGTATACAAACAGAAACAGTCGAAGAGCTATAAAACCGGACCTACATAAATAACCACAATCAATTAACGTCATCTTTACCTGAGGGAATTGCAACCTTAGTTTCTATAATAATTTATAAACTTATTCACCAAGTGTTGAAAGGTTTGTTATAAATCATTTAAATAACCAAAGTGCTGACCACTTGGGTAAATTGCAGATTAATATAATTTAAGACCGCAGGGAAGATTAATTATGTAATTTTATAGCATAGACTTCTATAAAAGAGGGATAACTTTATACTGTAAATATTTAAGATGTCTCTGTAGTGCTCAGCTGTCGGATTTTCGAACTTTATTATTCTTTAAATTGTTTAAATTAAATATGACCATTTATCTAACGACCAATGAGTCAGTATATTTAATCTTTAAATGGTAAAAAATCGTACAGGGTTAGCACAAGTTTGTGTATATATTCCATGTATTTACTGCTTGTAATCATTATCTTTTGATTGGTGATTATGAGACCGTATACTTTTGGTGATATTTAAAATAATATGAGTGAAATTTGCTTTAATCTTTGTGAAATTTGAATGAATCTATGTGGATGATTTAGATTTGAGTGATTTACTTTGAACAATTTGAGGTAACGGCGATCTTTTTTTGTGGTTTTAGTTTTTATGGTAAGTATATTTTAATTTCATTGTGACATTTTGAATGCCATAGCAGTGGACGTGCTCCTGTTTGAGTTCTTTCGATTTCCTCACTTTTTGTTTGATGCTTTGATTTTTTTTCTTTTTAATAGAATTACAAAATTTGAAAACCAGAAAAACCAGTCAACTATTTTCATATTATTCTAAATTAGCAGAGATTGAGACAAATAAATAACATTTGATTTTGTATGTTTTACATATTTTCAAAATAGGATTTAAAAAAAATGTCTAATATATCATATACAGTGTCACAACTTTCGATTTTCCTGACACAGAAAAGTAGCACTTTATATAGGCAGCCAAAAAATCAATCTAGGTAGCCGAGTTGTCAAGAGCGCTGGACAAAATGCATGCTGTGTTATCACAATATTTCAATAGCATGAATTCGAATCCCGGCGAGGGAAAAACACATTTGCTTCAGCAAATTTGCAGATTTAACATAGTGGTGGGTTATATTATTATATAGGTACACATGTATTCATATCTTTAAAACAAATAAAAATAGAACTAATAATAGAGTTTAATTGTTTTAAATCAAGGTGAAATTACTGTTTAATACAAAATGTGACATATTTCATATATATTTTATTCGTGTATTACTTACTTTATTATTTTAGATGGCTCCAGAAAAAGACATTGTGTCTACCAGAGACATATTTATTAGAACAAAGCAGCACAAGTGGCCAATACTTGGTTTTATGTGTGGTGTAGTCTTAACACTAGTGATAGTTGTTCCACTCATAGTATCAAGATCTCCTTCTTCGCAAAACGGTAAATCTTTGTTATCCTGTATACATTTTATTTTAGGACACATAAAAACACACGGAGAGTTGTCTCATTGACACTCATACCAAATCTTCTCATTTATATCATATGTCTTATAGCTAAACGTATAGTGTAACCGTTTATGATTATACTGTCAATGATCCGGTTCTCGATCCCTTTAGGATACACGAGGATATACAGATGAGTCTTACCGAATTAGACTATTTACCGGTTTTGTTATAACATGAACAATACATGTGGAGAAGGATCTGCTTACCCTTCAAGAGCCCCTGAGGTCACCCAAAGTTTTGGTTTGGTTCGTATTGCTTGATCTTTAGTTTTCTATGTTGTGTCTTGTGTATTATTATTTGTCTTTTTGTCTTTTAGCCATGGCGTTGTCAGTTTATGTTTGATCTATGAGTTTGACTGTCCCTCTTGCATCTTTTGCACCTCTTTTACACTTTGTAAAATAACGTTGTATGTGCAAACCATGTTTATTACAAATTGCTATTAACAATAGTACTTAATATAAATACCAAATGTATTACGACCACAACATCAAATACGGGTTTATTAAGAGAAGCAGGAAGCAATATGTACTTAATTGTGCAGATATGATGAAGGGATTAAGTCTATGTCATCCCATAGTAACCCCAAAAAATATTTGCATTAAGTAACAATTACAGATGCAAATGTTGTAAGAACATGAAAGAAACGCTATTTGAAACTAATTTGAAAATTCACTAGACTTTGGGCAACAAAAAAGTAAAATCTCAGGTATACTGAACACTGAGAAATATTAAAAACGGAAAGTTCCTAATCAACGGCAAAATCAAAAGCTCAAAACATCAAATAAATGGACGAGAACAGTCATATTCGTGACTTGGTACAGGCATTTTCTAATGAAGAAAATGGTGGATAAAACCTGGCTTTAGAGCTTGTAAAAAATACAAAAATAGCGGTACAGCAGTTAAAATTCTCTAAAAGAAACATTTACCGTAAACTGTGTTATTAAACCTTTATTTATTTCGGTTGTAGTTTTATTTGACTTTATCTGGTGCCTCCAATGATAGTGCTGAATTTGAACACACGAAAATAAAATTGAAACGCTAAAATAGCGTACCGATACGAGAATCATAAATTATGTGAATATTTAGGGAAAATATTTTATGTTATGATATCTAACGTTTATTTTCAAAAATTTATACATATCCAAAGTCAATAGATTACCATGTACTTCTATAGAGATGATAAACAATTATTAAATTTGAGAATGGAAATAGGGAATGTGTCAAAAAGACAACAACCCGTTGCATATGATACAGTATAAATAATCTATTTAAAAAGTTATTTTAAATGTTTAGGACTTTATTTCATATATTCTTTCAGCTTTGAATCACGATAAATGAAATTATTTGCAGTTGAATCCGGATCCTATTCCTTCCTTAAGTTAACTTTGTCGTGTTTCTAGTTTGAGAAATTCAATTATAGTTTGTCAACAAACGGGTAAATAAAAGTAAATAAGAATAAGCCTGCTTAATACTGTTACTTCAAAATATAGCATAGCAGTTTGACAAAGCACTTATTTGCTTTTATTACAAAATAAAACGCATGCCTTTCAAGAGAAAAACAAACACCAAAATATTCAGATGACAAAATTTCCCAATTTACGGTATGAAACAAAGAAACAAAGGAAGACATATAGACAAAGCACATTCGTTAAAACGTTTTCTTCACATGATATTTTTTTGGAAAGACATTTCGCTCAATTAGTTTTTTACTAGTTTAAAAACAAAAATATTGTGAATAACTTTTGATAATATTTACAATAAAAGAAACGTTTATAATATTTGTATTTTATATTTTTACTTTTTGAATATAATGAAACGTTTATTTCAGATGACAAGACCGATTACGCATGCTCGTTGAGATTTGACAGGAAATCAACGCATTCATTACTGTTCCTGTCTGATGATAACACAGTAATGGCTAATTCGTTCAGTGAAGAGACTCCGAATGCTATTATTCATCCGGAACAGTTAAACACGTACAAAGGCACAATTGGAGATAAATGGCTCACTAATACAAGTAAAATATACTTTGAAATTAATTTCTCGTATGAAATTTTATCGTCCTTTATGAATAACTCAAACAACTTAGTGGTCGAAGTAGGAGTGACCAGTCGTAAAGAAATAGACAATAATTTTTATGCCGGAAATATTGGATGGTCGTTTCTTATTCATAATTGCTTTTCTTACATATGCCTTACAGCCATGAGTATGATGTCTAATATAAAGGAACAAATTAAAGTAATGAGCTTGGTGAATATAGCTGGGACAGCTGCCACAGGAAGACTGGGATTTTTTATTAATATGAACCGGAGAGAGTTTTCAATTATTGACAAGGACACTTTGAAAATATTGTACACCTTGAAAAAGGTAGAATCTGCTGACCAACTCTGTTTAGCGTTCGCTATTTATAACCCTGAGTTAGTGGAAGCAAAACTGGAGATAATGTATTCATACGATTTCACATCTCTTCCAATAATCAATGTTATTGCTTAGAAAAGGTGAAGATGAACTGGAGATAATGTATTCATACGATTTCTTATATCTTCCAATAATTAATGTTATTGTTTAAAAAAGGAGAAGATAAACTGCAGATAATGTATTCCTACGATTTCTTATATCTTCCAACTAAAAAATAAATGCATCAGCTTCTAAACATTTCCATCTTAAAAAAGATGTTGGTCAATATCATGAATATGAACCTTACTTCTTTGAAGAAATATAATTGGAACAGAACTTTAAACAGTAAATAATATAAGTGTATGGTTGTTACGTAAAATTCATTTTATGGTATCGACTTGAATTGTAGTATCACTTTACAATCCTTATCCTACAATAAAACTTTCATATGAATCGTTGATGTAATTACATCCGAATATTCCCATAACGGTCATTTAAATAAACTCATAAAAGCAGAAACCAGGGTCTATACTAGGGACGCTCGAATCAAAAACAAGTTTAAATAAAACAATGCACGCAGTTAAGAGCATTTTTACAAAAATCCTAAATGACAGGCAACCAAATGACAAAAAAATACATTTAAGAGGCATCTAACTTGCGTCTGTTTGAAAAAATCATTAATGAGATGTGATAGTATTGAGATTGTGTGTTTTTTTTCAATTGATGAAGAAGTCAATTAGAAAAAAATGAAGAAAAGGAAAAATTCTCCAAAATAGAAGACAACGAAGATAGAGTAATTAAAGAAATAATATACAAATACAAATGTACCCACATAAGTGTATTTAAGAAAGTAATTCATTATAAAAGAAACATTTTGTCTTTTTATTATCCTTTCATATTCTAAAGTTATTGTTATTAGTGTTTTCATATTGTAACGTTATTTCTATTAGTGTTCAATATAACTTAAATGGCTGTTTGTTTGTTTGTTTGTTTGTTTGTTTGTTTGTTTGTTTGTTTGTTTGTTTGTTGGAATGTTTGTTTGTTTGTTTGTGTGTTTCTTATTTTTTTGTTTGAGAGAGAGAGAGAGAGAGAGAAATGATAACCGGCTTCCACTGAAATGTGTTAGTTTAGAAAAACATCTGTCATATAGGAAATTCGATTTTGGTCTGTTCCGAGAAACTTGGGGTTTTAATTTTTAATTGCTTCCACTCACTATACGGTTACATCTACCCAATGTTGACTGTAAAGTATAATCGTGTCATTGAATATACCATAACCTCTTATTTTCATATTTACTTAACTTAGAAAGAAAAGCTTGGAACAACACAGGTATTTTTCTTATTTCTGAATCATTTAAATACTAGATATACGGTTCTATATATATTTTCCATTTTTTATGAATTTTATTTATAACACCAAGGCAATATTAGTGTAAAATAAATCAAACATCTTACGAAAAATCTTATTTTTTTTAATTTTGGGAGATTTAATTGATTGCATATCTACTTCTTATGATGCAGTATTGAATTTAAAAACAAAAAAGCAATTTATTAAAAGTGCATGATTAATTGAGAATTTTTTTTCAGTTTGGTTAAAGTTATTCAAATAAAAAGTCTGACTAAAACTACAAACCTTTAATGAATTACATTAATACCAGAACACATACTCCGTCAGACAGGACACTTGTCAATCAATACCAGAACACATACTCCTTCAGACAGGACACGTGTCAATCAATACCAGAACACATACTCCGTCAGACAGAACACGTGTCAATCAGTACCAGAACACATACTCCGTCAGACAGAACACGTGTCAATCAATACCAGAACACATACTCCGTCAGACAGGACACTTGTCAATCAATACCAGAACACATACTCCGTCAGACAGGACACTTGTCAATCAATACCAGAACACATACTCCGTCAGACAGGACACTTGTCAATTAATACCAGAACACATACTCCGTCAGACAGGACACTTGTCAATCAATACCAGAACACATACTTCTTCAGATAAGACACTTGTCAATCAATACCAGAACACATACTCCGTCAGACAGGACACTAGTCAATAGAAAGGAATATAAGATGATACAAATAATCCAACTGACTTTTGTTTATTGACCAAATAAGAAATTACCATGATAAGAAATTTGCTGAGGTAATAGCAAACTCACCTATTTTCTAAATCATTTTGTATTTCTGTGTTTCACCAACATGCAATTACGGAACATTGTTGTCGAAAAATAGTACACGCGATAGCATAAAGATATAAGTCATTTGATGATACAAAGAACGAATTATTACAATATAAAAAAAAAACATAATTTAAAATTATATTTTCCATTCATCTCAATAAATACTTTATTTAAAAACCATGAAGTTCCGTAGAAAAGACGACTTTCTAAATTGATTAACATAAAAGGTCAATAACTGAGGACACAGTCCGAAATGAAAGCACTTTTTTGGGGTTCTTCAGTTCTTTTACGGGGCCCTCATGGTTTGTATTATACCAAACAGTTGAAGGACATTTCGAATCATCGTAAAAGCACTTCTTTTACTATTATAAGAGACTGTCAAAATAACCAAAAAGTAACCAAATTACTGTGTGCATTAAAATTTCTCGTAAGTTTAACAAAGATTGACTCTAGTTGTGCCTAAAAAGGGTCGTTTATTAGAGATATCATCAGCAGAAGATTAATGTCCAAGCTGTGCTTCGTCCAGTTTCCTCACTTCATGGTTGTTTGCCATTTGTTAAAAAATGTTTCGGTTGTTGTCTCTTTGACACATTCACTTTTTAAAATTCTCAATTTTATATAACTTTCATTTTTTGTCTTTTCTTACATGCCAAAGGTACTGTTTGAATGTACATGAATATACCTGGACTGGATTGCACAAACGTAAGGTTTGCATGAAACCTGGATTTTTTTCTTAGTGATATTACACCAATATGATACATCATTTTGTTCAGGGAGGAGTACCCAATCATTTAATGAAAAAAAATCAAACATCGCCCGTCCAGTTTTTTCATGTGAAAAGCTCAAAATTCCGATTTTTGACGATTTTTAGGTAAAATTGTATTTGAATTCTTCTGAAATAATAATGTATGCGAGTGACTATAAAAAAATAAAACTGAACAAAACATGTATAAATAATTGTGGTCCATTCATTAATAATAAATTTTAATTAAAAAAATCATAAAAAGTTCCTAAAAACAAGATTTTTTAATTTTTGGGTTAAAAAAAACCCGTTGCCATGGCAACAAAAAGCCAAAAATATCCTTTTTCCGGGTCCCTCGTTTTTGTAAAAAACTGTGAACTTTAGGATTTAACTATTTGCATTGCAATGAGCTAATATAATTGGTATGTCCCCGAACTCGTTTTTACGGAAATGGGCGTTATGTGTTCATGTTGTCATTTCTGTAAAACACAAAAATATTTTGTTCGTTGATCTCCAAATGAGAGAGTCATCTTTAATAGCATCTTTTTACAAAGAATCGTTTTGTCTTGTAACACTTTGGGACTGACCATAGTCAATGAGAGAAAACATTGATTAACTTAGGGATGACATCAATAGATCAATGTAGGATAAAAAAAAAACTGAATTCAAATAGGGGGGGGGATAAAAGTTGCTGCAAGTTTTTATTAATTTGACATCGATTTTACATATATCCATATTGGTTAATCAAATTTTTCCCAAATTAAGTTAAGACGGGGGAGGGGGTCAGTGAACAAACTATGTGAATTAAGTTGTTTTTTGTTATCCTACATTGAACTTTTGATGTCGTCCCTTAACTTTTATGCCCACAACTATCAGTCGGAAGGGGATGTGTTTACATTTGGTCATATTTGTGTACTAATACATGTACAAGACTCTGAGTTTGAAGGAATGTGTCCATGGGACATTGATGATGCCCCCTCTTGAATAAATATAAACCATTATAAAGCATTACGTATAAATTTTATAACATTTGGTTGAAGCAAACTAAAGATAGAGAACAGAAACGAAAAATTCAGAAAACGACCTCATAAAAATACTCCGAGCGTCGTCACTACTTCATTATGATCTCTTATATATATATACGGAGAATCACTAAAAACTAACAATTTCCCGGATTTTATAGTGAGTCCGTGCATGTGTAGAGACACCAGTTACCATCCTTGTTTTTAGATAAATTAATTCAAAGTTGACTGATATGCATAGAAGTTTGTTTGATTAGGGGTTGTAAAATGTCTGTTGGCAAATACTTCAGGTATGTTCAGGACGACACAATACAATAGGTGTGTCTGAAAGACACATTTTTAATGCATCCATAAAAAAAATACGATTAGAAACATTCCGTCAGTTGTAAAAGTGATTGATAAAATAACATATATTTCGAATGATGTAAACGTGTGGGTTGTGTGCGTATTTGCGGATAAACCTTGCAAACTGTACATTTGAAAGACCAAGTCAACATTCTGTCATTCGTAAAAATTATGCAATAAAAATATCTGAGAATATATATATATGCATCCTCTATAAGTAAAACACATCAGTGGCGCATTATGTAAATTCCAACCATTTTAAACGAAATTGACTAAAGTGTCACAAATAATGTGCCGTTTTTCACTCAATCCTGCGTTTCTATAATTTGTATTTATATACTTTATAAAAAATCGGAAACGGCGTGCATCAGACTTACAAATTCAATGAAAGAGACAGCTTAACAGTCAGTGAAAAAATTATCGGGGTTCTTGAAGCAGAATAAACAACAATTCTATCTTGTGAAAAGACAGGACGGGGACCAGCCATCAAAACACAAGATATTAGATCAATTTCTGTTGAAATGAGCTTCCCATACATTAGTTTTTTTTAAAGGTTTTACGGCGGGTGACAAGAGAAAAGGACGGGAGAAAGGAGAAATGTGTACCCTGTCCGACCCCTCATAAATCTAGAACTGTAAAAGTGACGACATCAAAATTCAAATTTATTCTGTGTTTTTGTGGTAAAAAGCATTATGCATAAGTTTTATATATCAGTTGGTTGAGGCAAACTAAAGTTAGAGAACGGAAACCAATTTTTTAGAAACGGACGTACATTCGGATGGATGTACAAACAGACAAGAATAAACCTCAATACCCCCTTGCCACGGCGGGGGCATGAAAATGTACATTTATGAAATGAAATAAAATAAAATTCCGCGAAACTTTATGAATGGTTTTTGCACAAAGACGTTACGGCTTAACGTGACGTCATATAAATGAAAACTAACAAACTGAAGGTCATAACGTTACTTGTACGATTCAAATTTTGATAAAATTACATCAAAACGGCGATTTTGAGGTAGGTGTTGTTTTATTTTCGATAATATTGTAGTTATCGAACATTGGTTAATCAAAGCAATTCAAAATGGCGGATCCCTCCTTTTTCAATTATTTGAATTCGAGTTATCTCCCTGTGTACGCAAACCTTACCTTAAGATAAAAGACTTTTAACTCCTAATAGACTATTAAATATCTAATTGACTATAAGTTGATAGAGTTAGATAATATCATTGCACGAATCCCTATTAAGGCTTCTATTAACTAGTAAACTATTAAGTGACTATTAACCCCATTTAATCCCAAAATCAATTCGCGATTTTCATTATTTTTCACGACATCATCACGATTTTTCGCAATTTTCATATTTTTTACGACGTCATCACGATTACCGCAATTTTCATAATTTCTGAACGGGTTAACGAGATAACTGTATTGTATGTGACGCTCAAACAGTTATTTGATTGTTGGCAATTAAGTTTACTGGCGACGTTTTTGCGGAGCCAGTAAACGAGTATATCCGACCATCACATCACCAATTGATGTCGTCGGAGCTTAACATACAATATTGTTATCTCCATTCTAATGAAACTGACAGAAAATAACGTCAAATCATACATTTAACATCTGTCGCACGTTGTCTACAATTGATTGCGCGTACATTTTCATAGCATCAATTGTGAATTGAAGCAATGAAAATGGGTGAAGTTATCCAAACAAAATGAACGTTACAAACAATGTTGCATTAGAATTTCAATTGAAACCAAACCATGTGCAATTTCAGACGCCTAAACGTGTCTGTGTTTGAATGACGGCCACACGAGTTCATAGTATCTGCTTTTCGTTATAAAATTTCAAATCAACAGAAAATATATAGTATTGTTTAGAACTATTTTGCAATCTGCAGTTTTTTTTATTATATATTCAATAAATTTCTCAGTTATTATTATACAAGTTTAAATTGATGCAATATCTGACATAGTGTATTTATTTTTCAGTAAATTATAAAGTGTGTTTAGTGTACAAGGCCGTACTTCAACTGTTAATATGCTTAAAACCCCAAAAGGTCAAACATTTTTTCTAAATGTTGTCGATAGAACATTTGTCTAGTCATGACATCACAGAAACGTTTTGAGGAAATGGCAAGTCATTAAGGAATAACTCAAATACCTTAGTGATCGAAGTAGGAGTGACCAGTCGTAAAGAAATAGACAATAATTTTTATGCCGGAAATATCGGATGGTCGTTTCCTATTCATAGTTGCTTTTCTTACATATGCCTTACAGCCAAGAGTATGATGTAGAATACAAAGGAACAACTTAAAGTAATGAGTTTGGGCAATACAGCTGGGACAGCTGCCACAGAAAGACTATCAAACCTATGATTTCGTTGGATAAAAACCGCAATTTTTATACGAGTGCATGTAAAACAAATTTCGTTGTAGAAGGGTCTAAATTAAGCACAAACAACATTTTCCAAACGACCAAAACAAGTGAAGAAGTATATTTAAACAAAACGCATTTGACTAACAGGTCGAACAACTGATGTTCTTTAACCCTGCTGACTGCCATTGGCGATTGCCAAATAAAATTGATCACAAGATGTTACAAAATGGATCTTAATATAAATTTAATACTAAACAAAAGACAATTAACTTGTGGCCAAGATGTTATACAACACACATAAGGTGTTAATATTTTTTTGTACACCAGATCCGGATTTAGACAATAAATGTCTCATATGATATATAAGGCATGAAGATGTTAATATAATTATTTTCTGTGACTGTATCTTACATAAATTTGTAGGATCCTTTACTATAGATAATTTAGCTGATCTGTAACAATAACATCTTCATGCCTTATATATATTATGTACTGCAGTACGCCGCTAGATTAAAACTGACGTGGAAAGGTAACACACGGCCAGCGAAAGCTCTTTTTTTGAGAGCCCAGGTGGTCGTGTGGTCTAGCGGGACGGCTGCAGTGCAGGCGATTTGGTGTCACGATATCACAGTAGCATGGGTTTGAATCCCGGAGAGGGAAGAACCAAAAATTTGCGAAAGCAAATTTACAGATCTAACATTGTTGGGTTGATGTTTAAACGAGTTGTATATACATTATGTACACAGCCATGTATCACCATCATTGATGGCGATCCGATGGATACATCTGTTGTAGGGTTGTCACTGACTCAGACGTACTTATAAATATAATTATTTTCTGTGACTGTATCTTACATTAATTTGTAGGATCCTTTACTATAGATAATTTAGCTGATCTGTAACAATAACATCTTCATGCCTTATATATCATGTACTGCAGTACGCCGCTAGATTAAAACTGACGTGGAAAGGTAACACACGGCCAGCGAAAGCTCTTTTTTTGAGAGCCCAGGTGGGCCTGTGGTCTAGTGGGACGGCTGCAGTGCAGGCGATTTGGTGTCACAATATCACAGTAGCATGGGTTCGAATCCCGGAGAGGGAAGAACCAAAAATTTGCGAAAGCAAATTTACAGATCTAACATTGTTGGGTTGAGGTTTAGACGAGTTGTATATATATATATATATATATATATATATATATATATATATATATACATATATATATATATATATATATATATATATATACTATATATATATATAAGTACGTCTGAGTCAGTGACAACTTTACAACAGATGTATCCATCGAATCGCCATCAATGATGGTGATACATGGCTGTGTACATAATGTATATACAACTCGTCTAAACATCAACCCAACAATGTTAGATCTGTAAATTTGCTTTCGCAAATTTTTGGTTCTTCCCTCGCCGGGATTCGAACGCATGTGTAAATAAACACGGTGTACAGAATGTATATAATTTTTAAATTTGCAAACTACATTTCACATCAAATAATAACAGTTCGTTAAAATATTGTCACTAGCGCTTTCGAGCCTTCTGGCACTCTTCATGCGACGTTTTAACAATGTCCTTGACGACACTGCCGTTGGTAACGTTTATTACGTTACAATAACGGTAAGGGGAGATAAATCAAACGTGTTTACGTAGATCCGTTTAATTTTGGCTGAAAGTCCTTTATAAAGTGTGATTCCTTTGCCAGTCTTTTATATTTGTTCGATTCGTTCATTTTATATATATAAAGTGCCTAGAAAATCAACATAACGATGTTAGAGTAGATTTGATTCGTAACTTCCTCCCCGACGCCGGGGCTGGAACCTGTACTTTATTTTATAACTTCTACGACAACACCGCCTAGCATTGCGCAGAGACCTTATCCCCTCCTCTAACTCTAGCTTATAAAAATAAGCTTTCGTTTCGGGAGGTGTTACCTTCTTGTAGGAATTAAACAAGGATCTCTGATACAATACACGAAGTATTTATTTTTAGTGTACAGAAATGATCATCTACTCATCTCTTCAGTATAATTGCAGGATGCTAATCTTTTTTAGAAGCATACAATCACTGTAAATAAATATATGTATATGTCTGCCTGTGTGTAGTGACAACTGCAAATTATACCTTGTCCATCGGATTTCTTATGATTAAGAAATACCAGGCCTTAGAATATGTATAAAGTGCCTAGAAAATCAACCTAACGATGTTAGAGTAGATTTGATTCGTGACTTCCCCCCGACGCCATAAATATATATATATATTCTATATTTTATATAGATTCTTGAATTTTAAGAGTCAATATAGAATGCACGGATCTTCAGTGATGTTAGGGATCGAAACGGTATTTGGAAGGCCATATAAAATGTACCCTCATTTATTTATCAGATAATACCTTCCCTTTACCAGGTATATAACCTAAAATACTTCCCCGATAACATGTATGTAGCCTATGATACCTTCCCTATAACATATATATATATATAATTTAACAATATATTATATATATATATTGTTTTAGTAAATGGGTGTCGTTTATATATATATATATATATATATATATATATATATATATATAAATAAAAATAGGAAGATATTACAAAATGTATGAACCACGTTGAACTATGAAGAAAAAGTGAACAAATTAAACGTTTTAATTGTTCAACCAACGACGAAAACAAAATGCTTCAGGTTGAATAAAAAAACAAACAACGCGTTATAAATGTAGTTCGTCCGAAGCGCTTTTTTTAAACCTGTCCTTTAAAACGAAGGAAATATTGAATTTGAAATAGACTGACCAATCAGAAGATTAGAAAAATTTTAAAAGTTTATTTTACAAATACAGCCACCTTATTGCTAAACTACACTGATAATATACCATAACTATAGATAGGCACTAAATGTGGTTATTAGAAACAACATGTTAAGTTGTACATATAGAATGTTTTACTGAGTGGGTTGTTGCCTTATATTCAAGCTAAAAAAAGTTACATTTATTTTTCATCGTGTAATTTTGATGAAAGGAGGTTTACTTGTACAGCATGTACAGCATAAAAGCCCAATTAAATCATGTATCATTGTTTTATCGTTCTTCCCCGGCATGTAAGCTTTCGTGAAAAAGAGAAAGAAGCTGTTTGCTAATTGAAAAATTGACAATAATACATCAAAAATGTCGTTGGTGCGAAGCGCTTTTCTAGATGTTTCTTCATCATGAACACTCAAAGCCAAATCGTGGAAAACAAATGATGTATACAAACAGAAACAGTTGAAGAGCTATAAAACTGGACCTACATAAATAGCCACAACGAATTAAGGTCATATTTACTTGAGGGAATTGAAACCTTAGTTTCTTATAATTTCAAAACTTATTCACCAAGTATTGAAAGGTTTGTTATAAATCATTTAAATAACCAAATTACTGACTACTTGGCTGAATTGCAGATTAAAATAATTTAAGATCGCAGGGAAGATTAACTATGTAGTTTTATAGCATAGACCTCTATAAAAAGAGGGATAACTTCATACTGTAATTGGTTAAGATGTCTCTGTAGTGCTCAGTGCTCGGATTTTCGAACTTAATTGTTTAAATTAGATATCACCATTTAACTAATGACCAATGCGTCAGTAAATTTAATCGTCCGGGGTTAGCACAAGTTTGTGTATATATGCCATGTGTTTGCTTCTTTTAATTATTATCTTTTGATTTTTAAACATGTGATCATATACATTGTGAGATATTTAGATTAATATGTGTGAAATTTGATTAAAGCTTTGGGAAATTTGAATTAATCTGTGTTGATAATTAAGATTGGAGTATTTTCTGAGCAATTTGAGGTAAAGGCTAACTATGGTTTTGTGGTTTCATTTTTTTTTAACTCATTGTGACATTTTGAATGGTATCCCAAAAGCATGAGTTCGAATCCCGGCGAGGGAAAAACAAAAATTTGCTTCAGAAAATTTACAGATTCGTCATTGTTGTGGTGTTATATTATTATATAAGTAAACATATATTCATATATTAAAAAAATAATAAAAATACAACTAATAATATAGAGTTTAGTCTCAAAATTGTTTAAAAAATCCAGGTGAAATTTCAGGGTAAAACAAAATGTACCCATATTTCATATTTATTTTATTCGTGTATTACTTACTTTATTATTTTAGATGGCACCAGAAGAAAACATTGTTTCCACCAGAGATATATTCATTAGGACAAAGCAGCACAAGTGGCCAATACTTGCTTTTATATGTGGTGTAGTCTTAACACTAGTGATAGTTGTTCCACTCATAGTATCAACATCTTCTTCTTCGGAAAAGGGTAAACTATCTTTGTTATCATGTATACATTTTATTTCAGGACACATATAAACACGCAGAGTTGTCTCATTGACACTCATACCAAATCTTCTCATTTATATCATATGTCTTATAGCTAAATGTATAGTGTTACCGTTTATAATTATTATGTCAATGATCTGGTTATCGATCCCTTTGAGATTCCTGAGGAGATACAGATGAGTCTTATCGAATCAGACTATGTACCGGGTTTGTAATAACATGAGCAACACGACGGGTGACACATGTGGAGCAGGATCTTCTTACCCTTCAGGAGCACCTGAGATCAACCCCATTTTTTGGTGGGGTTCGTGTTGCTTAGTCTTTAGTTTTTCTATGTTGTGTCTTGTGCATTATTATTTATCTGTTTGTCTTTTTCTATGTTAGCCATGGCATTGTCATTTAATTTGTTATCTATGAGTTGACTGACCCTCTGGTATCTTTCGCACCTCTTTTACACTTATACCGTTGTATGTGCAACTCATATTAAAATTTTATTAAAAATTGCCATTAACATTGTTACTTAATATAAATACCAAAGGTATTACGACCAAAACATCAAATACGGGTTTATAAAGAGAAGTAGCAACCAATATGTACTAACGAGTGCAGATATGATGAAGTGATTAAGTCCATTTCATCCCATTAGAACCCCCTCAACAAAAAAATTGCATGAAGTAACAATTCGAGGTGCAAATTTAGAGGAACTTTGAAGAAATGTTATTTAAAATTCATTTAAAAATTCAATATTGGGGCAATTAAAAAGTAAAATCACAAGTATACTGTACTTCGAGGAATATTCAAAAACGGTAAAATCAAAATTCAAACACATCAAACAAATTGACAACAACTGACATATTCGTGACAACATTTCCCAATTTACGGTATGTAACAAAGAAACACAGGAAGACAAATAGACAAAGCACATTAGAGAAAACGAAAGACAAGAATATAAAAATCTTCCGTAGCACAATAACACAATGACGGGATGTATAAATACAGAACCACGCCAAATGGATATCCCCTAATAGTACGGCGGCTTTGTGCACATCCTGCTACAAGCATGTAATTTGGCATAGACCTTCCTAAACTATTTATCTTTTATTTCAGATAGAGAAGCATTAAAAAAAAATTCTCACTTCCGGTAAAATCCAAAATGGCGGAAATCATACCTAAATCAGCCCTATATCGAAGGCTAGTATGTGAAAAGGTGTTATTAACATGCTACTAACATTATATTTGGTACCAACCTTTGTTATATACTACTTTTGGATATATGATATAGATTAAATGTCTAATTCAAAAACCCTACTTCCGGTAAAATCCAACATGGCTGACATTGTACTAAAATAAGCTTATTTTTAGGGAGGGTAATTGAAATGTGTTTTAAAGTATTGCTACTATGATTATATTGTGCAGGAACCTTTCTTTGGTGTTTCTTATGGATACTTATGTCTTTAAAACCCTTACTTCCGGTGATATCCAATATGGCGGACATAGAAATATTGATAATTTTTCATTCTAATATTCTTTTTTCAAAATGTAAATAAAAGGTTTTTTTTTAGCTGGTCATAAAACGTTTGGCTATAAGTCATCCTCAAAACCACTCATTCTATTCAGCTTTATATGTTTAAATACAAATTAACATTTCCGGTAAAAAAACAACAATATGGCGTAAATTACAAAGTGTAGTCCTCAATCCATACCTTTGATGTAGAGTTTTAGATAGATAGATTAAAACAAAATAAAATCACTAAAGTTCTTAAACATCTTTAGAATGACTGATTGATGGCCGCAAATACATGTTTATTCACAATCGGAGAGATTATTTTCCAAATTTACAAAGATCGTGGTATTGTTTTTTACATCTATAATGTACAAGCTCCTGATAAGATGAAGAGGCCTCACAAATAGTTGTCCAAAAGGGTTCCCATGGATCATATTTTCCCCATCGCTTTTCATAAGCGATGGACTAGTTAGCATATGAACCAATACCAATCTTGTTACTCATTCGCACCCGCCATGGTATATTGCACGTTTTACTTGCTGAAAAAGACTAGACCGAGTCGTGGGAATAGCATCAATAAGTATTTCCTTTTCCAAAAACGCATTTTTTCTTGCTTCGTTAACCCCATCTGATGAGTTTGTTCGATCTTACAAAAAAACCACGTATCGTTCTATCAAAGACATTGTTAAATCCATAGCTGGTGATATTGGCTGATCAATCATCATTCTAAATGATAGAGTCACATCTTTAAACACCATCCATGTCACCAACGCAGTTCCTTTTCCAGCAAACGTGTAATCTCTCAATGCCTAGTGTATTTGAATGGTCATGGATAGATATATACCTGAAGCTTTTCCCAATTCCAAATGCAAGCCAAAGTTTGCCTGCCCCTATGTCACTGAAAAGCGAAACAGCAATGACAGCAACATCAGTATCGACTGTTCGAGTCATGACTCAGTTAAGTATGTGTTTCACTGCATCAGACACATGCATGCTAAGCTTCAAACATCATCATGTGGTGGATAACACTGAACATCCTGAGCAAAACTACCTTTTCCTCAAAACCTATTGAGCAAGCTGTTGCGAATGAAAACTTAAAAGTTCTTTCTTATTGTCGTCATCTTGTTTTGACTCTTAATTCGTCTCTGTATTCCCTTTCCCCTAAATGTAGCACTTGCTGCTTATAACAAATGATCAGGATATTCTATTTTATCTACCTCGAGATGCATTTCAAGTTTATCACCATGTTCACATTAAGAGGCTGATATTAATAGAATCATGGTGCATGTGTCTGATGCAATGATACACGAACTTGCACGAGTCATAATTCGAATAGTCGTTACTGATGATGCTGTCATTACTGTTTCGCTATTCCGTGACAGGGGTAGACGATCGATGGATTGTGTTTGGGAAGGCAAAAATCTTTGGACGAATATATATCAATGACCTTTCAAATGCACCTGGCAATAAGTGATTACACACAGTTATTGTGATGCATGTCTTTACCAGTTGTGATATGGTTCTCTGATTTATTGAAAAGGAAAAATAGACTGCGTAGGAGACGTTAGTGGCATTTGAAGATGTGACTTTAACATAAAAAAATATGATTGATCAGCCTAAATCACCTAGGTTTAACTGTAATAACATGGTTAACGAATCAAGAAAATAACTATTTGCGCAAAAGGGAAGACTAATTGAGGGTATTCCCTCAACCTGGTCTAATCTTTTCCAGCATGTAAAGCGTACAATATACTAAGGCAGGTGTTTAGGAGGACGAGCTTGGAATTGGCTCTTATGCTACTTAGTTCAGGCGCTAATGGATGGCATAGGGAAAAAGAGGATCACTTTTAGATAACTCTTTTTAAAGCCTCATCATTTCAGAAGCTTGTACATTGTGGATGTACTGGGGAATGCGGTTCAATACCCCCAAAAAGCTACATCCTAAGCATCAGAAGCCAAGCCATAAAATCAGTTTAAATGGACACATACTACAACAAGTCAAGCATTACCCGTACCTAGGCCTACAAATTTCGGAAGACCTCAAATGGCCCACCCACTTATTAAACGTGACAAAGAAAGCAAATTCAACACTAGGCTTTCAAAAAAGAAACTTGAAATACTGCCCACAAGATTGCAAAAAATAATTTTTCACCATAGATGACAAGTTAAGAAAGGAAGGGTGTGTCTCCAATATGCTTGCCCAACTGGAACTATAACCTCGAGACAATTGCAAGACGAACAAGCTAGAAGTTGATATTTATGTACAAAGTGGTTTAGGGGCTGATTCCCGCTATTGAATCAGACGAATTTCTCAAAAAGCACGTCCTAAGAGAAACATAACTGCCAATAAGTCAATAAGTCGAAGAATACCACTCAACAAATATTGTGGAAAAGCAAGTAAAGAATCACTCTAAGTGTTTTGACATTCCACTAAGCAAAACACCACAATACTCAAACTCATTCTTTGTAAAGAAAGTGATCGCGTCGAATTAGCTAGACGACACTGTAGTGCACAAATCCAGCGTAGAGAGCGTCAAATCTGCTCTTACGCCTCGTCAATAAATCGGCGGCGCTCTCTCAGACCGTTATATTAAAGCCAGAATTGGTATCTACAATGTATTCATACAGATACAGATACAGAGGATGTCGCGGTCGTTGTTAATGTGGAAAATCGGGTCTCCCGTGCACTGCTTTGTTTGCATGTGGTGGTGACTGTGAATAAACATGTATTTTTTGCCAAATAGTAGTACTTTGAAAAATGTTTTAGTATTCAGTAATTTTATTTTGTTTTAACCGATCTATCAAAAACTCTAAATCAAAGATATGGATTTAGGACTCATTTTTGAAATTTACAACATATGGTGGTTTTTTTTTAACGGAAGTGTTATTTAAAAATTTACAACAGAATAAATATTATGGTTTTGATGATAACTAGAAGCCAATAGTTTAATGACAAGCAAAAAAAAAAAAAACAACGTCAAAAAATATTTTCTTTACATTTTGAAAAAAGTTGAATATTAAAATAGAAAATTGATATTTCTATGTCCGCCATTTTGGATATACCGGAAGTAAGGTTTTAAAAGAGTTATGTCTTGTACATTGTATCCATGAGAAGCACAAACGAAAGGTTGATGCACAATGTAATGATAGTAGCAATACATTAAAACACATTGCAATTACCCTCCCTAAAAATAAGCTTATTCTAGTACTATATCCGCCATGTTGGATTTTACCGGAAGTAGGGTTTTTGAAGACATCTTATCTACATCATATATCCAAAAGTAGTATATAACAAAGGTTGGTACCAAATATAACGTTAGTAGCATGTTAATAACACCTTTTCACATACTAGCCTTCGATGTAGGGCTGATTTAAGTATGATTTCCGCCATTTTGGATTTTACCGGAAGTGAGACATTTTTTTTCAAATGCCTCCCTATCTGAAATAAAAGAGTAATAATTGAGGAAGGTCTATGCCAAATTTCATGCTTGTAGCAGGATGTGCACAATTCGTCTGAAATATGCTTGTAGCCGCCGGACTATAAGAGTATGGTATAAAATTATGGTATAATGTACAAACATTTATATTTGTAATGCTGTATTTTGCTGTTAGTATACCTTATTTTCGATTACTCATCAAGGGCATACGATACAGTTACAGGGGAGGTAATGACGTTGATAACGTAAAATGTTATTTTCGCGACGTCAAACTATGACATATCGGGAAAAGATGCATTTTTTCGACTGGACCCCTATTTTTTAAAACGACATTCTGTTTCATTTTGCAGGGAGATTATCTGGACCAAATTTTATAAAACTGTAAATAGTGCTTTTTTTTTAATTTTGATAAATATACAGCAAAAACTACGTTTTTTTCTCAATTCATGACCATTTGATAAATACGACTTATTTTTGAATAATTTTTAGGATACTTATAAAATACAGAAATTACAAATTATTTAACAAAAAACAATGTGTGTTTATCTTTTCAAACAAAAAGTTATGGATTTTCTTTCGAAAGGGAAAATACGGTCAGAAATCCGATTTGTTTAGCAAAGATACAAAATTTCGACCTCATTTAACTGTAAAGTTGCACATGACGGTATATTTTTTATTACATATTTGATGTAATCATGCAAAAATTATATATAGAAATTTTCATCAAACTGTAAATACGGGATCAAAACTGTATCGTATGCCCTTAACGTATTCCCGACATGGTACATGTTTGTATATGGAAAGATATTTCGCTTATCAAGTTCTTTCCTAATTTAAAAAAAATTTTGTGAATAACTTTTGATGTTATATACAATAACAAAAAAAGTGTTTATGATATCTATATTTTATATTTTTACTTTTTGTATTATATAAAACGTTCATTCCAGATGACAAGACCGATTACGCATGTTCGTTGAGATTTGACAGGAAATCAACACATTCATTACTGTTCCTGTCTGATGATAACACAGTAATGGCTAATTCGTTAAGTGAAGAGACTCCGAATGCTGTTATTCATCCGGAACAGTTAAACACGTACAAAGGCACAATTGGAGATAAATGGCTCACTAATACAAGTAAAATATACTTTGAAATTAATTTCTCTTACGAATTTGTATCGTCATTAAGGAATAACTCAAGAACCTTAGTGATCGAAGTAGGAGTGACCAGTCGTAAAGAAATAGACAATAGTTTTTATGCCGGAGATATTGGATGGTCGTTTCTTATTCTTAATTGCTTTTCTTACATATGCCTTATAGCCAAGAGTATGATGTCGAATACAAGGGAACAACTTAAAGTCATTAGTTTGGGGAATACAGGTGGAACAGCTGTCACAGGAAGACTGGGATTCTTTATTAATATGAACCGGAGAGAGTTTTCAGTTATTGACAAAGACACTTCGAAAATATTGTACACCTTCAAAAAGGTTGTATCTGTTGACCAACTCTGTCTTGCGTTTGGTATTTATAACCCTGCTTTAGTGGAAGCAAAACTGGAAATAATGTATTCATACGATTTCACATCTCTTCCAATAATCAATGTTATTGTTTAAAAAAGGAGAAGATAAACTGCAGATAATGTATTCCTACGATTTCTTATATCTTCCAACTAAAAAATAAATGCATCAGCTTCTAAACATTTCCATCTTAAAAAAGATGTTGGTCAATATCATGAATATGAACCTTACTTCTTTGAAGAAATATAATTGGAACAGAACTTTAAACAATAAATAATATAAGTGTATGGTTGTTACGTAAAATTCATTTTATGGTATCAACTTGAATTGTAATATCACTTTACAATCCTTGACCTACAATAAAACTTTCATATGAATCGTTGATGTAATGACGTCGGAATATTCCTATAACGGTCATTTCAATAAACTCATAAAAGCAGAAACCAGGATCTATACTAGTGACGCTCGAATCAAAAACGCAGTTAATAGCATTTTGACAAAAAAATCTAAATGACAGGCAACCACAAGACAAAAAATAACATTTAAGAGGTGCCTAACTTGCTTTGATTTGAAAAAAAAAATCATTAATGCGATGTGATAATATTGAGATCGGTGCGTTTTGTTCAATTGATGAGAAATTCAAAAATTAAGAAAAGGGAAAATTCTCCAAAATAGAAGACAACGAAGATAAATGAATTTAAGAAATAATATTAGTTTACAAATACAAATGTACCTAACCGGCTTCCACTGAAATGTGTTAGTTTAGAAAAAAATCTGTCATATAGGAAATTCGATTTTGGTCAGTTCCGAGAAACTTGGGGTTTTATTTTTAATTGCTTCCACTCACTATACGGTTACATCTACCCAATGTTAACTGTAAAGTATAATCATGTCATTGAATATACCATAACCTCTTATTTTCATATTAACTTAACTTTGAAAGAAAAGCTTGGAACAACAAAGGCATTTTTGTTATTTCTTATTATTTTGAATACTAGATATACGGTTCTATATACATTTTCCATTTTTTAAGAATTTTATTTAAAACACCAAGGCAATATTAGTGTAAAATAAATCGAACATCCTACGAAAAATCTTAATTTTTAAAATTTTTTGGGATTTAATTGATTGCATATCTACTTCTAGTATTGAATTTAAAAACAAAAAAGCAATTTATTAAAAGTGCATGATTAATTGAGAAAAATCACGATTTAATTATCAGATTTTTCAGTTTGGTTTAAGTTATTCAAATAAAAAATCTGTTTAAAACTACAAACCTTTAATGAATTACAACAATACCAGAACACATACTCCGTCAGACAGAACACTTGTCAATCAATACCAGAACACATACTTCTTCAGATAAAACCTTGTCAATCAATACCAGAACACATACTCCATCAGACTGGACACTTGTTAATCAATACAAAACCACATACTCCGTCAGACAGGACATTTGTCAATCAATACCAGAACACATACTCCGTCAGACAGGACACCTATCAATCAATACCAGAACACATACTTCTTCAGATAAAACCTTGTCAATCAATACCAGAACACATACTCCATCAGACTGGACACTTGTTAATCAATACAAAACCACATACTCCGTCAGACAGGACACCTATCAATCAATACCAGAACACATACTTCGTCAGACAGGACACTTGTCAATCAATACCAGAACACATACTCCGTCAGACAGGACACATATCAATCAATACCAGAACACATACTTCTTCAGATAAGACATTTGTCAATCAATACCAGAACACATACTCCGTCAGACAGGACACTTGTCAATCAATACCAGAACACATACTCCTTCAGACAGAACACTTGTCAATCAATACCAGAACACATACTCCGTCAGACAGGACACTTGTCAATCAATACCAGAACACATTATACTATGTCAGACAGGACACATGTCAATCCATACCAGAACACATACTCCGTCAGACAGGACACTTGTCAATCAATACCAGAACACATACTCCGTCAGACAGGACACTTGTCAATCAATACAAGAACGCAAATTCCGTCAGACACTTGTCAATAGAAAAGAATACATGATGACACAAATAATCCAACTGACAGATTCATACATTCATACTATTTGATATCATTTGATTCTATATAAACAACGTATGACATAAAATTTGACTTTTGCTTACTAACCAAATAAGAAATCACCAGGATAAGAAATTTGCTGAGCTAATAGCAAACTCACCTATTTTCTAAATCATTTTGTATTTCTGTGATGGAAGTTTCACCAACATGCAATTACGTAACATTGTTGTGCAAAAATAGTACACGCGATAGCATAAAGATATAAGTCATGCGATGCTACAAAGATAGAATTATTACAATATACAAAAGCACATAATTTAAAATTATATTTTCCATTCATCTCAATAAATACTTTTATAGCTTGTTGTTCGATGTGAGCCAAGGCTCCGTGTTGAAGGCCGTACTTTGACCTATAATGGTTTACTTTTTTATATTGTTATTTGGATGGAGAGTTGTCTCATTGGCACTAACACCACATCTTCCTATATCTATTAACTATAAACGATGAAGGTCCGTAGAAAAGACGACTTTCTAAGTTGATTAACATAAAAGGTCAATAACTGAGGACACAGTCCGAAATGAAAGCACTTTTTTTGGGATCATTCATTTCTTTTACGGGGCCCTCATGGTTTGTATTATACCAAACAGTGGAAGGACCTTTCGAATTATCGTCAAAGCACTTCCCTTACTATTGTAAGAGACTGTCAAAATAACCAAAAAATAACCAAATTATTTTGTGTCTTAAAATTTCTCGTAAGTTTAACAAAGATTCACTCTATTTGGCTCCTTAAGATATACATTTTTGTAGTTGTGCCTGAAAAGGGTCGTTTATTAGATATATCCTCAGCAGAAGATTAATGTCCAAGCTGTGTTTCGTCCAGTTTCCTCACTTCATGGTTGTTTGCCATTTGTTAATAGATGTGATGTTGTTTTAATAGGAGAAAAAAGGTGTATAAATCAAGAAGCTTGGATGGTCATTCAAAGGAGATTTCAATCACAGCCGCATATCATTTTTTTAGATATATTCATTCTTTCTTGCATTCACATCACTAGTATTCTGTATTGAATTATTATATGTCAAGTTAGCACTTTCTCTTTTTCTTAAATACTTGAACAGTGTAGTGTACTACTATTGGGACACGAAACGTCATAATTATAGAAACTTCTACCTTCTGACAACTTCAGACATTTTATTTCTTTTTAAACTTTTTTTAACCTAAGCAAATCACTACGTAACATAACGATGCAGCACCCGGATGTTTTTATCATGTGTGATAGCTATTATGAGTGTGTTTCTCTGTCCTATATGTTCTCTAATCAATTTGAATTGTAGTCCTGTCATGAATGTTATATTTAACATTGCCCTAAAAGCTGAAGGTTTGGCTAGCCACAAAACCAGATTAAAAAATGTCCTGTACCAAGTCTGGAAAATGGCAATTGTTATCATATAGTTTGTTTCTATGGGTGTTGCATTGTGGTTTGTTTATAATGCACTGTAGTGTTTCTGTGGTATTATTTAAGTGTTATATGTAACATTTCCATAAAAGTGCGAGGTTTGGCTAGCCACAACACCAGGTCTAACCCACCATTTTTGTCTTAAATAGTCCTGTACCAAGTCAGGAAAATTGCCATTGTTTTATTATAAATCGTTTCTCTGTGTGTTATATTTTAGTGTTGTATTTCTGTTGTGTCGTTGTTCTCCTCTCATATTGATATGTTTCCCTCAGTTTTAGTTTGTAACCTGGATTTTTTTTTTCTCAATCGATTTATGACTTTCGAACAGCTGTTGACTACTGTTGCCTTTATTCATCAACTTTATTGATATTTAATGCATGAAAAATCAAGAAATAAATCGAGTAAGTGTATGATAAACTGCAAGTTATACACAGTTAACGCTAGGGGTACCACGAACAGATAATGAAAACCTAAGGACGCTAACAGTGTCCTGGAAGCGTTTGATTGAAGTTAAACCATTGTTTTTATTTCGATAATGTAATATAGATTTTAAAATTTTTTATACGCTTAACACAACGGAATCAACATTTTTATATTATAAAATTGCAATGTCGCATGAGGATGTGACAAATCAGAAATTACCAAATTAACAATTTTACAAATTTTAATAGTCAACAACAAAAGTCAACAATCCGGTTCGGGAGTTTCCTTAGGCGGGATAGGGAAGTATTAAATTAAAATTACACAATCATGTTACGTTTGTATTGATAAACAATCTTAAAATACTTTAAATATAATATTAAACACCTATACAATATGATCAGATCCGGGTAACCGACATTTTAAATCTTCTTTTTTTTCATTACACACGCGTGTTTGTCATTGTAGTAGAAATAATAAGGCGTGCGATGTCGGTGATTACAATCCGGGTAGAATTAGTCACTGAGATCAGCATTTATATAGTTGTAACGTTTACAATCGAAATCAATCTTTTTATTATAAAATAAATAAACTTAGTAATCATTAATATAAGTTCTTCTATATCTTATTGTTTTCAGTACTAAATACAATGAAAATGTATTAAACCACTAATTGATCTCTTGACCCTATTCCTTAAGGTTAATCGTATAACCTGCATCATGTTTCTTTGCATTAAAATTCACTGACTGTATCTGAACACGTAGTTAATAATATTGTACAAATATTCAAACTCCCTACGAAAGGTCTCGGTGCGAAATATTGTGTTGGCGTCCCTTGTATTTTATGTTTTGTTCTTTGTTTTTTTCAGTTAATTTTCGATCTATGAGTTTGAATATCCCTCTCGTATCTATCGCTCCTCTTTTACGTTGTAAGGAAAGTCTCTGTGTGATGAACGTGGCTGATGTTGATAGCATCGATTCTTATTTTTATCATTTAATAGTTCGTATCTTACTTATTTATAAAGACATAAATTCGCAGTATTACAAAATATACAGGCCAGTCTGTATATTGGAGACAATGTGTACATGTATTCATTGTCAAATGTAGAATCTCTCAAACAGTTTAGAAAATTAACAAGTAATGAAACAAATACTATAAAGTATTGTTACGCAAGCGGATGATAAAATTGTGATGATAAAAGTTAATTGATACAGAATGGTGTTAAAATGGCTTTCTTTACATGGTTTGATTTTAAAATGTTTAGCATATATCCGCATTTTTTATCAGCATCATTTTGAAACACTCTTCAAACTGATTAGCGAATTTTTGCAATGAAATCCCATTGCCCCTTTTTAATTTACTGGTGTTGTTGATGTTAACTATTTACACATTCAAGAATAATTGATCAACGTATATCCATTGTTTAATAGTAGATATATTATTAACGTTTGGCATGGCCTACTACACATATACACTAAGTATTGTTATATACAATAAACGAAAATATAAAATAAAATTACACTATATAAGTAAATGACTTTTTGGCATTTAGAATAGACAGACTTGAATATCTTAAATATGATATCCTATCGATATGTTCAATGTTACATTTTATTTCAATCTAGTTTTTTGTTTGGTTTTTTTTTCGTTTTTTTTAAAGATATAGCAATAGTAGGATAATTGCATGGTTAAAATAAAAATGAATTGACACCATATATTATCTCGTGTACGGTATACATTCTGGATAACAACCAAACGGAAGGATGCAACCAATACATTTACAAAACTATACATTGTGCAATAAAGATGCAACCTTTGTCATGACCAAACAAAACAACAAACCAAACGATCGTATTAAATCCCGCTGTATTTTGGCCTTTGCTATTTTTTTTTTAATTTTAGTACGTTTATATGAGTATATTAATTTGATGTTCACTTTCATTAAACTACAATGCAGTAATAATTTCGATTATTGAATTAACCCCATTTAATTCCAAAATCAATTCGCGATTTTCATTATTTTTCACGACGTCATCACGATTTTTGCAATTTTCATAATTTTTTACGACGTCATCACGATTACCGCCATTTTTTAAATTTTTGAAGGGGTTAACAAGATAACTGTATTGTATGTGAAGCTCCAACAGTGATTTGATGGTTGCAAATTAAGCTTACTGGCGACGTTTTCGCGGAGCCAGTAAACGGATATATCCGACTATCACATCACCAATTGATGTTGTCTGAGCTTAACATACAATATTGTTATCTCCATGTCAAATCATACATTTAAAATCTGTCATACGTCGTCTACGATTGCGCGTACATTTTCATAGCATCAATTGTGAATTGAAGCAATAAAAATGGGTGACGTTATCCAATCAAAATGTACGTTAAAAACAATGTTGCATTAGAATTTCCATTGAAACCAAAACATGTGCAATTTCAGACGCTTAAACATGTCTGTTTTTGAATGACGCCCACACCACGAGTCCATAGTATCTGCTTTTCGTTATAAAATTTCAAACCAACAGAAAATATATGGTATTGTTTAGAATTATTTTGGAAGCTGCAGTTTTTATTATATATTCAATAAATTTCTCAGTTATTATTATTAAGTTTATATTTATGCAATACTTTGCATAGTGTATTTATTTTTCGGTAAAGTTAAAGTGTGTTTAGTGTACAAGGCAATACTTCAACTGTTAATATGCTCGAAACCCCAAAAGGTCAATCATTTTTTCTAAATGTTGTCGATAGAACATTTGTCTAGTCATGACATCACAGAAACGTTTTGAGGAAATGACACGTTATAGTGTAAATAACAATGACACATCGACGGACAGACTGTTGGACTAGGTGCCAAACTAAAGTCCCCTCAACTCTCATCCATAAGGTACTAATTACAATGTGATAATAAAAACTCAATAACGCTTTGAAAATGGAAGCTTTGTAAAGATTTCGGATATATTGTTTCTTATAAAGAGACTTTTCGGAAGAATTTGTTTTTGGTATAGAGCATGATTTTTTTAAAAGAAGATGAATTTGTTTTCTTTCACAATATTTCGTAAAAATGCCTAACTATGATATAACATTGACATATGCAGGAGCTCGTATGGCAGAGAGGTTTCTATGGTAAGCTGGTTTACTATTTATTCGAACTTATAATATATAAGATGTCTTATTATTTCAATTGTCTCATTTTGTGAAATATCTTTATCACCAAGTTTGGAACCTTTGATTTTCTGGACTATTCTTCTTTCGGCTTGTTGCTTTAATACTCATTTGCCGATGGTTTTTTTTGACAATTATTGGCTGGGTGCTCTTTTTGAATCTCGTGTTTCTTCAGCAGCACTTGGGACAAATGATTTGGGAATCCGAATAAATTCTAGTATTTGGCACGAAGGGCCAACCTGTGGTAAAATCAGTAAATGTTAAGGCTCCCGTGAGAGGAATTTAGATTAAAAAAAATCTAACAAGATACACGAAATTGCATGTGTTGTCATTGAAAATGTTAGTAAAGTCTCCAAAAATACTAGGGGGTGGGGGGAATAATAAATCATTAGTCCAATAAAACCATACAGCACAATAAAAAAAAAGAGAGGCGACAAAAAGACAAACAGTAATAACAAAAGATAAAAACAGGTAACTACAGATTGAGCACGAACCCCGTATCCGAGCCACAACAAAAACCAGGAAAAATCAAAAATATAAAAATATCTCATATATACGTAATTCATAGTAAGCAGCCATTTGTTTTTGATTGGTTGTCGCATAATCTCAGTCAAGTTTAAAAGACACCATCAAAAAGGGACTAAGTTAACAACTGATTATTGTATACAGTTTTACCATACACCTTATCGCTATTTGTCCGCCATTACTGAACATCACAAAGATTCCTGTAAACTTTTTGACGTCATAATACAAAATATCTGACGCCACAATGGAAAAGTGATTGTTGTTTGACGTCAATAGTTTAAGAAGGAAAAATTATCGGGTCAGCCGGGAAGAGCGATAAGGTGTATTATAAACCTTATCCCGTGTGAATATCAGATATTTATTTGAAGTTACCTTGAAGATCTATTAAAGTGTCGGATAGTTTTGTTTCATTTTTATTATAGTTTTCATTTGCCAACAAAAAAAAATGTTCTGTGTATTGGTTATAAATGTTACATGCAATATACACCATGCCCTCTCAGTTGATGTCGTATTTTTTGTATTTTAATAAAAAAAATATTGAAAATCATCTGTAAATTTAAACCACTGTGTAATATATTTAGAGTATCACATGGTTTCTTCTTATGTCCCATGAATTGCAACAGCTGTAATTGTTCACGGTTCTGTAATGTATTTCCCCATTCCAAAGTAATGATTTAAAATATGTCGAACGTGAAAGAAAGCGCTTTTCACTAAAGCGTCAACGCCAACAGAGATTACATTACACGGAGGTTACATTTCGACAATTTCATCATTTATAAAACCAAATACGTGTACCTGACGGGAAATGTGTATTAGATGTTGATGTTGACAACTATATCGATCTGCTGGATGTAGAGTTTTACTGATAAAAGCTACAGCTCTAATTCAAAACTGCCCGGTTTTTTTTGGTTTTTTTTTCAGAGCAAAGATCGGGCTAATTATAACAAAATAAACTTTCTATGTGTTATATTTAAACATTGAAATGAACTCTGAATTAATTTGATAATAGCAAACGTTATTTTTGTAAGTGGCAACAAGCCTCGACCACGGTAAATATTGTTGCAAACGACGTCAGTCTCAAACAATTAAAATAAGAGTAAAACTTGTTTTGTCGAGGCCTGTGGCCAATATCAAATTTAAACAAGGAAGGTTCGATTCCGGAAATTACGTCAAATTAAATCATCGATTTCGGCTGAGTTTGATCTACAAGCAAGCCAACACCATCTTTTTTCTTTTACAAACTCCTATATAAAAAAGAAGATTTAGTATGATTGCCAATGAGACAGCTATCCACAAAAGACCAAAAAGACGCAGACATTAACAACTATAGCTCACCGTACGGCCTTCAACCATGAGCAAAGCCCATCCTATAGTCAAGAATATAAGTTATCAATACGTTTCACTAATATTCCTAGGCGTATTAGGGAATAATCGCATGTCACATTTTTTCTATATACTTTTACAGTTCTTTAAACATAATGTTACAGACCTATAGAATATGATCATTTCCGGGTACCTTCATTTTAAATCTATATGTTTCATTATACATGCTTTCTTTTTATTGTCGTAAATTTAAAATAGAAATTCTTTATGTTCAACAAAGTAACTAAAGTGGATTCCGGATTTCACAAAAAGTTCATTAACATAACTGATATCATGATATGGAATGCATTTTTGAAATACAATAACAATAAACATCTATTAAAAAAATATATAGACTTAGACCAACGGTTTTCCCTGGCATGCGTCATTTTCAGTTAAAAACAAAACGTCAAGTTGTGAGTTTGATTTGGTAGGTTCCTTAACCAAAAGTGTCCCACCTCGCCAACCATGATCCGGAATTAAATCAATTCTAACACCAGTTAGATAGTTGTTGTATTTACAATAAAAAATAATGTTCTTTTTATTAAATAAATAAACATCTCTAAAGATTAATATACAAGTTCTTTTATATCTTAATATTTTCTGTACTAAATGCTCGGATTATAACGGTGAGTACAGATAAAACGTATGAAACCTGTAAATGATGTATCAACGCTTTTTACTAAGGTATATATTTAACCAACAACATGTTGTACTGTTACACCACTGTCCCATGTTAGGCGGAGGGTTGATATTCCGCTAACATGTTTAACCCGCCACATTATGTATGTATGTGACTGTCCTATATCAGGAGCCTGTATTTTAGTTGTTGTCGATTGATGATGTGATACATATTTGTATTTTCGGGGCCAATTCAAGTTGAGTATGCGGTATGAGTTTTACTCATTGTTGAAGGCTGACATATAGCTGTGAATATCTGTGTCATTTGATCTCTTCTGGAGAGTTGTCTCATTGACAATTATACTACATCTTTTTTTATATCATAACTATTTTCATTACTATACACTGGCTGTATCTAAACACGTAGGTAATAATATTGTTCGATAAGTCATACTGACTACGAAAAAGGTCGCAGTTCGAATGATTGTGTTGGCTTCCTTTACATTTTGTATTTGGTTCTTTGCTATGTACTTTAATATATCAATTTGGAAATAAAACATTTATTTCTATTCAGACATATCGTTTGCAGTCAATAACGATCTGTTACATCTATTTTCTAACTGTTCAGTAGCTTATTTTAGATTTGAATGTATATTCGTTTGTTATCTTTCGTCTTTGTAAACTCTAAAGAAAACTGAACATTTGAAGTTTCCAACTTTTCAGATGATGTTACGATATTTTTATTCAAGAATGGCTCCGAAACACATCCGTCCAATAAATGATAGTCCTACACAGGGTGTAATGTCGTTAGAAGCAATTGTTAAGAATTTTGTAAAAACTATTGTTGACTTCATATTAGTGAATGATTAAGAAGTCATAATGACATCATAATTGTTCTAATGTTTCAAAACTTGTGGATTATTTTTTTGTCAGATAATTTTACCTACTTAGTATTTTGTCAGCAGATGTTTATTTTTGTAATTGAGGTTAACATCTGCAGAATAATTGGGCCAATATTGCTTTTTGAAATACTAAGGCTTTTCTACCTAAGAAATAGATAACCGTATTTGGCAAAACTTTTAGGAATTTTTGGTCCTCAGTGCTCTTCAACTTCGTCTTTTATTTGGCCTTTTTAACATTTTTTATTCGAGCGTCACTGATGAGTCTTTTGTAGACAAAACGAGCGTCTGGCTTAAATATAAAATTTCACTCCTGGTATCTATGATGATATAAAAAAGAAGATGTGGTATGATTGCCAATGAGACAACTATCCACAAAAGACCAAAATGACACAGACATTAACAACTATAGGTCATCGTTCGGCCTTCAACAATGAGCAAAGTCCATACCGCATAGTTAGCTATAAAAGGAGTTTTTTATCACCAAATGATAAATTTACCGGATTTCGATTTGAGGTCTTAAACTATTCTAAGATGATTCTATAAAATATTTTATGTGCAAGATACTACATGTCTAGTTAATAGTTACCTAATTGACAATTATACCATCCCTAATACCTTTACATATAGCTAGAATGCAGGCGAAACTCAAAAGAACGATGTGTGGGCATGTGTGTGTGCCATATAAACCCTATAAAACACAATGAAAACACTGTTTAACCTTATGTGTTATCAGACGATAACTAGTAATTTTATTGAATGATTATTTTTTGTCAATAAGTAATCGAATATTCGAGGTTAGCTCGATCATACGGAATATCGAATTACACAAATATCTGGAGAACATCTTTCGGAAAATTAAATAGGCATCACTGATAAATCATAAATAAACTCATCATAGATACCAGGATTAAACTTTGTTTTTTACGCCAGACGCGCGTTTCGTCTTCAAAAGACTCGAATCTAAAAAAGTTTAAAAGGCCAAATAAAGTACGACGGTCGAAACAAAAAGTTGACAAGAAGATGCTTCCAAGTAAAATACTAGTGACTAAAATACATTTTTCGAATGCTTGTGTTAAATTTTTACTTAGAATGCCTCCACAAAAAGATGGGTTTTACCTAGGCTGACACTATTAACAAACATGTCTTGTCATTGCAAATACATTCATCTGCAGGACTAAAATTTACAGAGTTAAAAAACCGACGGTCAAAACAAAAAGTTGACAAGGAGACGCTTTCAATTTAAATATATTCGTCGTATCCTCTGGTGACCCTCGGGGAATAGTTAAACTTCTTTTATTTACGCCTTTGTTGTAAACATTTTTAAATGTGTTTTCTGTTTTAAAAGTTTACCAACTACGTATACAATTGTTTGATTGGGGTTTCCTTTGTTATAATATTTAAATAGGTGTTCATTTAATTATAATGATTAGCTTATCTTTTATGAGTTGTAGGTAATGACATACATGTATCAATTATATTGTGTAATACCTTGTCCAAAAAAGTAGCAACCACAAAATGAAACATGGTTATAATTGGATTTATATTGAAATCTGCAGTGTAAAGAAAGGTGTTTACTGATTTTTATAGTTCGTTCTGATGTTGTACTGTTATACCATTGTCCCAGGTTAGGGGAGGGTTGGGATCCCGCTTACATGTTTAAACCCGCCACATTATTTATTTATGTGCCTGTCCCAAGTCAGGAGCCTGTAATTCAGTGGTTGTCGTTTGTTTACGTGTTACATATTTGTTTATCGTTCATTTTTTTACATAAATAAGGTCGTTGGTTTTCTCGTTTGAATTGTTTTACATTGTCTTATCAGGGTCTTTTAAAGCTCACTATGCGGTATGGGCTTTGCTCATTGTTGAAGGCCGTACGGTGACCTATAATTGTTAATGTCTGTGTCATTTTGGTCTTTTGTGGATAGCTGTCTCATTGGCAATCATACCACATCTTCTTTTTTATAGTATAAAATGTAATAAACCACAAAACTGTTGTTTGTATCAAATCGTCGGTCATTTCAACAAACAAACAAAAATTCAGTTGAATGCGGGGGCTTTTAACAATCTTATATTCTGAGTTTACTGATTCCTTTTTTTATTTTAGAAAAAAAAAAACTAAAGTTTATATAGAAACCTGTATATTAATTCAGTTGAATGCCTGCAAAAACAAAGAAATTATGCAATGTGGTTGCTTCTTTCACATATTTTAAGAACTACGAGTTTGGTCGTTACTTAATTGTCTAATCGTATTTCCGTTTATTGTTACCACATTGAATGAACTGAACTCAGTTGAGTTCCAACTCCTATTTCACCCATGAATAATCCCTTTCACCTTTATATATAATCTATTTTTGTAGGTTTGTATTTTTAAACATTCCCAAATATAATGCAACATGTTTTCCATATGAATGAAAATAAATGAAGAAACGCCTTTCTTGGAAAAGTATTTAAAAATAAAGGATCGGTAATCTCCCGAAAAAAATTATTACAGAATAGCATATATATAATGCCCCACCTTTAGATATAGTGTATTTCATTCACAAAAGGCAACCGGAACTGCTAGCATCCGGCAATGGAATTAGTTATGGTAAGTCTTAATTTTTATTTTATTTTTCTAATACATCTGTCGATATCTTGAATAAAATTACGTATTATAAAATTATAATGCCCATATCAATCATAAATTGTCATGTCTTAAACATATATATATATATATATATATATATATATATATATATATATATATATATATATATATATATGGTGGCGTTAAAAAGTAAATTGAATATATTAAACGTTTCCTATAAATAATTTGATTAATAATAAATATAACGAATTTATAATTTTGTTCATACATCTTATTATTATCTTGATTGAAATTATGTATTATTATATAATTTCTTTTGTCCAAAAATATATTTTTAAATACAAACGGTAATACAAGTAAATAAACTTAATATTTAAAGCGTTTTACACCAATACCTGAAATAGAAATAAATAAAATCAAGGTTGATGGTGAAATATTGATTAGGAAGACTTGCTTAAAATTAGAAAAGTTTTACAAGTGCAACACAACATTCCCCTTGTGTGTACTGTATTCATCACATTGACAAATTCAGACATCAATCTACCAACTAGTAGACTTAATAGAATAACATACCAACATGATAAGAATGACTTACTGCATGTAGTTGTCTTTATGTACAACACTGTAGGTACCATGTTTTATATTACCTAGGCTACTTTAATTTTTAGAGGTTACACGTATTTTTCATACCAGCATATTAAGTATCTTTCCATCTTTGTTTTCTTAACTGATTTAAAATGTTTATTGATTTTTGTCCCTTTTTATGTTTTTCATATTAATGTCAATTGGATCGAACATGCAAAGCTCCCAGTCAGGTGTATATACATACTTAAATATTGATGGTCTTCGGATGTTTCTGCTCTTTGGTCGTGTTGTTGTCTCTTTGACACATTCCTCGTTTCTATTCTCAATTTAACATAAGGTATGACCTTATTATATTCTCCTTGAAAATATTTTTTTTCGCTTGTCAGGTTAACAAATTCAAAGGATATTTGAAGCAGACAAAAGTTTTAAATATTCATGTATGTAATGGTAACTTTTATCGTTCAAATATTAAAAAAATTATAAAAACAATTGTGATAACTTACAAACCTGTTCATGCATTTTTCATTGGTATTCAAGGCAAAATAATTACCTAAGATACCTGGGACGATATCATGTTGTAAAGAAACTTTTTTGTGCACTTATTGTACCTAGAACTTATTAACCCGGTATAAGTCTTTAAGGTGAGGTTCAATTTACTAAAAGATAATCGGGCATGACTTATTACATTTAGACACGCCTTCTTAGAATGGTTCTATTTGTGTACACAAATTAATAATAGTACTACTCAGCATATGCGTATTTCTATTTAAACTACGTGTATATCAATTTAATGAAATTCTTTTACCCTAAACAAATAATCTTTTGGTTTAAAGGATGTTACATTCATAAAAAGTACACATATCAGATTAGAACTTATTTGCATACAACATACATACATATTAAGGAATAGAAATAGAACAGAACAGATTAATGTATATCATTTGACTAAAAGCACGTTGGTCCTTGCCTCTGTGTCTTAGTGAATTTTGTAAAAGGGAAATATGTTTTTTTGTTTCATTAAGTCACAGAAAAGATATAATATGTAAAACAGATATAACATGTGCTTTTTGTAAAAACAAACATTAACAGGAAATGTGAGGTGTAGGTCCTAGGATGTTGATGATGATAATCAATGACGTAAGATGGAAATTATATGGTGTAATTACATATTACAAACTCTTCCGTGTTCCCGTTGGTATCTTCGATGCTACCCAAGCATAACTCAAGTGAACATTTGATGTAAGGTATCGTTTAGATTACAAGTCTCTTAGGGTGAAAACACCGCAAAAGTTGCAGAATGATGGCAAAAGTTATATGCGTTTTCGTATGTGTTGGTGGGTAGCTGTCTCATAGGTTTTGTGAGATATTGTTTTGCTAATATATTAATCGTGCATAGCTATTCCTCGAATTAAGATGATTTTAAATTTAGTCAACACGTATTCCAATATTTTTGTTAAAATACCAATTGATTTCACGGATTTGAAAAATACAATTCTTTACCTTATTATTGACTCCTACTACTGTAGACTGTTAGTTTTGTTTTTTTCTAAATTCATTTGTTTACATTTTAGGAAATGAAACAAAAGCTTTTTAACTTCGATTGTTCTCAACTGTTTTTGGCCATAAGAAATACATTACTTATTATGATACATGTTGTGCTTATATTGCAGTGCTTTTATTCGAACATTTAACATTGACTATTACTTAAAATTTATCATTTGAAATAAACCCTATGCTACGACCGGTTTCAAGCGGTTCTGTTCAGAATATCATGAAGGGAACAGCATACATATAATAAATGAAACTACTTGTATGTGTATAGTAAATAGTTATGACAGTTTACAAAATGTAGAATCATATTTGTTTTAGCCATCTTACTGTGTAGGTTGAAGCAGCACTTATCCGTCTTATATTGATAGCAAGCATGTATGGCATACTCATATTGCGCCGGGTATCTTTGATGAGATCTTATAATCATTTGTTCAATACCAATGCTGGTAGAGGTTTCGTTGTATGGAGCGTCACCAACCTAGTAATATCTTTAATGCATACCTTACCTGTATGCTATATTATTCGAAATACTAACTTGAATATGTTTTATCAACACCTACATGGCTAGTCTTATATGTTTTCTGTTTTAACTGCTTTTGAACTTCGTGTTTAATTTGGCGTTGATGTTTTTTGATATAGCGCCACTGGTGAATTGATGAAGTCATTACATTAGTTGATTGATTGATTTTAACTCCATTTTTGACACTATTGTGCTACTTCCTGGCCGTCAGCTCATTTGTGTTGTGTGGTTGAAGCTGGAGTAATAAATACAAAGAAAGCAGAATCTTACTCAAATTATCGCACGAATCTTCGCTGCTTTTTTTAGAAATTATGCCATTTTCTCGGTTTTTGTTTGTTCTTACTATTCGATGAAAGATATTTGAAAATCTCCTTATATCACCGTTTTTTTTTTATCATAAGAATATTAAGAATACTGAGATTTACAAAACGTGCATTTCTACAAATGCACATGATCTCAACTTGCTGTTTATTTTTAAATAAACAAAACGTTTGTATATTAATTTAAACGATACATTCAAAAAGTCAATGATTAAATAAAACCATAATCTGGTACATGAAAAGATCATACAACGGAAATATGTTTTTGTGAATATCATACATATATGTTATTTCGTGTACATTTTCAGGCTTTAAGTGCTGTTCTCTGTATCGTATATGGACTGATTAGTACCGTTGTTTGCTTTCATTGTGATGAGAATGCTGCTCACTGTTTTACATCACTAGATATAAAATCCGCTTTTACCATGATTGGCGAAGGAAAAATAGGTCAAGTGTACGTAAAGGATCGGGCAATTTATTCAATAAATACAGCAATAAATGGCCCCGTCTTTATAGATGATATAATAACTGCTGACGGTTGGAATCATACAAGACATTTAATTACTGCAAATGGATCCATGCCCGGACCATCTATCATCATTTACGAAAACCAGAAAATAACAATTCTAGTTAGAAACCATATGATTAATGAAGCTGTAACTATTCACTGGCACGGTATTGACCAACTTGGATGGCCAGCAATGGATGGTGTGGCATTTGTTTCTCAATGTCCGATACTACCAGGACAGACTTTTAATTACACCTTCCAACCGACATTTGGTGGCTCCTACTGGTATCACTCACATGTTGGTAATCAACGAGATATGGGCATGTACGGTGCATTTATTGTTCTCAGAAAAAGGGACCCAGTACCGTTTGAATTGCAACATATTGTACAGATACAAGAATGGAATCATCTGTATAACGCAATGGACCTGCTGTATGCAAATGTTAAAGATGAGGTTAAATCTCCAAATTCTATTTTGATCAATGGAAGAGGAGAGTTAAAAGATAACCTTGCACCTCTAGAAATATTTCCTGTTAATAAAGGGGATCGATGTTTGTTTAGACTGATAGGTGTTGGTTCAATGCACGTACTCTTGTTTTCTATACATGGTTTAAAGTTAAATGTAACAGAAACCGATGGTTTTGAGGTTGTTCCTACTGTCGTTGACAAAATCATTATATATCCTGCTGAACGTTATGATTTTGAACTCGATCTGGATTATGCAGAGGAGGGAATATATAACATTACTGTCAGCATCCTCTCGTCCAAAAAACTAACAATTAAACCGTATATTGGACTTGGGTTTCTTAATGTTTCTAACAGTAATAATCTGCCAGCAAAGGTTTACGGACATAATATTAAAAGTCGAGTCCTAAATTGTCCGTTTCAAACCTACCCTCACGAGGAAGACATAATTTGCGTTCCTGTGAATGAATTGAAAGACAGGGGACTTGTAAAAGATGAAAATTTTTTGGCTTTCAAGACTACACAAGAGTCAACCGAAACAGCATTACATTTCTTAAATTTCGGTTTCCCAAAAGGTGATTCATCCATAAATGGTCGAATATTTCGTTGGCCAACCGTATCCGCTCTTACACAGCCATCTGAGGTTGATAGTGACTGTAGTAAATGTACTGATGAAGAAACTTGTCACTGTAGCCATTCACTTAACTTAAAAACTGGGTCAGACATCATTATGGTTTTACTTAATCTTGGTACCGGAGCTTTCATTTCGCATCCTATTCACATGCATGGCCATACTTACAAAGTTCTTAAAATGGAATTTCCCAAGGTTTCCATTGACGGAAATTTTACTTTTACAGAAGATATAGAATGCAGTAATACACTTCCGAATATCAATAGCAGTTGTAATAATGCACGATGGAGAAATTCGTCTTGGAATGATTACAATAACATCCCTGGTATTAATACAGTTGATGCTGTACGCAAAGATACAATAGTGGTACCATACGGAGGATATGTGATAATTAAAATAAAAGCTGCTAACCCAGGCGTGTGGTTCATGCACTGTCACATTGATAAACATATGGTGGAAGGTATGGCATTAATGCTGAATGAATCTTTCGAGAGGTCTGGCCAACAAATACCAAATGGATTACCAACATGTCACAGCTATTTGACGGAAATGTCTGGTAAACTTAGCGCAACGTCTGCATCTCAAACAAGTTCTACAACAGGTATGATAATGTCTTTTGAAACATTTATCGGGAAGCCAATTTGAATTTTTTGCAACCTGCTTTAACAAATCAATGTTATCGCAATATACATATAAGTACCTTACTCTTAGATTCATGTTAATCAAAGGCTCATAATTGTTTTCTGTAAAACCTTTTTCTTACATTCGTAGTTTTTTTGTAAAATAAGAAATAGTTCTAATGATCATCAGTATAATTAACAGAAGAAACAACTATAACATTGTATTAGCTAAATAAAGGTTATATATTTAAAGCAGTGGTTGTACAATGTAATAATTTACAAGTGTTGATAATCTATGCTTGAATTATATATTATTGGGTTTATTTACAACCACTGGGTCGATATAATATAAACTGTGTTTTATCATTTGATTTTGCCATTTAATTAGGGACCTTCCGTTTTGCATTTTTCTCGGATTCACTATTTTTGTAATTTTACTTTTTACTGTTGAACTATTAGGTCTTTTTGAAAAAAGAAATATGCGTTCTATGGTGTATAACTTTTTTTCAATCAATGAACAGAGCCTCGTTTTCAATTACATATGAATCAATTGGATCATGTTTAGTTTTTTTATTCTTTTTATTTCGTGAAAAACACTTTGGCGGATATTCGAGCGTGTTAGAATAAGAACCGCTCGTTTTGATTTGAAAAAAAAAAACAATTGTTATTAAAACATTGGTAGAAGTACAATTCTTAATTCGATGAAAAACTGACAAGACCATTGAAAGATAAGACCGCCATTCACATACCTACAACGAAACTAAACACTGAGTAACACAAAAATCATACAATCTTCCGGGATATCTAAGCTGGTTTATATAAATAGTCATACACTACTAACATAAATGTGGTCTAAACAAAAAGATAAGATCTTTTCTGTTTAATCAAACAATTAACGTATTTCTTAACATGTGTCATATGTTCACGAATTTCAATTCTTGAAATACCAACATTTAGTTTCCATTTATTCATAATTCTTATTTACAAATGAATTAAAATCATATTTGAAAACGAAAAAAAAAAAAATGGTTAGTTGGCGAAAACACCTTGACGGACAATACTGTGACTTTTGCAATTACTTATGTTAATATTATTTCATTGTTATTATAGATTCAACAACAAATGTATTATACGCTGTTGTCGGTGTTTTGGCAGTTGCTGTCCTATGTTAATATTATTTCATTGTTATTTCAGATTCAACAACAAATGTCCTGTATGCTGTTGTCGGTGTTTTGGCAGTTGCTGTCCTACTGTTGATTGGTTATATAATTTGGAAAAGGAGAACAGCCTCAACCGCCTCCAATAATATAGAAATGTCACCGCCGAGTACTTAGAATTATTTTACAATTAGCGTTAACAGACAATTTCTCTCTTTTATACAATGTACATGATGTATTGTGCTGGCTTATCTGAATATTTCTTATTCTATATATTCTTACAAATGATACATGTTTATCTATTAATTAAAAAAATAAATAATGCCAAGTATATCTCTATTTATTCTAAAACAAGATAAAAAGTGATATTCAAATTCATTGATTTTGAAAATGTAGAATAAAGGCAACAGTAGTATACTGCTGTTCAAAATTCAAAAATCGATAGAGAAAAAACAAATCCGGGTTACAAACTAAAACTGAGGAAAACGTATCAGATATAAGAGAACTACGACACAAAAGAGACACAACACCGAAACGTAATATTACTATGGTCATTTTAATAAATATCCTGTTGACAAAACTTTTGATTATTCGAAAAACTAAAGATTTTCTTATCCCAGGAATAGATTACCTTAGCCGTATTAGGCACAACTTCTTGGAATTTTGGGTACACAATGCTCTTCAACTTTGAACTTGCTTGATGTCATAACTATTTTGACTGAACGTCACTGATGAGTCTTATGTAGACGAAACGCGCGTTTGTCGTATTAAATTATAATCATAGTACCTTTTATAACTATTTAGACCACTGGATTAATGTCAGTGCTGGTGGACGCTTCTTCACCGAGGGTATCACTAGCCCAGTAGTCAGCACTTCGGTGTTGACAGGAATATCAATTATATGTTCATTTTAATAAATTTTCTAGTGACAAAACTATGAATTATAATCCTGGTACATTTGATAACTATTTACTAATAAGCCCACTTAAATACATATCATTATAATTGTTATTTTGCTAGGTTGAAACTTCTGTCACCTGAAAAAAGTCACACACGCACAAAGGGTAGTGGCTGTATTAATTCAGTCTAGTTATCTATACCCTGTGTTGGTCGTTTTTGTCTACTTCTGATGTATTATTTTCAAAAGAGTCATATATAGATTGCTGTAGAGTCTGTTTTGCTATTTAGTTTTAGCCATTAACGGCCAATCGAGCTTTTCTCATCATTTGACGGTCGTCGTCGTTATCATTTACAAAATTACTGAACCTTATTTTACAAAGCTAATCAATAATATTATTATTATTGTGGTATTTAGTTAAGAAAATAGATGTCCAATGAACCCCTAGCCGACCAAGATGGCCGATCCTCCTGAGATAGAACATAGGTGAAAATTGCAAGTTTTACCTGGTGTTTTGAAAACTGTTATGAATAGATAAAATTTGACAAGGTAAATATGCTCCGATTGTTGAGCGCTACCAATTCTTTTGACGTCAAAACTGCCAGGTGACTTCTTATATGAGGTATTGCTCTTAAGAGACAAATGTCCAATATTGTTTCATTTGTGCATTTGTATCTTGAATATTATCAAAGCTACAAAGTAACTATACGTTTGGAAAATTATAAGCAAGATAAGGTCTACGCTTAAATCGTCAATCAACTCATAATTAGATTTATTGCCCTTGGATGACGATGTTTACAATTATCTTTTATGCATTTTTGCCTCATATATAAAAAGTTATAAGAAATGGGTAGAATCTTAATTCAACAAAATTGATCAACAATTTTTCGTAAGTTATGTCTTTAATCAAAACAGGGTTTATTAAAAAGACCGCTAAATGTGTCCATAAAAATAGTTATACATGTATGTCAATTTTGGGGCTTTTTATATCTTGCTGTTCGATGTGAGTCAGGGCTCATGTTGAAGACCATACTTTGACGTATAATGATTTTACTAATAGTGATTTAGATGGAGAGTTGTCTCATTGGCACCCATACCACATCTTCTTTTGTCTAATATGTATTTCATCTTTGAACGTCGAAAAAATCAGAAAGCAGTTGGTATCGTAACCATGACAAAAACAGAAGTACTCGTTTTTACCGATTTTCTATCTGTAGAGACCATCAACATCGGTTTGAAGTTATGGGGTTTAATTAATTAAAAAAAGGGGTGAATTTTCAGCAGTTTTCGTGAAACTTTGGTAAATTGTTTATTTCTATTGACGTACATGTAAGCTCCCTTTCGATTTTTATAAATTTTCGATTTTACGTTTCAGAGTTATATGATTTCATTCATAAAAAGGAGATATATCGCAGTTTTCGGACAATGCTTTGAATAGTTATCATTGAACTTGGGGGATTGGTTTATATCTATTAAGATACCATCCCTTTAGATTTTCATGAATTTCTTATACGACAGTGATACGTTATTGATCTTTATTCTTTGAAATAGGGACGGGCGTATCATGCTCTCATGGTGTAGCTGTTTATTCTCCTCAGTTGAAGTATATGATAGACAGATTTCATATCGGATGTATTACATTTGATGTATGTCATTCGGCTGTCAACTTTTCACTTTTTGATTATATGATATAAAAAATTACATGTGATAATCTGATATATATAGTATTCAATGTAAAGTTGTTTAAAAATATCCGAATAAATGGGTTAAAATTTAAAAAATATCACAGGCAAAATAAATGAAGGTTTTGTAGAGATATAATATCTTAAATAAAACGTTATGATTTAATGGATTTGAACGAAACTAAGAATTATCTTTTCAGATTTGACATGTACACATTAAAAGGGAAGACAATTTTGATAATATTGTGAGTTGTAGTTTCTTATGGACATGTATTAAAGACAAACAAAGAAACTATTCATTATAATTAATTGAAATTTGAATGTAAGAAATTCCACAACACATAGTACAAGATATCGGTAATTTTTTTTATTAAATCATTTATTAAAATTGCGACTAAAACCACATTACATAACTTAAAATAAACGTTACTTTATTTGTAGGGATTTAATTTTCTCGGAGACATTGATATGATTTCAGAGAATGTTTTCGATTGCGTCATCTAAAGGTCGATGTTTGAAACTTACACCAACTAATTATTTCATTTGTCTTATAAAATTTGCTAGGATTTCTTAAAATTGGTATTCAAATATATATATATGCTTGTTTAAGAAGGCATATTTGTTATTGACGCAAATAGCGTGATATTTTAATACAAGTAAATCGCAAGGTATATATCTGTGAATGAAGTAGAGAATAACTGTGGTATAAAAAGCAAGTTTTGTCTGATTTTGTATAGAATGAAAAAATCACATGTAATATTTATGTGACTGTTAATAATGGAAATACATAAAAAAAAAACCAATAATGTGTCCATAGTACACTAATGCCCCACTTGCACTATCATTTTTATGTTCAATGTACCGTGAAATTGGGAATACAAACTCTAATTTGGCATACTAAGTTTCAATTTGATTGGACTTCAACTTCATCAAAAACTACCTCGATCAAAAACTTTAACTTGAAGCGGGACAGACGGACAAACGAATAAACGAACGAACGGACGGACGAACGGACCCACAGACCAGAACACATAATGCCCCTCTACTATCGTGGGTGGGGCATAAAAATCAATACCTAATCGTGACAATTCTACCTTTAAATACAATATTATCTAATTATTGCTAGTTTATATATATATATTAAAATCCTGTATTTCTAATTCATACAAACGAAACAAACACTGAATACACAATGCACTAAACAGTAATAAATACAGAATTTAATACAATTGAAAATAAATCAAAAATTAAAATTCACTTCATACAAGAGGATAGAGGGCATCGGTTGCTATTGCACATTGGTTGTTTTTATTCCGTGACATTTTGATGTATCCATCCATTCCCCAGAACGCACTCCAACTGTAAGAAAAAAGGAAATTGTACAGTTAGTGTTTGTATTAATTAATAGATAGTGTACTTCTAGAATAACAACAGGGTGACAAGCATAATAAATCTGTGCTTATTTTGAATTTTAAATATTTGTTTTTCATATAGAAAACATGTTACTTGAGTATATATACACTTCTTCCGTGTGCCGAAAATACAGCGCATTCCTGTTATAATGTTTTCCAATTGTACTGGCTATCAAATTGCGAGCATTATGCTGCCGTATCCTATGATAAGATACGGATAATGTTTTCTAACTTATAGTTTGTTACATTAATCAATGTATTTCATATGTCTGGTCTGATCTTTATCATCAGATGACATTTCCGTATTTTGTTTTTCCCTTAACGAGAAGACTACTATAATTTCACTCACTAGAGGAAATGTATCACTTCACAATACCTTGGCTACATAAAAAGACCAGATAAAAATGACAAAGAGTACATTATAACAATGTTTACCTGTTTTTCACCAACCAGTATTCCTGACCATTCTCCGTCCCATATCCAACAACCAATACACCATGGTTGTAAGTCACTGAGCTACAAGTTGGATCGTCAAATATACCTAAAAATAAAAATGAATAATCTTTAGAAAAGAGATATTCGTATAGATTGCTAAACAAATATTTCAAATACTACTTGAAACACACATTAATGAAAGGTTATATATGCAAATTCCCTGAAAATAATATACAATGGTGGCAGTCGACAGTTTTCTACTCTTTTGTCGGGTTGTCTTATTGACACATTCCCTATTTCCAGTCTCAATTTTTTTAACATTATTAAAAAATCATTTAAAATATAATACAGAATTTGACAAATTGTTACTGTTGTAACGTGTACCCGGGCGAGGACGTTCTAATATTTTTATCCTCGGGTTCGAACCAGTTTCCTTGGATTTTAGCAGCGATAACAGTTTATTCTATACTACCAAAAATAAAACAGATACTACTTATAATGAATTTCAATATCTATAAACTTAACCCGAACCTGGTACATTAAAACAGTTTAAAACCTTTTAAATTTTGATATTGTTTTGAATCAAATGTTTTCAACTGTAGGCTGAAAGCTAAATGAATGGAACTGGGTAGAAACCTGAATATATGGAACTGGTCTGAAACCTAAATGAATGGAATTTGGCTGAAATCTAAATGTATGGCACCTATTACAAAACAAATGTATGAACCAAATCTGAACTATGTAAACTCTCATCTATGAATTTATTTATTAAACAAATATGTCTATAACTGTCGGAACAACAGGGTAGCACTTAGACGTGATTTATTGTCAGTAAAGTCACTGCAAAACTGTAGCACCAGCCCCGTTTGGGAATTTGTACCGAACCCGCTATCTATATTATACCAGCAGGTTTTAAACACTACCAATTTTTTAACTATTGCTGCTACTCGTTTAAAACTTTTTACTTTCCTACTTTTCCGATGTGCACTTCATACTGTACAAATGGCAACATTACGACGATGGAACTTTTTAACGACATTGACAGGCTAGTATACAACCCTTGCACGGTCGGTCATGAGAAGCTACCTTCTATTTAAGTTCTGCTTCTGACACTACTTACTTCGGTTTTAAGATCTAATATTACTCTGCAAGACAGTTTATACAATGATAACACGTACCAAACTACCTCAAATGAAGAGACATGCATCATTGGCTCAAGAAATATAAGTATGAGTTATTAATTGATCTATATATATTTGTATATACCTGATCTGTAGAACTGAAAAGGTCGCTTTACGTCAACTCCGACAGCTATTGGTCCCACAGTGGCTACTGCAGACTGTAGGGCCTTCTCATCTCCAGATTCAATGTTAGTAAATCCTTTGGCTGTAGCTCCAACATCATTCTCCTTAAATCTACAATTGTCATCCTGGAAATGTAACACTTTTTGATTGTACTACCATTACACAATGTTTAATTGAGGGATGCTCAAGTACCCCATTGAATAGGTGAGACCATCGCCCAAAATCAATAACAAATAGATAATGAATTGGATAAAAAAAAATACACCAGAGATTTTCAAGATTAGTTTTTTACATGTATTCTAAATATAAAGAATCCTAAATATGTCCTTTTAAACTAACCGTAGCTTCATAAGGATAAGACGATTCAGTGTCTATACCTCCATTGTCTTTAATGTATTGATATGCTTTAGACACATACCCGCCATGGCACCCTTTGTTACCTACAGTTAGAAAATGCAGAATAATGAATTTTATAGAAAATGTTATAATTGGGTTCGTATTGATTATTCTTTAGTTTTCTATGTTGTGTCACGTGTACTGTTGTTTGTCTGTTTGTCTTTTTCTTTTTTAGCCATGGAGTTGTTTATTTTCGATTTATGAGTTTGACTGTCCCTCTTGTATCTTCGTCCCTCTTTTATATAATTAGATACAATCAATAACACATTAAGATTGAATTTTATTATGACACTAATCTAAACTTTAAAATTTGATTATTGTAATGATTGCTTAACTCTTTAAATGATTTATAATCCAGTGGTAAATATTATAAGTTGTTTAATGAGTCCCGTTAATTTAGATGCGATCTTTGAGGTTATGAGTATTGTTGTTTTACTATTTTAAATTATAAAGGGATGAGGTATTGATTGATTGATTGATTGACTGATTGAATGATTTAATATCCGGCGGGAAATTGTTATATTTTGTTTATTGAGCCCGTAAATTTAGAAACGATACATGTAAACAGATTGAACATTTAAAAAAAAAAAACATATTTTTAAAAGTTACATATTAAACAGTCTTTAAGTAAACTCTTGAACTCGTGGCCATTTTCGTACTAACATTAATTTCAGTTTTGAAAATGAAAGCATAAATACCTATAAATGTATATTGCTACATGTATATTTGTGCTTTTAAGAATACTCTGTAGTTTTGGAAATTGTGATTTATATATTAATTTCAATTGGCTCTGATCTAGCCGTCAGTAACGGCGAATGGTCATATATGGGTGTTTAGTGTCTTTATTTAAAGTTTATGTCTTCTTGGATTGCCTCGTACCGATCTATTAAGTAAGGCAAATTGCAACTAATTTAATTTTCTAATAAAAAAATATGTTGTGCCATTGAAGACCTGTTGGTGACATTCTGCTGTTGTCTTGTCTCTATGGTCGGGTTGTTGCTTTTTGACACATTCCCCATTTCCATTCTTAATTTCATTTTTATTATAAATCATTTCCGTCGTTAGGGTGACTGGTATTGAAACATGGTCAATCTTGGTTATCTTCCGACTGGCAGTAACACCCTAATACCAAAGTTAGAGCACTTGTTTGCCTATGCGGGATGATGAAGTACGCATTTACGTCCGATCTGAATGTGAAAGTCTCATCAGATGCATTGTTAAAAGTGAGTGTTAAGCTCTTCGCACGTTGAAGACCATTACATCAACTATTTACAGTATCCGTAGGTGGCCATTTTGCAAGGCATTTTATCTACCCCTATCCCTCCAACTAAAATGTATATATGCTCCCATTCAAATGCATTGATCATCAGAAAAAAGGGTGTTCAAACCACCGACCCCCCACCTCCACTGGATCCGCCAATGATCTCGAACGACCTTTGTTACTCGAGTACCAACCTATTGGATGCATTGTTAATTTGTTTTTGTCCTAAACACAAACGACATAGTTTCCACTGGACAAAAAGTTCAGGGAAGATGTCTATCATGTTTTAAGGTCTGTGGACATCGGATTTGTATAATTGTTTAATTGTCAAGGAATTTACACAGATGATTACAGTTTAATCCTACATGTATGACTTACCATCAGACAGAATTAAGTCCAAGATAAGGTTTAACTTACGTGGTGTAGAAATCTAACAAATATATGCAAATGTCATATTAGTTACGTTTTATACTAGATCCAGGAGCCTGTACTTTCGGTATTTTTTTTGTTGTTGTTGGTTGCTGTCTGTCACAATTTTGTCCGTTTATTGTTACATTAAATATCATTCCCTTCGGTTGTTTTAATACTTAATATTTCAAATTTTGTTATTCCTAAGCTTTTTAAAGTTGACTCTACATTCTGATAATGTTATCGTTGTTGAAGACAATTGTGGTGGTGTGACCATATTAGCCTCGTCTTAAAACTTTAGTTTTGGGGTTTTAACTAGCTTAGAAATAAAAACACGTCTTACGTTACGACATTTAATAAAAGAGAGTGTAAAACAAAAAAGTAGTTTCCGGACATCACTTGTACAATTCCGTAAAAACATATGTAACTTAATGACACATATATAAAACATACATGTATATATATATATTCTAAATGTGTAAGAGTGCCCTGTTTGTTTTACCTATTTGTTCTTTTTCTATTGGTTTGTTATTGGGGATCCTATACCATCTCATTAGTTTTATAAAACTTACCGTAATTAGAAGAACAATCAACGAGATTCTGCTCCGACAACGACACAAGTTTTCCGGTCTTTCTGAAATGTTGACCTTCCAATGAACCCGTGGCTGCAAAAGACCAGCATGATCCACAATGTCCCTGAAAAAAAGAGATGCACACGTGATAAGATTTTTTTTTTATTCTATTTCAATACACAACAAGAATGTGCCCCTAGTACACGGATGCCCCATCCGCACTAACATTTTCTATGTTCAGTGGACCGTGAAAATGGGGTAAAATTTTACATTTTGGCATTACAGTTAGAAAGATCATATCATAGGGAACATGTGCACTAAGTTTCAAGTTGATTGGACTTCAACTTCATCAAAAACCACCTCGACCAAAAACTGTAACTAAAAACTTTAATCTGAAGCGGGACAGACGAACGGACGAACGGACGAACGAACGAGGGAACGGTACAACGAACGGACGGATGGACGAACGGACGCACAGACCAGAAAACATAATGTCCCAAAATGGGGCATAAAAATACGACTAGCACTCATGACATGACACCCTTTCTTGTCAAAATTAAACATTGCCGGAACATTCTTTATAAACAATAGTCACTTTGAGTCATGTGTACGGTGGCAGAATGCGGCCATGAAAGAAAAAAAAATATGTTGTTCCCTCAAGATACTATGTCGTTCCATCAAGATGATATGTCGTTCCCACAAGATAGTTATCTCGTTCCCTCAAGATACTTTGTCGTTCCAACAAGTTAGTTATCTCGTTCCCGCAAGATACTATGTCGTTCCCACAAGATAGTTATATCGTTCCCTCAAGATGCTATGTCGTTCCTACAAGATACTATGTCGTTCCCACAAGATAGTTATCTCGTTCCTACAAGATAGTTATCGCGTTCTCTCAAGATGCTATGTCGTTCCCTCAAGATACTTTGTTGTTCCCTCAAGATGATATGCCGTTCCCTCAAGATACTATGTTGTTCCCTCATATTAATATAATTGTATTGCTATGTTGAAGGAACGATATAACTATCTCGTGGGAACGACATATCATCTTGAGGGAAACACATAGTATCTTGAGGGAACGAAATGCTATCTTGAGGGAACGAAATGATATCTTGAGGGAACGACATATCATCTTGAGGGAACGCGATAACTATCTTCTGGGAACGACATAGTATCTTGATGGAATAGGATAACTATCTTGGAGGAACAACATAACATCTTGAGGGAACAATATAACATCTTGAGGGAACAACATAACATCTTGAGGGAACGAATAAGTATCTTAAGAGAGCGACATATCATCTTGAGGGAACAACATAGTATCTTGAGGGAACGACATAACATCTTGAGGGAACGTGGTAACTATATTGTAGGAACGCGATAACTATCTTGTAGGAACGAGATAACTATCTTGTAGGAACGACATAGTATCTTGTAGGAACGACATAGCATCTTGAGGTCACGAGATAACTATCTTGTGGGAACGAGATAACTATCTTGTGGGAACGACATAGCATCTTGAGGGAACGACATAGTATCTGAAGGGAACAACATATTTTTTTTTTTCATGGCCGCATTCTGCCACCGCACTACCATGTGTATGCTTTTAAAAAAAGTGCATGTTTAAAAAATAATGGTTTGTGTATCGGAAAATGTCTTGAAAATCAATGTGAGATATCGTGATTTATTTGTGGCGAAATTTTATATATTTGTATATTTTTATATATGTATGGAAAACAATGATAATTGATACCTGATTTTTCACTGGTGTGACGTATCCTTGTTTCCTCCAGTCAACTTCCTCAGGAGTATTGACATTACTCGGTGGGAGGTATGTAGACCCGTCTAATGAACTGTTGTTTCCGTATTGTGTCATCATTTGGCTTACTTCATCTAAAGACTAAACAGGTGTTCAAATTAATTAATGGGATGTCAAGAGGTCTTTTGTCCAGCCACATATATTTTAGCACTTCTGTTTTCCCCATTCTTTTCAAAACACTGACAGTTGTAGATATAATTTTCATAAACTTATTGCTCAATTTTGAATATTTTATTATTATATTTAAGGAATGACTGTAATATTTTTTCTGTCTATAAAGAAATAACATAAACAATTTGTTGCACACTGAATAACGCGCGTAGCGGGTTATTTAACAGTGTGCACCACATTTTTTTTGTTATTTCGAATAGACAGAAAAAATATTACAGTCATTTCTTATAATTTTATTTTAAATTCCATTTTAAACCGTAAAAAACCTTGAAAAAACGTTGATGACGTCACGGTCACATGACTAAATTATGTCTATGGTCTGATAACAAAATAACGTCAGCCAATCAGAAGACGCGTTACATCCAAAATTAAATTATTTTCATATATCAACAAAAAAAGGCAAATACTAACAATCAACTATGGTGCAATTCATTGGCCATATTCTTTAAACCAAAACATTCGAACCAACCAGAACTCATGATAGTACAAATTTAACTTGAGCAGTGATGTTTTACCTTTTTGAAAACAAATGCGTTTTTAAGAAAAGAAACAATTACCATATCAGCGAGATGATTAATTCCAAGCCAGAAGCTATGTTCGCCTCTATCTGCCGCCATATTGTGGTGTTCTATAAAACGAACATTATCCTCCCATATCTGGCGTCTGTAATGAAGAAAAACAAAAGACAGATGAAAAAATGTATTGAATACACAAGATTTAGCTTAAGATATTACCATCTGTTTTCTCGTGAACGCATTTAAGATTTAGTACATTCGATATGAAATCTTTCTGTCATATGCCTCAACAGAGTAGAACAATATTTTAATATGGACGAATCGACAAAACAAATAATTCAACAATATACATAACGAACACTGTTTGGAAAAGTCAACTTTTTTTTAAAGTAACTTTCTAAATTATGTTTAAAACTTTTAAAAATGCATTTAGTTAATATTTGTTTTCCATTACTTTACACCATATACTTTCTAGTATCCAAATAATTGTATAATATTTTGTAATGTTTGTCCCTGGAAACGTAGCAATGAGGTGTATTTTCCGGAATTTGTAGAGTATCACCGGAATGCTATGCGATAACGTTATGGAAAGGCATGTGATAACAATCGAAGCATGTGATAAACTTTTCGTATCAGCCCGATAAGCATCAATTAAAAAAATATGGAGTTACGTTAATTTAATGTTATTATCATACAGTAAAAATCATATGTTATTTAGTCTAAATATATGATAAATAAACATATCAACCCTTTTGTAGCAGTATGTATTTATATAATTATATAAGTGTATTTTCAGTGAAAAGGGGTTATTTCAAAATTCAATTTGTCTAGTTCTTTAATTATATAACTTATTGAATAACATCTGGATGTGAGACTTATCCCAATACGCAGAAATTTTGAATTAATATTAGACATAAATTTGCGCTGAACAAGTTTTCTTTTTACACTTATTCTGGCATTTATGTTCCTTATTTTCTCTTGTTTGTAACTAGTTTTTTATCTACGATTTATGCAGCCATAATATTCCATACTCACCTATTCAAATCTTCAACATTATCTGAATATATTTTGTTGTAAGATGTCTTGAACAGTTCCCATTCATTGTCGAGGTCTGATGGTGTGAATACCAATGACCCAGCTAGAGCATGTCCAACACATACTAATGTCAAAAATAGTTTTATCTGCAAATGAGTAAATATAAAAAAGAAGATGTACTGGTATGATTGCCAATGAGACAACCCTCCACAAGAGACCAAATGACTCAGGAATTAACAACTGTAAGTCATCGTACGGTCTTTAACAATGAGCAAAGTCCCATACCGCTTAGTCAGCTATAATATAGCCCGACATGACAATTGAAAAACAATTCAAACTAGAAAACTAACGGCTTAATTTATGTACAAAAATGAACGAAAGACAAATATGTCACACATCAACAAAGGACAACCGCTCAATTACAGACTCCTGACCCGGGAAAGGCACATACATACAGAATGTGGCGGGGTTGAACATGTTAACTGGACAGGCACATACATACAGAATGTGGCGGGGTTGAACATTTTAACTGGACAGGCACATACATACAGAATGTGGCGGGGTTAAACATGTGATTACAGACTCTTGACTCGGGACAGGCACATACATACAGAATGTGGCGGGGTTAAACATGTGATTACAGACTCCTGACTCGGGACAGGCACATACATACAGAATGTGGCGGGTAAAACATGTGATTACAGACTCCTGACTCGGGACAGGCACATACATACAGAATGTTGCGCGTTGAACATGTGATTACAGACTCCTGACTCGGGACAGGCACATACATACAGAATGTGGCGGGTTGAACATGTGATTACAGACTCCTGACTCGGGACAGGCACATACATACAGAATGTGGCGGGGTTAAACATGTGATTACAGACTCCTGACTCGGGACAGGCACATACATACAGAATGTGGCGGGGTTAAACATGTGATTACAGACTCCTGACTCGGGACAGGCACATACATACAGAATGTGGCGGGTTGAACATGTGATAAAGGACTCCTGACTCGGGAAAGGCACATACATACAGAATGTGGTGGGGTTAAACATGTGATTACAGACTCCTGATTCGAGACAGGCACATACATACAGAATGTGGTGGGATTAAACATGTGATTACAGACTCCTGACTCGGGACAGGCACATACATACAGAATGTGGCGGGTTGAACATGTGATTACAGACTCCTGACTCGGGAAAGGCACATACATACAGAATGTGGTGGGGTTAAACATGTGATTACAGACTCCTGACTCGAGACAGGCACATACATACAGAATGTGGCGGGGTTAAACATTTGATTACAAACTCCTGACTCGGGACAGGCACATACATACAAACACAATGAAAGTCCCAACTATGTACTGGCTTCCGAAGCTGCACAAAAAACCTTACAAATATAGATTTATTTCATCTTCTAGCCATTGTTCAACTACTAAATTGTCTGTTTTACTTACTAGTACACTTGGTACAATAAAAAACCTGATAATAAATTTTTCAAATAAGGCCTTTGAAAATAGTGGAATTAATTACTTTTGGAGTGTCAAAAACTCGTTGGAAGTACTTGATAAATTGCATGCATATATTGGTGATTTTGAATCTGTTCAAAGTTTTGATTTTTCTACCCTATATACCACTTTGCCTCATATTCTTATTAAGAAAAAATTCACATCCCTAATTAACTGGGCATTTAAAAAGTCGGAATGCGAGTACATATGTTCAAACTCTTTTAGATCATTTTTTAGTAGCAATAAACAAAAGAACTATGTCAATTGGACATGCTTTGATACTATTTATGCACTTGAATTTTTACTTGATAACATTTTTGTTCGCTTTGGAGATTCCGTATATCGTCAAGTTATTGGAATTCCAATGGGGACTAACTGTGCACCACTTATTGCGGACCTGTTTTTGTATTGTTATGAGTTACAATTTATGACTAAAATTAGCAAAGACCCATCAAAACAACATTTGATACAAAAATTTAACAATACTTTTAGATATTTGGATGATATATTGGCTCTAAATAATGACGACTTCAGTATGTATACTAAAGAAATTTATCCTGTAGAACTTACTTTAAATAAAGCTAATGATAACAATGACCACTGCCCTTTCCTCGATCTTGATATCTATATCATAAACGGGAAGCTTAATACAAAAATTTATGATAAAAGAGATGATTTTTCATTTCCTATTGTTAATTATCCATTTTTAGATGGTGACGTTCCCTTGTCACCATCTTATGGTGTTTATATATCTCAACTTGTACGATTCGCTCGTGTATGTAACAATGTATTAGATTTTAACGAGAGAAATTTATGTATTACTGAAAAATTATTACACCAGGGTTTTCGATATCACAAACTGGTCAAAACATTTACTAAATTTTATCACCGGTATAAGGAAATAATTCGTAAATATAACTCAACATGCAGACATCTTATACGTTCAGGTATTTCACATCCAAAATTTTATGGAAATATTCTTTATAAAGCACAAAAATGTCAGTATTCTCCTCAGAAACTAACAAAACCTTTAAATAGACTTATTAAAAGGGGATATAGTTACGATACTGTTGTCAGGTCATTAAAGATTGCATATTTTGGCTTTAACATTGATTCACTGATAGGGTCTTTGCATCGGAACTAAACACATTTATTTCTAAAAAAAAAAAAAAAAAAAAAAAAAAAAAAAAAAAAAAAAAAAAAAAAAAAAAAAAAAAAACAGTTGTTGGCATGACACGGGTTATGTTCTTCTCATATATTTTATGATAGTATGATACTAAACCCCTAACGGGAGGGATTGTACCTGATATTCATATGATGAAGACATAATCTTTCAATCAGTTTAATTGAGGTCTGGAGCTGGCATGTCAGTTAACTGCTAGTAGTCTGTTGTTATTTATGTATTATTGTCATTTTATTTATTTTCTTTTGTTACATCTTTTGACATCGGACTCGGACTTCTCTTAAACTGAATTTTAATGTGCGTATTGTTATTCTTTTACTTTTCTACATTGGCTAGAGGTATAGGGGGAGGGTTGAGATCTCATAAACATGTTTAACCCCGCCGCAATTTTGCGCCTGTCCCAAGTCAGGAGCCTCTGGCCTTTGTTAGTCTTGTATGATTTTAAATTTTAGTTTCTTGTGTATAATTCGGAGTTTAGTATGACGTCCATTATCACTGTACTATTATGCATATTTTAGGGGCCAGCTGAAGGACACCTACGGGTGCGGGAATTCTCGCTACATTGAAGACCCATTGGTTGCCTTCGGCTGTTGTTTGCTCTATGGTCGGATGGTTGTCGCTTTGACATATTCACCATTTCCTTTCTCAATTTTAGAATGTGGTGGGGTTAAACATGTGATTACAGACTCTTGACTCGGGAAAGGCACATACATACAGAATGTGGCGGGTTAAACATGTGATTACAGACTCCTGACTCGGGACAAGCACATACATACAGAATGTGGCGGGGTTAAACATGTGATTACAGACTCCTGACTCGGGACAAGCACATACATACAAAATGTGGCGGGGTTAAACATGTGATTACAGACTCCTGTCTCGGGACAGGCACATACATGTACATACAGAATGTGGCGGGTTAAATATGTGATTACAGACTCCTGACTCGGGACAGGCACATACATACATAATGTGGCGGGGTTAAACATGTGATTACAGACTCCTGACTCGGGACAGGCACAAACATACAGAATGTGGCTGGTTAAATATGTGATTACAGACTCCTGACTCGGGACAGGCACATACATACAGAATGAGGCGGAGTTAAACATGTGATTACAGACTCCTGACTCGGGACAGGCACATACATACAGAAAGTGGCGGGTTGAACATGTGATTAGAGACTCCTGACTCGGGAAAGGCACATACATACAGAATGTGGTGGGGTTAAACATGTGATTACAGACTCCTGATTCGAGACAGGCACATACATACAGAATGTGGTGGGATTAAACATGTGATTACAGACTCCTGACTCGGGACAGGCACATACATACAGAATGTGGCGGGTTGAACATGTGATTACAGACTCCTGACTCGGGAAAGGCACATACATATAGAATGTGGTGGGGTTAAACATGTGATTACAGACTCCTGACTCGAGACAGGCACATACATACAGAATGTGGCGGGGTTAAACTTGGATTACAGACTCCTGACTCGGGACAGGCACAAACATACAGAATGTGGCGGGTTGAACATGTGATTACAGACTCCTGACTCGGGACAGGCACATACATACAGAATGTGGCGGGTTGAACATGTGATTACAGACTCCTGACTCGGGAAAGGCACATACATATAGAATGTGGTGGGGTTAAACATGTGATTACAGACTCCTGACTCGAGACAGGCACATACATACAGAATGTGGCGGGGTTAAACATGTGATTACAAACTGCTGACTCGGGACAGGCACATACATACAAAATGTGGTGGGGTTAAACATGTGATTACAGACTCCTGACTCAGGACAAGCACATACATACAGAATGTGGCGGGGTTTAACATGTGATTACAGACTCCTGACTCGGGACAAGCACATACATACAAAATGTGGCGGGGTTAAACATGTGATTACAGACTCCTGACTCGGGACAGGCACATACATACAGAATGTGGCGGGTTAAATATGTGATTACAGACTCCTGACTCGGGACAGGCACATACATACATAATGTGGCGGGGTTAAACTTGGATTACAGACTCCTGACTCGGGACAGGCACAAACATACAGAATGTGGCGGGTTGAACATGTGATTACAGACTCCTGACTCGGGACAGGCACATACATACAAAATGTGGTGGAGTTAAACATGTGATTACAGACTCCTGACTCCGGACAGGCACATACATACAGAAAGTGGCGGGTTAAACATGTGATTACAGACTCCTGACTCGGGACAGGCACATACATACAGAATGTGGCGGGGATAAACATGTGATTACAGACCTCTGACTCGGGACAGGCACATACATACAGAATGTGGCGGGTTAAACATGTGATTACAGACTCCTGACTCGGGACAGGCACATACATACAGAATGTGGCGGGTTGAACATGTGATTACAGACTCCTGACTCGGGACAGGCACATACATACAGAATGTGGCGGGTTGAACATGTGATTACAGACTCCTGACTCGGAACAGGCACATACATACAGAATGTGGCGGGGTTAAACATGTGATTACAGACTCCTGACTCGGGACAGGCACATACATGCAGAATGTGGCGGGTTGAACATGTGATTACAGACTCCTGACTCGGGACAGGCACATACATACAGAATGTGGTGGGGTTAGACATGTGATTACAGACTCCTGACTCGGGACAGGCACATACATACAGAATGCGGCGGGTTGAACATGTGATTACAGACTCCTGACTCAGGACAGGCACATACATACAGAATGTGGTGGGGTTAAACATGTGATTACAGACTCCTGACTCGGGACAGGCACATACATACAGAATGTTGCGGGGTTAAACATGTGATTACAGACTCCTGACTCGGGACAGGCACATACATACAGAATGTGGCGGGTTGAACATGTGATTACAGACTCCTGACTCGGGACAGGCACATACATACAGAATGTGGTGGGGTTAAACATGTGATTACAGACTCCTGACTCGGGACAGGCACATACATACAGAATGCGGCGGGTTGAACATGTGATTACAGACTCCTGACTCGGGACAGGCACATACATGCAGAATGTGGTGGGGTTAAACATGTTATTACAGACTCCTGACTCGGGACAGGCACATACATACAGAATATGGCGGGGTTAAACATGTGATTACAGACTCCTGACTCGGGACAGGCACATACATACAGAATGTGGCGGGTTAAATATGTGATTACAGACTCCTGACTCGGGACAGGCACATACATACATAATGTGGCGGGGTTAAACTTGGATTACAGACTCCTGACTCGGGACAGGCACAAACATACAGAATGTGGCGGGTTGAACATGTGATTACAGACTCCTGACTCGGGACAGGCACATACATACAGAATGTGGTGGAGTTAAACATGTGATTACAGACTCCTGACTCCGGACAGGCACATACATACAGAAAGTGGCGGGTTAAACATGTGATTACAGACTCCTGACTCGGGACAGGCACATACATACAGAATGTGGCGGGGATAAACATGTGATTACAGACCTCTGACTCGGGACAGGCACATACATACAGAATGTGGCGGGTTAAACATGTGATTACAGACTCCTGACTCGGGACAGGCACATACATACAGAATGTGGCGGGTTGAACATGTGATTACAGACTCCTGACTCGGGACAGGCACATACATACAGAATGTGGCGGGTTGAACATGTGATTACAGACTCCTGACTGGGAACAGGCACATACATACAGAATGTGGCGGGGTTAAACATGTGATTACAGACTCCTGACTCGGGACAGGCACATACATACAGAATGTGGCGGGTTGAACATGTGATTACAGACTCCTGACTCGGGACAGGCACATACATACAGAATGTGGTGGGGTTAAACATGTGATTACAGACTCCTGACTCGGGACAGGCACATACATACAGAATGTGGCGGGTTGAACATGTGATTACAGACTCCTGACTCGGGACAGGCACATACATACAGAATGTGGTGGGGTTAAACATGTGATTACAGACTCCTGACTCGGGACAGGCACATACATGCAGAATGCGGCGGGTTGAACATGTGATTACAGACTCCTGACTCGGGACAGGCACATACATGCAGAATGTGGTGGGGTTAAACATGTTATTACAGACTCCTGACTCGGGACAGGCACATACATACAGAATATGGCGGGGTTAAACATGTGATTACAGACTCCTGACTCGGGACAGGCACATACATACAGAATGTGGTGGGGTTAAACATTTGATTACAGACTCCTGACTCGAGACAGGCACATACATACAGAATGTGGCGGGATTAAACATGTGATTACAGACTCCTGACTCCTGACAAGCACATACATACGGAATGTGGTGGGTTAAACATGTGATAACAGACTCCTGACTCGAGACAGGCACATACATATAGAATGTGGCGGGTTAAACATGTTAACTGGAGAGCAACTGAACAACACACAAACTCTCAGAAAGTATCAAAGAGGTACGGCAATAGACGACAAAGCATAGAATATGTCCCGCCCTAAGTAGGCTCGTGTAAGGACAAAAAGTATCAAAGAGGTACGGCAATAGACGATAAAGTATAGAATATGTCCCGCCCTAAGTAGGCTCGTGTAAGGACAAAAAGTATCAAAGAGGTACGACAATAAACGATAAAGCATAGAATATGTCCCGCCTTAAGTAGGCTCGTGTAAGGACAAAAAGTATCAAAGAGGTAAGACAATAGACGATAAAGTATAGAATATGTCCCGTCCTAAGTAGGCTCGTGTAAGTACAAAAAGTATCAAAGAGGTACGGCAATAGACGATAAAGCATATAATATATCCCGCCCTAAATAGGCTCGTGTAAGGACAAAAAGTATCAAAGAGGTACGACAATAGACAATAAAGCATAGAATATGTCCCGCCCTAAGTAGGCTCGTGTAAGGACAAAAAGTATCAAAGAGGTAAGACAATAGACGATAAAGGATAGAATATGTCCCGCCCTAAGTAAGCTCGTGTAAGGACAAAAAGTATCAAAGAGGTAAGACAATAGACGATAAAGCATAGAATATGTCCCGCCCTAAGTAGGCTCGTGTAAGTACAAAAAGTATCAAAGAGGTACGGCAATAGACGATAAAGCATAGAATATATCCCGCCCTAAGTAGGCTCGTGTAAGGACAAAAAATATCAAAGAGGTACGACAATAGACGATAAAGCATAGAATATGTCCCGCCCTAAGTAGGCTCGTGTAAGGACAAAAAGTATCAAAGAGGTACGGCAATAGACGATAAAGTATAGAATATGTCCCGCCCTAAGTAGGCTCGTGTAAGGACAAAAAGTATCAAAGAGGTAAGACAATAGACGATAAAGCATAGAATATGTCCCGCCCTAAGTAGGCTCGTGTAAGAACAAAAAGTATCAAAGAGGTAAGACAATAGACGATAAAGTATAGAATATGTCCCGCCCTAAGTAGGCTCGTGTAAGGACAAACAGTATCAAAGAGGTAAGACAATAGACGATAAAGCATAGAATATGTCCCGCCCTAAGTAGGCTCGTGTAAGAACAAAAAGTATCAAAGAGGTAAGACAATAAACGATAAAGCATAGAATATGTCCCGACCTAAGTAGGCTCGTGTAAGGACAACAAGTATCAAAGAGGAACGACAATAGACGATAAAGCATAGAATATGTCCCGCTTCTTGTAAGGACAAATCATGCATTAATCAAGAGATTTTCAAAATATAGAGCTTCCTTTCACAAGACCACGGCCGACACTCGGCTAACCGAGAGATTGGTCGGTTAATCTATATTGAGTATGCGGCTATATGGGCGATTGGTCTGTTAATCGGGTTGGTTATACGTCTGTTAAGAGTAAAACGCTTAATTCAATGTCAAACTCTATTAAATATACAGATTTTTGGCATGTTATAAGAACCAAATCAAAAAAAGAAAAGTGTCTGACAAAATGATATTTATCACAGAACATTTTGCACTTGTAAAAACATTTCTTAGTCTGCGCAGTTTTCAGTAAAACTAAAAGGCGTCGCGCAAGTATGTAGTATTTATGCTTATACGCATAGCAATTTTTTTAATAAAAGACGAAACAAACAAATTTAGATATCATTTAAAGGACAAAAAATAGTACTGTGGTTCTAAAAATTAAATTGACATTAGTAAATATTTCATAATTGTAAAATAACGTGAATAATGCCACTTTTTATTGAAAATTATGGGAATAAAGTCTGTTAATGGGTTGGACAATTGAAATTGTGTCAGTTAAGAGTTATTTAGCCACGACAATAATGGTGCTAATAAATAATTTTTAATAATAAAAATTTAAGAATGAGATGTTCCTGAGTAAACAAAAATGACAATACGGTGCCCAGTATTCTAGAAAGAGCATTTTTATTTTGACTTTCTTTGCATTTATTGACTTCAATGTAGCGTGATATGGATTGGCCTCTGAAATATGCATGAACTTTTTATTGACGTTTTCAATTAGCCTTAATTTTTGTGTCTGTTCGAAGTAGCACGTTCTAAAATTCCGACTGAAAGTGTCTTTCTAATACAACACAGGGTACATAACGTGTTCTCGTTCACATATGAATATGATATTTGTCACTGGACGTTAAACACTAATTCATCAGCATCATCCAATTGGTTCTTTTCGTCTATTACTTAATCATATGTTGTTTACAAATCACTCTAAAGAAGTAAACGGAAAGGAGCGAATGCAGCTACATTTGGTTATTTTAAGTTTCAATTCATTTTATTCGGTTTAGTTCCTTTCTACATAAGTGCAGAGAAGAAATACAGTTGTCTATGTTTGCCGGTGAAGTCTATTTCGCGTTTCCGCGATTTTGCCTTTCATATTCTATAGGGCGAAATCGGGAAATCGCGAAAAGGCGAAATCGCGAAGTCGAAAACGCGAAAACGCGAAGTCGAAAACGAGAAATCGGTTTCGCGTTTTCACGTTTTCGTTATATAGAATATGTAAGGCGAAAACGCTAAAGCGCTAAAACGCAAAATGGCATTAACCTGCCACCATAGTTGTCCGCATGTAAACTTCTAGAATTTGTCACCAATATAAGTACATCGCAATCCGTTACTGTTTCAACAGCCATCGGTGTTTCATGTGTGTATTTTTAAACAAGTATTATTTGTCTCTCGGTTTTAGCAATGTATCACTCTCTACTGTCCTTATATATTATTCTTTATTCTGCGTTTCCATCCAGATTCTTGTGTATACCATGAGGGTCCGGATTGGAGGGTATTGTTTATTTCTGTATTCTTAAAATTGTTATGTCATTTTTTTCTTCATTTTATTTATCTTACTCATTATTCTTTCTTTATTTTTCATATTTTGTCATCCCAATATATTTTACTTACTGATGTTTAGTTACTATCTCTGATGTATATACTGGTTACCAATGTAGATGACAAATTGTGTCATTCATGACAATTAAACAGAATCAACATGATATATGCGATCATTCTTGGATGAAATTAGTATTACTTTAATATTACACTTTTTAAACCCATTTTTTTATCAATTTTCAATTTCATGTGTTGTTTCCGTATATGTTATGTTTCATTGCTCATATGTTGTTTTCGTATATTTTAGCCGCTCGTCTTGAGCCTACTCATTTGATCCGATAACACCCCATATAGCAATACAATTATACTTTTATTGCCATTCATTTTAAACTCTTAACAGACCAATTAACAGACCGGGTTTTATACATCCGACCCATTAACAGACCAGGTTTTAAATAAATATTGATTTATGTCACCAAAATACAGATTTTCGTGTAGATTTTTCACACAATGATATCAATATGGTTAACAAACATAATGCCTTTCTTTTTTCGATGTTAAAAATATTGAATGCAAGTAAATTTAACCAATGTGTCATTTTGTGTACATTATATGTGTGTAAAATGTGTATAAATTTATTGATGAGTAACCCGCCTTTTCATTTTATAGATCGTACATCGAAGCTAGAAAAATAATAATTACACCACTGAATTCAGTACATTGAATTGTTTTGTAAGACATTAATACTTTTTATGATGAAAATATATTTAGAAAGTTATACAATGAAACATGCTGAACTTTCAATGATTTTCTCGATAACACCTGATTAACAGACTTTAGCCAACCCGATTAACAGACCAACCGCCGATATAGCCGCATACTCAATATAAAATAACCGACCAATCTCTCGGTTAGCCGAGTGTCGGCCGTGAAGACGCCTAAACAAATTTAGACATATATAATTTGTATAAAATAAAACAGTGTTTTTAGTTTCCTGATTGTATTTGTAAATGACAATATGGTGGGATAACACTTGTGATTAAACTTCCAGTCGATTTCCTATGTAACTCCAACCTAAATATTTATAAAAGAAAGTAATTAGATATGAAATAAAAGATGCTTGATTTAATAATTAGTGGCTACTAACAGTTCAGTGTCAAATAATAAAAAAAAGAAAATCATCCCATACAGTTCCGTATTATTATCATTTAAAGAAACTGCCGAGCTCTTACATAGATAACTTTACTCTCTCCTACACTCTAATATCGATCGCTGCACAACCAAGTAGTAAAATTATGAACAACACACAGGGCTGTTTTCACATAATTTTACAATGGGAGTACGCGTGTTCATATGTCTACCAATCAACAGAACAGAAGTTCCTGAAGTTGACAATTAAATGGTTGAAATTGAGAATGGAATAGGGGACTAGTATGTCAAAGAGACAACAAACCGACCAAAGAGCAGACAACAGACGAATGCAACCAATTGGTCGTCAACGCAGCGAGAAAATTCAGCAACCGGAGGTGGTCCTCAACCACCCGTAATTAAAATTGTGTTCCAGTTCCGTGAAAATGGACGTCACACTGAACTTCAACATATGAATGATCTAAAATTAAAACAAACATACAAGACTAACAAAGGCAAGAGGCTCCTGACTAGGGACAGGTACAACAATGCGGCAAGGTTAACATGTTTATGAGTTCTCAACCCTCCCCTATATCTCTCGCCAATGTAGAAAAGTAAACGCATAACAATACGCACATTAAAATTCAGTTCATAAGGGACGACATCAAAAGATCAATGTAAGATAAAAATCTTAATTCAAATAGTTTGGGGGTGGGGGGGTTGAACTGCTGCAAGATTTGGTTATCCGACATTGATTTTTACATATATCCATATGGGTCAATCAATTTTTCCCAAATTAAGTTAATAGGGGGGTAGCGGGGTCAGTGAAAAAACTATTTGAATTAAGTTTTTTATCCTTCATTGAACTTTTGATGTCGTCCCTAATAAGTCCGAGTCCGATGTCAGATGTAACAAATAAAATATCCATGATGCATAAATTACAATGTATATTAATTTATAAAAACTATTAAATGTCAACCGGTAATTCTGAAGAAAAAAAGCTAAATGTTGTGGATACGATATGTGTGGGTTTTGCTCATAATTGAAGACCGTACTGCGACCTACGTGTATGCTGACATCCACTTTATTAGGTCTATAAAGAGTAATCTAAATGACAACCATATGGTATGGCCTTTAATACGCGTCCTAGGCTCACATTGAACAGCAAGCTATAAGTAAAGGGCCTTACAAATTATTAGTGTGAAACTATTCAAACGGGAAAACCAACGAGCTAATCTATATAAAAAGGAGAGAAACGAGAAACACATATGAACCGCATAAACACACGACAACCACTGAACATCAGATTCCTGGCTTAGGACAGGGGCAAAAATTGCAGCGGGATTAAACGTTATAATGGTACCAGACCTTCTCCCTTTTCTGAAACAGTTACTGTAGTATAACATCACAATCTAGAAAGACGCACTATAAAATATCAAATGGCACGACTTAACTCAATTAAAAAAAAATTAAAAATGCAAGCATTTGTCTCGGACTCGTAGTAAGTCCGAACACTGATTCTTGAACGTGACAGCATAAACGACTACAACCTGTTATAGTAAATTATATTATTTTTTATTTAAAACTCCTGTACATACGGTCGTATTTGTTTCAAGCTGGGGACGATAACTCTTGGCTTATGGTAAGCATGTCACCGAGTTATTAAAATGGTAAATTATCTGTCTATGGAAGAAACGATTTCAGTATTATAACATAGTTTTTATAGGTCCTATACATGTAGCTAGGAAAAGGAGAGGAAAACTATTTAAGTTAACTCATATTTACAAGGAAAAATACATTTGTGTAAACATATTGGCAGTTTTGTTGAATTTAGCAGTAAAATGTATATAGATTTTACATAATATCTTTTAGCAAATTTCTACAATAAAAATTAAAAATTATTGTAATACTTTTTTTAATTAAGTCGATTGAATAAATTGTTACCAAAACGAACATTTTGAGACACGTGATGTTTGTATTTGAACTGTGAAATTCAATTCTTATTTCAAGAACATTTGCATTCTTAATTACCACAATAATATTTTCACAAAATGCCACGTAGACAGCTACGTATCAAAACAAACAAAGAAAACATGCATATGACCTTTACCTTCATTCTGTAACTTTTTTGAATTTTTTGTCCGAAGAGACTTCTTATCTATAAGCTGTCCTATATCAAATGTAACTTGTTTGTGTATTGAATATCATCGCAGTTAACAACAGGAAGAGGGAAGAACTTGTAATTGAACCTTATGATTTCCGTTCGTCGTAATTTTACTTATTTACAATTTCTCGAGACACATTTCCATTTCATAAAAAAAGAAGATGTTGTATGATTTTAAATGAGACAACTCTCCACAAGAGACTAAATGACACAGAAATTAACAACTATAGGTCAACGTACGGTCTTAACAATGTTAAGTTTCAAGTAACGAAATCTTAACGACATTTTTTTTTCATCTTTTCTGTAGATTATTAAAAGAAAACTCGTCAGATAATTTCGAATGGAAATGAGAAATGTGTCAAAGAGACAACAACCCGACAAAAGAACAGAAAACAGCTGAATGCCACCAATGTGTCTCCAACACAGCGAGAAAATCCCTCAACCGGGGGCGGGCTTAAGCTGGCCCCTGAACAATGTGTACTACTTTCGTGAAAATGAACGTCACACTTAACTTCACAACATATAAATTAACTAAAATTAAAAAAAGAAAGAAAAAAGAAAGGCTAGAGGCAAATCTAATCACGAATATAATACATACCCATGTTAAAACTACAATAAAGTATAGCTTGCATCAATTATTTCTTAAAAAAAACAATGCAACTATGACCTACTACTGACTCTTAAGGATCTATAACATGATATATATATATAACATGAAAAAATAAAAACAGGAAAGAGACCAAATACCGACCAGAGACAAACTTCGAAAATAATAATGTATAGTAAGTAGTTCAGCGAAATCGAAACCATATTAAATTCCAAATCATGCTGTCAAGAAAAAACTACACAAAACTAACATAGGCTATAGAGGTTCCCGACTTGAAACAGTTGGAAAATGCGACAGGGTTAAGCATGTTTTGTGAGATCTCAACCCTCAACGTAAGCTATAGCACAATATAGGATTTTTAGCTCACCTGACCAAGTGTTGTTACTTTTTAGCCGATCCATCATCCAAGATGACCGCCAGCGAGGGCCTTAGTTTACCATAGGACCCTATGAGAAATGCATACAAATGACTTCTTTTAGAGAGCCACTGAATGGAATGAAATTTAAAAATAGCAAAACTGTTCCTTATGAGACGCTTACCAAGTGTTGGTACTTTGTCGCCGATCCAACATCCAAGATGGTCGCCAGTGGGGTGACTTGGTTCTTTGGTTCTTATAACGTGACTCTGTACTTTAAAAGATCCCGTCAGTATGATATTGTTCTATTTTATGTCATTATGGTATATTTCTATTATGAATTACAAAATGCGTTGAACCATAAACGTCTAAATCATTCTATCGCGTAGTGGAATTAACTATTTGTGGATTTTTATAAATTCTATATATAACTTTTAGACTATTTTCAATCTCGGTCTGTTTCTAAAACTTATTTTACATACTTTTGGTTTTTTGACCCTATATGCTGAAGTTGCCTATGTAAATTTTAAAATTGTTTGTATGCACATTGAACGACAAATCTATGTTACGTATAAAATTTTCTGACGTCAGACACACTAATCAATGAATGTGTTTGTACATAGATGTTTTTGTGTTCTGTTAAATTGTTCCTTTTATAATTGTTATACGATGACTGATGTACCCATATTTTGACTGTTTTATTTATTGTGTCTGTTTAGTTAACGCATCAATGTAAATATAACGGAATTTGATGAGATTGTCATCAACGTGAGAGGGTTAGCGCTATAAAACCAGGTTTAATCCACCATTTTCTACATTTAAAAATGCCTGTACCAAGTCAGGAATATGACAGTTCTTGTCCATTCATTTTTTATGCGTTTTGTTATTTGATTTTGCCATGTGACTATGGACTTTCCGAATTGATTTTTCTCTAAGTTCAGTATTTTTGTGATTTTACTTTTTGGTTTATCATAGGACCCTCAAGGAAATGCATACAAATGACTTCTTTTAGAGAACCACTGAATGGAAAGAAACCAAACATAGCATGAATGCTCCTTATGATGTGCTGCCCAAGTGTTGTTACTTTGTAGCCGATCCATCATACAAGATGGCCACTAGATGGAAAGGGGGGGGGGGGGCTTAGTTTAACATAGGAAACTATGGGAAATGCATCTCTGAATTGAATGAAACCAAACATAGCATGAATGTTTATTTCTTAATGAGGTGCTGGCCAAGTGTGGTTACTTTGAAGCCAAATTTTATCTTTTTATATATGATTTCAAAAACCAAAGAAGAGTCAGGTGAGCGGTACAGACTCTTTAGAGCCTGTAGTTTGATAGACAAACAGTACATTTATTAAGCAATACATTAACATTATTATATTAAAGTTTAATTGTGACGTCTGGTCCTCACAAGTTGTTATCACACAAGAGGGTACATGGCATAAGAAGCTATACCACATTGGTTGTCTTTGTTCCTCGACATTTTTATATATCCGTCTATTCCCCAGCTTACACTCCAACTTTAAATAAATACAAACATCATTTTATTATCCTTAGAACCATAATACGACATTAAAAATCCCCTATTGACTTGATAAATTTTGTGAAATTCAAAAAAAAATAAAATAATTTAGTATGATATTTATAGATCGCGGTATACAAACGTTAGAGTATGTAAAATGCATGCAATTGATACATAGATATAGGAAGGACACATAGTGATGACAATTATCCGATTGTAAATATGCATTCTTTCAAAAGATGAAAGGCGATATATAAGTTTCTGATAACTTCATAGTTCTTTTTTCAAATTAGTGTGTACATGTTTGTAGGAAAAACTCAAGAATCGACCTCAATGATTAAGATGAATTCATATATAAAGTCCGGAATGGACTCTCCAAAAACAATTAGCCAATCCCGTAGCGACGCTTGCTGTCGAATAGTTCCATCACAAGCAAATAGTTGGAAGATATTGACCATGCAAATAGTTCAACGCTTAAAAATGGTGAAAATAGTGTGTAAATATGAGAATATTTGTTATAAGTGCCAATGAGACAACTCTCTATCCTAGTCGCAATTTATTAAAGTAAACCATTATAGGTCAAAGTACGATGTACTAATTCTATATAGAACATGATAGCTGAGGTATAATACACATTTGTTTACCTATTTTTAACCAGCCAATAGTCTTGTCCATTCTCTACACCATATCCTACAATTAACACTGCATGGTCCGTGAAAGTGCTGTTACATTCTGGTTCATCAAACACCCCTGTAATATAAATGCAAATCGAAGTTAATAGACTGTTTTCATATTACCGACTTTTGACTCCGGTTTATATTATTTTTTGACATGTTACCTACGACATCCTGGTACTCGGTCAATTAGGAGCCACGTAAATAAGTAACATCAAACTTTAATCGGTGTAATTTGAGGGGAAATTTTACTATATTCCGAAGAGTTCGTCGTGTAAATAAAATATTAAGCAGTATAATTTCCCCAAGAATTGTATATCCATATAAAGTTTTGCCTGTCCCAAGTCAGGAGCCTGTAATCCAGTGGTTGTCGTTTGTTTATGTGTTACATATTTGTTTTTCGTTCATTTTTTTTTTACTTAAAAAAAAAAGGCCGTTAGTTTTCTCGTTTGAATTGTTTTACATTGTCTTTTCGGGGCCTTTTATAGCTGACTATGCGGTATTGGCTTTGCTCATTGTTGAAGGCCGTACGGTGACATATAGTTGTTAATGTCTGTGTCATTTTGGTCTTTCGTGGATAGGTGTCTCATTGGCAATCATACCACATCTTCTTTTTTATATTAAATACAACAGTTGTATAAAGCAATCTGTTCATATACTAAAGTTTACATGTATTGTATTACACATATGTTTGATAATCACTTTTTGTTACCTATATAATAGCAAGGAAGTGTGGCAAATTTACCAATGAGACAACGATTCACTAACGTTCAAATGTAGTTGATGTAAACAAGTATAGGCAACCAAGAGTGGCGTAGCTAGGTCTTTTTTTTAAGTGTATGCCCAAACCGCGGTGAGGGGTTCAACTTCTGATGGTCCCGAACGTGTCTATTTCAAAGCATTAACCCCGGGAATTTTAACGAATTATTGAGAAAGAAATAACTTTCCTATCATTAAAAACGTTGTTAAGTCACAATGTGAGAGATCGTTAAGGGTTTTGCAATAGCTGAATCCGGCAGTTATAAGTTCTTTACAGAATTTAAAAAAAAACATCTTTCGATAATCTTTCTTGAGCTGTAATGGTGTTTACTTTTGCCAAAGTTTCATGACAATCAACAATATCAATTAAGGTTTAAAAAAAATCATTCAACAAAAACACAGACTGTTTGTTCTGTCAATATAATACTGATTGTTTTTGCTTCATACATTTATGACAATAAAGGATCTGCCCAAACTTTGATAAGATTCGATGAAGTTTTGACAAAGAAATTGATGCGTTACAAGCCAGTTGAGTAGCTTGCATGTATGCGCAGATGCTCAAGCATCCACATCATTTTGACAGGAATAAAATTATAAAAAAAGATATGTTCGCAGCAGTTAAACTCGGAGGTATCCGTATGTAACAAGGGTTAGGATATGAGGATAACATCCAATAATATTCCGGTGAAGTATGCGTGGTCTTTTATTAAGGATAATTTAGTTCATGTAATAAAACAAGATGGATAAATCGGAGAAAAGTGTTCTCGATTTTTTTTCGTAAACAGATTACGTCGTCGGCTACGGCAAATGCAGAGGACGATGCACAGATCCTCGGACATGTTTCATCTGAAATTGAGCCTAGCGGAGCGATGGCTTCTGCAACTGACTAACAACATAACTGACAACTAAACCACTATATCCTGATATCGTTTCCTGTGACATGAAAGACGACGTGAAAAAAAACTAATCTGTAATAGAGTGTGATCATTCCTAGGCTTATAAGTAATACCAGTTTCTATCTAGGTCCACATATTAATTTTATTTTCAATAAAAGAACACAGTTCCTATGTCCCCTGTATTGCACATATTTTATGTAACCAAGGATGGGGCCGTTTTTTGAGAAATGCTAGGAAAGGGGATCACTCCAATTCCTTTATACAGAAGTGCCGCTGTGATGGGGCCGTTTATGAGATGTCAACAATAAGATTGGTGTGAAACCTTTACATCAAATAAATAAATTATGAATTGCATTTAATTTCGAAAATTTCGAGAAAACATTAAAATTTTGTTTGAAAATAATTATATGAATTGGTGGGTATTTTGAAATTAAACAAAAATCTAACCAGTGTCGGATTCTAGCGGAGTACATGTGCTTATAGGAACAATGTCTGAAAAAAAATCTGCATAAAATAGTCTAAAACAAAATTGGCCTCGCTCCGCTCGGCGAAGGCATCCACATCATTTCAACCCTGGCTACGCCACTGCAAGCTAGCCCCTCTTTGTATCCAGTAGTTAATTGCAAAACGAAATTCATTTATCTGTAAAATTCGGGAAAAGCAAACATATAATTTTATCATTATGCTCTGGATACTCTTCTGATAAAAAAAAAAAACAGTTTCTGTCCAACTATCGTATGATTTCACGACTTTGCAACTCCATTTTCGCTAGCCAAGGGTTACGATCCACTAACGCTCTCTTCGAAGAGAGCGGGAGAGGATCGTAACCCTTGGCTAGCGAAGATGTTGCAACTCAAACATGTTAAATGTCACAGACTCAAAAAAAAAAAATGCAAGACACATATGGAGTCTAAGCAGATAACCAACAATACATGTCTTTAAAGTAAAGGAAACTTAGTAGAATTCGCAGTAGATTCAGACTTTGACGGAAAATGTACAAATATATTAAACTTGATACTGTTTGGTTAAAAAAGGTAAAATTTCGTCACTTTTATTCGCTATTACAAGTCAGTATGGCGTTCATTATCACTGGACTAGTATATATTTGTTTAGGAGCCAGCTGCAGGACGCCTCCGGGTGCGAGAATTTCTCGCTACATTGAAGACCTGTTGGTGACCCTCTGCTGTTGTTTTTAATTTGGTCGGGTTGTTGTCTCTTTGACACATTTCCCATTTCCATTCTCAATTTTACTAAAAGGAGAATTGACAGGCTAATGTGCTTTTAACCAGTTGTCTTTATTTTCTTCAGATAATTTTTTTTTTTATATCAAAATTCAAGTGTACCCCTTTTTTTGGCCGATCAATGCATTTGAATGGGGACATACAGCTGACCCCCCCTTTTATCCTGGTTTGGGAACCCCCTCTTTTTAAAATGGTAGGATCCTCCCCTCAACAACGTCTCCTTTTAATGGTTGTTTTACTTATTTCGGTTTCTCCTCATCTAAAATTAATATGGGGACATTATTATTTATAAATAAGAACCTACCATTCTTGTAAAGATGAATATACTCAGACAATGACATGTTTACAAACAAGTACGTATTGTTTAAATGGTACGTTTATTTTCTCCTTATATAAAACTAGTATGGCGACATTACAATTTAAATAAGAACCTACCATTTTTGTAAAGGTGAAATTTGCGATCGGCGTCAATCGCTATTGATATTGGACCTACTGATGCTACGGCAGATTTTAAAGCTTCTTCATCCCCCTTCTTTATTATTTTTATTCCTGTAACTGTAGCTCCGACATCAGATTTTTTAAATCTGCAACTAGCATTCTAAAAAATAGAGAGACACATTCAATTGAAGTTATACGAATCAGAATGTTGAGCACATGTATTTTTCTTTAACTCTTAATAAGTTAACAGTAGGATTATATTATTGATATTGTTTAAACTATTCAGTGTCAATTAGACCTTGCTTTGTAAGCGAAAACCATCCGTCATGTTTCAACATGACATCTTTGAAATCATAAATTTGTTAGTTTCGAATACAAGACAGATGCTTATTGCAAATAATTCGGGTCATTGTCAAATACCAGAGTTAAAATCATAGATGTTACCATTTAGAACCAATTCCGAAATCATGGATCCCTGTATATGTTTAAGAAGGTTATTTGCCGGGACCACTAGCCTGTTAGTTCGTATGAAGTCCCTGTATATGTTAAAGAAGGTTATTTGCCGGGACTACTAGCCTGTTAGTTTGTATGACGCCCCTGTATACATGTATGTCTAAGAAGGTTATTTGCCAGGACCACTAGCCTGTTAGTTTGTATGAAGCCCCTGTATATGTTTAAGAAGGTTATTTGCTGGGACCACTAGCCTGTTAGTTTGTATGAAGCCCCTGAATATGTCTAAGAAGGTTATTTGCTGGGACCACTAGCCTGTTAGTTTGTATGAAGCCCCTGTACATGTTTAAGAAGGTTATTTGCTGGGACCACTAGCCTGTTAGTTTGTATGAAGCCCCTGTATATGTTTAAGAAGGTTATTTGCTTGGACCACTAGCCTGTTAGTTTGTATGAAGCCCCTGTATATGTTTAAGAAGGTTATTTGCCGGGACCACTAGCCTGCTAGTTAGTATGAAGTCCCTGTATATGTTTAAGAAGGTTATTTGCCGGGACCACTAGCCTGTTAGTTCGGATGAAGCCCCTGTACATGTTTAAGAAGGTTATTTGCTGGGACCACTAGCCTGTTAGTTTGTATGAAGCCCCTGTATATGTCTAAGAAGGTTATTTGCCGGGACCACTAGCCTGTAAGTTCGTATGAAGCCCCTGTATATTTTTAAGAAGGTTATTTGCTGGGACCACTAGCCTGTTAGTTTGTATGAAGCCCCTGTATATGTCTAAGAAGGTTATTTGCCGGGACCACTAGCCTGTTAGTTCGTATGAAGTCCCTGTATATGTTTAAGAAGGTTATTTGCTGGGACCACTAGCCTGTTAGTTCGTATGAAGTCCCTGTATATGTTTAAGAAGGTTATTTGCCGGGACCACTAGCCTGTTAGTTCGTATGAAGCCCCTGTATATGTTTAAGAAGGTTATTTGCTGGGACCACTAGCCTGTTAGTTCGTATGAAGCCCCTGTATATGTTAAAGAAGGTTATTTGCCGGGACCACTAGCCTGTTAGTTCGTATGAAGTCCCTGTATATGTTTAAGAAGGTTATTTGCCGGGACCACTAGCCTGTTAGTTCGTATGAAGTCCCTGTATATGTTTAAGAAGGTTATTTGGCGGTTATTTAGTTTGTATGAAGTTGAATACAGATATGTTTGACCTCAATCCATAAAACATATGTTTGCCTTGATTTTAACAAATATTACTGAAAGTGGCGTTAAACATGTTAAACATCGTACAATTGATAAATCACACACAAGACCCTGGAGGCTGATGAATTTTCCATTACTCATTAATAATATACATGTATTTTTCGTACACAAAATATTTTGGGCATAGAAACAAGACAAGTATAATTAATAACATGTTTCTATGTTTCTGGTGATAAACATGTGTTTGGAACGAAAGCCGATTACAAAAAAGACAACATTAAAACGGTCATGATAACGACAAAAGTAAGGTTAAAGTTGTATATTGATATGATTACCCTAGTTTCGTACGGGTAAGATGACTCTATATCTACTCCATTATTGTCTTTAACATATTGGTATGCTTACCCTAGCTTCATACGGGTAGGACGACTCTGTATCTATTCCATTATTGTCTTTAACATATTGGTATGCCCGGAATACAAACCCTCCATTACAACCTCCATTACCTTTAAGTATAAAAAAAGATATATATACACGTGTGAGCTGTGCTGCATATAAACAAGATATAAACTTATCAATAACTTACGTCAAATAGCTTTACTATCACTGAACTAGTATATATATCTGTTTAGGGGTCAGCTGAAGGACGCCTCTGGGTGCGGGAATTTCTCGCTGCATTGAAGACCTGTTGGTGACCTTCTGTTGTTGTCTGCTCTATGGTTGGGTTGTTGTCTCTTTGACACATTCCCCATTTCCATTCCAAATTTTATTACTGTAAACATTGTCCATTACCGAAAGTCTCTCGACTTTGGCATAGCTTAAAATAAGGAATGACCAGAGAAGCAACTTTATTGGTAAATAACATTTACAAAGCAAGGGTCTTATTCTTAGTGAGAAACGGTTTTCTTAAAAAAAACGACTTCTTATGTATAAGTTAAAAAAGCAGAGCAGTATTAGATATCAAAGGGACATTCAATCTCATCTATAGGGGTGAATTTGGGGTTAAAAACGAAAAAAACTGTGCGAATCGACTGTCCTTCACGAAATTTACGTGCCCTCATCATTTCTGTCATTGCACGTCGGTCCGGCAAAATAAAATTATATTTCGTAGCAGGTAAATATTAACCTTTCACTGAAACACTTTGTTATTGACATTCCCTTGAAGCTCTCAGCAATATAACAACAGTTGTGTACACCCCAAGAGCTTTTCCTTCCGGAGAATCGCATCAATTCAACACGAAAAGGTTGGTTGGTTTACTTCAGTTGACTTGAATGTGACACCCCCATTCATATATTAATGCATTTTCAGACCACTCATATATGAGGGTGGTTTTGAGCACGGACACACCAGAAATCAGGTGCAGATTCAGGATTTAATGTTAGGGAGGTGGGAGGGGGGAGGTACAAACAATTCTTCGGAGCATATTGCAAGTATTATGGTCTGCTCAGCAAAAAGTATACCCTGAAGGAGAGAGGAATTACGTCTGTTTGGGTACGAAGTGCGGCTGAGAAAGTATCCCCCCTTTTCTCCATTCATATTAAAACTATATATCTTATGAACCAAAGTATATTTCGTGGGTAGTTTCTAGTAAGTTGAAAATTAACTAACAAGGCCATGACAAAAAATAGAAAATTAAGGACAAATAACAGTATACAAAACACAAAACAAACAGAGCCACACGAACCCAATCAAATACCGGGTATGATATCAGGTGCTCCGGAAGGGTATGCAGATCATGTCGGGAGCGATTGAAGTTATTACACTAATAGAGGTCGATCATTTAAAGACATATCAACCGTATCATATACGTTGACGTATTCGCATCTGTAGATTTACCAATAAACAATATGTGATCCCGAGCTTTAATTGTATAGACTTTCAATAATGCAGATGGGCAACTGATTAATTTAAAATGATAGTATCTAATTGTGTAGCTGACTTAATTGTAGGAAAAGAGGGGCGAAAGATACCACTGGGACAGAGGGAAAACATATAATAGTCTAAGCTCGGGATCACATAATATTTTTTGGCATATCTGCAAATGCGTATACGTCAACGTATATGATACGGTTGATACGTTTTTAAATGACCGATTTATCAGTTAAAAATACATAGTCTTATATATCCATCCTTATACTTGAATGCTCGTATTTTATCATTGTTTTCAAATAAAGGAAACTTTGTGAGGTGTAAAGGGGTATTTAAGTCGATTATTCGATTATATCGAGCTTTACCAATATGAAAGTCACTGCTCCCAATACGTTCGTTCGTCATTATTCGTCGGTTCGTGATCTCACCGGTTACCTCTGTCTTTCTCCTGTTGTCGTATAAAGCGACCCTTAAATCGAGCCATCATGGCCGCTATAGCTTCAAGTTTTTTTTTTATGAAAAATAAGAGAGACTTTCTTTTTATTTTTTTATGATTTCCTTATGGCCTGTCCTGCCTTTTTATTTCAGTCTCCCCTACAAATCAAACTGTCGTTCCCTACTCTAGATGCTGGCCAGAATTATTTTTTTTACCAAAATCAGAATCAAAAAATTTCCCCCACCCTTTCCCACTCCCACCAGAAAATGCTCCGTGACTGACGACAACATACAAAAAAAAAGAATAAAACAGACAGTACGCGTATCAATCAATAAAAAAAGTACTTATAATCGAAGCAAGATAATAATGAACACTAAGGCATCCTAATTTGAAATTAATTCGTGTTATACGGCAAAGAAGATGATACGTTCGTGATTCGTAATCTCACCGATCACCTCTAATATAACGTAATGAATTAGCGTTAGTACATATATTAATTATGGTTGTCTCCCTTTTGCCAAGGAAATACAACTAAAAACAGAAAAAAAACCAGTGCACGATCGATGTGTTTCTTAAATAATACAAATACATATAACATATGACAGGACATTAGGAAAGAATGCATGCTGTACATTTAGTTGTTTGCCTAAAGGATAGTTGCAAATGATGTATGCTCATTCAGGGTGAATAAAATTGAGAATGTAAATGGGGAATGTGTCAAAGAGACAACAACCCGACCATAGAACAGGCAACAGAAGTCATGTTTAATTATATATAAGTGGTAAGTCCTGGAAAGTGGATCGTCCGAGATGAAAGAAAACGAGAATATGATAAATTAGGTTATTGTAACTATATATTAACGGTTGATATATTTCTTAAGTGTTAAAGCTTATCCTGTTACTTGTTTCCTCAAAATATCGATACAAAATAACACTACAGATCTGAACATATGTATACCGCAAATGAAAAAAATAAAATAAAAATACTTGTCTTGACTTCGTTTACTTTACTCCGTGTATGCGATTTTTACAGAATAGCGGACCGGTGGTAAAAACAAATATGCCTGATATTTACCATACTTAAATGTACAATCTACAAGGTTCTGCTCTGATAAAGAAACCAATTGTCCTGTTTTCCTGAAATGTTGACCCTCCAAGGCACCAGTTGATGAAAATGACCAGCATGATCCACATTGTCCCTGAATAAAGGAACGATTCATACAATGTACAGATTTTATTTAATGTATACAGTATTACCTGCATCATGAGATTTGGACCATAACATGCGTCTCCATCACCTCTTTTGTATGATGTCGATACACACAACATATGCCCTTTACACAACGCTCTCGGCCTTATTACCATATTTCTCCACTCGATATAGCTTATATGTCCGTTTGCATTGCCAATGTTAACAATGTAAATTGCTTTCGATATACAATTTGTTTATATGTCACTGTCATACAATTGATAGGTGAAACTAGCTATACAATCAGGTTTTATCCACCCTTCCTCCTTTAGGAAATGCCTTCAGGACTATGACTTTTCGCAATACATTTGTTTGATGTGAAAAGAATTTCAGATACTAATTTGCTTTGGAGTTTGATATTTTTGTAGTTCAACTTTTTATACATCAGTGACGCATTTTTGACTGAAAACAACTCGAAAAAACAAGAGAATCAAACTAATATAATTATCTAAAAATATCAAACAGGATGAAACGGTAATTTCATGAAGCATGTATGATTTTTGGGCTTATACGACACAAATGATAATTACCTCAAATAGTTCATATTGATCCCGAATAATTTTTTTTGTATACTAATTCAGTTTTTGTGGGTAATTTTAATTCACTTGTTAATACAGGTGTCATAACATAGATGTTGTCTTATTAATCCTGTTTATGTCTTAATGTCGTATTTGGTCTATATCAACTGTATTGACCTTCAGTTTTGTCTCGCGCAAATACAACTAACATCGACCCAATCATCTTTACTTAAACACACTATAGCATTGATATAGAAATACCCAATACATAACACACGTATAAGCATAAAAGGACACCAATTGTTAAACATTAGTGCATTAAACAATTAAATCAACACTAGAGCATGCTAAGAAAATGCAAGTCAGGATTATGACAGTTGTTATTGATGTGTTTGAGCTTTTAATTTTGCCATTTGATTAAGGACTTTCCGTTTTGATTTTTCCTCGGAGTTCAGTATTTTTTGTGATTTTAGTTTTTTTTTTATCCTCACCAAATACCAAACACTTAAACAAGTGTGATATAGAAAACATATACCGACCTGATCTTTTACAGGAGTAACATAGCCTTTTTGCCGCCAGTCAACTTCATCGGAGACTTGGACATTATTTGGCGGGAGATAAAGCGAGCCATCTTTTATGACATCGTGTGACGTTTTGTATCCTTTCATTTTCCGAGTTACTTCTATCTCTGACTGAAATTGAAACATACAGTTTGACCTAAAGCCACGGTTTAAGGAGAAGATCTGACTTAAATAGACTCTCGGGTTTTCACCAATACTCAATGAATACTAGTTTATAAAGTTGTGCAGTTTCACCTTTTTTTTATTCATTTTTAAATTAAGTTGATGGTGTTGTTTGTATTTCATTAGGTAAAACAATCGGTTTTGTTCTAAATTTTCATAAGTCATTCAACTGAGAGGTTTGGCTAGATATACAACTCGGTTGAATCTAATACGTTCCACAAAAGGAAAAACGTGTACCAAGTTGAAAATTCTTTTTCGAGAGATAGTTATTTTCCTTTCGTTTGATGTTTTTGAGCTGTATATTTTGCTGTTTCAGAAGGTCTTTTCCGTTTTTGAATTTTAATTGAGTTTGGTAAATGTTTAAATAAACTAATAATCACAACAAATTTTTCTCGTATTGTTTTTCTTCTAAATGACGGTATTCCAAATGAAACGTTACATTTTATACCGCTAGTCGAGTGCGTGTTTAGTTAAAAATACATTTTCGATGTCAGCTTAACTTGGCCTTTTTGTTGCTTTTATAATAAACTAGTTCACGTTGATATTATAATTTATCGGCATGAAAGAGGGACGAAAGATACCAAACGGACAGTCAAACTCATAAATCTAAAACAAACTGACAACGGCATGGCTAAAAATGAAAAAGACATACAAAAAACAGCATACATGACACAACATAGAAAACTAAAGAATAAACAACACGAACCTCAAAAAAACTAGGGGTTATCTGTGGTGCTCCAGGAGGGTAAGCAGATCCTGCTCCACATGTGGCACCCGTCGTGTTGCTTATGTGATAACAAATCCGGTAAATAGACTAATTCGGTAGGTCAGAATTTCATGAAAGGGAAGGGGATTGTAGTTACGACGTAAGGAACATATCCGATATTGTTTGTGAAACGGTTAATAACGGTCAACCAACTCGTGATGGCGTCCGTAACATTTACGAAGGGATGATCTCAACTTCACCATTTGGATTTCTTGGTTTAATAGCTGTCTTGTGAACAGCAATCCTCTATCAAGAAAATCATGATAGGAAATGCAAGCACGGGAATATCGTATCAATTAGGAGATATATATCCCGTATGCAGGTGCTGCTGGAATGTTGCTACTTAGAAATGGAAAGTTCACAATTGAAAAGCTGAAATCATCTTTTTTGTCGTAAAGTTTTGTTTTCAACCGACCCTTATTGTCAATGACTAGCAAATCCGGTAAATAGTCTAATTCGGTAGGTCACATTCATGAAAATTAAGGGGATTGTAGTTACGACGTAAGGAACATATCCGATATCATTTGTGAAACGGTTATTCCAAAACGGTCAACCAACTCGTGATGGAGTCCGTAAAATTTACGATGGGATGATTTCAACTTCACTATTTGGAACTCTTGGTTTAATAGGTTCCTTGTGAGCAGCAACCCTCTATAAAAAAAAAATAAAAAAATCATGATATGAAATGCAAGCACGGGAATATCGTATCGATTGGGAGATATATACCCCGTATGCAGGTGCTACTTAAAAATGGAAAGTACACAATTGGAAAGCTGAAATCATCTCTTTTGTCGTAAAGTTTTGTTTTCAACCGACACTCATTGTCAATCTCTAGATGTAAGTCAAGATATTAGACCGACTTAACTGTATCTGTGGTATCCTTTATCTCTAGCTCGATGGGATAGATGCGTTCCACATAGTCATTAAATTTTGAATTATTTAGTGAAAGAACATCATCTATATAGCGGAAAGTAGAGTTAAAGGATATCGCTAACTTCTTATCTTTCTTCCTAAGAAGTTCCTGCACGAAGTCAGCCTCATAAGAATAAAGAAACAAGTCGGCAAGTAGAGGGGCACAGTTTGTTCCCATTGGAATGCCACCAGTCTGTTGAAAACACGTCCTCCGAACGTAACAAATATGTTGTCAATCAGTAAATCAAGCATCTTTATGATATTAGTTTCAGAGAATTTTTTGTTTGAATCTGAGTGGTCCTTCACAAAGTAGGATTTATCCCTCCCTAAGACAAGATACTTGTTTCTACGTTGGCCATTCTTTTTTATAAAGCAAAGCAATACCAACTCTTTCAATTTGTCTCTTAGTTTGGAATGTGGAATACTAGCGTAAAGAGTAGAAAAGTCAAATGTTTTAATACTGTTACAAGATGAAAGAGAGTTAGATTGTTTTTTAGTATCCACATCTGATTCATGCCCCCTCTAGAATAGGCAGTTTCACAATAACTTTGAAGCCATGAACAGTTGCATTTTATTTTGCATATGTGGTAGATGTGTTTTGTTTTGTTGTAATGTTTGTATTTTTGTCGTAATGTGTGTTTTTTTGTCTAAAAAAAGGAGGGGCGAAAGATTCCAGAGGGATGATCAAACTCATAAATCAAAAATAAACTGACAGCGTCATAGCTAAAAAATAAAAAGACAAACATAAAAATAATAGTACAAAAGACACAACATAGAAAACTATTAGCAACACGATCCCCACCAAAATACTAGGGGTGATCTCATTTGCGCCAGAAGGGTAAGCATATCCTGCTTCACATGTAGTACCCGTCGTGTTTCTCATGTTTTTACAAACCTGGCAACTAGTCCAATTTGGTTGGCCACATTCGTGTGTTGGTTTGCATGTCAATTTGCTTGACTGTAATGCATTATATTGATATCGACGTTAAAAAGGTCACTAGAGCTTGTGCTACTTTGTTTTCAATGTAGCATTGTATCGTCAGTACACAAAACTTTAATTTGATTTGATTTGAACAAAGCTTTTATCTTATATTAAAGTGACCGCATAAAAATCACCTACCATGTCAGCAAAATGATTAATTCCAAGCCAGTAAGTATGTTCTCCACGATCTGCAGCCATATTGTGATGCTCAATAAAACGGACATTGTCTTCCCAGGTCACTCGTCTAATTACATAAAACATTTAAGTACATATTAGTTTTCACTTAGTATTAATTAATTGGGATGAATAAATTATAAATTACGAACTACATATACAATATAAACAATTCTTGACATCACATTAAGATGTAAACACTTATCGCACATATTTTGGTAACCTTTGATTGTATTTTTTGTTTTTGTTCACAGTAATTGGTATTGTGTATTGCCTCATTTAAACAAATGATACGGTTAATTTCTGCGTTGTCATTTTTATATGTTATTAAGTGTAAGGATATGGACAATGGTTTATGTAATCTTTCTTATGTAAAACTTATCACATGCCCCAATATATCATACTATTTTGAAGTACTAAAAGCTTACCTTTGTATTTCTTCATTATTATCTGCGTATATTTTATTATATGATTTCTTGTACAGTTCCCATTCATTGTCTAGACGAAGAGATGTGAACTTCAGAGAAAAAGAAACTATATTGCCAAACAACAAAGTACAGAGTATTACGTGTATCTGAAATATTAAATGTCAAATTGGTTAGACAAAAACATAAAGATCGGTCTGTCTTTTTACAATTTCTTCAAAAAATAAAATCACAAAAATACTGAACTCCGAGGAAAATTCAAAACGGAATATCCCTAATCAAATGACAAAATAAAATGATAAAACAAATGAAACAAATAGACAACCACAGTCATATTCCTAACTTTGTACAGTTATTTTGAAGTAATACATTCAAATGTATGTAAATATGTAATTTAACATAAGGTCGACTTTACAATGTTTGCTATGCTCTGTAAACATGTTTCCTTATATATGTAATTAGTTTAATGTATTTTCTGTGTATTTTCTTACACATTCATTAGCATAAAATCACGTGTAAACACAATGTTGTAATTCATTTTATTTAACTGAAACGTAAATCAAAATAAAAATCACTGATTTGTTTCATAAACAAATATTTAGATAACGTTTAATATTGGCAGTTTTTAACAACTTCTCGTATTTAAGTTAACTTTGAAATTTAATAATGTGTTTTGTCCTTTTGTTTAGCCTATGTAATCAATGCAGTCTTATAGAAATAAAGTAACCAGTAAGATACAGGTGTAAGCAAAATAAAGCGTTCAACCTAACAAAAGGCGTCATTGAAGCGTTGAGACTTACGTCGCCAAATTGCACAATGTAGTTTTTTTATTATATTTAATACGTACTTGCATTTTGTCTGATATTCAGCAGTTTCAATAAAATAAATCCAGCATTCAAATAAATTAAAACAGGAAGAACAAATTATATTGAGTGTTACTTCGACTTCCTAGTTATAAATGAATTTTAAATACCTGAACTTAAAACAGAACAATACTTCCTTATTTAACAGGTTGAATAATTCATGACATCTAAAACCCTTGTATAGGTTATTACGCGATGGAAATATAAAGTTAATTGATGTGTAATTACAGAGACTATTGTGTCCGACCGATACATTGATTGATTTGTTGACATTTAATGAACGTTCCCATACAAATGTTTATGCATTTTTAGATTGAGCTAACTATTTCTGGCCTTTGTTAGTCTTGTATTATTTTAACTTTTAGTTTCTTGTGCACAATTTGGAGTTTAGTATGGCGTTCATTATCACTGAACTAGTATATATTTGTTTAGGGGCCAGCTGAAGGACGCCTCCGAGTGCGGAAATTTCTCGTTGCATTGAAGACCTGTTGGTGACCTTCTGCTGTTGTCTGCTCTATGGTCGGGTTGTTGTCTCTTTGGTAATTCCCCATTTCTATTCTCACATTTATACATATTTGTATTGCATGTTTTGGTCGACATGAGGGATGGAAAATTAAATGGTAACGGAGGACTTAATTTGGTCAAACAAATCGAGCTATCGGTAATAATGATTTAAATTAAATAATTTAAAAGAGTGGCGAAAGATACCAGAATCAAGCTCATAGATCGAAAAGAAACTGGTATCGCCATGACTAGATGAGACAAACAACAGTACACAAGTCACAATATATAACACTGAAGACTGCGTAACACGAACCCCACCAAAAACTGGGGTGGTCTCAGGTGCTCCGGAAGGAAAGCCAGAGCCTGCTCCACATGAGGCATTTATCGTGTTGCTCATGTTATTAGAAACCCGGTAAATAGTCTAATTCAGTCGGTCACATTCGTGAAAATAGAACGCGATTGACGACATAAGGAACATAACCGATATAATCAGTGAAACAGATATTTCAAATTTACTGCACAACATAAGAGAAATATAAAAATCATTTAAAAAGGGTTAAACTCAATAGATCGACATACATCACAAAAACTACTGAATAAAGACAACAGTAGTATACCGCTGTTCGAACGTCAAAATCGATCGAGAGAAAACGAATCCAGATAACAAGCTAAAACTGTAAGAGGAAAAGAACGAAACAACAGAAACACTAAATTTCAACAAAAAAAAAAAAAAAACGACAATGTAACACTGACTTGGTACATGACATTTTAAGAAATATGGTGGGTTTAACCTGTTTTTTGTACATGTATGTATTTTGTGCCATTAGTTCATACCTCTCATCGATGTTTTCATATGCTTTTGGATGGTATGGCATAAAACCAAATCAAACTGGGTGCTCGATTTGTTTTACTTTATTGCTAATACTATAAATATGAAATTAGGCCTATTATGTATTTGTTAAATGTGTACAGTTATAAGTTATTACACAAAGATGCGTATATTGGTAATATACCCTCGTCTTTTGATAAAGCACTGAAGTCAAAACAAAATACAGATCGCTTATTATTATTGTACTTTCTACAAATACTCAAATTGACACAGTAAGATGTATGATAAAATGGGATTTGACAAAAGGTCGTCTTTCAAATGTTTGTAAAAGTCTTTTTGTTTATTTTATTTACCCCAAATATGAATGTATAAAGGAGGTATTATTCTTCTTGTATGGAACTTTGGAACTGTGTAATAGTGTAAATATTTAATGTGTTCTCTTGCTTTGTCTTAACGTTCTGTCGTTTCTTCTTTATGCTATGTGCAAATGTCTGTGTTTCATGACACGGCATCTTTGTGTTATGTCAAATTAGTTATTTGTTTGGTCAAACAGTTGTATGATATGTCGTTGCTAAAGTTTGTTGTGTACAATAGGCATTACATCATGCTTTAATTACTATATATTCTGTGAATACTTCAAAACTTTATGATCAACCACCTTTTCATTCTTTCATATTTTAGCTATGTTGTGTCTATTCTTCTTTTACTAAAGTCAATTGAAAATTGCGTGCTGTCTCAAATGTGATTGATATGCCGAATGTTGTAAAGGGTTTGTTTTGATACACATTTGTTCTATGTAAATCTCATGATATTATAGTCTTGTGGCGTTATGTTGTGTTTATACAAATGTATCTCCAGTGCAAAACACAATACATCATGGTATAATTCATATGCGTTTTGGCGAACAATTTATACTCTCTGTGAGCATTCATTACGACATGTGCAAATGCCTTTTACATCATTAGTATGTGCAAACTTATACGTTTTGTGCAAACCTCGTTTATCTTATGTGCAAACATCGTTCTCCCTAAGTGCAAACATCGTTTACCCTATGTGCAAACATAGTTTGCATAATAAACACCTATTGCGTTATGTGCAAATACATATTAAGTAATGTAGAACAACTACATCATTATGTGCCAACACTATTACGTTATGTGCAAATACCGCTTATATTATGTGAAAAAACCTATTACGCTATGTGCAAATGCCTATTACATTATGTCCAAACATCTATTACGTTATGTGCAAACACCTATTACGTTATGTCCAAACACCAATTACGTTATGTTCAAACACCTATTACGTTCTGGTAAATGCTTTTTTGACACAGATTAAAACAAAACGCATCAGTGATATACACTTTGAAAATTAAGAAAATTATAAGTTTAAGCTTTCTAAAAAGCTCTGAACTACTTCGCTGTATTCTTGTTCAATGTAATATGTGTGCATCGGGTTGTATTTTTATATATTGATTGATATAACAATGTTATATAAATGTTTTTTTTTCAATCAATAATACATGTATCAATGCTGGATTGTTCTGGCGAGTAAATGTCGCTCATTTGTCAGTTGTTTATTGTTGTGTTTTCATTTGATTTCGCCATGTGATTAGGGACTTTCCAATTTGATTTTCCTCTGAGTTCAGTATTGTTCTGATTTTACTTTTTTTGTCCTTTTCCTTATACCCTTGTGGGTTTGCAATAAAATCATAATACTCTTGACAACTATACATAGCATTTTTGCAAACTGCTTCAGGGTTAGGGTTTTTGAATAAAGAGTCTCGTGAGGTTAGGTAGTAATGGATTGAATGCACGAGTTTTTTTTTAAAATTTCATATGAAGATCTATCCAATTTGTTCAGATTATTTTAATCGTTTCCATTTGGTTTGCAAATGAATGTTTTTCATTTTATAATTCAACAGTGTTTTCTTATTAACATATTTTATGATGACGTTGTCAGTTTGTTTTAGATTTATGAGTTTGACTGTCCCTTTGGTATCTTTCGTCCCTCTTTTATGATACATTGAGTTTAAGGGTTAGGGTTAAACTTGTGTATCGTTTCGTTTAAAGGCTAAAATTTGTTAATGCTATTCAAAAGAATGATTTAGTTAGTTATAAAAAAAAGTTTAATCAACCATTTTCTACATAGGAAAATGCCTGTACAAAGTCTTGACTGTTGTTATCCATTCTTTTAATGTGTTTGAACTTTTGATTTTGCCATTTGATCATTTTGTTTACTAGGGACTTTCCGATTTGATTTTTCCTCGGAGTTCAGTATTTCGTGATTGTACTTTTTCAATACTATATTATCACTTCTTCATATAAAAGGTCAGAAATGTCAATAAGGCCCTTGTAAAAAACCCAAAACACTTCTGTTTAAGTACAGTGTTGCAATTTTGTTTACTGTGTAGTCAAATTGGTAATTTAATAAGGAACCTACCTCTCTCGTAATGTTGACATTTTCTGTCAGCATCAATCGCTATTGATATCGGACCTACTGTTGCAACGACAGATTTCAAAGTCTGTTCATCACCTTGTGGGATTTTGGTATAACCTGTGTTTGTAGTTCCGACATCGGACTCTTGAAATGTTCTGAAAGAGTCTCTATAGGTTAGGAAGTTATGGATTGAATGCACGAGTTTTTGTTTTTTGTAATTTAATATTAAAGATCTAACAGTGTCTTTTATCTTTGAGATGGAATCAACAGCAATACAAGGACCGTGCCTTTGGTTTTTGTTTTCAATGCCATTTATACCTTGATACACTATGTTATATAATGTGTTTCAGTTGGGTATGAAATAAAGAACGAATACTGGAATTGATATGCTTTATTGGCCATATTAGACATATTAAAAGTATAAAAAACTGAAGACCAATCACAATATACAGCGAATGTTTGAATATAAAAAAAAAATGATATTCATGCATACTGCATCGGTTTTTTTCAAGTGGCAGGTCTAGTTCAGAGACGGAACAGTTGTGTTCACAATGTTTCATTTTTAGTGTTTGCCACCTTGTCCAAATATCACGCTCAAATGGTGAAATATACGCAAACAATGATGTATTGAAAAGTTTCATAGTAATTAAAATACGAATAATAAAAAAACATATATAAAGTTTATTTAAAAATATTGTCACATGTACTTTGACAAATGCAGTGAAAAGTTAATACTTTAAATGTTTTCTACTCGATGAATTAAGACACATAAAAAAGTCATTACACATGTTTAATCGGTTTTCCTTTCAAAACAACAGAGAAGGGTATTGTCGTGATACAAGGAGCACACACTAACCAATGTTAATTATCATTTAAACAAATAAATAAAAAATAGCAAAGGCATGTCAACAATGGCCTGCTAAAATTTCACAATAAATAATAAACAAAAGACATAAAGTGATTGACAAAAAAAATATAATCTTTGTCCGTCAAGTCATTGGTCCACATGCAATATCATCAAACAGAATCCACGCATGTATCTTTTTCTCATGAGATGTAACATGTATCACACACGGTTTTACGTGTCCATATAAAGTATCAATTCGGTCCTCAATATATGCTATCAAACTAGACGCATATATTACAATGTTTATGGCGTCATGTCTTCACAGGTAGCTATCAAACGAGAGGATACATGGCGTAACTAGCTATGCCACATTGGTTGTTTTTGTTCCTGGACATTTTGATATACCCATCCAATCCCCAGCTTTCACTCCAACTGAAAACAATTTAATCAATGTATATGTTTTTGCTATAGGATATCTTTGCATAATATGGACATATATCTTACATTCGATAAATCTATAGTACTGCTACCAATTTGTTAATCTAAAACATCTATTTCTTAGTTAAAGCAATTTTTGTTAATAACGTTCATTCAAAACTGATTAAACAAATTTTAATTTTTGTCTTACTACAAATTCGTCGTACCTGTTCTTTACCAACCAATAGTCTTGTCCATTCTCTACACCATATCCAACAATCAAAACTGCATGGTCAGTGAAAGAGGCATTGCAGGCTGGTTCGTCAAAAACTCCTGTAATACATATTATAAGACTGCAAAATTTACAATGTATTAAGTAACCAGTTAACAATATGGAGTACTGGTGAATGAGACAGCATTCCTCCAAAAAGAGGTAAAATACAATCTACAAAATTTGACATAACTGTTTGTAAAATATGCCTTCAGCTCTTAATCGTACACAGTCTTAGTCAATTAGGATTGAAGTCGAGTGCATCCGCATGAGCGGGGTTCTGACTCACAACCTCAGTGTTGACTTGCTAGTGATTACAGTAGTAACTACTTAGACCAGGCTAGTCAATATAAGAAACTATACAAAAAAATGCATTTCCAATATGTAATGGAATTTTAAACATTATACCAAGGTAAATAAGTGCACAACTGGTTTAATATTTACATTTTTTTTTTATCAAAACCATTAATTTTAGGCAAAACCGCTATTTTTTTTTTGGGGGGGAGGGATTTTTTTATTATTGAAAAAATCGTACATGTCTTATTTTCATTAATAAACTTCAAAATCGATATTGGAACTTAAAATTTTGAACTTCAACATGATCTGTTTAAATTTGGATGGCAAATACATTTAATTTTACGTAAAATTTGTCTCCGATGTAGTCAGAAAAAAGGATACAAATTCATAATAATCAAAGTACAAACATTAAAAAATTTACAGACATGGCAAATGCTTTATGACCAAGTTGAAGTGCATGGTTTTGTCATCATTTCTGTAAAAAATGAATGTTTTTCAATTTATAATTTAACAGTGTTTTTGTATTATCATATTTTATGATACATGGAGTTTAATCTTGTGTATTGTTTCGTTTACAGGCTAACATTAGTTAATGCTATTCAAAAGAATGATTTATATAAATGTAGATATAAAAACAAGTTTATTCCACAATTTTCTACATAAGAACATGCCTGTTCCAAGTCAGAACTGTTGTTATACATTCCTTTCATGTGTTTAAACTTTTGATTTTGCCATTTACTAGGAAATTTCCGATTTGATTTTTCCTCGGAGTTCAGTATTTTTGTGTTTTTACTTTTTCAATACTGTATTATCACTTCTTCATTGATGTTTAAAAGGTCAGAACATGTCAATAAGGCCCTTGTAAAAAAAAAAACCATGCCACTTCTGTTTAAGTACAGTTTTTGCAATTCTGTTTACTGTATAGTCGAATTTGTATTTTAGTAATGAACCTACCTCTCTCGTATTGTTGAAATTTTCTGTCAGCATCAATCGCTATTGATATCGGACCTACTGTTGCAACGGCATATTTCAAAGCCTGTTCATCACCTTGTGGGATTTTAGTATAACCTGTGTCTGTAGCTCCAACATCGGACTCTTGAAATCTACAGGTCCCATTCTAACAATTATACGAGGAAATGATGACATTCTTTAAAGGCTTGATAATTATCATAATGTACTGTTTTTTTCATTATATATTCATAAATTGTGTATACTGCTAGATTAGTACACGAGTTTTCGCATACGGGAAATATACTCTTATTCGTTTGAAAAGAAACCAACTCAGATCTATGTTCAGTTTTATTCCTTATTTATATACACTTGATATTGGTGAAGAACTCTTTCCACATCAATAATTTTTATTTATAAAAATAAATTAGGACTTACAAAAAAGTTGAAGTACAGTTAATATAGACGTCTTGCTCTCTGGTACCAAGTTGATGTTGTTTATTTTGCTACTTGCATTTAATAAAATGAGAAAAAAAAAATGTTGGTACAGTCGCTTATTCTATTGCTTGTGTTTAATTAAAGAATTAAATTTCATGTTTGCTTACAAGTTGTTTGATCAAATTTTTTAAAAGACATTTATTAAAAAGTATGAACAGTGTTATATTTGGACTTTATAAGTTCCTCTTTTATTCTAATAGATCTGCACAACGATTTCGATTCATTTACATACTTAGCTTTCATTGATAATATATGAATGCACATGCAATTTAGAAAGAGTTTTTTACACTAATATAAAAACCTTGGCTTCGTATGGGTAAGATGTTTCTGTATCTATTCCATCATTGTCTTGAATATACTGGAATGCACTGTACATCCAGCCACCAGCACACCCATCGTTCCCTTTAAATAACAATAAACTTTTATAAAACACATTGTTACATGGTACCCATAGTCTTCTATTTGTATATCGAATTGAAGTAGGTTCAAGTTGGTTTAAATTCGGGTCTTAGATTGTAACAATTTTTTGTTATTTCGTCAAAATACAGCACAATTTAGCACATACACATTCAGACATAATTGTGTTTCTTTGGCACCTTGTACAAAGGAAGTAATGACTCCTGAATTTACATTATTTGTGTTATACGTAAGATTAAGTCGATTCCCTCCATTCACCTAATATTTAACATTTGTTTCAGATTTTAGTATCATATTTTGCATGTGCGCAACATAATGTCCTGCCTAGGTGTTCAATATAAGTATAAGATACATTCACCAACATGTGCTGACTTCGGAGCATATAATGGACTTGTCTGAAGATATTTGTTTACAATTGTTTACCTAGCATTGATGCGTTCGTCCTGTTAGGACAGTGCTTAATCAAAGTTGCGAAGAGCAGCGGCCGAAAGTATAAATACGATAAACGTAGCATCGTTATCTGGGGTCTGTTTTTCAACTTGATGATAAACTATTTATTTTACGTTACTTCTAATTTATGATATATGCGCGATACTAATGCAACATCTTTATGTTCTCCTTATTTCAGTGTTTGATTTTTTTTTATAGAGGGAGGTGCTTATCATGTATTTTTTATCTGGTCGATATCTGAAAACATTGACTTTACATCGAACTACATATAAGCCTGATATTTACCATACTTAAAAGTGCAATCTACAAGGTTCTGTTCTGATAAGGAAACAAGATTTCCAGTTTTCCTGAAATGCTGCCCTTCAAGAGCACCAGTCGAAGAAAATGACCAGCAAGATCCACATTGTCCCTGAATGAAGAAAATGTTGTTCCAAAATATTTTTTATTCTTTTAACGAACATTTTGATTGCTATACCAAGTATCTACCTGTAATATTTTAATACCTAAGGTCACACAGTGATGCATCTTATTATAATGTATCAAGAAAACGTATTTCAATGCGACAAATTTATGTACTTGATTGTGCTGATAACTCTATAGCTTCAACTATTCTTTCTGTTAGCATAATCCAAACACCTCTAGCTTCGACATGTTAAGAATCTAAGGTAAAATTTGCCGTTAATCCAGAATTTCTAAGGATATTTTTCTTAAGTTGGAATTTTAATTGGCAAACAGATATTGCTTATGCTTAAGTATTTATCTCTAATAAAATATGAAACGTCAAATCAAACGTTTGCTCTCTTCAAATAAGAATATATTTTTTTTAAATTGATGGCAGTTTGGGAAAAAAACGACGAACTTATAAACAAGTCTGACAAAGGATAAGAATACCGACCTGATCTTTGACAGGAGTCACATAACCTTGCTGTCGCCAGTCAACCTCATCTGGAACTTGTACATTATTTGGAGGGAGATATGTAGAACCCCCTATTACGACATCATTTGACCTTTTGTATCCTTTCATTTTTTGAGTCACTTCTTTCTCTGACTGAAATTCAAGAATACAAATTGACCTTATTGTTAAAATAACAAAGATGACTAGACCTAAATCGACAGTCGTGTTTTCATCAATTTTAAATATTGATATATATAATTAATTAACAGTCGCTTTTATGCAATGTTTTGTTATAACTTATGTTATTACAATAAATTGTCCTGTTTCAATATTTTGAATAAGCCGTTTTAAATACAAAATGATACTCAATATAATCACATAACGTTCTACCGTCGGTCGATTTTTTCCCGTCATTTTTACGGCATGAACACAGGGTGTGGAAACACATGTATTTTCAGACTTGTACATTTTAATTCAATTCATAATTGGCGCTTATAAAATAAAGGCAACAGTAGTATACCGCTGTTCAAAACTCATAAATCCATGGACAAAAAACAAAATCGGGATAACAAACTAAAACCGAGGGAAACGCATTAAATATAAGAGGAGAACAACGACATAACACTAAAATGTAACACTTATAGACAAAATCCCACGAGAATAACAAATATATATATATATAACATCTTACCATGTCAGCAAAATGATTAATTCCAAGCCAGTAGCTATGTTCGCCTCTATCAGCTGCCATATTGTGGTGTTCTATAAAACGGACATTGTCTTCCCAGATCACTCGTCTAATAATTAATAACAACTTTAGTCATATTACATCTTCAATTTATATTGGTTTTACTAGTAATACATCAAATTTAAATTATACACATTTATTACTGCTGCACAATGCCCAAAATATATAGTGAACAATTATGTCAGACCATAGAATTCGAATAAAAGGTACTGAATCTGTTCAAAGTTTTGATTTTCCTACCCTGTATACCACATTGTCTCACATTCTCATTAAGAAATAATTCACACACCTAATTAATTGGGCATTCAAAAAATCAGAATGTGAATATATATGTTCAAACTCTTTTAGGTCATTTTTTAGTAGCAATAAACAAAAACACTATGTTAATTGGACATGCTTTGATACTATATATGCCCTTGAATTTTTACTAGATAACATTTTTGTTCGCTTTGGGGATTACGTATATCGTCAGATTATCGGAATTCCAATGGGGACTAACTGTGCACCACTTATTGCGGACCTGTTTTTGTATTGTTATGAGTTACAATTTATGACAAAAATAAGCAAAGACCCATCGAAACAACATCTGATAAACAAATTTAATAATACTTTTAGATATTTGGATATTTTGGCTCTCAATAATGACGACTTCAGTATGTATATTAATGAAATTTACCCTGTTGAACTTACTTTAAATAAAGCTAATACTAACAATGACCACTGCCCTTTTCTCGATCTTGATATCTTTATCACTAATGGAAAGCTGAATACTAAAATTTATGATAAAAGGGATGATTTTTCATTTCCTATCGTTAATTATCCGTTTTTAGATGGTGACGTTCCCTTGTCACCATCTTACGGTGTTTATATATCTCAACTTGTACGATTCGCTCGTGTATGTAACAACGTTTTAGATTTTAACGAGAGAAATTTATGTATTACTGAAACATTATTACACAAGGGTTTTCGATATCACAAACTAGTCAAAACATTTACTAAATTTTATCATCGGTATAAAGACATCATTCGTAAATATAGCTCAACATGCAGACTTCTAATACGTTCAGGTATTTCACATCCAATTTTTTATGGAAATATTCTTTATAAAGCACAAAGGTGTCAGTATTCACCTCAGAAACTTACAAAACCTTTGAATAGACTTATTAAGAAGGGATATAATTACGATACTGTTGTCAAGTCATTAAAGATAGCATATTTTGGCGTTAATATTGAGTCACTGATAAGGTCTTTGCATCGGAACTAAACACATTTATTCTATAAACAGTTGTTGGCATGACACTGGTTATGTTCTTCTCATATATGTTATGATGGTATGATACTAAACTCCTAACGGGAAGTATTGTGCCTGATGTTGATATGATGAAATCATAATCTTTCAGTCAGTTTAATTGAAGTCTGGAGCTGGCATCTCAGTTAACTGCTAGTAGTCTGTTGTTATTTATGTATTATTGTCATTTTGTTTATTTTCTTTGGTTACATCTTCTGACATCAGACTCGGACTTCTCTTGAACTGAATTTTAATGTGTGTATTGTTATGCATTTTTGCGCCTGTCCCGAGTCAGGAGCCTCTGGTCTTTGTTAGTCTTGTATTATTTTAATTTTAGTTTCTTGTGTTCAATTTGGAAATTAGTATGGCGTTCATTATCACTGGACTAGTATATATTTGTTTAGGGGCCAGCTGACGGACGCCTCCGGTTGCGGGAATTTCTCGCTACATTGAAGACCTGTTGTTGACCCTCTGCCGTTGTTTTTTATTTGGTCGGGTTGTTGTCTCTTTGACACATTCCCCATTTCCATTCTCAATTTTACATATGCCCAAAAAGAAGAAGGACGTTGATATAGCATTCAGCAGCATAATAACAAAACCTAAGTAACATATAATTAAACCACATGCATAACTGTTTATGTATTCTATTTAACAGACAAATTGTAAATGTTGTAGATGATGAGCTTTATACAAAACATAAATTAAGAGTAACCCCATTATATTATACTAATACTTCACGGGGGTTCTTTGAAGACATTTAATTACTTGTCTCTAATTCGACCTACATAACTTATATAGTGTATTGCCCGATTGATAAACCATTCAGTTCCTTATTGTAGTGGCATTTTTATTAGGTATTCCTAAGTTTTAATAAAATGGACATTGGATTATGCCATGTTTCTTGTGTAATACCTAGAAAACTCTGGACTACATTGTGGATTATAGTAGACATTTCAAGCTTACCTTTGCAATTCTTCATTATCGTCTTTATACACTTTATTATATGATTTCTTGTAGAGTTCCCAGTCATTGTTCATACTATTGGATGTGAATTTCAACGACATAGAAGCAACATTGCCAAACAACAACGTAGACAGTATGACGTAGATCTGAAACATAAAACTAGAAATTGATAGCATAAAAACAAACAGTGAACCCTATTCAACCGTTGGTGTTTTTACTGATGTTGTACTGTTTCGCCACTGTTTTGTGTTATCAATTAAGGGTAGGGTTAGGCTATGCACCTTCAGAGATGTTAATCTACTCCCTGTTCTGTTTTGTCCTTTACATAAAGTCTTTCCACATTATTTATGTATCTGCCTGTCCCAAGTCAGGAGCCTGTTATTCAGTGGTTGTCGTTTGTTTATGTGTTACATATTTGTTTTTCGTTCATTTTTTTTACATAAATAAGGCCGTTACTTTTCCCGTTTGAATTGTTTTACATTGTCTTATCGGGGCCTATTATAGCTGACTATGCGGTATGGGGTTTACTCATTGTTGAAGACCGTACGGTGACCTATAGTTGTTAATGTCTGTGTCATTTTGGTCTTTTGTGGATAGTTGCCTAATTGGCAATCATACCACATCTTCTTTTTTATATTTGCACATTTCCTTATTTCAACTAAAACAAAATTATGTTTTTCCGTTTGTTTAAGCAGTTATGACCTTCTGTGTAGAAAAAAAAAACAAATCTCAACACCTAATGTACAAATGTATGTCATAACAGAATTGAGCAATACATTGGGTTTTTTAAATGGTTGTCCCGTTTGGTCTATATAAAAAAAAAAGTTGCAGACAGCTCTCTTTTATTTATTCGATATTTTTATGAAGACCAGGGATCAACAAATATCCGGTTGTGGAATGTTTTTAAAGATCGGTCATTTATCAAGAAAAACAAAATACTAACACGAATTTATTAATACATATAAGTTCTCTATTTTAAGTACTATACGTTTAAGGTCAAGTTTTCGAAAAAAGGACAACTATATTCACCAATTATAAGTGTAAGTTTCCTGTAACAATGCAATTAATACTTCGTTAAAACAAAATCACATTATGTACATGTTTATCTATAAAGAATAGTGAGCATGACCCTGATATTACCAAACACAATACACTTTGTCCTCAGATCTCGACATGTGTTTACTTTCATGAGTCCGGTAATCAAATAGTTACAAAATTCAGATAAAAAAAAGTTCACCGTCAAAAACTCTGATCTTGCCCAGCCATGAAAAACTAATAGTTCACAAAAAAATAGTGTATACATAACTTATTTCTTAATTTTGGCATTCACCTTTCCGGAGTTTATATATAGAGAAATCAACCTCACCAAATAGTGTTTGGAATGCATATTTTACAACCTATACATGCAGTTGTAGTTGAACAATATTTCGACTTCGGTGAAAGGATGATATTTAAAGAAAAATGCAAATGTATTATTGGAGACATACATTCTTGTCCGCAATGGAATCTCAAAAGAATTTTCGAAATGCGCAGAGAACGCGATTATCTTTATAATCTAGGCGCATAATTTAATGTCTTATTCCTAGCCGTGTGTGGCTGCGATTTGATGAATACATGACAGCTTAACCATTTTAAACAGCAAGATATGTTTACCATGTATCTTGCAGTCGGGTGGTAGGAGATTACCAATGACCTTAAGATTACAACGCAGTCAAAACCTAAAGTGCCAATTAATACACAGTTGTTAGATTCAAATTAAAGAAATATACACAACAATGACTGTAGTCAAAGTTGCATGTTGAATAAAGATTTTGTGCAGAAATACAAAATGTAAACGTAAAGATTGCTGCTGTTGTTTACACAGTACATACCTGCATGTTGCTGCTGAAATTTCAATGGAAGATGTAATGCAATACAAAGTTTAACTACAGACTGAAAACCAGATGCTATTGACTCATGTGCTCGTGATTCCGTCAACTTCCTAGTTAAAAATAAACTGGTAATACCTGAACTTTAAACCTATTCCGGTCGATAGAATACCACACTTAAGTCTTTTGAAGTAGTTTCTATATTAAATTGCTATATTTAGTATCATTGATATTAGTATACACAATGGTTTCGTATAAAAATAGTACAATGATCACTTTAATACTGTTTCATCTTATACATTTACTTATCATCCAATTCGAATTCAAACTTTGTAAGATAAATGCATTACAGATTTTCATACTGATATTTTATCCCTGCATCCCTCAATACAATAAAAATGAACAAACACATAACGTGTATCGATTAAACAGCAACTGTTACAATACAATAGTGACCTTCAAAGTTTAAGTTTATTTATTCAAACAAAAACGTTATAAATGGTTTATATCATAACTGTAAACACTAAGTGCAATGTGTAAGTAAATTTCTCAGGTAGAATTTTATTTCCTTAATACATCTATTTTTGTTATATATTTTAAATCGAAATTTCTTGTGATGAATTATTCAAATATAACTTGTATTGATATGTTTAGGACATAAACCCGTTAATAACTGATTTCTTGAGGCTTAGCATTACCAGTTACTTATTTTATGCATTGCTAGGAGGAGGACACACTTATATTTGATACAATGTTTGAGATTTGCTAATTAATGAATGGATCGAGCTGAACGTATTTTTGACTGCAGTTGAAATTATCTTACACGTGCAAGAGGATATATCTATATATATATTTCCCGTGACTGAGGGAGATATGACGATTTGTTTACCCAAGAACAATAATAACTGCCGAGGGTGAACAAATCATCATATCTCCCGAATTGAAGGGAAACTGCATACGTGATGCTATAAGAATAAAAAACCTCCGAGACATTTTTACTCTAGAGACCGCTTAGTATCTGTATTACAACATGCAATGTTGCGAAACCATTGTAGCACTCTTCAAACGTGCAATGTTGCGAAACCGTTGTAGCACTCTTCAAACATGCAAACTTAATACAAGATGCCAATTGTTTATTTGGCTTATCAATGAAGATGCTTAACATTATTCATTATATTGTAAAGACATTTTGTCATCAGAAAGAGTTATAATGACAAATGAAATCAATGTTATTGCTTTCAATATTACAATTGAGGTATTGGTCTATGGTGATGAGTCTGACGAACATTACAGTGTGTTTCTTTCTGTACAAAAGTATATAAAAAGTACCAAGCGTTTAACTCAACTTTGACAACCTTATTCTGTAAGAGATCTTACTAGAACATGATCAATTAATGCTCTTAGGGGTACGATAATCGGATGATCTTTATAACTGTAATTTGTATTCTAAAACGTTTGAATGGATTTAAGTTTCAACATCATACATGTAAGGAATTGAAACTATGGCCGTGTTAACACCTCAAAATTTACACTAAGTACAGACAAACTGGTACATCTAGGAAAGTTTTGACGCATAACAGAAACTAGATATATAAAAGATATATTTAGTATACGTTTCAGAAAATTAAAAACTTACCTGGATTAAGATGTCCAGTTTTTTTCTTCCAGTCTGCAGAAGATAACAAAATAAACACCCGAGTTTCATTTGATACGGTCCACCCAGTTACACACTTTAAATCACCTATTGTTTGCAGATATTTATTGCCCAGCAATTGTCCTTTTAAATCAATACTACTTACAACATTATAATATGAAGGGAGATTCTCAGACCTCTTTCCCAACTTAGTTTGTTTTTGACACCTTCAGCAGGAACGAAAAAAAAATGGATATCAAAATCTAGTAAAGTTTATAATTTTCTAAAACATAAAATGCATTGACAATTTATATATCTAGTTCCTGTCATCCCTTAAAGCTTTTGCAGGTGCATAGATAGGTTTGTCTGTACTTTGAGTAAAATTTGTAGTGTAGACACTGCCATATTAGCCAAAAGGTTTTGATGAACCTTAAGTAAAAAACAAAATTGATACTTTCAATAACGTGACGATTTATTCCGTTTTCCTGTTAATCCGTAACTATAAACTATGAGTGTGTTCTACATTTAAACACATTCACACACATGACTTGTCATGTTCACTAAAATATTCTATATTACACAGCTCTGTGTGTTTGTACTTATTTCTTCTGAAATAATCGCATTTGATTGGTTATAATAATTTGAACATATCCATTGATACGATTCTTACAATTTATGTGTAATTTATTTTTATATCTTCATGCTAAAGCAATAATTAGTTAATTATTGGATCTATGTAATGTTCATTCATGTGTATATGTATGTATACATTTGAGAAATATATGTAATGTTCATTCATGTGTATATGTATGTATACATTTGAGAAAACGTTACTAAGTTGAAAACCTTAAACTAACATGTCTAACTAATGATTATGGTTTGTTTCGCAACTACCCCTGCTTTGCGAATATTTAAGCAACCGTAACCTGCTTTACGTTGCCACATTCTTTTTGGGTATTCGTGGCTGCTGTCTGCCTTTTTCGTTTTTCGTTTGTTTAATTGAATAAAAATGAGGCCGCTTTTCTTTTGTGATATTTTGTTACGCCAACTATTTTTACGATATGGTACTGTTAAGTTTATCACCGACTGCATAGTGCGATAAAGTTGAAATACTAACATTCTTTGAGTTCTTGAGGCCATCGGTCTCATTAGCTAACGTATGGGATCTCATTGTTCATACTTGTTGACAAAGCTTCTAGTTTGTAACAACGAATGGTGTGTTAAACATCTGCAGGTACCATCATATTTAACAAATGACGTATTTTAATCATATATGGAGCATATTCATAAACCCTTAGAGCTGAAGTAGAAGAAATCATCTTCGAAATGAGATGAACAATAAGTCGTTAGTCTCCATTCGTCAAACCTTTACACTAGTGTCTATCAAAAACAAACATAAATAATAACAAAACGTGACGAACACACATTGGCCCTTGAAAGACATTATAGAAGAAATAGAAACAACAATGAGTTCATCAACAAAATGATGTACAAATAGTAAGTACAAACTTATAATGGAGAACGAGAGAAGGTGGTTCATAATCCCGCAACGTCCCCGTACGTATTTCATAATAATCTTATCTGGAATGAATTCATCGACAGTTCTGACATTTAAAACACTTTACTTCAGACGAACCTTAACATTCTGCAAATTCTGCAAAAGGATTAACCTTTAATTTGTAACGGATTAATAAATCATCAACATCAAAAGAGAACAACAGAGAGTTAGCAGAAAAATTGGAAGATATCTTAACATTGTAAGAAAGTATGACAAGTTGATACCATAGCGAAGTTTAATATTGATATTTAGCAAGTCTGTGATACGAAATGGAATTTGATGAAAAGTTTTAAAACCTACCTTAGAGGGACAATTACGTTATAACACCTGCTGTTAACAATGTCTGACAGTTTTGAAATTATTTTAGATATTAACACATACTTCAAATTAAAATTGTAGGATATCGTTGTATTAGACTTGTTAATATCCCGCTTTGATTACTTTCCATCGTCAATTGTGATAACCCTAGAATTTATGTAACAACAACAAAACAAAAATTGCTTTTGGTATTAAGTTTGCAAGTTATTACGTACAATTTTATTATTTACACTTACAATCTCATATACGTAATTAAGGGCATATGTTACAGTTACAGGCGAGTTAATGACGTTGCTAATTTAAAATGTTATTTTTGCGACGTCAACCGTGACAGATCGAGAAAAGATGCAATTTTTGACTGATTTTAATCATTCAAACTGATTTAACTTTTAAACGAGTTATAGACCCCCTTTTTAAAAATGACATTCGGTTTGATTACGTATGAAGAGCATTTGTACCAACGGAGTAGGTCCGGTAAGGGCCGATTATGGCCTCAAATTTCAAGTTCATCAGATGAAAGATTTTGGATACTTTTTAAACACTATTTGTCTATTTCAATTGATTCAATTAGTAACAACTTACATTTCAATATTAAGAATGAACACAAATGCGGCCACTTTCATTTAAAACGGAAACCGTCAGAAATTTAGCTAAAATGCAAAATTGTGAAGATTTCAGTAATTTAGCATGAGTTAATGATGCTTGTACCCGATATATGAGCATTGCATTGTACAAAAACAGCCTATACTGATGTAGCAGAAGCATTCAACTTTCAAATAAATAACTAGCCGTTTACATTTTAACAATTTTGTAAAACTGCTATATTTTCTGTCAATGATGCATTTTTAAAAATTTGATTAATAAATATACAGCAAAAAAACCTCGTTTTTTTCTACATTCATGAACACTTGATCAAATTTCGTTATTTCTAAACAAAATGCTTTAAAAATGTATAGGATATTTATACATGTTATATGAAAGAGAACTTATGAATATTCTGGTACTGAGATGACTGTGTAAGTCAAATTCGAGATATAAGTCTAAAAATGAGGCGGAGGAAGCCGTGTCTGTTATTTCTTTAATATCTAGTTCTGGGGGATATAGTATTAGAACCCAATCAGAAAAGTTCGGATTGTTTATGGAAAGAACATCTTCAATATATCTGAAAGTGAAATTAAATAATCTGGCTTCTATGATCCTCTTGTTTTTGACAAGTGTCTGGAGGAACTCCGATTCATATGAAAATAAGAAGAAGTCGGCAAGAAGAGGCGCACAGTTTGTTCCCATAGGAATGCCGACAATTTGTTGGAAAATAAAATTGAGAATGGAAATGGGGAATGTGTCAAAGAGACAACAACCCGACCAAATAAAAAACAACAGCAGAGGGTCACCAACAGGTCTTCAATGTAGCGAGAAATTCCCGGAGGCGTCCCTCAGCTGGCCCCTAAACAAATATATACTAGTCCAGTGATAATGAACGCCATACTAATTTCCAAATTGTAAACAAGAAACTAAAATTAAAATAATACAAGACTAACAAAGGCCAGAGGCTCCTGACTTGGGACAGGCGCAAAAATGCGGCGGGGTTAAACATGTTTGTGAGATCTCAACCCTCCCCCTATACCTCTAACCAATGTAGTAAAGTAAACGCATAACAATACGCACATTAAAATTCAGTTCAAGAGAAATCCGAGTCTGATGTCAGAAGATACCTCCAAACTCAACAAATATGTTGTCGATAAGAAACTCCAGCATACTGACCACTTGTTCTTCTGTGTAGCATGTTTTACCTTTTTTAGCTCACCTGTCCCGAAGGGACAAGTGAGCTTATGCCATCACTTGGCGTCCGTCGTCGTCCGTCGTCTGTCGTCGTCTGTCGTCGTCGTAAACTATTTCAAGAATCTTCTCCTCTGAAACTACTGGGCCAAATACTTTCAAACTTTAACTGAATGTTCCTTAGGGTATCTTATTTATAAATTGTATCCGAAGTTTTGATTTATCAACAAACATGGTCGCCATTGCTAAAAATAGAACATAGGGGTCAAATGCAGTTTTTGGCTTATAACTCAAAAACCAAAGCATTTAGAGCAAATCTCACGGGGTAATATTGTTTATCAGGTCAAGATCTATCTGCCCTGAAATTTTCAGATGAATCAGACAACCCGTTGTTGGGTTGCTGCCCCTGAATTGGTAATTTTAAGGAAATTTTGCTGTTTTTGGTTATTATCTTGAATATTATTATAGATAGAGATAAACTGTAAACAGGAATAATGTTCATCAAAGTAAGATTTACAAATAAGTCAACATGACGGAAATGGTCAGTTGACCCCTTTAGGAGTTATTGCCCTTTATAGTCAATTTTTAACCATTTTTCGTAAATCTTAGTAATCTTTTACAAAAATCTTCTCCTCTGAAACTACTGGGCCAAATACTTCCAAACTTTAACTGAATGTTCCTTAGGGTATCTAGTTTGTAAATTGTATCTGAAGTTGTGATCTATCAACAAACATGGTTGCCATTGCTAAAAATAGAACATAGGGGTCAAATGCAGTTTTTGGCTTATAACTCAAAAACCAAAGCATTTAGAGCAAATCTCACGTGGGTAATATTGTTTATCAGGTCAAGATCTATCTGCCCTGAAATTTTCAGATGAATCAGACAACCTGTTGTTGGGTTACTGCCCCTGAATTGGTAATTTTAAAGAAATTTTGCTGTTTTTGGTTATTATCTTGAATATTATTATAGATAGAGATAAACTGTAAACAGGAATAATGTTCATCAAAGTAAGATTTACAAATAAGTCAACATGACGGAAATGGTCAGTTGACCCCTTTAGGAGTTATTGCCCTTTATAGTCAATTTTTAACCATTTTTCGTAAATCTTAGTAATCTTTTACAAAAATCTTCTCCTCTGAAACTACTGGGCCAAATACTTCCAAACTTTAACTGAATGTTCCTTAGGGTATCTAGTTTGTAAATTGTATCTGAAGTTGTGATCTATCAACAAACATGGTTGCCATTGCTAAAAATAGAACATAGGGGTCAAATGCAGTTTTTGGCTTATAACTCAAAAACCAAAGCATTTAGAGCAAATCTGACAGGGATAATATTGTTTATCAGGTCAAGATCTATCTGCCCTGAAATTTTCAGATGAATCAGACAACCTGTTGTTGGGTTACTGCCCCTGAATTGGTAATTTTAAAGAAATTTTGCTGTTTTTGGTTATTATCTTGAATATTATTATAGATAGAGATAAACTGTAAACAGCAATAATGTTCAGCAAAGTAAGATTTACAAATAAGTCAACATGACGGAAATGGTCAGTTGAGCCCTTTAGGAGTTATTGCCCTTTATAGTCAATTTTTAACCATTTTTCGTAAATCTTAGTAATCTTTTACAAAAATCTTCTCCTCTGAAACTACTGGGCCAAATACTTCCAAACTTTAACTGAATGTTCCTTAGGGTATCTAGTTTGTAAATTGTATCCGAAGTTATGATCTATCAACAAACATGGTCGCCATTGCTAAAAATAGAACATAGGGGTCAAATGCAGTTTTTGGCTTATAACTCAAAAACCAAAGCATTTAGAGCAAATCTAACGTGGGTAATATTGTTTATCAGGTCAAGATCTATCTGCCCTGAAATTTTCAGATGAATCAGACAACCTCTTGTTGGGTTGCTGCCCCTGAATTGATAATTTTAAGGAAATTTTGCTGTTTTTGTTTATTATCTTGAATATAATTATAGATAGAAATAAACTGTAAACAGCAATAATGTTCAGCAAAGTAAGATCTTCAATTAAGTCAATTTGACAAAAATTGTCAATTGACCCCTTAAGGAGTTATTGCCCTTTAGAGACTTTTTTCACAATTTGTTCATCATGTTGACTTACTTTTAAAAATCTTCTTCTTTGAAACTGCTGTATCAATTTCAGCCAAACTTAGGCTAAATGAGTTTCGGAGTATCTAGTATAAATTTTATATTTTATTTCCATGTATGTCAAGAAACATAGCTCCTATGGCTAAAATAGAACATAGGAGAAAATGATTATTTTTTTTGGCTTTTGAAGAAAATAGGACGATCCAAAAAACATTTAAATAAATTGAAAAGCCAAAATAATCATTGATGAGAGATTTAACCAAAAGAATTAAGGTGAGCGATTCAGGCTCTTGAGAGCCTCTTATGTTTGTCACTACTTACGAAATATGCCTAATGAAATCCCAAAGTAATAAATTTATAGCGTATGCTACCATTTTTATGTTGAAAGGCATTGTGAATTATTTCTTTTAGGCGATTTTTCAATTTCACATGGGGATTGGTGGTATACAGGTTTGAAAAATCAAAAGTTTTGATGGAACTAATTTCAGAAAAAGACCGAGATTTAAAATTGTCTAGAAGTTCTTTGGAATTTTTAAGAATCCACATATGGTTAATACCACTACGCGAGTAAACAGTTTCACGGTATTTCTGAAGACCCTCTTTCACTGCGGAGAGAATTTTAGTCAATCTAATGGACATTTTTTTAGTGGAACAAGAAGATGAGCCAGCAATATACCGTTGTTTGTTCGGAATTTTATGAAGCTTTGGTATCCAATACAAACAAGGTAAGTCTTCCGATTTGGTGTTCAATGTAATGTTTATTGAAACCATGAAGGACTTATGATTTGCTAAAATCTCATCCTTGTCAAATGATATGTCTTTGTATGTGGGATTACCTGAGTGCTCCTTTATACCCAATTCTTTTACAAGACATTCGAAGTAATACGATTTACATACAAAGACAATATTGTTTGAAGCTTTGTCCGCAGGAACAACAACATACTTATCATGAAGAGTTGATAGACATTGCATGGCCTCTTTGTCTCTGAAAATGGACTTTGGTCGATCATTCACACAGTTTTTCAACTTGTGAATATGACGTTTTATAAGAGACCTGATAGTTTTAACCCATTCTGACAAAGTGTCCAGTTCAACTTCGTCTCGCTTAGCCCATGCTCTGGCGTAGTCCTCAATGGAATCCATAATTATTTTGAAGTTATGGTTCCAATTGATGTGTTGAGGTTCTCTAAACTTAGGACCATGAGAAATGACCTTTCGGAGATTTTCAGGTTGAATTATGTTTAGATCCCCAGTTATAACATGACCAGAGGGGCTGTAATTATAAGGCAAGTGGGAACAGTTACATGTCGGAGGGTTTTTTAGGTATTGTTCTAAGCCAAGGTCCTGCAATGCTTGTTTATAGTTAAATATTTTAGGTGCAATGGTTTTGGTTTAACTGTAGGATACAATAGGAACAGACTGATTTTGAAAATAAATAGGAATTTTAGATGTTACCTCCTTGTGATGTAGAACGTTACAGATATTGATTGCATCACTTCCTCTATTGGCAAAATCAACAGGAAGGAATCTCCTCTTTTCCTCATGTAAAGGTTCCGATCTTACTGGTTTGAAAAGACGGAAAAGAGCTACATCATAAATAATACTGACTAGTCTGTATATTGCAGAAAATGTATTGGTGCTTCCTTTGTCAAGTGCATAATCTCTCAAACGTTTTAGAAAATTAACTGGCAGTGAAAAGAGAATAGTTCTTATGTAATGTAACCCTAGTGGATGATGAAGATGTGAAAGAAGGTCATCAAAGCTCAAAGAGGGTGATCTAGATTTGGAAGACTTTTTTTACATTAGGCCGATGGTAATGTTTTTGTCCATGACTACGTTGTTGTCGTAAGGAAGTATTAAATAAACCCATTACATTAACATCACTGCAGGCAGGACTTGACAAATGTCCTACTCCTTTAATACTGTCATTGCAACCATATGGCATTGCAGTCCCTAACTCCCTTATCCAGAAATTTTCTCTATCTTTGCGGAAAGGAGTATTTAGTACAGGGTTATTTGTGTGGTGATAAATTTTCTCAATGATGCGTACTTTCATAGATAAGGAAGGATCCGGTCGATTAAAATGGTTATAAAGAACCCTAAATTGAGGATCTTTATTATCAGACCGGTGTTGATTCATTCTTTTACGCAAAGTTTGACGAGTTTCACCAACATAAAGAAGTCCACACAAAGTACATTCGATTCCGTACACGACATTGTTCGAGGAACAGTCCAGAGACTCGAAAAATTTAGTGTAATATGTTTTAGATGTTAAATTACTAGTAAAATCAGAAGTCGTGATTAACATATCACAAGTCTTACACGTGCTCCTTTTTCCTATTTTATGTTGACAAGAAGAAATGATAGGTGTTGATTCACTTGTAGCAGGTGTATTTTAACAGTCGAAAATATTGACGCAACATGGCTTTAATTTATGAAAGGTATCTGAATTTTTGAAATAATAATTACCTTCTGGCTGAACATAAGTCAAATCAGGGGTATCCCGGAGGATATATTGTGGATCACACAAATCAAATGCTACAGTGTTCCGTGCAGCAACAGAGGACCTTGGTAACCCGGACGACGTCCCAGCCGGTTTGTTCTTCGTATATTTTATATTCATCATGCATAAAGCTACCAAGTTAATGATGCCCTCGGTATATAATAATCCACCAGCAGTTAAGTTTCTTCCAGGAAGAAGAAGAAACTTGACATCGACTTGGTTGTTATAAAAAGTAAAATCACAAAAAATACTGAACTTAGAAGAAAATCAATTCGAAAAGTCCATAATCACATGGCAAAATCAAACAACAAAACGCATCAAAAACGAATGAACAAGAACTGTCATATTCCTGACTTGGTACAGGCATTTTCAAATGTAGAAAATGGTGGATTAAACCTGGTTCTATAGCGCTAACCCTCTCACTTTAATGACATTCTCATCAATTTACGACATATTTACATTAATGCGTTAAATAAACAGACACAATAAATATAATAGTCAAAATATGGGTACATCAGTCATCATCATATAACAATTTTAAAAGGAAAAATTTAACTAACAAACACATATACATATGTTAAAAACAATTTTATGATCCATGAACAACGATACCGACCAAGTTGACAAATGTGCAAAGTATAAGCACCAATTAATTTCTTAAATAATTTTATTGAGACAAAATTAAAATCTCAAAAATACTGAACTCCGAGAAAAAGTCAAAACGTAAAGTCACTAATCAAATGGAAAAATCAAATGATAACCATAACACAATCAAAAGAAGGGACAACGACTGTCATATTCCTGACTTGGTACAGGCATTTTTAAATGTTTTATAGCGCTAAACCTCTCACTGGTACATGTATAATCCACATGTACATTTGGAAATGGAAATGAATTAGACAATTTTATGAATATAATAAAAAAATCAATGACGTAAATTTAGACTAGCCGGTTATACACTTCTACATTGTTCTTTATAAGATTTTTTTCAATGGAATATACAAAAGTTTTTTTACTAGTGATAAGCTGTCGACAGTATACTTCTGTCTCCGTTATTTAATCGTTGTATGTGCTCGAACTTTTGATTTTGCTTTTTGTGCAGGGACTTTACGTTCAGAAGATTCATCGAAGTTTTGTATTTTTGTTATTTTACATTTTTGTCGCAACAAATTATTTCCGATTTTATATGATAAAAAGCTCAAAGATATATACATGATAAACATCGGACCATCATTTAAAAATAACAATAATAAAAATGAACTCGACAATTTTTAACCTTAGCTGAAAGTCAAGAATTTGTTTTTGATGTTATACAATTTTAAATTCAATTTCAACGGCGATAATATAATTTAACATTTATGGAAGTTATTTATAACTACGTGTGTACTTGATAACATCAACCATGACACGATACGTCACATGTATCATTTTAATTTTCTACTTGGTTGTATAATATTTTATACCAATGAGTAAACATAAACTTGTGAACGTAGTTTTCATTTCCTCAATTGTTCATATGAATGCCCGATCTTCGGATTCATAATTGTATATGTTTACTTTTTTTTTGTATATATCTGCAACAGTTCGATCACACTGTTTAACGTACTATCTACTCTAACATGAGGAAAATGACAATGATGGTCGGTTGAAAACAAAACTGTACAACAAAAAATATGCGTTCAGCTTCCCGATTATGAACTTTCCTTGTCTATTTAGCAAAATTCAAGCAGCACCTACATACAGAGTATGTATCTCCCTATATATACGATATTCCTGGGCTTGAGTATTTCCTATTATTGTTTACTTGATAGAGAATAACCGATCACAAGGAAGCCTCTTAACCAAGAGTACAAAATGAGGAAGTTGAAATCATCCCTTCGAAAATGTTACGGACGCAGTTACGAGTTATTTGACCATTTTGGAATATCCGTGTCACAGATGATATCGGATATGTTCCAAATATAACTATATTTCCATTATGTGACCTACCTTATACTATTTACCGGGTTTGTAATAACATGGGCAACACGAAAGATGCCACATGTTGTGCAGCATCTGTTTACCTTTCTGGAACACATGAGATAAACCTCACGGTTTTGGTGGAGTTCGTTTGGGTTAGACTTTATTATTTGTTTTATATGTTGTGTGTCTTGTATTAAAACTTTTTCTGTATGTATGTTTTTTAGCCATGGTGTCACTTCATTTTTAATACAATTTGTGATTGAAGGTCCCATTGGTATTTTTCACCCCTATTTTATTAAAACTAGCCACTCTTGAGGTAGGATTATTTTACCATAAATTTAATCTGCTTTGAAGTATTATTTAGTCTTAATGACTTGGTCATGTCAACGCAAAACTAAAAGTCAAAACATTTTCCAAATATGTATTGCCTTTATTATAGTTTCTGCAATTGAAAAAAAAAAACAATGTGTATGTTGGTTTTCTACTAAAGAATCTTACCTTTTACCATCACCTGTACCATGCAGTACAGACTACAATTTACTAGCCCACTACTTATTGCGATAGGAGTAAGGAAACATAGTTTAAGATTAAACAGTTAATTTTCTTTATTTCAATTGATGTTTCCATATTTTGTGCACTGAACTTGGAACACATTTTTATCCTCAAATGATGTTTTTACGAATTATGACCAAAACTCTTTTCATAACTCTTCTAAATATAACAAATACTTACAAGAAAAGATGGCATTTGCATGATGATATTTATATAATACGTTTCAAAAATTAGAATAACTCATTGCCAAATAGATACAACAATGTTACTTCTAAACGGAAAGTCCCCTTGGCAAATTCAAAATTTCCAACACATCAAACGATTGAATGTGATGGACTCTTTCTTTTTTTTTATTTCATTATTTTATCCTTTCCATTTTCAAATGTTCGGATGAATTTGACTTTATAAAATTGTTGAACTAATTAAATTGTGCACATACTTTTCAACTTGGTCGCTGTCGTTGTTCACATATGTGAACGTCCTTGTAAGTTTGTTAAAAGAACTTAAATACATTTTTGCTTTTTTGTTTCTTGTTAAGACAAAAGTATTTGACCTCGAAACACGTGTATCACAGGAACTTATTTTCATCTCAGAAATTAAAATGTTTCTGAAAATGATCTTTGAAATCCTCATTTAAAGACAGATTACGTATTGTTTGACGTCAAAAATTTAAATGTTGAGTTACATAATACTGTAATAATGTTAAATTAAATTATCGCCGTTGAAATTGAGTTAGATAATATTATAATGTCTCAAACTGTAAGGTTATCAGTTCAGAAATAAACATGAGGTACATTTAGTCAATTTCAACCGACATTATTTCTTAAATCATATACAATTGAAAACATTATAGATACCAGAATTAACATTTATATTAGCGATAGACAAGCGTTTCGTCTACAAAAGGCTACTCGAATAAAACGTTGTTAAAAGGTTAAAATAAAGTACGAATTTGAGAAGCATTTAGAATCAAAACACTCACACATTTTAAATTGAAATCTTGTATTTATCAGGGTTAATTACAATTGTATCTGTACAACGATATGAATGTTTGGCGTTTTTAAGTTTGTCCCCAGAAGAGGATATGTGAATTCCTACTGGTATGTACAAAGACTAAATAAAGGATTCGCTAAAAATTAACACTATACGGGTATTGAACGTCAGTGGAATAGGTTTAACAGCTCGTACAAAAGGTTTGTTTAAAATCACATAATAGAGTAGATATCTAGAATTTTCCAATCATCGCTCAATATGCAACCTTTATGTATAATTAATAGATCAAAATTTGTTATCGTTACAGAGCTACACAATGTTAACAAAGGAATATACAATATAAAATATTAACAAAATATCAGTACGATTAGTGTCACTGTTGTAAAGTATGTTATTATTTAACGACAAAGTAAAAAATGTTGGTACTCTTCACAAGATTTCTACCTTCTTACATCGGTGATATCAGGCTTATTTGGTAAACAAAGAAGCAAGCCGGTCTCGCATAAGATTATCAAGACTTGTTTTCAAAACTTGAAACCACAGACTGTTATACACATGTGGCATTAAAGATAACACTCAATGACTGGTCGTCTCAGAAGTATATACAAGTGTCCTTATACAACATGAACTATGACATGTTTTTGTGAATTTCCGCATTACATAACTAGCATATGAATATAATAAATCTCACACAAAGCAGTATTCATATTACGTTAAGCATAACCATTCTCCTGCATATGTGTTTGGAGTTGATCGTATGTCAATGATACTACTGTATGTATTACTAATATTTATCCAAGGTACCAGGATTATGATTTAATACGCCAGACGCCCGTTTCGTCTACATAAGACTCACCAGTGACGCTCAAATCCAAAGTCTTAAAAAGCGAAAAAGTTGAAAAGCATTGAGAACTGAAAATTCAAAACAAAATGTGCTAAATACGGCTAAGGTAATCTACTCCTCCGATAAAAAAAATCCTTCGTTTTTCCAAAAGTTCAAAGTTTTGTAAACAGGAAATTTATAAAAATGACCATATAATTGATATTCATGGCAACCCCGATGTACTGACTACTGGGCTGGTGATACCCTCGGGGACGAAACTTCCACCAGCATTGGCATCGTCCAATGGTTTAAATAGTTATCAAAAGTACCAGGATTATAGTTTAATACGTCAGACGTGCGTTTTGTCTACAAAAGACTCATCAGTGAAGCTCAGATCATAACGCTTAAAAAGCCAAACAGGTACAAGTAGAGCATTGAGCACCACAAATTCCAAAAAATTATGCCAAATACGGCAAAGGTAATCTTCTTCTGGAATAAGAAATCCTTAGTTTTTCCAAAAAATCAAAGGTTTTGTTCAATTGACTCATTGCAATCACACCCAAGCATCTTCTTCGTCTACTTTAAAATATGCTCTGAATAAGTACATGATGATATATGTATACCTAAAACAGACATGAAGTCATTTATCATGCTTACAAAACAAACATTTGATGAGCACAACGAACCAATCTTCATTTGGAATAAGTAATCCGCACACACAATGTCTGATGTACTCTTAACCCTATATGATAGTTGGTCAGCGGCGTATTTATACAAAGCATAAGTATAACGAAAGGTATATTTGTTTTGAAAAATAGATTTTTGTAGCGTTCAATAAATCAACTGTTAAGCTTCCACTGATCTTGTGAGCTTATGTTTTGTATAACATATTTAACAAATTGATACAATTTTTTGAATATCATCTTCGTTTATAACCCTCTTATATAAGTTAGGTTAGGCAATTATATATATACACACAAGGAGCATTACTTTAGTAACTTTTACTTACAAAATGTATGTTTTATTATATAATATTTCATCATATACTATGACGCATTAACCTTCTTCATAAGAACTACACGAAATGATAAACGTCATACACTCCAAGTGTACCTGCGATCAACCTTGTTTGCATATTGCTTACTAATTATTTATCCGTTTAGTGTTCGAAAGAATAATTCTTTAAACGCGAGTTCACACCGGGTGAAAAAGATGCCAACAATGTAGGGGGGTGACGTTAATGTTGCCAAAATTTCTTTAGATGATATTTTTTTAATATACAACCAAGATCACCAGCCACACAGAGAGTCAAGTATTTAACACTCAATCAACTCTCAGCAACCTCTGAACATTTAAAGGTCCGTACACTGTATTGGTTTTGCAACCTGTTTTCGTCGTTTTGAAGTTGATACATTGAAACGGACCGCAAAAGAGTTTGAATTCAGTATCATTCTATATATGCTTGTCGAAAAAGTTGTGACTAGATTTTAATGGTTGTCGTTTGTTGGTGTATATTTGATTCTGTTAATTTTTATGTATGCCAGTATTTGTCATGTTCAAATTAAACCCCTCTGTCCTGTCGGAAACTGTATGCTGTAAAGGTTTGTTTATTGCTGAAAGCCGTACATGTGAAGATAATTCAGAGGACAGCTCTGCCCTTCGTTTTTTGTTCTGCTTGGTTTTGATGTTGTCTTTTTATTCACCCTCCCGGTCCTGTATGCGGTATGGATTTTTGCTTCTCGTTAAAAGCCGTACAGTGACATTTTCAGATCATTTAGGTGAAATATCCGCCTTTTGTCTTTTTCTAATTGGTTTAGGTATTGTCTTATATAGCATATGCATATACAAAATCACACAAAACAGTATCCATATTAGGCCGTGTTCTTACAGAACGCCATGTAAAGTAAACATATTAACAATTAGTTAAAAGTAATGTAAACTAGTTTCACATTAAATTTTTTCACATCTATATACCTGGTTTAGCTACCTGTGCATAAGTTTTGTTCACACTTATAAACAATGTGTCATTTAAATGTTCATTACATAAAATCGAATTAAAACTTCTATGACAACTTTTCTAGCAGTAAGGAAAGTCCTTTGCATCTATTTTCAAGTAACTATAGATGTCTCGATTACCAGAGCAGATGCAGTCATTTTTGAAATGCATGGGTTTCAAACATGATTCGTCCTAAAAAGGGGGTTTTAACCCCCGTAACCCGTCCCCATCTGAATCCGCCACTTATTACTCAATACATCACGTAGGCTACAAACGAAGAAGAAGGATTGAGATGTTAAGAGTGTTTTAGTAATGCATTTGTGAGTGAATCGTTGATTGACCAGTGGTACTTATTTCTGTGTAGGTCAATGAGAACACGGCCTTACGTTATTGCAAAACCATTCTCCTGCATATGTATTTGGAGTTCATCGCATGTCAATTTGACTACTGTCTGTATTACAATTGACTCATCGCAATGACAAACAAAACATCGTTTTCGTCTACTTTATAATATGCTTCAAAAAAGTACTTGATACAGTTTATGTTTTTTTACTTTCCAGAGGTGTGCCTGAAACAAAGGTGTATATTTACTAATATGTTAAAACTGTTGTTTCTTATTTGTGTTTGTAACTATGTATACTGTATTGTTTATTATATTTGTAAAAGAATAATATTACAATGATATTATATTATGCTCCTTGTGAACCCAATTTATGGAAATAAGGCATCTTCTTCTTCTTCTTCTTCTATATTACTAAAACATGTATGAAGTTATATATATGTTATTAAAACAACTATTTGATAAACGCAAATAACCAATTTCCAATGATGATACATAATCGGCATGCCGAGTTTCTTATGAAATGTATCTTTAACCCTTTATGACAGTATATCAGTATTTCAGAAAAACTATTACCATATATATAACTGTTTTTAAAATGCATCCGATTTTTTAAGCGTCCAAATTATGACGTTGTATAAAATTCGATATTCGTATCGACCTTAACATTTATAATGTAATGAATTACAATTGACAAATTAAACCCTCAGTTTCTGTAATCAATGATAAAAATATTTTCAATTCAAAAGTTTTTTTTCAATTCATATATTGTCACTTTATTATTTTGCGTAAACATAAGGTTATGTGATACACCTGTATATATTTGTTAAACGTTTCAGTGTAATTGTTACCAACTAAAAATAAATCATTAAACAAAACCCCATCAAAACAAGAAAAACAAGCAACATAAACATGTCGAATGATTATACACACACAACGATAATGAAAGCAATAAGTTCAAGAGTGATGTTTCTAAATTAAAAGTACAAAGCCAAACATTTTATTTAAAGAAATGCACGATGTTTTACTATTAAACAAACAGTTAGAGATTCCTCTGAACTTCTGAGCTTTTGTTTTGTATAACATATTTGTCATTACAATTTTAAAACATCATCTCCGTATATGAGCGTAAAATATTACTTAGGTAAGGCAATTATGTATATATAAACACAATAAAGGTGACAAACGTGCTATTAACTTCTGTCTTATAATATAATATGTAACCATATGTTATGACGCATTAACATATTTGACAAGACTACCCATGGTCAACCTTGTGATGTAGATATTGCTTACTAATTTGATGTTATGTTTAGTGTTCTATAGGTTTATTCTTAGGACTTTAGATTCGTTCATACAGGCCGATAAAGCCGCCAATAATGTAGTTGTGTGACGTTAATACTGCCTAACGTTCTTAAGGGGACAGTATAATAATTAATCAAGTCCGTGAGCCGCACAGGGTGTCAATTATTTAACACTCATCTTTCAGCTACCTCTGGATATTCAAAGCTCCGTACACTGTATTTGTTATCAATCCCGTTTTCGTCTTTTTGAAGTTTTAACATTGTAAACGGACTGCAAAAAAGTATAACCCAGTGTCATTCGTTATATGCATATACCAAATCATGTGACTGTTTTACAATGTTTGTTCTTTTTTTGAGTAAAGCATATTTGATTTTATTCAATGTCTGTGTCAAAAAAATCCTGTTGTTTTCTCGTTCAAACAATTATTGATATGTTCTGTCAGAACCTTTATGCAGTAAAGGTTTGTTCATTGCTGTAAGCCGTACAGCGACACGCAAAGCTAATCCAGTGGACAGCTCTGCCCTTCGACTTTCTTTTGCCTTGGTTATATCGTTGTCTCTTTAACCAACTTTTCGGACATGATACGTTATGAATTTGCCTCTTTGTTAAAAAGTCACACATTGACATTTTAAGATCAATTTGTTTAAATCTCTACCTTTTTGTCTTTTCTTTTCTATTTGGTTGAGGTGATTAAAAAAAATTCTGTTTATATAGAAGACCTTGATACTGCCGTTCATATTGACATTTTTTTAAAATTAAATATTCAATGTATTATAAATCTATTAGGTCAAGTATCGTTTTTTTATTGGTAAGTTACCAAACCATAAACATTTATAAACGCTATGATCAAATATAATAGACGTTAGTCTTTCAATGACAATATGTTGAAAATGCGTCAGGCCATTTCGTGACCATCACATATTATAAAAATGACCCCGGCTTCTCCAATATTTTATGATGGTATGACACTGAACCTCTAAAGGGAGGGATTGCACTTTTCATAGAATGAAGACATTATCTTTTAATCAGTTTAATTGAGTTCTAGAGGTGACATGTCATAAGCTAGTAGCTTTTAGTCTTTGCTAATCTCGTTTGTTTTATAATGTTAGCTCATTTGTGTGTTTGGTGTGACGTCTAAATGAACTAAAAGACATTTTGTTTAAGATCCAATTTAAACCTTTCTCCGTGTGTGATATTTTCGTGATATGTTGGAGTCCCAATGGTTGTCTTCAGATGTTTTCTGCACTTTGGTCGGGTTGTTGCATCTTTGACACACGACTCATTTCAATTCTGAATTTTATCATCCCAGACATTTGCCAGAGTTCGATTTAAGGTTGTCCTTATGCGAGTGACGCATAATAATGATTGCTCATCTTATTAACATGATTAACGCATTATTGAATAATGTAACTCGAGCTGTGAACTATCGACGTCAAACATATTATTTTACACATTTTGATCGATAAGACTTGTAAAAAAATAATAATTTGTATTTGAAAAAAGTTAGATCCTAGAAATTCTGATCTCCCAGGAGAATTCAAAAGGAAAGTCTCTAATCAAATGTCAAAAGCAAAAGCTCAGACACATCAAACGAACATATAACTGATGATGATGATGATGATGATGATGATGATGATGATGATGATGATGATGATGATGATGATGAATAACATAATTTGCGCAAAGTAGTGTCTGCCTCTTATATATACTGTTTATTACTTTCAAAGCAACATTAACACAACAATGAGACATTGGGAAATTCTTCAAACTTAGCCAACCTTGTTACAAAGTAGAAAAAGGAAACACTAGACATATATCTCATCAGATGTTCAAAAATGGAAATCTGTTAAAAAATAATTATGATGGTTTAAGGCACAACTAAATACTATAAGCGTCATCAAAAGTTAAAATACGTTAAAGTCATATTATTGGTCAGTAGGTATGTAAGGAGAAATTGATATTTCAAAATAGGAAAAATAAAATCGTTATATTGTCACACAGATATATATATAACAAGTCTAAAAGGGTACAGCATCACCAAAAACACAATAAAACGAACAATATATTAGATATTTCGGATAACAGGTATCCTTCCTCGGTAATTGCACGATGAAAAATGAATCATGTCAATTCAAATTAAGACTCTATCAAAATCTTGAAATTTATAAAATTTAAGCGAACGCTTGAACAATTTTAATATTTCCAAACACAGAGCAAAGACTACAAAGATATGCCAAAATAAAAATAGTTATTTACAATGTGAACTAGCACAACTCTAAATTCCCAAAGGTGGTGACAGTTGAGATGTTAAACAACTGCGTGGAAAAGCAGTCCCAATAAACAGTCCTGACCGATCTAAGCTGGTATGATATTTTAAATATGACAACGGTAGAGAAATTGCATCAGCGACTGCGTATTTAAACATCCCAAAAATATAGTAATTTGATGATAAGAAAAATGAGTAATAAATTTTTACTAAGGTTAAGTTATAGAACGTGGCTGCGTATTTACACATCCCTGCCAACTGTAATTAAAACTAGTATAATTCAAAAATTCCTGAAAAGTGTAAGAGTCCAGTACGGAAGCCGGAGTTACTGGACACAACTGATGGTAGGAGTGATTCTTCTATGTTTTTCAGTAATGCCCTCTGGGAAAACTGTCCTGAGCTTTCTTATCCAAAAACTTTCCAGAGCAAGTCTGTCGGCCTTTGACCAATCCTCGTTATGATTTATGATAGTTATGGTAAGTTTTTTAAGATCAGTTTGGACATGCTCATGTGGTCTTAAATGACGACTTACGGGGAGGTCGGGCTTGCAGGTGTAGTCACTACGATGACCATTCATGCGTTTGTTGAATGGCTGTTCTGTCTCGCCATATATATATAAATGTCTAAGAATATAACTTAAACACGCTTTTTAATACATTAAAAGTTCTATTAGATTTTAAATAGAAATACGTAATATTTTGCTAAACAAATAAGCTTCATCAGGCGTATGCATCTCTCAAGGTGAAATCGAATGCATGACAAAAAATATTTTTGTAGCTTCATCTATACCAGAGTTGAGAAAAATTGTAACATTTGGATTGATGTTGCTTAAAATATGTTTGCAGCTACAACTACATGAAGTTGGAATAAAAGTTTAAAACATTTATAGATGTTCGATTAATTGTACGAATTTCTATAAATTAATTTGTATGATTTCAAGATAATTATGGTTTTGATTTGCTTTTAAATCTTTTTTCGTCTCTCTCATCGGGTCCATCAGGTTCAAGAGTTCGTAACTGGTGCATCCAACATCTCTCTCTTTTTTGTCTTCCTTGTGAATCCCAATTTTGATTTTTCTCAATGATTTGAAATATGACGTTTTCAAAATCATGTCCTGCTCTTTAAAGGTGTCTTGTAATTGGGCAGTTCCTTTCTTTTGTATAAAATGACCGATAGTTATTTAGTCAGATGTGAAATGGTGTTTCTGTTTCACCAACATATTGTAATTTGCAAGTTCCACACGTTAGAACATTAATGTAATTTTGCGTTTTGCAATTTGATGTTATAAATATGTTGTATATTTTCTTTGTGACTGTGCTGACGAATTGGCTTTCGATGTTTGCGACTTACAATTGCCCCTTCTGCACGGTTTATAACCTCCGATTGTTGATATCTCCTGTTTAGATACTTAGGATGTTGCTAGAATATCTTTGAGGTTTTTGGGTCTGCGGTAAGCCATAACGGGAGGTGATGGAAAAATCTCTTTTAAGGAAGGATAATGTTCAATAAGACGCCAGTGTTTGTGGACAATTGATGAAAGATTTGTCAGGTGAGGATGAACGCTAACAACAAACGGGATTTATTTGTCTGGGCCGTTTTTTCTTTGTATTCAAGAAGGTTTGTTCGGTCTTTTTCTTTTGGTTTACCGAAAGCTTCTGAAATATTTTTGTTCTTATAACCATTTGATTTGAGTTGCTCTCTGAGTTGCCCCAAACGATGGTTTAATTCTGATTCCGGGGCAACGCAGTGGTTTATGTGTTATCTACTATCTACTATATGTCAATGCTTTCTGTTGTTTGTAAGTACACTGATTACTTACATTTGTAGAGTTTCATGATACAAAGATAAGAGAGATAACACAACTATATTCGTTGTGTAATGATAAGTGGCATTGTGAAAGTTGATAAAAGCGCTTCGTACACAATTAATTTTGAAATGTTATTTGTTTTAATTTATAGCAATTTTATTAAAAAGATAGAATTCTGTAGAAAGTTGATATGAACAAAAATCAACCTATATTATCTGAAACACTGAAACAAAATGATACAAATAAAATAAATTGACTTGAAATTTAGAAAAACCGGGTTTATGCACACTAAAGGTTATTTAATATTGTTTAAATTTAAAAAAAAATCTACATTTACACAAAAAAACAGCAACAAATCATAGCACACAAAGCATTTTTGATTCCATACTGTTTTTAGTATTTCCTTAATATAAATCACACCTTCAATATTGCTTTATGAGATTTCTTCATAAGCAACATTTTCAATGTTATATTAACACGTCAAAAGGCAGGTATAAAAACAAACTTCTGAACTTTTAATAATATAACCGAAGAAGTTACTAAATACGATGGCTGCATGCTTCAATTTATCGTCGTCTTACAACAACTCTCCTGTTTTTTGGATCTGCATTTTCTGTAATATAATTGGAATACTTTTAAATAGTATGTTTGCTTACACAAGTATCAAGATAAACGACAAGAAAAAACTAGTTGACAAAACGATTTTAGCTGTCACTGTTGTTAAATTACTCCAGGGATCTGTTGCAGTTGTGAAGTCTTCTTTCAAGTATTCACTCGGCAAAGAAGATTTTGACATGTTTACACTTAACGCGTTTGGTAAGTACCAGTATGCAAAGTTCTAACTTTTTATACCCGAACAAAAACAGGCATTTGAAATCATTGGCAATTAAGTAAATTTTAAAAAGAAGAATTTCACCAATTAAAGGTTAACATATTTTGCGTAGGTACATCTATAATAAATTGAGCGTCAACAATATTTTGATAATGCCTTTCCGTGCTTAGTTATTTAACATGTTTCAAATTATACCGAAACAAAAATTGTATTTGTTGATAGAGTGGGTTTTTTGATAATATTTAATACTCAAACATGTCAATTACTATCATAATGCTGATACCTAAATGTAAATTTGAAGTTACGATATCACCAATGACATCAAACTGATCATCCCCCAAGTCTTTGAAAATAGCAATGTTAATCACCTTTAAACATACCAACTCAGATGACATCTGTTGAGAACAGGCAGTCAATATTTAAATTAGATGATAATTTGGCATGTGTTTAATGGAAATCTTTTTGTATGAGTATTGTATTCAGCATTTGCCTTTATTTGTAATCAGCATACACAAAAATAGCTATAAATGTTCATACTCTTCCTCTTAAGTATAAATTAAGGTGTTGTGGTATGTTTGTCAATGACCAAAAACAAACTGATGTAAATATTGTTATCGATAGCGTTCGAAAGTCAACAATCAACAAACCTATATAATATACAAAGCTATTGAAGGCCCTGACATGACAAAATATAAAACAGTAACATTCACAAAATTCACAACAAAGGAAAAATATATAGTATAAAACACAACTTAATAACATGATTAAGACTTTAAACAGACAAACATTAAATATACTAGGATTATACACATTTAGGAGCCCTATACACACCTACAGCTTTGTAGAGTATATAATATAGTAACTCATATTAACATTTATTTTTTACAGAAACGTTGGACTTTTTACTTCGAGGTCTGTATACCTGGTGCTTGCTGTCCTTGACAATATCCCGGATCTTGGTTTTAAAGAATGTAAACGTTGTGCATAATCCGAAGACTCGACTCCAAAATTCACAAATATGCATGACACTATCGATAACCTTAAATATAATGGCAACTATTGCCTATGGAATTGTTCTCTTTGTCATGAGTCCTGTACACACATGGCAAGCGTGTATAATTAAGAGAACACTTAAATTCATTATAATGGACGTTTCCTGGATGTTTGTTATAATTCTGAATCTGGTTTTAGCTGTGTATATCACAGTGGTATTCGTAAGGACCAATCGATGTCGAATCCGCAATCCTAGACAATATACATTCAGCAATAAGAACAGGCACAAAAACAATGCAAACGTTTCTCGAAGACGAATTTCTGAGAAGAGCAGTACCCAATCACAAATTATTCCTCGGAGAATTCTCAGAGGATATAGATCTTCGTCACGAAAACTTCTCCGACAGGTTTTAATGTCCGTCTTACTATTGATTATTTTCAATATTGCCCCAAGTACATACGTTAATCTACTGGAAATTTTAGTTGATAATCTTAAATACAACATTAAGAACCAAATAATAATCTATGCTATTTTGTCAGCATGTTTAACCATTCTAAATCCTGTTTCCTTTGGGATGTTTTCAAAAGAAAGGAGAACTGCAATTATAACCATTGTGAATCCTTCCATGTTTTCATTTTAGCTTTCTGGATTAAGACGACCAACCTTTTCAACAGATATTTAACACATAATTGTAGATATTCAAAAGTATGTCATATTAGTTCAGTATTCGATATGCTTGCTTCTTTTCGTAGACTGGAAAACCTTATGCTCAGAAGACAACACACTAGTTATTCAAGTTATAACTGAATCGGTTTCATGATCTTTACCTTACTAGCAAAAGTGTCATGTTCTCATAGTAAGGTAATACAGAGGAATTTGAATAGTAAGCATTTGTGTGATCAACCGAATTGCTTGAAAACGACAAGAACGTAATGGGTTTTCTCAAAGAGAAAAGTTGACCAATACTTGCAATGGTTATCAATGTCATGTATTGAATGATTAAAATCACAATCAGATAGACGAATACCGTTTAAGGTCAAACGTCATGTAAAAGAAATACAACTTTTAAAGTATTTTGTTTGATACATTGAGGAGCTCAACTCGAGAGAATAAACATTTTTGCTGCATTAAGATTTAAGAACGACACAGATCCCCCTTCTCTTTTTCTCGTGATTTTTATAAAAAGATTTGAAAAATTACTGTATACCTTTGTTAAGGTCAATGTTAGTTCATTTATTTCAGACAATGATATTTGATTGAATAATCAACTGGCAAGTATTGCAAAGTGAAATACTAACATTTTGTTTTTGTTTAAATTGATTTTTGAATTTGTTTTGCCACTTATGTCATAGAATTTATTAAAATTTGATCAGTTTCAACCATTGGCATTGGGATGTCTCATTCAGTTGTGCTGGTGACTTGATAGTATCACTGTTTATCAGTTACTGTTTTAAAAGTGATAGTTTGTACTAGGGGTAGAGAAGAGATTAACGGTATTCAATATCTTCGTTATATACAGTGCTTGGTTCATTTTATGTAACGTGTGCAACTGAAGTATTTTTGATCATATCTAACAGTTCAGCGATCAGGAACATACGATCGTTAGAGTTCAGTATATTATCAGATTTAAAAATTGTTCTTAACCGATTTGTTTATTTAGTGTTGATCCAAAATCTGTTTTAATTCTGGTAATGTGTTTTATATGTGTATATCTACAACTATCAAAATTACTTCAAATGAAGTGGGTGGTTTGTATGTACTTTATCATGTTTATATTTAATTTGCTTTAGCAGTATAGCTATGCAATGTATCATATGTTGACTTCTCAATAAACTCGTAGGGAACTATGTAAAATCCTAATGCAAATTTACTAATATCTATAGGATGTAAGTTAAGACAGGTTTAGATTTACCAACTTATACATCAAAAATCAAAAGACATAAAATATTGTTGGTAGATAATGAATTACTATTCCGTGAGGAATCATTTAACAAATAAACACTCTGACTTAATGTTGAAGTCAACATAGACACAACATATGTTAAAAAACCCTGCATACGGTATATATAGTAACAAACGCCATCAACAGACAAAACAAATATTGTGCACGATGTACTTTAAGAAAACATCAACTTCTTCATATAGTTATTGTCATAGAAACATGTAAGTCTATCTGACCTATTTGACAGATTATAGATATACTCTGTAATAGAAAGTCATTTAAAATTAAAATCACAAAAAAAATGAACTTAGAGGAAAATCAATTCGGAAAGTCCATAATCACATTGCAAAATCAAATAACAAAACGCATAAAAAACGAATGGACAAGAACTGTCATATTCCTGACTTGGTACAGGCATTTTCAAATGTAGAAAATGGTGGAATCAACCTGGTTTTATAGCGCTAACCCTACCACTTTGATGACAGTCTCATCAAATTCCGTTATATTTAAATTGATGCGTTAACTAAACAGAAACAATAAACAAAACAGTCAAAATATGGGTACATCAGTCGTCATTGTATAACATTTTTAAAAGGAACAATTTAACAGAACACAAAAACATCTATCTACAAACACATTCATTGATTTGTGTGTCTGACGTCAGAAAATTGTATACGTCACATAGATTTGTCGTTCAATGTGCATACAAACAATTTTAAAATTAACATAGGCAATGTTAGCATATAGGGTTAAAAAATCACTGCGACGCTTCTTTGTAATTGTCGATATTTTAAAAAAGGTTAAGAATGATTCATGGACTACTGTACATAAGCTTCTCTTGCAATTAATTATGAATTGTTTTCGGCAGTTTTCCAAAAGTGTTAATATAAACTGATATGTTAAATCAAATTGATAGGTATAACACCTTAAAGTTGTCATATTCTAAATCGCATTTCTGGATGCTAGATATTATAAATATCATGTACCGATACTTTGAATATCTACTTAGAATAAACGTAAATGAATACAAACATCACTTCTTTTATATATGGATTGGTAAGATAATAATCATAAAAAAAGGTTGAATCCATCACAGAAGGACAAACATTAAGAATGAAACAAGTTTATATAAATCAAACAGTCCATCCTTAATCACAATACAGTTATAATATGAAGTGTGTAGAAGAGTAAAACAGTTTGGAACAGGATTCCGTTAAAACATGCTCATAAACTATGTTTGAATAGTGGAGAACAAAACAATACAGAATTATATAAATACAGTACACACATCGACCGAATGATTTTTGACAATATAATAAACTGTAGCCATCTGTCTGTATATTTACAGGACTATATGATTTTATCAGAGCATCTGTATACATGTAATAGACTAGTCCGCCAGGTAACCAATCTATCTTTCATAAGGACTGCACTGATTCCAAAGGGTTCCAAAGGATGGTTGTATTCCTTTCCGGAAAATGATTTCAGCTAGTAGTCAGGCCAATTAAAGATAATCTACATACTCAAGGCATTTCGCTTTAATTGAAATAGTATTGCTTGCTATGTAGGTTTAGAAGTAAATCATGTTAATATCCTATATTCAAAACTAAATGTCACTGTAATGACCATTTGAACTTTACCCAGTTAACACATGTAACACATTTGTTAATGAAACAAGTGAGAATTTGCCCTGTTTTGAACTTTAATAACATTTTTATGTTTAGCATACTTTTTTCACATTAGTCTTACCCGGCCATGTCCACTTGTATGTTTCCATCTGATGAGTTAAGCCTTTTTCAACTGATTTTTATAGTTCGTTCTTATGTTGTACTGTTATAACACTGTCCTAGGTTAGGGGAGGGTTGGGACCCCGCTAACATGTTTAACCCCGCCACATTATTTATGTATGTACCTGGCCCAAGTCAGGAGTCTGATTTTCAGTGGTTGTCGTTTGTTTATGTGTTACATATTTGTTTTTCGTTCATTTTTTTACACAAATAAGGCCGTTAGTTTTCTCGTTTGAAGTACATTGTCATATCGGGTCTACTATAGCTGACTATGCGGTATGGGCTTTGCTCATTGTTGAAGGCCGTATGGTGACCTATAGTTGCTCTTTTGTGGATAGTTGTCTCATTGGCAATCATACCACATCTTCTTTTTTATATTTGTCAGATACTTTTATAGATATCACAAATGAAATGTTGTATGTATTCCAATGAGACAACTCTCCAAAAGATACCAAATTACACAGACATTAACAACAATAGGTCACCGGACGTCCTGCAACAATGAACAAAGCCCATACCGCATAGTCAGCGATTAAAGGCGCCAACATGAAATTGTAAAACACTTCAAACGAGAAAACTAATGACCTTATTATATACAAAAACAAATATATTACACATAAACAAACGACAACCACTGAATAACAGGCGCCTGACTTGGGACAGACGGCACATATATACACAATGTCAACAAACGACAACAAACGATGATATATCATCCCAACACAAAACAAAAATAAGCTTTGTTTTAGTTTGATATTTTGGACTACTTTATTATATTATGTCTTGTTGTATCATCCTGTATCAACTTTTCATATCTGACGTTTTTGTGTCGGTGATAATATATAAATGCTCATCTTATTTATTGATTTTTTTTAAAGTGTTAGCTTGTCGTATTTGAAACGATGCTTGGTATCAAAATTGCAATCAGCAGGAGTTTGATCTTAACTTCAATCGAAATAAGTTCTGTCAAACAGTAATACTGATTTTAATAAAAAAAAAAAACCAAAACATAAGAACAAGCTGGCTTGAAAAAAAGATACAATATGTGTACGTAAACTTTTTTTAAATGAATAGTGATTAAAACTGCATTAACAAAAATAACAACAATCATTTCAATCAAGCAATGATCAAATTTACAAACTGTTAAAAACTATAATATATATAGGTGTGCTACCATTTTCGTTTTTCGAGATTCATACTCCGGCATTTGCATAAGTCTTATTGTTAAACTATAGGTTAAACATCAACTATATCAATCAGAATCATGAATAACGCAACTGAAGCAATTACGATTATTTGTGTAAGGTGAATAAAAGTAGATTGGGTATGATCATGGACTAACAATAGTTTTTCTTCCGATGATGTTTATTATGATATTTTAATAGTCACTTTTACTTCGTTGGAAGCCAGTTGCGATATTTTACATGTTTGTATAAACTAGCAACATTACACAAATACTATCTAACTCTCTTCACTATAAACAACAAAAAAAAAACTATATTTAAATTGATAAATATTAAAACACAGCAAGATACAACAAAAAATAGCCGTTTTTTAGTCCTCGGTCAGAACCTGTAGTTTGTTGGCTGTCATTGGATTATGTTTCTCGTATATTTTGTTTATGTAAATTGTGTTGTTTTAGATTAATCCGTTAATTGTTCACAGTTCAATTGTTTCATATCCTCCATGTGTTTTTATTTTACAACCAACTATACAGTTAGAGTAGAAAGTCATACGGTTAACTGACTTACTCGGAATTATGTGATTCTGATAAGGTAATTATACATGTTTTTATTCATTGGTTGATTAATTTATTATAGATTATACAAAACTCAATAATTTGTTTTAAAAAATAAACCTAAACATAGATATCGTGAAAAACGTTGACATACATTTAATGACTACGGTACCGTAAGCATGTTTGTATACATGTCTAGCAATGATATTTGTTGAATTTATATTAAATTTTAGACATGTTTTATGTCTTTGCGATCAACACGAGTTTCTGTGAAACACTTTAGTCGAGTTCAAACTTTCGGGTTACAATGATGATTGCAAATGACAGGACCATCAACACAAAAAAAGCTTTTAACTTTTTTTATCATACGATGTATCTTAAAACATAATTCTATAAGATTTACCTTAAATATACATTCTTAAAATAAATTTGCAAAATTAGTTTTTCGCAAACAAAAAAGTGCAAATATGTTCCATATTGTTAAAAAAAATACATAAAAGCATTACAATTGAGTTCTTTTTTGTCTTTTATGTGGAATAAACTCACACAAATGGAGAACTGAAAATAGCAAAACATGTTGGCACATACACAAAAAAAGTTGCCAACCTTTTCTATTTAGTTAGAATGTTATACATATGCATTAACATTAGGTTCTTTTTTACCCCTACGACGAAAAGTTGTACACACATCGAGAGCACTTTGAATCTACGGTTACTAATATTAATGACGTTACAAATAACATATGACTATCATTCTTGTTATATAAATATTCTTGTAATTGCCAACTAATTGATTATTTTTGTATCTGACATTTCTCTTTGGGCCAGTGATAATATTTATAATAAGCGATAGACAAATGACGTTCAGAACTCTGTTTTTATAATATTCAGGACATGGACTTAACTACATGCTATGATTATCAAGACTGACGTCACAAATGACAATCAAATAGTAAACAAGAGTGCTCTTGTTGGGGATGCGTTTCTAATCTTTTCTTGTTTTTTTTTGAATTTGATGACTAGTAACCACATGTCTTCATAAGACCTGACGACGCAGCCAACAATGTAGCTATCAACACAGTGGTTTGACATTTAAAGGACACTTTAGTTCGTGGTGAAATTATACGATTGTAAATTTGTCTATATTCAGCCACGTGACCCCACATGTGTGTTGTACCATATTGCAGCTAACGCAAATGTCTGTTCTATAGATTAAATGCTACATTCAAGCATAAACCTGAATAAACAAAATTTGAATATACTGTCACATATTCTTTCTCTAAAAAGTAAAAACACAATAATACTGAACTCCGAGGAAAATTCAAAAAAGGAAAATCAAAATTCAAAAGGCAAAATCAAAAGTCCAAAAACATCAAACGAATGGATAACAACTGTCATATTCCTGACTTGGTTCAGGAATTTTCTAATGTAGAAAATGGTGGATTAAACTCTAGTTATTGTTTGCAATGGTATGTATTTAATGAAGTTAACTAATTTTGGATGGTAACAATTCAATGAATGCTCTATATGATTCTGCACTTTTAATGAGCCTTTTAATTCGGTTAGTAGTTTTAATTTTCTCTACAACAAATATCAACACAATATTTGCAATCAAAAACATTCCAGTTCATTAAAAATATTTGTCTTTATATTATTTGCTGCACATTATATAGATGTGAGTCATTTAAATTAAAGTGCAAATAAACTTCAGAAAGTAACAAGAAGTCTGCTGGTATGAATGAAGCTTGTATTGTCCCTTTGACGTAATTAAATAACGTTTTGTTCATAAGGTATACTGAACAGTCATATAGCCAATTGCAACTCTAAAAATCAGACTCGTTTGATATCAGAAGCGAGCAGTCGTACTTTCTGTACCAAGGAGGTCGCAAGCAGTCTTTTGAAGTGCAATTTATTATTTCCCCGTTGTGCATTAAACAGAAAAAACAGTATCCCCAACACGTGAACTGTTCACACATCATTTATTGACCTCTATCAGCATGTTATTACACATTGTCAGAAACGACATGTGTTGAATCAATACATTTTTAACGAAGCTCTGTCGCGTTTAAGTTTAAGCAATACACATTGTTGTCCATGAGTGACGTTTATTGATTTCTACTTCACTTGAATTTTAAAGTCTAAATGACAAACAAACTACAAAACAAAACAAACCCATATATTTCATGCATACACAGAATCAAGAAACATGTTGTGTGTACGCATATTAAAGTTTATTGATTATCAATGATAGTAAACAAAACAAAGCAAGATATTTTAATTATATTATTGTCTTTGTGGTTTCTCTAATATATATTACACCTTCAACTTTGATTCATGGGATTGCTAACTAATCAACTTTAAAAAACAACTAAAGTTAGGACTTGAAGATGCAGGTATCAATTATTTCACACCATTAAAAGTAAGCAGCAATGAAATCACTCCATGGTCATTTATTATAACGCTGTAATAGAGATGCACAAGTAAGCATGAATTTCATTAGAAAACACGAAGGATTTCTGAGAGTGTAAAGAGTGGTTTCCTTTCTCTGTCCTTGAATCATCTTACAAATGACAATTGCAAACTTTTATCTAACTTTATATCAACGATGTCATAGTTAGATGCCAGCCTACCAAGCAAGCCGTCATACTTGTACATAACATCCCCTGGAAGTCATTATGAGTTTTTCTAAGTAGAAAAATACACTTCCCCGTGCGATATTTGTCAGACAAAGAAATGGCATGGTGAAAAGAGTTACTTGTGAGTCAATTGTTGAAACAACCTTTAATGACGACCATTACCTTGTTAATGTACATACTCGGCATTGACATTTGAAGACCAATACAGTTTCTGATATCCAATTTCACACACGCGTAAGCTTTTGTGCTAGACATTTGTTCCTGTGAGACACGTTTGAGGGTTTCTACGTTTTCAATTTATTCTGAACAACAACCAAACGTCAAAAACAACCCATAAAACCTCCTGCCAACACAAAAAAAGGAAAACAATATATATTAAGTTCAACTCTCCCATAAAACCATGCAAAATGGTCCGAAAGTACTTTTCTCAAAAACAAATAAAATCTTTAGCAGATAGAACATATGGATAGGTAAAATGAAAACACAACATATTTTTCTTAATTTTTTTTAAAATAAAGTTATGAGCAGGTGAAACTTTACATGTCATTTCACATATGCAAATAGCATTAAAATCACAATTTTCACCATTTTTTACCTTAAATATTTTTGTAATAATAAAAATGATGCGTTTTTCTATTGATATTTCAAGAAGAACTACATTTAATTATTCATATTGTAATTTATTTTTCTGATCTTGAACAGCATTGTGTCAAAATAATTTCAAAATATATACATGAACAATGATAAAGGCAATTTGCTCATAGAACTAAAATTGCACAAAAAGAAACAAGAGTATTTCCATTAATGATAAAAATTAATTCAGATGAAAAAAACATTTTATAAACCTTAACTTAAGTCTTATAAAACATGTAAAAGAGGGATGCGATATTTCATACGAACAGTCTAACTCATAATGTCTGGCTGAAAATAAAAGAAGACAAACAGACAAACAATAGACCACATGACACAACATAGTTTTCTATAAGCAACTCGAACCTACCAAAACTAGGGGTGATCTCGGGTGCTCCGGAAGGATAAGCAAATCCTGCTCCGCATGTGGCACCCGTTGCGATAAATAGTCTTATTTGGGAGGTAATATTCATGAAAGGGAAGGGGACTTTAATTACGACGTAAGGAACATATCCGATATCACTTTTAACATCCACTAACGGCAAATAATTATGAGATAAATGATTTTCTTTTCAAAATTTGGGTACATGTGTACTTAAAAACGATTTTTATCAAATTGGCATAATAAGCTGTGGATTCTGTAAAATGCATATACTTCACACTTGTTATTCTTTTAAATTGCTTATATGTAAGATATCTTGTTAAAAGGGGGCTGTATTTCGTAGAATAAAATTTTCTTGAAAATTTAGATGAAAGGAATATGTGCTATTAAGGCCATTTGTGGCCATTTTTCATATAAAATATGAACTTTTGAATTTAGATTTCTTTCTTTAACTGTTAAAAGTTGAAATGGTAAATATAAAAACAATAAGCTTGTAACCCATAATATATTATAATTTAAGAAGTCTTAATGTCACAGAAACAGCCACTTTTCCAGTTTGCATACACTTATTCAAGACACTGGCCATTTGCATGCAGATTAGATATTATGGATTATTGATAGTAGTACACCAAATAAAACAATGCTTTTTATACAATGTAATACTTGAAAATTGTTTTCTTTGTTCCTCTAATATAAATCCTACCTCCATATTTCTTTGGTATGGCTTAATGATGCAGGTATCAACTATTTCATTAATCTAAAAAAATTATACCAGAACAAATAATCAATGACAATAATGGTTCTGCAACCACGAAATTACGAGAATTTATATAAACAGACAGTAAATTATGTTGTTATGATATATGTTTCTGGGTATAAGTGATGCGTGCATTATATGACGTTCTTATCAATTGTTATTTTGTCACTAATGACATTCAAGAATAACTGTTAGGAATTATGTTGCTTAAAACTTTGTGGTTTGTGTGGACTTGTACTCACAAATTATGTTTCTTCATACGGGATTATTCAGCTACCACCTATATTATAGTTTGTTGTAAATACTACACGATAGTTCCGTGAGTTCGTCTTTATTTAGGTCCGTACATAGTAACAAGTAAACAATGAAATTATAACTGCATTGCACCATCTTTATACCTCTTGACAATAAAATATGTCTACGATGTATTGGTTACCAAAATATCACTTCTAATATCGTTTTGATGAGCAGTAAACTGCTGTTGCCTTTATCATGTTCATTAAATTATGCCTCTAGAGACTTCTGTACAACTTACCGTTCATTTCCTTTACTTTGTACACTAAATTCCATCACAAACCATTACATTAATAGTGGTAACAAGTACATTTATAAACATACTTTTGCTGAAATCAATTTTAAGGAACCTACTTTGGATAGAACTGATAAAAAAATAACTCTCCTTTCCTATATTAACTCTTAATGTTGTACTGCTGTAAATACAGGTAATGCAATGTCAAATATGAGCGCATTAATACCTAGAACAGTGCCACTTTTACTATGTAGTAAAACTCATGTTTTGAAATGGAAAGCTCTTATGAATTTTATTTCTTTGCTAAGGTCGAAACATGGGTTCAAGCAAAATATTCAAAATCAATTTTAAACTGTTAAAACTTGTATTGAATTCAGAAATACTACTCTCTTCACTTTGAGTGTTTACAAGAATTCAATCGATACGCTGATATACCGATGATGAATACTATGGAGTTTTACATGTACTTATTATTGGTTTTAACCAACAGGAAAAACAACGAATATGGCATTACTCAAAATGAAGACTGGCAAAAAAAGTTTGGTATTTTTTATATCAAAAGCTAAAATTTAATGATGGTAAGTATGTACATTGTCATTATTCGGGTTTTTTTTATTTTGTTATTGCCCGTTTTGAAAATATGAGTTGGTTAAAAAAAAGCCCTACGAACACACCGAAGTCTTAAAATCAAGTCAGTGTGTATATATAATGTTTCTTAAAGATAGTGTGAATTCTGTAGGAAGTTGATCCAAAGCGAAACCGACTTAAGATATCTGCTAAAAGAGTCAACTGTTGATTCTAAATAAAAAGAAAAAAACCCAAGATCAGTTGGTTTGAAACACACACTTGGTGTATGCAAAGTAAAATGTATTTTATATTGAAATAGTAATCAAAACTACATTCACACATACATTCTATAAAACAACAAAGCTTTTTCGATTGCATACTGTTTTTAATGTTTCTCTAATTTAAATCACACCTTCAATATTACTTTATGAGATTGCTTCATAATCATCATTTGAAAGGTTATATTAACACATCAAAGGCAGGTATAAAACCAACATCAGAACTTTGAATAAGATAACCAAACAAGTTTCTAAAGACGATGGATGCATGCAACACTTTAATGTCGACTAACAACAATTCTCCTGTATTTTGGATCTGTATTTTCTGTAATATATTTGGTATACTTTTAAATACTATGTTTGCTTACACGAGTATCAAGATAAACGACAAGAAAAAAATTGTTGACAAAACGATTTTAGCTGTCACTGTTGTTAAATTACTCCAGGCATCTGTTGCAGTTGTGAAATCTTCATTCAAATACTCACTCGGCAAAGAAGATTTCGACACGTTTACCCTCAACGCCTTTGGTAAGTACCATTATGCAAACTTTGTATACCCGAACAAAAACAGGTTTTTGAAATCATTTGCAATTGAGTATATTTTAAAAGGAAGAATTTCACCAAATAAAGGTAAACATCTTTTTTGCGTAGATACATCTATACTAAATTGAGCGTCAACAATCATTTGAGAATGCATTTCCGTGCTTAGTTATTTAACATGTTTCAAATTATACCGAAACACAAATTGTATTTTTTGACAGAGTGGGTTTTTTGATAATATTTAATACTCAAACATGTCAATTACTATGCTGATACCTTAATGTCAATTTGAAGTTACGATATAACCAATGACATTAACTGATAGTCCCCCAAGTCTTTGAAAATTAGCAATGTTAATCGCCTTCAAACATACCAAATCAGATGACATCTGTTAAGAACAGGAAGTAAAAATTTTAATTTGCTGATAACTTGGCATTTGTTTGATGGAAATCGTTTTGTATGAGTATTGTATTCAGCATTTGCCTTTATTTGTAATGTTAATCAGCATACACAAAAATAGTATGCATATGCTATAAATGCTCATACTCTTCCTGTTGAATATAAATTAAGGTGGTGTGGTATGTTTGTTAATGACACAACTAGACAACAGAGACAAACTGGTGTATATGTTCCGGACCATATGAGTATTTGGACCATACGCGTATGGTCATGACCGTATGCGTATACTCATATGGTCCGACCATACGCGTATGGTCCGACCGTACGCGTATGGTCGGACCATATGAGTATAATACTCGTTTGGTTATTAACGGGCCGGACCATATGAGTATTTGGACCATATAGGTATATGTATTTTTTTCAAATTACATTATTTATAAACGTTTCAATAATACAAAAACTTTATCTAAAAAAACAGTGATGGTTTAAAACATGACAATTTTTTTAAATTTTATAATCCAAAAAACTACGTAAAAAAAGTATTGATGCCATAGTTAGTTTTCATCGCTAGTTACATTCGTGCATATAGGTTTGGATGACATTCACTTCCACACGGTATCATAGCTTTTTTGCATTTGCAAGAAATTTGTGCACGATCTTTTTCATTTACACATTTTGTTTGCGAGTGAAAAACAAGCCTTTTTGCAGCTGCGTTCAGTGATACCAAGGTCTTTGGCAATTCTGATGTCTACGGTGTTTTTAAGAAGCTCTAGATCTCAAATATCGTAAAATGACTGCAATACACCATCTTCACAACACAACTTAAATAAACTAATAGTATGCTACTTTCCAGTGACTTCTTATGTAACAGTTCATTAAGAATTTTTTGGAATTTAATTTTTAGTCGACATATTGCCAATTACTCGTAATAACTAATCGGTAATGACCATCGGTATAAAATGTGTTTACTTTAAATTTGACAATTAAGTAAAATTAACTATGTGAAACTTCTTATTTTTATTTAGCTTATCTTTTTATTATAATATAATGATAGAATTACCTATATGATAGCGTATTTTGAATGAACGGTCATACTATATGAAGAGTTTAGAAGTATTAAAAGTAAACTGAAACAGAGTGTTAATTACCCCGACCATACGCGTATGGTCCGACCATACGCGTATGGTCGGACCATATGAGTATATACCCATATGGTCATGACCATACGCGTATGGTCTAAATACTCATATGGTCCGGAACATATATATTATTTTCGATAGCGTACGAAAGGCAACAATGGCCAAACATATACAAATCAAATAAAGGCCCTGACATAACCAAATGTAAAACAGAGAAAAACGGCTGATCTATATACAAAACAACAAAGAAAAAAATAGATATTATAGAACGCAACTTAATAAAACTATCAGGCAAACATAAAATATAAAAGGGATTATACAAAGTAAAATCACAAAAAAACTGAACTCAAAGGAAAATCAAATCGGCGAGTCTCTAATCATGACAAAATTGAAATGACAAAACACACCAAAAACAAATGGACCTAATGTAGAAAATGGTGGATTAAACCTGGTTTTATAGCGCTAAACCTCTTACGTGTAGACACCTTATACACACCCAAAACTTTGTTGCGTATATATTATAGTAACTCATATTAACATTTTTGTTTACAGAAACGTTGGACTTTTTACTTAGAGGTCTTTATATTTGGTGCTTGCTGTCCTTGACAGTATCCCGCATCTTGGTTTTTAAGAACGTAAACGTTGTACAGAATGCAAAGGCCCGATTCCAAGTATCACAAATCTGCATGACATTATCGATCACTTTAAATATAATGGCAACTATCGCCTATGGAATTGTTATCTTTATCATGAGTCCTGCACACGCAGGTCAAACGTGTATAATTACGAGAATACTTAAATTCATTATAATGGATGTTTCCTGGATGTTTGTTATAATTCTGAATCTGGTTTTAGCTGTGTACACCACAGTGGTTTTCGTTAGGACCAATCGATGCAGAATCCGCAATCCTCTAAAATATACATTCAACAACAACAGCACGCACAAGAACAGTACAAACGTTTCTCGAAGACGAACTCCTGAGTTAAGCAGGACTCAATCACAAGTTATTCCTCGGAGAATTCACAGAGGATTTAGATCTTCGTCACGAAAACTTCTCCGACAAGTGTTGATGTCCGTCTTACTATTAATTATTTTCAATATTGCCCCAAGTACATATATTAATGTATTGGAAATTTTAATTGATAATCTTAAATGCAACATTACGAACCAAATAATAATCTATGCTATTTTATCAGCATGTTTAACTATTCTAAATCCTATATCCTTTGGGATGTTATCGAAAGAAAGGAGAACTGCAATTATAACCATTGTGAATCCTTCCATGTTTTCATGTTCATTTTCTTGAATCTTTTTAACAGACAGTTAACACCTAATTGTCGACCTTAATCGAATTAGATATTTAAAAGTCTGTCATATGTGTTCAGTATTCGATATGCTTGCTACTTTTCATCGGCAGGAAAAACTTCAGCTAAAATGACAACACACTAGTTATTCAATTTATAATTGACGCAGTATCATCGTCTTCACTGAAACAACACAATAAGCTTGTTATTGTAATGAAGTAATGCAAATGAATTCGAATAGCCATCATTTGTGAAATCAAATGATTAGTATGAAAAAAGGCTGAAAGGGGAAAATCGACAGTATTGAACATTTACCACATAGAGTTTAGCATGTTTGTACTACAAGATGGTATACTCACATCTTGTATTGTTAAAATGAATTTTTGAATTTGCTTTGATACTGATGTCTTAGTATTCATGTGATCAATTTTAACCATATGCATTGAGATGTCTTACTCACATGTGCTACTGACTTGATGGTGTCATTGTTTAGAAGTGACTGTTTTTTACGAGATTAGTTGTAGTAAGTTATGGGAAAAGAACTGTAAATATTCGTTTTTACCTGTTTTAATTTATGTGATATATTGTATTGTATACGTGTATATCCACAACTATCCGACAAAGTTCGAATTTATATTTAAATTGTTTAAGCCATATATATATATTATTTGCTAACTATATAATAAATTCGAAATGAATGGTGATTAAATCCTGATACTCATTCACTGTTATTTATGAGATGTAATTTTAGACAGGTATCGTTGTGCCAACGCATACATCTAGTGAAAATGAAATATCAGAATACATCAAATCGTTAAGGGAAAAAAAACCATGACAGCATGTCACATTGTGTCACTCTATTCCTTAAATTGTCGAAATTATTGCCAATGGAACATTTCCTAAAAAGACACATTGACTTTAATTTGAGTTAAACGAAAACAAAAACTAAAATCCGAAGACTATGAAGACCAATGAAAAAAAATAGCAACACAAGCAACAGGCAAAACACAGAGTGCGCACAAGGCGCAAAAAAACATCAACACCTTTTTATAGTTGTAACCACAGATATTTCCATCTTTATTATGTGAACGATTATAGATTTACTCGGGGGGAAAATCATATGACGCCCATTGGTGGGTTCAAATATGTTATGAACCGTTTTGAGGACTTTGAAAACTGTGTCCAAGAGTTCAGAAGTTGCTGTCACGACAAAGTTGAGAATCAAATAAAATTTGCAGTGCTGCAAATGTGTTAATATGAATGCATATGTGAAATCAAATTTATGGGTATATCACCTGATAATTGTCAAATTTTAAATTGCATTTATTATTGCTAAATATCATAAATATCATGAGTCGATACTCTAAATATTTACTTCGAAAAAACGTAAATGTATAAACGAGTATCACTTCCTTTTTTTTCGATAAAACAATAATCATGATGAAGGTAAGGAAAATTCACAGAAGGACAAATATAAAAAAAAAATCAACATCAGGCAGCGTATAAGGTACATTAAACCAAGCAGCACATCCCTAATCACAATCCGGCTATAAGATGAGGTGCGTAGGAGAGTACAGCAGTTTGAATCATAATTCCATTACAAAATAGTTATCAAAGGTACCAGGATTATAATTTAATACGCCAGACGTCCGTTTCGTCTACATAAGTCTGATCAGTGACGCTCAGATAAAAAACGTTATAAAGCCAAACAAATACAAAGTTGGAGAGCATTGAGGACCCAAAATTACAAAAAAAGTGCAAAAATAAAGGCAACAGTAGTATACCGCTGTTAAAAATTTATAAATCGATAGAGAAAAAACAAATTCTGGTTACAAACTAAGACTGAAGGAAACGTATAAAATATAAGAGAACTACGACACAACAGAGACACAACACCGAAATGTAACACACACAGAAACGAACTATAATGTGACAATTGTCATTTTCCTGAGTTGGTACAGGGCATTTTATGATGATGGGTTGAACCTGGTTTTGTAGCTTGCAAATCCTCCCGCGTTAATGGCAGTGTTAATTATAACATTAACATGACAACACTACACGACAGGGTTAGATAGACAGATAAATGGGAGAAAAATATAGGACAGAGAAATAAACGAATAATAGAAATCAAAAGGTAACTGGTTAAAAAAAATATAACCAGATGCGCGCTACGTCCACACAAAACTATGCTCAGATGTACCAAAGACGGCTAAGGTAATATATTTCTGGGATAAGAAAAACCTTAGTTTTGGAAAAATTCATAACAGGAAAATTATAAGAATTACCATATAATTGATATTTATGTCAACACCGAAATGCTCTCAAATGTCTGTTTATAGGGAAGCATAATACACACAACAATGCATATATAAAATACAATACACATATCGACAGGATGATTTGTGACAATGCCACGAACTGTTTCAATCTGCTTTATATATTTATCGGACTAGCCAATTCATTTAACAACATCTCAATATTGCTACATTGCTAGCGTTGTACTATTCAAGTTCGATGGCCATGAGAAATTGGTGTATTAGAAGTGTGGTATGACGGAAAGGCTTCGATGAACTGGTGTGGACGAACATCCATTAATATGTACTGACTTGTTATTATGGTCTTGCAGACATTTACAGCAAAATGCATTGAGGGTGAAGGTAAAGGTAATATATTTGGTTATGTTGCTTGCTAGCTGAACCTTGAAGTCATTATCAGGGTAGGTCTACTACTTTTCATTTCTAGTAGAATATCCTACTCTGTGACTGCAATACTTCGAACGGATATCAGGTTTTAAGCTGCCAAGCAAACCAACCAAGGATATTATCTATACCTACACACTACACGCATTTAGCTGTAATTGACATACTCAGTTATTGCTTGATACGTAGGTTTGAAATTTACTCTTTAGGACATAGAAGGCAATAACAATACTATACATGTTACACCCTACTCTTGTTACTACTGCATATTTGAAACTAAATGTTACTGTAACGACCATTTGAACTTTACTCCGTCAACACATTTGTTAACGAAGCAAGTGAGAAGTGACAATGTTTTGAACTTCAATATCATGTTGTGTTTAGCGTATTATTAACCAATACATATCTTATCATCAAATGGACAAACTCATACATATTTTAAGAACAAACCATGACCATATGCAATGTCAAGATACAGGTATAAGCATATCGTAGGGCCATGGATGTGAATATGTATATAACAATAACATTTGCTTTGATTTTGAATTGTATTATTATTACTGATAACAAATACAATACAAACATATTAAAGCTTACATTCAGAGATCTAAGTACAGTGTTGAATTAATAACCTTTAAGCATAAGTTTATTGGATTGATAAGAATAAGATTAACATCGTCCAATGCCAATATTATTTTTCGGTATTACTTTCGTTCTTAGGTATGATTATTAATAACTTATTATGACAAGACAGCTTGTTTTGATATATTCCTTTGAATAAAAAACATCTTACAAACATCTAAAAAACGTTTGAACATCGGTATACTACTGTTGCCTTTATTTACCTATTATAACTGTCTTATTCATGCATCGTTGTAAATATAATGAAATTTGATACGACTGTCATACAAGCACGAGGTTTAGCGCTATACACGCGCTATAAAATCAGGTTTAATCCAACATTTGAAAATGTCTGTACCAAGTCAGGAATATGACATTTGTTGTCCATTCGTTTGACGTGTTTTATCATTTGATTTGCCCATTTGATTAGGGGTTTTCTTTTTTCCTCGGAGATGAGTATTTTTGTGATTTTACTTTTTACATCTCATATGTTGTTCGTTTTGGCAAGTATTTAGAAGTTTAATCTAAGAAAACCTGTCCTGTTACGAACAAAAACGGATTGCATTTCAATTTTTAAATTAAAATATCAAAATATAACAACAACCACGATGATGTCATGGTAAGATGATCGCTAAAGAAGCTCACAGTTGTATATTGCATCCCCAGGAGGTCACCATGACAATTTCGGAGTAAAAATTTACTAATTGCGGAATGCCTATGTCTTGGCAAAAGCATAATGTTGTGTCAACCGGTCAAACATCATTTGGAGACCAACATAATCGTGTTAATATACATTCATGGCAGACATTTACTGAAACAATAACCAATTTCAATTATGTTTTGTTTTAAGTATGGGTCCACCTAAGAATCATGCAAAGGGTGATACAGTGGAAGTTGCCAAATTGACTTTTTTGGGCTTCATATGTTCTATTTTGATAAGAAACTAAAAAAAATAACAATTGCACATGTGTTGTACATTTAGTTGCTATGGTTACGATGGCACCATAACAACCCTTTAATTTCAGTCCTAAAACCTTAAAAATTACTGTTTTTCATCACAGATTTTTTTATTAACTGCTAATTAATTTCGATAAAACAAATATATGTTATCATAATTCCACATTTGTTCTAAAAATTAAAGTTGATAAACAGAAGTTGCAACTATGGCAACTCTTGTTTCCATGGCAACCAATTGCTGCAGTTTTTCATTTTCTTAAAAGAAAAAGAAGTGAAAATTACGTTTTTCAAATTCTATTTTCTTCCAAGAGCAGGGTCCTATGGATAACCTGTTTGTTTGCATTTGTTCATTGGACCTTTGTCTATAACATATCAAAAATAATCGTTTGAAGCCTCCTTTAGATTTTTCAGAAAAAAAAGTTTTTTATGTCTCATTTATTTTTGCATTTTTTGTCTTACAATATACTAAATTATTTTCATGTATTTATAGCACGATTCCTTTGATTGTGTCTTTTTAGCTTGTATAACACATAAATATTGAAACAAAGTAAAGAAAACAGTTACTTATTTATCATTTTCCTCAAATCAAACTACCAGTTTCCATGGAAACAGAACACACCGATTTTGAGAATTATACAATGATAAATGTATGCTTTATGATAATAGAATTTAAACAAGCATTTAATTTTTAAAAATTTTCTCCATGTAATACATTGTAACATCAAATTATTCAAAATAATTAAATAAAGTTGAGTAGGATATTTGGTTGTCATGGAGACAAATGCCTAGATTTACAAAATCGTCGTTTAAAATCACTTAAACAATATTGGTTCTGTACAAAATCATTGTAAGGAGCAAAAATATTAAATATTGATGCCATACTTAAATCTTTCAAACAACCCTTTGAAGATATTTGTCACACCACCCAACCCCCTACCCCCCTCCTGGATGTTAACTCTGACAGTTAAGCTCTATATTTAATCAATGAAAGCTTTTCAGATATGTTTGTAGTGCAATAAATAGACTTTATATCATTAACAAGAGTGCACATGCTGAAATGTCTCGCCTTCTTTACTAATCATTGATATTATGTTGATAGTCCTACATATAAAACTTTGGTACAACTGTCACATAAACTAAACATTAACCAAGAAAACTAAGCATTGACCATTGAACCATGAAATGAGATCAAGGTCAGATAAAGCATGCCAGGCAGGCATGTAATGCACACATTTCTTCTATATAACAAATATAGTTGATCTATTGCCTATAAATCAACTGAGCAATGAACCGTAAAAATGAGGTCAAGGTCAAATAAAACCTGTGAGACTGAGATATAGATATTTCCATACACCAAATATCATGAATATAGTAATCCTATTGCATATAGTATTTGAAAAAAAGACTAACTCAAAAACTTAACTTCGACCACTGAACCATGAAAATGATGTCATGGTCAGATGACAACTGCAAGGGAGACATGTACACCTCACAGTCCTTCCATACACCGAATATACTAGACCTATTGCTGATAGTATCTGAGATATGGAATTGACCACCAAAACTTAACCTTGTTCACTGATCTTTGAAATTAGGTCGAGGTCAAGTGAAAACTGTCTGACGGGCTTGCGGACCTTGCAAGGTACGCATATACCAAATATAGTTATCCTATTACTTATTATAAGAAAGAATTTAATATTACAACAAATCTTAACTTTTTTCAAGTAGTCACTGAACCATGAAAATGAGGTCAAGGTCATTGTACATGTGACTGACGGAAACTTCTTAACATGAGGCATCCATATACAAAGTATGCAGCATCCAGGTCTGCCACCTTATAAAATATAAAGCTTTTAAGAATTTAGCTAACACCGGCGCCGTAGCCGCCACAGCCGGATCACTATCCCTACATTTGTACATATATGTCGAGCTTTCTGCGACAACAAATGAACTTGTTCCTTATTTTTTTTTAGAGAATTCAATGAAATTTGTTTGGACAAAAAAAGGGGGGTATGAACCCTATCAATATAGTAGTAATGGTTCAAGATAAAGCTCAACACTGTTTCTAAAAAGGACAACAAATTGGTTGCTCTATAGGATCAGAATACACATGTATCTCATCAACTAAACATTTTTTAAAGATCCATAACAATGAGCCATTGCGGTCAAGGTCAGACAGACTTGTACATTGTACACCTTACAATTGTTCACTTCAGTACACTAATAGTTTTATCTTGTTTTGCTTAAAGGATAATTGAAAAACATACCAAAACACAAAACTTAACATTGACCAAAGAACCATGAAAATGAGGTCAAGAGCAGATCACACTACCTGGCATGTATATTTTTTATGGTTTTGTTGAAACATGAAAATGTTGTCAAGGAAAATGGACACCTGACAGAAGGAAACTTCTTAGCATAAGATATCTGCATACAAGGTTTGAAGCATCCATGTCATCTCCCCTCTAAAATATAAAGCTGTATACAAATAGTTTACACTGCTGCAGCCAGATAGTAATCAGTAAAGTCTCCCATATATAGAGCTCTATTTTCAAAAGCAATACAAAAATCAGTTAGCTTTATTTTCTTTATAATTCTATAATTTTTATTTTTTTTACAAATAGTCAATCAAGTCTTTTCCTTTAAAGATACAGACACACACAAACCAATTCAGTCCCTTCTAAACAAATTTTAAACCACTTGAAGGATTAGGGCAAAAATTGTATGGCCCAGTCCTTAATGTCAGATCAAAACTTCTTCAGGCTATAATTCATCCAAAAGGGTAGTAAGTCCACTGTTTTATTGATATCTTATAAAATGCTGCTTCGAAGACATTATACATGACTGTGATAGCTCTATTTCTGTTATGTAACTCAATATGAAGTTCCTGTAGAAAATCTACAAAACAGAAATGAAAATATTATAATACATGCAAATTAATAATGGTACATGTATGATCATGTTTAAAATAATTGTAAGAATAAAAATCATAGAAATCAAAAGTCATACTTATAAACCCATGTTTACTCAACAAGCACATGAAGCATGCGACATTAAAACTTGAAACCATTAAATTTTGTTTAATTGCTTTGGGAGAAAAAAAAAGTGAAAGTAGACACAGCAGTTATGAATAGATTTGATAAAGCTAATGATAACAATGACCACTGCCCTTTCCTCGATCTTGATATCTATATCATAAACGGGAAGCTTAATACAAAAATTTATGATAAAAGAGATGATTTTTCATTTCCTATTGTTAATTATCCATTTTTAGATGGTGACGTTCCCTTGTCACCATCTTATGGTGTTTATATATCTCAACTTGTACGATTCGCTCGTGTATGTAACAATGTATTAGATTTTAGCGAGAGAAATTTATGTATTACTGAAAAATTATTACACCAGGGTTTTCGATATCACAAACTGGTCAAAACATTTACTAAATTTTATCACCGGTATAAGGAAATAATTCGTAAATATAACTCAACATGCAGACATCTTATACGTTCAGGTATTTCACATCCAAAATTTTATGGAAATATTCTTTATAAAGCACAAAAATGTCAGTATTCTCCTCAGAAACTAACAAAACCTTTAAATAGACTTATTAAAAGGGGATATAGTTACGATACTGTTGTCAGGTCATTAAAGATTGCATATTTTGGCTTTAACATTGATTCACTGATAGGGTCTTTGCATCGGAACTAAACACATTTATTTCTAAAAAAACAGTTGTTGGCATGACACGGGTTATGTTCTTCTCATATATTTTATGATAGTATGATACTAAACCCCTAACGGGAGGGATTGTACCTGATATTCATATGATGAAGACATAATCTTTCAATCAGTTTAATTGAGGTCTGGAGCTGGCATGTCAGTTAACTGCTAGTAGTCTGTTGTTATTTATGTATTATTGTCATTTTATTTATTTTCTTTTGTTACATCTTTTGACATCAGACTCGGACTTCTCTTGAACTGAATTTTAATGTGCGTATTGTTATTGTTTTACTTTTCTACATTGGCTAGAGGTATAGGGGGAGGGTTGAGATCTCATAAACATGTTTAACCCCGCCGCAATTTTGCGCCTGTCCTAAGTCAGGAGCCTCTGGCCTTTGTTAGTCTTGTATGATTTTAAATTTTAGTTTCTTGTGTATAATTCGGAGTTTAGTATGACGTCCATTATCACTGTACTATTATGCATATTTTAGGGGCCAGCTGAAGGACACCTACGGGTGCGGGAATTCTCGCTACATTGAAGACCCATTGGTTGCCTTCGGCTGTTGTTTGCTCTATGGTCGGGTGGTTGTCGCTTTGACATATTCACCATTTCCTTTCTCAATTTTATTTTTTACAGAGTTTGTCTTTAGTGCCGTGTGGAGACAGTAGAGTGCCTCCCCGTGCTTAAGGTTTATGCTCTTATATTATACTAGATTATGGAGTGTGTGTCCGAGCGAGAACTTCTCTATGTTCATTACTTTAGGAATATCTATCAAAAAGTAGTATTTTAATATTCAGCCCCATTCATCTATTTAGTCAGACGTCAGTCGCTACCTTGATATACCCTATCTTTTGTTAAATTTGTCGGGTAACTTATGACAATAAGCATTTGACGTCTTGAGCCGAACAGTTTTATCCTTTTTACACAATTTAATCTACTGTGTGATGGTTCATATTCTGGACGCCAGTCTTTGCTCCTTTGTAATAAATCTACATACCAAAAAACAAATATGAAGCTTAGAAATGGAAAAATATTAAATACTAAACTCGTTCAAAGGGTATCTACACGTCTCAATCTTCAGAATCGCTTATCTAAAAATACGACCATAGCTAACGTTTTTAACAATAAAAATCGTGGTTACCCTTCTATCGATAAGTGTCATGCCAAAAAATGACTTACGTGTCCCCGTCTTTCCACCAACAATACAGTAAGGTCCAAATTTAATGGTCGCACATTTTCTCTAAATTTTGAAACTGATATTACTTGAAAAACAAACAGTATTATTTATTTACTCACATGAAACAAACCGGGATGCGGTATTCAGTACGTAGGTGAAACTGGGCGATATTTATCTAAACGCACGCAAGAACACCTGTATCGTTTTAAAAGACCCAATAAATTCAAAAGTATCATTTATCAACATCTTAAGAAGCACAGTCATCCTATTAAATATTTAACAGTTCAACCTTTAGAAGTAGTAAATAAGCAGCCTGGTGAATCTCATTCCAAGTTTGTACGATCACGAAAAATAAATGAATTAAATTGGATTAAAAAATTACAGACAGTCTACCCTCTCGGTCTTAATGATAATATCATGGGAATTGGCAATATATCAAGAACCGATTCTGTTAACATTTTGGATATAGTTTCTAAAACTGTTCGTAAAAATCGTTCTCATGGACGCAGAAAAAATCGCAATCAAAGAAAATTTCGGACCAACCATACAAATATTTCGGACCTAATTTCCATTTCAAAAAACAACGGCAGACATTATCTGTTAACCAAGCTTTGTTCTTTACCTATAAATAAATTAAATAAAATTTTAGAGGATTGCAACACAATTTCATATTACAGTCCTAAGTATGAAATTGTCCAAATTATAATGGCATATTGTTATTCTAAACTGTTTCCAAAAATTGATCGCCCTGAAGATCATAAAAAACATTTTATTAAAATAAAGTATGTCAATAAAGGTTTTGATTTTGTAAATATTGCCGGTATTTTAACGACCATTCTGTTAAAGACCAAATTCCTGGATATTTTGATAATACTGAACTCCCTCTCATTTGTTATATTTACAAGAAATCTACCCGAAAATATGTGTTTAATTATAGCCAATTGTGTAAAGATGTAAATATCACTGAAAATACACCTATGTCGTGTAATTGCAGTAATTCAGAATACACCTATGGACCAATTTCCCATGTTATAACAGGAGACCTTAACATCGTTCGCGACCGAGAGTTAAAATCATTCCTCAGTAAAGGACCTAAATATCGTCCCCCGTCAACTGTTAACTGGAATGAGTGTCGTAATATCATCAACGACTCACTCCGCGCCTACTGTTTGAAATGGGTAAAACGGGAAAAAGCTGACAAAAAATCTTTGGACTCTTTTTTTAATTCAGTAATGAAGATAGTTGATATTCGAATACAACATTTTAAAGAACATTTTACCCTCAACAAAAACTATAAAAACCCTATTTCGCGTATCAAAAATAAACTAACAGAACTAGCCAAGGAATTTGTTTTTGTCCCGGCTGATAAAGCTGCTAATAATATCATTATTGTTTGACGTAAATTTTATATAGAGGTTCTGCAAAAGGAAATCACGAATTCACCAACATTCCAACTGACTTCATTTTCAGAAAACGACATCTGTAACAAACATAAACTTTTAGCTACTTCTTTACAAGCAGAACCAAACACAATGAAAGTCCCAACTATGTACTGGCTTCCGAAGCTGCACAAAAAACCTTACAAATATAGATTTATTTCATCTTCCAGCCATTGTTCAACTACTAAATTGTCTGTTTTACTTACTAGTACACTTGGTACAATAAAAAACCTGATAATAAATTGTTCAAATAAGGCCTTTGAAAATAGTGGAATTAATTACTTTTGGAGTGTCAAAAACTCGTTGGAAGTACTTGATAAATTGCATGCATATATTGGTGATTTTGAATCTGTTCAAAGTTTTGATTTTTCTACCCTATATACCACTTTGCCTCATATTTTTATTAAGAAAAAATTCACATCCCTAATTAACTGGGCATTTAAAAAGTCGGAATGCGAGTACATATGTTCAAACTCTTTTAGATCATTTTTTAGTAGCAATAAACAAAAGAACTATGTCAATTGGACATGCTTTGATACTATTTATGCACTTGAATTTTTACTTGATAACATTTTTGTTCGCTTTGGAGATTCCGTATATCGTCAAGTTATTGGAATTCCAATGGGGACTAACTGTGCACCACTTATTGCGGACCTGTTTTTGTATTGTTATGAGTTACAATTTATGACTAAAATTAGCAAAGACCCATCAAAACAACATTTGATACAAAAATTTAACAATACTTTTAGATATTTGGATGATATATTGGCTCTAAATAATGACGACTTCAGTATGTATACTAAAGAAATTTATCCTGTAGAACTTACTTTAAATAAAGCTAATGATAACAATGACCACTGCCCTTTCCTCGATCTTGATATCTATATCATAAACGGGAAGCTTAATACAAAAATTTATGATAAAAGAGATGATTTTTCATTTCCTATTGTTAATTATCCATTTTTAGATGGTGACGTTCCCTTGTCACCATCTTATGGTGTTTATATATCTCAACTTGTACGATTCGCTCGTGTATGTAACAATGTATTAGATTTTAGCGAGAGAAATTTATGTATTACTGAAAAATTATTACACCAGGGTTTTCGATATCACAAACTGGTCAAAACATTTACTAAATTTTATCACCGGTATAAGGAAATAATTCGTAAATATAACTCAACATGCAGACATCTTATACGTTCAGGTATTTCACATCCAAAATTTTATGGAAATATTCTTTATAAAGCACAAAAATGTCAGTATTCTCCTCAGAAACTAACAAAACCTTTAAATAGACTTATTAAAAGGGGATATAGTTACGATACTGTTGTCAGGTCATTAAAGATTGCATATTTTGGCTTTAACATTGATTCACTGATAGGGTCTTTGCATCGGAACTAAACACATTTATTTCTAAAAAAACAGTTGTTGGCATGACACGGGTTATGTTCTTCTCATATATTTTATGATAGTATGATACTAAACCCCTAACGGGAGGGATTGTACCTGATATTCATATGATGAAGACATAATCTTTCAATCAGTTTAATTGAGGTCTGGAGCTGGCATGTCAGTTAACTGCTAGTAGTCTGTTGTTATTTATGTATTATTGTCATTTTATTTATTTTCTTTTGTTACATCTTTTGACATCAGACTCGGACTTCTCTTGAACTGAATTTTAATGTGCGTATTGTTATTGTTTTACTTTTCTACATTGGCTAGAGGTATAGGGGGAGGGTTGAGATCTCATAAACATGTTTAACCCCGCCGCAATTTTGCGCCTGTCCCAAGTCAGGAGCCTCTGGCCTTTGTTAGTCTTGTATGATTTTAAATTTTAGTTTCTTGTGTATAATTCGGAGTTTAGTATGACGTCCATTATCACTGTACTATTATGCATATTTTAGGGGCCAGCTGAAGGACACCTACGGGTGCGGGAATTCTCGCTACATTGAAGACCCATTGGTTGCCTTCGGCTGTTGTTTGCTCTATGGTCGGGTGGTTGTCGCTTTGACATATTCACCATTTCCTTTCTCAATTTTATTAGTAAATTCATATGTTTTTCTATATTTATCTGATCCAAGTTTTCAAAAAAAATGACTCTTTAAAGTATTGTTGTAATATATGTATTAGTAAAAATGTTCTGCTAATTTTAAGTTTTCATTTATTGACAAACCTGTGTACCTGTGATAAATGTTAAATGGAGAAGACTTCATAAGTCTGTTTGACTTGTGTCTTATCCAATTTGTAATCAAACAAATAAAATATGTTTAAACTAAACCTGTGTACGGGTATATATTGGTCAAAGTTTCATATCAATGAAATTGAACTTTTTCAGCCTAGTTGTAATCTAATGTACTTTTACTAAATGTGTTTATAGAAATCAAAAGGATCAGTACTAGGTCAGTTGAAAAAAGGCTTTAAAAATATGGACAAGAGAACAAAAGTGGCAAAATCTACTAACAGTTCTCTATTTGTTTGCCAACTAAGTTGTCTGGTATAAGAATATCTTTAAAAAAATATTTTCTATTGGTTAATTACCATGTTTACAATGTATCACTTTCTTCATGGTTTAAATTTCTGCTCTAGTAACTTTTAATGACACTGGATGACTGGTAGAAGGTACCTTAAAAACAGATTAATTATAAATATTCATATGATTTTAAAATCAAGCTAAACAAAAAAAAATAAATATAGAATATGGAGGTTAGTATGGCTTTCATAATCACTGAACTATAATTGATGCACAAGATGATTTATAATGTCGATCGGCATTTTAATTCGGTAGCAGTTTGAATGTTCCAAACTCTGCATCAAACATACACACAATCTTTGCAAACAAAAGCATTCCATTTATTTGATAAACTTTTTGAAAAACAATAAGTTTTGCTGCAAATTATAAAGATTTAAGTGTAAATATAATGAAGTAAATAACAGGAAATCTCCTGGTATGGTTGACGCTTTTACATTTATTATATACGTATTGTTTAGAAATAATATTGACAAGTTGCCACCAATTACAATTTAAAACAACCAGACTTGTTGCCATATGACGCAGCTCTGTACTTATACATTCCGCCATTTCGTTATTGTTCTATTTTAAATTTTTGTATACTTGACTTTTATTTTTGGTAATGTTCATTGTTTGTATGGTGTTTTATTTTTAAGTGATTAAGATTATAACACACTGTTGGCTGTTATCCCCTATTTTTGAAATGTTAACCTTGTATGTTTGTTTGTTTTATTCCCACATAATTAATATTAACACAATTTTGGAGGTCAAGCTGTGTTGTACAAGAATATATAAAATATTTTGGGATGCTATGAAGAACAAAGAAGCTAAATTCATTAAAGTGTGGACATCACAATATAGCAACTAATTACATAATAATTAATTATGTAATAATTATGTCATAATGAAATTATCACAATTTGAAAGATTAAACCTTCTTCTTTCTTTTGGTACCTCATTTATAAAATATAAAGAAGGATGAAATGAAATACATCAGTTTAAAGTTGTCTGATTGGGAGTAACAAAATCTTTGTATTGTGCTACCTTAATACAACATTTCTTTAAAACTTTAAATTTTGACTTCCTAGTTTTGATTCAGTTTTGAATATCAAGAAGACCATCGGACTTTAACCTCATACATGCATTGGTAGTATGTTGATCTCAAACGCTGAAAACTTATGCAAGCTTAAGAAGACTAAGGCAAAAAGGATAACTGTGTGGCGCTAATACGCTTTCGTAATATCACCAACATTTTGTTAAATTAAAAAGTAAATTACAACTTCTATTGTACTTATAAGCAATTTGCTACTTAATAAATTCTATGTATATTTGTTTAGTTAAATTATAAGTAATATAATCGATAATTCACTAACTTCTTTGTTTAAGCAACACGTTTACAAGATCTGTAGTATTTAAAGTTAACTATACATATCCGTTATCTAATCACATTTCCGGATTAGGCGATACAAATTGTTAGTATACTAATTTGCTCTCATAAACTTCATGTTATGGACTAAAACTTAGCCTTTGTGATCTCAATAAAGTAAGTACTTGATTTGATTCGAATTGAAGGCACATACAGTGTCAATAAACATTAGAAGATCTGGTATGAGTGGCAATGAAACGAATCTCCATCCATGTCACAATTTATAAAAGTAAACCACTATAGGTCAAGATACAGTGATCCTATGCACATGACGAACAGCATGTTACAAAGAGCCCCAAAAGTTAAGTTTAAACATATTTTATTGTTCAAAATGACAAAAGGATCCGACACAAGTTTTACAACTTAGTAACGTCTTCTCCAAAACAAATACAAAATATACACATTAATTAATGAACACATCAAATATTTCATACTAACAAATAATTTAAGAATAAAGACATGAAAACAAAAGAAAACTTTTTGAAGCGAATCAATGGATTTTAATCGAGTGCATCCTTTTACAGTATAAATACGACACAAACACACCGAATAGTTAGTGGAATTACCTATGCGCAAATTTTGTTCTTGTGGACATAACTTAAATAAGTGTGTGTGTTTTTCTCATAATAAAGCGTGGGATCTTAATATATTATCCAAGTTTTCGAAAAGGATGTCAGCTGCACACTGGTAAGTATAGATTTGAAACTTATTCTTATATTCTTTCGTTAAAATCCATTGAATCGTTATTGATAACAAAACTTAACAGTAAATATTCATCAAGATCATTCGATTATTGTCATTACATGTATATAGAAATATCTTTAATTTCATGTGTTGTAAGCAGAATTAAGATTGTCAATGCAGAGAAAAACGTTTGGTATTTTTTATATACCTTTGAACAGATAAACAAATAATATCATTTTCTTCAGTACGTAAAGCATCATCGCCAAATAATAATAAATCGATAGTAATATTTACATTAAAGACATTAATTTCGTTAAACATCAGATTTCTCTGAGCTGAAAAATTAATACAATATAATAGATAGTGTTCAACATTTTCATTAATAAAACCACATGAACAATTTGCATTTTGTATCAAATTTGCTTTGAACAAGTCAGCACGCAGTGCGCTACATCTGTTACGCAGCCTTGTGTGTAAAACAGAATACAAACGATCTCCTAAAGAACCAAATCTCGGAGATTTATTATTTCTATAGTATAGTTTGTGCAAGGTTAATTTAAAAAAGGAAAATGTAGGAATATGTCTTATACTTAAGTCTAAAGAGTTCCACAGTGCAACAGATGACGGAAAATAAGACTGTTGATAAGCTGATAAACGATTTACGGGAATAGTAATATTTTGACTGTTACGCAAATTATAATTACAAATATCTGATACAAAATCCGGAACCAAATCGTGTAAATAATCTGGCGCTTGGTTATTTATAATCTTATAAAACATAGATAATTTTTTAACCTCCCGTCTGACGCTTAATTTTTCCCATCCCGTCTCTAAATAGATACTGTTCCGGCTAGCGTAACTTGTTAATCCCGTAACTATTCGAGCAGCCTCGATTTGGATATTTTCCAACCGATCAGAATTTGTTTGTCCACAGTTATCCCATACTTCTGATGAATACTCCAAAATTGGCCGAATAAAAGTCATATAAATTTTTTCCAAATATTCCCTCTTAAGTCTAAATTTTAGTTTTCGTAAAACATTAAGCTGCTTGGAAGTTTTTTCTATCAGCCTATCAACATGCTTACTCCATTTACAATCACTACTAAATATGACACCAAGATGTTTATGCGTATGAACTGGCTCTAATGTAGTGCCATCAAAAAAAAAGAAAAATTACTTTGTATCGTTTTCATACTGAATATCATAATATCTGTTTTATTTTGGTTAAACTTCACTAGCCATCTGTTTGACCACGCATTTAAATAAACAAGATCTGTGCTGATTAAATTTTTTAAAATGGATTCATTAGGAGCAGTATGACCTATTGAAGTGTCATCTGCAAAAAGCCTCCCAAATCCAGAAAAACCATCAGCTATATCATTAATATATATCAAAAACAATAACGGTCCTAAAACCGAACCCTGAGGCACACCGGCGTTTAATTTTCCAAATTTTGAAAGTGAATCTTTTAAGAAAACTTTCTGAGATCGGCTACATAAGTAGCTTTTTAACCAACACAGCAAGTCTCCTTTTATACCATATTTTTCAAGTTTGTATAGTAAAGCCTTAATCCAAACCGTATCAAAAGCTTTACTTATATCAGCAAATGTAATGCTAGTAACTAGCTTTTCATTTAGCGCCAATAAAATTTTGTTGTAAAGTTCAATTAATTGGTGCGTAGTGGAATATCCTGGAATAAATCCAGATTGATACTTATACAACAGTTTATTTTCATGTAAATGGTTAAAAATACTTTTGAACACAATTTTTTCTAATAATTTACTCACACATGACAATAAGGAGACAGGCCTGTAGTTAGAAGGTAGTGATTTGTCACCACTTTTGAATAATGGAATAACATATGCAATTTTCCATTGATCGGGAAATACTCTCTCATGAAGTGATTTATTAAAAAGTAAACATAATGGTTTTGAAATTTCATTTCTAACAGCAAGTAACATTCTGTTGCTAACAATATCTGGTCCTACCGCTTTATTTGGATCAAGCGTGGAAATAATATCAAATACATCTTGTTCACTAACAATTATCTGCGAAAGAAAATCATGACAGCGATCATCAAATTCCGGTAAATCTTTATTAGCATCATCTATATTAGAAATAGAACAAAAATATTTATTTAAAATCTCAGACTTTTCTGTTCCTTCATACGCAAGGTTAAAGTTATGATCCGGGTCTCTTAGCGGAGGAATATCATGAGTTGGTCTGTCGCTTTTAATTAGCATATTGATGGTCTTCCAATACTGTTTACAGTTTGCAACTTTAAGTTCATCCAAATTCTCGTTTATAGTCGCGTAAAAATGCTTTTTAGCTTGCTTTTTTAAATTATTAACTTTATTCCTTTGTTGCTTATATTTATGTTCAGCAGATGTACTATGTGAACGCATAAATTTTTTTCGAAATCTGTCCCGTTTTCTCGTTTCCCGTCTCAAATTTGAATCAAACCAAACTTTATCATCACATCTTATAGTTACGTCCCTTGTAGGGATACACGCAGATGCTATAATAATAAAAGTGTTAGTGAAATTCGTAGCAGCAACATGAACATCACTTGCATCAGAAATCAAATTTTCCCAATTAGTATTAAGTACTTTTTGTTTCATCAAGTCATAATCCCCTCTTTTATAATCCCATATAGATCTAATATATGTTCGACTTTTACTAAAACCACAATCAATTGTGACATATGTTCCATCATGGTCACTTATACCTCTATCAATAGGTATTGTGTCTTTATCTAAAACTGGTATAGAGTCTGTAACTAAAATAGGGTCAAGTAGTGACGAACTACTTGTTCGTGTGTCAAAGTGTGTGGCTTTGTCAATTATGTTAATCAGGCCATTAATAAAAATAATATCTCTAATATTTGACGGTAGATCAGACATAAAATTTTTATTCAGATCACCTAAGCAAATTATACAATTATTTTCATCAAGGGCGTTTTTCAACATTTGATCAAAGTATTGCCAGAAATAAACTTTAGATTGCCTTTCCGACCTATAATTTATATTAATCAAAATAGATCGAAGTTTGGTCTTTAACTCAAACCACATACTCTCAATTTCATCATGCTCTAAATCTTGTCGACGGATTATGTGAACGTAATTTTTAAAATACATGATAATACCACCACCATGTGAATTTCTGTCTTTTCTAACTGGTGTTTCAAACCCCATAATAGATATATCGTAATCAGCAATATTAGAGTCTAAATGTGTTTCTGTGAAAAATACTACATCATAATCCTCAATAATATCGGCAATATAGTTCAGTTTATTTCTAAGGCTTCTAATGTTGCAATGGAAAATTGACAATGTTTTCTCGGAATACTCGTGTGTGCGTTCAGGACCCGGGTTCGGTTCAATGTCACCACATATTAATAATAAACATAAAAGCACTAAATAAAAAGCAATCAAATTACTACAAGTTCTATATAGGTTGCGTATACTTAGTTTAAATCTTGAAATCATCTTTATTAATTCTGCCAGCATATCATTTAAGGAAAAACAATACCGGTAAACTGTTTTTTTCAAACAACCCAAACTAGTCTTGTGATAAAACAGTCCTATTGTTATCCTGTACGATACAATATCATTACCCATTGTCAAATACAATACAATAGAAAAGGATAACAATATAGGACTGCATTTTAAAACATGATACATAGCATGGACAATTATAATTCGAATGACCCTTCATGAATTTCAGAAAAATAAAAAGTAAAGAAAAAAAGAAAAATATGTACATGTACAAAAAGCAATATTTCAACATCGTAAATATTCGATGTTGGTATTGCAAATATCAGAGAGCTGAATTTTTAACAAAGATTTTATGTTAATGATACTTTGATAAAATAATCCAAATTAAGTGACCAATTTTTATGCGCCTCTCTGAATTATATCGAAAGTGGAAATGAACTGATTTGCATGTTGTAGTCAAATAAGGTAAGGTATACTATAAATTTAGCTTGGACATAATAACCGTAACGATTGTCACGTGATACAATGGTTTTTTTTTAAACACACTTCGTTGATTATCACTCATGTGATATAGAGTAGAATTTAAACCTATTGACATTGCCAAAGATGTATTATTTTAGTGTATGTAAACACTACCACGTGTTTCTAAACACGTGTATTTATACAACAGTTACTGTTAAAAATTAAATAAATACGGATAGTGCTTACTAGTTTAGACACTTTCTTGAAACAGCATATTGACATATTACATATTGTACATAGTATTAAACTAGATCATACAGTTCCGAGTAAATTTGTGAATTAGTAAACTTTATTCAGACAAAACATAAAGAATATGATGGTATCGGAATGTCAATCCTCACTATGGTCATCACCTTCAAGGACTTCCCCACCAAGTCTGTAAATGTCTTGCCTTGAGTTAATCTTTTTAGGACGAGCATTTTCTGTTGTTTTTACTATTATGGACCCAAAAGTTACTAGTGTAAACCATTCAAACGGGCTAACAAACTGTCTAATCTATATAAAAATCGAAAAAAAAGAGAAACGCTTATAAACTAAAAAAACAGGCGACAAAGATTCATTGACAGTCAAAAAAGATATGACTTGTGCAAAGCCAAACATTAATGTATTGACAGAGAGAAGGATAGTTATGAGTTCTTTATAGATAAAAATAAAAGTGTGTATGTCTCTATACATCCCGTTTGAAAAGAATACAAATTTAGTTATGTTTTAATGTGCTGATGACAAAATCGAAATTAGTGCTGATGTAAACTATGTTAAAAGATATAATGAAAATATTGGTAGGATAACCCTTACAATTAAGTTTGTTTAAAGGTTCGATAAGTTAATACGGATCACATAGTGATTTCTGCGCTTTTAGTACAATATTATCGTATTTTGCCAAACATTGACTCTGAAATGCATTCATATGTATTTTTATAATTTTGATATTTTAAATTGTATCAATTCAAAACATATGCACCATCCCATGCAGAAGCCTCACTTTATGAAGATTGTTACAGTATTTTGCCAAAAAACTACTTTAAAATGCATTCTTATGTATTTTTCTAACTTTGGTATTGTTGATATTGTAAACTGAATCAATTCACAACATATGCACCATACTTGTTATTTTAACTTATTGTTCAGGGTTTGTTATTAAATAATCCTAGAAATCCTCATTTTATGTATATTTGTAATGATTTTCCTGATTTTCCCCCGGAAAATCACATTTGAATGCAGATAAATGTCAATAACTAACTATGGCATGGTGTTGGCTTTGTTATATAGCATATGCATTTTTGGATACATTTAACTTATGTTTAATAAATGTGTTATTACATAAATCCAGTAATTCACTTTTTTTCATAGTCATACATTTTTGCCAAAAAATGGCGAAAAAATGCCAAATAAGGTGATGAAAAAATCATTTTAGACGAAATTCATGTTAGTTTCATCGGGAAATCCTTCAGAACGCTTCTTCTCTAGGATATGAAATAACATTTTATGATATCCAAATTTACTAATCAAATATTTGTATATATGAAAGAATATAATAAAAGATTTTAGTAATTTATGGTAACGAAATCCCAGATTTTATAATTTACCAGTACACGCGTTTCTTTGAATTCATTCATTAAAATCTATGACATCACTACACATACAGGCATACCGAACGACTTATGATTGATTTAAAGGAAAATCGCCGTCTAAAAAAAGGGAAAATTATTAATAGGGAATTAAAAAAACGTCTCTTTAGTCGTACATTTTAGTATCGAGTTTCCATTTAGAAATTGAAATGTCAAAATACAAGAAAAGAACAACTACTGCTGTTTATGTTAGATTTAGTTAAAGTAAGTTATTTCAATTGATGACGTTGTCAACAGATATATCATGTTAAAGAGGGGTATCTGCTAAAAATACCAGTCGGTAGAATGTTAAATTTCGCGAGCCGTAAGGCGAGGTTAATTCATTCTCAAAGCTATATCTGTTTAATTACACTGAATTTTAATGTTGACAAACGCATTGATGATCGTGACGTTACAAGCGTCCAGTCGGATATAGTATTTTTTGGCAAATACCATTGCAGAGAGGATAAAAAAGGCATATCCGTATGGCAAATACCCCGGCGGCGTTAAAAATGAACGATATTCATGTGATAACAGTAAATTGGTGAAAAATACACTGGCTATCAACCAATCAAAATCGAGGATTCTTACATAAGGTGTAATTATATTGCAAAGAACTAGTATCTTCAATAAAAAAAAATAAATATCATGAGGTAGCTCAGTCTATCACATTTTTAAATTAAATCTTTTTATTTAATTTTGTTTATAGAAGGAGTTTATATATGCATATATAAGCGTAATGATTTCCCATGATAAACTACACATTATGTCATAATTGAATGCAATGCATTCTATTGCACACCTCAGTGACTTTTAACGACTGTGCGTCACATTATTTGTTGTTATTATAATACAGGTGTATGTTTGAACTTTTCTAAAACAAGGTAAGACTTATTATCAGAATATAACAACAACTTGTAATATAAACATGCTAAATGTATGTTCAAATTCTGATAGCAGCAATTGTTTTTCTCATTTCTTGTTTGTTTGAAGTTTCAATATCTATTGTGTAGATTATCTCGGGAATCTGATATTGTAAAAAACAACTTAAAGACAACATTTTCGTGCAGACCTATGACGTTTTTTATCATTTGATCGGTTTATAAAATCTTGTCGTACTTTGGTATTGACAAGTCTTGAGGCAGAAACTCAATGTGCATTTGTGCATAAAATATCTGTCAAAATTAGCCCTGACATTCATTAATACAATAGTCTATCTTACGGCAGATCCCTTTTGACTGCAGTGACTCGAATGATTAAAACATGCAAGACTTTAAGTAAACCTTCACACACTGTTAGTACAACGGCTGATCAATATTTTAATATGCTTCATAAGTCACCTGCATCTGTGCACCAAACACACATTATTTACATTTACAGGTAAGGACATGTAATCATAAAGTTTTATTATTACGTATACATTATTGAAGATCACAAAGCATACAATTATGATTGACTTTTAAGTTATACCTTTTATGACAAAATCATGTTGTTTTAATGTTTTAACTTACACAAACAATTATCTAATGATAATACATTGTAAACCACTTATGTACATAATTTAGGTGTGTGTAGTGTTATAGTGTTCAATAAGATACACTTACAAAATTTGCCTAGGATAAATTTTATTAACATTGATGTATGTTGCAACCATGGAATACAAGTCTTTCTAAACAAGATATTAAAAAAAAACTTATTCAATATTACAAGACTTGGGTGTTTTTTGAGGTGACAAAACAAAAACGATAATAATTGAAGTAAACGGAAAAAGTATATATCACCGTACAATTTGGACTTTACTACTAACTGTCTTCAAATGTATATATCATTATGTTGGATACTACTAAACCGGAACTGAAATATTCAAATATGTTTTTTCTTTAAAAATAAAAAAATAGATGCGTTATGATTGCAAATAAGGCAACTCATTATAAGAGACCAAATTAAAAAAAAAGAAGTGAACAACTTTAATTCATCGAATCTTATTTATATTTAAAAACAAAACTATAAAAACCTAATTTAACGAAAAGAGGAAATATCAAAACTAACACCCTTTCAAGACACACAATGGAAAGTTCTTGTTAACCAAGACAATATGACCAATTATTGTTTTACTATCCTTCTATCCAATTTGTGTCATAGACAATGATAACTTTCAAAAATACAATAAAAAGCGTCTATAATTTTCACCATTTTAAAACATTTAAACTAACTATTCCACATCCAGACATTCTTAATCCATCCCCCAAAGCGTGTTTACAAGGGTTTGTTACGTGCAGAAAACGTGGCACTCTCTCTTTACGGGGACATCACGCACAACAAATCGAACCCACGCTGCGGTAAGTGTTTTATTGCCGGTCGGAGGAAGATATGTAGTGACCATTTTATTCCCGTATCAATATTAGTGGATAACAGATTCTGATATTTGTACCCTTAAGCATAGGTTTTTGAGCTACCTTGTAACAAACCAATCCAGTTATACCCAAAATCAGATCATAAAAGCTATACCCTTTAACGTATCATGACGGTTCGAATACAGAATATATCATGAAGAACAGTTCTTCCAATGATAAATAATGACAGTTATATACTCTACTGCTTAATTTTAGTTCTAGTCTAGCAGATATCATGAAATGTCTACTTTTTAGTATACTATATGATTGTTTTACCTGCGAGAGGAACATGAATATGCCAAAGCACATATCACGACACTTCTACACTAGAAGGTGTCATGACACCCTAAAACTGATCATGCCAATTTTAACATACAAGTACTGTTCTATTCTAGAACGTATCATGATAGTGTAGCCCTAGAACATATAAAATACACTAACTATTCTGCCATAGAAGGTATCATGACAGTGTTACTCTAGAAGATATAAATTAGTTCTACCCTAGAAAATATCATTACAGTTTTACCGTAGAATGTATCATGATAGTGTAACCCTACAATATATAAATACAGTTGTATCCTAGAACGTAGCATGCTAGTGTTACCAAATAACGTAAAACAACATGTACAGTTCTTCCTTATACCATATCTTTACAATTTTTCCTTAAAACGTATCATTCTAGTGTTACCCTAGGTCATATAATTTAAGTTCTATATCTTCGAGCATTTCATTACTATTTTACACCAAGACGTATAATAACAGTGTTACCCTAGAACATATCAATACAGTTCTACCCTATATATCTGACATTTTTTTACTGGTCCCCCAGTGTGTCGTATTTCACAGGTTGTAATGTATCATCAACATTAGAGGAAGAGGCATTTATTTTGTAAAATTGTCTACTCATTTATTTTATTCTTACAGATTCATCAAAACAAATGATGGAAAACGTTTTTACTCATGTTACTGTGGGATTAATAACGTTGATTGTGCTTTTCATAACTTATTTGATTTATAACCGATATCTGACACCAGGTGATACTCTTCCTGGACCAAAGGCATGGCCCTTTTTAGGAAATCTTATCATGGTTAGTAGAGCCAAAAACTTTTACCAGCTGACAAAAGATTTACAGAAGGAGTATGGGAACGTTTTCAGATTAAAGTTAGGGCAGATAACTATTGTGTTTATTTCTGGACATACCAATATATCCAAAGTTATGGTTGATGATGGCGAAAACTCATCACATAGACCAACCTGGATGTTTTGTCCTAAGCATATCTTTAAAGGCAAAGGTAACATGATAATTACATTACTAAAACCATGTATGTCATTTATATGTAAAGGAGAATAAAGAGTCGGGACCTATTCTTACGCTCCGTTGTGTATGAACTGCAATCTTGTACGGTGTAATCTTATACTGATTGTACGTTTATACTTATGTTTTAAAAGAAGACAAAATAAGAAAATTCAAATTAAAATGCAACTTCTTTTCCATATGTATTCGGAGGCCGAGAGATTAAATAAGTAAATCTAAACAATTTCAGCATTTCAATATGTCAGACGTGGAGTTTAAACACTGCATGGGGTACTGCTGACTTCGCTAACATAAGCTAGTTGAAAGTAGGCATTATGAATTTGGAATTATGTGAATCACAAAAAAATAATTTTCTACATAGGAAAATACATGTACCAAATCAGGAGTATGACAATTATTATTCATTGAATTGATGGGTTTCAACTTTTGATTTTGCAATTCGATTAGGCACTTTCCATTTTGAAATCTCCTTGAAGTTGATTATTCTTGTAATTTTCCTTTAAATTTTTCCACTGCTTGCAAAATAATTCGTACATAGCTATACATACGTCAGGAACAATCCTTCATATACGGTTGTAAAAGTAAGTCTGTATGGGATAAGGTTGACATACTGTTTTTGGTATATCTACGTCACTGTTTATACAAATAAGGTATTTTACCCGCTTTTATCCAGTTCTTACGTTTCGTTCGTAGTTAACAGTGTGTTTTAACAATAGCGTTATACCTCCTAAACATTTCATTCAAGATCAAAAGTAAGAATAACATTGACTTCAGAAAAAAATGGAACTGCTAAAACATGTAAAGCGAGGACACTATCCTCAAACACTTCAGTCGTAGAAAAATAGTAGCGGACGACCAGTTGTATAGACAGCATGGTATGATATTTATCAAAATGTATAGTTTGGTTAAACAACTTTGTGTGTGAACTTAATGGCATGCCATTTTTATTGTTAATATGAAAAAAGCAATACAATTTTGATAATGAATGAGGTTGTTTTTTTATGGATATCATTTCCTGAGTTTTTTATCATGTTTTACATAGGCATTGTATGGGCGAATGGACATCAGTGGCAGGAACTAAACAAACTAATGATTCAGGCTCAACATAAAACAACAGTCATAGAGAATATGCAACAACAGTTAACTCTAGAAGTCAACAAACTTTGTCAATTTTTCAGTCCAAATGACGCCACGGATCCGTTAGACCATTTATTTAACAGTACACTAAATATAATGTCGATTCTGGCATTCGGGGAAAGGTAAATATATGGTAGTGTATCATATAAGAGACATCCAGACAAGAGCCATACATTTATTAATTGTATCTTACTGGAAAAGAGGCACAGCGTTGTACAGTACAGCATTGGTACTAATACAGACACAGTGCGTATTATTTCGGTGGTGGGGAGATCGATCCTCGCTACCGTCTTCCCTTTGATAATTCTTTCAAGTTTATATATTTACATAAACAATGTCGTTAAGAAGCTGTGTCTGATTTTTATAGAAAGCCTATATACATGCAAAAAGTAAGTTAATGTATTTTGCAGATTGGAATATGAGGATCCTGATTTTACGACATTGCGTACTAGAGTTAAATACATCTTTAAACATGGTCAGAGTTTGGGTAGAAATGAAACTTTGTTTAGCTGGCTTGCGCTGTTTACAAAATCTCAGGTATTTGTACGAATCTATACCAGATATGTTAGGTAGTTATCTAAATATTTAAACTCATCATGTACATGTCATCTGTTTACCATAACAATGAAGAAGTTGTTGATTGTATAAACACATGCTGATTCCCGAATACCGTTTTTAAAAGGCTGGTATATTAGATATTAGATATGCACATTTGCTGTCACGTAAATTTGGCCAACCTTTACTATCATTTTTATTTTGTATTTTCACAGGAGTAATGGGTATTTGGCCTTTTTTCAAATATCTTTGTCCATGTTATATCAGCGTAACAAGAAGCTCCGATATGCAAAAAAGGTTGTTTTTGATGATGTACAGTAATTTACACTATACTGTTATATTGACTTGTCTATGTTTTATACATGTTATAAGTCATCATAGAACAGGTTTTTTTACTATCGTTTTAAAAAAATAAAACCGCCTATGACAACTTAAGGGGGTTACTACATGATCTTATCTTCGGTCTCATACGACTGTTTAAGGTGCATTCTGCAAACCTATAAGTTCTATCTCTTATGCTAATTACAGATACCAACTATGTGGTCACCTGTTATGTTCTTAAACTTTGACTTAGCTCAATTGATGATGGTATGGAAGTTAATAACTGACCAATGATACGTATGTAAAATCTATATTTTCAGGTCAGTGAAGTAATTGGAGAAATGGACAAACTACACGCATTCATGAAACAAAAACTAGAGAATCATATCACTGACAATAATTCAAAGTTCCCACTTGATTTATTGGATGTTTATTTGAATCTATCTGATTCAGAAAGAAAAGACAGTGCCCTATCAGGTTAGTGTGTTACTGCAGCGTGATTTCTGTTTAAATATACAAGAAACAAAAAGTGAATTAAGTTTTCTAGACTTTCAAGTTATTAGTGCATTTCAGGAAACAACGTATTCAAGGGACAATCACCGGAATGTACATAATCTCTATCGCTGAAGGCGCAACTATGATGTATGTTCATAAACTCAATTGATCAGAATGCAATGCGGTGTTCTTTTACTGTAAAATATTTATCTGCAACACTGTCATAGAAGCCATGACAATGATTATAAATGATCGCTGACAACACCGACATTGTTCGTCCAAAAACACAGGATATAATTAAACTTCCATAGCTCGGAAATGGATATTTTGTCATTTTTTTTCTATTTTTTTTTTTTGTTTTCCAGAAAGTAATTTTTTCCAAGCTATCATTGATATGTATATAGCGGCATACGAGACGTACACAGGCACACTGATGACATTGATGTTCCATCTGCTGAAATATCCGGATGTCCAGACAAAATGCAGGGAGGAAATACATAAGGTAAATCCGGTTGTCGTATAATTATGAGTGCCTAGTTTGTGTACTGTATTGCAATTCAGTTCGGTACCTATTCGGGAAACAGTAACCCGTCAGGTTGCACTTGTAGCTGTGGTTTCATGCTTTGTTTTTGTTTATACGCCCTTTATTTGGTATGCGCATTTTGTAGATAATTTGCCCATATGTTTGACCGACTACATGTGTTTAACCACTGATGACGACAACAGCTTTATCATTTATCAATGTTCATGAAATTTAAACACAACATTAACTTGATATAGGTTTTTAGAAATCGTCATTGTTGCTTTATTCATGATTATCTGTCCTAAATATATTTGACAAGGAAAAACTAATACAAACAAACTAGGCAAAATCTTTGATATCTTTGTTATTTGCACTTTTTGAATACTTCCAAATCGACTAGAAATCCTTACATCTTCACTTATTTTCCAATCAGTATCATTATGTCAATTTGAACGTACTGTTTATATGAAATTGTATGTAAACTTATATTATTAATTCGTATAATTTAACAAATTTGATTCGTTTAGGGATAGTCACATGTTAAACTATATTTTCGAAGGTAGAGAGAAAACGGCGGATAGCAAAACGCATATTGACCTGCAAAAAGCATATACGCGGGTATGTTAATGCTGTATTTTCGAAAAAATGAAAAAGTGTGACTTAAATTTCAACTTTTAATAAAAAGACTTTTTGACTCATTTATAGTGTAATTTGTTATATTTTTTTTGTCTTGCTAGTATATTGACAATATAAATTTTCGTTTTCACAAATTACATTCTCAAACTATCACGTGGTTATCACTTGACACTCAAAATCTATTTATAAACGTGAAAACAGTAAACTCAAAAGTGCTAGCGTGTAGACACTCTTGTTTTTCTAAATATTGTTATCTGTGGATAGCTTATATACTAAAGTATTAGAAAAGTGCTACTCGCCTCTTTGAATAAAAAGATTTATTAAATAAACGGAGATTTTCGACTGAATTGCGCCAAAAATACTATGACCTTCAGATATTACAACGCCTAACACTTAAACGGTATAAACAACATGAACCGAGTAGCAGTTTTCGTTAAATATTAATATTCAGCTTTCTGTACGTTAACTTGAATCGAAAATTCATCATTTCTACACGCTAGCACTTTTGAGTCAAAAGTAACGTGTTTCACAAGTTTTCAGGTCCGTCATTGTTTACAAACGCACAAGTGACTTTCAAAGGGAAGTAATTCTGTAATACGAAATAAAATTCAGTCATCGGGAAATTGTTGAGCGCTGATCTTTATTTAAATGTAATTTTGTTGCATCTTCTCCATAACCAACTTATTTAAAAGAAACAAACTATTCAAATATATATTTTACTCGGTTTATTAATGATTATAATTACACATCGGCTTCAGCCTTGGGGTACCGTATGATGAAGCCCCTTGTCTTTCTGTTTGGTATTTTTTTGGCAAAAAAATTATGTATTGATTTTTTCTACGGACACTGTAGCTTTATCTACCAATAAAACATGACCTCCGTGTATTCGTACAACAGTGTGGGAAGTGTTGTTAAACACAATTCAATCAGAGACATCTGATTCAATCAATCCGATAGTTCTTTGAATTGTGTTTTGTTCTATTTTATCAGATGAAGTGCCTCTCATGTTTGGGTTTGCCTCTTGTAACAGTGTAAACTGTCAGAGTGTACAATAAAATCTTGAATCTTGCTCATTCTTCATAAATCATACAGACCCATACACTACATCATTCAGTAGTTGGTCACAGTGGCAATCACACCATATGTATAATGGCAGCTTGGAATATATATTGCTATATTCAATGTCCTGCTTATTTTTTTCTCTCAATAAATTTAATTACCACATACTGATAGAAAACATAGTATAAAGATAGATGTTGATTTCATAAAAAAAAAAAAAAACATGATGGTCATTAATATGGGACTATTAAATCAATTTATACCAAATATGATAGTCCAAGAGCTAAAGGAAATTTAATCATTTTCAAATCATGCAACATTTTTTTCACTCATACCCTTACACCATGTACACATTCAATGAACATTATGTGTCTCATTCAAGCATACTTAAAACTCCAGAATATGTATTTATTCTACATTGTTCTATGTATGTTTATATGTACCATTATCTCTGTAACTAAAATTTGTATTTAGTTTATGAGAATAAAATATTCTAAAACTGCAGAATATTTTCTTTTACAGCTAATTTCCTACAGCTTGCAGAGTAAAACTTTGGTTGTCTTGCTTGTTTTGTTTGTATAAACATTTACCCAAGCTTAAAGCACTTAAGATTGTCATATATTCAAACAATAAATATAGGCAGACTTAAACCTGTAAATATTATAGTAAAATTCAATTGGATGTTATTTAAATTATTATTGTACTATATACAAACAAAGCAAGCAAGGTAACCAAAGTCTTGCTCTACATGCATTAGGAAATTAGCTGTAATCTGTGCCTTTTTACTTTGTAAGGTACAGGAAACATAAATATAGGTATATCTTTATAGGGTGTAAAGTTTTTGAAAGAATATATAATAATAATTTTGCAGGGTAAAGAAAAGATGCTATTTGAATAAAAATAATAGATAAAAATTATCTTAACAACTAATTGAACCCCCCCCCCCCCTCAAAGTACAGACCCCCAATTTATGTATATGTGGCCTACATCTGTATATCAAAATTAAAAAATCATGAACTTGAACAACTGTTTTAATTATCTATTTTTTATTTATATCAATTTAATATCATCTTTTATAATTGCAATGCTAACCACCAATGAGGTCTTTATTTTTTAAGGATAAACAGCATAAAACTAGCAGACATCAGTTGAAAAGTTAAAGTTATAATATTTATCATCTTTTTAAGCTTCATGTAATTAGGTAATTGAGTTAATATTGATAATTGCTCTTCAATTTAAAGCATTATTTGGTACTTTCTGAAAAGGGGGAGTGAATGTTTTTGTAGGGGAATATATGATTAGTGTCTGACAGAAAACACTACAGGGCAATCTCAAAGTTGTTTCATTTAAGCCAAGTAATTTAAAAATATACATTCACTGATTGATTGATTTTAAATTGTGTTTTACATGTGCCATTGAACATGACTTATTTTACTTCATATGGTATGTTTTCCAATGTGTCACAACTTACCATCATAACCAAATAACATAGAATTTTTTGTTTTTGTTATTAAACATGTTTCACAATCATTGAAATTAGGGAATGGGTGATCCTTTTGATGAATCTATTTGCTAATTTGTATGTGAAAACATTTCATCATTCCAAACACTTTTGCTTTTGTTTCACATTATTATTAATAAACAATATTAATAATTTTGATTTTAATATTCCATGGAGCACAGCTAAATATATACTTTATCTGCTGAATGAAATCACAATTTGTACACAGTGACACATTTATGAAGTAAAAGTTCTGTGAAACATCCTCTCCTCAGTGATCATAATTAGGACACAATATCACATACTATATATTCCACTTTCTTATAAATTTTTCCTTTGTTTGATCATGAACTAACACATGTTCCAGAATCATTGCAGTTAGTTATTCATTCTTTCAACATATTTCCTCAAAATTTTCCTGTTGTTGAACCTGCTTTTTCATACAGTAATTTTTTTTCTCACTTTTTTTCAAAACAGACAATTAACTTCTAATTTGTATTCCTTTTAGCACAGTTAAAACACTCTTGATAGCATTCATTTTGTCACACATATGTATCAGTAAAGAGTTGTCTTTTCAGGAAATTTAGTTAATCTCATGTACAGCCTTAGAACTAATATAAAATAATATCCTTGTTTGGGTTTCATTTGTTGAAATTCCTCAGAATGACAAGTGCAGTCCTTGTGGTTTATTCAATTGAACAAATGTGCTATTGTATTTGAAATAGCCATTGTTTCTCATTCTTCTTAAAATCCTGCAAAAAAATGATATTATTATACACAATATAATTAATTTATAAGTCCCATTGCTATATATATATAATGCATAATATCTATTACTTCAATCATTGTACTTGATTTATATGCTCTCAATGTGCCCTGTTATTAATATTTTGAACATAAAAATTATCTTATTTTTATTATGATACAAAACTTTAGAGAACTTCAATATAATCAAATTTTAGTAAGCTTTATAGCCTAATTTAAGCCCTGAGTATAAGCAGTGGTTGGTAAAACCAATAGTAAACTAACATGTTTGTAATAAAATAATTGCCATGTTTGTTTACTTTCTTAACACATAAAGATAATAGACAGATTAATCTAAACTCATAAGCAATTAATCTTAAATAGCTTTCATATCACTTCATGTGACTATAAAATAAGTGTCAGTAACAATATTATAATATTTAAATGCTTACATGATAATGCAGACTTCCTACATGTCAAGTCACTCGGAAGCAGTAAAAAAACCATTTAATACAAATTCTGCAAAAGATAAATATAAAATTGCATAATCAAAATTTTAAAAGCAAAAGTTTTTTTAAAAACATGTAGGAAATAGGCAATAAAGGAGATATTTAAAATAAACAAAACTGTTAGGTATTTAATCTGTATGATATTGAAATATTTACATCAATGTAGATTGACAACTTTTAAAGTCACTTCTTTGGATTAAAACATTTCAATAGTTATCAAGCAAATCCTACAAGTAATCAATAGTCTTTAGACTATGTCAATTGAATGAAAGTGGTGATCAATTAAACATTTTCATAATAATAATAATAATAATAATAATAATTTATTTTATTAAAGTGTCACATACTTGTCTACAGATTTTTTATACAGATTATATAATATACATTGCACAATAATAAAATAAGACAAATACCCAGCCTAGAAAGGCTTATGAGACACTATATATACAAATATATATCTATTTAACAAATACAAATTGAAAAAAACATAATAAAATGTTAAAAATGTTTAAAATTGTCCGGATATTTCACATCATAAAATTTTATGATATCTATTACTAAAAATTAAATTGGATAATATATTAACTTAGATGAGCAAATTCTCTCATTTTGTAAAATCTCAGTAGCCTGTTAACTGAAATATGACTTAATAGTACATTTTATTTGTTTGTACATGCATTTATAAATTCTTTGTCTTTGTGTGACTGGTATTTTCTCATAAACTTAGAAATGACAATGGATACATAAATACTTTTTGTGAAACAAATCCAAGTTTTATATTTATAAAATTCATGCTTAAATCACAATGAAAAAAAATGATTCTGAATTGAAACAATGTCATTCTCTGTTTTTAAAACATTTAAAAAACAGCAACACTGTTCATTTGTGTGGATGGTGACTATTTTTGGTGTATAAAAGAATAAAAAATGACTTAAGCCTAAGGAGAGGTAGACTGGGTATATGTATATATATATGATAATTTAGGGGGTGCACCCCTTACTGCCAAAGTTAAGGAGCTATGTATACATAAATGAATAGTTTTAATTCATTGCATACACTAAACCAAGGGTGAATAAAAAAAAAAAGGGGTGGGGGGTAATTATCATGTAACAGTTAGGTTGGAAAAATCAAGTCTAATATAACTAATATTAAAACAATCTTTCTCCGAGCATCGATTTTTTTTCATTTAGCTAACGTTATTAATTCATTGATTGATTCATAGGTCATCGGTTTTCGTCGTCGGTTATCGATAATAAATGACGAATTATGAATGTTTTGATTCATTTCAACAAATTCAATAAGAAGAAATGGGTACCGGTGATAAAGAGTTACAATTTATAACGTATTTACCTCGAAATGTATGCAAAATCCACTTTTCCATTGTGATTTCCATGTGCCGACTTCTATGACAAGGTGCTCAACAGCTGATGATAATGAGTGTGACGTGACAAGCTAAACATTGACGTTGATGGATCTTAGTTTTTGGCGTTTTTCTTACTTAAAACTGTAAGTGTTCAATGGAACAATGGTCATGTATAAAGATATTGTTAATGTCGCAAAGCTCTTGTCGAAAATCAACAAGTTGATAAATCTTTGACTTCGGTGTAGCCAAAAAATCACCACTCCATAGCAAATTCTCTCAACGTCCGATTTAGCCAATCAAAATTCGTATAGTTTCGAAAATGACGTAATAGATGAGATTTCGATGCAATCACCAAAAATCGTCAAAAATGATTTGAAACCGCATTAACCTACCCGCGTATATTGCACGGTTATTTTTAGAATATCTAAAAACCAATATACTTTGTGACGTCATGTAATGAATTTTAGGATATTGTTTAACGTTTTGAAACACATGATATCTGTGATCGATTATTTGACGAAAAAAATCTTCAAATACATAAGATGTCCCCAAAAAAAGTAAATGAAATAACAACTGTTATTGTCAAGGAGACAATGTAATTTCTATAAAATTCCAACAATCCTAAATGACGATTTTGATACAAATATGGTCAGAATTTAATAATATAACAAATATAGCCTTTGTATGAGGTCAATACAGGATATATCGACCCAAAGAAGTATATCGACCTCGGATTTCGTCCTCAGTCAATATACTTCTTTCAGGTCAATATATCCTTGTATCGACCTCATATAAAGGCTATATTTGTATTATATTGGTACACTTGATACACATTATCTATACTGATGAACCTAAATCGATAGAAATAAAAATGCTGACTTTACTTGTTTGCAGACTATTGATGTTTTTATTATATTTGTTCAAGGTGTGTGGAGGAAAACAAACAGTAACGATCAAAGACAGAGATAAACTACGTTATGTGGAATCAACTATTAAAGAAGTACTACGTATTGCTAAACCAGGTGAGATTCTGACCATATTGCAGTTTGCCAAAGTATTTGTTATTCAGAATGTGAAGATTATTTGTAATTCACTTCGTTGCTCCCCATTTTAGAAATTTACGGATGTACTACTCTTTGTATGCACCGCCGCGGCGGAAGGAGCACTAAGAGTTAGCATATTCGATCCATTTTTTTTTCGTCTGTAAATCTACACTTTTACTTTATTTTGCCTCGAACGAAAGTTAAACAAAATCATATACAGTTCTTAATATGGGGACGAAGTCCCCAATAACAGTAGAAAAATCAATAAAAAAAAATAAAAAAATCGGGAAATTTTCATTGTACTAATGAACTCAAAATCGTTCAATTTTTTTGATGTCATGTTTTTAATTCCCGCATCTGCGCAGAAATCTACAATGTACTTCCTTTTTCCGGTTTTCCTGTTTGTATGAAACTTTGAGTAAAATATATATTTATCAGTCTAGTATAAAATAGGAAGGAACGCAATACCAATTTCATTGTTAATAATTCCTTGATATGAAAAAACGTTACCTGATGATAGCGTTTCTTTGTTTACATTGCATATGACGTCATAACTTAAATAACGTCACAACTAAAATCCCTAACAACAAAACCAAAATCGGAAACGTTACGGTATTTCCGTTTCTTTTTTTTTCACAAATATTTAAGTTACAAAAAAATAATTCATACAGACTTCGACCCCATTTACAGGTAATGCCTGCCTCATATTACCACGAAACACATATCAAGTGTGAACTTGGGTTGCTTCCCTTTAAACATTTTGAAGTTATGTTATCCCTTTCTGCACCCATTGTATAAAAAAAATGTAATCAACGTGTGGTTCATTTGATCTGAGTACTTTATTGGTTAAATTCCGATTATGACGTCGAATTGTTTTGCTTTCCTCTGAAATTCCTATTGTGACGGCATGAAAAAAGGCGACCATGCCTGATGACGTCACATAGAAAGAACACATCTTTTTGCAGATAATTGGAAAAGAAGGAAAAAGTTTGCCTGCATAATGTTAGAAAATCATTAGAGAAACAGATTCTACCACCAAATCTCGTGTAATACGATATTTATCCACTTTCGGCAGTTAAATTTTAAATATTTAAAACGCTCGGGCAAGCCTCGCGTTTTAAATTTGAAAATTTAACTGTCTCGAGTGGATAAATATCGTATTACACTCGATGCAGTGGAAGATAAAATTGAGAATGGAAATGGGGAATGTGTCAAAGAGACAAGAACCCGACCAAATAAAAAAACAACAGCAGAGGGTCACCAACAGGTCTTCAATGTAGCGAGAAATTCCCGTCATTTTTTAGTAGCAATAAACAAAAAAAAACTATGTTAATTGGACATGCTTTGATACTATATATGCCCTTGAATTTTTACTAGATAACATTTTTGTTCGCTTTGGGGATTCCGTATATCGTCAGGTTATCGGAATTCCAATGGGGACTAACTGTGCACCACTTATTGCGGACCTGTTTTTGTATTGTTATGAGTTACAATTTATGACAAAAATAAGCAAAGACCCATCGAAACAACATCTGATAAACAAATTTAATAATACTTTTAGATATTTGGATGATATTTTGGCTCTCAATAATGACGACTTCAGTATGTATATTAATGAAATTTATCCTGTTGAACTTACTTTAAATAAAGCTAATACTAACAATGACCACTGCCCTTTTCTCGATCTTGATATCTATATCACGAATGGAAAGCTGAATACTAAAATTTATGATAAAAGGGATGATTTTTCATTTCCTATCGTTAATTATCCCTTTTAGATGGTGACGTTCCCTTGTCACCATCTTACGGTGTTTATATATCTCAACTTGTACGATTCGCTCGTGTATGTAACAATGTTTTAGATTTTAACGAGAGAAATTTATGTATTACTGAAAAATTATTATACCAGGGTTTTCGATATCTCAAACTAGTTAAAACATTTACTAAATTTTATCATCGGTATAAAAACATCATTCGTAAATATAGCTCAACATGCAGACTTCTAATACGTTCAGGTATTTCACATCCAATTTTTTATGGTAATATTCTTTATAAAGCACAAAGGTGTCAGTATTCACCTCCGAAACTTACAAAACCTTTGAATAGACTTATTAAGAAGGGATATAATTACGATACTGTTGTCAAGTCATTAAAGATTGCATATTTTGGCGTTAATATTGAGTCACTGATAAGGTCTTTGCATCGGAACTAAACACATTTATTCTAAAAACAGTTGTTGGCATGACACGGGTTATGTTCTTCTCATATATGTTATGATGGTATGATACTAATTCCCTAACGGGAAGGATTGTGCCTGATGTTCATATGATGAAATCATAATCTTTCAGTCAGTTTAATTGAAGTCTGGAGCTGGCATGTCAGTTAACTGCTAGTAGTCTGTTGTTATTTATGTATTATTGTCATTTTGTTTATTTTCTTTGGTTACATCTTCTGACATCAGACTCGGATTTCTCTTGAACTGAATTTTAATGTGCGCATTGTTATGCGTTTACTTTACTACATTGGTTAGAGGTATAGGGGGAGGGTTGAGATCTCACAAACATGTTTAACCTCGCCGCATTTTTGCGCCTGTCCCAAGTCAGGAGCCTCTGGCCTTTGTTAGTCTTGTATTATTTTAATTTTAGTTTCTTGTGTACAATTTGGAAATTAGTATGGCGTTCATTATCACTGGACTAGTATATATTTGTTTAGGGGCCAGCTGAAGGACGCCTCCGGGTGCGGGAATTTCTCGCTACATTGAAGACCTGTTGGTGACCCTCTGCTGTTGTTTTTTATTTGGTCGGGTTGTTGTCTCTTTGACACATTCCCCATTTCCATTTTCAATTTTACATAAGCAATTTTCCGTCAATTGTGGATGCTTCTCTGATATTTTAATTAAAGTTATCATAAGCAACGTTGTAAGAATGACGTATTCAATGTATATCTCAAAGTAGATTCAATGTGCTTAAATATATAATGTCGTGCGAAAATAACGCGTTCAATGTTTATGTATATGTATCTACTATTGTAACTGAATCATATGCCCTTTTATTGTCACGTGCCAGCTGGTAGATTATTTCTTTCGTCTTGTTATTTTTTCTTTTCTTTTTAGTTGTTCTTGCCATTTACAGAACCATCCCGCGTGAAATAAAAGTAGAGAAATATATTATTCCAGCTGAGTCTATCATACTATTTGATTTAAATGACCCACAGATAGACCCTAAACTATGGGACAATCCTAATGAATTTGATCCTGACAGATGGGAAACGCCACAGAAGAATGGATATCTTCCCTTTGGTATAGGTAAATGTAAAACATAGACATACATAATGTATCAGGAAATAATATACCTACTAGATTTACCTTTTATCCCATCGAACAGATACAGTAAAGTCGGCCTCATATCTTGAAATACATCTAGAAAGTGACAATCAGGGTCGGTTGAAAACAAATATTTACGACAAAAGAGATGATTGCAGCTTTCCAATTTTGAACTTTCAATTTCTAAGTAGCAACATTCCAGCCGCACCTGAATACGGGGTATATATCTCCTAATTGATACGATATTCCCGTGATTACATTTCCCATCATGATATTCTAGATAGAGGATTGCTGCTCACAAGAAAGCTATTAAACCAAGAGTTCAAAATGGTGAAGTTGAAACTATCCCTTCGAAAATTTTACGGATGCCATCACGAGTTGGTTGACCGTTATGGAATAACCGTTTCACAAATGATATCGGATCGTTCCCTACGTCGTAACTAAAATCATCTTCCCTTTCATGAATTAGACTATCCACATAAGCAACATGTCGGGTGCATGCCACATGTGGTGGGGTTCGTTTTGTTTATTGTTTAGTTTTCTATGTTGTGTCATGTGAACTATTATTTGTCTGTTTGTCTTTTTCATTTTTAGCCATGACGTTAGCAGTTTATTTTCGATTTATGAGTTTGACTGTCCCTCTGGTATCTTTAGTCCCTCTTTTAATGAGATTCATGCGCTCTTACTTTTCGTATGATTACCCTCATGTCACCATGCTTAGTAAATATTAGTGGTTTTGTTATTTATAAATTGCTGTTATGTTAACTCATATCTAAAAGAGAGGCTTAACATTACTAAAATGGATTTTTAATTGAATGAATCAAAAACATACAATACCATGGTAAAACGCAATAAACGGTCAAAATTAGGAAAACAAGTACAACATGAACCCATAAAAACCATATATATAACATATGCTGTCCGTAAAATCATCTAGTAAGATAAAGGCCCATTTATGTCCACTATAGACTTTAAAATATGCTTATGTTTTACAGGACCAAGACGATGTGTAGGCGCACCAACAGTTGAATTGTCACTTTTCTTTATGATAACAAATATACTGCAGAAGTTTGAATTGACACCTGAAGATGAGAGAAACCTGCCGATGGAACGAGACTGGACTGGTATATCTCTTTTTCCTAAACCGTTCAAAATGTTTATGAAGCCTGTTGAATACCAACAATACACTTAAACTGAGTGAGCACATACGTACATTGACCTATAATGGTTTACTTTTTTGAAATTGTTATTTGGATGGAGATTTGTCTCATTGGCACTCACACCACATCTTCCTATATCTACATACTACAACATTTGTATTTAGCAACATAGTTGTACAATATATACATGATATATACTTCAATAATGTAAAAAAATCAATAAATATATTTTCCCTTCAGCAATCTTTCATTGTCTCTTTAATATTTATCTAGTTAAACGTGCTAAATATAACCTATGTATGTCGTTTCGGCTTTGCGACTTCTTGCCATAAGTTAATCAGGAATTCGGGCACTTAAAACTGTTTCAAATAGTCCGTTTATATTTTTTGTTTTGTTTTTGCTTTTCTTTCCAATATTGAAATAACATTGTGGTTAAATATGGGAATGAGGAGATGGGCTTGAAAAACATCAAAATTATAACAAAATAACTTACAAAAAAGCATATACAATGTATGACATGTATGAACTAACGATACCCACTGAACCTCCTGACTTGGGACAGGCACATTTATGATACTGTGGGGATGAATATATTTGTTGACGATAAAGTCTTCCTAAATTGGCAATGTAGAGATTATTCTAAAAGGCCTTATAGTCATTGCCATTTTTTGAAATCTTTTACAATTTTTGTAATCTTTTACAAAAATCATCTCTGAAACTTCTGGGACTAATGTAACCGAACTTGACCACAATCATCATTTAGGTTCAAAAATGTGTCAGATAACCGTGTGTACAAACTAAAATGACTGGTATCGCTTCAAGTAGAACATAGCTTTGTCTATAATTTTTGAAACGTAAAAAAAAGAAAAAAATCTCATAGGAAAAATATATGTTCAGAAAAATCAACTCTACCAATAGTCAATATATACGTGAAGACTGTTAGCAAAATTCTGATAAAACTTGAGATAAATTCTGATAGGAGTTATTGCCCATGAATGACAAATTTTTCGATTTTATTTTTCATTATTTTTTTTAAACAACATAATAATATTTATTCATCTAATCTTGCTTGTTACAAATTTCAACAAGAATCCTAGCTTCTCTTGATTTACCCTGTTATTTTTCATTATTGACTTTTATCATGAAACTATGATATCTAGAGAAAATCATTTTTTGTTCTGCTATGCCTCATTACATAATGTATAATAGACACATAAACACTATAAATCACATATTCAATCAGCCAGGCAAGATATATATTAATAAGTCAAAGAAACTGAACAGACTAAAAGATCGGTAATACAAGATCAACAAAATAGAGATTTGTTACATGTTCTATTTTAGTCTTCAATGTTAGAGTGTTTCCTTTGTTTTATATGTCCTATGACCAAGATGAGCGATACTGGCTCTTATGAACCTCTAGATATTTGTTTATGATAATGATCTGTGTGTATATGTGTGTGTGGTCGTTAATTTAGTAAGAGTGACAAGCTCAAAGCTGTGTCAAAAGTTATTTTATTTTAATATTTTGACATAACGATAAGATAACTACAGGGTTGTTTTGGATGAATGAGATCTAGGTCTTTTATGAAAAGTATGTTAATGCATGTAATGTTAGTAAACAAACCTATAAACTATTTTGGGTCTCTTTCAAGGTCAAGAACCCAGAAATAACTTGTCCATGTGATTAAACAGATCAACAGTCCTATACTATCAAATCAACGGACATTTGTCTAAACACATCTAGCAAGAGTTTTACCGCTAATTGTTGTTACTACTTTTGAAGAACTTATCAATAACTTTTGTAATGTAATTTTTGAAAAGATTTAACATAAAAAAGTAGATGTGGTATGATTACCAATGAGAAAATTTACTACATTATTATGGGAATGTTTAGTATTAAATTTAAATTAAGACCCATTTTGTTACATCATGTGATCAATTCCATTTGGCAATCGCCAGTGGCAGTCAGCAGGGTTAAATAACATCAGTTGTTCGACCTGTTAGTCAAATGCGTTTTGTTTAGATATACTTTTTCACTTTTTTTTTGGTCTTTTAGAAAACGTTGTTTGTGCTGTATTTAGACCCTTCTACAAAGAAATTTGTTTTACATGCACATGTATAAAAATTACGGTTTTTATCCAACGCAATCATAGGTTTGAACGTAGTTTGCAATCTAGACTTTTATATATATATATTATATATGTAAATAAGTCAGTCCATGAAGTGCATTATTAAAAAACAATATTTTGGCGTCAACAGTACAAACTAAACGTGATCACCATAACATTGTTCGATAATGTAACCTTATAAGAGAATTTCAAAGATCAAATAGATATAGCTTTAGCGTTAGTTCCTGTGAAACACGTGTGTCGAGGTCAAACACAAAAAAAGGGAAAATGAAAGCAAGAACAAACCAAAAAAATAACAAGAGTTCCTTGTCATACTGCTGATACACAAAGAGAGGTACAAACCCTGCGGTAATGAAACACATTTTTGCATGATGGGAGCTTTTTTAATAATTGTATCCAGACACATTCAAGACCGAATATTAAGACATGCTGACATATGAAATAATTGTATGCGTTAAATTAACAGTTTTAGTACCTTTCAATTGACTACGAAGATTAATGGCGTCCAATTTCCTATTGTTGGTACACTTTATATTGTTTATACTCATAATTAAATTGAATTAAAGGAGTTAGGGACATTTAGGCTAAACGTTTATGTACAACGATATTAGTCTTTATTAAATTTTATATATTTGAGTATAATGTAGGTCACTACTCTGATAAAATACTGTAGATAGAGTAAAGGTAAACTTGTCCTGCTATAAAAAAACATTATGACACAAAATCTCAAGGACAGAAATATGAGAAAACATCTGACCATCGTATATCAATAACAAATAAGATATTTTAAGATATTTTATATAAGCATTTATCGCCCCTCCAACAGCGATGATTTAATTTAACATTTCTTAAAGTACTTTGTTAACTCTTCGTGTGAACTGATGAGGTCAAACAAACAACAATATACTGTAGAAATCTTCGTAGAGGATTTATTTTCGTTTATTTTGTGGAAAGAATATATCCACAAAATTAAAACCCCCACGACAATTTAACCTCCATATAATACTACTTACATTTAAGGGAAAACACGAAAATAAATTCCCATGAAATCTTATAGAGAGACAAAACCACGAAATTTTAACCCCACGAAAATTATTGTTTCTACAGTATACAAATTGTATCGGTTATATTTGCAAAATTGATTCCTTTGTTTACCATAGTATGTTTCATTAGATTTTTTTATCAGATTGTCCTTTTATTTAATACTAATGAATAAATCTATATTCAATTCTTATTCGCTAATTCTAACAAATATAAAATATATATATATATATATATATATATATATACAACTCGTCTAAACATCAACCCAACAATGTTAGATCTGTAAATTTGCTTTCGCAAATTTTTGGTTCTTCCCTTGCCGGGATATATATATATATAACAAGTATGAACTCGACAACTTTTAACATTGGCCAAATGTCAGAGATTGATTTGCGATAATATAAAATATTATCAAGTATTTAACGCACTATCAATAGAGATGAGTTAATTTTATCATGTCCGAAAGTACTTATTAACTCCACTTGTGTTCTGCAGATGTCAAACATAAACATTCTTCGACTTTCAAGATATTTTATTAGATATTTATAGTGTATAATATTTATAAATTAATATAAATAAGCTGGTCGTTGTAGGGTATTATTCAATAGCTATAATTTTGCGTCAACAGTTCAAACTACAACATGATCACCATTACAATGTTTAGATAAATCACCGCCTATAATGTCTCCTTAAAAAAGGATTCCAAAGATCAAATAAAGTCACGTTCTGGTTTCAACTATACATATAAGTTCCTGTGAGTCACGTATGTAGTTGTCATACACTTTTGCCTTAACATCTAAATGAGGAATAACAATAATGGCAGGGAAAAAAACAATAAACACAAACAAAATATAAACATGAAAGTAAAAAAAAAAAGAAATAACACGATTTCTCTATCTGACTGATGATACACAAACAGCGGTATCGATCATTATGTGATGAAAAAACATATGCACGAAAGAAGAATCTTTTATCATTTTAACCAGTTACATTACAGACCGAATATTTGGATATGCAAACATATAGAATAATGTAGACAGGGTTAATGTGTCCTGCTATAAAAAAAAATCAAAAAAAAAAAAAAAAAAATCATGGACCACATTATGACACAACAAAATATGAACTCGACAACTAATAACCTTAGACAATTACCCATACCGATGATCTAATTTGGCATTTTTTAAAGTAATGTTCATCTCTACTGAACGGTTGACGCCGTACAAAACAAAATGGTTTGATCGATTAGATTTGCGAAAACGGATACACTTTTTACTATAATATATAAATATATTCTGGATTATCATCGGTTCAAGGACATCATTCGAAAATATAAATCAACATGCAGACATCTTATACATTCAGGTATTTCACATTTAATCTTGTTTTTATAATATTATATACAAAGCAAAAAACTGTCGACATTCACCTAAAAACCTAATCAAACCTTTAAGCAGACTTATTCAAAAGGGATATAGTTATGATACTGTTGTCAGGTCATTGAAGATGGCATATTTTGGTATTAGTATTGATTCACTCATATAAGGTTTTTGCCTCGGAAATGAACACATTTATTCTAAAACCAGTTCTTGGCATTATACGAGTTATGTATTTCTTGTATATTTTATGATGATATGATACTAAACCCCTAACGGGGGGGGGGGGGGGGGGGGTGTTTGATGTTATGCTTTAATTGAGGTCTGGAGCTGGCATGTCAGTATCTGCTATTAGTCCTGTGATAATTTATGTTTCATTCTCATTTTGCTTAGTTTATTTTGTACCTATTCTGACATCGGACTCAGACTGAGCTCTATGTGTTTATTTATGTTTATTTATGTATCCCACCGCATTTTTGCGCCTGTCCAAAGTCAGGAACCTCTGGTCTTTGCTAGTCTTGTATGTTTTTTTTGATTTTAGTTAATTTTTATGTTTTGGAGATTAGTATGACGTCCATTTTCATTGAACTAGTACACATTTTTGTTTAGGGGCCAGCTGAAGCCCGCCTCCGGTGGCGGGTTTTTTCCGCTGTGTTAACGACCCATTGGAAGCCTTCGGTTGCTTTCCGCTCTTTGGTCGGGTTATTGTCTCTTTTACACATTCATAATTTCCGTTCTGAATTTTATATATTTTAAGGAGATTATCAAATTTTCATTACAAGTAAATACATAAAAGTTAGTTTAAGTAGTACTCGTTCATCCTAGGGCACCATATCAGATTAAATGTGGCAAGCTTATTTAAGGGCATATGATACCTTAAATTTAACGAAAAAGTTTAAAATTGTTATGTACTCGAATGGCTAAGTTTCACTTTAAAACCCGTGTACATAGACTTTCTTTTTAACATAAAATGTGTTTTATTCCTTTTGCAACATTGTTCATGAAATGTACTGCTATTGAATTATTGTTTTCCAATACTCTTTATCGTTTATGTAGTGACCTTAACCATGACATCTATCGTTATAATTTCGACAACCGCATAGTGAAGAAAAAGGGGCAACAAGTAATTAAGGATACGTTGAAAAATTCAACCTCATTTGCACTTAGTGGATAGTTGTCTCATTGGCAATCATGCCACATCTCCTTATTCATAAATATCTACTACACTACGTCTGTGTATGTTCATTATAGTTATTTCTAATATGAACTGTATATATAATATATATATATAAGTACGTCTGAGTCAGTGACAACTCTACAACAGATGTATCCATCCGATCGCCATCAATGATGGTGATATATGGCTGTGTACATAATTTATATACAACTCGTCTAAACATCAACCCAACAATGTTAGATCTGTAAATTTGCTTTCGCAAATTTTTGGTTCTTCCCTCGCCGGGATTCGAACCCATGCTACTGTGATATCGTGACACCAAATCGCCTGCACTGCAGCCGTCCCGCTAGACCACACGACCACCTGGGCTCTCAAAAAAAGAGCTTTCGGTGGGCATGTGTTACCTTTCCACGTCAGTTTTAATCTAGCGGCGTACTACAGTACATGATATATAAGGCATGAAGATGTTATTGTTACAGATCAGCTAAATTATCTATAGTAAAGGATCCTACAAATTAATGTAATATACAGTCACAGAAAATAATTATATTCATAAGTACGTCTGAGTCAGTGACAACTCTACAACAGATGTATCCATCGGATCGCCATCAATGATGGTGATACATGGCTGTGTACATAATGTATATACAACTCGTCTAAACATCAACCCAACAATGTTAGATCTGTAAATTTGCTTTCGCAAATTTTTGGTTCTTCCCTCGCCGGGATTCGAACCCATGCTACTGTGATATCGTGACACCAAATCGCCTGCACTGCAGCCGTCCCGCTAGACCACACGACCACCTGGGCTCTCAAAAAAAGAGCTTTCGGTGGGCATGTGTTACCTTTCCACGTCAGTTTTAATCTAGCGGCGTACTACAGTACATGATATATAAGGCATGAAGATGTTATTGTTACAGATCAGCTAAATTATTTATAGTAAAGGATCCTACAAATTAATGTAATATACAGTCACAGAAAATAATTATATTCATAAGTACGTCTGAGTCAGTGAAAACTCTGCAACAGATGTATCCATCGGATCGCCATCAATGATGGTGATACATGGCTGTGTACATAATGTATATACAACTCGTCTAAACATCAACCCAACAATGTTAGATCTGTAAATTTGCTTTCGCAAATGTTTGGTTCTTCCCTCGCCGGGATTCGAACCCATGCTTCTGTGATATCGTGACACCAAATCGCCTGCACTGCAGCCGTCCCGCTAGACCACACGACCACCTGGGCTCTCAAACAAAGAGCTTTCGGTGGGCATGTGTTACCTTTCCACGTCAGTTTTAATCTAGCGGCGTACTACAGTACATGATATATAAGGCATGCAGATGTTATTGTTACAGATCAGCTAAATTATTTATAGTAAAGGATCCTACAAATTAATGTAATATACAGTCACAGAAAATAATTATATGCATAAGTACGTCTGAGTCAGTGACAACTCTACAACAGATGTATCCATCGGATCGCCATCAATGATGGTGATACATGGCTGTGTACATAATGTATATACAACTCGTCTAAACATCAACCCAACAATGTTAGATCTGTAAATTTGCTTTCGCAAATTTTTGGTTCTTCCCTCGCCGGGATTCGAACCCATGCTACTGTGATATCGTGACACCAAATCGCCTGCACTGCAGCCGTCCCGCTAGACCAAACGACCACCTGGGCTCTCAAAAAAAGAGCTTTCGTCGGGCATGTGTTACCTTTCCACGTCAGTTTAAATCTAGCGGCGTACTACAGTACATGATATATAAGGCATGAAGATGTTATTGTTACAGATCAGCTAAATTATCTATAGTAAAGGATCCTACAAATTAATGTAATATACAGTCACAGAAAATAATTATATTCATAAGTACGTCTGAGTCAGTGACAACTCTACAACAGATGTATCCATCGGATCGCCATCAATGATGGTGATACATGGCTGTGTACATAATGTATATACAACTCGTCTAAACATCAACCCAACAATGTTAGATCTGTAAATTTGCTTTCGCAAATTTTTGGTTCTTCCCTCGCCGGGATTCGAACCCATGCTACTGTGATATCGTGACACCAAATCGCCTGCACTGCAGCCGTCCCGCTAGACCACACGACCACCTGGGCTCTCAAAAAAGAGCTTTCGGTGGGCATGTGTTACCTTTCCACGTCAGTTTTAATCTAGCGGCGTACTACAGTACATGATATATAAGGCATGAAGATGTTATTGTTACAGATCAGCTAAATTATCTAATATATATATATATATATATATATGTGGTCTAGCGGGACGGCTACAGTGCAGGCGATTTGGTGTCACGATATCGCAGTAGCATGGGTTCGAATCCCGGCGAGGGAAGAACAAAAATTTGCGAAAGCAAATTTTACAGGTCTAACATTGTTGGGTTGATGTTTAGACGAGTTGTATATATATATATATATATATATATATATATATAAATAAATCAGGAGATGTGGTATTATAGCTAAAAATGCAACTACCAACCAACGGTAAAATGAAAAGGTTATAAGGAAAGATAGCCAACCATACGGCCTTCAAGAATGATAAAACTAACACCGTATATTCGGCTTAAAAAAGCCCCGACATGAAACAATTTAGTTGGGAAAAACAAACCGCTTAATTTATGACTAAACAATTTTCGAAAATTAAATACGACAGACATGAAAAAACAACATCCACTTAATAACAGGCTCCTGACTTTGGAGAGGCAGAGAAAGAATGCGGCGGGGTAAAACATGTTTGTAAGCGTTTAATCATATTCTAACATGGGACAGTGGTGTTACAACACAACATAAGAACACAATATACACATTAGTTGAAAGGGGCTTATTACGATACAAAGTAGAATAAGATAAAAACAAAAACCACATAGACCGGACGTGGCAAGATATTAAAACATTCCCAACATCGCGATAGACACAGCGTAGAGGTCTGATAGTAATCGCAGCTAGTTCAAAGCAAACAATAACTAATAAACAATCGTGTATGCAAGACTAAAATATAAATCAGTATACAACCAACATCCAATTGATTTAGTAAAAAAACGTCATTCACAGTCAGAGAAAACATGATATTGTGCATTGTCGAAATATAGGTATCGAGAAACATTTACAAAATTGTTTACACTACAAAAAACTCCACTGTTCTATGTTTAATATAAACTTTAATGCTAAGTTTATTGGTAAAAGTTAAAGATTCCGTTAAAAAGAAATGAGAGATAAGTATTATTTAATAACAATTTTAAATATCACATAGATACACGTTTTAGTTTCTGAGATCAAAATAACTTCCTGTGATGCACGTGTGTCGAGGTCAAACATTTTTGTCTAAACAACAAACAAAATGAAAAACAAACCAACTTTAGATCTAGCATCAAACTAACATAAACATATACATATGTTATTATAAAAAAAAAAAATTAAAAAAAATCAATATTAATAAGTCCCTATCTTACTTATGATATCATGCATTACATCATGCATTTTATACTTTTCTATATCCAAATGTTCGGTCTTGAATGTGTCTTAGCAAAATTATTCCAGAAATTCCTATAGTGCGTATCCTTTTATATTACATAACCACAAATGAACTTGACAACTGATAACCTTAACCAATTGTCAGAGTTTTATCTAAAATATTATACAATTATTAAACACAATAACAACGGCGATAATTTTAATTAACAATTCTGAAAGTACCTTATAACTCTACTTTTGGACTGTTGACGTCAATCATGAAAATTATAAAACATTTTTTATCATGGTATATCTTGATTTTTTTAATGGATTGTCTCAATTTATTATACCATTGAGTTAATCTAAATCCGTGCATGTAGTCTTCTTTTTTTCCGTCTTTTCCTTTGAATGGTATGAAATATTTGCTGCCTGATATTTAGAATTATCATTGCATATGTTTTCATTTTTGTCATATAGCTGCTATAGTTCGAACTAAATATTTAACGGAGTATATGTCTATTTGGCAATGATTTATCCAAGTATTTCGATGTCTTCAATCTTCACTGCTTCGACGATCCACCTTACTGAAACACACATTCCTTATTATCTAAATTATAGATATTAAAAAATGATAAAAATTTGAAGTACAGGTTGTATTATCCAGAACTAACCGATCTTCAAAATTGGAGTATTTTAACCATACAATTGCAATGCATCTCCCTTGAACTATTATTCTGTTGTGAAAGACATTTTCTAAAGATGGATTTCTTTTATTATAGTTCTAAAGTTATCCAGTGAACAGACGCAACATATAGATGAGTGTCCTACATTAGTATTTAGTTTTAATAATTTGTTTTTTTTTCATGAGTTTCAGTATGCTTGCATTATCATGTTTTGAAATCTTCTACAAACAGCCGGAAGACTGAAACTATTTATCAAGTAGTGATAACTACAACCACTTGTTTTACACAACGCTGCTGTTTATGAAATATTTTTAAAATTTTGGACGAAGCACAATAACTGCCATTTCTTTTTATATATAAACAAGTATTGCGGGATCTGTTGACAGAGTAAATTATCAAATTACTTTGCAGTTTGGATGCATACTAATTGTTTGTTTTCTTGTTAATGTTGTAACGTGATTGAATCGTCAATTGGGATATACCAAGTAAGCCATAAGAGCAAATGATATAAACAGCATTCATGGTTGATGGCTTTGTATCTTATGGATACATCTAGAGAAGATACCATACAGACATTCCAAAATAATCAGTCCTTTAAGAACAGACAACATCATGGTCAAAAAGAGAGAGAGAAAAAACAAGAGGCGACAAACAACAATCACAAAAAGGTACACAAACAACTAAAGGTCGATAAAGACGAACCCCACCCAAAACCGGTGATGTGTAGGATAGGTTAGCAGTTCTTACTTCACTAATGTTGTTCCTGCATGTAAATCTTGTGATAAGTCGCACAACAGAGTGAAATAACACGAAATTACAGTTACGTTAAAAGGTATGAAATGTTATACATACACTGTAAATGACCACACTTAACACTTTTTTCAGAAAATTTTAGAGAACTACAAAAATTAAGAAGAAAATGCAAGATATCTAAAAATAATAAGTACAGCTACCTGCTGCAAAAATGGAGGTTTCATATTCATAATAAGTATAGGTCTGGCTAGATATGTTCTAATATTTAATGCCGAGGAAGGTTATGTGCACTGCTGTTTAAACACATCTGCTACTAGAAATATGTTAAGCTTGTTTTATAATTTTGGACAGTGATGGAATATAAAGTAGGTTATTTTCTTGATAATATACTGCTGACATGATAAGAGTGTCTAGACGAAACGCGCGTCTGGTGTATTATTTATAACCATGGTACCTTTGAAAACTATTGTCATGAAATATTTATAATCACATATGATTACAAAATTTCAAGGACATACAGATAAGAAAACATCGGACCATCATAAAAAATTATGACATTAACAAAAATGAACTTAACAACTGATAACCTTAACCAATTGTCAGAGTTTTATCTAAACTATTATGCAATTATTAAACGCAATATCAACGGCGATAATTTTAATTACCAATTCTGAAAGTACCTTTTAACTCTACGTGTGGACTGTTAACGTCAACCATGCAAATTATACAACATTTTTTATCATGGTATAACTTGATTTTTTTAATGGATTGTCTCAATTTATTATACCAATGAGTTACTCTAAAATAGTATATGTAGTTTTCTTTTTTCTGTCTAATCTTCAGACTTATCATTGTATATGTTTATCATTTATTTTATATAGCTGCTACAGTTCGAAAATAGTGTCTAACATAATAGATGTCTATTTGGCATTGGTTTATCCAAATATTTCGATGTCTTCAATCTTCACTGCTTCGAGGATCCACTTTACTGAAACACACATTCCTTTAAAGGTATTGATTTTAAAGATTGATAAAAAAATAGACGTATTATCCAGAACTAACCAATCGTCAACATTGGAGTATTTTAACGCTTAAATTTCAATGCATCTCCCTTGAACTATTATTCAGTTGTGATAGACGTGGTCAAGTAATTGCAGAAAGAAAGGTGGACATTTTCTAAATATGTATTGCCTTTTTTTAGTTTTCAAAAGTATATAGTGAACAGAAACAAAATATAGTTGAGTGTCCTACTTCAGTAAATACATTTAATTATAATATGTACCATGCATTACATGTTAGATATATGCAGGAATACAATTTACTAACCCGATCATTATTCTGACAGGAGTCGGGAAACACAAATTATATATTGCCCCCATACGAGTGTTGAACTTTACTATTATTTCAATTTTGTTTAATAAACTAGTAAGACATTGTAACTTTTTTTAAATGATAGTTTTAGGTACATTTGTTTTCGATTTTCACAAAATACGGCCGAGATTTGAGTCCTAACATATCCAAATTAAAAGGTATGTGTAAAAGAAAAGAGGGTATTTGCAAGTTATATTCATGACAGTATGAATGTTTTCTACCTCTGTTAAACCAAAGTTGTCAAAACATATATCATCTTTTTCCATCCATTCCTTGATTTGCACTACATTTGTTTTTTCATGGGTTTCAGTATGATTGCATCATCATGTTATGAAATCTTCCATCTGTCCAGTAGTGGTAACTAAAACCACTGGTTTATTTAACGACCGCTGCTTTAGAAACATGTTAAACCTTCTTAAAGAAGAACAATTGCCATTTCGTTTTATATAAACACAAGTATTGCGGGATTTGTTTTAACGTGATTGAATCCTCAATTGAGGTTTACAAAGTAAGCCATAAGAGCAAATCATATAAACAGCACACATGGTTTGTCTTTACACTGTAAATTTATTTAAAATCTTCGACTTGTACCATTTGCTTTGTATCTTATAAATACATATAGAGAAGAACCGATACAAGCATTCCAAAATAAAAGAAAATTCCGCGAAAAAGATGTTATCTTCTTTGGTCCCTACACTACGTGACGTCATAGGTATGCTTCCGGTGTCATACATAAACACCGGGCATTTTCTGGCTTCTGTGCCGCTTGAGAATGTAATAAAATTTGATAAAAAGAAGATTTTAAGGCGCAACAAGTGAGTTATTTGTTAATTATTGTAGAAATAACGTGTCAATACACTTGTTACAAATTAGATAACAGGCCCCAACCACAAGAGAAAGATCAGTACGCGTTGCAAAGAAAAACTGCGGTAACAACACAACTCGCAACAAATAGGCCACGCACATACAACTTTTTGCCATAAGAGAAATAGGTTTAACAACTTGTGAGACTTAGATATCGCTTGATATCAACTCTCGTTATTTAATTTCAATTGTAATAAACTCGCCATAGGCTCGTTTATTATTATTGATATTAAATAACTCGAGTTGATATCAATCGATATCTAATTCTCACTCGTTATGAAACCTATAATTATCCGTACATTGTATATTTTATGTTTTGGATTATATTTTTTATAGTGTTTTTGATCAGGAAAGTTTCTGCAGATATTTTCTTGTTTGTTTCAGTCATTTACCCTTGCGAATTTGAAGCTTCCATGTAGGAAACTATCAATCCAATTTATTTGATGTCTGAAGGTTTTCGCTATTTTCCTAATTGTTCGGTAGTTATTTCCTTTATTGTATGATTTTTGCCTTTCCTATACCAGGAAAACAGCTTGACAATTAGTGGTATCGTTTGGGATCTGGGGTGACTTGTCTCTTATTTTGTATATAATGGTTTTTTTTTATATTTTGCATTTTTTATACTTTGAGGATGAGCTAATGTGGTGAGTGTGTGTTCTTATGCTTAATTGCATTGTAGTAATTGTTTTTTGGAAGGTTAACTTTCTGATAGTTAGACCCATTACGGCAAATATGTGAAACTGGGTAGGCAAATGCTTTCATAAAATTGTACCAATACAGGACATGCAGACATACATGTGACATATACTATTGGTATCGGTATCGGATTCGACTTTGAACTTGTTAATTATTGGTAATTTGATTATGTGAAAAATAAAAGGGCTTGAAATGGCGTAATGTTTAATCAACACCATTGTCATATATTAGTTACATATACAGTTGAATTCTTTGATTCGTCGTTTTTACGTCATGCCGTCCAACAATTTAGACCTCGTTATTTTAATAGTATAGATAAATACCATGTGTCAATCATCTTGCCGTTGAAATAACTGTAATATGTATTTAAAAAAGAAATGCTTTTGACATGTGTTTGTAGGACAACAAAGATAAAGAAACAAACATGGCAAGTCAAACATTATGTATTCAACATGAGGAAAACAACATAGATTAAGCAGCAGAAACCAGCCAACATTCCGAGGGATGAGCTTATTAGGTTCTTCAGAATGATAGCAGTTAGTGATGGGATAATTTTGACGATATGAGTTCACAGATTACATTTAATATGAAAGAACAATACAAACAACACTAAGTATACCGACAAATGGACCCGGTGGTATGCGACCCTGCACAGTTGTGCAAGAACATATGCTGCTTCTGATAGGTAAAGCTTGAGTTATATGGGGACGAAGTCCCCAATAACAGTAGAAAAATCAATAAAAAGAAATTAAAAAATAAATCGGGGAAAATTTTCCCGAAATTTTCATTGTACTAATGAACTCAAAATCATTCAATTTTTTTATGTCGTGTTTTGAATTCCAACATCTGCGCAGAAATCTACAATGTGCTTCTTTTTTCCGGTCTTGTTTGTATGAATCTTTGAGTAAAATATATATCATTTATCAGTCTAGTATAAAATAGGAAGGAACGCAATACCAATTTCATTTTTAATAATTCCTTGATATGATAAACGTTACCTGATGATAGCGTTTCTTCACATGTCAGTGGGTAGGTATAAAAACCAATTTCAGAACTTTTAATATTAATATTTCTATATACGATGGATGCATACATCACTGTAACGTCGACCTACAACAGTTCTACGGTATTTTGGATCTCCATTGTCTGTAATATATTTGGAATAATTTTAAACAGTGTGTTTGTTTACACAAGCATCAAGATGAACGACAAGAAAAAACTTGTTGACAAAACGATGTTAGCTGTCACTGTTGTTAAATTATTCCAAGCATTTGTTACAATTGTGAAGTCATCATTCAAACATTCACTAGGCGAAGCGGATTTCGACATTTTTATACTGAACATCTTTGGTAGGTACCATTGTGCAAACCTCTTAGTTTTTATTATCCTAAAAAATAACAAGAATAAGAAATGATTTCCAGTTAATTACATTCTAGAATGAAGAATGTTAACAACTGAAGTAAAAAACAGCAGTATGTTCAAAAATATATGTATAAGATTTATTGATTTGACGAACTTAAAAATTGTGTGTTTAAGTTGTTTAAAGAATGTAACAGAAATAAATATAAAACTGATCAGTGTTTCACTTGTAACTGATGTATAAATAATACATTTATATTTTTTATTTATTTTATTTTGCACAATAAATGATTAATGCACATTTACAGATCTAGCATTGTTGGGTTGGTGTTTACACGAGGTATATATATGTACTGCTTAAAGACCAAACAGCCTATTGTTTATGCGCATCAACTAACGCAATAAATAATAATGAAGTAAAACATTTAGAGTATTGTCTTGTATAATATGTTATATCAAAGTGTATGTCATATACACATTTAGAGAATTGTCTCATATGATATGTTACATTAAGGTGTAAAATGAAATGTCATATCAAAATAAGTTAATAATTGAGAATTTATTTGATGGAAATCTTTTGTTTGTAAATATTGTAGGCAACATTTATCGTTACCTTTCTTTTTAGTAAACAGAAACTTAAGTAATGTGCTTGTGCTATCGTTTCTCCTATTTATCCAGTTGAATATAAATGAATGAGACGTTGTTTACTTGCCAATGATATAAGTATCCACCAAAGACAAACTGACGAATATACTAGCATCTATAACGTACGACAGTCAACAATGTGCGAATTCAAACCATATAGCAAGTTACAAAGAGACCCTACATATTAAAAATCTAAAACAGCAATAAATCAGAAAAACCAACAAATTTATATACAAAACAACGAAGGAAAACATTTATGTTTACAAAAACAAACGACAGCCACCGAATAACAGGCTTGGGACTTGGAACAGGCAAAAACACAATTTGATTGGTTTAAACATTTTCAGAAGCTTATTTGTCTATATATCATATTAATTCACATTTACATGTTTTACATATACGTTGGACTTTTTACTCGTGGACTGTTTACTTGGTGCTTGTTGTCCCTAACAATAACCAGGATGTTGGTTTTAAAGAATGTTAAAGTTGTACAGAATCCAAAGACACGAGTCCAGGTTTCACAAATATGCATGACAGTATCGATAACTTTAAATTTTGTGGCAACCATCACCTATGGAATTTCACTGTTTATCGTGAGCCCTATAAACACAAGTCAAGCGTATACTATTAATAGAACACTTACATTTATTACAAATGACGTTCCATGGATGTTTGTCATAATTCTGAATCTGGTTTTCGTTGTGTACATCACAGTGGTATTCTTTAAGACCGATCGATGCAGAATCCGCAATCCACGACAATATAAATACAACGATAAAAGCACACACAAGAGCAATGACAACGTTTCTCGAACACGACCACCTGGGCTGAGCAATAGCCAATCAAAAGTTTTTCCTCGAAGAATTCACAAAAGCTGTAGATCTGCATCACGTAAACTTCTCCGACAGGTGTTGATGTCCGTCATATTGTTACTTATTTTCAATATTGCCCCATGTACATATGTTAATGTATTGGAAATTTTAGTTGAGTACATAGGAAAAATTGCGACATATGTTTTCATATGTTTAACATATGTTTTTCATATGTTTGAAAACATATGTAAACATATGTTTAGGCCCGACATGAAAACATATGTTTTTGATCATATGAAAAACATATGTTAAACATATGAAAAACATATGTTTATAAAATCATATGAAAAACATATGTTTTTCATACATGTAAACATATGAAAAACATATGAAAAACATATGTTTTTTATAAACATATGTTTTTCATATGTTTTCATCCCAGACCTAAACATATGTTTTCATATGTTTGGCCTAAACATATGTTTTCATATGTTCGGCCCAAACATATGTTTTCACATGTTTTTATATTGGTCTTAAATAAATATTTTTTTATGTTTTTTTTTTTTATTTTTCAAATGCATTTATTTTTTCATGTATATGTATTTTTGTTTGGTTTGTTTTTAATGGTTATGTTTTTGATGTTTTTCTTCTTCATCATCTTTTTTTCTGTCAGGAACTCATTTTGAGTGTAAATACTTCAATATGATGATTTTAATAACCCCAAATACTTGACTCCACAGAAAATACATGGCAAAATCAAAAGCTCTTAACATATAAAAAGCAACTGTATACATAAGCATTCCTTTATGCAGAAAAATAATTATCACAGTCAGTGCTCCATAATTTGTATTGTATATCTAGTAAAACTTTTTTTTATTAAGTTGTTGTCTCTTCTATTTTCATATTTTTGTCTCTTTCACATGCTCATTTCTATTGCCTATGTTCTATTTTCAAATTTTTGTCTCTTTGACATATCCCATTTCTATTGTCTATATTCTATTTTCATGGTTTTGTCTCTTTGACATATCCCATTCTATGTTTGCCTCTTTGACATACCCTAATTCTATTGCCTATATTCTATTTTCATCTCTATGACATTTCAAATTTTTATTGTCTATATTCTATTTTCGTATGTTTGTCTCTGTGACATACACCATTTCTATTGTTGATAATCTATTCTAATCTGATGTATGTGATATTTCTATTGTCTATATTCTATTTTCCTCTGATGTCTGTGATATTTCTATTGTGACAGTCTATATTCTATTTCCCTCTGATGTATGTGATATTTCTATTGTCTATATTCTATTTCCCTCTGATGGATGTGATATTTCTATTGCTATATCACCATACACATTGATATGTGATTGTCTACACTGCTAGCTATTACAGGTGCTAGTGTATGCTGCTGCTTTTGTGGCCCTTAATGGCTTGCTGTTTCGTGTGAGCTCTGTTTTGAAAACTGTATTTTGACCTGTAATGGTTTACTTTTACAAATTATGACCTGGATGGAGAGTTGTTTCATTGGCACTAATACCACATCTTCTTATATCTATAATTAAGAAAGACAACTAGATTGACTTTTGAGTTCAATATTGTATTAATTTAAAATGAATGTTCTTTGGTTCTGTTTCTTTACTTTTCAGTTCCTGAAAATAAAAATAACAGAACAGAGTTTCAATGTCCACTGAGTTGCACATATTTTATTTAGCAAGGAGCAATAATTAAAACTAGAGGCTCTAAAGAGCCTGTGTCGCTCACCTTGGTCTATGTGAATATTAAACAAAGGAAGCAGATGGATTCATGACAAAATTGTGTTTTTGTGATGGTGATGTGTTTGTACGTCTTGCTTTACTGAACATTCTTGCTGCTTACAGTTATCTCTATCTATAATGAACTTGGCCCAGTAGTTTCAGTGGAAAATGTTAGTAAAAATTTACAAATTTTAAAAATTGACTATAAAAGACAATAATTCCTTAGGGGGTCAATTGATCATTTCAGTCATGTTGACTTATTTGTAAATCTTACTTTGCTGTACATTATTGCTGTTTAAAGTTTATCTCTATCTATAATAATATTCAAGATAATAACCAAAAACATTAAAATTTCCTTAAAATTTACAATTTAGGGGCAGCAACCCAACAACGGGTTGTCGGATTCATCTGAAAATTTGAGGGCAGAAAGATCTTGACCTGATAAACAAGTTCACCCTGTCAGATTTGCTCTAAAATGCTTTGGTTTTTGAGTTATAAGCCAAAAACTGCATTTTACCCCTATGTTCTATTTTTAGCCATGGCGGCCATCTTGGTTGGTTGGCCGGGTCACACCACATATTTTTTAAACGAGATACCCCAATGATGATTGTGGCCAAGTTTGGTTTAAATTGGCCCAGTAGTTTCAGAGGAGAAGATTTTTGTAAAAGTTAACGACGACGGACGACGACGATGGACGCCAAGTGATGGGAAAAGCTCACTTGGCCCTTTGGGCCAGATGAGCTAAAAAGGCACTTGAATAAAATTATAAATAAAAAAGTGTGCTTGGAAAAAAACTTCTTTTTCTTGTATACGAAATATTTCAAACAGACCTGCAAGGGCATTACTTACAGTATAATATGTGTTTTATAAAAAATTGAACCGATGAGAGGGCTTACAAGGCCATTTTCCTTTATTTAATATTTTCAAGGGGCATAACTCTTTTGAAAATAGTCAATCGGTCAAAAGTAGTGAACTTGACAAGTTGAAGGTTACTTTATGGTATGGATTTTGATTATTGTTCATTGCTGAACAGTGACCAGTAAATGTTTTATCTTCGTTCTTTAGTTTTTTAATTGATAGTTGTCACATTGAGGAGCATACGCCATCTCCTTATATCAATATTCTAGTTCTTTAAAAAAGCTCTACGGTTAAAAGAAAATTATCAAATTAATTTTTCTTGTTTATTTTAAGGTACAGTGGCAAATATTTAATGTATATATTCAAGACAAGAACAACTTTTGATCATGTTAAATATACAATTCATAATATACGGTCTGTGATGCAAATGCTATAATCATTTGAGCTTCTCATTTCTCATGCGTGTGCAGCAGAAGCAGATGAGACTGGTAAGGATTCCTCGATGCATACTTGACATCAAAAAGACAGAAAAATAAACAACTGTATACATGTACAATTACACTTGAAAAAGTTTTGAATAGATAACATTAAATTATTTAAATCAAATACAATTCTACATATGAACTTACTTTGATACCAGTTTTTTTTTTACAGGACATCTGCACCTACATGTACATGTACACCGTAGCATGTACCCCAGTGATTCTAATACTGCACTTTACTTTCATTTGGTAACAAGCTAAAATTATAAATTTTAAGTTAATCCAAAAGTCCAGACAAAAACTAAATGTACATGTAGTATGAACTGATGCTCACTAATTAATACTTTTACTTTTGAGTTAATGGAAACAATTCATAAACAATCAACAAATATATGTATAGCATGAACTTTTCATATATCATGTATATATAAAAAACTATTCTTCTGCCTAAGTTTTAAAAAATCCATTTAGGCATTAACTCTGGTTTATTAAATCTTGAGTTGCTGTTTCATAGGCAAAATTGTTGAAATACAACATTTATATATAAATATTAAACTCATGAACATAACATGTTGTCATTTGTGTTACCATCTGTATACTTCATGCATTTAATTAAAGAACAGTGTTTCAATGTACCTCACCAATTGATGGATATATAAAATTTGCTGTCAAAAAGCAATAACCACAACAAATAAGTATGTTCTTTTTTTTAAACATTTTTCATAAATTATAAAAATGATCTACAAGAAAAGTAGACATGTGTGGGATGCAATTCCTTACAAATTCAATATCTATTTCCAAGAGGCAAAACTCCTGTAAACATATTTTATTAATAGCCTGTTAAGTTTCTCTTTATCTTCTTTAGTTCTTGCTCAAAACACAAAAGAGGAAAAGATTGAAAAAATTTACGAGAAAGTTGTTAAAAATTGACTATAAAGGGCAACAACTGCTTAAGGGGTCCATTGAAAATTTGGTTATGTTGACCATTGTAGATCTTACTTTGCTGAACACAATTGCATGAAACTTTTCAAAAATAAAAAATTTGAAAAATTTTGAAAAAAAAAGGAATCCCTTAAAAAAGTTGTAAACAAACTATCCCCCCCCCCCTAAACTTATTGAAATCTCCATTGGAGCAATAACCCTAAAACTCAATCCCATCCTTTCTTTTGTAGTATGGAAACTTGTAGTACAATTTCAGAGAGATCCATACACTTGATGGTGGATCCAGAAATTTTCATATGTGGGGGCCCAGTGACTGCCTAAGAGGGGGACTGATCCGGACATGCTTCAGTGTTTCCCTATATAATCAACCAAAATTTTCCCAGAAAAGAGGGAGGAGGGAGGGGGCAGGGCTGTCTGGGCCTCCCACCTTAATCCGCCTATGAGTCACTTAAACACAAGTTATTGTCTGGAAACTAGAAACATGCTTCTTTTTGGCCCCTAATTCCTGCATATTTTGGGCAACTAACCCAAAACTATCCCAGCCTTCCCTTTGTTATATGGAACATTGTGGCACAATTTCAGAGAGATCTATACAATTACACACAAGTTATTGTCTGGAAACTAGAAAAATGCTTGTTTTTGGCCCCTTATTCCTAAACTTTGGCCCCATGACCCCTAAACTGAATCAAAACCTTCTACTTGTGGTTTTAAACATTGTGGTACAATTTCAGGCAATTGAAATACTTGTAAACAAGCTATTATCCTGAAACTAGAAAAATGCTTGTTTTTGGCCCATTTTGGGCCCCTAATTCCTAAACGGTTGGGACTTCCGACCATCATCCCCAAAATCATCCCAACCTTTGTTTGTGGTATTGGACCTTCTAAACAAAATTCATAAAGATTTATGCACTTAAACCTAAGTTATTGTTCGGAAACCAATGTGTCTTCGGACGCTGCAGATAACGACAACACCTTACCATTATACAATCCCCAAAAATTGTTTGTGGTTGTATAAAAAGAACAAGCAATGGAGTGTATATAGAGCTTCCAATGCTATTTTCAATAAAATGGTCCAGTAGAAAAAATATTTTTTCACAGCTTACACGAAATCAAAATGTGTAACATGTAGATAGTCTGACAACAACAAAATATTCAAACAAAGTTATCCTTTTTATTACATGTACATACCTCTCGTCATAAAATAATTGCCGGCTGCTCTTCATATGCACATAAATCAATATGAAAATCTATGAATCCATCATATAATCTAGAAAGCAATGCCTCAAAGAATTCCATTCTGTTGCTTAACTTCTTCTTCTTCTTGAAGTACATGTACTTCCATAGAAAATGCTAAAAGAAATAATGTAAAATGAAATGAAGTTAAAATATCTGACAAATTGCCTTAAATATTTTTATACATGTTATATGGCAAAATTGGCTTATTTTGATCTTTTAAAACAAGACCAACAGATCTAGACTTGCCCAGAAAAAAATTATACTAGTATATATACATGTATAATATAAAAGTATTAAATTATTTAAATGTTCTAATCCATCTTATTAAATCCATATGCTTGTTGTATGAATTCAACTTTATATGTGCAGTACTTAACTAAATACACAGCCTTTATAACTAATTTTCAAATTAAATGTATACATTTTTAATCAACCATGGTAACTTCTTTAGTCAATGAGACAAGGGATTTCAAGGGATTAAACTTAGCTGTTACATTTGTACATGTACATGTATAACATGTAAGGCCTAGTTACCATGGTTATTACAGACATGTATTAATGTATTACATGTTTTATATGAGACAGTTTGGTAATTACTGAAAAGCAAGGGGGTGTTAAATTTTAACCTTGTCCATCCGTCAGTACATACATGTACATTTAGTTGTACATGTATGTCCCAAAAAATTGGGTGGTCACTGGTGTTACTTTTACCTTTCTTCAGTTATGTATTGGCTATTGCTGAATTTTTATTGTTCTTTTCTCTCTAATTTTAGTTTGCCTCAACCAAATGTTATAAACTTATATACACACCACTTAATTCCACATCTATAAATTCAGATCGAGTTCATATTTGGTGGCATCACTTTTACTGTTCTTGATTTATACCCTTTACAAATTGAAAAATGACTGATTTTTTTGTTTCCGTTTTCTTATTGTAGTTTCCGTTTGTTTTGACCAAATGCAACGAAAATTACAAACCAGTGGCGGATCCAGAACTTTTCCTAAGGGGGGACCCTCTCCAGTCATGCTTCAGTGATTCCCTATATAATCAACCAAATTTTTCCCACGAAAGGGGGGGCCTGAGCACCCCCCTGGATCCGCCTATGCACACAATGCTTATATTAAACCACATAAAATTTACACTTTGTAACACAGATCAAGTTTTGAATTCTAGAGGAATTACTTATACATTTCAAGAGTTATGCTCCTTTACAAATGAATTAATAAAATTATTGATTTTTTGTTTCCACTCTCTTTTGAAATTTGAAGTTACATGTACATGTATACAATAACTAGAACACACCCGTGATATCACGGGTCCGTGACTGATTGAAGTATACAACTATGCGCAAGCCTTATTTGAGTATTAGTATTGTCATCTGATAAAGTCATGTCGATTATAAGATACACAGTTTTTCTCTGCTTTCAAGTCTTTCTGTTTGAACCCGTTGAACTGGAACTTATCAGTTATTGGTAATATTAATTATTTTGAAAACAAAAGGTCCTGGAATGGAGTATTTTTTAATCAACAGCATTGTCCTATATAAGTTATAAATAAAGTTGAATTCTTTGCTTTGCTGTTTTACGTCATGCCCACCCAGGCGCAGATCCAGAGGGGGGGTTCCGGGGGTTGGAACCCTCCCTTTTTTTTTGGACGATCAATGCATTTGAATGGGGACATTTAATTGGAACCCCCCCTTTTTAAAATGGCTGGATCCGCCCCTGCCACCAACAAATTGAAAACTGTACCTATACGCCTTATTTTTAGTCCAGATTTTTAGTATTCGTATTGTTATCTTAGAAAGTCTTACTGATTAAAATACTACAATAGGTAACAATTTGACAATTTAGTAGTGTCAACCCTGTGGTTATGACCCGTGTATATAGCATATTAGTCCTGAATACAACGTTTGGTGGTGCGCCTGTCAGATGCGGAACGTACAGATAAGGTAATAGGTAACAGGTGAATATACTATTGGTATCGGTAGCGGACTCGACCCGGAACTTCTTAATTATTGGCAATATTAATTACGTGGAAAACAAAAAGGGCCTGGAGTGGTGTAATTTTTAATCTACACCTTTGTACTATATTAGTTATATATAAAGTTGAATTCTGTGATTCGTCGTTTTTACGTGATGACGGCTGACAAATTGGACCTCGTAATTTTAGTATTATATAGATACATAATGATGTTTAAATTTGGTCAGTGTAAATGAGATCAAGACAAGGTCAAATGAACCTTGATCATGTTGATAGACACAGACTTGCAGACTCATTCATGCCCTATTATAAACATACATTTTACACCAAAACCTGAACTATTTTGTATGCTGCAGTTACTACTTGTATCTGGAATAAACCTTAACCAGGCAAGGTTTGGTGGTAAATAACTTGTTGTTAGCTTTGAACTAGTTATCAGTAATAACTAAGAGGTAACTCTCAAATCTGGACTTAAAGAGGTTATTTTTGTTGTGCCTGTGGTGATGTATAAATACATGTACCCTGTCTGCTTTATGTTTTTGTTAGATGTCTTTTTGCTTTGTACATGTTGTACATATCTGATGGCAAATGTGTTAAGCCCTTTTCACACAACTATCCAAGGTTAGGAGGGGGTTTAATTTGGCACCAACAAACTGGTTTGACTCCATCACATCCTGTACATGCTGTATGTTTCTGTCCCAAGTCAGAAGCCTGTTCAGGGATCTCCATGGCCTGTTTAACGATGGCGCCCCGCCATCGTTCAAATGTTTTGCGCCATCGTCAAATGACTCGCCCCATCGTTAAATTGTCTTGCGCCATCGTTAAATTGTCTTCCGCCATCGTTCAAAACTTCATCATTTTTTGTAGCCCGACGTCATTTTTTTTTATCAATTATAATCAAATGCATGTAATTGCATAACCCTTAGGCTTTTTATGTTATAATCCAACACAGTTCTAACGCCTGAGGGATATCCGGATTAAGTTCGCTAATCACTTGTACCTGAGCTTGTACATGTAGATCAACAAACCAGACAGGAAAATACTATCTGAGGATAGATGATCCATTTGTCGAATTAATCAACTAAGTTTCAGCAAATGATTATGATAATTTAGATTAAATAAATAAATTAATAATCCAGTTACAAAGAAAACAGTTTAACAAGTCGAACACGTGCTTTATTTACGCAATCAGCATCCCCCTTTTTTTTAAGAAGAACAAAATAAGACGCAAAACAGTAAATATTATTTCATCGCAAATAACTCGAGTACTGCTGTAACGATAATTTAGAATTACTTTAAAATTTTAAAAGTAAAAACTTATAAATATTTCCTGTAAAGAAATATCGTATCGTAATTCCGAATTCAGTGTTTATATTTAGAAGTTCATGTTGTAGTTTGTTGCTATACTTGTATATCATATTTGTTTATTTGTTCCTTGTTTTGTTTTAAAATCATTATCAGTCTGTAAGTTCCTTCATTTGACTTATAAAGCTGACTTTGCATTATGCACTTTGCTCATTGTTGAAGTCAACTTGTAAGATACAAATGAACATGTAGTCCAAATTATTATGACGTCTAGAAAGGCTATTTTTAATTTTTGTATTGACGCAGCCATTCTGCGACATAGATGTAAATAAAATTAAGTATAATAGCTTCCAAGACTTCATTATTATTTAGACTACATTTGTACTTGTATTTTAACTTATAATTGTTGGCAGGCCTTGGTGGCTGAGTGTAAAGTGGTTGGTATGTTTATGTCTTGTTCTACTGTCTGATTTAAAAAGAAGATCTTTAGGGTAAATTGCTATGTGTTGGTGTATGATCTTATAGAATACCACTAGTCTTGTTTGTATTCGTCTCAATTCTAATGTAGGCCACTGTAGGTGATCAAGCATATTTAAGACAGAGCTGGTATTGTGATATACCGGTTCTCCGGTTTACATTCGTTGCCCTTTTAAGGTACATAAATGTACGTAATCCATGAAAACAAAACACTTTCGACATTTCGAACTTTCGTTGCGTTGACTTTCTCTAGACTTTCATATCTATGTTTCGTTCCCCGGTTTCTTCTAGTTAATCGACAAGTCACTCAATTCAATTTATCTGTTTATAAGTAGAAGAAGAAGTAAAATCTGTCTCTGTCCATTCTTAAAACTTAAATAAACAGCTGTAGACTGCTGCAGATGATCGCGTGAGCGTCCATGGTTTGCGTCATAATGCACAAAACGATAACGGTGAAAATATTTCCGAGTTTTCCTGGTTTTCGATTTCGATGTGCCAAGTACGTAATACGAGGGTCTGGAATCAAAATTAGGGATTTAAGAAAAGGGAATAAGAAAAAAATTGCAGAATAGTTATGAAAAACAGAGAGAGAATAATGGGATAATCAATAATAATTAAAAAAAATAATTTAGAATAAAGAACAAACTATAAAAAGTAAAGAATATTTATTCATTATTCATATTATTATCTATTTATCATAACTCATTCACTTATTTTACTTTATTATTAAATTAATTAGAAAGCTCTGCTGTTAGGATTATAGGCTTCAATACTAATTTAGACATTTTCTCCAATTTTCATTAATGTATTTTAAAACATATGAAAACATATGAAAATCATGTGTTTTTCATATGTTTGTAAACATATGTTTACATATGTCATAAAACATATGTTAACATATGTTTGCTAACATATGTTTTCATATGTTTCAAATCATATGTAAACATATGATTGTAAACATATGTTTATCATATGTTTGTCCTAAACATATGAAAAACATATGATTTTCATATGTTTTTCATATGTTTTGAAAACATATGATAAACATATGTTGCAATTTTTCCTGTGTATCTTAATCACAACATCAATAACCAAATTATAAGCTATGCTATTTTATCTGCATGTTCAACCATTCTAAATCCAATTTCATTTGGGATGTTTTCGAAAGAAAGGAGAGCTGCAATTATAACCATTGTGAATCCTGCCATGTTTTCATTTCCGCTATCCGGATTAAGACGACCAAAATTTGTAACAGAAATCACCTCACAATAGACCATTTTCATATTACCGACTTTTGACTCTGGGTTCCACAATTATTTGACATGTTACATAATCTGTGGTAGAACATCATGGTACTCGGTCAATTACGAGATACCAAAAAAAGTAAAATCAAATATATTATTGGTGCAATTTGGGGGGGGGGGGGGGGGATTCACTAATTTCTGATGATTTAGTCATGTATACAAAGTATTAAAACAGTTAACTTTCCCTCAAAATTGTACCGATTAAAATATTGAAATTACTTATTTAATTTGACCGAGTACCATGATTTCCTACCATAGAGAAGGTAACCTGTCGAAAAAATATTAATTTCCGGAGTCAAAAGTCTGTTATATGAAAATGGACTATTGTCGACCTGAATCGAAATAGATATTCAAATGGCTGTCATTTATGTGTAAAGTATAACAAACAAGAACATTCAGTATCTTGTATGCCTGTAAGTTCTCTTTAATACAGAGGATAATCTAGAGCTAACAAAACAACACACACAAGTCAATGAGTTCATGATTGAACCGGTATCACGATCTTTAGCGAACCATACATTTTAAGTTTGTTCTGGTAGCCAAGTCACTCAAACATTGTCAAAGGAATTATATTTATGACTTTTTTAAAGCCATTATTTGTGAGTTCACCTGAATTGCATGAACACGACTAAAACGTACTAGGTTTTCTGAAACAGAAAAGTCTGCAGAGTACAAAATGTACCATAAGTATTTTATCTGATAAACAAATCGCAAACTCTAACCAATACCTACAATTGTTATGTTCAACCGATATTATAATAGAACAAAAACTATTATTACTAGAAATGGTAAGAAGAATAGAGGAATATAATGATACTGAAGAAGATGATGTATTAAACATATTTTATTATATTTTAATGACATTTTGAAATCACTTTAATACACCTGCCATATTATTCATGTAATTAGTTTACCAACCATATGCATTGTAATGCCTTATTCACAAGTGCTAGTGACTGGCTGGTATTGTTGTTTATAAATGAGTGTTTATTTCCAGAGATAAGTCGTAGTGAGTGGAGAGAAGGAATTGTAAATATTCGTAATTTCTAAAGTTATATAAACAATTTACAGTATTTCATCATTTTGATATACAGCGATAGAGTGATTTCATATCATATTTGCAACATTAGTATTTTAACACAAATTGCACGGTTCAGTGAGCAAGAAAATAGAAAAGTTAGAATTCTGTTCATTCTCAGAAGAAAAACATGTTGGTTATATCATTCTGATATTCAATGGTAATTTCTTATTGTTCAAACCCTTTTTTAATTTATGTAATTTATTGTATTTCATACATGTATATAAAAAGGAGATATGGTATGATTGCAAATGAGGTAACTATCCACCAACGTTCAAAAGAAATGGATGCAATGTATGTAGTTTATATTCAATGTGTTAATCCATATACATGATATAGCTTTCAAATGTATAATATGTTGACTTCATAATAAATTGGTAATTAATTGTGTACCAAAAAATATTCATTCACTAGTATTAATTGCATGTAACTTTAGATCGGTTTCGATGTATCAACGCAAACATCAAATGAGAATAAAAAATCGGAATCATTCAAATCTTCTAGTAAGTTGATGAATGACAGCATGTTACTCTTTTCCTTTCATTGCCGAGCTTTTAAATTATAGAACATCTCTAAGAAAGAAACTTTGACGTAAGGTGAGTTAAACAAATACACATATGTTTAAAATCAAAATGTATAGTAACATGAAAATTTTAAAATTGTTTGTACGCACATTGAACGACAAATTTATGTGACGTATACAATTTTCTGACGTCAGACACTCAATAAATGTGTTCGTAGATAGTAGATGGTTTTGTGTTCTGTTAAATTGTTCCTTTTAAAATTGTTAAACGATGATGACTGATGTACCCATATTTTGACTATTATATTTATTGTGTCTGTTTATTTAACGCATCAATGTAAAAATATCGGAAATTGATGAGACTGTCATTAAAGTGAGAGGGTTAGCGCTATAGAACCAGGTTTAATCCACCATTTTCTACATTTGAAAATGCCTGTACGAAGTCAGGAATATGACAGTTTTTGTTCATTCGTTTTTGATGCGTTTTGTTATTTGATTTTGCCATGTGATTATGGACTTTCCCAATTGATCTTCCTCTAAGTTCAGTATTTTTGTGATTTTACTTTTTACAACAGACAAAACGAATATTGTACAAAAGGCATTTTTTTGAAAAGGGGATATGAACTACTTTATCTTGTTGTTTTCACAAACATGTTCATCTTTATTTTTTTCAGATTACATATCTACACTATAAAATAAATTCCTTCACTGTGACACCCCTTGGTCGTTTTCAATAGATTATGAAACTATGTGGAGGCTTAGTGCACTCTGTGAAAAAGCTGTCGTTGCTACTTATATGAAAATCTATAATAAATGGCAGTTTTCCAAATGTGTTAGCTTTAACTCATATTTTGAATTAAGTTTGTGGATGTAACACCTGATAAATATCATATTTTAAATTAAAATTTGTGGATGTAACACCTGATAAATGTCATATTTTAAATCAAATCTGTGGATGTAACACCTGATAAATGTTATATTTTAAATTAAATTTGTGGATGTAACACCTGATAAATGTCATATTTTAAATTAAATTTGTGGATGTAAGACCGGATAAAATGAAATAAAATAAATCTCCAGTTCTTGATGGACTTACGGTAGAATTTTATAGAATGTTTTGGAATAACCTAAAATTATTATTGGCAAATGTCTTAAATACAGGATATGATAGAAACAGTCTTCTATATTCACAACGCACTAGTATATTAACTTTGATATTAAAAAAGGGGGACCCTCTACTTTTGGAAAACTATGGTACAATATCTCTTCTAAATATGGATTTTAAAATGTTGTTCTTGTTCGACGTTTAAAAAAAGTACTTCCAAAAATTATAAATGAGGATCAAACTGCTTATGTTAAAAATAGATTTATTGGGTTTAATCTGTGACAAATCTAAGATGTTATAGACTATGCAGACACCTACAAAATTGAGGGAGCAATTGTTTTTATAGAGTTCACGAAAGCATTTGATTCGTTAGAATGGTTTCTTATGCTTGGAACTTTGAAACATTTTGGTTTTAATGAATCATGTATTAAGTGGGTTAAAACTATGTATACAGACGTTCAAACATCTGTCATGAATAATGGGTGGGTATCCGCAAATTTAAAAAAATCATGGGGAATTCGACAAGGCTGTCCTTTATTAGCTTTATTGTTTGTTTTGGCGGTTGAAATTATAGCTCTAAAATTAAGAAATGACAACGGGGTAAAGGAATCACTGTTAAATTAGATGGGAGAAGTCATAGTATTAAGATTTCGCAATTAGTAGATAACTCAACCTTATATTGTGGCCGATCTTTTCCCACCAGTCGTGGTCAGTCGTAGACAAAGACAAATAATCGAAAGCGTGGTCACAGCACAGATGCTTCAGAAAGACTAGATAAGTAATAGTTAATTGTTTAATAAATGAATATATCTTTTATTTCACCTTAACTATTTCTCGTATGTCAAACATAATTCTGTTTAATTAATAAAGAATCGATTAAATCATCATGTTAAGAATGGGGGTGATAATCTATTTATTTGTAACAGATACATGTAAACAAACTCAATAACAAAGTTCACGGTGTTGTAAGATGTGTAATTATTATTAAAATTAAATATTTTTAAATTTAAAAAACCCAAAAATATCAATGATCATCAATTGTAAAAGGGACACTACTTTTGATTGTAACGTATCCGATTCCCCGTTGTTTTGCGAAATTCTGGGATCCAGATTTAACCAGGGAGATAATAAACGTTGCGTCAAAGTTTCGTGGCTTGTGTCTGGTCTAAAATTGTAAAATGTGGGAAGTTTGTAATGTAATTCTCCCCAAAAAGAGATTAATGGTTAGCTCAAAGATTCGAAATGCACTGACAGGTAATAGTAGTCCAAAGTCATGAAAATGAAGGACATAGAAAAATCGCTGATAAAAATTTCCTAGTCAGAGTAAGTACATGTAATTTTCAGGTAAAAAAACAGTTTAACTGTTTCACTCTAACAATAACAAAACTGAAATTAACATAGACTAATCTACACTTTACTGGGGGTAGAGTCAGCGCTGTCTGTCGAGGCTTTTAAATTCTCCGTGACAATGCTGAACCAAATTCAAACTATATGGAAGGGGAGGTGTCCGTATGCGCACCAACGTCATGTAAAAATATTCAGTTTGTTGATATAGTCATTATCCGGTAGAAGTAGAAGTAAATTTGTAAGAAAATAATAAATAAAGGATAAATTTGATGTTTCTTCATCAAATTCAATAGTAGATCAAGATTATATAGGTCTTTTACACGATCAATGCAAATCAAAGGGGACAAAGGTGTGCCCCCTTTTATTCGTGGTTAGGAACCCCCTTTGAAAATGGCTGATCCGCCTTAGTCCAAATAATTATGACATCTGGCAAGGCTATTTTTTTTCTGGAACGCCTTCCTACGATCTTGCCAGACGTCATAGGCGTTCCAGAAAAGAAATAGCCTTGCCAGACGTCATAATTATTTGGACTAGATCCGCCTATGAAAGTTAATAGGGTCTTCATCGGAAAACAAATACAAAAATATAAGTTTTCAATGACGAATTGATATCTACATTTTTTTTCTGAAATACCTGTAATTGTTTACAATATATATCTGTATAACTATGCAGACACCTACAAAATTGAGGGAGCAATTGTTTTTATAGAGTTCACGAAAGCATTTGATTCGTTAGAATGGTTTCTTATGCTTGGAACTTTGAAACATTTTGGTTTTAATGAATCATGTATTAAGTGGGTTAAAACTATGTATACAGACGTTCAAACATCTGTCATGAATAATGGGTGGGTATCCGCAAATTTAAAAAAATCATGGGGAATTCGACAAGGCTGTCCTTTATTAGCTTTATTGTTTGTTTTGGCGGTTGAAATTATAGCTCTAAAATTAAGAAATGACAACGGGGTAAAGGAATCACTGTTAAATTAGATGGGAGAAGTCATAGTATTAAGATTTCGCAATTAGTAGATAACTCAACCTTATATTGTGGCCGATCTTTTCCCACCAGTCGTGGTCAGTCGTAGACAAAGACAAATAATCGAAAGCGTGGTCACAGCACAGATGCTTCAGAAAGACTAGATAAGTAATAGTTAATTGTTTAATAAATGAATATATCTTTTATTTCACCTTAACTATTTCTCGTATGTCAAACATAATTCTGTTTAATTAATAAAGAATCGATTAAATCATCATGTTAAGAATGGGGGTGATAATCTATTTATTTGTAACAGATACATGTAAACAAACTCAATAACAAAGTTCACGGTGTTGTAAGATGTGTAATTATTATTAAAATTAAATATTTTTAAATTTAAAAAACCCAAAAATATCAATGATCATCAATTGTAAAAGGGACACTACTTTTGATTGTAACGTATCCGATTCCCCGTTGTTTTGCGAAATTCTGGGATCCAGATTTAACCAGGGAGATAATAAACGTTGCGTCAAAGTTTCGTGGCTTGTGTCTGGTCTAAAATTGTAAAATGTGGGAAGTTTGTAATGTAATTCTCCCCAAAAAGAGATTAATGGTTAGCTCAAAGATTCGAAATGCACTGACAGGTAATAGTAGTCCAAAGTCATGAAAATGAAGGACATAGAAAAATCGCTGATAAAAATTTCCTAGTCAGAGTAAGTACATGTAATTTTCAGGTAAAAAAACAGTTTAACTGTTTCACTCTAACAATAACAAAACTGAAATTAACATAGACTAATCTACACTTTACTGGGGGTAGAGTCAGCGCTGTCTGTCGAGGCTTTTAAATTCTCCGTGACAATGCTGAACCAAATTCAAACTATATGGGAGGGGAGGTGTCCGTATGCGCACCAACGTCATGTAAAAATATTCAGTTTGTTGATATAGTCATTATCCGGTAGAAGTAGAAGTAAATTTGTAAGAAAATAATAAATAAAGGATAAATTTGATGTTTCTTCATCAAATTCAATAGTAGATCAAGATTATATAGGTCTTTTACACGATCAATGCAAATCAAAGGGGACAAAGGTGTGCCCCCTTTTATTCGTGGTTAGGAACCCCCTTTGAAAATGGCTGATCCGCCTTAGTCCAAATAATTATGACATCTGGCAAGGCTATTTTTTTTCTGGAACGCCTTCCTACGATCTTGCCAGACGTCATAGGCGTTCCAGAAAAAAAATAGCCTTGCCAGACGTCATAATTATTTGGACTAGATCCGCCTATGAAAGTTAATAGGGTCTTCATCGGAAAACAAATACAAAAATATAAGTTTTCAATGACGAATTGATATCTACATTTTTTTTCTGAAATACCTGTAATTGTTTACAATATATATCTGTAATTATTACTGAGAATCACTAATAACAGGAAAAAAAGTGAGATCTCATTATTGCAATAGTAAACATTTTTGAAGAAAACTGTCCATGAATTTTAGAATGATCACGATACTCATTGTATGGACAATTATGGTGATCCTGTAGAAACTGATCAGAATCAGGCAGAAAATGTAATTAATTTTAAAAGAAAAATTGCATTATTTTTACTAAAATTAAGGGAATGTAACAAATTACCTTCAAATGCAATCTTGAATGTGGTGAAAGAAATGACAGAGACTCTTTGTTATCATCGTGCTGAAGTGTTGGATAGTATTTTAAAACATTTAGGTCAAAAGGGCCTAGACAGAGACTTGATAAATAGTGTTAAAGATGCTTTCAATTGTCAAACACAAACTGAAATGGCTTGTAATGACCTTAATACAGAGTACAAGCTGAACAAATGTATAAGGGAGCATTTTTGGATTTGTTAGCCCAATACAGTACAACTTATCTAATCATCGAACTTCTCGTAAGAATGGAAAATATCAGTATGTGCCAAATTTACAAACTTTGAAAAAAATACTTGAGCATGATGATGTTTTTTCATTTGTCAATCATCAATCCAGTAATGGTATTTTTAGGGATTACTGTGATGAGGAATACTATAAAAAAGTGAACTATTTGAAACGGATGCAAAATCTTTGCTAATAATACTTTACTATGATGACTTTACCGCTAGTAATCCAATAGGAAATAAAGTAAAACATTTCAAACTTGTTGGGTTTTATATGCTTTTGGGCAATGTTCTCCCTAAATATAGATCTTAACTTTATGTTATACAATTAGCAATTCTTTGAATGTCAAGTCTTATAAAAACAGAGGGATATAGTGCTGTTATTGATCCGCTACTGCAAGATTTAAAATGATTAGAAGAAGAAGGTATTACGATCATGAAGCCCGGTGGCGAACACAGGTTATATGGGACAGTTATATCAGTTATAGCAGACAATCTTGGTGCACATGCAATTGGAGGTTTCCTTGAGTCGTTCAATTGTTTAAATTCAAAGAAGAGGAAGATAACGACCGAGTTGAAAGATGATATGCCAAAAGCCAAGAATGTCCAATTATTTGCCGATGAGGCCAGATTCGAAAGATTCGGCATCCATAAAATTGCACAAAACTTGGCTAAAGCAGGAGTACAGAAAGGTTGAACAACATTTTAGACTGGTTGACTTGAAAATGGACCTGACATTTCCTGACAGAAGAAAAAATATAGCTCAAGATGGAAATAGTTTATCAGAAAATATTAAAAAATATCCATTTTTGCAAGACAAAAGACAGGTATTATGTATTTCAGAAATTTATTGTAATGCTCAAAACACGGAGTAATGTTCCTAATTTTGAATTTGAGTTTTTTTTGTCTTTCTGTTTTTTTTTTTTTATTTACTATCAATATTTATGTATAAAAAGTATTCAAGACAACCATAACTTTGACAACCCGTCATGGAATTAATTTAAGAAATTCATTGATATTTTTAGACACAATATATATCATATATGTACATGTACTGTATATATTTATTTATATTGTCTGCCCTAATTACAGTAACTTCAAGAATTTGCCAGACTACAATGTAGGACCTAATACAGAAAATAAAAAAAGAATTGGAAGACCTTTTTTTTGATGGTTTTGATTCGTACAGAGAAGTTATAGTGAATTATCCAAAGAAAAGAAGCTGCATAAATTTAAAAAAAAAGAAATTTATGATTAAATAGCTGTACAAAGATCTGATGACCAGAGAAAATGTAAGTGTATTATTTCATTATTGTGTTTCTCTAGTTGAAACATAATTTGTTGGTACAACTATTTTTTTAAATCTTTTTGTCTTGGTATGTTTAATCTAGCTTTCTTTGAACTGATCCCTTAAATTGTGGACTAGCACGTTAAAAAAAGGACTCAGTGTGTCAGTCTAGTACAAAGTGTATATTCATATCACATTATATAAGTATATGCATTTAATTTAACAGCCATCAATCGATCTATCAAACCAAAAACACTAGAATAAGATTTTTATAAAAATATAAAATTATATATAAAGGCATATACATGTATAATCTGACCAATAGATGATACAGAATTAATATTACATGTACTGTGGTATATGAAAGATAGTTATATTAATTTTGATATTTATTATTAAATTACTGAATTTTCTGTTTTTTTTCATTAGCTAAAAGAAATCATTTTTGATAAAACCTTAAATTCACAACAGCAAAAATCAAGAGAGGTTAACAATTCTGTATTTGGAACAAAACTGGCAATGCCCGATACAACTTTACCCTTGAACAGTTTTTTCAGCCTCATACATGTCATACAAAAAAGTTTATATTTTTCTGACATTGATCTAATATCATACATATACGGGACGGCTGCAATGCAGGCGATTTGGTGTCACGATATCACAGTATCATGGGTTCGAATCCCGACGAGGGAAGAACTAAACATTTACGAAAGCAAATTTACAGATCTAACACTGTTGGGTTGATGTTTAGACGAGTTGTATATACATTATGTACACAGCCATGTATCACCATCATTGATGGCGATCCGATGGATACATTTGTTGTAGAGTTGTCACTGACTCAGACGTACTTATAAATATAATTATTTTCTGTGACTGTATATTACATTAATTTGTAGGATCCTTTACTATAGATGATTTAGCTGATCTGTAACAATAACATCTTCATGCCTTATCTATCATGTACTGTAGTACGCCGCTAGATTAAAACTGACGAGGAAAGGTAACACACGGCCAGCGAAAGCTCTTTTTTGAGAGCCCAGGTGGTCGTGTGGTCTAGCGGGACGGCTGCAGTGCAGGCGAATTGGTGTCACGATATCACAGTAGCATGGGTTCGAATCCCGGCGAGGAAAGAACTAAAAATTTGCGACAGCAAATTTACAGATCTAACATTGTTGGGTTGATGTTTAGACGAGTTGTATATATATATATATATATATATATATTAATGTATAGTACAGAATGGGTGTATTTTTGTAGAATAAAACTGTATGATGTTATATTTGTTGTTTCAGACACAAGTCAGTGCGCAGCCATCTTAGGAATTGCATTGCTTTTGAAGGAGAAGTTCAATCAGGTGATGCACTTCAGTGATTACGAAGAAACAGAAGAACTATTTCTTCTGATAATCAAACACAGAATTTTAAGTATGGGGAATGACCTATTTGAACTGAAGGTAGAAAGGAATGTGATATTCAGATGTGAAACTTTTCTTGAATTAATAACTGGTTTGATAGCTTCAATTTATTGTTTCAATTTAGTCTATCCAAAACCTATTGAAAAATCATTGTTGTTTATACAAAATTGTATCATGTGTTTAAGTGATGATGGGAAGGTTGATAAGAAGATTTTATCATTAATAACATAATTAAACAGGGAATAAACTAAATCATTAAATTAGTATTTGAATTTCATGAGATACTGTAAAGCTGTCTGGATCAAATGATCATCTGTTGTTTACCTCATTTCTCTGATGTAATATAAAAAAAAGTCACACTTGCATTGGATAATAAGTGTGTTTTTTTCAATTCTACTTGACATTTTTGTATTTAATTGAATCTGGATTATAACATTTAGAATTAAAACAAAAATGAAACAAAAAGATAGATTTTACAATACAATCATCTAGATTTAAAGAACAGTAGTTTACAGGTATCCTTCGGTTAGGTGTAATGATCCTACCACTATTTGAACAAGCTTTTGAGACAATTATAATACAAGATAATAATGAATAAATTTTTAGAATTGCCAAAAAAACAAAACAATTTTAAATACATATCTTTCGATAATGGTTAAATATCGCTGAGAGTAGGATAGTGTAGTTCCTATAGCTATTGATGAGGTTCTTGGTAAAGAAGTAATCAGTTATTAGTGTTGCCATAATCAGTTATGAGTGTAGCAGTAATTAGTTGTTAGTGTAGTTTTTGTTACATTGTTAGAATCTTTTTTTTATGTCAAGGAATGGTGTTGAGTAGATTTTAATTACCTCATTGACATACATGTGTGCAAAAATGTAATATTCTACAGCATCATTGTTTATTTTATTTGCTAAGGTGAGCTGCATGCCTTTTTCTCATTAATTATTTTGTCATTCATGCTTACGTTGGTCTTTCCTTTTTTTCTTTTTTATTCATTTGGTTATGTCAGGCCCGGTTTAGACTATACGGTAATAATTTTGCTCATTGTTCATTGATGTCGTATTGTGTACTAGTCTACAATACCTTAACCAATGTCATTTCATAGATGTTTGTGGACCGAGCAATAGATAAGCCCTTTTTCAAATATCCGTTAAATTTTCACCTAAAAAAATCGAAATTTTCCCGTTTTTCTATGTCATATGAATTAAAATATACTACAAATAACTTGCATTAGCTATTTTCTATCAATTTCAAGTTTAGTTTTCACAGCGGTCATACTCATTTATTTGACCTTGTTTATTAATTCCCTACTCTGCCTTCGTGGTCATCATTGTCATATTTTACTTTTTCTCTCTTTTTTTTTTTTGGGGGGGGGGGGGGGGTTATCACTACACGCATATACAAACAAATGATAGCGCTGTTTTCTTCTCAAAACCAGTGAGGCCGACAACAAGGAGCAACAATAGCATCTTTTTCTTGCGATGATAAATCCTCCCTCTTTCTTCCCAAAGATATAGATAGGGGCCTTTGCCATCACACGAAACGATTAGCCGTGTAAAACAGCGATATAATGTAAGAATTTAGAAAAAAAAATCCGTATAAAATGAAAGATTTACAATATTGAATTCGAAGTGTTTTATTAAATCTTAATATATGTAAATGTGAAAAATATTCATTTTATTAATTTTAAATGCAACCCACCTCCCCATCCGAATTATTTTTACTTAATTATATACACAAAAAAGCACCATGATGTTTAATTTGAGGTATAGCAGTTATGTCCAATTTCTACCGTGTCAGAAGGATAGTATATATACAACTCCTTGGTTTAACGTAACAGTCAAAGTATGTATATCTTGAAATTTGAAAGAAAGGAAATAAATAAATCAAAGGTAAAACATTACTTTTGATACCAATAATGACCAATCGGTATATATATAGCTGCTTGGCATGTATACAGCTTGCATGCATCCTCTGGAAAATGCATGTATGAACTATTTTCCTAACAAACCAATTATCTTTCCGAAATAGAAGGGGGGAGTAAAAGCACTATCAGTTGTAAAGATAAACACAGTCAATATTCGCTATTGTATTGATACTAACAAATTATTGATTTGTGTACCCTCCCCCCCCCAACCGTGACCCCATTAGATCCCCGATTTTGTTGATATAATACACAAAGCGTGTTTGTCAATATACATGAAGTGGCCGTGAGAGGTATATCTAGAAATTTTCACTCACTGTCTTAGAGAGGTCGTTGCAGTCTGTTGTGTTTATTCGCTATATAATCGGCACATATATACTGAGCCAAAAAAGTTTAGCAACAAAAATATGAAATTTTATTTTATTACCAAATCATAACAAGATATAATTTTGATAATATAAAAATTGAATTATGATATGTCAGAAGCAACATGAATGGTTAACTCTCATATTCATTAGGATATTTTTTGTATGGAGCGCGGGAGGGTCAAAATGCGGAAATGAGTATAGTGTTATTCAAAATCAATTTCCCTGCCATGCTCTAAGAGCATCAATGAAAATTTGGAAGGCACACCAGCAGCTGCCTTTAGTCAATGCACTACTATTGTGGCCGGAAAAAACTCGTGTTGACGTAAAGCGAAGGTAAAGCTCCTCCCTCGTCGATGGTTGTTGTTGGTTTACGACATATCGACCTATCCTGTGCTGTTGAAATTTGTTGATATCTGTTTGTTAGTCTCTAAACTGTTGACTTATGCACATTAAATTGAGCCACGACGTCAGCAACACTCATGCTTGCACCAACCATTCCAAGAGCCATCCGACGGTCATTTTCGGAGAGGCCTGGTTGACGCCCCATGCAATTTATTCAAACTTTTATGTGTTTTTCTTACCAATGGTGTGTTTCTCAACGTTGGTGCCAAACAAATTTAAATTTCGTTTCAAAAGTACAGGTACAGAAGGTAAAACATCAATTACACGTGCAAAGCTGAAATGGCGCAAAATCAACCACCAGGAAAAAAAGTACGACTGTTTAAAATTACAGGTAAAACTAAGGACTATATCAATGATGTTTAATAAAAAAAAGAATCCAGAAACAACATAAAAAAAATTGGAAAAAAGTGTTGCTAAACTTTTTTGGCTCAGTATATTTTTTCTGCATTAAAAAAACGAGAGTGGTGCCACCATGCCACCAACAGGCTAAAATTAAAACTTGCTTTTTAAAATAAATTGTTCAATCATTCATCTTTTGATGAGGCGGATAATGTGTTCGAGATTTATAATGCTTCTTCAATACCAAAAACAATATATATTATTTTTTAACCAAGGATTTATATGGAACTACTTATAGAATCTTATTTGAGCTTCTTTTATATCTAAATACAGGAGTTTAAAACATTCAATGACAATATTTTGTTCATCTCGCTTTTAACACAAATCATTCCTAATAAAATGCATCTAAATAAAAGATGAAACTATCCTCTTTAAAATAAAACTGCACGATACACGTGCTCTTCGACCACGTTGTTGTTATTGAAGTAAGGGAGGAGTTTATTAATCAACATGTAAATACCATCCAATCGCGTATTAGAAAAAAAAATCTGAAAATCGAAGGCGAGGCTCAAAAATATAACATACATCTCAACAATTGACACCAGACGTCAATGTTGGCTGTAAGAACGATAACTCTGATGCATCGAAACTATTAACGACTGTGCGTCACATTTTTGTTATTATAATACAGGTGTATGCATTTACCTTTCTAAAATCAAGGTAAGAATTATATATATTGTGGGGGTTTATTGTTTTCGAAAAATATAACAAAAAATTGTCATATACATGTATGTTAAAATTTTGGTATGAGCAATTGTTTTGATTGGTTTATAAATACTTGTTGTACGTTGTTGTTAACAAGTCTTGCGGCAGAAACTCTATATACATTTTTATATAAGCATCTGAGTGTTTAAATTAACCGTTCCAATCGTCAATACATAAGTCTATCCCATTGCAGATCCCCGCGAAAAAAAAAAAACCCAAAAAAACACTTTAAATAACCTTTCCCACACTGTTATTACAATAATTGATCAATTTTTAAAGATGCACTACCTACATGTATATAAGTAACATCTATTAGTACACCATAATTACATTCTTATAACAACAAAATATTTACCTGTAATGGTATAACAGACATGTAATTTTAAAGTCACAAGATCACAAGACATGCTATTTTGATTGACTTTTACATTATTCGTTTTATGACAAAGTCATGTTGTCTAAATTTAATAGCTTACACCCAATGATACTACATTGTAAACCACATATGAACATTACTTAGGTGTGTTCATTTAGATAAACTGAGAAAATTTGTCTAGTATAAACTTTATTAATATTAATTTTGTATATGTTGCAACCATGGAATACAGATCTTTCTAAACAAAATATTTAAAGAAAAATGATTCAATATTACAATGTATAGTGATTTTGAGGTGACAAAACAAAGACGATACTAGTTAAAGTAAAAAGAAAAACTATATATCACCGTACTAGTTGAACTGTACTATTTATCAGATGTTTAGATGCAAATATACTAAGTTTGATACTACTAAACCAGTACTAAAATATTCAAATATATTTTTTTCTTTAAAAATAATAAGATGTGGTATGACTGCAAATGAGACAACTCATTATTAGAGACCAAATGAGACAGAAGTTAGCAACTTTAAGTCCCCGAACCTTTTAAGCAGTACTGATTTATAACAACTTTATTTAAAGGAAAGGCGAAATTGCAAACCCTACAACCTTTCAAGTCGCACAACTTGAAAGTAAAGTAAAATGATAGTTCTTTTCAATCAAGAAAGTGTGACCAAAGAACAAAGATGTTTTTACTACATTTTTTCAAATTGTTTTCTAGAAAATGAAAAGTAATTCAATACCGATCATGTCAGTACACTAGAGCAGTACATGACAAAAGTTTCCGACAGTTCTATATTATACCATATCCTGATTGATTGATTGTTGGTTGCTTAACGTCCAGTGGCAAATACTTTATGCATGTTTAGGATGCGAACACATTAACAATAAATGCATTAGGTAGTTCCTGTAATATAGCCGCCTGGGATGAAGATCGAGGACAAATGAAAAAAGAGGATATGATGGATTTGGACAAGCATTTGGCTCTGCCACAGGTCACATACGGACCCTTCAAAGAGTTGTTGCAAGGGTTCTTAATTGTGGCACTCTCTCTACATAAGGTGTCGTATTTAACGTCCCCATGTGGATGCGTACTTGCACATCCAAACGGACTCCGCACTGCGGCAAGGATTTCACTGCCGGTCGGAGGAAGACATGTAGTGACCATAATTCTATTCCCCAATTACCCTACCATATCCTGACAGTTGTACCCTAAGGCATAGTTTAAATGTTCTACCCTAGACCATATAATTCCAGTTATACCCCAAAACAGATCACGACAGTTCTACCCTTTTACGTATCATGACGGTTCTAACCTAGAATACTAGTATATCATGAAGGACAGTTCTTCCCAAGAAGAGATAATGACAGTTTTAGCCTCTACTGCTTAATTTTAGTTCTAGCCTGGAAGATATCATGAAATTTCTACCCTAGAATACATCTTGATTGCTTTACCTGAGAAAAGACTATGACAATATTTCCTTAGAACATACCAAGACAATTAGCACAGGTCATGGCAGTTTTTCCCTATAAGGTGCCATGAGAGTGTAATACTAGAACGGATCATGCCAATTTTAACCTATATAAAACAGTTTCTTTACATATTATTTCGACAGCTCTTGAGCGAGGTTTGAACTGATACAACTGTACAGCTTATAAACAAATGGTCGCAGTTGTTGAAGGCGTACACGCATTGTGTATAATTGATTGGTGTCTTTTTCATTTCCATATCGTCGATTATATTTTAATATTCCGGATTTCATATATCACTATCACAAACATTTAAGGAAAAGATATGCATTTTGTGAAATTTATAATCATTTATTTCATTCTTACAGCAACATCTGAACAGATGATGGAAAACATCTTCACTGTGGGATTATTTACATTGGTCGTGATCTTCATAACTTATTTGATTTATAACAAATTTATGACATCAGGTGATACTCTCCCAGGACCAAAGGCATGGCCATTTTTCGGAAATCTTATCATGGTTAGTAGAGCCAAAAACGTTTACCAGCTGACAAAAGATTTACAAAATCAGTATGGGAACGTTTTCAGATTACAGTTGGGGCAGATAACTGTTGTGTTTATTTCCGGACATACGAATTTATCCCAAATTATGGTTGGTGATGGCGAAAACTCATCACATAGACCAACCTGGATGTTTTGTCCTAAGCACATCTTTAAAGGCAAAGGTAAATTGATAATTACGTTACTAAAATCAAATATGTCATGTATTCAAAAAGGAAAAAAAAGAGTGGCGAAATATTCGTACGCTCCGTTATGTATCAACAGTGGCGTAGCTAGGCTATGTTCAGGTGTACGCCTAAACCTCGGCGAGGGGTGTGATGGCCGCAATCGGGTCCAGGTTAAAGCATCCACTGGTAGTAAGTTCGAGGGGGCGAAACACCCTGGAGCTAACGAGTTATGGAGAATGAGATACCATTTCTGTCATTAAAAACTCACCAATAGCAACATACTTTAGAGTCTAATTTGTTTATCTCTTATGTTTAATTTATTCATTGTGTTGATTTGGAATCTAATGGTCATTGGTTTAAGAGAAAATGTCCAAACCAGTTACTTTGAAATATGTATAAAAGGAGCCGCACTCGATCGAAACCCCTTATTTGTGCAAATTTCGTTAATGGACATAAAGTAATTAATGTTCATAGATGTTCAGGTGTATTATGAAAATTTGTAAAGCGTTCCGTGAAACCCTGGTTCTCGCCTGGGATTACATCCCGCGAAAAGAAAATCCACTTTTCAGTCCATTACAGGTTTTAAAAAATCAAACATTTTCTTATGATATTTTTTCTTGATCTGGAATATTAACTTCTACCCAAGTTTCATGACAATCTCTGTAGGTTTTCAATTTTATCATGTAAAAAATACTAATCACATACCGTCTTTTAATTGCGAAAAGATAAGAAAAATAAAAAAAAAAATACTTTCAAAATTTTACTTTCATCATAAAAAAACTTCTGCCAAAGATTCATAAAAATTCAATGAAGGTTTGACAAAGTAATTGATGTGTAACAAACTTTAACCCCAGACTGTATCTACATTGTACTTGTTAACTTAAAAAAAATGCTTTTATCAGTAAAATACGGGAAAATTAAAAATGTTATTTCATCATTATGCTCTCTTTGATCACAAAAAGCTTCTGTCCAACTTTCGTAAAATTTCATGAAGGTTTGATAGAGTTAATGATATTTAAAAAAAGTCTAACACATACTAAACCTAAATGGTGACGTCGCCAACGAAATCTATGATCGCTATGTCTCGCTTTCGCGACATAAATGTCACAGGCTTGAAAACTGAAAAATGCAAACCAAATATCGAATCTCAGCAGATAATGAAATGCTTTAAACAAAAGGAGAGTTATTTGAAACTTCTTTTCTGTCTATAAGTACTCGACTTATTTCTAATTGTTTTCTATGATAATAAGTGCGTAATGTTATACACTTCTTCCAATTATGTATTGTATTTTATTGAAATGGTTTTACATACAAATATTCAACTATTGTCAAACTCGTTAAGTAATATCGACTTTTATAAGTTTGTATATACGGTAAGTTCATAAATTATTGCGTGAAATTATTGTTGCGATTTTTGAAGAATGGACGTACACAAATGTAAATGCGAGATAAATTATTGCGATTTCAGAAAAATGTGCATACAGATATATGCATTACATATCATAATGCGAGTTTTTTTTATTGCGATACTCACCCAGCCGCATTATTCCTAATAGTTAAAACCTCGCATTAATTTCTGAATTTACAGTAAAAGAATTAGCCAGGAACTATTATATAATATGGATTTACGGTAATGTAATGAAGTCTGTAAGGGATAGGGTTGGCTCTACATTTTTATGTACGTTATTATCGTTCCGATATAAAATTTAATTTGACATAATCTTACAATTACAAAGAAAAATATGATACTTTTTTTGGCAGTCGCGTTCATGTCTAAAAAAAATCTCTGTTTCAAAACCACGAAAAACAATTTTGTCACAGATTTTTTTTCAACTCAGCTTTCAAAATCGTAAATTTTTTGTAGTTTCAAAGGTTCATCAGTTTTTGTATGTTTTTTGTATGGCGAATAGGTTTTGTGAGGTGAGTGTCCCGTCTAGTTTTTAAGATATTTGTTCGTTTTGGCTTTATTAGAAACAATGGCTCTAGGCGATTTGTTTTTCAGGCTGGGTCTGTTTTTCTTTTTATATCGTTGAAGAATAACGAAATCTTTAAAAATCAGACAAATGCCCAAAATGATCTCAAAAACCTTACCATCACAATCATAGACCACAACGAGGATTGGTCAAGGGCCGACAGACTTGATCGGGAAAGGTTTTTGGATAAGAAAGTTAAGGACAGTTTCCACAGAGGGCATAAATGAAAAAAACATAGAATGAGTCACTCATTTTCCCTACTTTCACTCATTTTCCTGCCCTCACCTTTTTCCAGTAACTTTGGCTTCCGTACTGGACTGTTACAGTTTTAAGGAATATTTGAATTATACTTGTTTAAATTACAGGATTCTATTCATTTTGAATTGCTTGATAAACGAATTAGGTATAGACAATTCACTTGGAAACTCAACATATACCCTCACGACACTTACCGAAGAGGAAATCCTGGATAATCATAGGTCTGTTCTTTGTTCCTTTGGTATTTCAACCAAAAAAGAAGAACTGGATCTTCCATCACTGTATTGGATACCTAAACTACATAAGTGTCCTTACAAACAACGGTATATTGCTGGGTCGTCCAAGTGCTCCACGAATTACTTTGCTTCATAAAAAAGAATGGCCAACGTAGATACATGTATCTTGTCTTAGGGAGGGATAAATCATACTTTGTAAAGAATCACTCTGATTCAAACAAAAAATTTTCCGAAACCGATTTTATCAAGATGCTTGATTTTTTGATTGACAACATATTTGTAATGTTCGGAGGACGTGTTTTTCAACAGACTGTCGACATCCCAATGAGAACAAAATGTGCCCCTCTACTTGCTGACTTGTTTCTTTATTATTATGAGGCTGACTTCATGCAGGAACTTCTTAGGAAGAAAGATCAGAAGTTAGCAATATCCTTTAACTCTACTTTCTGCTATATAGATGACGTTCTTTCACTAAACAATTCAAAATTTGGTGACTACGTGGAACGCATCTATCCCATCGAATTGAAGACAAAGGATACTACAGATACAGTTAAGTCGACTTCATATCTTGACTTACATCTAGAAATTGACAATGAGGGTCGGTTGAAAACAAAACTTTACGACAAAAGAGATGATTTCAGCTTTCCAATTGTGAACTTTCCATTTCTAAGTAGCAACATTCCAGCAGCACCTGCATACGGGGTATATATCTCCCAATTGATACGATATTCCCGTGTGTGCATTTCTTATCATGATATTCTTGATAGAGGGTTACTGCTCAAAAGGAAGCTGTGAAGTTGAAATCATCCCTACGTAAATTTTACGGACGCCATCACGAGTTGGTTGACCGTTATGGAATAACCGTTTCACAACTGATATCGGATATGTTCCTTACGTCGTAACTACAATCCCCTTCCCTTTATGAATGTGACCTACCGAATTAGACTATTTACCGGATTTGTAATCACATAATCAACACGACGGGTGCCACATGTGGAACAGGATCTGCTTACCCTTCCGGAGCACCTGAGATCACCCCTAGTTTTTGGTGGGGTTCGTGTTGTTTATTCTTTAGTTTTCTATGTTGTGTCATGTGAACTATTGTTTTTCTGTTTGTCTTTTTCATTTTTAGCCATGGCGTTGTCAGTTTGTTTTAGATTTATGAGTTTGACTGTCCCTTTGGTATCTTTCGTCCCTCTTTTATAAGATATCTTATAAAGAAAAATATATGAGATTTTTTATAAACGGTATAAGATATACTAGTATGATAAATTTTATAAGATGTCATATAAACTAAGTTAGATATCTTATCAAGTTTATTCGATATTTTGAAGTTCGAATAAATAGTAAAACGCGGCTTCCAATGGCTACCACTTTTTAGTTTACGATCAAACTTAAGATAAAATTTTACTTACGATTGTTTATGAAACAGTCAAAAACTTATGATTTGACGTACGACCGACGTAAGATATAAAATTGCCGTAAGATGTTTTGTAAAACGATGGCTTGAACCATTTTATGACAGATCACACATAAGGATAACATTGATAACAGTAACACAATGTGAACTGTTCAAAATAGGACACTTACCTGATAAACCTGACTCCTAAAAAAATAACAGCGGACAACACATAATTTAACAGCATGGTTTGCTACTTACGAACATGTGGTGTGGTTAGATCAGCATAGTGTATGCACTCAAATGTCATACAATTATTATTGTTATTGTGAAAACATGACACTGTTGTAAAATCTTTTCCGATGTTTTGGATAATGAATGATAGCTTTTTTACATGTTTCTACGTAGGTATTGTATGGGCGAATGGACACCAGTGGCTTGAACTAAACAAACTAATACTTCAAGGTCAACATAAGACAACCGTAATAGAGAACATGCAACAACAACTTTCTCTAGAGGTCAACACACTTTGTCAATGTTTCAGTCCGAATGACGCCATGGATCCGTTAGACCATTTCTTTAACAGTACACTTAACATAATATCGATAATGGCATTCGGAAAAAGGTAAAATTATTGTTGAATATCTTATAACAGACATCCAGATAATTAAAAAATATTTATTATTTTTTCGTACTGGATACAGGAAAATGTGTACTCAGATGGACAGAGTGCACACAATTTCGTTGGAGGGACGAGGGAACCCTCTATTTCTTCTTCCCTTGTACACTTTGTTCTATTTTACATATTAACATACTGTTGTAGTGCAAGGATTTCTTTATAGATCAGTTTTTGTATCTCAAACGGAGGTTTTTATATAAAACATGTACACAACATACGGCATTCAGTACATACAATGTACATTGTAGTATAACATATAAGAAACAAGGACAATTGACAAATGTTTATTACTTTTCGTACCGTACACATGCGCAGAAATAGCACAGGGCTAATAACATTGGCACATGGGCGAACACATTATGAAGTGATCGCCTTGTTTCTCTGCCCTCATATTTCACATAAAAACAAACACACATGTTGGGAAATGTTCTAGAGAACTTGCACAAAACATATTAAAGAGTTTCCGAAAGACTGATTGAATATATGCAGCTCACTATCCTAAACGCCAACATTAAATTCAACAATTTGAAGAGCAGAGTACTATAGGTATAAGATCTCAGAGCAATCGAGTAAATAAATAAGCACACGAATATTCACGAGTTAACATATCACTTTAACACCAAAGTAGAGACTATAGTGCTAAATCCATCATCCATTTGTATAAAACTGTTCATCTCTCAAAGTATTTACGCCGTAATCCGTGCTTCATTCTGAAATAATAATGAGTATGTTATTTTCAACATTGTGGTGTGTGTTCGTCTTGCTTTGTATAAGAAATAAAATGACATTGATATGATATATTTTGTTTGCTCCGTGTTGAAGGTCTCACTGCCACTTCGAGATGAAGAATAGCAACAAAAAAGCCCTGTGCCTGTCCTGTTTGTGTGTTTTAGCTGTGCACATTCTGATTTTATGTCATGGACGGATTCCCTATATCCATTCTTTTCTGTTATATTATATTAACATGATTAAGGGCGTATACAAATGTATAAAATAAATCTATGTAATGTATTTTGCAGATTTGAATATAACGAACCAGATTTTACGACCTTACGTACTAGAATTAAGTATATCTTCAAACATGGTCAAAGTTTGGGTAGAAAGGAAACTTTGTTTAGCTGGCTTGCTCTGTTTACGAAATCTCAGGTATTTATACGAATCTGTACTTGATATGGTTAGTTTTATTAAAAAGCTTTTAGAGCATACGGAATATTATGTGCAAGTCATTTGCTTACACTTACAATAAATAATATGTTGATTGTATAATTACATACCGATACATACAGACCGTTTTTAAGAAGGCTCAACTCATCTGAGACTCTTTGCCAGAAAGCTATACTGCATGGTAGGATTGAATGCAATCATGTGTAACTGAACGTATTATACTTTAATTATATTTCACCGTTTTATGGGAAAATGGGAATCGACCATGTTTTTACTATTGTACCACAATATCACCTTGTTCTGCCTATCGAACAAAACAGGAACACCATACAAAGTCTCGAAATACACGTTAACATGTTATATACATTTGTGTTCTATACTTTTATACTTAACACATAATTGTATTCTTCATTTACAAATTAATGTGAAACATTTCGTTAATGGTAGCAATCATGTATCGATATGATAACAGATACATGATTTTACATGAAAATGATGAGGGTTTTAATACATCATACAATGTTTGTCAGTGCTGTCAAAAAAGCTTAATTTAAATTGAATCAAAAAGCTTTTATCAAGATCATATTTTACATGTGTTTTAAGAAAAACATTTCTTGTTTTGGGAGGACCATGGGGAAGGTAAGAAATTTGCGAATGCCCATGTGTTCGTCCCCAAATATTTCCTTTTGTTGGGTGAAGGAAATAATCATCCAATATAGAAACGTGGTATGCGAAACTTACTTCAATAGTTCTAGAAAATATATGCAAGCAGATCTCAAGTATAAATCTGAAATAAACATTCGGAGCCTTGTATAGTCAGTTTTGCACATTGTTAAAGAATGTATGTTGACCTTTAATTGCTTAATTTCGCTTTATCTTTGGATAGAGTTTACTAAATGTAAAAGAAGTAAGTCGTCACATTTCAAGAGTAATAATTATCTATATATATACGTGAAGGTTTTAGTTTTTTAGAGCAAACACAAGTGAAACAATTAGATGCAGAACAGGGGATCATTCGCGTTCATTTATCGTGGCGTCATTTGAAAAAAAAATATGGCTATGCATTAATTCACTGAATGGGGTTGTATCAATTTTTGCTTAAACTGCTTATACAAATTTACACTATAACATAAACATTACTATCTTCAATATGACGTATAATCTCTTGATTTCGTTCTTTGAGAAGTATGACAAACATTATATATACATGTATGCAGATATTAACATTAAAATTTCCCCACTGTTTTTGTAGATGGCAGACAAATACGTGTCAATAGCTCACAAAGTGTCCGACTATTTATTTCGAAAGGGCAAACAAATTTTACCAAGAACAGAAGTATATATTATAAATTTCGTTCATAGGAAACCTTAATATCCTTTCAACATTTTCAAGGGCATTCTGTTGTTAATCAGTAAAAGTTTAGATGAATGGTAATGCAAAACGTACTATTTTGCTCTTTGTATTTATCACCAAATCAGAAATGTGGTAATCTGTGTAGTCTTGAAATATAAATGCATAGGTTATCGTCTTCAAAACGTACACGCGATGCTATGACGTAACTATGGTGCCTTACTGTTGAAAAGAGGCCGATCCAACTGAAATGTAAAGACAAAATATGGTTTTGTGTCGAGTTACGACTTTCGGTTTCTCCAGGTAGGCATGAAAATACTACAATGTATGGTCTCAGTTCAAAAAAGCTCAATATAGTACTCGGGTACACAACGTTTTAGAAGATAGTTTTTTGTATTGATTCACCTTCAGAATATTAGATAGACCAAAAAAACACCAATATTTGCATCAGGTTTCCTGATGTTACAATTCGTATGGGCACATGCTTAGCCTCTTATGAATAATAAAGGTGCATCGTGCATTGTTACCTTTCGGTCTCTTATGACAATTTAAGATGATTCCTCTTCCTTGATTACATGGTCGGTCTCTTATGAAAAGCTAAGGTGCCTCCTCCATGATTACCTGGATATAAGAATATGTTGTATGAGTGCCAATGAGACAACTCTCCATCCAAGTCACAATTTATAAAAGTAAACCATTATAGGTCAAAGTACGGTCTTCAACACGGAGCCTTGGTTCCCACCGAACAACAAGCTATAAAGGGCCCCACACATTACTAGTGTAAAACCAATCAAACGGGAAAACCAACGGTCTAATCAAACGACAACTACTGAACATCAGATTCCTGACTTAGGACAGGTGCAAATAATTGCAGCGGTCTCTTATCACAATTTAAGGTGCCTCCTAAATGATTACATGGTCGGTCTCTTTTGAATATTTTTGAAATACTAAGGCTTTTCTACCTCAGGAAATGATAACCTTCAAGTTAGCTGTATTTGGCAAAACATTTTGAGGAATTTTGGTCTTCAATGCTCTTTATCTTCGTACTGTATTTGGCCTTTTTTACTTTTTTGGAATCCAACGTCACTAATAAGTCTTTTTTAGACGAAACGCGCGTCTGGTGTAAATACAAAATTTAAATCCTGGTTATCTATGATGAGTGTATTTATGACAATTTAAGGTGCCTCCTCCTGGATTACATAGTAGGTCTTTTATAACAATTTAAGGTGAACCCTCCTTAATTACATGATCGGTCTATTTTGACAATTTAAGATGCATCCTCCTTTATTACATTGTAGATCTTTTATAACAATTAAAGGTGCCTCCCCCTTGCTTACATGGTCGGTCTGTTGTGAATATTTAAGATGCCTCCTCATTGATTACATGGTCGGTCTTTAATGACAATTTAAGGTGCCTACTACTGGATTACATAGTAGGTCTTTTATAGCAATTTAAGTTGCCTCCTCTTTGATATCATCGTAGGTCTTTTATAGCAATTTAAGGTACCTCCTTATTGATTACATGGTCGGTCTCTTATCACAATTTAAGGTGCCTCCTCTTTGATTATATGGTCGGTCTTTTATAACAATTAAAGGTGCCTCCTCCTTGCTTACATGGTCGGTCTGTTATGAATATTTAAGATGCCTCCTCATTGATTACATGGTCGGTCTCTTATGACAATTTAAGGTGCCTACTCCTGGATTACATAGTAGGTCTTATATAGCAATTTAAGGTGCCTCCTCTTTGATATCATAGTAGGTCTTTTATAAAAATTTAAGGTACCTCCTTATTGATTACATGGTCGGTCTCTTATCACAATTTAAGGTGCCTCCTCTTTGATTATATGGTCGGTCTATTTTGACAATTTAAGATACCTCCTCCTTGATTACAAAGTATGTCTTTTATAACAATTTAAGGTGCCTCCTCATTGATAACATGGTCGGTCTCCTATCACAATTTAAGGTGTATCCTGCATGATCACATGTGTGGTCTTTTATGACAGTTTAAGATGTCAACTGCATGGTCACCTGTAATATGTCTTAAACGTGAACTTAATTCAATTGATGATGTTAGAGAAGGTTATAATTAAATCAGCTAGTAAAATGTATATAAAATGTACATTTACAGGTCAATGAAGTTATTGGAGAAATTGACAAACTACAAGAATTCATTAAACAAGAACTGGAAAATCATATCACTGACCATAATTGCAAGTTCCCACGTGATTTGTTGGATGTTTATTTGAATCTTTCTGAATCAGAAAGAAAGGACAGTGCCTTATCAGGTATGTGTTGTATTACAATGAGATTTCTTGAAACATATACATGCACCAAAAAGTAAAACAAGTTATCAAACCCATCAAAAGATCACCCCCTTCAGTATTAGACAAGCCGTTTCATTTATGGAAATCAAGTAGTTAATCCCATTTTGTCTAGACAAGTTGTAAGTGCATTTTAGAAAACAACATATCCAAGTGATTTTCGACGCAATGTAATAACACGTTCTGACAAAATGTCAATCGTAGAACGTAGAATGCTTGACAAAAAATCATCTCATAGGAAACCATTGCGATGTTCTTTTGCTGTAACATATTCAATCTCCGCCACTGAAATCAGATGTACACGCTATGACAAATATTATCAGCGATCGCTGACATAGCCGACATTGTTGTTACAACGAGGAACATGACGATGTGGACGAGGATCTGCTTACCCTTCCATAGCTCTTAGAAATCAGTCATAATTTGATGGAGCTCGTGTTTCTCTGTTTTCAAGTTTCGTTGTAGTGTTGTGTACACTGTTAGTCCTTTCGATTTTTTGTATGTTTTAATTTATTAACAGTTTCTCTTTAATGGATGGGTTTACATGACCCATTTGGTATTTTCTGCCTCTTTTTTCCTTGAGAATATATGCCATTAAAATAATGTAAAAACAAGTTTACGTTTTTTTTTAATCTTCCGTCAGGTGACATAGAACAATATGAGAAAGAAAAACTATAAAATAAAGTAAAGTTATAGATACTGGTGATCAGTCAGTTCATTTGACTGAATCAACTGACAGACTGGCAGAGCAGTAACAACGATGACTTTCATTTTGGAAATTAGTTTCATTTTTGGAATAAAGAATGATGCTGTCATTTAAAAAAAATCAAAGTTGTAACAAATGATGATTATAGATAATATGTTGCAAAATAATAAAGATTATGCAATAAAAAAAAGTGAAAAAATTTATACAAAACTTACAAAACATAAAATCAACTCTTAAGATTTACAATGGACAATTACTGTTGTAAATATATGAAGGTTGCAAATAAATTGTTCAAATATATCCAGTTAAATTCCGAATTAAAGGTTAAAAAATATACATCAAATTTGAACAACATAAGAACTTGAGATTTCAACACAAACTGAACGAGACAATTTACAGTCATTTTTATTATTGCCTAGTATTCAAATGTTTAGAATTAAAGAAAAAAAAAGCTACAACAGATACGTTGACAGCATTTTAGTTTTAAGTCCATATGTCCAATCTGATATTCATTTTGACCAAATAGTTTTGTCAATCTAATTGTAATATGTCGGAAAAGGATAATTTTTCAAACTCGTTTAAGATTGTTGTTTTTTTTATTCTTTTCCAGAAACTAACTTTTTCCAAGCTTTCATTGAAATGTATATGGCGGCATACGAGACGTACACAGGCGCAATGATGACATTGGTGTTTTATCTACTGAAATACCCGGATGTCCAGAAAAAATGCAGGGAGGAAATACAAAGGGTAAATTACAAGACTAAAAAGTTTGTTAATCACAAGTTCATAGCTTGTGTACTGTAGTGAAACTTAGTTTGTCCCTCCCTCGGGAAATTGTAACCCGTCGGATTTGATCGTGACTTGTAACTATGATTTCAGGCTTGGATTTGATTTTAATTTTGGTTATACCTCCATTTTATGATATGCTCTGGTCTGTTGGTTTGGTTGGTAGCTAATCTGCCCAAACCTTTACCGAATATATGTGTATTAAAACTGCTGACGATAACACAATTGGCATTAACCAATTTTCATGAAAATTATACACACAATTAGGGTTTTTAAAAGTAACTAGTGTTGTTATGGGACTTTAATCATGATTCTCTGTCCTTGAATTTTATGACAAGGCAAAATAGTACAAACAATTAAGATATAATTGGTCACATCATTGTCATTTTAACTTTTTGAATACTTGCAAATTACCAAGAAAGCCTTCCATATCCCCTTAATTTCTTATCAGTATTATTCATGTTATTATCCCAACTTGAACGTACTGTTAATATGAAATTGTATGTCAACGCTTATATCGGTAAACTGTGATACACATTATCTAAACTGATGATCTTAAAGATATAGACAAAGCAAATACTGACTTTACATTTATGCAAATTCATGTTTTTATTTTATATGTTCAAGGTTTGCAGAGGAAAACAAACAGTAACGATCGAAGACCGAGATAAACTACGTTACGTGGAATCTACTATTAAAGAAGTGCTACGTATTGCTAAACCAGGTGAGATTCTGACAATATTGCAGTTTGCCACAGTTTTTATTTGTTCATAATGTGAAGATTAGAGGAAATTCATTTCGTTGCGTACCATTTCACAATCTTATAATTATATTAGATGTATGTGTCATTATAACACGTTATTCTGATTTGCTACACTGCAATCTCGTGTGTTTCTTAGTCAATTATTACAATAAAATGTATCATTCATGATGACATGAGGTCCACAATAAAGTGCACAGATAAATAAAATACAAACTTGATAAAAATCGTGTTTTCATGATCCTAGCTAAAAATTGTAATTATAAGTATTGAATGGTTCCGTTTGTAACTGTATTCGGTTGTAAAAGCGTTGACCGTGCGCTTCTTACAAAATGTACTTCGGTCAACACTTTTACACCCAAATAAAGTTACAAAAAGAAGCATTCAATTCTTAAATGCATTTACTAGTCTTTGTATGCACCCACCGCGTCGATAGGGCACTAAAAGTTACCATTTTCCGTCCATATGTCTGTTCGTCTGTAATTCCGCTCTCTACAATGTAACTTTATTCCTCTATCGAAAGTTAGGAAACTTATATACAATGCGTATTACCACAAAACACAGATAAAGTGCGAATTTGGGTTGCTTCCCTTTTATCATTCTAAAATTATATCGCTTTATAACGTAATGTACAAGCGGGGGCATCATCTTTTCCCATGGACATATTCTCCATTTTTTCTATACATATTTTTGAGAAAAAAATCATGAAACTAATATGAATTTTGAATACATGTATAATAGGAAAAAGAGAATGTGGTATGATTGCCAATGAAACCTCTTCACAAGAGAACAAATGATAGAAATTAAGACTTATAGGTCTTCAACTTTGAGTTTGAATCAGTTTGAACTTTATTTGAAAATGCAGTGTTCATCGACCAAAATCGAATCCCTTTTTTGCGGGATTTCTAGGGTTAGATGTTCATTACCAACCACATACATTTGTATACATGTTTGCTCTTCAAATGTTTTTAGAACTGAAACTTTAAGTGCATACTATACAGAAAAGATCTATCGTTGATGTTTCCTTAACATTTTTATATGCACTATCACAATTTTGAAAGAAAAAAATATACCTTCCTGAAATTCTCTTTGATATATAGCAATTCAAAAGTGTATATTTCATGTAAAAACGAAAAAAATTATGTTTCATTTCTTTAAAAAAAAAATAACACAACTTTAAACTTGTAGAAACGGAAATATTTAAACAATTATTTTGAAAAGAGTTCCTTAATTTATAGGACCTCGCAAATTTCTTACTCGAATACTGTTAAACCGTACGATTATTGAACATAAATGCCGTAAACATTTTCTTGTCAGAGGAAATATGTATACACAAATTATACCGTTGTTTTTTTCTTACAATTTTTATAAACCCTAAGTGAACTAGTCTACCATGTCTACAGCGAAAGAAGGAAACAAAAGTATCTGTGTGCTCATTTTTTATCTTTGCTTAAACCTAATTATTTTTACACTGAGATATGTGTATCGTGCAACATTGTCATGGAGATATTACCGCTGTACACCAAACCTTACATATTCGATATGTTCGTTTGCAAATTCTTTCATAATCACGTAACCAATATGATGACACAAGCAATTTTCCGCCAATTGTGGATGCTTATCTGATATTTAATTAAAGTTATCATAAGCAGCATTGTAAAAACGACGCATTTAATGTATTCACCGCAGTTGATTTAATGTGCTTAAATATACAATGCCCTGCGAAAACGACGCGTTCAATGTGGATGCATATGTATCTGCCATTGCTTCTGTATCGTATGCCCTTATAAAATCACATGCTTGCTGGTTCCATATTTCTCTCTTCTTGATGTTTTTTTCCCCTAATTTTGTAGTTGTACTTGCCGTATACAGAACCAACCCGCGTGAAATAAAAGTAGAAAAATATACTATTCCAGCTAAGTCTATTATACTGTTTGATTTAAATGATCCACAGATTGACCCTAAATTATGGGACCATCCTAATGAATTCGATCCTGTCAGATGGACAAAACCACAGAAGAATGGATATCTTCCCTTTGGTATAGGTAAATGTAAAACAGACAAAGTTTACAAAACATTTGTTAGCACTCTAGCTTTTCGACTGACTAACATTTGTTTTACTATATAACATTAAGGAGATGCTGCCTGATTGCCAACGAGACAACTATACACTCAAGTTCAAATGAAGTGGATGCTATCACTTACAGGCCATTGTACGGACTGTTTGTGAGCGGTTAACACCTCCCCCAAACTGTGTCATTGGTGTAACAGCACAGCATAAGAACAAATTGTCATACATATATTAACAGCTTACATTCATACAAAAGAAACAAATCACAAAAAGAAGAACCCATATGTATCAAAAGCTAGTGTAAAGCAAATTGCAACTAATGAATACATCATGTTCGATCAAACTTTAGTGGCTATAAGTACAATACGAATTTCAAGAGACTATAAAACGCATGACCTTATGCGATGACAAAATATGAGGGAAAAGTATTGTCGGGATTATAAGTTATCATAACTGTACATATATTACAATATATATCCAGTTATACTTAAATTTACTTACACTGATCGTATATACTATATACTTTATAAATAACACCATCGTTAAACAGTAGGATGTGCTATCTCCTTTTAATAAGCATTCTAAAGGAACAGTCACACTTCCTAATATGTGTACCTATGAAAGAATTTGGTAAAGGTTTTGATTAATTTGAGTTCACGAAATTCCTGACATTACCAATTATACAAACAATACGTACATTTAAATATAAAACACAGCAATACATGCGACCTAGTTGTAAAATATATAAATCGAAAAAAGGTGTCAACATCCAAAACGTGAAACGTAACAATATAAAACAAAACATCGTTTCTTTTGTTGAAAATTATTGCACTGAGATTCCCTCATGAAACTGAAATTTCCAAAATCAATACTGTCTGGTTTCGATTTATCTAAAGTAAGTTCCATTGGGTGAATTTCCGTAATAAAATCGAAAACAAACTGACAATGTCACGATACAAAAACACAAAAAAATAAGTTTAGTCAAAAACAGAACACCGACTGAGCAACACGACCCTAATCACACAACATTTTTAACATTTTTGCAATAAAACTATATAACTTAAATTTATAGCAGTGTCTGATTTGTCCCTAAACTCATCTTATACTTTGTCTCTTTTATGTCCAATATAAACTAAAAGCTATGCATATGTTTAACAGGACCAAGACGATGTGTAGGTGCACCAACAGCCGAATTGTCACTTTTCTTCATGATAACTAATATATTGAAGAAATTTGAATTGATACCTGAAGATGAGAGAAACTTGCCTGTGGAACGAGAATGGACTGGCATATCTCTTTTTCCTAAACCCTTCAAAATATGTATGAAGCCTCTGGAATGATGACAATACACCAAACAGACAAAGTGTTGATATACTAAATATGTGTAAAACCACGGGTTCAAAAACAAATGTGTGTTTGTAAAGAGAAGTTCCAACATAGTCTGAGTAATATGATAGCTGTGTTTAGTTTTTGGTTTCTTTGCTTGATTTAAAAGCGTGTTGATCTCTCATAATGGCCCTTTTTTGAAGTGATACATTAACAGAACTTCAAATTATTTGTTTCGAAAGTTAAACTGTACAGGCAAGACATTTTCTAGTGACTCATATTTCAATCTCATTCATGAAGACAGGATTATTTTTGCGTAACACCTTTCAAGAATATTAAATATAGACAATTGTGCAATAAACCCACAACTTGCAACACCACATGATTCATGTCAAACGAATTAAATGTGTTTATGCCCCACCTACGATAGTAGGGGGGCATTATGTTTTCTGGTCTGTGCGTCCGTTCTTCCGTTCGTCAGTTCGTCCGTTCGTCCGTCCGTCCGTCTGTCCCGCTTCAGGTTAAAGTTTTTGGTCAAGATAGTTTTTGATGAAGTTGAAGTCCAATCGACTTCAAACTTGGTTCACATGTTCCCTATGATATGATCTTTCTAATTTTAATGCCAAACTAGAGTTTTTACCCTAATGTCACGGTCCACTGAACATGGAAAATGATAGTGCGAGTGGGGCATTCGTGTACTGGGGACACATTCTTGTTACTCTTTAGTTTTAACGTATTTCATTTGCAAATGTAGCAAATATGATTGGACACAGGTTATTACAACATTAACGACTTCGTCTCCCTATACACATTTAAACACAATATGCATTATATAATGACAAAAACAACATAGTAGGAATGAATGTAATACAAACTTTTAACAAAAAACAAACAAATACAAAATAATAAGGAATATTATATAAGACTGGACTAGATTGAAGTGTGAGAAAGTAGGAAGTCAGAATTCTGATTAAATGATCTAAAGTGTTGTGTTATTCTGATATAAGATTGTATATACTATATCTATATTTTGCTGAAATGAAAGGTGACCGTCATCAGCTTATAGAAGATCAGTTGATATCATATCTTTCTAATTTCAAAAACAATGTTTCTCTGGCTTTGTTGTAAAAAGGGCAAAGTGAATACTATCCTCAACAGGATGTCATATCTTCCGTTTGAATATATTTACGTTTGAGAAGTACGTATGTCGGGGTTTATGCTATTCCATTTAATAGTAACAGGATTTTATGGTTATTATAGAAATAAGGAGATGTGGTATGATTGCTAATGATACAACTATCCACCAAAGTGCAACCGTACCGCCTTGTCAAGGCCATAACGGGGGTAAATAAGTATTACGATTTCGCAAATCATAATTAGATATTTGACCAACAGTGAGGCCTTAAATCGCATAGCTAATCAGGGGGTAGTTCCGTTATGTAGAGGATATAACATATTGAACTGTTTTGTTTTTTGTTTGTTTTAACAAACGGTATTTTTGCAGTTTGGGTTTAGTATATAATGATAATAAATATTATGCATTGAAGCTTATTAAAAAAAATTGGGAACGTCCGGCCCGTTTCTTTAAAATGAAGAACTATCGTGCTAATAGAAATATTGGTAAACACATATATATATTGAACTCTAGCGCCCTTTTTCGTTTTTTTTAACCATGAATCAGTATTGTTATGTTTACGCATATTTTATAGTACATAAGAACGAAAAGTATGAACTATTTAAAATATCTTTATTTTACTTTTCTACAGTGAATACATTTTTCGTTCTTGATGTGAGAGGAGTGGTTCTAGATACAGTGTATGGGGTATTTTCCAAGGCACTTCAATTAAAACTCAAGACAGATAAATAATTAACAATTTAATCAAATGAAAGTACAGACATATTTAATACAACATTTATCACATCAAAACATCCTAACTAAGTTTAGACAGAAACCCTTTTCATACATTACTGCAAGACCAAATTAACTTAACCATCATGAAGCCACCTTTTTTTTTATCTTTATTTCATGAGGCCAGCTTTTTTTTTCATCTTTATTACCTGGCTTGAGAAACACATCAAACAGGCAATACGTCTTAATTCGATGAATTAAAATTCAAATATTATAAGTATTTCAAAATGGTAAGCAAAAATAAATAAATTGCAAAATTATCACAAACGCCAAATAAATAGAGAAATACAAATGTCAGTCTTGCTCAATATATGAATACTAAATAGAATAAATCAAATGAAAATGAAATATAATAAAGCAATTAAATTAACAGCCTGAAATAATTGAGTAATGAAAAGGGAAACAATCCATTCCTATTACAGTGGTCTTTGAAAACCAGCATGCACAAATATTGTAAATGGAATGAATATCCTATTACATACTAAACGATGGCATCATGCTAACAATGTACTTATGTGTGAAACTTAATTGATCATTTGAAGCAGATAAATTGAATAATTATGCAACCAAGGCTGTATGCAGGTATTTGATCAAGCAGTACTGTAAAATAGTTAAAACAACCCAGTTTGTCGTTTGGTTATGTTGTTTTCAAATAACAAAAGTAAAAAATTATGTACTGACAATTATTTAAGTCGAAGTAAACATTTTCAATTTTTATGATTTTCTGAGGTAACTGAAATCAATCCAAATAGTTTAAAGGAAAAACTTAGTTTTTAAGAATACCTTTCAGAAGTTTTATGAAAAGTCAATAAAATCATCGTAGATACCAGGATTAAAATGTGTTACACCAGACTCGCGCGCAAGTTCACCATGGACTCATCAGTGTCGCTCAGTTCTTAAAAGTAAAAAGAGCAAAAGTTAAAAGAGCCAAATAAAGTTGAAGAGAATTGAGTATATTGTGCGCACAACTTATATAAATTGTGCGCACAAATTTAATATAGTGTGCACACAAAATAATATATTGTGCGTTAAATTTATTGACCTTTACACATGGTACGGGGCTTCAATGTCTCCTTTTTTAAAATGACAGAGTGGAGAAATGCATAAGATTTTCTTTTGAAGTGGAGCTAGATTACATGGAAATTCTCCAGCAAAACAGCATCACTGTATTTTTATCGACTCCTGACACGAATACTGAGGAAGTGTATTTCGTCTGAATCTTGGTAGCCTCCACTTAATATCCGAGCTTATTGGAACGGGTTAAAACCGACTTGGCAATAGAGCGAGAGACTTTGATAATATGGTTGTACCTGTTTTCTTGTACCAAATATAAAACTATATGCACTTATGCATTATACTTTATGTTTGTTGACACAAGACTGAAATGTTACTCAATTCACGACTTTGATTTTGTTATACTTCGTCGACGATAGAGATGGTCATTATATTTAAAAGTCTCTACTTCCGTCCATTAGTCCGTCTCTTTTTATGGTACATGTTTTGGTTTATGATGAAGTTTTAGTGTCATCAACTTAAATGAATTATGTGGTTTCTCTAAAGATATCAAGTTTTTCGTTTTATTAAAGATGACTATGGTTGATCCTGATTACGTACGGTTTTGACCCAAAATGTACTATTCGTTATTGGAATGTGACGGTGTGTTCAGTCTAAGAAATTCAACATGAAGTTGTGATCAAACAAAGATAAAACTGAGATGCAATATGAGTGCCAATGAGACAGCTCTCCCTACAAGTCATAATTTATTAAAAGTTAACAATTACTTTGGAATCTTTAATTTTCGTTGGTACCAAATTTTGTTGATTGCGGAAACCTTGCATTTTCGTTTATATGTCATTTCGTGGTTCTGGCAAAGTCTGGATACAACATTTTAGAATTTGTTTTTTTCGTTGAACATTGTAATTCGTGGTTCTCCTGTACCCTCGAAACACACGAATATTGGTATCCAACGAACAATGACTAATCAACAGTATTTGTTATAGTACGGTCTTCATCACCGATCGTTGGCTCACACCAAACAGCAAACTATAAAAGACCCAAAATGGCTATAACAAAACGATAAGCAGATATGAACCACATTATAAACGACAATGAATAATAAGCTCCCGACATAGAAAAGTACATGCTTATTATGATTTGAAATTTTTAACAGTTGTGTACAATAGTTATCATAGGTACCATTATAATGTAATACGCCAGACGCGCATTTTGTCTACATAAAACTCATCAGTGACGCTCAGACCAAAAAAGTTAAAAAGCCAAACAAATGTTTCAGGTCAAGTTATATTTTCATTTTCATTAATAGAAAAGAGGACAAGATGTCACTTATAGTACCTATTTTTGATCGATTTCGTTATACAATTTTACAAAATATTGTTCGTATACATTATGAAACTGAAATTTTACGAAGTAATTTAGGAATAGTCAATGAAAACGTATTCCTCAGTAGAATATTTTGAAAACAAACGAAACAGTTATGATTCTTTTTTTTCCAAATATGGTCCGTTTAGGGGCATCATTTATTCAAAAACTTGTGGCGCGATTGATCGCGATCGATGCCATTGCCAATGAGACAACTCTATACATATACACCATAGCTCATACAAATACGGGTTGTACTCTTCTCATATATTTTATGATGGTGTGATACTCAACCGCTAACGGGAGGGATTGTGCTTGATATTCATATGATTGAAACATAATATTTCAATCATTTTAATTGAGGTGTGGAGCTGGCATGACAGTAGCTGCTAGTAGTCCTTTGTTAATTTATGTATAATTGTCATTTTGTTAAGTTATGTATAATTGTCATTTTGTTAAGTTTCATTTGTTACCTATTCTGACATCGGTCAAGGACTTCTTTGAAAATGAGTTTTACTGTCGGGTTTGGTTCAAATCATATTTTTGTTTTTTGTCTGCATTGACTATAGGTATAAAAGGAGGGTTAAAGTCTCACAAAACATGTTGAAGTCCGCTGCATTTGTGTGCCTGTCTAAGGTCAGGAGCCTATGGCGTTTGTTGGTCTTGTATGATTTTTAATCTTAGTTTCTTGTATATATTTTTGGATAGATAAAGGAAGATGTGATATGGGACAACTCTCCATTCAAGTAACAGTTTATAAAAGTAAACCATTATAGGTCAAGGGATGGTCTTCAACACGGAGCATAGGCTCACACTGAACAGCAAGATATAAAAGGCCACCAACATTAATAGTGTTAAACCATTCAAATGTGAACAACAATGGTCTAATCATATAAAAAACGCGAAACGAGAAACACTTATGAAATTTAGTATGACGTCCATTAGCACTGAACTAGTGCATATTTTTGTTTATTGGCCAGCTAAAGCACGCCTTTGTGTGCGGGATTTTCTTGCTGCATTGAAACCAAATGTATCTGAGAAACAATAAATTATACGACATACTCGCCTTATAATTATTTTTTAAATTAAATACAGTAAACCTACATCTTTATGATCATAACTGAAAAATAGACTAGCTCTAAGATATTTAACATTGACTAATAAACTATGAAAATAAGATAAAAATCAAATGATACTGACCAGACAAATATATATACATCCCAATCATTCCATAAAACAAATATAATTCACATATTCCTCATAGTATCTGAAAAACTGACCAAACAAGATTGAAATAACATAAACCAATGACCCATGGTCAGATTAAAATTACTGCAAGTCCGATAATTACACCAAAACACAAAATTTGTCTTTGCCGGACCACTTTACCCTGAAAATGAGGTCAATGTCAGGTGACACCTGTCGAGTGGACATTTAGACATTAAACTCGTTCCATACAGTCAAATATAGAAGAACTATTGAATTTGGTATCTGAGGTTTCGTCTAAACCATGATCACTTAACCTTGTTCAATGATCAATAAAATGAGGTCATGGTCAAGTGAAAACTGTTTTTGTGCGCACACCATATTAGTTTTGTGTGCACAGTATATTATATTGTGCGCACAATATATTTAGGTTGTGCGCACAAAATATTTAGGTTGTGCGCACAAAATATTTAGGTTGTGCGCACAAAATATTTAAATTGTGCGCACAAAATATTTAAATTGTGCGCACAATATATATTTTTTTCTTTGCATGTCCCTCTCGGGGCTCCGTAATTATTCACTTTGGAGGTGTTCCGTACAACATTTTTAAGTACTTACTATGTATTTTTAATATTAATTGTATAATGGTCCATATAACACTTATCAATTACAATTTCTTTTTTTTTTAATTTTCAACAAATAATTAAAATTTAGAAATTATAAACTTCGTTTTAAAACTTAACAGTTTAGATTTTTCAGCAAACTTTTAAAATACTAAACTGAAGGGACAGTTTTGATCATTTCGCTTTTTGAAAGTTTGATATTGAAATAATGAACACATTTGAATCGATCATGTTGATAAGTGTTAACACGGACCTATACACTTGTTGTCTTACTTGCAGACGAAAACTTGTTCTTGCTATTCAACAACATTTACAACGATGCTTAAACACAAAACAAAACAAAAAAAATTAAAGCAGAAGTGTACAGTACATGCAATATGAAGAGGTACACAAAAGTTGTTTTGATAATAAAATTCAATAACAAATAATACAGAAAATCCATTTTTATTCACACTGTTCATTTTTACAAATAACTTGTATAATCATACTCTCCCGCATTGAAACTGCCATAAACACATTACATGCAAACGTACTTTGATTTAAAGATAAAAGAAACATCATGAACTTAATAATGGGAGTGATTGTGAATCAAATAACACATAAACCACTAAGATGTAATCGGAGAACGTATAAAGGATTACGATACTATCTTAAAAAAAGACAGGTGCCGTATTTAATCATAACTGTTATGTCGTTCAAAGTGTAATTGAGAAATACATCATGTAAATGATTTCTTAAGGAATATGACATTCATCAAATGATTAAATACTTCAAACTGTAAGATGAAAATGAAAAGAAAGGGGAAGTCCATAAAAACTGACAAAATCAAACAATAGACTATATTAGCCAGCGGAAAGAGTGGGAAACTGCAGCTGTCATATTTTTTTTATTTGGTACAGGAATAAATAAACCTAGTTGTATAGCCAGCTTAATCTTATATTTGCATGACATCTGTTTATAATTTAGTTGTATTGACAACATTGGGAATGCAACCTTAACAGATATAAATGATTAATGTCATAGTTGCATTTTTCTTTCACTTTTTTTTTCAGCAGAACTGGGTTGACATGGATCCCATACGTACAATATAGCTAACTCAATAATTCAAGAAAAAAATACATAATGATACATCTATCTAGGAAGACTACAAACACTTTTTTCAGATATAAGGTATAGTAAATCTGACAAAATCTGACAAAGACACAAACTACATGTACGACACATTCGTTAATCTAAGCTCAATAATTTGCTTCAAATGATGTTGAATAACAAGTGAACTTATCTCCTGCACCACTTAGAAAACACCATATTTTCAAATTAAACTGTCACATCAAGTATACAATGTCAAGTTAACATGGTTTCTCTCTCAATTTTTAGGTGACAATTGTTGCAAGAAGGGATAAAAATGAAATACACAATACAAATGAAGAAATGTATCATTTTTTTATATATGTGATTTTTTTACAAGATTTAATTGTTTTAATCAACAAGATTAAAATATTTAAAAAAAAGCGTACTTAAAGATAATTGGATTTTCAAAAAAATCTTAAAAGTAAGGATAAACAGCTTAAAAAAATATTTAAAAAATAAAGATTAAACACAAAAAAAAGAAAGAAAGGGGAAGGGTCAACCCCAAATGTGCCTGTGCATTTTCCTAAAACTTTTTAAGTTTTACAATTTGTGTTTTAAACATCTGTTTGTTTTTATATTATCAATCGCCTTATCTATATGAAATGACATATTTAAAGCCCTACTTAACCATTTTATAATTGACAAAAGATATGAAATTTACACTTTTTTGTGCATGGATGTAGGTCTGGACAGTGTTTTGTAGTTTCTAGTACAAGCAGTTTAGTTTACGGACGCCATCACGAGTTGGTTGACCGTTATGGAATAACCGTATCACAAATGATATCGGATATGTTCCTTACGTCGTAACTACAATCCCCTTCCCTTTCCTGAATATGACCTACCGAATTAGACTATTTACCGGATGTGTTATCACATAAGCAACACGACAGGTGCCGCATGTGGAGCAGGATCTGCTTACCCTTCCGGAGCACCTGCGATCACCCCTTCGTGTTGTTTATTTTTTAGTTTTCTATGTTGTGTCATGTGTACTATTGTTTTTCTGTTTGTCTTTTTCATTTTTAGCCATGACGTTGTCAGTTTGTTTTAGATTTATGAGTTTGACTGTCCCTTTGGTATCTTTCGTCCCTCTTTTAGTACAACACACACATCGTGTTTTACATTTCAGACTTTCCCGATACCCGATAACACAACGCATGTCAATTACTTACACAATATAATATTATCCCTGAATCACATAATGCAATGCAACGAATAAACATAAAAACCAGATAGACCAGGTCTGCTTATAAATATTATCTGCAGTATGTTAGCGATTCAATAAACATTTTAACGGATATGTTTGATTTATCTCTTTTAATAAAGGGTAAGACAAATTAAAAACAAGTTGATCCATTTGATAAAAAAAAACGATAACGTTTTTAAATCTTTAGTGAAATAGGACATGCATTTGAAAGGACACAAAAACAAGTATTATATTCAATATCGCTTAAGAAAACGTAGATAAATTCTTCCGTATTCAGTTAATATCATTTCTATTAAGACTGCATTTATTAAGAATACCAGTTTATCAAATGATATTCTTCCGCGTTGGAAAAGTCTTTAAACAAATTAAACAAAATAAATGTTAAAAGTAATTTAATTTGAACTAGTATATGAATTATCTTGTCTGGGTCGTTTATAATCAAACAGCAATTAATAAATCAGGATGTTATTGGTAAATATATACAGGAATACGATACGATCGATATTTATAACAAGTGTCTTTCATAACATATCTGCTGATTTGTTAACGAGTAACAGAATTTCACCTATATCCGAAATCTCACGGTTATTTAAACTGTTTCATACGTTTTGTAGACACTGAACAATTATAAATCTCTATATGAGAGACTTTTTTTATAGAAAAAAAAACCCATAAACTATCACCTTATGTAAACTCCAACTATTTTTTTTTCGAATCATTCAAACCTTTAAACATACTTATTAAGAAGAAATTTAGTTACGATAATGTTGTTTTTTAGCTAAATACTGCCCGTGTTTAAATGGTGAAACATGTGTGACAATGGACTTCTGTCCAGGTTTGTCTTATTTCTATTACAAAAAAAACAAACAAACAAGGTATTCCTGAAATCTTTAAGGTATCTTTTTTAAACACAAAAAAAAAAAAAAATCAACTAATATCCAATAACTGATTTTCAATTGATATATATTGCATGATGTTTTGAATTTTACCTTTCCTAATGAATTACCATATAAGAATTGTCATATCAGCAATAAATTGATTTTACAAAAAATAAATCGTACACTTGATAATTTTATAAACCGTTATTTGGATGCATTGTTAGCAATATTTTGTATGTTATTTAAAACTGTTTTCAATGCAACACACAGACGTATACATTTCTTTTTTGTATGCAGTACACATATATAAATGATGGGAACACATAGTTTTATATTTAATTTGTAAATCATTGATATTTGTTATTTATTTGGCATAAACATGTTACTTTGATGCAAAGAAAAAAAAAACACTTATTACAGTAATTAAAAATCAATGTTTTCTAGTTCGTGTACATGTATGTACTACCAATTATCAGATAAAGGTTATCTTTTGTTCATTGTCAGTTTGATTTTGAGTTTGAATATCCCTTTGGTATCGTTAGACTCTCTTTAATTTACTTTACAAATTAACTAAAAAAGAGAGAAAAAAGAAAAAAAAACTATGAGCAGGTACACAATGTCTTGTTAGACTACTTGATGGTTATTCATTATTGTGCATTCCACTTACGGAATTGGTTTCACACAACTGTTATATTTGCCTCGGAACTGTCAAATTCACGACAGAAGAAAAAAGTGCGAAATACAATATATCTAAAAAGTTTTGTGTACTGGTGTTTGTCTTTTTTAGCCACTGCGTTGTCGCTTTGTTTTCGACTCATGCGCGTTCAAACTGTCCCTTTTGTGTTTTTTTGTTGTTCTTTTACTGACAATTTAAGACAGGTTTGTTATAACTCATATCAGTAACGAAGTAATATATAATATACATGTATGCATGGTTCTTAACGTTCAATCGTGACAGCTTGGACAATAAAACACTGTAGTCTGCACTATGGTCGGGTTGTTGTCTGTTTAACACATTCCCCATTTCCATTCTCAATTTTACACTATGATCCAAAAATAAACAAATCAGTGCACATGCATACTTATAATGTCGACAGTTTATATTTCAACACGGAAGTTTGTATATAAATTGTGCCTAGCGCCTAACAGGTAATACTAAAACATGAGTAGTTGTTTCACAAGGTGCCTTATTGATATTTGTATGGGATTGACCATGACATTTTTACGCTTCACCGACATAATGTTTTGTGCGTTTGTATTTTAAAAGCTGCGTGTATAATTGTTTTATTTCAATCTTTACTAAACGTATTTTTGTTTGGGACTACACAGTAACTTTAATTTATTTGTTCAGGTCAGTTTTTATATTTTATATATTTATCTTATCTTAATTTGCGTGTTTTCCAGTTATAGTTGGAGATATTATGGACATAATTGTGCAAATCGTGATACAAGCATGAAATTTGGTATAAAGGTTGACAAAATGATACTTAAGAAATATCCGCTGCTGGCCAGAAAAAAAAATCATTTTTTTTCAAAATGGCCACCACACATTTTGGAAATGGCGTCATTTCAAATTGGCAATAATTCGTTAATCCTATGAAACGTGTCTTATATGTAAAATCCATTTTTAGATTTGATAAAAGGTAAATGACAGTTCCTAAATTGGGACTAGACAATACATTATTGAAACTAAAGGTGATTTCCGGTTTCAATTTTTATACTTTCAAACAACTTCACAAGGGATGTAATTCCTTAAAGATGTGTGATAGGTATAATCCAATGTAAGTTATGATTAAACGTTAAAAACAGTTCCTAAGTATGACAAAACAACACATAAATGAAAAAAATATGGTGACTTCCGGTAAAAAATGGCGGCAAATATGTAGAAAATATTTTTATTATTTCAATAAATTTACGAGTGATAACACTCTTTGTTAATTTTAGATGCCTAGTTTGGTTAGAAAGACAGGTTGCTTATCTTTTAATTATCTGATAGTTTCCTATACAATAACCCGTACAAGGAAGGCCAGAACGGTATCATCTACAGTTACCAACACAGTTGTATTTTCGCTACCGCATTTCAAAATTTACTGACACGAGGATGCAACGACAGTCAAAGAAGTCCATTTTGGTTTCCAACTGTCATTCTTTCTTTCATCCAACCCCAGTGCTCATGACTTGGTACATGTACCTGTATAATACAAGAATCAGGCCAAGCCCAAACAACTTCTCCTTGATATACTTATCTTTTGATGTACTCTGGAAAAGAACCTCTTGTAGGCGGAATTGCATCACAATGCCGCTGCTTCCTGGAAAACAATTCACATAGTGCCTCGCTTCATACTTCTGCCAAAAAAAAACGTCCTTTATATCTGGAAAACCTTCCATTGTTAGCCAAACTGACATCTTCCCTTTCTCACGACAATTCGACAATGTCCCACATCCACTGAATGCATGGACGAAAGTAAGAGCGGCAACCAAGGACCAAACGCGATTGATATGTCACATACAGGAAGCCATCAAAGACGTTATTCCTTCCATAACCTATCCACAATTTGTTCTATCTAATTTTGCGATTGCTGAAATTTCTGAAACTTTTACATCTCTGTCAGTACTACATAAAATTACATTTTACAACATTTTCATAATCATACCGAACATGGACAAACATTCGTGTATCTGCTTCTTCATGATTACAAAGGGGTTAGATAGGAAGTATCTTTATTGAAATTGCAAAGAATATTTTCACCATGAGTAACATACACATTTTTGTTAGTCTCTTTAGAAGCAATTTTGTCAGCAAGAAACTTGAACAATTTCGTTTCGTTGTCATCTTCACAGAGAAAACTACAACAAAACTTTGGTGTTCTACCAGAAACAACTTTCCATCTGGCACAAGAACCTCGCATTTGTCTTGTCACAGCCTTCACATTATTCATTTAGTAAACATCAACTACAATGTCTACTTTTGAATACTTATCCTTTTGTGTTTTCGTAGAGTCTTCAGTATGTCGTTCGTCTGTTGTAGAATGACCCAAACTACAAGATCTTTCAAATTTATCTTCTAGTATACTGACTCCTGGTCCAGCTACCATCCATTTATCTAAAAGGGATCTTCGGTTATACCTATGGCACCAACATCACCCTTCGCTATTGCGTTATTCTGTTTTTGTGCATGATCAATTGTGTTATAAGAAAGACATTTGCTGTTCTTACGGACATTTTCATTTTCATTTTCAAATTCCATTGCCACCTGTGGATGATGTTTGGGAAGGGAAGTCATATCTCGGAGATGGTCGGTAACGATCTAGCATAATTTACACGAGCAAGACCTAAAACAATACGCTTTCGTGCTTTATATGGAATTTTTCAAAAGTGTGAGATCTCACTCACGAAATGAGCATAATACCAAAATCAGAAGAAGTTCTTAATTCATAATTAAACGCCAGGAATTAAACAGTGTTCGAGATGACTCTATTTCCTTACACCAGTCTTTTAAATCATTGAACGCCACAGAGTCATGACATAATTATATATTCCTAGTTGAGCTTTCATAATCCAAAACTAACAATTCAAGCAATATACATGCGGTTGTCTGATACGCCTGTCTAGTTCTAGGTACATTTTGAAATACATTACAAGAATCTGCTGTTCTTGATGTTGCAATATTGGCTTCAGTAAGACGAAATGTCCATCCCCTTTCACGCAATATATCACCCAGAGTTTTATAACAACTCATTTCAATGTGCAATCCACCAAACATCAAGATACACTTATCTTTTCTTTACAAATCAAGCCATTCCCACTGAATTTGATTGGGCATTTCCAAAAGTGGCTGATCTGCAGTTACAATTGATGTTTCTCCGGGATTAACCACATTTTCGCCTTAACCATCGAATACCTGAGAAATGCTTGGTAGTGCATACAAATCGCTCTTGATGTCTAGATGTCTATAAATAGTTTGCACATGCGCAAAAGTGTCAAACACATGTGTATCGTAACCTTGAAAAATGTTATTAAACCAATTCATAATATCAGTAGAAATCCAAAAACACTAAATATATGAAAAATAGTTCAAATGTTTTTGAAAGAATTTTGTTACATTTTCGCGCATGCGCAAATACTGGATATGTCAAATTTTAATTTTTAATAAATTTGTGATGTAAGGAAGGTATCCACCTAACCAGGTAATTGGTTTTTACTAAAATTAGTTAAAAGAAAAGTTTTCCAGAAAAATCAGTATTTTCAAACTAAAGAAAACAGCCATTTTAGAAAATGGCTGTGGCCATCTAGCTTTTTTTTTGGCCAGCAGTTATTTCTTAAAGAGTATATAATAATGATGTTTTGTGGTAATTTTCATGCTTGTATCATTATGTGCACAATTACCTCGATTTTGCTTGCTTATATCTTCCATTATTATTTCACATTGAATGTTTTTTAAGAGGCAATGTCAGAGAGCACCAGGCAGGACTGTTCAACTAAAAAAAAAATTAATTTGGTCAAACATATATTTTACCGTTTCAGTATAACATACTGACTGGGAATATATATATATTTTTTTTTACAATTTTTTGTGAATTTGACATTTTTTTTAATGCAATTCAATATAAGCACTCAAACTGCGAATTTTCATTGAAATGAATGGGGAAAAAGCCAGTTACTAACCGGTTTCAATTATCCATCATTGGAGAAAAACAACACTTCTGACTAAACTACCTATATGGAAGTCTAGTAATATGTTGGTGTAAAAAATAATGAAAATAAAATTTTTGGTATCTTTTTAATTTGTTTCAAAAAGTACGGTAAAAAAATGCTAAAATAAGGAAAATTGAGGAAATTGAGAATAGCCAGTTTCTTACCGTTTTCAATTATCAACCACCAGAGAAAAATAACAGTTATGACTAAACTACTTATATGGAAGTCTAGTACTATGTTGGTGTAAAAATAATGAAAATAAAATTTTTGGTATCTTTTTATTATTTTTCAAAAAATAAGGTAAAAAAATGCTAAAAAAGGGAAAATTGAGAAAATTGAGAAAATCCAGTTTCTTAGTGCTTTCAATTATCAACCACTAGAGAAAAACAACAGTTATGACTAAACTACTTATATGGAAGTCTAGTACTATGTTGGTGTAAAAATAATGAAAATAAAATTTTTGGTATCTTTTTATTATTTTTCAAAAAATAAGGTAAAAAAATGCTAAAAAAGGGAAAATTGAGAAAATTGAGAAAATCCAGTTTCTTAGTGCTTTCAATTATCAACCACTAGAGAAAAACAACAGTTATGACTAAACTACTTATATGGAAGTCTAGTACTATGTTGGTGTAAAAAATAATGAAAAATCAAATTTATGGTATTTTTTTTTTTTTTAAATTAAGTATGAAAATGCCAAAAAAAAAAAGAGAAAATTGTAAAATTGAGAAAATTATTCTGTGGTAAACCAAAATGGTATTACATGGATTAAGTTGCATAATACCACATACTTTTGCATCTTTATTGTATTTATCATGTTTAAGTGATAGGTTTGATGAAAAAAACAAATAAAAGGAAAAAGTTGTAGTCTTGTCACCACTTTGTTCATTAGGTTGTCATAGCAACAATAAAATATACACTGTTCATTTCTTGTTGGCTTCTTTTGTACAAATTTTCACCATGAAATTACTTAGTTGGAGATGTAAGAAAATTCTCATTGAGTTAGTCAGTAGATCATAAGTCAATGCCACAGATACATACAATATAATTTTTGCTGTTCTTTGACCTCAAAGTACAAAGATGATTTTTGTTTACTAAAAGTGTCGGGTGGCAGATCTGTTTGTCCTGTGCCAAAATCTTTTGATATTTGGCACATGTGTGCAGCACCTCAAGGAAATGTGTTGTGTTCCATGGATGATTTCCTATGACTGACGTTTATCTTTTAACAATGTTTAAGGTATATGTATATATAAAAGAGATCAAAAGAGGTATGTTTATATGTTTATTTTAAAGTCATATACTTTGTCATAACTGATTGTAGCTGTTTGACAATCCACACACTTGCTTGTTTTGGGATTGCAATTTCCTAAAAATTGTTTAATGGAAAATCAATGTGAATCAGATGATGTGTAGCAAGACATAACCTTTGTTTTTAAATAGATTCTTACAACAATTATTATCTATCATGATTGAATGTTGTACGAATCTTTAATATTAAAATCAATTGATACTACTCGGGTTGCGTGAGAGTAAACTTGCTACTCAGTTTATAATATTATCGCATACTATTAGTCTATCAGCAGAGGTTTCGTTTTATAACATTAACAGTACCAATTATCTGTAGTTTACTGGCAAATCTTCATTTATGTCTCACATATATCAAGTTTAATAGGCTTGTATACTCAATAAATATATCTGCCTAGTAAACAGTTCTGTATTACTCTGTTAAAATATGTTTCTTTTCCGTATAATATCAACTAACAGCGTGTGTAAACATAATTTCTTGTCTTATTTGTAAAATTCGAAGTTAGACATTCTTTTATGTAAATAAAGAATCTGATTAAAATGTTTTCTCTAACATAAAATATGAATTGTGAAACAGAAGAGTTTCTTATTATGTTATTAGAGTTAAATAACACGAATAAAATATATCTATAAGTGCATAATGAGGACAGTAGATACAAATGTAACAATTCAAACATGCAATCGAACATCAATATACAAAACCCACACACACCACCAACCAAACTGTACATACAAACCATGGTAAAGAGAAATTTAAAAGGCAACAAATGCAAAGAAGAACACAGTTGTTATTATATGCCTCTTACATTGTGTACGCATGTGAATATAAACAACCATTTCAAATTTCAATTTATCAAATAATAAATAATATGAGTTCCTAAACATGCTAAAGGTATTTGTGTATTACACATATCCTCAGTGATTGATATAATCTTGCATCCAGTTCATGTTAAGTTATGGACATAGAAAACTCTAGAGGAAAGAACCGAATACATGATAATATTTTTACGTTGCAGAAACCAAAATGTGGACTAGTATGCACAATGCAATGCATAATAGCTCACTGGATATAATGCGCAAATGTTTTTTTTCAGTTATAAAACTACTCTGGAGCTCATAAAATGAAGCATTATAATCAACATTATTGTCATCCGAGATATATAATCTTATTTTTACCATTGTAATAAAAAAGCAAACACAAACATACAATTATACTTGCCCTAATTGACCTTTCCCTTGAAAATCGACAAAGCGAAGGTTTGTTTTGTCAACATTATCCCATGGTAATGCTTATGATTTTTAATGTTGTCTCGTGCTCATCAACCCAAAATGTATACATGTAATACCAATATTAAAATATAAAGATAAAAACATATCAACATTTTGGTACTTATGGGTGGGAGAGGGGGAAACTTATCAAGAACCTCATCAACCCAAACATAGCCCTTAAACCAACCACTACTTGGATATTGAAAGAATGAGGATATATCACATGTACTGCCGCCAAAGATATCAACCAATGAGGTTATACACATATCCTCAGTGATTGATATAATCTTGCATCCAGTTCATGTAAAGTTATGGGCATAGAAAACTCTATAGTTTATGCAGCATATTTGCAGGCCAATCTCAAAATAGACCGCTAGCAAGGCTTTTCCTTAAGGAATAGTATTCCCAATACTCGAAACAAATTCAACACTTTTATTAAATATTATTCCTTTTAAAATTACTTTAAAACACAGTTCTTTATAAATAGTTCATAATTCAATAAATTCTCATGAATTTGACCACATACGGACTTTTAAAAGTTGAGATAAGGCAATGAACTCATATCAAAATGAACATTGTCATCATTTTATTAACATCTTCAGCATGTGGAAAGCTTGTAAGCAAAGGGACTTAACCTCCAAGTGTAAACTATGCTAGCTTGTCTCTTTCTTTACTGTTGTTGAATCAAACACACTCTTTACTTCATAATCAGGAACATAGACAAATGTATTTCCACTCGAATCTTCACATTTCTGCTGAAAATATTATATTAACCAATAACAAATTGTTTATTTGTACTAAAGACAGCATAAGTCACACTTTGAAAAGGAAACATCCCTTTGCCTACAATCCACATGGAAAACCACTAGGGAATCAGTGTCCCTCGAACTGTAGAAATCTAAATCAAAAAAATTAACCATACATAAAATTTAAGTATACATTTGTACTAGTATACAAAATCATTCAACATTATATTTATTAGATAAAACAAAACAAAACAAAAATATTGCAACCATTATTTAACCTCCCATGACAAAGGATTTTTGTGACATATTTCAACACATTAATGAAATTAAATACACATCCAATAGAAAACATCATGAAATTACGGAAACATTATTAGCATTACTTTTAAATAGGTTCATTTGAACATAAAGCTGCTTCCAACACAGATTTTTTTATTTTAGTCCCGAGCCATATTGGCATCTTCTGCCTTTCTCAACACAGACATATATAATTTATTGTAGTATCAATATTTTCCCCATTCATTATTTTCCTATTTTCAGAAATCAAAACATAACTTCAATTACAATTTGTTCTCACCACATTCTGATTAGAAAAAATCCTTTCCTTTTAAAAAGGTTGTTCGAACTCATTGACATGAATCATCGTGCAATGTCATATTACTTCTCCTTCATTCGTCAGCCTGTCAAAGCTGTAGGTAACACCATCTGAAAACAAAAACATTCTATTCAATTCTATGTACAATCAAACAGACCGCTGAACGCGGACCTCGACGAAGACACCTTATAATTCAATACACATCACTCCGATAAAAAACATGAATTTCATGTGATGTCACACTAAATTATTCCACTTTCTCAATAGTTCTATTCTTTTCTAACAAAGTCTTTAAAGAGCACTTCTATCAGTATGTACGATGTAATAAAAAATGAAAAGTCCACAACACTCAAAAGTAACAAAAGAAACTATTTACCCTATAAACAATTAATTATTCTCCTTTCAATTGTTTTCCAAAATGGCCAGAGCCCCCACTTACACATATATTTTGTATAGCGATAGCACTTTGCCCTGCGTTTAACCGGCGCACGGCATAACAAATATCTGACCACCTGGGTTGATAATAACTACCCATGGTCTAAATCCCAAAACACTTTGCCACTTAGGTCAAACATTACCATCTAGTTCTATCAAGAAGCCGCCAAAACGAATATAAATGACCACCAAGGTTTTGACGCCCCCAAGGCTAGTATTTAAAAAAAATCATAAAATGACCACCTAGGTCTATTGCCACCAAGGCATATATAAATGACCACCTAGATATATTGCCACCAAGGCATATATAAATGACCACCAAGGTCTTAAAGAAAACCAAGGCAAATGTAAGTAAAAGTTAAAGAATATAGTTACTTTGCCGACAACACGTGGAGCACGACCTTCCCACAGCTTGGATATTGAAAGAATGAGGATGTATCACATGAACTTCCGCCAAAGATATCAAACACTGAGGTTATTATTATTTTACCTCTGACAAAGCTGGTAAAGACATTTGTGAAAGGCTATGTGTGTCCAGAGATTCTTAGTAACATAATATTTTGACTTAAATATCAGATAACGACTGTTTAATTTTTTAATGTTTTCATAACTACTGTCAAAGTCTTTTAAGAAAAGAAACATTAGCATCAGTTAACAAATCTAAAAACCACTATGCATACAACACGAGATAACCTCGTTTATATGATATGAGCATATATATGCAAACACTATCAATATTAATAATAATACTTTATTCCGAAACCAATGTAGCTTAAAGGATACATATACACAATTTTACATGCCCCAATATGATAATTTTACAAGAGATATTTTTAATATATATAAATAAAGAGGTGTCCATGAAAGAATATATAATACATAATACATAATACAAAATACGAAATAAGAGCGGAGAATGATATACTACTTAAATAAAGTGAGAACAAATATACTATTTTCTGCAATTTAACTCTAAGTTTTTCTGCTGATGTTAGAAATTTATGTACCTTATTTATTAAAAGAACTCCAATGTATATTCTGCTTTTGAATTCACATGTTGTTGTTTTTTATCTTTTGTGTTTGTCATTGTCAGGCATTTGGTCGATGTCACTTCTAGTGGACATTTCGTCCCCGACGGTATCACCAGCCAAGTAGTCAGCGATTTGGTGTTGACATTAATATCAATTATAGTCGCCGTCACGTAAGATTTGCACCATGTTTTTTGTCAAAATTTTCTTAAATATCGACCGCGTTTACTAAAGATGTTTTTCAATTGCCGGAAAAAAAACCCTGTCCTAATATCCACTACTGTCCTACCTTTTATTGTGTTTGCATTGTAAAATACTGACTTTCACACAATCCAAGAATATTTTTTATGGTGGAATCCGACATTGTTATTACCAGAAGTGTTGCCGTGGAGTTCCACGTGCTCTCCATTTTCTTGTGCCTCTCGGAGCTTTTCGTCATCATTACGCAAAAAGCGGGAAATTGAATCATAAACGACATTGATATTACTGGAGAGTAACGAATATTATGGAATAAGGGATCCTCATAGAAACCATGATGGCGGTTTTACAATGTAACTAGTCTTGAAAAATGTGAAGGTCATGATTATACAGTGCAAACACAATAAAAGGTAGGACAGTAGTGGATATTTGGTCAGGATTTTACTTCCACTAAAACATCATATTGAGTAAACGCGGCTGATATTTTATTTTTATTTGACAAAAAACATGGTTACAATTTTACATGACGGCGACTATATATGGTCATTTCAATTTCTTTTTTGCCAAAATATGAATTATTCGAAATATTCTTACTTCAGCCATCAATTACATTAGCCGTATTTGGCACATTTGTTTTGGAAAATTAGGATTCTCAAAGCTGTTGAATATTAACGTGTTTTGCTTTCTCACTATTTAGATCTGAACGTCAGTGATGAGTCAAATGTATATGAAACGCGCGCATGGCGTATCAAAGTATAATCGTGGTACCGTTGATCACTATTCACACCACTGGGCCGATGCCACTGCTAGTGGATGTTTTGTTCCTTAAGGTAGCAGCAGCCCAGTATTCAGCACTTCGGGGTTGAGATGAATATCAATTAAATGTTAATTTTTATAAAGTGACTGTTTGCAAAAGTATGAATTGGAACGGGGACCCAATTATTTGCCCCATTGGAACGCATTGAAAATCATAGTAAATACATAGGGTCCTGTTCAATAAATAATTTTGATAGCCACCTTGGGACTTCTGGTTCATGTTAGGCATTCATTTTGAAGTGTCTAAGTACAATCTCAGTGCCTCATGACCGGCATTCCGTTGCAAAATTTTGTTTTTATTGACAACAGGGTCAGTCTGTCTACTTCCGGGAAAGAATAAGGGCTAGAATTTAGGCAATTTACTCTATGTACTGACGCCAGATTACATTTAAATCAATCAAAATTTTTACAGAAATTCAAACTAGAAAGCCTACCCTTTCAAATAAACCTACATTCAGTTACAGAACTAGTGAAATAATAACACTACACAATTTATAACAAAAGTTATATATTTTTTTTAAGAACTACATTCGTGGGTACCGGACTGGTTGCCCTAACTGGGATCCTATTCCTGTCAGACTTTATTTTTTCCCCAGACTTAAAACTGCACTTTTAAAATAAAGATATACATCTCAGTAGTTATTATGCAAAGTTTCAAAAAAATTTATCAAACAGTTACAGAATTATAGATCCTTATCTATAACATCTCAAATACCAGAAAATTGATCGGAGAAAATCTTAAATTCATGAAGAAAATATGCTAAAAATCATCAAAACTTTTTTGTTTCAAGAGATATTTACATTCTGTAAATTGCATAAGATAGATAAATTCATTGTTTGTATGGAAATCTAGTTGAAACCAAAATTTGTTTAAAAATAAATTAAAAATATTATTTTTTTCAATTAAAATATAAAAATCTTCCGTTTTAAAGAATTACATATGCAAAACAAGCATACCCCATAACAAGGGTATAAAATATGAGACAAAGTCTTCAAATAGTCTGCTAAGTTCATTTAAAATACAATATAAGAGGCTAGATGCAGAGAAGTTCTCACTTGTAGCTAAAACCAGTTAAACAGCACCTCCTATAGTTTAACAGATGTGGAGGGCAATCCTTTATCTTCCTGACCGCTTAATGCTACTGTGCGTTGTTGTACTTTTAACTGGTCTGAATGTCCCACTAGTTCATTTGTGTGTTCTCGTGGATACTGAAACTGTTGGTGGCCGAGATCCATGTACTTTAGTCCAAGTTCACCAACCTGAATATAGATAACAAAGACAAGTTATTAATGCAGGAACTTTTAAAAATGAAACTTAGGAAAGAAGCATTAATGAAAATGAAATTCAAACAGTGAAACTATTAAAAGAGCGCTAAGTGTTTCCTTAACCAGAAGCTGATGTTCAAAAGTTCTAAAACCAAGGAAGATATAGCCCCATTCATCTACTGCTGAAATAGATACAGATAAAATTAACGGTCCTTTTAAGGACCATCAAAATCTTTAAAAGGGAGTCTAAAATTGTTGTACACTTCAGTTTAAATTGCTTTAATAAGCTATGTTATAGCCCTATGCTTTAAATATCTTCCAAAAAATGTAAAATTAGAGAGTCCCTGGCAAGTGTTTCTGAATTTACACAATAATATGTGGTTATGTGTGTGATGCGGCTCTAAATAAATGTGAGCTGGATTCGCACATAACTTTCATAGCTGAACCGTGGCACTTAAATGATTTATTTAATAGCCACAATTAATCAAAAACTTATTAAAAGACCTAAAACTGAAACTATGGGATTTTTTTCTTTTTTCAGGTCCCAGAAATAAGATACTAGAAAGAAATAAGCCCATATTTTCCATCTTTCACTGTCCCCTGATCCCATATAACACATTTATTATTTCTTTCCCTGTGGCTCTTTCTAATACTGTTTGCTGATATTTTTCAAAAATCCCTCCATTTTAACTTACAAGTGTAGGAATACATACACTACAGTCCAGGTGGACTTTGTCATTTCCACTCGCCCACGGTGGACAAACCAATGCCGTCCACTCTCTGTCCACGTCCGTTGTCCACCGTGGGCGTGGTGCCCACCCTATGCCGTGGACTTCCGTGGGCTTCCGTGGGCGTATTGCCCACCCTATACCGAGGACAGCCGTGGGCGTGGTGTCCACCCTATACCGAGGACAGCCGTGGACATACAATGCCCACGCCGGTAAACGGTGGGAAGAAGTATGCACAATTCTAGATATAACTCGTGATTTTCGGATACGTTTGATGCTTTTTAAGGGGTTTATTCCAATAAAATCTTTTTGTAAAGTAGTTTGCAATATTTCATGCACTTTTTATCTTTGTAAGAGACGTTTAAGGGTCATAACCTTTACCAGTTCACCGAATGAATCAACTTTGCCAACAGGTGATAATAAAATTGACAAGTTTGTGGAATGTGGAAGGTTACCGAAGTAGATTTCGCTTAACAACATTTATTTATTTTTTAATCATTAGAGAAAAAGATTCTCGCATAGTAGCTCATGGGTTTTCTGATTTTATCTTGCCGATATCGGACTTTAAAATTGAAAATTAAACTGTCGCAGACATTTGTACCCACGTTACTTGCGTTTTTGGTTGATAACCGGACGTATTTCGTATAATAACGTGGAAATTATCAAGTGCAAAATAACATTCCTTATCGCTTATGCATATTAATGAAAATATTTTTTAAGGAACAGTCATGTAGATAAATGATGTGAAAATATTTTGGCGTTACAAATATATAATCAATATTATATCAAGGATACCAATAATTTGTGTTAACGTTGCAAAAGAATATCTCAAGAAGGTTTTCCAAAAATTGCGGGAAAATTTGAATGCCTACTCAAGGCCGTTAGTTTTCTCGTTTGAATTGTTTTACATTGTCTTATCGGGGCCTATTATAGCTGACTATGCGGTATGGGCTTTGCTCATTGCTGAAGGCCGTACGGTGACCTATAGTTGTTAATGTCTGTGTCATTTTGGTCTTTTGTGGATAGTTGTCTCATTGGCAATCATACCACATCTTCTTTTTTATACTTACTCAAATCCAATCTATTAGAAAAATTAATTATTTCAAAAGAATGACCACTATGCACTTCCACTGCACTATCATTAGAATACTAGTAGAATAGAATGACATACAAATAAATAAAAATTACATATAACTGTTATACATATATTTGTCGTATTATGAAGCCGTAGTTTACAGATTGTCGCCTTATTGTAAGCAATCAGTAAAGAAACATGGTTAATGAGCACGTGTATAACATTTACAATCAGATTATAGTTTATTTAAATGACATATCGATGCGTATTGTGGTCGATTGATTTTAACGAGAAAGGTCACGCTAAGATTACTTGCATACGGAAAATATGTCGGCGAATTGCATCCTTTTGAACAACTGGCCCCTGAAATCAAGCAATTTAAAAAGGAATCTTCTTCTAAATGTGGACAAGTTAAAGAATTTTCTTCAGAAAAAAGTATATGGCAGTACATAAGTCTTAGCATGAAAACTATACTTATAGTTATAACAAAACATATGCATCCTTTTTAATTTTTATTAGAGGTTTCATATGACTTTAATATAATATATAACAACAAACAAGAGTATACTGATTAACAATATAATAGTTGTTACGGTGAGGTTGAATTCCCGGTCATTTATTCATCATCCACACAGGAACTTGTCTCCGGAAAACATGTGTCTGTGAAATGTACCTTAACCTCACTTTTGGGTATAGAGATGCGATTTTTTTTTCTGATACAAGTGCTTGTCCTTGTCACCACCCAAAAGAATTTGTAGTCATCCGATGTTTTGTCAGTACATTGATTATTTCAAGATTGGTGAATGCTTGATTTCAACGTCTGTTTAAAGACAAAAATGGATATGAATAGTAAACGGCACTGGAGAAAAATGTATTTTTATTTAAGCTCGAAGACAATTTTGCATAATTTTTTCAACATGAGGTTTCTAGCACACGGCACTTGAGATATGTTTCATTTTTATTCAATTGCAAACTTTTGATAAGAAGCTCGAAGATATACTTTCCCTAATACAATGAATCGACAAACATGTTACGTTCCCCGTAAGAGCCTTAATCATTTCCGGCCAATCTGAGCTCGTCTAGTCAGCAATCTATTGTAGAATGATGTCAATTCTTGGTTATAACAATTTTAAATTTAACATGAATGATTGATGTCAAGTTCGTTTTACGATTTAAAATTGTGCAATAATATTTTATCAAACGATTTTAAATCAATTTCACGGATTTTAAAATTTATTAGAATCGATCAGAGATTCGATCCAATTAGTGTATTCATATTGTTTAACATGTCGTTAATATCAAATGCGTTCTTTCTTTGTTTGATAAATACTTTATTGTATTTTTTCAAATGTTTTATTGATTCTTATTTGTGATGTCAGGACAGTTCAACTATCTATGAGGTATTGAATTTGCTTCAACCCATCACTTAAGACTTTATGGTATCCACTCAAAAGGCAGATATTCATTTTTGAGGATCATGCAAAGAGAACTTTATTATCCTAATCGCTATCAGTATTTCTTTTATATACATGAACACCTGGCCCAATGTTTTTTGTTTTTTTTCCGTCTTTTTAATGCTGAGATACCTCCTTAACAGTTAATAAAAAAAACTAGATTTACGGCATGAATATAGTTTTAATCAAAAGGTAACACAAGATGCATATATACACATTATATATAATCTCGGTAAAATATCATATATGCATTTGAGAAAACCAAACAGAATAGAATTTGAATCTAATATGTACTGAGTCATTTCTTTTAATATAATTCCTCATAGTTGACAAATACTAGTATACAAGAAACCATAAGAAGAAACAATCCTGCTATTATATTAGTCTATATATATAAAATTATACAAAATTTATAAGTTCAAAAGCCCTTATACATACGAATTATTCTAGAGACTTCAGTTCCAATGTTCTTATAATCTAATCTGAAATTTATTGGTTATTTTAAAGGAACAGATATAATTTTGTCAGAAGAAATATGATTCGTACCAATTTTAATAGCTAATAAAAATATCCTTTTACCAAATAATGAAAAATATGATTCGTACCAATTTTGATAGGTAATTAAAATATCCTTTTACCAAATAATGAGAAATTTCTAACCGGGAGCGTCTAAACACCACCTAGGCCATCTTGATGCACTAAGCTCCTGAAACTGCACTAAGCCCATGGTGGGATGGTGTTATGAATAAAACAATCATACCATCGGATGTATTTTTTCCTCAAGATAATATATCTGATTTTTTTGTCAGTACATTTTGTTGTTTTGTCGTAATATGATTTTTTCTGTCATCAAAGGTTTTGTCCGACAGCACGTGCAAGTAATTAACAGGTAATAAAACCACTGATCCATGAAGAAATGAAGAAATAAAGAAAGGTTATTATATAATAACGATGTCTTCCTCAAATGCCAACATTTTATATGTTACCTATACCTAAGGAGGTTATATTAGAAGGAGAGTGAACACTCTGCATGATACAAAATTAGCATCCCCAGGATATCAGTTCGATCAGAGAAAAATGATAAAATTATAAAGAAACCGACATGTTTATCACCCACTTGACATGGCCCTCTGATGTACCGGGCTGTTACCGCTAGAAGTTCGGGCTATTGGATAAATCGCATATGTCACGTGATTGTTATCAGTGACTGGGTCATATAGTTCAGGTGAAATTTTGGTAGCAATGCAGTGTAGAGGTGTTTATGATATGATATCGTAATATAACCTCCTTGCTATACCTTAAATGCCATTAAAACTAGGTTTTTTTTAATAAGAAAAAATGGCAGATTTTGGGGTTAAAACGAGATAAAGAAAATTAATTTTAAAATCTTTTAATAAAAAAAATTTGAAATGAATTTTTTTATTCTGACACATAAGAAATTCGAAGTATTAAAGAAATTTAAGTGAAATATTTTAAACTTTAATTTAAGTGGGCTGTATGGTAGGGTGCGTCTAAACACTGCTAAGGAGTCCTTAGTCCATAGTGGACTAAGGACTTATAACATGTCACTAAGGACTAGATGGGGTGCTATTAAATGTAATTTCTTTTCATATTATGGTAGATATTGATATCTAATGCATAAATTTCAAATTTTATAGAAAAATAATCTTAGATAAACGAGATATTCAACATTATTTAGACACGTGCCTGATTTTCTTTGATATGCCGAAAATCAATGAACCGTTTGACACGTGTCAACTGATTACACGGGAATCCTGCTATATCTATAGTGTTTAATCGACAAGATTGGTAAAGTTGGATACTAATAAATGAATTGTTGTTGAAATTTTATTCATGTTTTTTTTTCAGAATGATGAAGTATTTTCTCAAGTGTATTTTGTAATTATTTCATATGAATTATAAATTTGTCACCAGAGCAATCAATATATCTAATGCCGGGTTTTTAATTTGATGTTCAAATTAATAAAAGACTAAAATATATAAAAAATTTGATAGCAAAATAAAGTGTTCGAACAATAGAAAGGTATGGAGCTGAAACACTTTATTTTGTTTCTTGTGGTGCACTTTTCAAAATTTATTTTCATATATGAAGACTTTAAGCAATGTATTATTGGACAAAAAGAAATCAATTAGATAATAAATCTTTACTACATGCAACCACACTGAGTTCATATATGAACTGGTTTAACAGAGATTATCTTATGCGACCATTTTCAATTTTTTTTTTAAATATGAAGAAAACGTTTGAGCAATATATTTTAGGGCACAAACGAACTCATTTGCTAAAAAAATATTTACTACATGTACATGTAACCAAACTGAACTTACATGTAAACGGACGTATTTGGACGGAGTTTATATCTTTTGCCTTTGCTATGGTTCATTTAAAATTTATAATCATATGAAAAACACGTTCGAGCAATATATTTCTGGACAAAAACGAGTTCGCTATGATAATAAATTTTTACTACATGCAACATAGACAAGACGGTGTGGTATGATTGGACGGTTTCAATTGGACAACTCTTCCCTAGAGACACAATGCCACAGAAATTAATAACCATAAGACCCCGTACGGTCTTCAACAATGAGTAAAGCACATATTCATTATTTCATAAATCATTTCAAACAATATCTTAAAGAGACAATTTGGTAAAAAAAAATCGGATTTCCTTATAACATACTTGTTCTTCTTTAAGAAAAATAGATACAAAGAAATTGTATATGAAATTATTTCTGTCGGCTATTTTCATTTTTTCACGTGATAGGTTTGGATATAAATATTCAGATTTTATTGTATTACAAAAACTAATATTTTCACATTATGTGCAATTAGCCCTCACACCACATCTTCCTATATCTATGGTAAAGGCATATTTGTAAGACATTCGTACGACGCATTCTCTTCTGTCAAAATTATATATTTAGCTCTGAATTAACACATAAGGGAAAATTTGCGTAAATAATGCTTAAAACTGTGGAACATTTTCAAAAACATTTGTCTCTTTTATATAGTTAAAAATGAAACAAAAACTCGATAAATGATTTTTTAAACTTTATTCTTAGAAAAAAAAACAAATGTTGAACAATTACGAACACATGAGTACCGTATGAAGTCTTTGTAAACAGACCTTTTGTCTTGATATCTCTTACATAAACATTTTAACAAGCTGACCACACTCTAAACTGACCAAATTCATGCACCTATTGCAAATAACTTTGTCGGGAATGAAATAAAACAAAAGCAACATTATTTGTTCTTTTAATCATTTTAAATAAGAACAACACATCTACTTATAAATATTAAGCATTTTTTTGATACAATTGTTAATTATTTAAAATAAAAATATTATGATTGTTTAATCAGTTGTTTTGTTATTTGGAACGTGTCAATCGGTTCACTGATTTTCGGAATATCAAAGAAACACTGGCACGTGCCTAAATCAGTAATGTTGAATATTTCTTTTATTTATGATTATTTTTCTATAAAATTTGATTATGAAATTTATGCATTTAATATCAATCTCTATCTTAATATGGAAAAATTATACAAAAAAAGACATATAACATCACTCCTTCTAGTCTTTAGTGGCATTGTATATGACTGTCCTTGGTGCACTAAGGTAATGCACCGACTAAGGCGTCCTTAATTAGCAGTTTTTAAACGTACCGTGTTTGGTGTGAGCCAAGGCTCCATGTTGAAAACCGTACTTTGACCGATATTAAATGGTTTACTTTTATAATTGTGACTTGTGACTTCGATGGAGATTTGTCCTATTGGTTTTCATACCACATCATCTTATTTGTATAAAAAGCTCGGAAATAAGAGATTTTTTAATTCCATATCATCATGATTAAGGCAGTGGCTATTTTGCCGACTCTGATTAAATATATTTAGTTCGGTAAAGTACAGGGAATTTGTTATTTTGCAGGTTCTTTGTAAACAGCTGACAACATTTGAAACACATATAATTGTTTAAAAACTGTTATCAGTCAAATTTACATTACATGTTATGACAATATTTTCTCTAATTTTTTAAACTTTTGGAACAAAAAAAAACAATGAATATACATAAAGATGACTAGACGATATGGATTTTCTCGTCGTTTAAGGCTGTCCTGCGACCTGCCATTGCTTAAATCTTTGTCATTTCAACTCTGGTATATAGTTACATTTCTATATATATCTTTATTCTCACAAGCCAAATTACAAAGGTATAATGTTAATAAGTCTTTAATTTCTGAATATATTTACACCAAAATTAAAATATATGCTCTTTATTCAAAACTTTATCATACTGAATGACCTTGGTGCTTATATGACTGTTCCAACATGGGCTTAGTGCAGTTTCAGGAGCTTAGTGCACCAAGGCGGCCTAGGTGGTGTTTAGACGTTTACCGTTTCTAACGTAGTACTTCATAATCTTTTTCTTTTTTTCTAATACGACTTGCCGTCCTGAAAATGAATATGCATATACCGTTTTGTATTGATTGAATCAAACTCCTATAAAATTATCTCTAGTAAATGTTTTCGAATAAATTTCATTAATTATTGTTGAGATTTTTTTCATAAAATATTTAGTGAACATTTTTACTGATATTGAACTGAAAATATTTCAGTTCTATTTACCGATATTGTTTTGATAATCATTTCAATGCAACTAATGTGTGAGCAGAGTGTGTATATTATTTTGTATAGGTCACTGTATGTTTCTCGGCTTGAGGTTAATTCGTTTACCTGCTAGCTATTTAGCCGCAGGTGTGAGGTCAAGCGTACACAGGTATGAATGTTGTTATTTGGAAAGGACTTGTACAGATAAACGACAGAATTACCATACAAGCATTTATAGTCAACACAATCAGAAAGAGTTCCCATCGTTGGACGGGGAATATGAAGGCTTCCAAGAATGAACAAGTGACATGTCTAACTCTGAACAGATAGAAAACGGACTATCGACATCGACCGCTTGTTCTTGATATTTGAAACTGCATGCATATATACGTATACGTTTATGATAGTGATGAGTTCTTGAGTGTGACAAAAACTAAATTCCTTCATGGTTATATCTTGCCATACGTTTATATTGGTTTGTTAAGTGATTACTCAAAATCGTTATTTGAAAATCCTGTTTGTGAGATGTAGATTCATTTCAATACATAAATTTCGTCTATATATTAAGTTTCACAAGTGTATCACACGGAGAAGCTCTGAAGGTACATTACTCCCATTTGGTTGGGTGTAACCATCGATGTTTACAGCAATATCAAAGAATAAGATGATGATGGTAGAAAGAACTATGGGCGTCATGTGGCAAATAGTACATGCATATCGGACCATGAGTTGTCAATCTGTATGAAAAGATTTCCAATACAACCATATTATTGAGAAGGAATGTTAACATGCTATAACTCTCGTACTAGTATTACAGGGTTCTTGTGGCGTTCACCTTAGACACACTTTTAACGATGTTTAAAAAAAAGACAGAACCAATTGAATGTCATATTTCCCTATTTTTTAAATATAACTAAAAGTCTTTTATCTGACAAGAATACCCCTATTTAGCGGACAAGTAATTTATTCTTTTTTCTGTTATTGAATACCAAGAAAGAAAATAAATCCTGAAATTAATTTTAAACTTTGATACTCAATAGTTTCCCAGCAAAATATTCACATCCCTTGGGGATAATTGGTGTTCGTCCAGTGGCATATATAACAATTGTGATGACGAATTCCTTCCTTTGTTCGAGAACAATCTTTTTGAAATATAAATCTGTGATTTTACTATGTCCACAACTTCAATGAACTAAAGCAAAAGTTATACATCGACCTGTATTTAAATCAAATTGGTTTTCTTCTTCTTCTTCTTCTTCTTCTTCTTCTTCTTCTTCTTCTTCTTCTTCTTCTTCTTCTTCTTCTTCTTCTTCTTCTTCTTCTTCTTCTTCTTCTTCTGGTATACAATAGTCTATCGACATTCGATGATTACATACTGTTGGCATACGTGGACTAGTCTATCTACAAAACTTTTACCCCAATTTATTCAAAATATATGTTTTTTTCTTATGTTCAATGTATACATGTATATATTTTAAAATGCGCTATAGTTCCGTAACTTTCTACCCAGTCGTATAAACAAATCGTCGACAAGTGCGTACATTTCTTTAAATCAATATTTCTGGTATGTTCCAATCTGTCCTTCACTATTGACAATGAGTATATATTACATTTTCCCAAATTCATCCTTGGAAAAAATATTTAAATAGATTTTAATTTCATCAAATCTTATTTTTTGGGGTATTATTTATATTTTTATGAATAATATTCTTTACAACAGAAGTGTTATTTATAAACAAGCGTATGAGTTTAGTAATGACAAGTAAGACAGAGTTGTATATTATACATCTGATAGTTCAAAATGGAAAGTTATAAGTTTTCGGCCGTGTACACTGATCAATACCTCAGAAGTGAAACGATGCATGAACTTGCAAGCCTGACAGGAAATCGCTTGAATACCTGGACGTGTCACCTCACACCCCTCACAATACCTTTGGAAGTAATACCTTTAGCCATGCTGGTGATCAGATGAGGGAAGATCAGAATTTATTTGAAAAAAGTTTATTACTTTAAAGAATTATGAACAAATTAGATTTTCGAAAACAATTTTCACGGAACACTTATTTATGATTTCAACTTTGTAAATTTAAAATCGATGGTGATCGCTTATCTAGCGGAATAAAACTTTAATATCTATGAATTTGAGCATTTTTATACAGAATGAACATAATATCAATTTTTGATTTTTTTGCGAAGTTTCCCTTTAAGTCTCTGCAGCATTCACATTGTAAAACAAAATGGACTTCATCTTCAGTAATATTCAAAGTACAGAGAGTACACTTTCGATCTAACCTGAGACTACTATAACGTTGTTTTCACGTTACACTTTGTACGCGTATTTCCCTAAAACTCGCTTGATTCAGACTAAAACCGGGGATAAATTCGCCTCAGGGTGTACTGGGGTACTTCAGGGTGTTAAAATACCCATATCTACGGACATGAAAAAATTATTGACAATTAACACTTAGATGAAATGTTCATTTGATAAAACCTTAAATAACTTCTCAAAAATATTGAATATATTTTAATAAAAACAAAGTGTTTAAGATCAAACAATAAATTATCCATCGAATGCATACAAACGCTCACTAAAACATCTATGAAAGTTCCTGTTTTAATTATATAACAAATCAAATACGAGAATTTGAGTGCAAGCAGTGGACCGTGTATATTTGCGTGAAAAAAGAAGAAACTATTGTCTTTTTTTTAATAGAAATTCGGAGTTATAGATTAAGTTATTTCATTGATCAGAGCTCTGGTCATTGATATAAGAAAATATATTTAAAAAATCGTTACAAGTATTCTGCATGTTCATTAGTTTACTATTGGCGTTCGACTTTCTATGTAAACCAATGATAATATACCTGATAACGGGAAGACCGCCCACAGATTAGGTTTGACCAATCAGATTTGGAATTTAATCGAAGTAGTGTCTGTTTAAAGACAAATGAATTGAAATAGAAATTCCCTTTACAGGGAATCGCCTTTTTGTATGATAAGGACCTTGGAGAAAAGAACGGATTTTATTTTTTAATTCACAAACCTAAATACACAAAAAGAAAAAGATATCTATATTTCTGTACTATTTTCCTTTCATTTATTAAAGAGGTTAGCCATTTTTCTCCAACAAGTATTTTCTAAATCATCATTTACAAGGTTAAGAGTTTCTTTTTGAAATACATGTAGAATTATTGCGATTTGTTCTGTATGAATACTTTTGTTTAATTCATTATGTGTCGTTTGGTTGCTGTCTCATTGACGAATAAACCACATCTCCTTTATTTTCGTATGGCATATTCAAAGACAAATTTTAATATAAATCTTTCTATTTGTATACATGTATGCATAGAAATTTCAACCCGCTAGAAAGACAAGGAATGTCGTAAAAGCGCTAATTGACAAGTTGAGCGTATCAAATTTATTACATGTACATACGAACGTTCATTCAAGGTCAGACATGATTACACATGTGTAACTGTTACACTAGTTAGTTTAAATCTGCTTGCTTAAAGAATAAACTATAAGATTCAAACCATACATTTGATTACGGATTTTATAATTACAAATGTACATATATAATTGAAACATTTAAAATTTATTTTGAGAATTTTTTGTCTGAATTGAGGGATTCTAGTTGAAATGGATTACAGAATTCACTTGAACAGGCACATACATGTACATGTAATTAGCAATAGATAATTTTAATAAAGATGAAACTATTGACATTAAACAGAAGGTAGAAACACACAAAGTAACGGTCTTCTTTTCTAAAATGTAAAGAATTCCAATACACGTATCATATTTGTATAGGATTTTGAAGCTTGTCGGTTCTCGTGTTTTTACAAACTGGACTTGAAATAAATTATATATCTGAAATTAAGCTCTAGACCTGAAACGGCCTGTGTCATAATATTCTTATTGTAATCTAATCAAACTATGCTGACGTCCAAGATTTTACACGATAAATCTGTTTGGTTTTTAAGCCTATGCATACTCTGTCATTCACGTGTTCAAATAAACCACGATCTTGCTATGCAGATTTCTTTTGACATGACTTTAAATGGTTACGAAACTACATGTAATATGTATATAAATAAGTATACGAAATTTAGATATAAAAAAGAGACAATTCAGACATCAATCCATCAGATCCGAAATAAGGAGATGTGGCATTATTTTAAATAAACAACAGTTTAACAGAGTCATATTATACGGCCTTCAACAATGAAAATATAATTGTGTCAAACTGCATTTTAAAATATCCTGTGAATTTGAGTAAAAAAAATAAATCACATCTTATTTTTTTAATATTTGTGCCTTGCTTTGCGCAGATTAGTTTCTTTATATGCATACAGTTTTACCTCCTCGAGATTGGTCACATACACGAAATTAACAAAATGATGCTGACAAGATGCATTATAATACATGTATGAAGAAAAGTACAAGGCATGCTGTACATACTATAGTTAAACGAATCATGCTAGTGTCATGTCTTCTCACAAAAGAATAAAACCAAAAAATCAAAATTATCTAAATCATCTTTATTTAAATAGGTATATTTAACTTTCTGTAAACATTACAAGTGCCAAGGTTAACTACATGTATCTATTATTGTTGAGTATTCGTCTTGAATATGTATAATAAATTACGCATTGGAAAACAGTCTATCAGGAACAAAAAAAAAATAATAGAAAACTAGTTGCGCAATTCAAACCCAAAAATAACAGTCGTCAGCTTTTAATAAAATTACGTATAAATGACCATACATGTAACTTTGAAAAATAAAATAGGCTTATTTAAGAAAAATCAAAGAGAAAATAGAGCGGGTAAAGCTCGCCAATTAGATGATGAGGAACACTTAAACCTTCATCAGCAAACCAGCAGTAAAACTAGAAATATATGTTAAATGAAGTTGAAACTAAGCATCATACTTTTAATAAACTTGACTCTGAATCTAATTTGAAAACTGTTTTACAAAATGTAGTTCACAAAGAAGACATTTTGTCTAATGGTGTGGCTGACTGCATAAAGCAATCCAGGATGTTGCGAAAGTAAGGTCCATTTTGGTCAATTATCTATGTACTAATATATTATTGATATTAACTACTTGTTTAGAACTTTTCCCAACGTATTGTACACATGTTGTATATTTCTTGTGTACAAATCTATATAAAGTTTGCATTTTAACCTGTCAGGGTTATTTTGATATAAAGTTGTAAATTAAACTTGTACCTGTATGAAATATTTGCTACTGGACGTTAAAAAGCTTCAGTCAATCAATGATACCAATATTAAGTGTTGCTTCAACTAAATTGAAGAGATTCAGATTCAATAGTTTATTAAAGTCTCACCACATACATACAAGTATAAACACAACATAATATCAAGTACACAATATAAAATTTAGAATGTATGTGCCATTCTTAAAAGAACTATGAGAGACTGTTATATACAATTTTAAAACAACAGAATTAAAACATAAGTTTTGTTATTTATACAAAACATAAAAGTGCAATATCACCATGCACATCCAAGGATAAAACCTGATACATTTTGTACATGTACATAATAAAAATAACTGAAACAGTTTGATTTTTAACAGTATAAGATACTGTTTCGTCGTAATAAAATATTATTGCAGGTTTTGGCAACAGAACTACAAACATTTTCATTTTTGAACAAAAATATAAATTTTTCATCATCTGACAAAGTTAAAAACATATCATTATGTTGAATTATATCAATAAATAAAGACTGCCTTAAATCTTCATATAATGGACATGTTAACAATACATGTTTTTCATCTTCTATATTATCACAATTGAAACATAATCTTTTATCTAAATCTAATCTTTCGTAACGACCAGTTTCAATTTTTAAAGGTGCTACTCCACATCTAAATTTCGCAAATGCACTGCGATAACGAATAGGTATATTTTGCAACAAATATTGTTCAGTAGAGTATGAAAATTTAAACAATTTATAAGTTCTTAACTTATTTCCTTGACCATAAGAATCAAGCCTTGTACTCCATTCAGTTTTATAATTATCAAAAATATTAACTTCTAACTGATGAATTATATTTTTATCCAGTATATAATCATCTACATTACAAAATCTGTCCATATTGTAAAGTTTCAATATTTCTATCACTTTATAACTCCAATTTTTAATTTTATAACTACTTTTTCTAATTGACCATATAAATACTTTATAATTTATCCTGTCTTTATCCATTTTTGTACATCTTGCCCAGTGTCTAAAAATGTTTGACCACTGTTTAACATATGGTAGTAAGTAAGTAAGTAAGTAAGTAATTTTTATTGGTTTAAAATCCAAAATTACAGGATTGATACCAAGACAATACAAATTTGTTATACACAAAAATACAAACATATATATATCATAGCAATTTCATAAACATTATATGAGGAGGTGGTACCACAAAGTTATTTAGTGCTTAATAAAGCATTTCTAGAAATGTACATGTCGCTTATAAATTTAACAATAATTCTAATTATATCAGTCTCAACACACGTATATAAAAATTTAAATCTTGCTTCATTAGTCATATTTAAAAAAGAGGGAACTATTTCACTAATTTTGGAAAACAGTTGGTCTCTAATTATATTTAGTTTTGTACATTTTAAAGTGAAATGAAATTCATCTTCAACTTCTAAGAGGCACAAAGGACAAATTCTTTCTTCTACAGGGGTTTTAGTGTGACGCCCTTGTTCAATTCTAAGAACACTGTTACTAATACGAATTTTAGCAAAATGCCCTATTGCTTTTCTGTCTATATTTAACAATAAATAGTTTTCCAATTTATAATTTTATTCATATGGAGAGCGGTTAACTTATGCAATAGACAATCTGACCGAATTCTAACATCGCAATTCAAATCACAAAATCTTTTATTACTATATCTGATGATCGAATCACAGCTCAATGAATACGTACAAACAACGCTAATATCTTGTGTGGTTTATTACCTGTCAATTTCATGAGTAAAGATAATGAAGATAATTAACAACCGATGTTTTAACAAGAATTTGATTTTAACACTGGTACATATATAAGCGTCCGTCAGTGATCTTTTCTTTCATTTTTGTATTCTTTAAAGTTCATAGTATTTTTATTTGTCCTTCTGGAAATAACGAAATGAGGTCGAAAAAAAAAGAAATTTCACGGCATAATGTTTATATAATAAGCAATATTTTTTTTCGGTTTATTAACAAGGTTTTTCCATGACTTTTTTTATTCAAATATGTTCGGGTTGAATCAGTTGTAAGTGACAAATGGGACATATATTTAAGATTAAACAAATATACTGAACAGTTGCCGACTTGTAAGCACGTGGCAATAACTGCCTTCTAAGGCAGCAACCATTTGATTTTCGGGGGGGGGGGGGGGGGGGGGTTATGGATTTTTTTTCAGTACAAACTTTTTTTTTCACTTTCGGCGAAATACAATCTATTTTTTTGCCGACAAGTCGAAAACATTTTTTTTTCCTTTCAATTTTAGCATTACATATAGTGGCAGCTGAGGGTGTAACAAACAATTGTTTTTTTCTCAAGGTCAAAAACAAATTAATTAATTTCTCCAAAAACTGGAAACAAACTTTTTTCTCCAAAAAAATCCATAGCCCAGACCCCCCCCCCCCCCCCCCCCGAAAATCAAATGGTTGCTGCCTAAGAGCACATGTTATTCTATTGAAATAATTCAGGTGGCATCTTGGTTTATTGTATCTACACGGCAATCAGTATTTACGACAACAATTTTAAAATTTCAAATTCACATAATTTCAATTTAAGTTTATTCATTGGTGTCAAATCAATACAAACTGAACTCTAAACAAAACATTAAGCTAAGGCTTCCTAATTCACGTACAAAACAATGCAAAAATTTCACAATGTTTTATTATAGGATAAATTACTTCCATGTACAAAGTGTTACAAGTGCATATCAATACATTTACAAATCAATAAACAGATGGCAACCACTTTACCGATATATAACGTTCATGGATCGACCCCGCCCACCCGATCTCCCGTGGACAGCAGTGGGCGTGGATTCCACGCTATACCGTGGACCGGTCGGTGGGCGTGGACCACAGATGTCCACCCAATGCACACGACATACCGTGGACAAGTGGACACGTGGGCGGGCGTGGACCGAAATGTCCACCCAATGCACACGCCCACCGTGGGCGCGTGGAAATGACAAAGTCCACGTGGGCTGTAGTGTAATACAGACAAAATGACCTTTCTGTGCCCTTTTTTTAAACTTTAAATTGAAAAACAAACTTTTTTAAATTTCATAAATTTAAATTTCAATTTAATTTAAAAAGTTTAATAATAATTACATCATTGCTTTCCTTATTAAATTTTGAAGCCTGAAGCCAAATTTCATCCATGAAACTTCAAAAATGAGCTTACAATTGCAGATTGAAGTGTTCAAAACATGCTCTCTGACAGGAACGGAGACCCAATTATTTGCCCCATTGGAACGCATTGAAAATCATAGTAAATACATAGGGTCCTGTTCAATAAATAATTTTGATAGCCACCTTGGGACTTCTGGTTCATGTTAGGCATTCATTTTGAAGTGTCTAAGTACAATCTCAGTGCCTCATGACCGGCATTCCGTTGCAAAATTTTGTTTTTATTGACAACAGGGTCAGTCTGTCTACTTCAGGGAAAGAATAAAGGCTAGAATTTAGGCAATTTACTATATGTACTGACGCCAGATTACATTTAAATCAATCAAAATTTTTACAGAAATTCAAACTAGAAAGCCTACCCTTTCAAATAAATCTACATTCAGTTACAGAACTAGTGAAATAATAACACTACACAATTTATAACAAAAGTTATATATTTTTTTTAAGAACTACATTCGTGGGTACCGGACTGGTTGCCCTAACTGGGATCCTATTCCAATTATTTGAAATACGCAGCATTTTCCTATCCCAGGCATTGCTGATTATTTTAGCCGTATAGGCACAACTTTTCGGGATTTTTTGGTCCGCAATGCTCGAAACGGACAAAATCTTTTATAGGCAATATTTCAAGATTACCGACACATCTGCATTATCTAAAGTGTTGTGTCATATTTCATATGAATTTTCGACCTTAAAATATAGATCGGGAAGCTTGAAATAGTGACATATTTGAATGACTCATCCCTACCAGTTGATAAAAGTAAGTTCCCTGACAGATGGTTAAAAACCCTTTACCATAAGCCCATAAAATATAGCTCAAACAATTTTTTTCTCACAATTTGCAAGCATTTTATTTTGTTTTTCAAATTTTGCATGGATTAATTGATTTATTGTTGTTTGTTTAACGTCTAGTGGCAAATATTTCATAAATGTTCAGGGCAAACTTTTGCATCGAAGAAAGTTGCTTACCGAATTTGACTTAGTAACGTTTTTTCAATGTACTCGTCGATTCCTTGCTAGAATCACATTGACTTTGACATACTAGTAATCAATAAAATAAGTAACGTATTGTCGCATAAAATATAAGCAAAATGTGACAAAGTCAACGAAATCTACTCTGATCAATCATTTTACAGTACAAGTTAAAAATAAAGTGTACATTATACGCCCTCTTTGACTCGTAATAGTAGGAAGAGGCTTCAAAAGAATCAGAGCAGTGTATTTTTAAAAGTGCAGATGACCTTTGATACACAGTTGCTTGACGAGTTTAACAAGATCGTATTTTATTTTCTTCGTATATGTTAAACATTTAAAGGCAACTATTAACACCGAACATTAAAAGATCTTTTCGAAATAGTTAAAAAAAAATACTTCTCGGTATATTAAGTTGGTGCTTAACTTTTGGCAGACAATATATTTAAGTATAAAATTCATAACACGTACAGAAAAGTTGTGTTAACGCATTCTTATGAATGCATGCCTACTCAAATCTATCAGAAACATTGAGTTATTAAAAAAGTACAGACGTGTTTCCACCATGCACTTGTACTGCACTATTATTAGAATAGTAGAATAGAATAATATAGAAATGGATGCCCATTAATATTATGTATAGATATACATGAAACTGTGCTATAAAAATATAAATATAACATATAACAACAAATATAGTATACTGATTTGTATTAATATCATTTATTCACAATATACGCGCAAACTTGTCTCAGAAGAAAAGTGATATATTAAAGCAACTCACTTTTAGGTACAGAAATGCGATTTTCTTTTTAGACAAGTGCTTGTGACCATCCATAAGAACTTGCGGTTATACGATGTTCAGTACGTCGGTACTTTGATTATAACTTCTTTTTGTATTATGTGGTTAGTATTAGGATTTCGTTTTAATAATTGTTTTGTATATTTTACCATCAAGTGTAATAAAAGTGAAGTAACTCAATTATAATATTTTATTGAAGTGAAATATCCCGTTGCTGATCAAGCAAAACCATAATTTGACTTGTTACCACCGCTGTTTCATTGGGTGTTGATGAATTAATTTGAGAAACACAAATTTATAGTCTGCAGGGGATCCGATTATTTGCGAATAGTTCAATCTGAAAGAAGTCGTTTCCTTAAATCTGAAAGCAATTGTTTCCCAGAATGACGCTAACAGTAAATAATCTGAAAAAAAGCGTTTCTTGTGATTTTTTAAAAAGAGCATTTACGGTTAGATTTAATGAATTTAGAAAAAACGGAGAAAAATATCAATGAAAGTAAAATAAAAAAGAGGATTTGTAACCCGAGTTAATTTTCAATGTATTAAACAGTTTCAGACAAAAAAAATACATTATTTTGTTGAATCGTACAAAGTGTTGCATTTATGGGACTGTTTATGACATGATTTCAAACTTTTATGATGACATGCGTTACATCTTTATCAAGAAAAATGTTTCTAGTGTTCCGTGATTTACAAGAGGGGACACCATTTACCATATGATGTAAGTATTGTCCATTGATCACATAGTCGTGACTCCTGCTACTTCATCAATATAAATCTGAAAGCAAGCGTTATCGTCCATTGAATCGGAAGGCAAGCGTTCTGAATATACACCGTGATTCTTAACAACGGCTTTGATAACTTAAGTGCAATAAAGAACTAAAATAAAGAAAAAAAATGTCATTCTTAAGTTGTATTCCCTATGATGTCATTGGTCATGCGTTTTAAAATTGTTTCTATGCATGACAAGTTATATTTTGATTACATTTAATTCAAGCGTTATAAATCTACAAATCCAAGAAATTGTTTGACCTTTTGTTATCTACAAACCTGATTTTGGGTGTTATTGTACATTTGTTGTTGTATACAGTGACTACTGAGTTTACAAAAGTGAAGCCATGAATCATAAAAATAATAATAATTGACTTATTCTTTTAAACATTTTAAATGAAAGTGCTTATTTAAAAAAAAACTAAACATGATAAAAGTAATCTTCGATACTTCCGATGTATATACTATATTGCTCAAGGACATGCTCAACATGAATTATAATTGCTAGCGAAAACAAAGTAACCGACGGAAAACAAAAACACATGGCCTCCGTGTTTCAATTTTCTTCCAAATCCACTACTGAGAATCACACCTTCACCGATGCTTCTATTTTTTTCTCATTTTCAATATATTTTACTGTCATAGCTTGTTTCATTTTATCATACTTTTATTGCGTTCAGTAAGAACTCTTTTTAGCCCCAAAATTTACCAGTTTTACAAAAATGTGAAACTGTAATCTTTTAGCCATTTATTGGAAAGTAGAATGATTCTGCTACACATATATGGGCTGTTTTTGACAATACAATGCAAATTTATCGTTTCCGTCTTAAATGAAAGTGGCCGCATTCGTGTTCATTAATAATATTGAAATGTAAGTTGTGATAATACATAACATATATAAAGATTGAGGATGAACACGGATGCGGCCTCTTTCATTTTTGACGAAAACCATAAAAAAAGTGACGATTTTTTGCATATTTGATAGATTTTTCAAATTTAAACTTGAATCGGAGCGCTTTTAATGACTTAAACAGTTAACATTTTTCACATAAACTAATTGAAATAATTTAAATAGACACTCAAGTATTTAAAAAGTGTCCAAAATATTTCGTTAGATGAACCTGAAATTTGGGGCCAAAATCGGTCCTTACCGGACCTACTCCTTTGCAATCGATTTTTAACATTTAATTGAAGAATAAATGGAACGGAACCCACACTACCTACATCAAGGAGCAATGGACACAGTCCCCGAAAGACCAAAGCACTCACTTTTTAACAATTATTTGTTTTTAATATACGTGTTACAGTATAAAGGTTAATGTTCGTTAGTTATCGGTTTAAATATCACTTGTATGTATGTCTTAACATTATCAACTAATAAACAAAAAAGCTAAATCAATGAATACTGATAAAATGAATGTTTGATGTCTGTAGCATATTAATTAATCAGTGTATATTAAGGAGTATATATCAATGTAGAATGAATAAGATATTTTATACTAAAGTAATCGCCTAGGACTATGAGATACATATTCGAACAAATGAGAAGAGAATTGTGCACGCTGATTTAAATATGTCATACGCCTTACAGTGTTAACAGATGGAGAATTGAATCTACTACCTCAATTCCAGCACTAAGACATACAAAAGATGCAGTATAATTGTCATTGAGACAAGTCTCTGCCAGAGACCCACTGACACAATAAGAGCATGTGTTTATGTCTTCTGTTTCGTAATCGAAAAAACACTGTTATAATAGGGATATGGGATATGGTTGCCAAGAGATAACTATCCACCAACGTTCATATGAAGTCGTTGTGAACAAGTATAGGCAACCTTATGGCCATCAACAATTAGAAAAAAAAAATCATTCCATTAACATTATCAAACGATTAACAGACAAGATAAATCAAAGAATACTGATATTTCAATAGCAAATTAAGTAATCAGTGTATAATACAGAGGGGTCATCAATGTAGAATAATTCAGATATATTCTATCAAAATATTTACATAGGACAAGGAGTCTCATGTTAAAGAAAAATAAATAAATGAGCACTCAGATGATACCAAACATAAAAACATATTAATTGGCATGGATCATAAGTCATTTATGACTTAAATGAAAATTGCATTGAACAACAAGTCTGAGGACTTACCTTACTTGTATTGGATACCTTAGTTTCACACAATTTCGTACAAACAACGATCCATTGCCATCTCATCTGCATGTTTGAATAAAACAGTGTCCATTAAATTGATCAAAGGTATGTCCGCAGTGAAAGGTAAATACGATGAAACTATTTACTAACGTAGTGGTATTAACTGCTGGGGATTCATTTTTATTCGTGTTATACCAATTTTCGTGGGTTTCGTTGGTCACAGCGAATCACGAATTTAAGAATTCAACGAAGAATAATCCCGATAAATCTGTATGGAGTCGGATGTTTATTTCCGGTTATGTTATGCAGTTTTAGTATAGTTTTGACTAGCGATGAACATTGTAACATAACACGTGTTTTTTTTATTGAAAGAAGATACAAGTAGTTCAATTAAATCAATAATAAATATATCGTGATAATTTACATTTTAAAATTGATTAAAACTGTTCATGGAAAATATGTTGTTAATTACCGTGTCATAGTTTGGTTTACTAGTGATTGAAAATCAATAGGATTAAGTACGGGGATATTGCCCGTAGGTAATATTGTTTATGACAGGAACATTTATTTTCACCCCTTTTACTTATATGACTGTTCATTATATCGTGATTAGGGAAATGAGCTTTCAATCATAAAGTTTTGATTGCCTTATAGAATTCCGACAAGCATTTATAAATTAATAATAAATAAATATAACAAATAATTAGTTGTCTCTGTCCATTATTGTAATAGAAGTTTTCAATGAACACTTTAACTTAAAATGACCAAGCGAGGATTTTTACAATTCAAAACTTTTTCAATGAATTCCTTCTTTTTTGTTTGTTTTATTATTGATTAAACCAAGGAGGTTATATGATCTCCTAAATCAAAAACAAATCCACGAATTACGTATCTGATTTTTTTTTTTTGTTATCAGCGATCCACGAATTTACGTATACCACGAAATATCTTTTTTTCTCTATCCACGAAAATTGATACCCACGAAAATAAATGAATCCACAGTATATGTGGATTTTAAAAAACTTTTAAATCTCGATTTTTTTTTAGAAACTTGTTTCATCAAAACTTTTCATTTTTCAACCCTGAATTCCTTGTGTGAAATTGAAAAATTGTGTAAAAGAAATAACCCAGAATGCTTACATACGCTATAAATGTATTACTTTGAGATACCATACAGCATATGTTGTTAATAGTGAACAAAAAGGTCAAACATACTACACAGATGAACAAGTGTGATTAGTATACTGAAGTGTCTTATTGACAACATATTTGTTGAACTTGGAGGTAGACTTTTTTTAACAAATTGTCGGCATTTCTATGGAAACGAACGGCGCGCCTCTCCTTATCGACCTCTTCTTCTTTTCATGCGAATCGGAGTTCCGTCAGTCACTTGTTAAAAGCAAGAAGCAAGGTAATAAAGTTTCACTTTCAGATATATTGATGATATACTTTGTAATAGCAATCCACACTTTCTGATTAATTGCCATTGATATAACCCCCATAACTTGAAATGAAAGAAACAACAGACACGGCTTCATCCACCACAATTTTCGACATATACCTCGAATGTGACGTACACAGTCATCTCAGTACCAGGATCTAAATCAAACAAGACGATTTTAATCCATCAATTTCCTAAACCTTAGCAGCAATAACCTTCACCTGCATATGGTATCCACATTTCTTAGCTTATTCGGTATTCGAGAGCTTGCAGTTTTTACTCAGACTATGTTAAACGTAACCATTGTCTGAGCAGAAAGTTGATGAATCGGGGGTATGTCAAATGTTTTGTCATTAAAAGAAACAAGACCTTATTGATAAATATTCCGTATCAACTTCACATATAATACACGATAGTCTTCAATATAAAAAAAAATGTGGTATGATTGATAATGAGACAACTCTACACAAGAGACCAAAATGATAAAAAAATTAAGAATTATCGGTCACCGTACGGCCTTCAACAATGAGCAAAGCCCACCCTGCACAGTCAGCTATAAAAGGACCCGAAATGACAATGTAAAGCAATTCAAACGAGAACACTAACGACCGTCAAGTATATATTCTGGGTACTGACGTTGTTCATCATCCTGATTTTGTGTTTTATCGGTCGTCCAACTGTCTATATCAATCTGCTCAGCTCTTAATAAAACTCCATATCATGGCTTTGTGACGTCAAATACGTTGACCTGGCCTTAATAAATTTGACCCGAACATATCAGCGACGTCATAATGTTTGAACCGACGTTGATAAGTTTGACCCGAACTTATCAAGTCAACTTTCGGTTGCTGGTGAAACTAAGACAATACTTCCAAAAGACGCAAATACAGCCCGATAAATCGATTATCAGGTTATCGGCATATTAATATTGTAAAATATCAGCTGCTCGACATAATATGAAGGCTTTTTGATCTCGTTCGCTGCGCTTACTCGACAAAAAGCTTCATATTATGTCTCGCAGCTGATATTTTACGATATCAACATGCAGACAACCTGATAATCGGTACAAACTATTCTTATATTTGTCTTTATGAATATTACTTTCACTGTTTTGTCTGGGTTTTCTTATATCCATTTGACGTGGATCGGTACTTGTACATCCCGTCATTGTGTTTTTGTTGTATGATCGTATTCGTATTCTTGTCTTTTATGTTTGCTAATGGGTTTTATATATGCGCCTTATTATGTGTCTTTGATACATATGACATGACTTGTACATACCATCATTGTGTTATTGTACTATGGTACATTTGTGTATTCTTGTCTTTAAAGTTTGCTAATATGCTATATGCCATTTTGTGCTTCTTGGTTACATATGTGTTTGTTTTCATTGTTAAAAATAACACAATTTTGACTGCTGCACGCCCTTTTTCTTTACATGTTTAACTATTATGTCTGTTTGTTTTGTTCACGCATCGTTGTCAATATATTTATTTTTACGAATATGATTATTTATTTTCAGCGATGTAACGTAATAAGAATGAACATTGCAAATATGTTTTTCGTCTTTCTTGTTGCCTTGTGTACTGGATTAAGTAAAACATCATGCCCGTCGAGTTGTAGATGTTACAGTAGTTCATCCAAATTTCACATAAATTGTCAGTCCAAGTCTTTGTTATATATTCCAAAGCTTCCGCATAATACAGATATTATGTAAGTATACACAATGCTTATCTGGTTGAAATTTGTCTCACTGGCAATCGTATAACAATTTTCTTTTATTTATATTAACACCATGTTGAAATATTTTCTTTCATCGTAACACAACACACAACTTATACTCGTTAACATAAAAAGGAATAATTGCAGCATAATAATACCGTACAATACAGAGCTATGTTACTGTCATTGCCATTGTTATTTGTATACAAGTTAGATTAGTGGGTTTTCTTATTACTTTTTACTTAAATGTATATATAGAATATAAATGATGCAAGTGCCCTTTTCGTCGCATAGTCATAATGATCATCACATCAAATGACCGAAAAGGACCTTTTCCAAACAAAATTGTAAATCTTGAAAATTTTACTTATTTTGAAAAATGCATACGTTGAAAAGTTTACAACCAAAAATGAACCAAACATTTAACGTTATTCAGACAAATAAAAGAAGGCTATAACCCGTAATTAAGATATGCATCAATTGTAAACCTTAATTTATGCAAAGCAAAATTCATCAACATAATCATAAGAGTTTCGAATGATTTCCTTGAATTTGGTTTTTGTTGTGTCATACTATGATGTATTACAAACATTAATAAGTGTTATACACTAAGAGTATTGTAGATGTTTACAGGTTGCATATAGATGTGACAGAGAGCATTTCAATGTTGATAATATGTCCCGAATACATCACATCACAGTAGTGAGCACGTTTGTGTTTATATATGTTTAAGTGCCAAAAAGATTTTCGACAATTAATAAAACTTTCAACCTTGTATATTTGGTAACAATCTAATTAAAAAACGTTGACATTAAATGTATACTAATTTATTTAAAGGAGGAGATTTTTCACTAATGTAATTTTCTGTTTTAAGATATCTGGATGACAATGAAATATCTGCAATAGACAGGTTCATTTTTATGAATCTAACAAACATTCAATATATGTAAGTACCTGTATATTTTGTTGCGAACTGTCTTATTTTGTTTTATTTTAAAACATCGTAAAACCGAGGAGAAATGTTAAATCTTACAACAATCCGCGTAAATTCGTATAAATTTATCAACTTTACAGAAGTCGTGTTCCGACCGGTGTTATAATGCATTGTAAAAATTCATGTTTCCTTTTTTTACACTTTAACATACAATCTTAATTGATGCAATTTACGTATACTCAATCTGCAGTTGCAGTTATTGATTATTGTTTGACAGGTGTATCACCAAGCAATACTGTTGTTACATGCACTTTAACTTTTTAAATATTACAACGCAAAATTATAATGAACAACTAAATTACTAACAATGACATGTGAATGAAATACATGTGTCATGTTTCAGCATAATATTTAGAGATGCTAAATAAAAAAATCGGTGAGAAAAGTGGCATGTTCCATCAGATGTCCTTTTTCAAAAAGCGCATGTGATAAACATTTTTTTTCTATCTGATTAGTGGTGAAATGACTCCCATTCAAATGTATTGACATATCTTGTGGACCAAAATATGAAGACGATGCATATAATTATATATATTTATGTGCGGTTCACGTATGATTTTTGAAGTATGTAATTTTTCTATTGTGTTTTCACAATAGTTGTAAACCGGTTTTAGCGGTCAGTATATAATGAAAGTTTGCACGAGATTTAACTATCAGTTGGGCAGTGACCATCATCGTACGTTTCCTTTGTATTGAAGTTTAATTTCGTAATGTCTGATATCGAGCCTGATAAACTACCTGATATGGAAGATGTAGAGATGCCGGGTCAAGCTGCTTCTGATAAAATTACAAATGCTGATTTGTTGTCGCTGATGAACATTTATTTTACCAGAAAGTTGACGGGAATTGAGAGAAATTTTGCAGATACCACACATGATCTTGCACGAGAGGAACAGAAATCTGAGAGTTCCTTCAAGTTCAAGGGTAACACAGTGCAGTTTGACTTAAATTCTGATTTGTTAGACAATAGTCATATTGCTGTAGACTGTATAAAGCACCGGAGATATGACAAGGCCTTAAGAGTGTTGAAAGAATCTGGTCAATCTTTGAAGAAAAGGAATAAGCTGATTCGTATAACTGATAAATCTGAAGGTGGGTGGAAAACTGTGGACGAGTATTTGTCGGATGACGTGGCTAGTGACTCAGAGGATGAGACGCGCATTCGGGCGGCTGATGGCAGAGCAATGAAGAAATTGAAAACCGTGACGCAGAATAAGCGTCAAAACATAAAGAAAAGACCCGCGGAATCTGCTGGTGGTCCGTCTAGTATTGCTCACAATGGTAATAATTGTGGTTTTTTCACAGCAACAGCCCTTTCTAGTCGCGGGGGCCGCCGCCCCCATCACATCTCGTCGGAACAGAGCTAGGGACACCTGTTACAACTATGGTCTGTATTGACATTTGGCAAAAGACTGTAAAAAAGGGGGAAATGCAGCAGCTTCCAGAGGAGCAGCAAACTGAGAGATCTCCAGATATTCTTAAGGTACAGAATGTAGACAATTTTGACTCTTTTTTATGATTATGAATCTGGTACCTCTTGTATTAACGTTAAAAATAGACTGAAAAATTCTTTAGATTTTTGGAAAAATATTCATGCTTCAAAGTTTATTTTAGATTTAATTGAGAATGGTTATAAAATACCTTTAATTATCGAACCAGAGAGCGTTTTGCTACGAAATAATAAATCTGCTTTATAACATAAAGATTTTGTAGAAAAGGCAGTTCAGGAATTAATTGATGCTAGCTTGATAGAAGAGGTATCGAACAGACCGCATGTTGTTAACCCGTTAACTGTATCGATTAATTCATCAGGTAAAGGTCGTCTAATTTTAGACTTGAGACACGTAAACAAACGAAGTGTTTATAGTAAGATAAAGTTTGAGGACTGGAAAACTGTCAGTCAGTTTTTGACAAGCGATTGTTTTGAATTTGCTTTTGATTTAAAAGCAGGATATCATCACATAAACATTTTCCCCAATCATCAGATATATTTGAAGTTTTCTTGGAAGTTTGGTGAAACGATAAAATATTTTGTTTTTACAGTTTTACCGTTTGGCCTCTGTTTAACGGGATCGTATCACTAAAGTTGTAAGACCTTTAATTTGTCACTGGCACAAACACGGTATCAAATTTACAGTGTATCTAGCTAGATGATGGTTTATGTTTAGCGGATACTGAAAAGCTATGCTGTGAACAGTTTGTGAGGGTCAAAAACGATTTGATATTGTCTGGTTTTGTTCCAAACAAGGACAAGTGTATATGGACACCTGTTCAAACTTTAGTTTGGCTTGGTTTCACGTGAAATTTGAAAAGTTCATTGATGGAGTTGCCGTTAATTAAAATAGAAAATGTTATCCATTTGATTGATGTTATTCTGTCTAAAGCTTTTGAAGTTAAAATTAGGTTATTAGCTAAATTATGTGGAAAAATAATTTCCTTTTCATCAGCTATTGAAAATGTTACTCAAATTATGACCAGGTGTACTTTTTCTGTTATAAATTTAAGACAAGACTGGGATCAGTACGTTGATATGAGACAACATTCAGATAGTATTCAAGAAATTATGTTATGGAAGCTAAATATTCACTATTTGAAGCCAGTACCGTTATTACGGAATAATTCTGAATTTAATGTTTTCACTGATGCTAGTGACATAGGTGCAGGAGGTTATGTGCAAGGTACTGATTATATTGCACACAGACAGTGGTCTGTGACAGAGGCAACAAAAAGCTCCACTTGGAGAGAAATCAAAGCAATTGAATTAACATTAGATAGTTTTGCGAAAGTATTAAAACACAGTTCAGTTATTTTTTTTCACAGATAATCAAAATGCTGTTAGTATTATTAAGAAAGGAAGCAAATTACCACACTTGCAAGGTTTAGCTTTATCAATTTTTAATACTTGTGTGTCGTGCAATATTTCATTATATGCACAGTGGATTCCTAGAGAGGAAAACGAAAAGGCTGATGCTTTGAGTAGAATTATTGACATTGATGATTGGGGCATATCTTTTGAATTTTTCCATTTTTTGAATAGCATCTGGGGACCATTCACTGTTGATAGGTTTGCTAACATGCATACTACAAAGCTGACTAGGTTTAATTCGAAATATCGGAATCCTACAACATCAGCGATAGATGCATTCACTTGCAACTGGCATGGCGAGAACAACTGGTTAGTTCCGCCAATTAGTCTAATTAGTAACTGTATTAACCATTTAGTTTCTTGTGGAGCAGAGGGTACACTGGTTGTTCCTAAATGGCAGTCTGCTGCATTTTTGCCTTTGATTTTTAAACAGAACTCAGAATACGCTTGTTATGTTGTTGATGTTTTAGAATTTCATGAAGCGGAAATAATTTGTGTTGCTGGTAACAATTTAAACTCTTTGTTTGCTAATGGCCAATTTTACGCTTAAATGCTTCGGTTGCGTAACATGTATATTTATTTTACAGATTTATATTACCACTGGGTATGGCATTTTGCTATGGTGTTACTGTGTACACGCATTGGACTGCCTTTTTTGGTCACTGGACCCTCATCTTATTGGTCGCTGGACTATTGTTATAGATTGCATTGTTTTATCAAGTCACTGGACTAGTGTTGATATAGTTTCAAGGTACTGTATTTTATATTTATAACTTTATATTGTATATATATTTTGCAGACAATATTTTCTGTTGGATTTTGGTCACAGAACGAACAGATTAAACATCCTGAACTTAAATCATTGTTTAATAGTTTTTCTTCAACCATTCTTGATGCTCGTGCAAAATCTACAGTAGAAAAAATATGCTGGATATTTTAAAAGATTCGTTAAATGGACTGAAAATACTCTGAAATTAAATGTGTATTACCCTGTCAAGAATTACATGTAGGTCTATATTTACAAAATTTAATTCAGTCAGCTAACCATTATAGCGTTATAGAATCCGTTTTTTATGGAATTAAATGGGCACATAATCGTGCTGGGGTAGCTAATTTATGTGATTCTTAAATGGTTAGATTGATCGTAGAAGCATCAAAAAGAAAATTGAACAGACCTATAGAGAAAAAGAGTCCAGTTACTTCTGATATTATGATCAAATTATTTTAGAAGTACAATTCAAATTGTCGTTCTCTAAAAGATTTACGCCTATTAACAATGTGTGCACTATCTTATACCGCATTTTTAAGGTATCAAGAACTTTGTAGTATAAAAGTATAAATAGTATTTCAGATAGGTTATATAAAATACATGGTCGGTGGAAATCCGACCAAGCTAAAGATGGCTATGTATTAGAAAGTTTACAGAAGCGTTTGTCAGTATCTCAAAATCTTGGTATATAATATGTACTTAACATCAAGTTTGCTTTCTTTGTGCGTCGAGATGGTCATTGCGCCTTACAGTACCTAAATATGTATTTAGTTTTCTATGTGCTCAGATATGTATGCTTTACAAAAATCTAGAGAAATTTAGCACATAAATACTTTATGTTCGTTTGAACACAGTGAATTTAGAACATAAATATATTTATGTGTGGTTCGCGTATGATTTTTGAAGTATGAAATTTTTCTATTGTGTTTTCACAATAGTTGTAAACCGGTTTTGGCTGTCAGTATATAATGGAAGTTACGAGATTTAACTATCGAGGTTTGGGCAGTGACCATTATCGTACGTTTCCTTTGTATTGAAGTTTAATTTTCATTAAGAATTCTGTTTTTTTTTAATGTATTGAAGTTGTATGTAAAGAATTAATGTGTTTTGTTTATATTTTGTAGATGTTTGATTGCTGTCTTTTACCGGTATTGTTGATTGTGTGATGTTTTTAAACCGGGATTTGTTTTCGTAGATGCATGGTTGCCGTATTCAAAACATGAACTGTTAATGGTGTTTGATATAAGAAATATTGTGATCTCTGGATCTATAGTTATTAAAATTGAGAGGGTCATTGCGCCTAACAGTACCTAAATATGTATTTAGTTTTCTATTATGCCTTTATCGTATAAAGGTACATATCTGAATGTGCTCAGATATGTATGCTTTACAAAAATCTAGAGAGATTTAGCACATACTTTATGTTCGTTTGAACACAGTGAATTTAGAACATAACCCGTTTTTACATTGTCGAGAAAAGTTTGTACTATATACTGTATATACAATCAACTACAAATAATTTTGTGTTGAAGTCTTTGTCAAATGTATTATCAACCATAAGTTCCGTTTTGTTCGACTCTTTGACTTTCAACTATCAACTACAACAGTTCTTTTCATTTGGCTGAAGGATCTCAAAAATGGTCTCATTTCCCTATTTTGTTTGTTTGGGTCGCTCAACAATTATTTAATTAGAAGGGAACTAAAAGGAGGTTCATACTAGCTTTAAAACATAGGTTACCTCAATATTTTCTGCGGAAAAAGCCTGTACCAAGTCAAGAATATGACAGTTATTTTTCATTCGTTTCGTTAATTGCTGCTTACACGGAAGATATTGAACTAACTGTTCTAAGTGGTGAAGTTGTAATATTTCTTTTGAACATTTAACGAATGCAATTAATAGATTGTTAAAGGAAAAAGAAGGCGTCCGGATGTTGTTTCCGTCATCAGCCCGACTTTTAAGTTATACATTGTTATAGACAAGACTTCCAGTTTTAACCTTTTTACACAATTTTAATAATTACTCGGGGACAGGACAATACTTGTTGCCGTATTCTGCATGTATATACTATGATTCTAATATGACGTGCTTCTTTCACTTTGTAAACAACACTGTGATAAAATTCTCGACAAATCTATACTTAGCGCAGACTCAGAGATATACATAATAATGGCTGTTACAATATACTTCCCACGAAAATCTACATGTATTGGAACCTATTTGCAGACCTTTGACGATTTTATTGTTTTAAAAAGTGCAATTAAAAAAAGATAAAATAACTGTTATTCATTAGAATGCATAATAAAAAGCAGTAATGCACAAGAGCTTGGAGAAATCAACAAAATAAAAATAAAATAAAATTCTGCGAAAGTTTATTATTTTTGTTGGCGCATTAAGTCATTTTAAAACATGACGTCATACAAATGAAACCGCTAAAGTTGATAATTTTCCATTACGTGAACCATTGAAATTCGTATGATATTGTATTAAAACTGATTTTTGAAGTAGGTTTTGTTTTATTTTCTATTCTATTGCATTATTTGCATATTTACTAATTTCAGCAAGACAACATGGCTAACGCTAAGGATAAAATTCGAATATCACGGACCAGGCCATGTTTAAATTTACAACAATCTATGGCTTTCATGATTTTTTTCTTAATTATACTCCTAAGATATAAAGAAACTTCATATATAATATAGCAGTGTTCGCCGTGGAGAAGAAACCTGGAATTGATGGTTGAAAACAAATACGCTTTATTTATATTATACGTATGTGCATAGTATCATAAACGTGAAAATCATGTAACTAAAAAGAAAGAAAACAAATAACGGTCTTTGGAAAAAAAGAGAGAGGGCTAAAAATAATTGTCCTGTCTCCTAGTTTCTACGACTTTTGATATCGTTTCTGAATTTCTCCAGAAATCTTTTACAAAAATGCATCCTGAAATAGTTGACATACATATTTTTTGGTACTTTCAACCACCCTATAAATGCTCACGATTTCGCGGGTGTGTTCTAGTTAGTACATTAAACTATGCAGAATATTCACATGTTGAATGTTTATAAAACGTTAATTTTCTAGGTTATGTGTGTATTGAATAAGTCTTTAGGAAAACATTGCTGGTTTCGATAGTTATAAATATACTTCTCAGCAATTTATAAGCTCCTAACAGTTTATCGTGGTGATACACAACTGTTTTATCTTTTTTAGATTTCTTTCTAACAACAAGATACGATCGATAGAGAGTAATACGTTTGTCAACCTAAGAAACTTGATTACAATGTAAGTTATGAACAAATTATTTTTTGTTGAATTCTTAAACATACATTAATCGTAAACTTACCTTGTGCATAAAATGCAGGCCTGCACGTACATTTTGTAAATAGATAAGACATGAGACAGTGACATCGTCAGTAGGTGTCGTATGTCGTACCATATAATATATCATGATGTGAAAATTATTTTTCAAATGGAAGATCATTGATTGTTTTTGATAGATTTATTAATCGTTTTTTTTTAAATTCTGGACTATCCTCTGTCTTAATGAATGTTTTTCGATTCAAGCTTTGTTTCACATTCGGTCATGCGACAGTTTTATAAGATTTACATGATTTACTAATGATTACAAAATTTGTGATTTCTTTAAATAAGGCAAGAGTTAATTACATATACGATATTGCATAATGCCTTATGGCTTGTTACAATAAAAAAAAAGTCATATGTAAGAGTATCACATGTGGAAAATGATCTGCTTAATCTTCCAGAGCAAACAAGATCACTTGAAGTTTTTTGTAAGTTTTGTGTTGCTTAGTCGGTGATATTTGTGTGATTCCAATTCTAGTTGACAAGATGAACCACGAATTTTAATGTAAGACGAGATACTGAAATTTATGCAAAATCAAGAAATCAAATAACCATAAAAAAACAATTGTTCGAAATCCACGAAAATGAGTACAAACGAAACTAACTGAATCCATAGTAATTTAAATCTGTTTTTTTACTCAAACAGTTCACACAAAATTAGTTTATGAACGTATTTGCTATTAACGAGAAGTTTAATACTCTGCTTTTCGATTTCTAGAATATATAATAGTGTAAATGAATAGTTTGCAATATATAGTGAAAACATTTATTAACGTATAAATAGTTAAATACACAGAAATCAAAATTTAAACGTAAATACGACAACAGCTGTTTGTAGAACTTTATTAAATGTAATAATATACATAGAATGAATTTTAAATATGTCATGCGAAAACGGGTTGTATGTTTTCTACAAGGAACCACATGAAAGGTTCAAACAGTAAAAAAATGTACAGATGGGTGTGGTCCTAACCTATACATCAATTTAAATTGATTACCAGTCAGTTGGAATTGTCAAAGTTAACCTGTGACCGGATGATTTAGGACTGCTCGTACCAGTCCTAGAACCAAAATCTAGCTTACTTGAAAAGTGGAATTGGTCCTAGGACTGTTTTTATGTCTGCCAAAACGTTATATTGGACACAGGTCCGCTATTGATATACGTTAACTTGGAACCAGTCCTGTGATACGTTTACAAAAGTTAACTTCGAAACCAGTCCTACCATAAGTTAACATAAGTTAACTTTTATTTGAAAATTCCGATCGAAACCAGACCTATTTTTAAGTTAACTTTTGATAAACCAGACCTGTTCTCAAGTTAACTTTTAACTGGTCTGCTCAACAATTAGTTAACTTGTAACCAGGACCGCTCTACATCGATTTAAAAAAAATGATATCTTTGTTTCTTGGTATTAACATCGAAAAATGAAGTGAAATTAATACCTCCGTGATATAAACACGATTGAATACATATATTTGTAATTAAGGGCATGTTCAACAGTTTATTTTTGACGGTGATAATTTTTCCCTTAAAGATATTTCATTCTTCAATTGACAGAGAATCAAATTTTGCCCAAAAAAATATTTGTCGTCGATTTCGTTTTTGCAAACATTACTTCTGAAAATTAAATATGATTTTTTAATCAACGTATACTTATACAATGGGGCTCAAATTGAAGCAAAATAGTTCAAGATGGTTAGAAAAGTCCAACTTTAACATTTACAGAATTATTTCTTACTCAAATAAAGCCAAAACGTTATGGTTATCCTCCAAAACGGCAAGAAATGAACATTTGAAATGCACATTTAAGATTTTGTTTAAATATTTCTAACGGTGTCGATTAAACCAAAGTAAGGTAAGTTATTCTTTGAAAAAAATGGCACGTCATAACGTTTTGAAAAATGTTTGTCACCATACTCGTTTTTGAGAAAAATCTTGTAATATAATATGGTTTAATCAATCCCTTCCGTAAGCCTCAAAAATTGCGCCAAAAATTAAGACGTTTCGGGACGTAACGTTATATTTCCCAGCTAATTTTTCAAAGATAGTGCGACGGTGTGGAAGACAAATGTATTTTTACACTGTGACTTTCTTAAATAGTTGTCTCGATAGCACTCATATCGAATCTTCTTGTTTATAATGAACCATTATCTGTACGAGATAATAATTCAGTTAGCTTTACTATTGTGTTCGTCAAAATTGTGAAACCCGGGTGTGAAACATGCAAACCATGGAATTACAAATTATTAAAATAGTCCCCGGCTGTCTGGTATATTGTTATCCCTCTTTTAAAACACACGGATTGTCCGTTTCTTTTTGTCGGTCTTTAGTACAAAGCAGGGTTAATTTTCATATTATATTTACATTTCATGTTTTTGTTCTGACTATTCATTTAATATACCACTTGACGTCCGTCATCCATAATCATTATTTATTTTACCGTTACTTTACAAAGAAGTATTTTTCTTACACTGATTTATATTTAAACACTGTTTATAATTTCACATATCGAAATCAATAAAGAGGACGTGAAATTTTGCAACCAAACACTTGTCTAAAATCTCACCGACTGCGTATTATATATTTATGTTGCAGTTTTGGGTTTTTTTCTTTACATGCTTCTAGCTATAACAAAAATCTGTATGTTGACTCTTATTGTTTTAAATTATATATGCTGTCGTATAAATATATACCTTTAAATACTTTTTCATAAAAAAAAGGATTGATTGGGTATAGAAATATTCACATCTCTGGACTGCTCCCGTCCGACAGTTACGTGTATATCTTTCCTAAATTGGGTGCAGCCGTTTAGCTGCTCGGATGTATAAATTTGCAGCCTCGTTTAGTCGAAATAAAAATGTCGTATATCCGATGCATAGAGTAAGGAGAGATTTGCGCTATCTATACGTTAAAGTACCATCTAAATAAATGGTTGAAGGGATACATGAACTTCGAATACAATCTCTAAACAACAACAAAGGTCACATGAATCTTGAAATAAGTCGCATGGCTGATTTTAACACATCTGTTGCGCCTTTTGCAGTTGGAGATGAAAAGGAACTTTGATTAACAAAACAGATCAGTAAGACATTAACTTAAGAATAAACGAAATGGCCGTGTTATTGCTTTTATGAGGGCATATTTACAATAAGTACGTATATGAAATTGACAAAGTAACTTTTCCACCTAAACGAGCCTAACTGCCTTGGTTTTATGCTTCAATATATTAAGTTATTACATATATACATAATGGAAATTGTTTTCTACCCTCAACATAGTTTGGCTGAATACAATGTCACCACTGATGTAAACTATTATATTATTATTGATTATTCAAACAAATGAATTCAAAGAGAAAGATGCGGAAAGAAATTCGAAAATTTTCGTTTAGACATGAAATATAAAATAAAAATAAAATACCAAAACTTGAAAACTGTTTGAGACAATTATAGTCGAGAACTTATGATTATGCATCACTATATTGAACTGATGAATTGACTGATCCCGTGCTCCAGTGGCAAATATATCACACATATTTACGACATGGCGAAAGTGGATCTGAAGTACATGATTGATACATTATCTAGTTTGCTAGCGGTAAAACGTATGCCGTACTAGATAAAGTAGATCAAGTTGAATAATGGTCAAAATCTTGAGTTAAGCTATTAGCCCCCTCTCCCAATTTTGAATTATGGTTTTTGGATTTCGATGGCTGTTTTTTTTTTCCAATACTGACTTAAGAGGGTGTGTCTAATTAGTCAAAACTTAGGCCAATACCTCCACCATTTTTAAAAAGAAAATTATACAGTGTCCGGATACATAAGGCGTGGTATAAATATCCACAATCTCGTCGATTTTGTCAGATTTGTGGAAAGTTTTGTCTTTGTCGATTATAATAATGGGACGTCAAAACAATATACTCGTTGTACACTTCAATGAAATAGTTCCCACTTCACGTATAGCTACAAACAAAATTAATCAACCAACATAATATATCAACAGTATACTATTTCCAGAAGAGAACCTAATATCCTTTTTATTATAAAGTACAACTGAATTCAGACATGTCAGTGTTGGTACTTGGATGATGCGTGCGCAGTCAAATAGTTTTGTTTCACATACCATCCTGAACTTCTAACTACTATCTGTAGTGACTGTTCAATCTTATGAATACAGAGATGAAATGCTGACACTCTGAATTACTGCTGAAAAGATTTTGCATTCATTGTTTTCCAATATTATTGCTTCCATTAGTTGTCCTACCAAAATCGCACAGGAGCACCAGGGAAAAAACAAAAAAGGTGCCCGGTACAATCCATCCTGACATTAAAAAGATACTTCTGATTAATAATGCAGCCATATAGAATTACATTCTTAAGTGCAAGTATGGTTAGTTTTAATTGATACGGTCAAATGATTTTGTTACAGTAAAAGGAGTCAGCCTAAGGTATCAACACAACTGAAATTTTGTTGCGTATCAATATGTTGAATACAAGGAGGACATGCTGGTACACTAAATTTATGAAGAAAATAAAATTGCAGTCAACTTGTTTCAATGCTGTCATTTGTTTTATACAATACATCCTTACATACGTTTTACTGAATTATTATGCAGATATATAGATTAGTATAATAAAGTGCAAATATGGTCAGTTTAGACTGATGTTGTCCAATATAATTGTGTTGTACAAGACAGTATGAGGTATCAAAACTACTGAAATGTTGTTACGAATCAATATTTTGAGTAAAAGGAGGACATACTAGCATCATACATTAATGCGACCAATATTTGTAGTTTTTATGTTCCTGTATTGCTGTTATTTGTATTATACATTGAATTCTGACATAAAAGAAATGACTGATTTACAATTTAAAGTGCAAATATGGTCAATTTTGGTTGATGCGGTAAAATAATTTTGTTGTATAAGTCAGCATGAGGTATCAAAGCTACTGAAATGTTGTGACGTATCAATATTTTGAATAAAAGGAAAACATGCTGGCACCCTAAATTTATGCAAACAAAAATTTGTATTTATTGTATTCCAATATTGCTGTCATTTGTATTATACACTGCATCTTGACATAACAATATGGCTGATTTACTATGTGGGTATATAGATTTACAAATTATAGTACACATAGTCAGGTTTGGTTGATGCGGTTAAATAATTGTGTTGTACAGGTCAGCATGAGGTATCGAAACTACTGAAATTTTGTTGCATATTAGTATTTTGAATAAAAGGAGGACATGCTGGCACCCTAATTGTATGTGAACAAAAATGATAAGTTATTGTATTCCAACATTGCTGACATTGGTATTATACATTGAATCCTGACATAAAATAATATGGCTGATTTACTATGTGGCAATGTAGATTTACAAAATAAAGTGCAAACATGGTCAGTTTTGGTTAATGTGGTCAAATAATTTTGTTGTACAAGTCAGCATGCTTTATCAACACTACTGAAATTGTTGTTACGTATCAATATTTTGAATAAAAGGTGGACATGCTGGCACCCTAAATTTATTCGAACAAAAATGTGTATGTATTGTATTCAATAATGGCTGTAATTTGTATTATACATTGAATCCTGACATAAAAAAATATGGCTGATTAACTATGGGGGTATATAGATTTACAAAATAAAGTGCAAAAATGGTCTGTTTTTGGTTGATGCAGTCAAATAATGTTGTTGTACAAGTCAGCATGAGGTATAAAAAAATGCTAACATTTTGTTTCGTATTAATATTTTGAATAAAAGGAAGATATGCTGGCTGACTTACTATGGGGGTGTATAGAGATACACAATAAAGTGCAAATATGGTTGAATGTGATAGGTACTACAATATATATTCAATGCTTGTAAGCATTGTTACCCAGATTGTTTTTTTAATTGACAGAAAGGCAGATCATGAATATATGTGTATAACAAGTTACGTTTTATTTACAAATATATGTATTTAATCCTGTTTATATCAAGGAAGTATTGATTTCACTATATTTGCGATTTTTATACCAAGAAACAAAGATTTTAAAACATCGGTGTAGAGCGGTCCTGGTTAAAAGTTAATTAAGTGTTGTGCAGACCAGTAATATGTTAACTTTAGAACAGGTCTGGTTCGATCGGAATTTTCAAATCAAAAGTTAACGTATGTTAGCTTTGTGGCAGGACTTGTTTGTAAGTTAACATATGTTAACTTATGACAGGACTGGTTCGAAGTTAACTTATATCAATAGCGGATCTGGTTCAAAGTAAATTTGTTGGCAGACATAAAAGTAGTCCTAGGACCAAGTCCGCTTTTCAAGTTAACTCGATTTTGGTCCTAGGACTGGTCAGAGCAGTACTAAATCTGGTCACAGGTTAACTTCGACCAGTCCATATGACTGGTTATCAAGTAAACTTGCTGAACTTTTTGGTATTTTGGATCCTTTTTGCTCTTCAACTTGTACTTGTTTGGCTTTATAAATATGTTGATATGAGTCTTATGTAGACGAAAAGCGCGTCTGGGGTACTTAATATAATCCTGGTACCTGTGATAACTATTTAGGACTGCACCAATCGGTATTGATAATATTGAACAGTCACTAAAGTTAGTATTCCAGGACGGTGTGTAAAACAAAACTATTTGACCGCATTATCGACGATTCAACACTGACATGTCTGAATTTATTTGTACTTTATAATAAAAAGTAAATAAGGTCTTCTATTGACGATATTGTTGATAGTTATACAACATATTATGTATCCGGACACTGTACAAGTTTCGTTAGTTCAGCTTGTGGAAAACTGAATTTTTAATCAAATGCAAACAAATTGAATTACGATGAAATATCCATGCACGTAATGTATTAAGTAAAATTTAGGAAGAGACAGTAACGAAGCAACTTTGACAATGATGTTGATATCCCATGATTTTTAAAAGAATATTGTTCCGATGCGTTTGATAACCTTTTTATCCGCCTTCAAATTAAAAAAAAATGCATATATGAAATAAAGAATTATGTTAATATGTATAATGTCTACATGTAGTAGAGTCTAGCGAGTACAGAAATTTGCTATAGAGGCCTTCTTGTAAAAAAGAACAATACGATTATTGTTAACATATTTAATGCTCAACTCTGATATAAAAAATATAATAACTGTCATAAGCAGACTTGTCCTCAAGTGATCTGGTCAATAACAGACCTGTCCACAGATCTGTTCTGGGGCAAATCTGTCCTCAGGACTGGTCAAAAGCAGATTTGTCCACAGGTCTGGTCTGGAGCAGACCTGTCGATAGGTCTGCAACAGTCCTCAAAAAACCAGACCACCAACGACGAAGTTAACTTTTGTCAAGGTTAGGACCGCAACCATCTATGCAAATAAAGAGAGGCTGATTCGTCGATATGTAAAGCGTCCATCTATGTGGGCGTCATTCGAATTCTAAGTCTGACTATTATCAATGTGAACAGGACATAATATGGTAAATGAAGAACATTTATCAAGATATAAGCCGACTCATTCATTCTAATACAAACCATATGCGTTACACTTTCATTTGATCCAAACAAAATCCCTAATCAATTGTGTGATTTTTTTTCCTTTAGACAGCTGGATTACAATGAAATATCTACAATTCAACGGTTCACCTTCGTTAATCTTACAAGCCTTCGTTACCTGTAAGTACCTGTATAGTTGATAATTCAAAGGCCATTCAAACGTAAACACTAATAACCAACCTAAAATACACTCTGCCAAAGCAAACGATTGATAATAAGTGTTACTGTATTAATTCTAAATCAAGTATTGGTTTGTTTAACCTTATGCGTGTTATAACGGTTCGTGAATATTTGCTCGGTTCTATTTTTGTTATCCAATATGCTGTTATCTAGTAGTCAATATTGCATTATGCTTAATGATATCTTTAGAAAAATACAATTCATTTGTTCATGTCAAGTCTTGTATTTTGATACCAAGTACCATAAGAAGCATGTTTCCACATCTAAAGTTGTAACTATATTATAAAAAACATCTTTACGTACAGTGCTATTTTCAAATGTGCGTATTAAAAAAATCCATATGTTTACACAAGGTATAACACAGATGTATGTTTGCTATTCTCTTTCTAGCATGTCATTTAATTCTGTACAGTGACTAGCGTTACAATAGAGCTTTCTTACAAATTGACGAAAGGTACGAACGAACGTAAAGGGAGCACGTATTTTATTTTCTACAATAACAGTTAAAAGAGTCTTTGTTTCTTATCCAGTAAAACAGTGTTCTTTTCTAAATCAAGTTTATTTAAAAAAAAAAAAAATAAGATCGCAAATAATACACGATTTTAATATAATCAAACACAGAAAAATAGTGTCAAATACACGTCCGATACGTTACTTACGTAAACCACGAGTACACACATTTCCGTTGGAATTTTTTAAGCACGAGTTTCACAATTAACATTTCAATGACATTATTGAAGTACGTTAGTCTAAATTTAACGACAAGATTCACATTTATTTTTATTTGTTACAGTACACTTTCAGCAAATTGTCAAAGTGGAACATCGAGATTTGCAAAAAATGATGCTACAATGTTTTTAAAAAGTCTTGTTGAATACATCTAGAAAAAAAGACTTTGTATATTAAGAAAATAAATCTACAATTTTGCAACATATATATTGTGGATTTTATAATGACGATTTAACAGTACACATGTTTGGAAGATAGACGCGAAGTTGCCAGTCACTTATCGTCCAGTGGCTAATATTTCATGAATGTTCAGGACTCTAGGCAAAACTTAGTTATACGCTAAAATAACCGTTCCATTGCTCCGGTGTATCATATATACACATTTAGAGTGGGGGGAGGCAATGAATATTACCAGGGAAGAGGCAATGATTCAAAAGTTATGAAACGAGCACCAGCATATGGCATAGTAGGAAGATCGTCTTTTTTTCTTCATTTTCATTTTATTATTTTGAGCTTTGCAAATTCTGCATCAAGGATTTATTTGTGTTTCTGTTAGGGAAGAAGACAATGTATTTGCTTTGACATTATATTAGGATAAACAGTGTAACAATGTAATATTGAAGAGTGGCATAGGGGAGGGGCCGGTTTTAAGTCGGCCGGCATTTTTTTCGTCTGACTACTCTATATTTAGAATATTTTGTAGTGTTATCTCCTTCGACCTGGTGGTATCAATAATCATATTCTAACCTATCGTACGTCCCGAAATCCTCAATATATCTAAGAAAAATCCAATTTAATAAGTGTCGTTGCATGCACGATAATTGTTCGAAGTTCCACGAGTATTATTTAAATATTTCAAAATAAAGCATCCCTAAAACGAGTCTTACGTATGATTCGTCAAGCATACGTACCTTTCGTCAATTTGTAAGAAAGCTCTTCTATACCGTAAAGGTATCTGAACCGCTGAATTCCAGTACTAAACAATACACGTTGAGTAAGATTTCAGTTTTCATCTAGATGAGAGTGTATGCTTTTAACCTTACAACAAATAAATTTAATAATATTTTTTTGTGAGTTTACAAATTGGCATGGTTTGTGTGTGAGCCACGATAGTCGTACAAGACAAATTCATAAGTAATATATCTTTTTACTATGGTTTGGTTGAGTAATTTCATGTACTAGTGGTACTCAACATTTGCTCATACCTCATTTTTCGAAAATGTATGGTACAAAAAACACTCTAATGAATCTTTTCGAAAGATTTTCAAAGTTAGAAAAAAAAAAGTTTCCAATGTGAAAAAAAACAGTTTTCAAAGTGAAAACAAAACAATTTACAATGTGAAAAAAAAAACTGTTTTCAAAGTGAAAAAAAAACCTGTTCAAATATAAAATCAATGTCTTCTTATTGTCTATCATGTGTCATTCTTTCAAACATGATTATGATATGTTTGATAGGTTACTTGAATCCAACGAAATAACATCAATAGACGAAAATGCCTTTGTTAACATTCCGTCAATTCTGTCCATGTAAGTCAATTTAATAAGATACATACGTATATACATATATAGCCATCAAATACAATGAAAATGATTTGAAAGATATGCATATAAAGAAACAATTGCATAAGTTGAGTTTAACTTATTATACTATCTTTTTTTATGGCAGAAAATGCCTTAAATTTCCCCCTTTTATCATTTCGTTCATTCTCTAAACAAAGATACATTACACAATTATATGCTTATTATGGTCATCTGACTGAAAGGAACCTTAATGAGAACATTCACAAACCGAAATAAGACCTTCTCGAGATAAAAAAAAAAACGAAAAATGACGAATTGCAAACAATAGTTAACAAACAGTACTATGTAACACTTAAACCTGAGCTACAACCAAAAGCCATACAAAAACAGAAATAATATCAGGTACTTCAGGATCTTATGCAAATCTTCTTTCTCATATAAGAAACGTCGTGTTTGAATTATGTTTGCACTTCTAAACTCGTTTATTTGATTTATGAACTAATAAAAACGTGATGGGGGTATGTAGTAACTGGCTGATGACAGGTTTTGGTTGGTTAATTTTCATTGAACATTCATATTGGGTATTCAGAAAAAAAATATGGTATCGCCAATATAGATACAGAATGGGCAGACCATCATGTAAAACATCACCTAATTACGTTTATTATACATTCCACTATTGTTTTTATCAATGTAATATTCAAAAAGAACAGGTCATCCTATGAACTAACCTCATATACAAATCTGTATTATCAGGGTACTTGATAACAACAAGTTAACGTTAATAAAGGAACACACATTTGACAGCATAGACGTAACAAATAACATGTGAGTAAAACACAAGCATAAATGTCTGCAAGTGAAAACACATATTTAATATATTTTTTAAGTGACTCTTTAAATGTCTTTGTGTTAATCCTATTCGATTCAATTCAATCTAATATGATATATGCTCTATGTTTGTCTTACGATGAATTTTGATTGTCAAACTGTAATTATTTTGTTTGAAATTGGTTCTTAAAAGCTCATGTTAAACTTATTTACACACATTTCGGAACGCTCAGAACTTTTTTTTTTTTAAATGAAGTACGTTTCAAAATTTGATTGTAATTATCTTAAGTTAATTTTATATTGTAGGGGTCTCGGTAAAAACAATATCAGCCATATTGAAGAGAAAACATTTGGAAACCTTACTTCAGTACGTGCGTTGTAAGTGTTAACTGTGAAGTTAAGAATGATGGCATGTTATACATGTAAAAAAGAAGACTTGTAACGTCATGAGTAATGCATATCTAAAGTTGTTATTTTGTCGTTAAACACACCAAGAGGTGTCAGGGTCGTTAAAAAAAGAGAAAAAAAAATGTTCTGCAATAATAGAAAATAAACTGACAACGCCATGGCTTAAAATTAAAAACAAAAAAGACACACAGACAATAGTATTACAGAAGAGAAGGCACCACACAGAAAACTTAAGCATACACAGCACGACCCAAACTAAAACTTGGTAGCAACTATGTACTCTGGAAAGGTAATCAGATCCTACTCCAAGTGTGGCACCCGTCGTAATTAACCATGTAACATACTATTTGTTAATGTATGGATCAACTTTCAACTGTTCAATTTCTATTTAATATTCTGTTGATGCGGTGGCGCCGACACAATGATATTTGACACTAGGTTGTCTGGTGTTGATACTATAGCTAGTCATGTTGTAGGCCTAATTATTCAGGTTATAGACTATTAGTGATTCCTGGAGATGACTTCAGGTTCTGTTTTTTAAAATGTAGATGGTGTGTCACCGAAAACAATACTCATTGACGCTCGATGAAGAACTTATTACAAAAAAATGACGATCAGAGTAGAACGTATTACAAAACAAGTTTATAGCTACGGTTGTTGACACATGGTATAAAGACTGGTTTTTGTGACATACTTTGTTTTTCTCGATCACATAATCTTTTACTTAGATTTAAATTAGTTTGTATCGTTACCTTTTCAATATAAAATTGAAATTCAAGTTTAACACACATTTGGCGAAGTCCAGTGTTATAAAGCGTAAGGGACACTTGGGAGAGCTAATGAATACAGTATCTGCCATAAGTGATGTATCTGCAAACTTAGTTGATCGTTAGCACGTCAGCAAACGAATTCAAAACGGTTCATCATCGTTCCGTGCAACTGATAATTTACATTGGAGTGATGTTCTTTTAGTACAGAATAAAGGTTGTTACTAGAGAATAAACGTAATATGAATTCGGTAGCAGTAATACTTTCCAAATATGCAAACTTTGTGTATTATTCTGTTAATATATATTTGTCAACAAAAAAATACCCGCGAAATATACTTTGGTTCATTATTTGAAAATATATAGTCTATGCTATTTTTGAAGCGTGTCACAGACGAAATATTACCCTCAATAAGACAACCAAAATAATAGAGGAACTATTGGCGTTTGTTTTCTAACTATAGGATATGTAGGTTTTTATACCCTGGGTGCAGATCACTGATCAAAATAGTATGTGTTTATAACAAATACCTTAAATTGGTCAGATATAGAAAGAACACTGACTGGGATATTTTTTCAAAAAATACCATAACCCTGATGTTGTAAACAAAAATTCTGTCTTGCACTTCTCGCAGTTTGCAAATCCGTCAAACATAACATGTTATACATCAATATATGAATATATAAAAAACCTTGACAAATATATGAGATAATTCATATATTCCGGTAGAAAAACTGACAAACACCAGGGGGTAGTTGCCATCATCCTCGACAAATCAGCTTTCAAATCACTTGAAAATAATCCAGTCTATGAAAGAATAATAACAGCAAGACTAAATACAACACCTTACAAATGAAGCTGATAAAGAAATTAAGATACAATTTTATGAAAATGCTCCAAGCTGAGATAGAGAAAATCCCGTAAAAAAGACCTAACAATCATCATTGGAGATTTTAATGCTAAAGTGGGGCAAGATAATAGTGGTTTAAAAAAAATGGGGAAACATGGCTGTGGAATCATGAAAAAAAATAGAGAACATATAGTAGACTTCTGTGGACTGAACAGTCTTGTAATAGTTGGAACATTGTTTCGACATAATGATGTTCATAAGCTGACTTGGGTATCACATGGAGGCAGAGATAAAAATCAGATTGACCACATAGCAATTAAGGTAAATGGAGGAGATCCTTACAAGATGTGAGAGTAAGGCGAAGCGTTGATGTTAGAAGTGACTAGCATCTTGTCACAGCAAAAACCAAACTGAACTTATGAGAGCATGAGAACCTTGCAGGGTACAGAGGACACAGGAAAACTCAGACACATGAAAACCAAACATGACTTGAAATTAGAACGGAAAAACCGCTTTCAACTGATAGAAAAACTCAAAAGTAACAACATGGAAGAAAGAAAATCAGTAGATGATCAATGGCAAGAAGTGGAAGATCTGTTTAAAAAGACCAGTGAAAAAAAATTTGGTTTCAAACACCAAAAGCACACAGAATGGATCAAACAAGAGACATTGACGCTGATTGACTACAGGAAAGATCTAAAGAAAGAGATCTGCAACACTTACTCTGATAGACTAAGATATAGACTAATGGTTCAATACTCCAACTGTAATAAGGAAATTAAGAAAGCCTCCAGAAAAGATAAAAAAGAGTTCATCGACGGCTTGGCTCTAGAGGCTGAAAAAGCTGCGACAGAGCAAGGAATGGGCGACCTGTATCAAATTACAAAGAAATTTGTGGTTAAAAAAGAAACATCAACATGCCAGTAAAAGACAAACAGGGCAATCTTGTAACATCTGAAAGAAAACAAGATAATAGATGAAATGAACATTTCAAAGACGTATTAAATAGACCAGAACCAAAAAACAACAGCAAACATACCCATAGCAGAACACGACCTTGAAGTAAATATAGAAATTCCATCAAGATTAGAGATTATCAGAGCAGTAAAGAGTCTTAAAACAATAAAGCCTAAGGAAGCGATAAGCTATCAGCAGAACTATTTAAATCAGATACAGCCTTAACAGCAAACATTCTTCACGCACAATTCCAAGATTTGGCAAAATATCAAGATACCTAAACACTGGTCAGAAGGTAACATCATAAGACTGGCTAAGAAAGGCGATCTCACAAACTGCAATAACTGGAGAGGAATCACCTTATTATCAATACCAAGTAAAATTTTCACCAATATACTAATAGACAGAATTAAAACAGCAATTGACAACAAACTCAGAAAAGAACAGGCAGGCTTTAGAAAAGGAAAGAATTGTTGTGATCACATATTTGTGTTACGAAACATCACCGAACAGTGCACAGAATGGCAGAGACAATATAATTAAATTTATAGACTTGAAACAGCCTTTAACAGCATACACAGAGAAAGCTTATGGAAGATATTACGATGCTATGGAATACCAGCAAAATAGTACAACTTATCAAAATGTTCTATACAGAATTCCGATGCACTGTGGGAATTTCATCAGTCATCAGTTTTGTAGTAAAATCCGGAGTTAGACAAGGCTGTGTTATGTCTTCCCTTCTATTCATAATAGTTGTCGATTAGGTTATCAATTCCACTATCAGTAACGGTAACAACGCAGGCAGTAGGTGGACTCTTTTTAACTACCTAAAATATCTGGACTATGCAAATGATCTGGCCTTATTGTCGCATCTAGAAACACACATGCAATACAAAACCACTAAGTTACAAAAGAATGCAAGTATGATTGGATTGAATATCAACATCAAGAAATCAGACGTAATGCCTCTTAACACCTCAGAGCCTCCTGTAATAAATTTAAATGGGACACCCCTAGATTGCACTGCATCTTTCACCTACTTGGGCAGCATAGTAACATCTGAAGGAGGAGCAGACAAAGACATCCGAGCCAGAATAGGAAAAGCAAGAACTGCATTTTTAAAATTAAGACACATCTGGAAGACAAGTTACATCAGTAAAAACACCACAATTAGACTATATAACAGTTGTGTACTAGCAGTGCTACTATATGCGGCGGAATTATGGAGAATGACAGAAAAAGACATCAACAAGCTCTTCAGTTCTCACAACGGTTGTCTCCGGTTGCCGCGTAAGATCACCAACAAAGACCTCCAGTAAACAACTAGATCCAACAACATGGACACTTGATTGAAACAGAAAAGATTGAGATGGATTGGCTATGTTCTCAGAAGACCAGCAGAGGACTTGACCAGAGTAGCACTAAGATGGACACCTGAGGGGAATAGAAAGAAAGGACGCCCCAAAACAATTTGGAGAAAAACTGTTGTAGCTGAAATGAAAGAGTATGGAATCAGCTAGGGTGAAATAGAAAAGAAAGGACAGACCAGAGATGAGTGGAAATATCTAGTCCTTGTCCTTTGTGCCTCGAATAAGGACTAGGTAGGTAGGTATATGAATGGATCTGCACTTGATTTTAAGTTTTTCCGTGCCCAGAACCATCCCTATACATGAGTAGGCTGACAATTTTATGCATTACTATGAATGGGGGAGAGGTTCACTTTCCACCCGCACTTCTGAACCCATTTTAAGCAAAAACCAAAGTAATCCCCCCCACCCTTTTTCATATAAAATCGCTGCGGATCTCTGGAAGAAAAAGCACTTGACGTGTAACAATATGTTGTTAAATTGCTGACAGCGTCAAATGAATGTGCATCCCAAAGTGTTTTAATGTTAGGTCAATCCACATATGATTTTAGGTGTGTTTGTGCTCAGAACCATCCCCACATATGAATGGACTGATAATTTTATGAATAGGGAGTCAAATTCAAGCCACACTTCTGTACCCATTTTGAATCGAAAACTGAAATTACACCCCTACCCTTTGATGTGTATTTTTTGTATGTATGTATGTATGTATGTATGTATGTATGTATGTATGTATGTATGTATGTATGTATGTATGTATGTATGTATGTATGTATGTATGTATGTATGTATGTATGTATGTATGTATGTATGTATGTATGTATGTATGTATGTATGTATGTATGTATGTATGTATGTATGTATGTATGTATGTATGTATGTATGTATGTATGTATGTATGTATGTATGTATGTATGTATGTATGTATGTATGTATGTATGTATGTATGTATGTATGTATGTATGTATGTATGTATGTATGTATGTATGTATGTATGTATGTATGTATGTTTGTTTGTTATTAATATCTACTAAGTAATATAAAATTGGAACTGTCACAAGATTTGGAATCTTCAGATTTTGAACATGCATATCATTTCGGTGAGATTATAGCACTTCAACGACCCCACTGCAACTCAAAGTCCTACATATATGTGCAATTATGTATATATATATATATGCATTTATTATTTATGTAAAACATGGAATTATATTCCCCAAGAAACCAGGATGATGATGTATAGTTGAAAAAAAGAACAAACATTAATATATAAAATAAATAGGGATATGCATATTGATTCGTTGATAAATAAGGAATAATACAAACAATGTTTAATTGAACGACTGATGATTTGTTTCATGGGATGTTAAGATGGTTCAGATTTGTAAATAAAGATTCAGTCAAGTTCGCAAAGGAAAACAAAAATTACTATAAATCACCTACCATATAAGGGAATATAAGTATTTACAATTTCAAAAAAAGATTCTATGAAAAAAATTAACAAATCATCTGTAGTCAGAAAAAAATACTTGAAAAAGTAAATCACACTGTCTTTAAATGGTAACAGATAAATACAGTAGCAGGTGTTATAAGAGGTTATACATATCCATTTCTATCAAATAAAGCATTACATCTTCTTTGACGCTTACCGTATTGCACACAATTAATTTAGTATGTATATCTCTATTCAGTGGACCACAAAATATATGGTTGTCACGTTCACTTTTCCAATCCGGAATTAAAAAAAATGTAAAAGAGAAACATCCGTTTGGTTGTAAGGAATGTATGCACACGCAATTTGTTCTTTTTATGATGGGGAATATCGATGCTCTCATATCATACATATGGAGTATGTCACGCTCTATGTGTGAAAATATCTCTTTACTCATTTACCAAAGGCCGCCAATTATCACATTCGTTTCTTTTGCAGAAGTTGCATATTTGATGGATTGTTTTTTTTTTGTGTCAGCTCTCAGTATCAATATGATAGTTGATACCGGTTGCATAGTAAAATGCAATGAACCAATTCAAGTTTCTGTGTCAATGATATAAGTGCGAACAAAGTATTGCAATGGTTATCTAAGTAAGATAATATAATACACTGGTAAAACATTATATATCAACTCAGAAAATATAAAGCATTCAGAATTGATAATATAATGCATCCTTGACAGATTTTATACTAATCTGGAGAAGGCAAGAGTTGGCTGTAATGTTTAAAACCGATTCCACATGTTGATCGTAAAAGGGGTTCCAAAATATATAAAACACCAAAAAGCAGTAATGTTGAGTATCATATGGTATCCAAATTTACAATTCAGTTTGAAAAAAAAATATTTTGTATTAGAATAGTGTGCTTAAGATATCTATGTTTCAAAAAATGTTTAAGATACATTATTATCTTTTATTAATTTCTCTTCATTCAAGGTATATTGTATAATTCCTGACGTTTTCAAGTGATACTATAAACTTAAAGAAAACATCAGCGATTCTATAGTATCTATGGTTACCAGTAACTGTATACTATATTTGAAAATTGTCCAATTCCTTGAGATACACATGTTCCTTGAGATACACATGTTCATTTCTTTATTATCAACAATCAATATTTTGTTTTTTTCAGAGATCTCAGCAGGAACAATATCGAAGACATACATCATGAAGCATTTAGTAAATTGACATCTCTGATAATATTGTGAGAAGTTTTGTTTATTTGAAATCAGAATTTTAATCAATAATTGTTTTTGATAATTACCCAATGCCGCTGTTGTGAATAAGTAAATGTCCTTGGCTGATAAATAAGTTATGATTTTTTTGTTTCTGTTGTTCCCCTTGAATTCGATATGTATATCTCTATTTAGTGGACCAACAAATATATTGCATTTGTCACGTTCACTTTTCCAATCCGGAAGTAAAACACGTGCTACAGATGAACATCTGTTTGGTTGTTGGGAATTTACGCAGACGAAATTTGTTCTTTTCAGAATGGGGAATATTAATTCGATGCTCTCATGTTGGGTATGCCACGCTCTATGTTTGAAAGTATATCACATTGATTCGTTTCTTTTTGCAGAACTTCCATTTTGTATATTTTTTACTTCACGGTACCAATGAGCTAGTTAATACCGGTTGCGTAGTAAACTGCAATGAATCAATTCAAGTTTCTGTGTCAATGATTCCAGTGCAAACAAAGAATTGCGATGGTTATTCAAGTAAGCTAATCCACTGGTGACACGGTATACAAACCAGATTACACACGGATGTTATGTGGTAGCAGCTTCTGATGTTTATAAATTAACTTATCATAGATACCAGGATTAAATTTAGTATTAACGCCCGACGCGCGTTTTGTCTACAAAAGATTCATCAGTGATGCTCGAATTAAAAAAAGTTAAAAGGGCCATGAACACTTAATTGCTCCTCAACTTGAAGTAAAATGAGATTACATATGTGAAGGATTAGATGTTTTTCAGGCTTTTTGAAAAGTTTGAAAACATGAAAAGCAGAGCAAATGTTGAGTATCAGATGTCATCCAAATTACAATGCAGTTTGAAAAGCAAATGCTTTGTATCAGAAAATGTGTTCAAGATATCTATGTTTCGAAAGGTTTTCACATTATTTTATGTTTACTAACTTGTCTCCATTAAAAGTATATTGTACAATTCCAGACGTTTTCCAGTGATTATGTATAATTCAACAAAACATCATTAATTTTATATTATCACTATGGTTACTAATAATTGTACAATATCTCTGAAAATTGTTCAATTCTATAATACACACATTTATTGTAGTATATTCATTTCGTCATAATCAATAATTATAATTCATTTTTTTCTTCTTTCAGAGGTCTCAGCTGGAACAATATCGAGTATTTACATCCTAAAGTATTTAGTAAATTGTCATCTCTGATATCATTGTGAGAATTTTTGTTTATTCGAAACAATAATTGTTTTAATAACGACCCAATGCCGCTGTTGTGAATAAGTATCGACAAATCAGAAAAAAAACTTACTTTGGCTGACTTGAATTAAAGTTTCTTGATTGTATTTTTTGTATCTGTTTCTTAGTGGTAGTTGATTGTTTTTCTACACACAATTGCTCTCCATCTGATTGTCCGATAAAGCTATGCGTTGTTACTGGATGAACCCAATCATTGGTGTAAGGTTCTTAAATATGCATCGGTGCATATTTTCTGGCATCCTGCTACATGACATTTTTTTTAATTTTCATAATGTTTACAGAGAAATTAATCTGAGTTGTGTTCATTTTGGTGATTTTAATGTCTGTTGGTCAAATTGCTTGAATATTTTGTAAATTTTGAAATAGATTGCTCTTGTATTTCAACTGTAACATGTATAAGTTTTTCAGTATTTTTACGGTAATACTAAAAGATAGAACATGTGTTTGAATTATTCAAAAAGTGTATTAGATTTGCAATTTTCGACATGATTATTATTTACTAATCTTCAATTTCTTCTCATAATACAGAATATTGGTATGGCTTTTTCCATATACTTAACACACATATGACTACTAAACATGTATTTAAGATTCTGCAAAACAAACATCAATGAATCAGAGGGACATATTGTTGTACACCAGTACGGCGGTATTTCTATATCGATCAAAGTAGCAGGAAAACAACCATTGGACAATGTTGTACCTTACTTATTATTTAACATTCAATTTTAAATATAATATCTTAAATTTTAAATATAAGATCAGGCATGCAAAGATTCAACGGTCAAAGTACAATGTGTTTAAACAGTTTGAATACCAAAAGTGTCAATATTTAGCGTGAATATAACATGTATAACATGTATAAGTACTTTGATAAATTATGAACCTTACGCATGGCACCAGAATTTCAAAATATACTGGCTTTGTTCTAGTATATCCACATATATGTCAGGTTAATTAATGAGTTTGCCTTACGCTTGCCTAGGTTGTAGAAAATGATACATTGTATATGATTGAACAATAAATGTATAGGTCACCATTTTTCATTTCATTTCATATAAAAATATACAATGACTGTTGACATTAATATCTATATGATATATCTTAATGTTGCTTGTGTTGATGAATTTGTATCGTAGTTTTTTTATCTCTAAAAACAATTAACACATATTTTTTTCAGACACAAATCGGCGGGCTAAGTTTAAGCGATATTTTCTGTTATTTCAAACCTTCGTTCATAACACAGACATACTTTGATCACGTATATACTGTAGCTATTTTTGGCATTTACCATGTTTACGATAGATACATAATTGATTACAGATTTTATTATTCACTGAGCTTTATTTATCCGAATTTTGATTCTTATGCTTTAATAAATGTATTGTTTTATCATTCAATGTTCCTCTGAAAACGAACAATATATACAGATATGATATTATGCAATTGGAGATTATGATGCGGAGTAACAACAATAAGGTAATATCTTCAAACCTTATAGTAGCATATAATTGAGGTCAAAACAGTGCGCGCTTACAATGTGCATTGTTTATAGTTATTCACACACGATAAATGAACCATATACTGTTTAGTGGTTGACAATTATGTTTAACCACTTTCCCACTGAATGTTATGGTATTCTTTTTTGAACTAATGTAAAAACTGTTGCCAAAGAATAGCAACAGTGAAATTCAAATTACAATTATGGTCATATACATGTGTACATCTTCAACTGTTTATGTACTGAAATGTCATCGGCTTTCAAATTTCGCCTCAATATTTCCTGATAAAGGTAATCAAGAAAGTGTGTCGGACGCTTGCAATTAATGGAGTGTTCTTTTAATATTAAAAAAATCAACTTTAAATATCCCGTTGATAATAATAAGATTGAAAAGTTTTTCTTCGTGAAATTTCAAATTGCATGTATTGCCCATCACTTCAGAAATAATATAAGTGTTAACAAAAATTATGTCTGATTTATTTCAAGTCCTCCAAAAATGAACGAAATTTTATGAACATTTGCTCATATTTTTGATTTTTAGGTTTTGTATTATGTTTTTCAAATAGGATGACAACATGACTGAGTATATCAGAGTGTGTAATAGTATGGGTAAAATTAAAAACAAGTATGTGGTATCGCCAACAACCTTTGCATAAAGGGCAACTTTAGACCATTTGTTTCTTGTCATAACTTAAAAGTATGCTATCCTTGTAATTCTAAATTATAATAAAAAACGAACACTTTTAAAGCTGTATGTCTTTCTATAAATAAATAATAGTTCTATCTATGATTTACTGCTATTGCATTTCCATATCCTTTTCTGGTATAAGGCTACATCTTTATATATTGCAGACTTGTTTAAATGTCGGAATGGATTATCTCATGATATAGTCAAATTCATCATTCAACGCTTTACGTGCATATAAAGTGATTGGTATAGTTCAGCTTTACAAATTACTTCTAGAACAACAATTCCTTACATACTAAACATAACAAGAAGAGACAGAAACAAATATTTCATTCATCATATTAGAATTGGTAGGAAATTTGACACTACTGCTGGCCCTGGGGTTAGATAGAAGTATTCATACACGCATGTTTGGTATTTTTTTTGATGAATTTAGTGACAAAAAACCATGTATGATTTTTCTTGTTTTTAATAATAAAAAAATATATTATGAAAATACTGAATTACGAAGAAACATTCTGAACGGAACATTTCTGATCAAATGGCAAATATCAAAGGCTTAAACACGTCAATAGAATGAATAACAACTGTCATAATCCTTTGTTGGTGCAGTCATAATTTAATGTAGAAAACGGTGGATTAAACAAGGTTTTTATAGAATGCATCGAACGCTGAAATATATTAATACTATTCGTCTCTTGTTGATACTACTATAACATAAGTGTCCTTGCAAACAACGCTATATTGTTGGGTATGCCAAGTACTCTCCGGAACTGCTTTCTTTAAAAATGACCATACACTATATCAGAAATCATAATCGATTTTTGGAAATATTTCAAAATATTTTTACCTTAGCATGATGAGAATTAGATGTATCAATTGTCCAGTTAATACGATATTCTCCATTGAGCTTTTCCATTCGTGACATTTTTAAAGAAAGAGGATTTTTGAAGATTAGCGCCATTTAACCACGAGTGAAATTTAATCTAAGTTTTCATCATGTAGAAAAAACAATCGCAAGGAGAGTAATCGTTATTGAGCAGTTGTTTCATATATACTATTGGATATGTTATATTTGTTTTGTTTTCTTACAGTGAAATTACTCAATTCTATGATAGTCTGTCTTTGACTTATTCATTTGAAAATCCATTCGAATTTCTCAACTCTCTTTCAACATGTTGAAATGGCAGATTAAAGTTTGTTATGAATTATCTGTATACGTTCTTTAAACATAGCATTAGCTTGTGGTTTTATCAACAATCAATGTTAAAAAGGAAAGCAAAAGATGCAAGAGGGACAGTCAAACTCACAGATCGAAAATAAACTGACAACGACATGGCTAAAAGGAAAAAAAACCAGACAAATAATAGTACACAATTTGTTCATAAACAAAATATTACCTTGATTTCTTTCTATTTTATGATAACAAATGTACATTCAATAGGTCTGGCAATTGCTATATTTTTGTGTTTTTTTTCGGATATCACAAAGTAAAACAATAGTTAATACCGAACTTCGAGGAAAATGAAAGGAAAATTAAAAATGATTTCTATAGCATTTCAGTGTCATATTGTTTCATTCAAGCTGAAAACTGTCAATGTTTAAATGGTGGTAAATGTGTGGCAATGGGCTATGAACTTATTTGTGACTGTATAGGACAGTGGACCGACACATTTTGTCAAGGTACATTTTGTACATATTAAGTTATTTTCAAGGCAACATTATAGTCATGAAACAACATACGTTTACTATGAACATGGGCATTTAAGATGAAGTTATTTAAGATAAGAGATATCTCATATTTTTTTTTTATAATTCACTTGTTTGCAAACATTGATGATTATAATCAAATGATTATAATCAAACAACTACGCACTCATAACTAAATAGCAAACTGGTCCTGTTCAGCTTAAATAAAAAGATAAGCTTGAAGTGTATTTCCATTGAACAGTTAGAATTATGTTATTCTAGTCAGTTTTTAGAATATAAAATATGTTTCGGCGATGTAAAAATATAAATGATGAAGAAAACATGCTATATACATTAAATGCGTATCGGCGATATTCCAACTGAATCTACTACAGAAGCGTTCAAAACTTTTAATATAAAACTTTTTTGTAAAAACAAACAATAAATTAGAAAAAGCAAACGTTTCAACTTTAAATGTCAAAATACATTGAAATGTATTGCCAACAAGGAGAAATTCCAATCTTTCGTTTTGATGTGTGCTTATTGATTCAATTTTACACATATACTTGAACAGAAAGTCAATGTATCTCGTATGACTGTGGTTTTGGTGATTGTTATATCGAGCCTGTGAATGGTACAGCTCATTGTTTGTGTGGCGACATATATGTTAACTATTGTCCAGGTGTGTTGTGTTATTGTAATTACAAGTAAAATAAACAATGGTTTAAAATCGAGACTAGGTGTTTTAGAATTTGTTAGTGTATATGAACCTTTTTCATCTGAAATTCATTTAAAAGACAATGACTGTCAGATATTTATTGGTTTTGATGTGCTTTATTACATCAATCATGCATTTATGGAATGATTTTGGAAAATATAATGTCAAATCCCTACAATATCATCAATCAGTATGTGTTTATCCAATGTAATGACGATACACAATATTTTGATATACCAAAAAGATGTTTGTGATCTCGAGCTTAACGTATGTACTTCCAAGATTGCAAATGGGCGACTGAACAATTCCTAATGCAAAAATTAACAAAACAATTAGGAAATATAGAGATTTTGTGGAACATGTTACCCGAATTTTAAAGATATTCCGGATAGTTGGAACAATATACATGCATGATAGGAGCGAATGAGGTGATACTCAGTACTTTTCTATTACCTTTTATGATAAAATCGCAAATAAACAATATTCAAAGTTCCTTACATGTATATAAGTATAGTACATTTCATTTTTTTGTGTTTATTCATGTAGGATCTGGAAATATTTTTTTTACAATATCTTAAAAGGATTGTCTACTATATTCGTGTACCTGCCCTACAATGGCTCCTTTTTAAGGGCATGCAAAAAGTAGTTGATAGTTCCCCTTATTTTCTTTACAAAACACGACTATGACAAATATTGAAAGTGTATGTTTGATTGTTTTGAAGAGATTCAACTCTTTAAGTAGCAGTCCAGCTAAGAATCATGCAAAGGGTGATACATCCATAGTGAAGGATATCCATCTGCTATAGTTTAATTGATTCAACTTGAGGCAAAAATAAAATAAATGGCAATTTGACCACAAAAAATCAACCTGTTGCTATGAAAACGGCTGTTCCTAGCAACAAGGTGTTTAATGGCCTTAAATACCCAAAATTTGTATATTTTTTCTAATTGGAAAAAGTGCAATACTGATGAACTGTAAAACAAGTATATACCAGATCGTTCAATCTATAATGTTCAACTTAAATAGGAAACATTTGAAAAGATGGATGCAAGAAGGGAAACTTGGTTACCATGACAACCAAATTAACAAATATTTTCAAGTTGGAAAATTGTCAAAAATTCGAAATTTTCAAACTCTATTATCTCCCTAGACCCTGATGATAGAATTGATTTGTTTGATCATTCTATTTCAGTTGACTCTTGTCTAAAACATATCAAAAATAAAAATATGTAGCCTAGTACAGAATTTTCATAAAAATGTTGATCATGTCGTCACGTTTTTTACAATATTTATGCACTTTTTTCTCAAAAAATATATAAATACGCTTTCTGTAGATAACCTTATTTCCTTTTTACTGCTAGTTTAATGTGAATAATGTTTTTAAACCATTTTAAAAGATAGTCTGTTGAATTCTGAAGCAAAAGCATATATAATTTTTGTGAATATGGACTTTTTAAGGTAAATACGATCCGGTTTTTTCAGAAGTTGATTTTCAGGTTCATGAAGACACTTAACTTAGTAAAATGGTACAAATTTATGTGGCTACACTTATTTAAAACAACCTTTTCTTAATAGATAAATTGAAAACGAGCATGTCTTTACATCTTAATAATCAATTGCCAGGGGGTGGGGTGGGGGGACTTCCCTGAAATAACTTAAATTCATCAGTACTTGGACATGTCAGAAGCATCATTGTTTTTAATACAAAGTGGAAAGATAACCAATTGTCATACAAGTGGCAGGTTAGCTTATGCTTGCTATATAGCTAGGTTTGACCCAACATTCTCCTTGAATGATATCTGTATCATGTAAAAAGAGAAGGGGCAGATCCTAAATCCCCCGCCCCCCCAAAAAGGGGGGTCTAATTCAGAAAGCGGAATATATGTTGCATACCGGTAAGCAGTAAATGTATTATAGCATAGTCAATTTATGACTTTCTTTGAGATATTATTATGTCTGGGAGACGTAATTGATGCCCCCACAGATGCAAAAGTGTTACTCTAAAAATAAATTTAACATTTAACCCCTTATACCCTAAAAATGACAAAAGTTAAACTCCCGCTGGCATCTCCCAAAAGAATAAAAATCAAACCCTGACGACATTCACATCTTCAATATATGTACAAACAGATAGTAAAATCTTTACAGAACTGACTAAATTTCGTCGTTTCTAAATGTTTTCAGATTGCACTTGCAGTGACTGTACCTTTCACAATTCTGAATCAACAAAGTGTGCAATGTGTGAAATCTCAAAAACCGATTCACTTCGAAAATCCAGGACACCAGTGAAAAAATCATACAATCGTCAAGAACAAAACATACCTCGTGGCTATGCAACAGGTAATTAGTTGTATACATTTTACAGACGACTACCCCTCACTACATGTACGTTTATTTGTATATATGTCGTGTACAAGTTGCGCTTTTGTACCGATTATAACATGTACAAAAATATTGTGCATGTTATGACTTGTATAATGCAGAAATACAAGTTAAAACATGTACAAAATCTTGCTTAAAAATGGTTTTCACTTTTTTTTTAAATAAAGATATGTTTCTACCATAGCAACAGATGTTATTACTCTCAATAATATTTCCATCACTTTTTTATTATTCATTCAAGTTAGTGTGTTTTGTCCAGTGTCGGATTTAGGGGGGACCAGGGGGCCCGGGCCCTTTTTTTTGGGAAAAAAATTGGTTGCTTATATAGGGAATCACTGAAGCGTGACTGGAGCGGTCCCCCTCTTAGGTCAGTCAGTGGGCCCCCACTAATGAAAATTTCTAGATCCGCCACTGTTGTCTGATACAGGTAATGCCCAGGGGTCAGTATGACGTAGCATGCCTAAGACCTGTCATAAAATATATCTTAGGACATGTCTTATGATCCTTTTATGACTATCTATGGACATATCGCAAACCTAGTCTCAAAGCTGTCTTAGGATGATCTTAACAAATATATACTTAAGGTTGTCACTTTATCAGTTATGACAAGGTTCAAAGATAAAATGGTGCATCATTGCTTAAAATCAATACATTGAAGGTTGATTGTTGACAACTCATAACCATCTGTCAACCTACAAAGATTTAGCAGGAAAATGAAAACTGATGATAAGATAATAAATGAGTGAAATTTATATGAATAAATTTATGACTATCATAAACCCCTCATATACTTTCTGTAAACATTTTAAACCACACATTCAGGCAACAAACACTATTCAGTATTCTTATCTGATGAATTGAAATTATGAGTGTCCAATTTGAAGGCAATAATAAAACACTTTCATTCTAGTTGTCCCTTATAGACGTATAAGAGGATAGCCAGGATAGATTTCTCTACAAATATTTTGAAAATGGAAATAGGGAATGTGCCATGGAAACAACAACCCGACCATAAAGCAGAAAAATGCCGAAGGCCACCAATACCTGCTTTCAAAGAAGAGGATATATATTTAAAAAAAATCAAAATGACATTCGCCTCATGCAATGATCTGAAGTATTTTCCAATGAAAACAATTTCAGCTCTCTCTTGCTTTTAAAGAGAAAGCATAATGATACGAGACATTGATTTAGTTTTTGAATGCTATAAAATGAGGGGGAGGAGTAGTGTGAAAAATTTTAAGGCATTTTCCTTAAAGATTTCAGAGGAATTTAGTTACTACAGTATCTAATGCATTGTCATTTTAAAAGGAAATGTATGCTTTAAGTAATTAGTATCACACTGATGTAAGCCATAATGGACTGCATAAAATATACAATTACTGGAAAATACATTATGCCAACATAAATAATGAAGAATACATTTCTGAAATTTTGTGATCATTGTCCTCTACAGAAAAAAAGTCTATTGATTGTTGTTTTTATTCATTAATAAATTTAAATGTCTATTTTACTTTAATTAGATTTATCTTAATTTTTGTACAAGTTAAAACCAAGTTAACCAATATTTCGTACATGTACGAGGTACTTTTGTACATGTTATTACTTGTATTTTTGCTTTATACAAGTTATACAGTGTAATATGTAGAATATTTTTGTACATGTTATAACCTGTATAAAATCGCAACATATACACGACATATATATGCCATATTTACGTCTTCCTCCTTATTCAGAAATCTAGATAAAGTATTTTGTTGGCTTCGGTTATATCTTTTGGCATTTTTTTATTTTTTTGTTTCATTCCGTGTTAAAATAATATGTCGATACCAGAAATCTACCCTTGGCAAGTAAGAGCTTGAAATATTCCGTTGACATCATATGTTGGCATTGATGTGTCTTTTGTAAGTTTTCTATACGCAATGATTGGAACCTAATTAACGTAACCCTCATAGCTCCCTTTGAAAATACTCCTTCAATATGGCTTTATAAATGGATTGATGAAAATATCTACCCGGACGGAACAAAAATGTTATTCAATATACTAGTAATGTTAATCAATTGTCGATGGACTCACAGTAATAGTACGGAAGATAATAAGAAACTAGTGGAAGATCAGTGAAACGGATTGTTTTCTTTTGTCTGGTGATAATCTATAACCTGTTTTATATATCAAATTTTCAAATATAATACTAAACCCCTAACAAGAGAGATTGTGCCTGATATTCATATGATGAAGCCATAATCTTTCAATCAGTTTAAAGAGGTCTGAAGCAGGCATGTCAGTAACTGCTAGTAGTCTGTTGTTATTTATTTTTTTATTGTCTTTTTGTTTATTTTCTTTTGTTTCATATTCTGACATCATACTTGGATTTCTCTTAAATTTAGTTTTACAGCGCGTATTGGTTTTTTCTACATTGGCTAGAGGTATAGTTGGAGGGTTGAGATCTCAAAATACATGTTTAACCCCGCCGCAATTTTGCGCCTGTCCCAAGTCTGGTTTTGTTAGTCTTGTATGAATTTTAATTTAAGTTTATTGTGTATAATTCGGAGTTTAGTATGAATTGGACAACCTGTTGTTGGGTTGCTTCTCCTAGATTGGTAATTTTAAGGAAATTTTGCTGTTTTTGGTTATTATCATGATTATCTTGAATAATATTATAGATAGAGATAACCTGTAAACAACAATAATGCTCAGAAAAGTAAGATATACAAATAAGTCAATATGACTGAAATGGTCAATTGACCCCCTAAGGAGTTATTGTCCTTTATAATCAATTTTTATAACCATTTTCATAAAATTTGGAAATTTTTACTAACATTTTCCACTTAAATTACTGGGCCAAGTTCATTATAGATAGATATAATTGTAAGCAGCAAGAATGTTCATTAAAGTAAGATGTACAAACACATCACCATCACCAAAACACAATTTTGTGAATCCATCTGCTTTTTTTGTTTATTATTCTCATAAACCAATGTGAGCGACACAGGCTCTTTAGAGCCTCTAATTTAATTTAATTACATTTAAAGTAATAGTGATGATCTTCATATACCTGAGTCATATGACGTATATTCTTTTTCCATCAGTGTAGAATAAAGAAACAGCTCAAACTGGTTTTTCCGTTTGTTTTAGTAGTTTTTGTTTTTTGTATTTCATTGTGTCATAGGTAAACTACAGTATAAAAGTAATAATAAGCGATATATACATAGTATTACTTGATTTATTTTACTTGAATGGGCGGGATTTAACCGGTTCGCTCATCAAAGATCAGTCCATTTATTAACAGGTATTTCGGGATAAATTCATAAATGAAGTGTCCAGTTATTCGTCCAATAACTCACATTCAGTTCTTTTGTATATTAGTTTAATGACACTGATAGGTGATAAGAAATAAATGATATTTATAATGACAATCATCCCTATCAAAAACATCTTCAAATAGACTGTTCCTATGCAAATTATTACGTAAGTTCCGCCCGATCAGTTGAAATAACATTGGTTACTGTAAACCAACTTATTTTCGCGGATACTTTATTTCGCGTTGTAGCCTTTCTTTTCCACTTCGCGCCAATTTAATTTCGCAATTTTGTAATTTACCTGATGTAGTTTAATAATGAAAGATCCAAGCTTTACATTTTCTCGACGATTTATATTCGCGTTATTTTTCTGCTCGCGAAATAAGTTAGTTTACAGTATACTTGTGCCGAGTTAAGAGCAGCATGCAGAGAATCATCATCTTAAGACAACCATGTCTTTTGCTGATCTTTTTTATATTATGTATTCATCCATTCAATAAATGAATTAAAATAAACCAGTTGTAAATACATAATAATCAAATAAGTAAGTAGTATATATGTAGAATACGTCAATAATTTATTCCAGTTATTTTGTTTTATAGTATTTTATACAATGTGATGGCATTCATTTTCCTGATACTTCTCATCTGCTTAAAATTGTTGCCTGTATTGTTTTCCCTTTCATAATGTTTTTGTCTGCGTATACATGTATGTTATAATTTTCTTTGTTTTACCTTTAGCAAGCGGATCCATAAGTCAGAATGACATAGGGCCAGATTATGTTAAAAACGGCGGAGAAGTAAGAATGGTCTCGGGAACATCGGTGACTGCCAACTGTAGCAGGGGAGAATGTTATCGCGAAAATAGACTTCTATTAGTCGTTGACACACCTGGATTATTTGATACGAAACATTTGAATGATGAAATCAAAAATGAGATTAGCAAATGTGTTGGTATGACATCACCTGGTCCTCACGCTGTTCTTCTTGTCATCGCAATCGGACGGTATACGAAAGAGGAACAGGATACAGTCGAACATTTTATACAGCATTTTGGCAATGACATCATCAGATATATGATGATAGTCTTTACTCGTGAAGATAGTTTGATACAAGAACATAAGACCATTGAAGAATTTCTAGAAACTGCTCATTCTGCCCTGAAAGACGTTGTACGCAAATGTGAGAATAGATATATTTGTGTTAACAACCTTGCTAATGAATCTGAGAAAGGGAGAAAAGTGGATGACCTCATAACAAAAATCGACGTCATGGTTGCAGAAAATGGCGGAAATTGTTATACTAATGAGATGCATGCTGCTGCAGAAGAAATAGTAACGCAAAATATGCAACGGAAAGAGATGGATTTGTCCCTAAACCATATGTCTTCAGAATTAAAACAGGACGTTCTTGTTCTGACAGGTGAAAAATCAAAACTAGAAGATACTATGACCAAAATGCAATTCGAAAAAGATCATTCTGAGGAGGAAAAGAAGACTATACGGATGAATATGGTACGACTTCAGCAACAAAAGGAGATCAGCGAAGGAGAGATGGGCGAGATAAAGAAACGACAATTAACTTTGAAAATCGCAGAACTTCGCAAAAGTCAAGTTCGCCTTAGTCAGCAGCTACAACGAGAAGAACGTAAACGACTCTTGATGCTCTCCGATTTAGAAAAAGCCAATTACGAAATCAAAGAAAAACAAAACGAAATTAAGAAAGGATTCTCTAGGTGTTATACTCGACGAGGACATATTGATGAACATTCTTTACGACAACAAGTACGCGATGATATTGAAAACAAATCACCAAACATTTTTACTGAACTGTTGGAGTCAATTAAGAACGTCGGAAGAAAATTTCGTAGCCGCGCCATCAAACTTTTTACAAAACAACTGTAATAAAAACGATATACATACTTGAAGGATATAAATAAACTTAAATAATTGCAAGTCTTCTTACTTAGCATTGAATTTTATTAAAATATGAATGCACTTAAACAACAGCATAGTATGTTAGACACACAATGCTTGGCTGAACAAACCTGTATAATTAATACCTATACTACATAGTATGGTATATATTTGCCAATAATGTCCCGTCACTTATCCGGTTGAAACCCTTGGTTTCTTCTGTTTGGATGTCCTAACACATACGTTTTGTGTTGTTTGTTTGTTTTGATCTAAAACTAAATGTAACACCTTTCTTTATAATCAAAGTATGTTCAGAAAACGAAATCTGTAACAAACATAAACTTTTAGCCACCGCTTTACAAGCAGAGCCAAATACACTGAAAGTACCAACTATGTATTGGCTTCCAAAGCTACACAAAACCCCTTACAAATATAGATTTATTTCGTCTTCAAGCCATTGTTCAACTACTAAATTGTCTATTCTTCTTACCAGCACACTTGGTACAATTAAAAACCTTATAATAAATTGTTCAAATAAGGCCTTCGAAAATAGTGGAATAAATTACTTTTGGAGTGTCAAGAACTCGTTGGAAGTACTTGATAAATTGCATGCTCATATTGGTGATTTTGAATCTGTTCAAAGTTTTGATTTTTCTACCCTGTATACCACATTGCCTCACATTCTCATGAAGAAAAAATTCACACACCTAATTAAATGGTCATTCAAAAAATCAGAATGTGAATATATATGTTCAAACTCTTTTAGGTCATTTTTTAGTAGCAATAAACAAAAAAACTATGTTAATTGGACATGCTTTGATACTATATATGTCCTTGAATTTTTACTAGATAACATTTTTGTTCGCTTTGGGGATTCCGTATATCGTCAGATTATCGGAATTCCAATGGGGACTAACTGTGCACCACTTATTGCGGACCTCTTTTTGTATTGTTATGAGTTACAATTTATGACAAAAATAAGCAAAGACCTATCAAAACAACATCTGATAAACAAATTTAATAATACTTTTAGATATTTGGATGATATTTTGGCTCTCAATAATGACGACTTCAGTATTTATATTAATGAAATTTATCCTGCTGAACTTACTTTAAATAAAGCTAATACTAACAACGACCACTGCCCTTTCCTCGATCTTGATATCTATATCACTAACGGAAAGCTGAATACTCAAATTTATGATAAAAGGGATGATTTTTCATTTCCTATTGTTAATTATCCGTTTTTAGATGGTGACGTTCCCTTGTCACCATCTTACGGTGTTTATATATCTCAACTTGAACGATTCGCTCGTGTATGTAACAATGTTTTAGATTTTAACGAGAGAAATTTATGTATTACTGAAAAATTATTACACCAGGGTTTTCGATATCACAAACTAGTCAAAACATTTACTAAATTGTATCATCGGTATAAAGACATCATTCGTAAATATAGCTCAACATGCAGACTTCTTATACGTTCAGGTATTTCACATCCAATTTTTTATGGGAATATTCTTTATAAAGCACAAAGGTGTCAGTATTCACCTCAGAAACTTACAAAACCTTTGAATAGACTTATTAAGAAGGGATATAATTACGATACTGTTGTCAAGTCATTAAAGATTGCATATTGTGGCGTTAATATTGAGTCACTGATAAGGTCTTTGCGTCGGAACTAAACACATTTATTCTAAAAAAACAGTTGTTGGCATGACACGGGTTATGTTCTTCTCATATATGTTATGATGGTATGATACTAAACCCCTAACTGGAAGGATTGTGCCTGATGTTCATATGATGAAATCATAATCTTTCAGTCAGTTTAATTGAAGTCTGGAGCTGGCATGTCAGTTAACTACTAGTAGTCTGTTGTTATTTATGTATCATTGTCATTTTGTTTATTTTCTTTGGTTACATCTTCTGACATCAGACTCGGACTTCTCTTGAACTGAATTTTAATGTGCGTATTGTTATGCGTTTACTTTTCTACATTGGTTAGAGGTATAGGGGGAGGGTTAAGAGCTCACAAACATGTTTAACCCCGCCGCATTATTTGCGCCTGTCCCAAGTCAGGAGCCTCTGGCCTTTGTTAGTCTTGTATTATTTTAATTTTAGTTCCTTGTGTACAATTTGGAAATTAGTATGGCGTTCATTATCACTGAACTAGTATATATTTGTTGAGGGGCCAGCTGAAGGACGCCTCCAGGTGCGGGAATTTCTCGCTACATTGAAGACCTGTTGGTGACCTTCTGCTGTTGTTTTTTTATTTGGTCGGGTTGTTGTCTCTTTGACACATTCCCCATTTCCATTCTCAATTTTTATTAAGATACAAATGGTTCTTACGTATATGTGCCTTACGATACAACCTTATAGTCACATGTCCGCCACATTTGAGATATTAGTTGTTTCTATTTCTATTTTGATTCACTTCCCTAGACTATGCAATACTTGAATGATAAACCTTAAAACACAATTTAAACACAGACAACAAACGCCTCTGTCGATAAGCAAAACTTTTTCGACTTTGATGATAATGATTTTGTTAAGTTCAACATATTAAATAAACGAAACAGTACAATTTTATATCTATGCAACTGAATTCGTCAGTTTTCGTGGATATTTAATTTCGTGATTTTGCCAAAGTCTGTATACAAGCCTATATACCATTTGTATATTGTCGAAATCAACTTGATATCCAATGATTACATATTATGTAGTGTTGTGTCACATGTCTCTATGTTGGCCTTAAATATGTAGGACTCAAATCTATGGTGGGTTCCTAATCTATGGCAGATTCCTTATCTATGGCAGATCCCTAATCTATGGAAAATGTAACGTCATGCCATCACAATCTATGGCAGATATTTACAACCTAATCTGGCAAGTTTTGTAATTTTCTTATCTATGGTGGAATTATGTTGTTTCAAACACTATGACAAAATTTTGTGCAAATGGAAATCAATGCAGTACATTTTCGACAAATGACTTGTCTTTAGCAGGTAGACATATACGAGCATGTCTATAAACCTTTTGTAAAATAAACATTCCATAAGTCAACCAAAATAAATCATAAATAATAAATTCATTTACAGACTTCAAGATTAAAATGATGTGCTCTGACAAAAATTAACATTGTTTTATCTGTGCATGGTACAAAAAGGCCACTTTTTTCTATAAAAAAAAGATAAATAAAAAAGTAACAAATAAAAATGAGAAGTTTGAATTTCAGATAATATTTATTTCACCGATATTATTAATACATCTTTTTCATTCAGTTGATGACGATTTTATATATTCACTTTATAAAGTGTGCCAGTTGTAGAAAGCAGCTACTACTATAATTCCTTTCCCAGAATATGCGATACTGAAAATAACAATGCTCTTATTCATCGCGGACATCGACCGGTACAGCACATTTTGTCCCATCTTCCTTTGAACCATCCGCAAATTGTTGTTAGGGAAATAGCATCTTCTTGGATAGTGTTCAAATCTATGGGTTCTGTCATCCCTAGCGGCGGCGTATATGTACTATAGTGTTATGCAGTTGTGAGGTTATATGTTACTCTTTTCCCCAGAACTGCCATAGATTTGAAGAAACAAAAATCAACCATAGATTTGAGTTGTTTGGTGTTACGTCACATTTGTCATAGATTAGGAATCAGCCATAGATTTGGAACCCACCAGAAATTTGAGACCTACAAATATACTTATAAAGACAGCGATTTTTATTCAGATAGCTCTGAAAAATTCCTGAACGAGGATTCATCTGACATGGTAGTGGATTTAACGTCACATGATAAAGAAATAACGGAAGCACAGCAGCAAAGTGCATGTTCTGTTTATAGAAGATACAAATGGCCATGTTTCGTTTGTATTTTAATAGTTTGTAGTATTTGCATTGTTGTTGGTTTAAACTACAAACTCCGTGGTCTGTCTCTCGACAACAAAGGTACGTCTATGATGCTGGTATTTATGCAGTAAGAAATTTCAATATTTAATCGCACCGTGTATAGAGAAGTTGTGATTTACTTAAACAGAGCATTGTACTAAAGATTTACTTATCCCATGAATAGATTACCTTAGCCGTATTTGGCAAAACGTTTTGGAATTTTCGGTCCTCAATGCTCTTCAACTTTGTACTTTTTAACTATTTTGAATTGAGCGTCACTGGTGAGTCTTATGTAGACTAAACGCGCGTCTGGCGTATTAAAATGTAACCCTGGTACCATGATAAATATTTTACGATGTAGATATAGAACGAGATTAATATACAATAACAAATCAAGGGCATACTGAGTGATATTGCTACTTAACTGCATCTACAAATTTTACCCAAGTGATGAGAAACGCATTTCCTTGTTTAGGACGTTCTTTATCGAAAGGTGATCGACTGTTCTGTTTTATATCAATGGAGCAATACGATAGTGAAACGATCATGGTATATTAAAGTATGGTAAAATTGAGAATGGAAATGGGGAATATGTCAAAGAGACAACAACCCGACCATAGAAAAAAAAAACAACAGCAGAAGGTCACCGACAGGTCTTCAATGTAGCGAGAAATTCCCGCACCCGGATGCGTCCTTCAGCTAGCTTCTTGAATATGATATTATAATTATTGTGAAGAAAAACATAATTTGAACGATAAATATTTGATTTACATGTATCGATAAATTAATTTTATATTTTTGCATGATTTTAGACATATTCAGTATGAAAAAGGACATATTGCAGATCAAAGATCAAAGGAAAAAATTCGAACATGATATAACATTGTTGTTTTTTGGGCATGACCGTCAAAACAAAGATTTAGACAAAGCGGAAACAAGTATGTAAATTATCAATTACTACAGTACATACTATTCATAACGAGTGGTTTTCAATTTCGTTTTTCAGTCCTAGATATACTTGATATAAGTGATCAAATATTATAACAGAATGTCGTCATCATAGATCCCCTCGCATAATAACTCAATGATGACAAAAGACTTACCGGGAAAAAGTAATATCACAAAAATACTGAATTCGGAGGAAAATTCAAAACAGAAAGTCCATAATCAAATGACAAAATCAAATGATGAAACATATCAAACGAATGGACAACAAATGAATTGGTACAGGGATTTTCAAAGGTAGAAACTGGTGGATTGAACCTGGTTTTATAGGGCTAAACCTCTCACGTGTATGACAGTCCCATCAAATTGTGTTATGTATACAACGATGCGTGAACAAAACAAACATAAAAGTAAAATAGTCAAAATATGGGTACAGCAGTTATCACTGTGTTACAATCTCAAAGCAAACAAATATTTCACAGAAAGGTAAACAAGTATGCTACAGTTGTGAATCAACTTCAACATCATAAGCTTTTACTTAAAAAACTACCTTTTTCAAATGAACTGTAGTGATTTTTCCATGTTATACTTATGTTTTCATTGATACTTGACTGATTTATCTTCACTCTTTGGTACCAAAGCGGGTTGTTTTGAAATAAGTTCAATATAAGGTCCTTAATAAAAATGTTTGTGCTGATTATAATTTGAACTCTTTTCTAACATTTAAATATTAGGGGTCTGAACTTGAACAAATACCTATATACAGAATAGAACCAATAGATTAGTCGTTTGTTTGTTGTCTGCCTTATGTAAAATATAAAAATATATCACTATATCCGTCGCACCACTAAATTGGACTATTCGTTTTTCAGTGCTTAAGAATATCACAGTGGTTTTCGATGGACTGACAAAAAAAATGAGTAACTTAACTACAGATTATGGACGGCAGATCAAACTTCACCTGAAAATGCAATACAAGATTGATAATATAGAAACTGAAGATAGCAAGACGTTTGGTGAATTGAAACAGAAACAAATCAATCTGACGCAGAAGTTGAATAATATGACAAAAGCGCAAGACATTCTTAGAAATGATATAAGAGAAACAGGAAGTAAATTACAGAAGGAAACGGAACGAGCAGTACAAAATCTACGAATCGAATTCGAAGCAACACGTAGCAAGATTGAAGCTTACTACAAAGCGAGTCGAGACTCACAGAACGAACTAAGAGCAAACCATCAAAATTTACTTGATACAAGTGATTTTTTAAAAACAGTTTTTTTTAAACTTTAACAGATTTTACTGATTTGTTATTGTAACTTGAAAAGTGACAATCATCCAGTAATAAAATTAAAATTGTTTAAATGATAGATATTTAAATGCCTAAGAATCAACTTCGATGAATACTAATTTTCTGAGAAACGTTCATTTCAATTTATTAAAAAAGATAAAATAGACATGCTAATGACAATTACATTCTGTGGCTTTGAGGGTAAACCATAAGTAATAAAAGATGACATTATACATGTTGTATGCTATATTACAACCTCATCACACTAACTTATTGATATATGAGTACGTAGAAAGATATCAAAGAGATATTGCGACGTACATATATACAATAAGAAGTAATACTCACTTATGCTAAACCTCTAAACAAAACATCTAAAGATACAACATACTAAAACCGAAAATGTCATTTTCTTTAATATATATTTGTTTGCTTGAGGTCAATAATTAGTTAATGGGCTTAATATCACAAATGTACTTATTATTTTGCCTACATATATTTTAACTATGCAATAAGCATCAATATCTCTGTTCACTACTCCTATATTAAAACTAGGAGAATTTGTTTGATTGACATTTAATATATTTTATGTTGTTTAGTTTCAGAAATCAAGAACTATATGCAAAACCAACCAAATGCTGGTTAGAATACTCTGACGCAGTGTCGGAATAAACATTTTTAGACTGTTATAAGTCCATATAACAGCTGCATAAAGTGTGTGTGTGTGATTAAATATTGACAACTGTATATTCCGCTTTTTATTTTTACTATTAAATATATATTTTTACCATATTTCTTACTCGATTTACATTTTTCCTGGCCAGATGATTATTTTCATATGATCAATGTGAGGGACGCACGATAGAACGTACATAAGTAACACGATATGCTCTCGGTATTTTGTCCAGGGAGCAAAATATATAAGCATTCATGATGTATTTTTTTTCATAAGTCATTAAAAACACCATGTGGAAGTTTTAGGTTTTTGCATTCTCAAGTCATACTATGTTTCAGAACAAACCTTGTAATGCTGAGATATGTTTGCTTTGAATATAAAGGAATTAAGAAGGGTTATGATTTACAGCTTAAAAAAATCTCAAAAAATATTTTTCTTTAATTTGAAGAAATTTATCAAATAGAATAATTTGTATACACATGTATTGTCTGAGATTATGTAATATTGTTTTTATATTTTAAGTATGTTCTTGGCAACTCAGAATACTCCACTGGCGCTTGGACAGTGAAGTATACTTATAACAAGAAATCTTTAGATTGAAGAATGTATGTGTTGTTAAAAAAAAATAGCATGTTTTTAGTAATAGGTTGATTTTATTTGGTACTAGTAACAAAATTTCTGTTCGAAAAAGCACTATATGGTCGAATGGTAATTGGAAGATCCTGGATGTAGCAATGTCAGCAAGCTAAACTCTATTTTATTCGGTCTTTGATGGGAAGTTGACTCATTGACAACATATCCATATGAAATACAAGAAGTTTCATCTTGAAGCAGTATATGGCCTATTCTGTTAAAAACTATAAAAATTTCGGCAATTTCAAAACAGGAGCTTATACTACATTCTTCAAACTTGAACGGACTTTTTCCTGACTATCTTACCAATGTACCTGATTTGGTTTTTCATTTTTTGTTGGATCAGTTATCGGACTTACGGTGCAGGAAATGCCTACCTTTCCAGAGCACCCGATTTCACTCCCGGTTTTTAATGGAGTTCGTGTTGTTCTTAATTATTTTTTATAACTGTTGATGTAAATGTCCTTTGGTTTTGTGAGTCTTTGTTTACTCCTTGGTTGTGATTGTTATTGTCTATATCTGAGAAATTGGGATCAAACTTGCTGTAAAATTCAGCCATGCCAATGACTTGTTTCTTTGTTGTCGGCCTATGAGCATTTTAGATCTCCTCAGTTTTATCAGGGTTTGGTGAAAGACATGGTTCAACAATGTAACCTTAAACTTTAAGACTGCTATTCGCTATATAATAACGTCGAGTGTCCTGCTGATAGATTAGCATATGCCACCTTTCAAACACTACCCCAATCCCCTTAAAAATAAAGTTAATTTAATATTGTCTACACTCAAATGACTTACTAAAACAAAGTTCAATTAATATTTTCTACATTCTTATGACTTACAAAACAAAGTTGATTTAATATTTTCTACACTCCAATGACTTACAAAACAAAGTTAACTTAATATTTACTTCATTTCAATGACGTTCTCAAGACTTATATAACAAATTTATTTTAATGTTTTCTTCATTCTAATGACTTACAAAACAAAGTAAATTTAATATTTTCGAAATTATTATGACTTACAGATTAGAGTTAATTTCATTTTTTTTACATTCAAATGACTTCCAAAACAAAGTTAATTTAATATTTTCTATATTCTCATGACTTACAAAGCAAGGTTTTTCAATATTTTTACGTTATAATGACATAAACATGACTTACACAACAAAGTCGATTTATTGTTGTCTACATTTTTATGACTTACAAAAGAAAATTAAGTAATTATTTTCTATAAACAATTAAAATTTTTATTTTCTACTATCTTGTGACATTCTAGATGTTCTATATCCTAATGACTTACAAAACAAAGTTAATTTAACAATTTCTACATTCTAATGACTTACACGGCGTAAAGCAACCAACAATCAATCAATCAATCTAATGACTTACAAAACAAAGTTAATTTGATATTTTCTACATTCTCATTACTTACAAAACAAAGTGAAATTAATGTTTTCTTCATTTTTATAGTATATAAAACAAAGTTTATTTAACGTTTTCTACATTCTAATGACTTACAAAACAAAGTTAATTTGATATTTAAAAAAAAATCTAATGACTTACAAAACAAAGGTAATTTAAAATTTAAAAAAAATTCTTATGACTTACAAAACAAAGTTAATTTGATATTTTCAATATTTCATTGACTTACGAAACATTTTTGGGGAAAGACGGCTTCAAGCCGTCAATCTCCTATGGGATTGACCAGAGTGACACTCCCTCACATCATTCATTTTGTTTTTATACTTATTATGGTGTGGAAAACCCCCCAACAAATCTTACTTAGATTGAAGAGAAGGAGACCCAGAAATGAATAGTTTGACTTTAAACACTTTTTTACACATTTCCGTTCTGTTTCTCACGAAATTATCGTATCTTGAACTCTCCTTTACACTATTTACGTTTATTCAACAATCCGGAAAAATTATTATGACGAGATATTCTAAATATATCCAACCTACATTGTATTTTATAGTGACGTCATTCTTGGAAGAAGCAGGGATATCCTTCACCAGTTCACTGGTTATTTAAATCAATCTTAGAGATCGTGCACTAATCACAAATTTGCATTTGTTAAATCTAAACATAATATTGTTTACTGTAGATGATTTAAACATCAACATGCAATACTTTAATTTGTAGGTCAACAACTTTCAAAATAAACAAAGATCGTGGGGTTACATGAGACAGGGGAAAGAAACGATTTTATTACTTTTTTCGGGTCTCACTAATTAGAGACAAGAAGCGTCAAAAAGCGACAAGAAGCGTCAAGAAGACTATTTAGCGACAAGAAAAAAATATTCTTCTTGTCGATAATTAGTGAGACCACTTTTTTCTGTAAAAATTCTGAGAATCTTCCTCCAATTCAGGAGCACCTCAATTGATGAGTAATTATCCACTAAAATAAAAGTTAATGTATTTAAACACTTCAAATGTGACATTTCATTGGATTAGTAGTCTTCTATTAAAACTAAATTTTTGTGTACCTACATAATCATTGTAATGGTAAAAAAATAAGTAATAAAAATTTGCATTTTGTAGTTTAAACATATTTATTATTTACAAATATTTCAAAATTATGATTTGGAAACAAGCTTCACACAGTTTACATCACTCATATTGTTTTTTTTATTAGTACCTGTTTCCCTGTGATGAGAGTTGTAACTCGGAACTTCAACAATGGAAATTTAAAACTGAATAGATTTTTCAGTCCACACTTTCTAAAGAAAAAACTTAAAAATCCAAGAGTACTGTCACAAAAAATGGAAAATGGCCCTAGCCTGCAGTTCAGTGGTACACAATCAAGATTTCAAAAAATATTGTAGTTGTTGTGAAATGACAGAATTCAGTTGAGTTTTAGATAATTAGCTATCAAATTTAATCAAATGTTTAGATTTAGAAGATGCAGATCACTTCCATTGGTCCAAATTGAATTCTAAACTAAGGAAATGAAAGTACATAAACAACAATTGATTTCAATATTGTCAACCTTTCTACATGTTCTAGCTGTTCTCTTATATTGATTTTCCTCTGAGTTCAGTATTTTTGTGATTTTACTTTTTTCATTCTTCATATGAAAACTATCAAAAGATAACCCCCCCTTTCCAAAAACATAATAAAATAGAAACAAGGGCCGTCTTTCCCCTCAGAGCTATTCAGCTCTTTGATTTTTACATCCTAATAACTTACAAAACAAAGTTATTGTAACAATTTCTTCATGTTCTAATGACTTGAAAAACAACGTTTACTTAATAATATTTTTTAACATTCTAATGACTTACAAAACAAAGTTTATTTAATGTTTTCTACATTCTAATGACTTACAAAACAAAGTTAATATAACAATTTTAACATTTCAATTATCTACAAAACCAAGTTTATCTAATATATTTTTACATTCTAACGACCAACAAAACACTGGTTATTTTATTTTTCTACATTCTGATGAATTACAAAATAAAGTTAATTTAGTATTTTCGAAATTCTCATGACTTTCAACACAAAGTTATTTTAATATTTTCTAAGTTATTAATACATACAGAACAAAGTTGATTTAATATTTCTACATTCTAATGACTAACAAAAATTTTTCTAATTTACAATTTTCTACATTCTGATATTTTACAAATAAAGTTAATTTAATATTTTCCAAATTCTAATGACTCACAAAACAAGGTAAATAATTATATTTTCCACATTCTAATGACATACCAAATACAGTTAATTTAATATTTTCTACTTTCTAATGACTTACAAAGCATAGTTTATTTAATATTTTCTATATTCCCATGATTTACAAAACAAGCTTATTTTAATATTTTCTTCATTCTAATGACTTACACAACAAAGTGATTTTTTTTAGTCAAATGACTTACAAAACAAAGTGTATTTAATATGTTCTACTTCCTAATGACTTACAACACAAAGTTAATTTAACGTTTTCTACATTCTAATGACTTACAAGACAAAGTTAAAGTAATGGTTTCTACATTCTTATAACTTACAAATCAAAGTTAATGGAATATTTTTTTTTAAATTCTAATGACTTACAAAACAAAGCAAATGGAATAATTTATTTAAAATTCTAATGACTTACTTTGATTTGGTATAAAATTGCATGCTTTTCGTGATTTGTTCATTGCATGATTTGAAAAATTATAATGACTTGTTTTTATTTGGTATAAAATTGCATGCTTTTCGTTATTTGTTCAATGCGGGATTTGAAGGAACACAAAAAGGACAGGTAAATTCGGACATAAGTAGTTATAAAAATGCCAAGAGGTATAGGTAGACGTCGCCGACATGACCAGGTTAGAGGTCCGGAGCTTCGGGTTAGGAGGGCTCCCAGGGAAGTACAACAGCCACAACCAGTTGTGAGAAATGTGGAGAGGCGTCCGCCAGCTGATGTAGAGCATATATTGATTGATTGTTGGTTGCTTAATGTCCAGTGGCAAATATTTCATGCATATTCATTGATTGATTGTTGGTTGCTTAACGTCCAGTGGCAAATATTTCATGCATATTCAGGACGAGAACAAGTTCACAATATATACAATAGATATGTTGATACCATAGAGGCCATCCGGGATGATGGTCGGGGAAATTTTGACTGCCACTGGAAAATGAGGGTATATTGGATAGTGACAGAAAGTTGTTGCAAGGGTTCTTTAAGTGAAATACCACCAAATCATGGTACGTCACATCCGGTTGTATACGAAAGTAGGTCTAAAAAAATATTCCCTTGAATTTGACCGTTGAAGGTAATAAATCCTACATTTTATTGCAGTAAAACTATTTCTGTGTCATAAACATATGTCTTGGCTATTTCAAAACACCATTATTTTTTATTTGTGATTTCTATAGAAAATTTTGTAATCTTGAGGTTACATGGTGACTAAACCTTGTACACAGATAGAATAAGGGGAGACATTTGATTGGTTATCTTCCAATGATGGTTAGTTTCTTATATGCAATGAAATGTTATGTGAAATTTTTTCCATAGAAGTGGACAGGATAAAACTTTACTCATGCCAAGTATTTCTTTATTTGAAAGAAAGATAAATTCTGCACAATTTTATGAAAAGTGCAAATTTAATAAAGACTAATAAGGGAAAATCAATGGTGGTATAACACCTAATATGGGAAGCTGTACATGCACATATGGCCTTGTGAGTAATTTCATGTGTTAAAATTTCTTGCTATTTAAGTGAAATAATACAAAAAATGAAATATTCTGAGTGGATTGAGTCTCCAAAACACATTTTATGAGAAAATTGTCTTGAAATAGGAATGTAACATGAATAATCAGTTGACAGAACAAGCCATACTAAGTGTATATATTTATTATTTTGGAGGGGATGGGCTTTTTCTCTTTATTTCTTATATTTTGCTATGACATAACATTTTCCTAGGTAATACTTAAATAAATATATAGTTATAAGTAGATGAAATAATTTTTAATGTTGTAACGACAAGTTATTCACTAAAAGAGAAGCCTTTTATGTCCCTCTTTGGAACGCGGCGTAAATTTAATTTTTACATAAGGACTTATTGAAACCTCCTTGGAGACATTAAACTTTTATATGGATTGTTCATTCTGATAAAATGCTTCAATTATTCATTTCTTATAACATTTCTACCATAAATGAGTGAAAGTTACCCCAATATTTTTATTTATTGGCCTGAAAAGTTGAAATTTTGAAGAAATGAGAGGTATAAATTGACCCAAAATGACATTATAAAGAAGACAAAGAGGTTCATTAGTGGTATTTATCTTCCTAAAATTATCTTGTGTATCATTTTCAACTGTTTGTAGGCAGATTAGATAGATATTTGATCATTTATTGATCCACACTCTATTTTATCTTGATGCAGCTTGGTTTGGATTTGTCGAAGAAATTTATCTCGAATCGCTGTAGATGTCGTCTTTCATTATACTAGATTTTCTCAAACTATTGATCTGATTATGACAAAACTTGACAGAAATGCTTGAAATAACGAGTATTACAAAAGGAAAAAGTCACATTCAGTTAATTGAACAAAAAGGTCTTCTTTATTAACGATCAAAGAGCGTGGCACTCTCTTTACACGAGGCATCGTTTTTAACGTCCCCCTTCTGACCGGACGTGACCGCGAACTTGATATATCCCGCATAGCCAAACAGACGCCCCACTTCGGCAAGCGATTTACTGGAGAAGACCAAGTGACCATATTTCTATACCCCAGTAACCTTTGGGGTCTAGAGCCGCAATTAGCTGAATTAGGTGAGGTGAACGAAGTTTATGATGAACCTCTAATGTTACCTGGCTTTAATGAAGTTGACATATTTATAAGCCAAAAACTTAAGGACAAAGTTTGTAATTTTGAATACATTGATTTGTCTCGTATGCATCGTGAGGATATTAACAGCCAAACAACTATTGAAAACACAATTGGCATCAATGAGGGTATGCTAGTTATTCAAAACAAAGTTGAAAAAAACCATACTGTTAGTTCTGTTGAAGATTGGACTGATTCATTCATTTGCCTATGCCCAGTTCCTTTTCGAAAGGTATCCTGGAAAGGAAGTGAACTTTTTTCGTATATGTCCATAATAAGGGGTGCAGCAGCTGATCATTCTTTTGAAAAATGCTATTCTTATGACCAACAATTTCGTTTAAGGGTATCAAGGGATCATACAAAGAAATGGTCATCCATAGATGTTTTTTTGTGTATACGTAAGTTTACTGCCAATACTCCAAAACAACAACACGCTGATGTCAGTAATAAATGCTACGATGTTCATTTTAAAGGTTTTTGCAGTAAACGCAATTGCCAATACAGACATGCATGTCTCAAATGTGGTTTAGATCACTCTTCCTTACGATGTCGTCGATTTATGGACAATGAAATTGATACTGATCCATCTAAGTATAATAGGATTGACAGTGCACCTTTCCTAAACAACTATGCTAATAAACAAAACCCAAAAGGAAGTTTTAACAAAAGATAATTTACATATAATGTAAATGAACTCTTTTCTAATGCTGATTTACATTTGTATGCTGACAGTGCAGGTGCTTTTGTCTTGAGTTGTGCAGTTTATTAATGCCATGATCATTTTCAAAAAGCCATATAATTGGGACAAAGTTTTATAAGTTGAAATCACTTATTTAAAAATGTTACCTATGCTTTAGTCATCTTTTTATGCAAAGGGAGAGCCATTACTTTGATATAAATAAGTATTTATACCATATTAATAAGAAATCCTTTATAAGAGTTCAGTTTCGAATTGTTTGAACATAGGACTCCGGTCAAGTGAATAGATGTGAGTTGTACACGTGCTTATATGTGTACTGTTGTATAGTATGGTTGTTATACTACGTTGAACTGTTATATATTATGGTTTATATATTACGTTGAACTGTTCTATAGTATGGTTGATATACTACGTTGAACTGTTCTATAGTATGGTTGATATACTACGTTGAACTGTTGTATAGTATGGTTGTTATACTACGTTGAACTGTTGTATAGTATGGTTGATATACTACGTTGAACTGTTGTATAGTATGGTTGATATACTACGTTGAACTGTTGTATAGTATCGTTGTACGAGGGATTTCAACGAATTTGGGTTATCTTTTATCTGGTATATCGTATTCCTAAATTGACTTCTGTTGATTTCTTTTGAATATTTAATAACTTAATGTTTTCTATATTATAATACTCAGAGTTCTAATGACTTAAGAGACAATTGTTTTAACATCCAAACCAAGGTCATTTTTTATTTATTTTCTACATTCTAATGACTTACCAATTACAGTTAATATAATTTTTTCCACATTCTAATGAAAGAGGGACGAAAGATACCAAAGGGACAGTCAAACTCATAAATCTAAAACAAACTGACAACGCCATGGCCAAAAATGAAAAAGACAAACAGAAAAACAATAGTACACATGACACAACATAGAAAACTAAAGAATAAACAACACGAACCCCACCAAAAACTAGGGGAGATCTCAGGTGCTCCGGAAGGGTAGGCAGATCCTGCTCCACATGCTCCACTTACAAAACAACGTTTATTTAATGTTTTATACATTCTAATGACTTACAAAACAATGTAAAGAAATTAATTTAAATATTTCAATGATCTACAAAATAAAGGTAATTTATTAGTTTCTACATTCTAACTACCAACAAAACACTGGTAATTTAATTTTTCTACATTCTAATGACTTACAAAACAAAGTTTATTTAATGTTTCCTACATGCTAAAGATTTACCAAACATAGTTGGATTAATCTTTTCTTCATTCTAATTTGATATGTTCTGAATTCTAACCAGTTACAAAGCAGAGTTAACTTAATATTTTCCACAGTTTAATGACTAATAAAACAACGTTTATTAAATATTTTCTACATACTAATTAACTTACAAAACAAAAGTTAATTTCGAAGTTTTTACATTCTAATAACCTACAAAACAAAATTGACTTAACATTTTGTACATTGTAATGACTTACAAAACAAAGTTTATCTTATATTTTTTCTACATTCTTATGACTTACGTTTTGTAGTTAATATAATAATTTTTACATTTTAAAAAGTTACAAAACAAAGTTAATTTATTTTTTCAACATTCTAAAGAGTTACCGAACACAGTTAATTTAATATTTTACATATTTTTATGACTTACAAATCAAAAAAAATATTTAATATTTTCTACATTCTGATGACTTACAAAACAAAGTTACTTTAAAATTGAGAATGGAAATGGGAAATGTGTCAAAGAGACAACCCGACCGTAGAAAAAAACCAACAGCAGAAGGGCACCAACAGGTCTTCAATGTAACGAGAAATTCCCGCACCCGGAGGCGTATTCAGCTGGCCCATAAACAAATATATACAACGCGTTCTATTTGAAAAAGAGAATATCTATTTTATTCTCTTCTTAGTGTGGTTTCAAATTCGGTAAACAAAAAGAATGTCAACGTTTATTGTAAAAAACATCTTTATTTGAAGAAGGCAAGGCGATTCAGTTGATTAAAATTAGTGAAAATTTATCCAGAATTACACCTGATGTTAACTTTATATTCATACAGCACCAAAGAATGATGAAACTCCTTGCTGTAACATACATTAAAATGTAAACATTGAAATTATTCCTCATCTATGATCATAATAAATTTAAAAAAAAATGAAAATGGGGATAATATCCCCGGAATAAAAAGACCTTTAGACGGGAAATTCACCCAGAAAAAAAGACCTTCAGACTGGGGAAATATCCCCACTTTTCTTCAAATATAGTTTTAAGTTTAAGAAGTGTGTGTAAGTAACTGTAATTAATATCATGAATAAAGTGGGGAAACATCCCCACATTAAATATGACTTTCAATATGGTGATAAAAGAATTCGATATGGGAAAATTTCCCCATTAAATTACAAGTAGTGGGAAACATCCATACAGGAAGACAGCACATACGTGAACACTAAACAATATTGGGGAAATTTCCCAACATGAAAATAATCTTTAAAACAGGCTGTGTAATTGGTAATTTTCTATGTCGAAGAAATAAACAATATACACAGAATGGGGAAATGTCCCCATTATGTGTATTTATCCATTTCTACAGCATTTTGCAAAGATTTACTTTAAAAACGCCAATCTTGAATATAAAAATGACGAACATTTATCAGGTGAAGCATGTAAAAGCAGTGTGATTCTCAATGCACTTTTCGACTGAGTTTTTTTTATTGCAAACAAGTCAAGCTAGTGAAAATACTGCTTTAAATTATTTTGCAAAGTTAGATAGCGGGCCTTAGATTTGAGCGGAGAAGCAACAACTACAAATTATGAAATTCTGTTTTCATCCAGTCGGGTTCCAACCTACGACCTCTCGCACTCGGGGTGATCACGCTACCACGTATGCGTGTATCAATCAAATTAAAGGAAAGTAAACGAGATAGAAATCAATGTTTTTTTTCAAGAGAAGACATAACTACAAACTGTTTAATGCCAGTACAGCACAAGTAGAAGATTTAAATTCTTGAAAATTACATATTAACATGGATTCTCTGTAAATATCAACCATGCAACATATAGGTCGTGCCACGCATAGTCTCAGAAAAGCTTCAAACTTTGTCAGTTAATACAATTTTATGTATAAATGAAAAAAATTTATTGATATTGTTGCTATGGACCATGGTTGCCATGGTAACAGGATATTCTAATTTTACCTTCAAAATTACTCTTTTTCAACTATGAAATAGGTCTACTTTGGGCATTAATATCCACTTAAATAGCAATATACTGGTAAAAATACCTATAATTTATATGAATATCATTACAAATTGATATAATGATTGAACTTAAAAATATAAAATATTTTATGTTACCCTGATTTGATCCTTGGATACATGGAAGACTTCAACAGGTATATAAAATACCCAATTTAGACAGTTTTTGAGGATGTGTAGCAAACTAACGCATCCATGTTGGAATATGGCATTATACTTTCCTTTGGGGCAACATATTATAGTTTCGATATATGGAATAAAATTCTTGGGGATCTTGTTTCCAAGAGCGGTAACCATGGAAACAAAAAAGTTAAATTTTCAAATTTTTATCAGTTTTTTTCATTAAAAAATGCAATTAAAGGTTAACTAATAACTTATTTAATCTTACATAACCGTCTATTTATTATTTAAAGGAGAAATTCAACTTAATGACAAATAATAGGTCTGTTGCTATGGAAACGGGGCTTTCAAAATTGCAATTTTTAGCGAAAAATTTGAAAAATTTGTAAAATCTGCAAATTTCATGACTTTAGATAAAAAACAAAATTAAAACAATTTGAGAATTATAATGGCATTATACAGACTAAAGTTTTAGTTCAACTTAAATCTGGCAATGAAAATGGTTTCCATGGAAACATATGGATTATATCTGGAGATCTGCAATAAGGTCGAACATGTCATTTTTTTTACGCAAATCAACATCAACACTATTTATTTGTTGCAATAATTTTGGAATGTAAATATTTAAAATGCTAAAACATCTCTCATGTAAACATTAGAAATGGTTTCAATGTTGTCAAGATGTTTGCTATAGCCTTGATATGCAAAAGTAGACTACACATTAACAGATTTAAGTTGAAGCAACCGTTTTGTCTTACTAAAAAAGATGATTTGATATTTCATCAAAATAGAAATAAGAGATAAACAAAAGTCATCTTACGAATATAAGAGTCTGTACACATGGCAATACAGGTGAATTGATCAGAAATGCCAACTGTAATTTGAGGAATAACATAAAGTGACACAGACAAAATAAAGTTTTTTATTCATAAATAATGCATTCAATATTAACAAAGACACTAATATCTAGCTTTTATTGGCCAAAAAAGCCATTAGGACACCTCCTCCTTTAAACAAAAGAATTAAAACTAAAAAACATTTTAACTGTTATTTGATTCCAAAAGTACTTTATATTTTTTTCTGTTTCTTTTCTCTGCTGCTACATAATCTTCAGAATTACTAAGTCTTTTTCTCTATCTGACAAAGGCAGGAGAAAATGAAGCAATTTGTTGGTCTGATCAAAATGCTCCTTTTTGTGCATGTTGTATAAAGACGAATTTCTCATCTCATGAGCAGTCACTTATGGATCTACCTTGTTACCACTCGCCTTTCCATATCAGATTTTTCAGTCATGTACAATATATTGCCTTAGTTGTTGACTTAATGTAACTCTGGAAATATTGACTTGGATGCCCATCCCAATTGAAGAACGATATCTGAATTAAGTGCCAATGAATTATTTGTTGATTCTAAAGATAATTATAGACTTTTCAGGCTGATTTGAAATTATCTTATCTGCATACAATCTTTTTGCTGTTTCTGATATTTTCATTTTTACATCATTTAAAAAAGAATTGAATGTTGTATGAGGACATGCTCTTCACTACTGCTTTTGTTAAGAATTCTCTTGTGTGCAGCTGTCTTCGGGACATTTGAAATGGTAATTCTTGCTTCCTTAGTACATGTAGTACAGTTTTCTCGATTTCCATACTCTGAAATAAAAAAAATATTTAAACATCAATGCTGTCACATTAAAGCTCACAATTTTTGTTAAATTGAAAAAAAAATCAATTTGATGAGGCCTCTTGTAAAACCTTAAAACTAAAAGTGCATTTTAGTTACATACTATGTAGATGTGCATATTATCAGGAAATTATGATTCATTTTTTTTTAGAGTTTCATGATATTCTGTTGTGTGGTTTTAGAGGAGTTGTTATAAAAAACTTGCAGAAGTATATTGAGGCAAATAAGATCAAAGGGGCATAACTCATAGAAACTAGAGGCTCTAAAGACCCTGTGTCGCTCACCTTGGTCTATGCGCAATTTAAACTAAGGACACAGATGGATTTATGACAAAATTGTGTTTTGGTGATGGTGATGTGTTTGTAGATCTTACTTTACTGAACACTCTTGCTACTTAGAATTTTCTCTATCTATATAGTCTTGGCCCTTTAGATACAGAGGTAAATATTTTGTAAAAATTTACAACCAGATGCTTCACAGGGCGCAGCTTCATACGACCGTAGAGTTTCGAACCCTGAACATTGGGGCAAGTATGGACACATCATTCAAGCTTGATACAGCTCTGAATTTGGATTGTGATTAAATAGTTGACACAAGACAGGTTTCTGACACATAATGAATGTGGTCTAAGAAATTAAACTTTAAAACTTTAAATTTTAAATTGGACATTAATATTACCTATTATGGTCCAATATCCAAAATTTAAATACATGGTTAGATTCAGCATATCAAAGAACCCCAAGAATTCAGTTTTTGATGAAACCAAATAAAGTTCAATTTTGGACCAATCTGATAACCGGACCCAAACATCAAAAATCTAAATACATGGTTAGATTAAGGATATATCAAACAATCCAAATTATATACAATTTTTGTTGAAATCAAACAAAGTTTAATTTTGGACCGCAATTTGGACAAATTTAAAAACTGGGCCTATAATCAAAAATCTAAATACAGGTATAGATTCAGCATATCAAAGAACCCCAAGGATTCAATTTTTGTTGATATCAAACAAAGTTTAATTTTGGACCACGATATGGACCAACTTGAAAACTGGGCCCATAATAAAAATTATAAGTACATGTTTAGATTCAGCATATCAAAGAACCCAAGGGATTCAATTTTTGTTGAAATAAAACAAAGTTTAATTTTGGACCCCAATTTGGACCAACTTGAAAACTGGGCCAATAATCAAAAATCTAAGTACATGTTTAGATTCAGCATATCAAAGAACCCCAATAAATCAATTTTTGTCAAAATCAAACTTAGTTTAATTTTGGACCCTTTGGACCTTAATGTAGACCAATTTGAAAATGGTACCAAAAATTAAGAATCTACATACACAATTAGATTCGGCATATCAAAGAACCCCAATTATTCAATTTTTGATGAATTCAAACAAAGTTTAATTTTGGACCCTTTGGGCCCCTTATTCCTAAACTGTTGGGACCAAAACTTTTAAAATCAATCCCAACCTTCCTTTTATGGTCATAAACCTTGTGTTTAAATTTCATAGATTTCTATTTTCTTATACTTAAGTTATGGGGCTAAAACCAAGAAAAATGCTTGTTTTGACCCCTTTTTGGCCCCTAATACCTAATCTGTTGGGACCTCAAATCCCAAAATTAATCCAAACCTTCCTTTTGTGTTCATAAACATTGTGTTTAAATTTCATTGATTTCTATTTACTTATACTGAAGTTATTGTGCGAAAACCAAGAATAATGCTTATTTGGGCCCTTTTTTGGCCCCTAATTCCTAAACTGTTGTGACCAAAACTCTCAAAATCATTCCCAACCTTCCTTTAGTGGTCATAAACCTTGTGTCACTTAAATTAAAGTTATAGTGGGAAAACCAAGAAAATGCTTATTTGGGCCCTTTTTTGCCCCTAATTTCCAAACTATTGGGTTCAAAACTTCCAAAATCGGTCATAAACCTTGTGTTTAAATTTCATAGATTTCTATTCACTTATAGTGCGAAAAACCAAAAGTCTTAGGACTCCGACGGACGACAACGACGCCAATGTGATACCAATATACAACAACAAAAAATATAATTTTTGCGGTCGTATAAAAAATGCAAAATTTCCTTAAAATTACTAATTACTAACTTTGTTGCATGGGGTTTAATAAGAATCAGTTTATATCAACTAACCTATTCCGAGTTACATTGTTCTATTTTTTTAAAGCAAAAAAAATGTACTTGAAATACAAATTGCCAAAAAAATATTTTCATACCTAAAAAACTGAGCAATCCGTCCAAGGCTTCCAGCTTTATGGAATTACAAATAGAAGAATCTGAAGTTTGACTCAAATCAGCTTTCTCACTTTTACTTATTTCCTGACTACATGTATCTTCTAGGATTAACAATGGAACACCTTTCACTGGTATTGTCTGAAATAAAATAAAAATATAAGGAGAAATTACAATAAAAGTATAATTTTTTACTCATATATTTGTTTTAAAGTGTGTAATAACAATGAATAATTGTATTATTTAAGCTTCATGTTTTTCAATTTAAGTGATATAAATCTAATATATTTTTTGAATTAAATCATTGTTTTTATTGTATTTCAGTAAATGGCTTTAAATGCTTGTATGTTGGACATGTAAATAAAATAAATAGGGAATGTGGTTTTAGGTAAACTAAAGTTATAGAGCGGAAAACAAATTTGGGACGTAGGTACAGATCGACAAAGGCTAAACTTAATAAAAATTTAGGAATGAAACTTAGTTTGGGTTTTATTGATTTAACAGTATAAAAGACAGTTAAAGACTGTTTAGTACTTTTTTTTTAAATCATAAAGTACTTTCATGATTAGGATAGGTGTCCCTATATTTAAGTTATTTGTTTTAAGTTTTTTGTTTATTCCAATATTTCCAGTTAAGGATATGTATTGCCATGTTTTGTTTATTGGATGTTTATTCCAATTGTTCCTGTTGAGGATATTTGTTTTCTAATTTCAATTTAATTTCCTATGTTCCATGTTACAGATATTTATTTCTATTTTTCATGTTAAGTATATGTATTTCAATGTTTCATGTTAAGGATGTTTGTTCATATTATTCTTACTTGGGATGTAAATTCCTATGTTTCATGTTACAGTTATTTATTCCTAGGTTTCATGTTAAGGACATTTATTCTTTGAATCATGTTAAGGATATCTTTTTCCAGTTTTTATGTGAAGAATATTTATTCCAATGTTTCTTGCTAAAGGTATTTATTGCAATGTTTCATGGAAAGGATATTTTTTTCTATGATCTATATTCAAGATATTTATTCCTAGATTTCATGTTAGAGATGTTTAATCCCATGTTTGATGTCAGGGATATTTATTTTCATGTTTCATGTTAGGAATATTTATTCCCATATTTTATGTTAAGAATATTTATTCCTTTGTCTCATATTAAGGATAATTATTTCCTTGTTTTATGTAAAGGATTTTTATTCCTGTTTCATGTTAAGGATATATATTCCCATGTTTTATGTTAATAATAATTAATCCCATGTTTTATGTTAATAATAATTAATCCCATGTTTTATGTTAATAATAATTAATCCCAGATTTCATGTTAAGGATATCTATTCCTATGATTTAAGTTTAGGCCTGTACAATATTAGAATGTTTATTCACAATTATCATTATAAATGACAAAGCTAGTTTGAGTCAGTATTTTTCAGTCTCCTTAATTGACATCAATACTGGTATCAGATCTTAAAGAGGTCAGATTTGAATATTCCAGTGAAGCAGTGCGAAAATTTTGGGGTAACCCCTTGTTTCTGTAATTGGAAAGTACTGGAACTATTCTTTCATAGTGTACTAGATCTACTCCTGAATCTTAATTACAGCTCTTTTATGAAAGCATGCAAAGCAAACCTTTGATCAACTTGCTTGCTATGTTTGTTTATATCTATGTATGTATGATTGCATTTATGTTTGTTTGTAAACAACAGGTATGTAGTCTGTTTCAGTCTGTCTACTATATACTGGAATTTGATGTTAATTTCTATTGTCCAATCTAGTCACAGTATATAAAACAGACTGAAACTCTGCCTACATATCGTTTGCAAACATTCAAGCAAATATAGCAAGCAAGTCTATGAAAGTTTTGTTTTGAATGCTTTTATAGAATAGCTGTAACAGTGTTCTGCTATTTACCTGTCTTGCTCTTTTGATTGGACCGGAATCATCTAAAGCTGTGACTTGATCTATTTGAAAAAAGAAAATGCATATTTGGACAGTGAAGATCATAATTATTAATTAGTTTATATTTCTAATTAAAATAAAAAAAAAATAATACTAATACTAGCTAGTATGCATGGTATGTGCCTAAAATAAGCATGCACAAGCCACATTTAAATCAGAACTTTTTCTAACTTTAAATATTTAAAAGACAGCATACATGTATGCAACTTATGGAGATACACTATTGTTCAGTTGCATAGATTTCAACAAAATTAACTCATTTTTAAGTCTTCTTCATAATTTTTTTTTAAAGAAATAAACATACCTGCATCAAATGTAAAATCATTACCATATATACTGTATATAATACAAACCTTATTTACATTAAGAAGTTTAAATGTTGCACTGCATGCTTTGTTTTGGCAATCTAGTAACCTTTGTTTACAGTCTCTGCAAATACATGTACCTGGAATTATAAAAGAATCATTAACTGTTTTACATAAACATTTTTATGGTCATACATTATGTTTTATAATTATTGTTTAATTAGGATTTATTCAAAAAGTATATACAGTTTAATTTAGCATACATGTATGTGGTTACAACTTGACCTGGTCAGCACAGCATCTTAATTCAAATACACAAAAAGGAAGCATTTATAACCTATTTGTGTCATTTTGGTCTCTTGTGGACAGTTGTCTCATTGGCAAGCATACCACATCTTCTTTTTTTTATACAAACATGTACATCATGTACATATAATGTGCTACAAATGTAGACAATTTTTCATGTTTGCATTCTCAAAGAAAGTGACTTAAAACCCACTGATAAAGGTCCTTATAGAATTTTAAACTTGTGGTTGTTAGATATTTTATATTTAATGAAGATAAAATGTACTTCCCTAGCAAGGAACTGTTTACAAAGCAAACATACACATTGAATAAAATAAATTTGGTCATCATGGTCATGGAAATAGATTGAAAAAAATCACTTACAAGCTTTTTGCAACTTTCCTAGATTATGAGCAAGGCCTATACAATTTGGACAAAGAAATAACATGCACAGAAATGGGACAGCCCCCCTTAATGGCTTACAAAAAATGTATGCCTAAAGGAACACATGTTTTTGCAAAAAATAGAAATTTATAATTTAGTTAAAAATATGCTTACCTGTTTCAAGTTGAAGCAATAGTCCATGAAGTATATTTATAGTTTCCACATTAGACAGTGACAGTTTTCTCATTTTTTAGCATCAGACGGTTCATGTCACAGGAGTTGATCAAAACGGAACTTCACTTAGTTTCCCCCTTTTTCTTTTTTCATTGTTTCCAAGTACATTGAACAATGGCTTGAACATATTTGTAAATTTCATGAAGTGACGGGAGCAAATCACATTCTGTACAAACAGCATCTTGTTTATCATGGTCATCATCACAATATTTTCACATGTTCTCTCAAGTTTGTTCATTTCCATAATCTATCACATTTTATCGATCGTATTTTATTACCATTAGTGCAAAGTCAGAATACATATATCAAAGATACCACAGATTTTATTCAGAAACTTGAGAATCTAAACCTAAACAACAATATTTTATTAGCTACATTTGATGCAAGCAACATGTATACAAACTTAGAATATTCTGAGATAATTGAAGCTGTCAAAAGAGTAACAAAGAATTTAATATGCAATAATTATCCATTTCAAATCCCTCCTATTGAAGATATAATAAAATCTCTTGAAATCATATTGAAGAATAATGAATTCACATTTAACAGTAAAACATACAGACAGAGAACAGGTGTCCCAATGGGAGGCGCTGCATCAGCAGAATTAGCTGACATAAGAATGTTCGAAATTTTAGAGCATATATTATCAAAGTATTCACATAGAGACAAAATAGCTTTCTGCGGTAGATATAGAGATGATGGATTCATCTTATTTAACGGTAATAAAAACGAACTCCAAGAACTTTTCATAACGGCAAACAAGGCACACAAATATTTGAAGTTCACCTACGAAATATCGTCGGAAAGAATTATATTTTTAGATACTGAAGTATATAAAGGCAAAAGATTTTTGGACTCTGGGATCCTAGATCTTAAGACTTTCAGAAAACCAACAGAAACTTTTCAATACTTAGATAGAAACAGTTGTCATCCTAAAAGCGTATTCAAAGGCTTCATTAAAGGAGAGATTATCCGTAATATAAGAAACACAAACGATATATATGAACGTACCAAGATCATTAATTCATTTAGAGAAAAATTATTACAAAGAAATTATAAGCAAACAGAAATCGATGAAGCGATTATATCTACCTCAAACTTAGAACGAAATGATTTATTGACTAACACTGAAAAACCAGATGTTAAAAGGACAATCTTTATCACTAAATATAACCCAGCAGTGAAACAGTTAAAAAGATCAATTATAAAACATTGGAATTTGATAGAAAATGACCCTGAACTCTCAATCATTTTAAGAAGGAAACCAGTCATAGCGTATAAAAGACACAACAATTTACAAGAAAAGTTAACAAGGCGTGATAAATCATGAAAATGTATCTAAAACTTTATATAAGAAATACGAGTATTACGCATATCAAAACAATAAAGATACACAAACTTGTATACATACATAATAGAAATGATGACATAGATAAAGCCTGAAACGAGGCAAAGAGTTCACCACAGGTTAGAAAAAGAAAAAAAGCGTGTTACTAAATTCTATCAAACAGTGAAGCAATTGGAACGATCTATCATAAAACATTGATTTCTGACTGTTGGAAACAACCAATGAGAATCATGGTTAAGGAAAATAATAGAATAGCTTGTAAACGTTCAAGACAATCGAGCTGAAAGTTATAAACCCTAATCAAGTACAAATAAATATACTTGTTACAGATCATTTCTTGTAACTGATTAATATTTAGCAACGTATTAAATATCCGGTGTATGGTCCATAATCTATCACAATCTGTGAAACGTGGAGGCCGCTGAAGATCCTCGCCACGTAAAAAATAAGAGGTGAAACACCATAAAAAATCCCGTAATCATATAAAACATCAATATAAATAAAACCAATGTCAATAATATGTATTCCATGATCTTTTCAAAAAATATTATCAATGCTAATGAGCATACATATATATGGAAAGCAAAACAAATACTTTTAAAATAACCAGCGCATATGAGCATATTAATATAGAAAATAGATCAATACTTTCTGCTTGGGTGGGTTTGGATGACTTTTAATTAAACATAATTAAACAGGAACGATCTATCATAAAACATTGATTTCTGACTGTTGGAAACAACCAATGAGAATCATGGTTAAGGAAAATAATAGAATAGCTTGTAAACAATCAAGACAATCGAGCTGAAAGTTATAAACCCTAATCAAGTACAAATAAATATACTTGTTACAGATCATTTCTTGTAACTGATTAATATTTAGCAACGTATTAAATATCCGGTATATGGTCCATAATCTATCACAATCTGTGAAACGTGGAGGCCGCTGAAGATCCTCGCCACTTAAAAAATAAGAGGTGAAACACCATAAAAAATCCCGTAATCATATAAAACATCAATATAAATAAAACCAATGTCAATAATATGTATTCCATGATCTTTTAAAAAAATATTATCAATGCTAATGAGCATACATATATATGGAAAGCAAAACAAATACTTTTAAAATAACCAGCGCATATGAGCATATTAATATAGAAAATAGATCAATACTTTCTGCTTGGGTGGGTTTGGATGACTTTTAATTAAACAAGCTTGTATTTTCCAATTAATAATCTTATCATGGGGATTTCCGCATTCTGATGTTTTTGGTTGTATATGTGAATGTGGGGATATTTCCCCATTCTAATGTTATTGGTTTTATATGTGTATGTGGGGATTTCCCCCACTGGTACGTTTTCCAATTCAAGAAGACTATTTTCGTCATTGAGTGGGAAGATTTCCTCAAATTTGATAACATCAAGTAAGCGCATTTCCATTATCTTATAGATTTGTTGACAAAAAGTGTTTATTTCAATTCACATCGTCAACCGAATTTGAAACCACCAAAAAAAGAGAATAAAATAGAAATTCTCTTTTTCAAATAGAATGCGTTATACTAGTTCGGTGATAATGAACGCCATACTAATTTCCAAATTGTACACAAGAAACTAAAATTAAAATAAGACAAGACTAACAACGGCCAGAGGCTCCTGACCTGGGACAGGCGCAAAAATATTTAATATATTTTTACATTCTAAGGACTTACAAAACAAAAATGATTAATTTTTTTCTACATCCTGAAGACTTACAAAACAAAAAGTAAGCTTTCTATTCGCTACACTATAATGACTTACAAAAAACAATGAACCTTACATTTTCTACATTCTAAAGACTTACATAATACAGTAAACTTTAATTTTTCTACATTCTAATGAATTACAAAAAAAAGTAAGCATAATGTTTTTACATTTTTAAGTTTTCAAAAACGAAGTTAACTTAATATTTAAACATCATGATGACTGAATTATTTCCACATTCTTATGACTTACAAAACAAAAAAAGCAATTAACTCTAATATTTTGTACATTCTTATAACTAACAACAGAAAGTTAATGTTACATTTTTTTTTACCTTCTAAGGACTTAAAAAAGAAAGTAAATTTAATATTTTAGTCATTCTAATAACATTCTAATGACTTACACAACAAAGTTAAATATTTTTCTTCTATATTCTAACTATCTAATTTTGGATGTAACGCGTCTTCTGATTGGCTGACGTTATTTTGTAATCAGCCCATAGAATTCATGGAATTTAGAATAAATGACTAGTATTTTTTTCTGTCTATTCAAAATAAAATAAACGAGAGGCTCTCAAGAGCCTGAATCGCACACCTTGATTGTTTGGCATTTATCTTTCGTTTAAGAGCTTAAGTGTCCAATTTCATCGTAGTTTATTTTTTTGTTTGTTTAATGTTTATTAAAAAGTGTTTGAAAATGCAGTATTTGAAATTCGTTCAGCAGTTTTAGAAGATACGATTTTTTAACGTTAGAAAACATGATAAACAAATTGTGTAAAATTGTTCTAAAAAGGCAATTATTCTTTAAGGGGACAATTGACAATTGAGGTCTTTTCAAGTTATTTGTAGATCTTACTTTGCCGAACATATTTGCTGTTTACAACTTATATTTATCAATAATACTATTCAAGATATTATCCAAAAACTGCAAAATTTCATTAAAATTGCCATTTAGGTGACAGCAACCTAACAATGGGTTACAATATTTATCTGAAAATATCAGGGCTGATAGAACTTTACCTGATGCATACTTCTACCCCAGTCAGATTTGCTCTAACTACTTTTGATTTTTGAAATATAAGCCAAAACCTACATTTTATCCATATGATCTATTTCTAGCCATGGCGGCCAAAAAATAAAACACAACATTTATTCTAGATACCCTAAGGATCATTCAGCTAAAGTTTGGTTGGAATTGGTTCAGTGGTTTCAGAGGAGAAGATTTTTCAAGTTAGAAATTATGATAAACAAATTTTGTAAAATTGTCCTTAAAGGGCAATGACTCTTCAAGAGGTCAATTGACAATTTTTGTCATAAAAAACTTATTTGTAGATCTTATTTTGCTGAACATATTTGCTGTTTACAGTTTATCTGTATCATTAATACTATTCAAGACATTTACCAAAAACTGCAAAATTTTCTTAAAATTACCAATTTAGTGGCAGCAACCCAACATTGAGTCATTAAATTCATCTGTAAATGTCAGGGCTGATAGAACATTCCTTATAAACACTTTAAAAAAAAAAAAGTAAAATCACAAAAATACTGAACTTGGAGGAAAATCAATTCGGAAAGTCCATAATCACATGGCAAAATCAAATAACAAAGCGCATCAAAAACGAATGGACGAGAACTGTCATATTCCTGACTTGGTACAGGCATTTTCAAATGTAACCCCTTGTCAGATTTGCCTCAAATGCAGTTTTTTTTTAAAATATAAGCCAAAAACTGCATTTTACCTCTATGTTCTATTTTTAGCCATGGCTGGCATGTTTTTTGATGAAACAGAAAAAAGAAAAAAAACTTTACTCTAGATATCCTAATGATCAGTCAGCTTAAGTTTGGTTGGAATTTGTTCAGTAGTTCCAGAGGAGGAGATGTTTGAAATAGTTTACACCAGACGGACGGAAAATTTTACTGATGTTTTGGGTTTTGCGGCTATATTTTGAAAGTTAAAACAGGTAAACAATCAAAGTTGCAGAAACGATCAGAAGGACACAATCTTTTCTTGTACCTTTTATTCAAATAAGGCAATAAGCCTAGTATGTTCCAGATGAGCGATTCGGACCACTAGGAGCCTCTTGTATTAATCAGTCTCTACAAAAACAATTTACACTAACAGTTACAAGACATATGCACTACATAAGAGCTTCCATACATGGCAATGTACAAAGTATATTTCATCATGGGTAAACTAATATCTGCTGAATCGAACCAAACCATCCATTTACCTACAATATTTATAGCATGTATAGTGTTGATGCACAATGTTAGAGCAAACAATAGTCGTTGTAAAAGACTCAACCAGAATACGTTTGACATGACTTCGCAAAATAAAAAAAATAACATGAACCATTCTTATATGACGTGTTTCTTCCGCTTTGTAAACAAACCCATGCTTTAAATTCAATAACATGCGTTTGCACATGCGTATATAGACTACTTCAGAATAATGAATTTAATCAAATTATCATGCACTTAATATATTTCCTTAACTTTAAAACACTTTAAAACTTTTTATTATTTTTTATTGATCTTTTTGGTGTTCAAACTACAGTGCATACATTTTTACAATACATAAGTGTTAATAACATGATATTTTTATGGCATTGTTATACTATTGATATTTTACGAATAAGACACAGTAAAAATTTACAAGTAAATGATGTGAATACTCAGTATATGATACCTCTTAAGGATACTTTGGAATACATTAAACATTCATTATAACTGTAAATGTGTTGCAGTCCGAAATTAACATATTTGACCCATGGTTCATGGAAGAGCATAAACAAACGCGTTTACACTAGTCTTATATTTATCGGACATAGAAATTACCGTAATTGTCCTATTCAGATTCTGAATGAATGATTGATTGATTGTTGGTTGCTTTACCCCGCATTAGCACAAAAAGGCTATATCGCGGCGAGAGCTAATTCGAATATTTTTACAATTTAAAGCAAATTTTTAAAATAAGACAAAAAGTCCGTTGATATACTATACTAAAGCAAATTGATTATATACAAATAACTAGAGGCTCTAAAGAGCCTGTGTCGCTCACCTTGGTCTATGTGAATATTAAACAAAGATGACAAAATTATGTTTTTGTGATGGTGAAGTGTTTGTACATCTTATTTTACTGAACATTCTTGCTGCTCACAATTATTTCTATCTATATTGAACTTGGTCCAGTAGTTTCAGTGGAAAATGTTAGTAAAAATTTACAAATTTCATGAAAATTGTTAAAAATTGACTACAAAGGGCAATAACTCCTTAAGGGGTCAACTGACCATTTTGGTCATGTTGATTTATTTGTAGATCTTACTTTGCTGAACATTATTGCTGTTTACAGTTTATCTCTATCTATAATAATATTCAAGATAATAACCAAAAACAGCAAAATTTCCCTAAAATTACCAATTCAGGGGCAGCAACCGATTACAGGTTGTCGGATTCATCTGAAAATTTCAGGGCAGTTAGATCTTGCCTAGGTAAACAATTTTACCACTTGTCAGATTTGCTCTAAATGCTTTGGTTTTGAGTTATAAGCCAAAAACTGCATTTTACCCCTATGTTCTATTTTTAGCCATGGCAGCCATCTTGGTTGATTGACCAGGTCAAGCCACACATTTTTTAAACTAGATACCCCCAAGATGATTGTGGTCAAGTTTGGATTATTTTGGCCTGGTAGTTTCAGAGGAGAAGATTTTTGTAAAAGATTACTAAGATTAACGGAAAATGGTTAAAAATTGACTATAAAGGGCAATAACTCCTAAAGGGGTCAACTGACCATTTTGGTTATGTTGACTTATTTGTAGATCTTACTTTGCTGAACATTATTGCTGTTTACAGTTTATCTCTATCTATAATAATATTCAAGATAACCAAAAACAGCAAAATTTCCCTAAAATTACCAATTCAGGGGCAGCAACCCAACAACGGGTTGTGGGATTCATCTGAAAATTTCAGGGTAGTTAGATCTTGCCTAGATAAACAATTTTACCACATGTCAGATTTGCTCTAAAAGGTTTGATTTTTGAGTTATAAGCAAAAAACTGCATTTTACCCCTATGTGCTATTTTTAGCCATGGCAGCCATCTTGGTTGGTTGACCGGGTCTCGCCACACATTTTTTATACTAGGTACCCCAATGATGATTGTGGCCAAGTTTGGTTTTATTTGGCCCAGTAGTTTCAGAGGAGAAGATTTTTGTAAAAGATTACTAAGATTAACGAAAAATGGTTAAAAATTGACTATAAAGGGCAATAACTCCTAAAGGAGTCAACTGACCATTTTGGTTATGTTGACTTATTTGTAGATCTTACTTTGCAGAACATTATTGCTGTTTACAGTTTATCTCTATCTATAATAATATTCAAGATAATAACCAAAAACAGCAAAATTTCCCTAAAATTACCAATTCAGGGGCAGCAACCCAACAACGGGTTGTCCGATTAATCTGACAATTTCAGGGCAGATAGATCTTGACCTGATTATTAATTTTACCCCTGTCAGATTTGCTCTAAATGCTTTGGTTTTTGAGTTATAAGCCAAAAACTGCATTTTACCCGTGTTCTATTTTTAGCCATGGCGGCCATCTTGTTTGGTTTGAAGAGTCACGCCATACATTTTTTAAACTAGATACCCCAATGATGATTGTGTCCAAGTTTGATTTAATTTGGCCCAGTAGTTTTGGAGGAGAAGATTTTTGTAAAAGTTAACGACGACGACGACGACGGACGACGGACGCCAAGTGATGAGAAAAGCTCACTTGGCCCTTCGGGCCAGGTGAGCAAAAAATCAACAGTAAGATAACGTGATAAAAATTCAATGAATGATACAAGAGATACTTTATTGTAGTTCTAACATGGGTAGGCGTTATGTTCGTGTAATTTTAGCCTTCACTATCGCTCGGTCAATAACAATCACGAATGTAATACCCATGATACAATTCAAACTACAATAAAGTATAGAGTTAAGCCTTTTTCAACTAATTTTTATTGTTCGTTCTTATGTTGTACTGTTATACCACTGTCCAAGGTTTAGGGGGGAGGGGGATCCCGCTAACATGTTTTACCCCGCCACATTATTTATATATGTGCCTGTCCCAAGTCAGGAGCCTGTCATTCAGTGGTTGTAGTTTGTTTATGTGTTACATATTTGTTTTTCGTTCATTGTTTTACATAAATAAGGCCGTTTGTTTTCTCGTTTGAATTGTTTTATATTGTCTTATCGGGGCCTTTTGTAGCTAGCTATGCGGTATGGGCTTTGCTCATTGTTGAAGGCCGTACGGTGACCTATAGTTGGTAATATCTGTGTCATTTTGGTCTTATGTCGATAATTGTCTCATTTGCAATCATACAACACCTTCTTTTTTATATATATTGCATCAATTATTTCTTTATTTTACTACACTATAAAAAAACCATACTTTGATATGACCACTTTAGTTTTATCTGCATCACCAACAGTCACAGCAGGTCTCCCATCTGTCAGGCCATCTTTATCTGTAAATAGGGATACCTACTCGGAGTCAATATACAGGACTCATCAGTGACGCTCAATTGTAAGGTCAAATTAAGAAGAAAGTTGAAGAGCATGAATCTAACACTTTTGGGTCTGTTCCACAAGACATGTAAAATTTATCTGATGTGGACCTTGGTAATATTCATTTTGTAGAATCCTGAACAGCAAACATGTATATCATAAAAACCGTTCAGATTCTATATCCTAAAACCATGTTTTCTTGATCCTAGTGGTTGGACAAACCGAATATCTTAATTAAAACTCAAAATTGTATTCATTATTTATATAGTAGAGACAAGAACTACCAATGAAATGCTTGGATACATTGAGAGCCTAAAAGACAAGTGTACCAGGAAAAGAAAAGGTCAAAATGCATCAGTAAGTTTGTTTTCTGTATAGTATTAAATATTATGTTAGATGCACAGGCACATGTCTCAGATCCCCCCATATTTACCTAAATGTAACATAAGTTCGATTCCATGTATTCAGACAAAAAGATGTTTTAAATTAATTTTCATAATTAATCATTTACTGCGAGTTGGATTCAGTCGGGGATTATGCCAGGCAATGGGCTAAGCGCGAGAAGGAAGACGTAGACACTCTATCCGAATGGATTAAGGCAGTGAGGTCGTTAATACAAATCAGAATTAAGAAACTGAATGGGTCCATCAATGCCCATGCTACGTCAATCTCCAAAGATCCAAATGTTGCTAAACACCTATCTGACCTCCATGATGAATATGTTGTTGTCCCCGCAGACAAAGCCCCAAATAACATCGTTTTTATCTGTAAAAGTCATTACATTAATTGCTTGATAAACGAATTAGGTATAGGCAATTCACTTGGAAACCCAACATATACCCTCACGACACTTACCAAAGAGGAAATCCTGGATAATCATAGGTCTGTTCTTTGTTTCTTTGGTATTTCAACCAAAGATGAAGAACTGGATCTTCCATCACTGTATTGGATACCTAAACTACATAAGTGTCCTTACAAACAACGGTATATTGCTGGGTCTTCCAAGTGCTCCACGAAACCCCTTTCTAAATTATTAACATCCATTTTATCAGCAATCAAAGACGGGCTTCAAAGTTATTGTGAAACTGCCTATTCTAGAGGTGGCGTGAATCAGATGTGGATACTTAAAAATTCCAAAGATCTTTTAGAGTACATACAATCTAACTCTCTTTCATCTTGTAACAGTATTAAAACATTTGACTTTTCTACTCTTTACACAAGTATTCCACATTCCAAACTAAAAGACAAATTAAAAGAGTTGGTATTACTTTGCTTCATAAAAAAGAATGGCCAACGTAGATACAAGTATCTTGTCTTAGGGAGGGATAAATCATACTTTGTAAAGAACCATTCTGATTCAAACAAAAAATTCTCTGAAACCGATATTATCAAGATGCTTGATTTCTTGATTGACAACATATTTGTTACGTTCGGAAGACGTGTTTTTCAACAGACTGTCGGCATCCCAATGGGAACAAACTGTGCCCCTCTACTTGCTGACTTGTTTCTTTATTATTATGAGGCTGACTTCATGCAGGAACTTCTTTGGAAGAAAGATAAGAAGTTAGCAATATCCTTTAACTCTACTTTCCGCTATATAGATGACGTTCTTTCACTAAACAATTCAAAATTTGGTGACTATGTGGATCGCATCTATCCCATCGAATTGGAGATAAAGGATACTACAGATACAGTTAAGTCGGCTTCATATCTTGACTTACATCTAGAAATTGACAATGAGGGTCGGTTGAAGACAAAACTTTACGACAAAAGAGATGATTTCAGCTTTCCAATTGTGAACTTTCCATTTCTAAGTAGCAACATTCAAGCAGCACCTGCATACGGGGTATATATCTCCCAATTGATACGATATTCCCGTGCTTGCATTTCCTATCATGATTTTCTTGATAGAGGGTTACTGCTCACAAGGAAGCTATTAAACCAAGAGTTCCAAATGGTGAAGTTGAAATCATCCCTTCGTAAATTTTACGGACGCCATCACGAGTTGGTTGACCGTTATGGAATAACCGTTTCACAAATGATATCGGATATGTTCCTTACGTCGTAACTACAATCCCCTTCCCTTTCATGAATTTGACCTACCGAATTAGACTATTTACCGGATTTGTAATCACATAAGCAACACGACGGGTGCCGCATGTGGAGCAGGATCTGCTTACCCTTCCGGAGCACCTGAGATCACCCCTAGTTTTTGGTGGGGTTCGTGTTGTTTATTCTTTAGTTTTCTATGTTGTGTCATGTGTACTATTGTTTTTCTGTTTGTCTTTTTCATTTTTAGCCATGGCGTTGTCAGTTTGTTTTAGATTTACGAGTTTGACTGTCCCTTTGGTGTCTTTCGTCCCTCTTTTATGTTTCCGATTTGGCGTCGGTAGACGAAATAATTACGATTGACATACTTGGGTATGATTGCTACAGATGATTCCGACAACAAAAGTAGGCGTGTTATGCACCATTGTGTATAAATCATATTTTATTTACGACATTACAAGTTTAAGTGGGGTTCAAAACCGACAAATCGGTATATAACGGAATTTCGCGAAATTTTCAAAAATGCAAGTTTAGTACCTTGTCTTATCTTAATGTATATAGTGGGGAAAAATTCTGATACAAGTGCCTGTGATTTAGGAATTATTGGACTTTGATTGATTTTTTTGCATTTAACTTGAAAAGTCTAATTGCTAGAGAGGCACTTTGAATAAGAATATATTACTTCTGATATGATCTATATTATGTAAAAAATTTGTGACGATCAAATAATCCATGTCGGAGTTATTGCCCTTAAGAATCAATAATTTTTCGTCATAGATCAAATAGGGTAAAAGATAGAAGTACCAAAAGGTCAAAGGTCACCAACGACATTGGTCCTTAGCAACTGGTTTAAACTGGCACGAAATTCCTTAGCCATCGTAGTTATTTCCTCTAAGGAGCATCATAGGTTCGGTTTGGTACTAAGATTGAAGGTCGAGCTCAATGTCATGCCAATTTACCATAGCTACTGACATTATGTCAGGAGATGTAAAGTCCTCAGTAACCGTGGGTATTTCGATAATGGTTATAGCATCATTATGTTACAAACATCATAGGTGACTGGTCAGTGCAAAAGGTCACAGCAGTTTACTAAAACAACCATTACAAAAGATCTATATTGGATCTGGAGAGGCTAGAATATTGCAGAAGTCAAAGGTCATAGCAATTTACTATATAGCAACCCTTACAAAAGAATTTAAGATCAGTAATGGTTGGATCTGAAAATGCTATAATACTGCAAAAGACAATTGTTCAGGCCAACGTTTTCCAGATGAGCGATTCAGGCTCATGGGGGCCTTTAGTAATTGTGTCCTAAGTTGCATCATCCAAAATTGTAGCCAAACTGGGGGATGTACTTTTTGGGGTGGTATGTTTAACTGCAAAATGCACAAAATTGATGATCAGTTTAAGACACCCAATGAACTTTTGGGCTACTTGGAGTTTCTTGTTACTAAAACATGTCTTTCTTACAGGGATCTGCCTTACACCAGAGCAACAAATACCAGATACGTTGAGGGTCAGCCCTGGATGGAGACATTTCAGTTATTCAAAAAAACCAATACAAACAGGTTCGGAGTAGGAAAGGGATGACTTTGCCAATAGGAGATATGATACTGCAAACAATGAAACCCGCTTACAGACATTGGAAAACCCTTTTTGTCCTAATGGAAAAGTGTGAAAGGCCGTATATCAACAATGGAAACAAAGTTGGGTACAATGGAGAGGTTCTCTCCGAAATAAATTTCCTACATCAGGCAGCCGCACGTAGTGGGTCATCACAAAAGTCAAAGCTTTGTTTGCTCTCCAAAAAAAGTTAAGTATACATTTTCGGACAGCAAGAACATTTCTAATACAAATTTTGGTTGGAAAACGGATTGTTCAAAAAAATGTCTTCTGTTACTAGAAGAATTCTACACGTAGCAAATGTCCTACTGCAGAACCATTATGAGGAAACTGACAAAGTCCAAAAACTCCTCCAAAATTTGTCTGATGAAAATGACAGTAGAGTATTAGTATGCTCATTTATACTTCACAACAATACATCCTATCAAACATGAAAGGCATCCACCAACCGGTTTCTGAGGAGTTGGGTCCACAATATCTCAATGTTTGGAAAAGAGTCTAAATCCCGTAACTCCTACAAAATTTGTCAAATCAAAAACACATTCAAAGATCTACCCATCCTCAAATGTTACAAAAACAGACCAGTACTAATATTTATTTATTGTAAGAATGTTTACCACTTTATTAGTTCACCTGACCCAATGGGTCATGAATGAAAGGAATGAATGAATCTTTATTTCCTCCATGTATATGAAGATTTTGCATACAAAACGAAATTAATAATTATTTAAACAACAAACAAAAAATCATACATTTTGAGATAAATACCCAAAGAATAATAATTAAAAAAAAATATTTAGATAAACACACAATCTAGTATACACAACAAAAACACAATGTTTTTCAATCAAAGTCTATCCAAAATTCAATATTAAACCTGTTTTCAAATAATACATGTCTGAAATTTTTAAATATGGGGTTAACATGTTTTGCTATGTAATACATCATTCTAGACCAATCTATAAAATCGAGATCGTATACGATATCATTAAAAAGTAAAATCACAAAAATACTGAACTTAGAGGAAAATCAATACGGAAAGTCCATAATCACATGGCAAAATCAAATAACAAAACGCATCGAAACGAATAGACAAGAACTGTCATATTCCTGACTTGGTACAGGCAAAAGCTCCGGTATATGGATCGTTCGCCCTGATTACGTGTTCGCCCAAGGTTCGTTCGCACTGAGTTTGTTCGCCCTGGTAATCCGTTCTCCCTAGTCTCACTAATGCCGATATGTATATGTTACATTAATGAAAGAAATGAATATTTATCATGTTTATATATATTAAAATTTATGTTCATCTATTAAAAGCTGAAAACAGAATATTAATTAAATAAAATTCGTGGCTGCATTGTTACACTTTATTTTATAATTACTTTTTTTTTACTACATCGACCGCCAGTGGTTTATCAACGCAGTCATCCATGTAGCAGACTGGTGCATCTTCATGAGGACAGTATGCACCAATAATGACGTTGAGGGTATGAATATTTATAGTCACTTTTCATATTTAAACAATGTCATGTACAAATGTACTAAAAACAACTGATATTTTATAAGTATTGGTTACTAATAACATGTATGCTCTACCGGACGGTTTTAATGCATTGAAAAGAAATTTGTACTGTATATAATGGTATCATTGTCAATGAGATAGATATCAAATTACCTTACAAGATATGCATTTGTTTTAATATAATTGTATATCTTTGCTTTTGTGCAATTATACATTTAATTTCATATTTATTAATTTTTCTTTAATTTTTCAGGTTGGCACAACAAGATCAACACTGCAGCCAAGCACGCAGGTGTTCCCTTCTACGTCCTTATTCCAGACCTTATGACAGAAGCTGAAGTCGTCGACTACAGTGTCCGTGCCGACGACATAGAGCGTGACATTCACAGGGAGTATACCATCCTGGAAGAGAAGATCCAGACGGCATGGGACCAATACATGGGCAATGTGATCACAACAACACACTGTTTAAAAGTCATTGCCACACTCTGCAAGCCGTTTGACAACCCACTAGACAACGTTCAGCCGCTTTGATTGATTGATTGATTGTTGGTTGCTTTACGCCGCATTAGCACAAAAAGGCTATATCGCGGCGAGAGCTAATTCGAATATTTTTACAATTTAAAGCATATTTTTAAAATAAGACAAAAAGTCCGTCAATATATTAAAATTCTTGACTAAAGCAAATTGAGCATATACAAATAAAAATCAACAGTAAAATAACGTGATAAAAATTTAAATCGATTTAAATATAATAACATTTTTATATTTTATAATAAATTCCAATTTCTTTTAAAAAAGCAACAATATTTGTAAATGGAACATTATTAAATAAATCATACATATTATTGACATTGAAATGCTTTTTACGAATATCAGCAAAGTCAATACAATTAATTAAAACATGTTTAATAGTATACTTGCAGTTGCAAGGAACACATTGTGGTTCATCTTCATTTTTTAAAAGATACTCGTGTGTTATTCTAGTATGACCAATACGACATCTAGTAATAACACACTGATCTTTTCTGCACATAATATTATCAAAAGGTTTGCCTAAATTAGGTTTAATTTCATGCAATTTATCCAGGGCATTCTTTGCCTCAAGGTCTACAGCTGTGTTTCTAAGGATTCCAACATGACTCGGAACCCATAGAAATATTATTTCTTTCAGAAGAATTTTTAAATTCCTCATTACATATAAAATTTTCAGGATTGTTGGGTTTTTAATTTTAGTATTTCGTATAGCTTGTAAGCATGAAAGTGAATCCGAACATATAATAAGTTTGGATTTATCTGAAGAAGCAATAAATCCAAATTTATTATGTTCGGAATAAATTTCAAAGCCAAAATTATTGCTTCTGCTTCAGCAGTAAAGATGGATGCATCAGATGGCAAACGGAGGGTTGCAGCTCTGTCCCTGAAGACAGCAGCAGATGCAACTCTATCACCATCTTGTGATCCATCAGTATAGACAGTTGAAAAATCTAGATAATCGGCTTTAATTTCAGCATAGTGTTGCTGAATTAAAAGAGGATTTGTTTTATTTTTATTGTGTTCACGGAGATCAAATATCATTTTTGGTTTGGGAAGTTCCCATGGAGGACATTTGCAAGTTTTAACTTGAGCAACAGATTTTAAATCAAAAGAAGCTAAATGTGGTTTTAAACGTATACCTAACGGAGGAATTTTATTTTCATGTTTTGCAAAAATATCTTCATAAATCGGATTAAAAACACAGCTGTAGGCAGGATTATCTGAATGGGCTTTTAGTTTGACAGCATATTGAAGTCCAAGCTTCAAACGTCTGTCAGAGAGTGAATGCTCATCAGCCTCTACATACAGACTCTCAACTGGTGAGTTTTTAAATGCGCCAAGACAGAGACGCAAACCTTGGTGATGCACAGCATCGAGAATCTGTATGTAGGACTTCCTTGCAGAGCCATACACTTTAGAGCCATAATCTAGTTTAGATCTAACTAGAGATCTATATAAATTGAGTAAAATGTTGCGATCAGCACCCCAGTCAGTGCTGCCGACAACTTTTAAAATATCTAAAGCTTTTAAACATCTCGCTTTTAACATTTTGATATGGGGTAGAAAGGTTAACTTTTTATCGAAAAGTAAACCAAGACATTTGGTTTCATCAACCATTTTAATTGGGTTGCCGTACAAAGTTAGTTCTACAATAAAGAATTTTAGAACAACACTTTGAACTTTGAACACTTTCATATATAACTTTAGTGCTCCTTATGTATAATTAAGTAAAAGGATGTGTACTAGTGGCTTTGTATGTTTTAGTGCTCTTTAATATACCGTAAGGTTACAACTTAGTTTTATATATTTGGTATATAGGATTATGATAGTGATCAATTTGCAGCAGTCTTACTTTTTTGGTATTTGTTTTACTAATAGTAATTTAATTAAGTGCTTTCAAATATTCGTTTAGGCCTGAAATATATGTGTGCGAAGTGCAGTTCGGAATTGATCTTGTTAAATAACTGTTAGTGAATATTTTTATATTGTTTAAATGTATCAATAAAGTTAAATATACAAATAACTTAGTCTCTAGTTTATTTTCATGTCAAATACTTTGTAGTCTTCACAGAAACTTATCCTCGTAGCAGCAAGACAACATAATAACTTAGTATTCAGTTGTTATACATAAAAATACAAAGTAGTGCTGAAATTCCGAGACACTTATTTCCCAGAAGCAGCAACACGTAATACATCATGAATAAATATGCCATGACATACAAATAGTTTAGTCTTCAGTTGTTTTACATTTAAAAATACAATGAAGTGCTGAAATTCACCAAAATAATTTCCTAGTAACGTAATTACATACAGATACTAACTTAGTTCTCAATACATTAAGTCACAATATATTGTAGCCCTTAAATTTACAGGAACTTATAGCCTAGTAGCAGCTAGCTGTAGACAACATAGTAAATATTCGGCGAAATTGTAGACTGACTGATAAAAATCAGGACGAACATACCCGAGGCGAACAGGTCTCAGGGCGAAACGGAACTAGGGCGAACAGTAACTAGGGCGAACCGAAATCAGGGCGGACGGACCCGGATTCAAAAGCTACTAATAGTACTTCAAGAAGGTCATCGTCGTCTAAATTGAAAATGTCAACGGACTTTTAAATGGGAAGTTCATCTTCAATTTTATAAAACATAACATTTCTCTCTGTTAATAGAACATGACACTCCATTATTAGATGTTTAACGATATCAAAAGATTGTTTGTTACAGAGTACTAGATAGTAGTGGGTTAAACCCCTGAACAGATTGGAACCAAACTTTGTGTGGATGCATGCATGATCATCCTTAATGTGTCGAAATTAAAGTTTAATTTCCCTTATCAAACATTATCCAACATGGCAGCTGTGGCTAACAATAGAACATAGGTGGTCAGACAACAGTTTCTTGCAAATTATTCAAAAAAAGAAAGGTTATTTCAAAATTCTTTCTCATCTTGGAGGTAAAGTCCTTCAGGATCAACATTTTTCGCATTTTGAAAGCACAAACACATCATTGATCACTAGTAAAAAAGTTGTCTGTCATCATTTAAACAAAATATATCGATCTTTTTATAAAATTGAGAATGGAAATTGGGAATATGTCAAATTGACAACAACCCGACAATGGAAAAGACAACAGCAGAAGGTCACCAACAGGTCTTCAATGTAGCGAGATATTCCCGCACCCAGAGGTGTCCTTCAGCTGGCCCCTAAACAAATACATACTAGTTCAGTGATAATGAACGCCTTACTAAACTCCAAATTGTACACAAGAGACTAAAATTAAAAATGATACAAGACTAACAAAGGCCAGAGGATCCTGACTTGGGATATTTTGTTTCAGGTTCAGATGTTGCTGCCCAATGCTTTGAAAAGATTTGTGATGTGTGCTGACAGAGAGGTTGACACCATTCTAAGACTCTGCATTCACACACTATGTGTGGTGTGTGCTGACAGAGAAGTTGACACCATTCTTACACCCTGCATCAACTGCCAGAGAAGTTGACACCATTCTAACACCCTGCATCCACACACTATGTGTGGTGTGTGCTGACAGAGAAGTTGACACCATTCTTACACCCTGCATCAACTGCCAGAGAAGTTGACACCATTCTAACACCCTGCATCCACACACTATGTGTGGTGTGTGCTGACAGTGAAGTTGACACCATTCTTACACCCTGCATCCACACACTATTATGGTGTGTGCTGACAGAGACGTTGACACTATACTAACACCTTGCGTGTTGAGTGCTGACAGAAGTTGGCATCATTCTAACACCCTGCATCCACACACTATGTGTGGTGTGTGCTGACAGAGAAATTGAGACTATTCTAACACCCTGTATCCACACACTATGTTTGCTGACAGAAAAGTTGACACCATTCTATCATTGCATCCACACACTATTTGTGGTGTGTGCTGACAGAGAAGTTGACACCATTTTAACACCCTGCATACACACCACGTGATACACACACTATGTTTTGTTTGTGAATAATGAAAGGTGCCCCATGTACAGGGGACCTTTCACTGATGTGAAAGAAATTCTTGTATAATTTTAGTTTTTTTTGTTATTTAGGCATATTGTCTTGCTATAAAATAGATATAGGAAGAAGAGTGAGTGCCAATGAGACAACTCAACATCCAAATAACAATTTAAAAAAAGGTCATAAGTCAATGTACGGCCTTCAAAGGCATGAATATTTGTTCTTTTGACTTTGTTGTGGAAAACACTATCTTAGAAATGTTTAATTTCCCGTCATATATGAATGGTGCAATGAAAGCATGTTATTTAAATTTCATTTTTTATGTTAGCTTTCAGAAAAGAAGGAAACGAGCGTGTGGCACAGAGCGAAGACATATAAGTTATACACTATTATCTTCAGTCTATCTGTCTTCACTCTTCCACTCTTTTCACAACTCAAAATTTCCCTTTAGTAATAGTTCATATGTATTGGTTGAAGTTCATTCCTCTTGATTGATTTTGAAAAAGAAAATAAATTTCTGTTTCATAGATATGAGACATCCTATAACTGGATTATTAAGCTTGTAGCAAATTTTATGAAACTTACTCAAAATGTTTTGTCAATTGCTTTAGGTTCCTTTACGTTTTTTTTGAAATATTTTATAACATTCTGAATTGTTTTGAAATTTTTAAAAACTTTTAATTTTGAACTTTTTAGGCATATTATTTAGTGTATGGCTTTTTAATCAGATACAACCTTCTAACATCTCTTTCCTCTTTTACAGAAAAAAAAGAAAAGCCGTAGATATCTTTGAGGTTTACAGAGCCCACACAGGAGAAAAGCTGCTTAAAGAAACTACACAATTCCCTTGTTTGTGCCTGCAGCCTCTACTGACAAACTACAGCCATTAGACTTATCTGTTATATACAGAACAATTAAAATATTATTTCCATGGATGGTACTCAGCATAAGTAGTGCAACAGCTAAACGATAAAGAAGACATCACCGGTGCACATACAGCAACGGTCATCGTAGATTTTAAGCTAAAATACATCCGCCATGAAACCTAGTTGATAGTTTCAACACACCAGATCATGGCTACTTCATAGTTTCAACACACCAGATCATGCCTAGTTAAAGTTTCAACACACCAGATCATGCCTTGTTACAGGTTCAACACACCAGATCATGCCTAGTCAATAGTTTCAACACACCAGACCATGCCTAGTTGATAGTTTCAACACAGCAGATCATGCCAAGTTGATAATTTCAACACACCAGATAATGCCTAGTTAAAGTTTCAACACACCAGATCATGCCTAGTTATAGTATTATTAGTATAGTATAATTGATGCTGCTAATCTTCCTCACACACATGGCATCATTATCCATGGTTTGAATAACTTTTCTACATACGTGGATATAATTGAATACAAGTATTGGTCCCACATGGTCATAAATGCTTTGCAAAAGGAAATTTACTTCACAAGTGTTCATATGGTAAGTTAAATTGTAACCATTACTTTATGAAAAATACTCTTTGTGTAAATATAAAAATAAGGAAATGTGGTTTGAAAACAAATGAATCGATGACATTTTATATCCTTCAGATTTCAAATGATGTAGGTGTAAGTTCATTTTGATCCTGGGTTATCATATCAGTTTCAAGTTTGGACAAAACACATCGTGAATGAAATTAAAATTATGTACCTTGCATGGCTGACTAAGGTTTAGTTGTATACATGATAGATCTGGACAAAATATTCACTTACAATGTTTTGGTCACACTCATGGTCTTATTGGGAAGCACATTTTTTTTTATGTTAAGCAAGTCATTTATAATTTCAAAATATTTTTTTTTTCTCCTTTTACATAAGTCATTTCTACCAGATATATTATACATCTAAGCTGATAACTGTTTTCGTGAAAATAATATATGCTTGCATTTTGTGAGCTGCTGGTCAGAACCATATGTCTTTAATGCGGTGAGATATAAGTTCAATCTTTCATGTCCCTCATAATTAAGTGAAACTGGAAGGGATGAATTAAAAATCTGCTAGATGAATTGATTAAAAAATAGTGTAAGGTATATGACTTGTTCCTTGGATTCATTTTAAAAAAAATATAATCTGCAGAGCTTTCAAATTTAACAGTCGTCTTATATAAGGTATGAAATTACAAGAAATGGTCACAAGGTTGGCATTCCCATCATTATGTTCCATTCATAATATCATTTTTTCTGTACATATAATATTGCCATGTTTTGTTATTTTATTTAAAACAAAGTGTAAATGAATTTATTTATATTTGACAGTCTCAGGTCCATCCTAGATATTTGAATGTGGGTCATACCCATGAAGAAATTGATGCAGCATTTAGTCGCATTTCAGAAAAAAAACAGAAGCGGAAACTGTTGTAGGATTAATTGATTTGCTTCCTTATTCAAAGCACACAGGTGGATTGTTTGACATTAAAGGATGATTGGAGAAGCACATCAACACATTCTAGAGAACTCAGTTCTATTACATATTTTTTTTGGGATGCAGCTGGACAAATATGTGTACAATATAAAGGAAATAATCGTCGTCCATGGAAACAATTGAAAATAAAAACAATTTAAGAAATTTTTACCTGTTATTCCTTCGATATCAGTATCTGATAACTTTAATAAAAAAATATTGCATTGGAGACAAACATAGAAATGAGGTAATATCTATTTTCAGACATATTTCAAAATACTCAATATAGATGATGGAAAAGAAACATCAGAGCAATTACTATATGAAAAGAAAGATGCCAGGTGGTTATCTCCTCTCCAACCAAAGAACACTCTCCAAGATGAATACCTACTGCCGCAAGAGATACAAGAAATGGTATATCAGGAAATATATGATCCAGAGGCAAGTCTCATTCTAAATTCTATGCAATTATTTGTTTAATTTTACCAGCAAGTTTTTTAAAGATGGTACTCAGAATAGAATCTTGTTCTGATTTAACGATACAGGATTTAACGCTGGGCTCATTCCTAGAGTTTCTCTGTTCAAGATAGATAAGTAAGCATGCAAATATTATGGCTCTAGACATATTTTTAATAAACCATAATGTTAAAGAATGCAGCTATCAAAACAAAAACTCACTCACTTAATTGAATTTATAATGAATCCATTATATTCAAGTGTTGTTGGATTTGGAAAAACCGTTCTTAAGTTGTCATCAAATCTATCCCGACAGTTAGCAGGAACTTTATACATGCAAAATTCATCTCAATATATCAAAGTCTTCTCAAATTCAATATATTTAATATAAAGAAAATATTGCAAGAACATTTTTTATTATTTATTCAAACATTTTTTACCTAATTAACATCCTACTATAGAGGTTGCACTTTGTAAATACAGCTGTTTCCGAAAACACGCTCCTTTTTTGGGGAGTAATTGAATATTCATAGAAAATTAATTTTGTTTACATACTGGTTCCCAGTTATGCTCTCGCAGAGCCAGAACTTGGGAATGTTACCAGTAAATAAACACGTGCATAATGTTTACATTGAAATCTGTGGTAACATTTCATTCGAGGTAGGGGTAGTTAAGAAAATAAGTGTAAGTTTAAGCTCTGTGAAGTTCAGGGCATATCAACGTTGAAAATATGCCGCACAGCCCTATATTTTGACCTTTGAAAAAAATTGTGGTGAAAATAACTTTCAATTCTAGGATACGATTTTTTTTCAAAACTTCATAGTAAAAGTGGTACATTTTAGCCGTAAAAGTAGTTCCTATGGGAAATTGCATTGTCAATATTTACAGAAATGCAACCTATAGATAGGATTTTGAAGTGAAAGGACGGCTTACTTAAATAGTTTTACTGTTGTTTAATTCTCTTTATGCAACTGTACTTTTTAATTTTATATTTTAAGGCTCTTAGCAAGAATAAAAAGTGAAGTACTATTACCAAAACCAGTAGGTGCTGGGGCTGATCTCGTTAACTTCCTGAGGCCAGAAAATTTAATACCTCCAATACAGTCATTTTATGACAACTTTATTCTTGCAAATATCGCTGCAGTTTGTTAAGTATTAGTAAAATTGGCTTTCTAACTAATATTTTAATTTCTTTTTATTAAAAAGATGTGACAATTACCATCTTAAATTATAATTTGAGAAATATTGGTCATTGGTTTGCTATCCTTTATCATCGGTATCTAATTGCAACCATTTACAGTATACTGTTTATCATATCTTCCTCCTTTCAGGCGAACCTTCATTAAGTTTTGTTTACTGAATTTATAGATTCTTTCCAAGTTATTCATTCTTTGTTACATTATGTCAATTGTTCCTTTTTAGAGGAGGCAATTTGAATTAGAAGATTTCCAAGAGAAATGATGTGCAAAGACATGGAACTTTCTAAAGTTTTGGTTAACTTATTCTGAAATGTGTCAGTGTTTTTGTCAGGTTGTGTTTCTGTCTTTTGGGGGGGGGGGGGAGGGGTGTTATTTTTCTATGTATTCATGTGTTAATAGAATTTTATCATTTATTTCATTGGTTTATTTGTTTCATTTAACCTTGAAATTATTATGGTATTTTTGTAAAACCCGTTTCATTGTCATGCGTACTTGATATTCTCTGCTTTTAGGTGTCGTTTTTCTCTTTGTTTTTAGTGAACTGTGGGACTTTGACGAACTTTTTTATTGGTCTTTTTGATTGACGTTGTCTTTTTTATTTTTTTTAACGAAATATGAATATTCATTTACAGTCCCCCTCTAAGTTTACGTGTCTTTTGAGTTTCCCCACTTTGATTTTATGATTGATTGATTTTTGTTTGCTTAACGTCCAGTGGCAAATATTTCATGCATATTCAGGATGAGAACAAGTTAACAATAAATACAATAGGTAGGTTGTTATAATAGAGGACGTTGGTCTGAGAAATTTGGACTGCCACTGGAAAATGAGGGTATATTGGATAGAGACCGAAATTTTGCCTTGCAACAGGCCACCTACGGACCCCTAAAAGAGTTGTTGCAAGGGTTCTTAACTTTCATTAGTCGATCAAAATGGAAACTTCATCTACCTAAAACCAACTTGTTGTCGTGAAAAGTATGATTGATTGATTGTTGGTTGCTTAACGTCCAGTGGCAAATATTTCATGCATATTCAGGACGAGAGCAAGTTCGCAATAAATACAATATGTAGGTTGTACAATAGAGGCCATCTGGGATGATGGTCGGGGAAATATGGACTGCCACCGGAAAAGGAGGGTAAATTGGATAGGGAAAGAAATTTTGCCTTGCAACAGGACACCTACGGACCCCTCAAAGAGTTGTTGCAAGGGTTCTTAACGTGCAAAGAGCGTGGCACTCTCCTAACACGAGACAACAATTGATTAATTTTGTATTTTATAGAGGGGATATTTTACTTTGGTTGTATGACCTGATAGAGGCGATGAGGGAAAAGAAGGATGGGAATGGTAGAAAAGTATTGGAGATGGTGGCACTTGAGTATAAGAAAGGTAACATTAACATTTTATTTAAATTTTGGACAACTTCTACAATGACAACCTTTGAACTGGTCGTTTTAATACGCTTAGATCTTCTTGACCTCGGGGGTGGGATAAGATAAACATTTTTATTCACATTCTGATTTACATTTTGTTGATTACTTTGTCCGTCTTGCTGAGTTTCAGGTTGATTATTTTGTCTGTTCCCGTTAATGCCACGAGCTATAGCTGGTATACGCCTTACAAGTGGGTTTAATTGAACTACAAATTCATTTTCCGGAAACAATTGGCGTAATATAAGCAGAGTCAGCAAAATCATAAACTGAGAGTAATCTGTAAGAATCAATATATGTGATCAGGATATAGCTAAAATTTATCACACTTTAGTGCATGCAACCCCTAAACAGGGGTTGATGATTTTGTATCTTGATCGAGGGGATATTTTACTGATGACCTGATAGAGGCGATGAGGGGAAAGAAGGACGTGATTGATAGAAAAGTATGGAGATGGTGGCACTCGTGATACAAGAAAGGTAACATTAACATTTTATTTAAATGTTTTAAACAACTTCTTCAAAGACAACCTTTGAACTGGTCGTTTTAATACGATCAGATCTTCTTAACCTCTGAGGTGGGATAGGATAAACATTCTTATTAACATTTTGTTGATTATTTTGTCCGTCTTGCTGAGGTTCAGGTCGATTATTTTGTCTGTTCCCGTTAAAGCTACGAGCTATAGCTGGTATACGCCTTACAAGTTGGTTTAATTGAACGACAAATTCATTTTTAGGAAACAATTGGCGTAATATTCCTGATTTGGTACAGGCATTTTCTAATGTAGAAAATGGTGGATTGAACCTGGTTTTATAGCTAGCTAAACCTCTCACTTGTATGATTATAGATCTTATTAATACATGAAAGCCGGTTCATAAATTAAATCATTGATAAGCTCAGTAAAAGAGTTTTTATCAGACCCTGACAATGGCGGAGAAATGCTCTGTATTGTCCTCTCTTTGTTTTTTTTTTGCTTCCCTGCTCCCCACCACTTGCTTCCGTAGTAGTATTTTAAGTGTTACATAGTTACCAAAGGTGCTAGGATTATAATATAGTTCAACTCTCTATCCAAGTGTACTTCCATCAGAAGACCTACAACCTGAAAACTCTGATCTCGATAGATAAAGTTCCTAATTATTAGTGTTGAGTTTGGGTTGATGGTGTTCAACTTGGCCATATCAAAACACTGGCATTTGATAGCTCCAGTCTGGTCAGCAAAGCCTATTGTTGTGTTTGATTTAGTCTGGTCATCTCTTATGTAAGTGTTGGTGGCTCCTACATGTACAGTCTGGACTTTTAGAGGAACTCTATATGGGGAATTTGATTGTTCCTTTAGTTTGGCAATTGTGAACCTTTTCTGGAAAAGACAAATTGATTTGTTAGCAAAAACAATGAACTATTACCCGGTATATGCAATAAGATAATTATCAAGTAACATGACAGTAGAACATAAGAATATAAGTCAATTTTGAATATAGCAATAAGGAAATGCATGAATGATGTCTTATATTTATCATCTACATTTCATACAAGAAGACCCGCATGGAGGGCCATATATTCAAGAGGCACCTGGCCCCGTTTTTTTTACTCTCTGTATGTACAGGTGTGAGTCGCTAAAGGCTTTACATAAACATATGAACAACTTTATGCCTCATGTGAATCGGAGGAATTTGTTCATAGCAGATAACAAATTAAGAGGAGATGCGGAATACTTGTTAACCAGTAACACACCACATGTATTCAATGCAGTACTAGGCTTTCCGGATTACGAGGTCTTTCCAACTTTAGATTATCAGAGGCATTTGGCAACCAAGTCCCGGACAAGACCTCTGGCCACTCCAGTGAGGGCAGCAATCCTACCCATCAACAATCAATCAAAGTGATGGATATCACTCATGGAAAGATTAGAAGAGTAGTTTGAATTATTTCATATTAAGGTATGGTGGGGAAAAATGAACATTTATAAAGCACTATTGCTGAAAATTGCATTTACAGCAGGTCTTTAGAAGAAAACTTGCTTTTCCAGTACATGCAGTATGAGGATAAAATGAGCTCAAATTAAATACTATGGGTCTCTTAATTTGCACTATTTTATTTAAACTGCAGTTTATATCTTATCGAAAATATGATGCCGGTTCTGAAGATGTTTCAAAAAACAAAAATTCTTCTAGTAAATGTTACCAACTATCCTTGTAAGACATAAATCTGGACCAACAGCTTTTAAAACTTTAAAGTGTCAACAACAAAAAATTGAAAAATGTTGTTTTGGGGTATTTTGTAAGTTGAAACAGAGGTTATATGGCATTGAAGATTAAAAGTTTTAGAGTGCCTATTGATCAATTTTTAAAGTATTTTTCAACACAGGGCATTGAAAAACTTATCTTATTGAAATGTGGATTCTTTCTTGATTGCAAAAATATATATTCACTTCTAAAATAGACTTAATGATTGATGGAAAATAAACTAATAAACAATGGTTTGTTATAATTAAAAGTTTAAAATTTTTTAAACTGTTTCAAGCCAATTCCTGATAAAAAAAAAATTGTACTAATTTAATTGTACAGTTGATTAATTACAGGTGATTATTGGAAATTTATCAAGTAAATTATAGGCCTTACTTAAATACCTTTCATTTACTCATATTTATATTCATATTTCATTTTTTTTTAAGATCTTGTTAATCCATTAATCATTTATCTTTCAGATATAATTTACAGAATCACTTTATGTAATGTAGATCAAAAGTAATTGGCAATAAATAAATCTATCATCCTTATAAATACCAAACATCTAATATACACATTTGTGTATTCAATTATGAGGTCAAATACTTGTGTATTAAGAATTATATGTATATTGAGTGTTCTGTATAATTATGTAAGACTAAGGTTGATAGGTAATGTGGTCAATTTGATTGGCAGTTTAGGAGGTGGGGCATTGTAATTTAAGGTCCACCTTGTCTCTGATTGTTTACTGATAATGACAGTTGTCAATCATACTAGTTGAATCAATACCCAGTTACCTAATCAAAATGTTTTTTAAAAAGCCTGCACATCAACACACCTTAATGACATACATTTTTGAATGAACTGCTCCAATAATATACCCAGTTTTTTTCAGTTTATATGTGTAGTATGTTAGTATGTGCACATAAATGAGAACCATAGGGAACTATATTTCAGTGTGAATACATTTAGTAACAGTAGCTAACCTGTCCTGTTGTTAGGGAGGCCGGTGCCTAAGTAAAGATTTAGAACAAGTTATAATCTTTCCAAAAACAGACCAGGCTCCAGTAAGGGCAATGGCTCTGCAAGCCACCCGCCCCATTCAGATCCAGGCTCCAGCGAGAGCAGCACCTCAACCTGTTCAGATAAATGCTAAAGTAAGGCTGTAAGGTTTTCCAGCTTCTCACCTTACCCTACTGGCAACAGCTACCATGCTGCTGTTGCTACACCACAGCCATCCCTGCAGTCTGGGTTGGGACCCCCGGTTTGTGTGGGTACAACCCCTGTACGCCGCCTTGCCACACCTGTCAGCCCTGCAGTACCACATACTTTTGTTAACGTCCCTGACGCGACAGCGGGACTGGCAGCTAACAAGGTCATGCCATTGGAGTCCAGCACTCCAATGGATGATTTATATGACTTTTTCATGCCTGATGTCACCATGACCGCTGTGGCAGACCAGTCGACTACCAAATCATCAGCCATCTCTAACTACCGGCCAATAGAGACACCATCATCATCATCACCATCTGTACCACCTACAGGTATAACTTCTGCCAATCCCACTGTCCACTGTACCTACCGCCACTGCCAGGACCAGGCCAGAAACACCTATGTCCACTACAGGTATGTCAAGTTCTGATCAAGATCCATACTCGCCGGATATATCAACTACCGTGCAGTATTTTTTTATCATGATTTGATACAGGATGAGGATGCGCAATATATACTTCCACATATTTTGGGGTTTAAGGAACCCCAAACAGCTACCCCAAAACCGCAACCAGTGCAGACTCCTCCACCGTCTTTGGCACAACCTTCAACACATTTAAACCAGCAAATATTAACCGCCCTATCAACCTTTACCACCACCCCGGAACTGTTGCTAAAAGAAATGACCCATAACACTAAGGCGATCCAAACCCTCTTTCTGACATATTTAAACAGATCGAAAGTACAACGCCAAACAAAAGTAAAGTCCGTGAGGAGAAGAAGGATACCGAGAATAAAGAAAACTGACACCTATCATTATTTAACTCTGTATTGTATTTTACTGTTTATCTAAACTTTTTAATTTTGGCCTACCTTCAGTATAAATTATCAAATTATAAAAATTTAACTAACTTGTTTAGTATCAAAAGCTAATGAAAATTATTTTGTTAGAAGTGTAATTATTTGACATTTCTTCACTTGCCGTAAATATATAAATATATTAGAAATTGTTTTAAAATATACGCGTATGTGCATTTAAAAATAATCAATAATAATGTTGATAAAGGTTTCTGTGTTAAAATACTGTTAGTAAATACGGCGGCCTCCTGTTTAAGTATGGCATGTTTATTTATCTCACGACCAGGTTTAAGTACAGTCTGTGATCCAGGTCTGTCATAAACAACTTAATTATGTTATCTTATATATTTTTTTTTAAGATGTAAAGACGCATTTAAAGCTGGCACGTTAGAAGAAATTGACATTACTGTTGATGGTGGGAAATGGTGTGATCTGAAGGCAGCTAAGACGAAGAATGACCGAAGTCCCTCTTTACAGGTACTGATACCCCAGTCCTTGGATGGAAACCATTTCCTTCAAGGCAAATACCAGCAAACTTTAATTACGGTCACATCATTATATTCTGGAAAGTGTTGTGATGGAAGGTAAAAATGGTAAAACTGAAGACACTGAACATGGCCATTTGACATCAAAGCCACTTACCAAAGGCCAACAGTATGTCAAGAGTGGTAGTGTGAGTGAAGTAATGGACAATGAACGTAACCATCATTATTGTATTAAGGCAAAAGTTGCAGCATCTATGCGTAACGAGGAACGGAAAGTGCAAGTTACACTATCCTGTTTAAGTGGAGCTGTTAGAGATGCTAACTGTACATGACCTGGGTCAGCTCTCGGACGTTGTAATCATGTGGCAGCAGTTTTACTGACATTTGATAAACACTGCAAGGAGTTTGGACATGACCTTATAACATGTACTTGTAAACAATGGGAGTGAGAAAAGGGACAAAAAAAAATCCAGGAAAATTACAGATGCTTCATACACATCTTACAAACCAAAACTTCTGAAGCTTACGGAGTTTGACCCTAGGCCTATAGATTTAAGAAAAACCAGCGATGTAAATATGAACAGTTGTTCGAAAAATTTAAAGTACGATTGTATTAGTAGAGGAAAAACTTCAATGTGGCACACACTAATCAAGTACACATATGCTGATTATGAAATCTCTCCTGAACGTAGAGGAATTTTAAAGTCTCAAGCTTGGGATTTTTTTCCTAACATAAACAGGAATGTTGCTTATCTGAAAAAAGATGTTTTTTATGATACCTAAGACAGAATCACAATCGGAATCAATCGAGTGGAAAGCATCCCGTTGGTTCAGAATAACTGCATCCACAGCAAAAAAGGCAAATACATTAGGAAACTTGCTTAAACCACCTCCAACAGATGGAAGTCTGAGAAAATTTCAGGCATAAGATAAAGCCAGAGTGGACTATTATCAACTTATGGCAACAAAGGTTCTAGACTTACAGGTTGACAAGACTGGATTCTGGGTATGTAAAATGTGGCCTGAATAAGAATGTAGCCCAGATGGTCTCGTAACAGATCCCACAGAAACTCAAAAACATGGATTGCTGGACATTAACTGTTTGAAAATCTTCCGCAAAATAGCCCCATCTGACCTTTTTAAGAGCCTTGAGAAGAATCAAACTTTCGTTATAACCCGTGGCTCGCGTAAACTGACCCCACCTAGTATTATACACAAACCACAGAAAATGGCGCGCCTTACCATTTGTCTCTCGATCGTTTTTCTCATTTTATGTCTCATCAACACTACTAGACAGGATGATGATTGCCCCAGAGGGTCCATGCACTGTGTGAGAAGCTCCCGCACAGTGCTTAGATGTGGAAAGGGAGTGCAGTGTGTCCAGATTAGAGCCCCCATCACGCATGTAACCTGTGCGTCAACCTTTTCTAGGCTAATAGTGGACCCTGGCCATCATATATCTACATCAGGATGCCAAATCAGGAGTAAGAGTTATTATGAATCTTTATCTTTATTCAAATATGTATTTTATCTTATTTTTTTTATCAATTTTTACCCCCCCCCCTTTTTTTGCACCCTGCCACCTTCTTGTCCATATAATCATACTGTACCCCTACCTGTTGAAAAGAAAATTTATGTTTCAAGGTTTTATTCGAAATCGATCTTTAATTTCTAATAGATGGCTTAGGATACAGCATATTGTGTGATTATTTTTTTCCAAATTCGAAATTTGGAATAAAGCTTCGCTTAATTACAAATTATAAGCATATTGTCAAAATATACAAGCGATGATAGAAAACTGCCCGACGTGTGTAAAAATTTTCAAAATTTTAAACAAAATTCGAAAGATTGATGACGTGTTACATTAACACCTCATGAAACCTTGAGATGATCCCCATTCCGCTTCGATAAACTTCGGAAAAGCTCGGAGGTGAAATCAAGGATCATTCAACTTATTTTATTCAAGATTATTTTCTTAAAACTATTATTTTAAATTTTTTAATAGAAAACCGTTAAGTAAACTAAATAATTAAAGAAGTAATATTTATCAATGAACTTGATTACATATGTTTTGAAACGTTACCGCGTATTATATTTTAAACATCCGGTTGTTCTAGTGTATCATGAGTACATGAACATATGTATTAATTTCTCTCTATTATTTATTTTGTAACAGTGATTGATGATGTAATAGATAAGAAGGAACCAGAAGTGAAATGGTACCCTTCTGTGGTACATGAAGACAACCATAAGCACCACAATGAGCACCTACTCACCACTGCAAACTGTGAGGTGTCAATTCTTGGTATGTTATTAATGTAAAAAGAATTTAAAAAAAACCATCAACAGACAATGAGAAAAAAATACTTGGTATGGTTGCTTATCAGACAATTTTCTCTTCAAGAGACCAAATGAAACAGAAATTAAGAACTGTAGGTCAGCATATATACCCTTCTTCAATGAGTAAAACCCATACCACATAGTGATTTATAACAGGTCCTGGAATAACAATGTAAAACAATTCAAATGAGAAAACTAAAGATCTAATTTAATGTTCATCTACTCTCATTTCACTAGTATAACTAGTCTCATATATATATAACTCGTCTAAACATCAACCCAACAATGTTAGATCTGTAAATTTGCTTTCGCAAATTTTTGGTTCTTCCCTCGTCGGGATTCGAACCCATGCTACTGTGATATCGTGACACCAAATCGCCTGCACTGCAGCCGTCCCGCTAGACCACACGACCACCTGGGCTCTCAAAAAAAGAGCTTTCGGTGGCCATATGTTACCTTTCCACGTCAGTTTTAATCTAGCGGCGTACTACAGTACATGATATATAAGGCATGAAGATGTTATTGTTACAGATCAGCTAAATTATCTATAGTAAAGGATCCTACAAATTAATGTAAGATACAGTCACAGAAAATAAGTACGTCTGAGTCACGATATATATATATATAATAGTGATCAGGAAAATACTATTTTTTTTGCACTGTTTGAACATGTAGAGACAACACTTAAATGGAGAGATAAATTAAGATTTTTAGAAAAGTTTCCTTATGGAATTATATATATATGGTTTGTGAAAACAAAGGTACTTTACATATAAAAAATATTTGTAGTATGAATGCCTATGAGACAACTCTCAATTCAATATAGCACAATATAAGTTAAAATAATCCTTCATGCAATGCATATTCTTGGTTTATAAGAAACGCACAAGCTTTAAAAGTGTTGAATTGTTTATATCTATTAATGTAAGCTCCCTTTCAATTTTTATAAAATTTCAGAGTGTACATTTCGGTGTTATGAATTTTTATGCTTAAAAAAGGAGGGATTTTCCAATTTTGGGACAATAACTAACACTTTCACAAAATTTTATGCAGCTTTGATAAATTGTTTATATCTATTGACCTTAATAGTGCCAATTTTTTTGTGAATTTTTATTTATTATTTGGGGGGGGGAGAGGGGGGACTTTGACAGGGCTCACACTATTACTAGTTGATCATATAAATTCATTTAAAGCATAAAAGACAACTTAAAAGAGCAACGGGCGTATCATGCGCTAAAGCGCAGCCCTTTATTTTTTAGTGGTACGAGTTTAGAATGGTACATGATAACTCTAATTCGATAAAACACAATACGTACATGGCTCATACACTTGTAACCGGGATAGGCTATTCTTAAAGTTGAGTGACTATTCAGATTGTTACATTTTACATGTACAGTTGAATTAGTTTAGAAAATAATACTATCCAGCTGACCAGGTTTACTGGCCAAACATGCTTGAGACTCACGCATGTTCATGCTTTTTTGCGGCAGTATCCTTAATCTATTTTTTTCCTCTTTGATCTTTTCAATTTGGGCCAAATCTCATGCATTTGCTAAATGAAAATTTGGCAGAACTGCTATACATGTGTCAATGAAAACTATGGCAATCGTATCCCTCAGAGCATTCTGCTCTTTGATTCTGTTAAAACAAGTGCTTGAATGCGTGTTTCTTTGTATTTTATAGCTTTTTACCTGCATTACGTTCAATAAAGATATTATTTGAAGACCTGTCTTTATTCATTGTTGGATCTAATCTGGTAAAACTAAAACTGTCTGTGGTGACAGAATAGTAAAAAAGACTATAACATCAACTTGATAATAGAGAGTTACATGTCACGCACATTCCATGATGGATAAAGTTTTGAATCGTTACGTATACGAAAACTGACAAAAAAGGCAGCTATAGAATTTGAAGCTACCAAAGATGGTTTTGTCACTGATTTACACGGAAAGTGGACCACAATAAAAAAATGTGATTGCAAGCTTTAGTTCACCAATCACGACAGTAGAATATATTGAAAATATTGAAAAAGACATTTCAAAAGCTTATACTGAACTATGTTCAACGTCCTCATCATACATGCTATTTCTTACGAACAGAAGACATCATTCTATACTATCATGAACACTTAGAAGCAATGGCTAAATGCAAGAAAACGGTAGAGGAGACCATTATACATATAGACGATGCACGCCAAAGCGCATTAGATTGATTGATTGATTGTTGGTTGCTTAACGTCCAGTGGCAAATATTTCATGCATATTCAGGACGAGAACAAGTTCACAATAAATACAATAGGTAGGTTGATAAAATAGAGGCCATCTGGGATGGTGGTCGGGAAAATTTGGACTGCCACTGGAAAATGAGGTTATATTGGATAGGGATAGAAATTTTGCTTTGCAACAGGCCACCTACGGACCCCTCAAAGAGTTGTTGCAAGGGTTATTAACGTGCAAAGAGCGTGGCACTCTCTTTACACGAGGCATCGGATTTAACGTCCCCCTTCTGACCGGACGTGACTGCGAACTTGATACATCCCGCACAGCCAAACGGACGCCCCACTTCGGCAAGCGTTTTACTGCCGAAGCGCATTAAAAGTCGCCTCTCAACTTTGATGATAAGCGTTTTTGGAGAAATTCTTTAGCTTATGGACATTATAAAAATCAAAAATGGTGCTATGTGTTGTGTTAAATTTTTAATTTCACATGAGTTATGTTATGTTGCAAATAAAATACTTTATACGTTAGTCAAGTTTTACATTAAATACAATCTTGTCTTAAACAATCCAATTTATACTTGAAAATTCATATAAATTGGTCAACCTTGGAAAGTGAGTCATCTTACAATTACGTCAATTTCATTTCTACGTCACAAGAAAATCATGGCAAATGCACACGCACTTAAGGATACCTATAAGGGGCCTGTAATAGAAGAATAATGCTTATGAAAAGAAGGCTTTTGACAATTGTTTACAAAGTATAGAATTTGTGGATGTATACTACTTATATGGGAGATGTGTAACAACAGTCTACCATATCATGGTTCATGAGACCAAGGAAAAAATAGAAAGCCATTTATGGAAAATGGAGTTCAGGCTTCTTAAAGACCTACAAGCCATTAGCCAAATTCAGTGGAACAAGTTTCACACTGGTGAACGTGTGGCTAATGCCATAAGAGGAACCCTACATAGTAGGTATATATATTTACTATAATGAAATAACTCTCAACTCATTTTCTGAAATTAAGTAAATTTCAAAAAGATACTTTTGTTTTAAGATTGACTGCTAAAACTAGAGGCTCTCAAGAGCCTGTATCGCTCCTCTGATTCTACTTGGGTTTTTGAAATCATATAAAAAATATAAAATTTGGCTAAAAGAAACAACACAACCTCATAAGGAAATGAATATTCAGGCTATATTTGATTTAATTCAATTCAGTGGTTCTCTATAAGAAGACTTTTGTATGCGTTTCCCATAGGGTCCTATGTTAAACTAAGTCCCCCGCTGGCGGCCATTTTGAATGATGGATCGGCTACAAAGTAACTACACTTGGTCAGCACCTCATAAGGAACATTCATGCTATGTTTGGTTTCATTCCATTCAGTGGTTTGTTTGTGTGGTGCAGTGTAGGAACACTAATGTCTAATGTCAACTATCGCATTTTTGTGTGCACACACTCTTACACTCTTGTTTGTTTTGTTCATGCATCGTTGACAATGTAATGGAATTTGATGCGACTATCATACAAGTGAGAGGTTTAGCTAGCTATAAAACCAGGTTCAATCCACCATTTTCTACATTAGAAAATGCCTGTACCAAGTCAGGAATATGACAGTTGTTATCCATTCGTTTGATGTGTTTGGACTTTTGATTTTGCCTTTTGAATTTTGATTTTCCTTTTTGAATTTTCCTCGGAGTTCAGTATTTTTGTGTTTTTACTTTTTACAAATACATCTCCTACAATCGCAAACTTTTCTTCACATGAAACGAAGATCGGTTTAGGTCGTTTAAGCTGACATTGTTGAAATATTGATGTTGAATTTGAACGATCGCCAACCATTTCTATAACCGCTACCAAAGAAACTCTAGTGGAATATAGAATAAGAGATATGCCTATAATTCTCACTAAAAGAAAAGTTCTACTATTCACTGATCTTTCAAGATCGTTTAGATTGTTTTCTTTATCATACATAATTGTGAACCGATTCAAAATATACTATTCATGTCATTTTTAAACCTATTTCAAGTATGAATTAACCATTTGATTAGTTTAAAAGTAACACAAAAGATCAAAGCTTTGCATGAACTTCTTAGTTTTATAATTTCTAAATGTGTCTTCTTTTTTTTTTTAGGAACAAGCCTTCACAAAAAGACAGAAGGTTATCGAAATAACAGATTCTGAATCGGATTTTTAATGAGGATTTTTTGATATATTTGATATTTATTTATTTATAGATGTCAATCCTCAAATGTCATTAGAGATTTCTTGGTAACATTTCCAAATTTGATTTTAAAACAATTTGTAGATTATTGCTATGAACAATTTAAACTAAGTTCTAGCTTCTACGATTAAGATATTTTTTATGTTTGAGAAGAGTTGGTTTTAACAACATAAATTCTTCATATGCTACATGTCTATTAAATATTGGAAAACATTGTTGGTATTTACGAGAACAGGAGATTTTATCGTACTTACAACATTTAGATGTAATCGTTCAAAGAGATTTTGGAGGTTGTTTAAAGAGAAATATGTGGCATTTTATAATATGCAAAGCTGTACGTAGAACGTGTAGAAACTAACTAATCTTCATATATGAAAATATTTAGCAAGACCAGACAAAGACGACAATGAAATTCGGTAGGAGTAAACAAGTAGCTGTAAATTCATGGAAGGGTTATGACTACGTGCATTTAGAAAATATGTCGAACCAAAAATCCATTTCATTAGGAGCGGATGAAATGGGACGGTTGATGGAGGTCTTTGTATAAAGAATTTTGCGGACACAAAAAAGTAATCGAAAAAAGGATTGTTTAGGAATTGTAAACCATTCAAGTAAACAAAAGACGGAGCCCCACTCGAAGCCGCTCGGGCAATATTTATCTAGAAAGATGGTCTATACAATACACGCAAGGCGCTGTCTCCCTGCTTAGGAGGACCGAAAGTCCTGAAATTTCTAACAAAACCCAATAAAGATGTCAACTCCTATTAATTACAAAAACAAAGATACAATGAATGACTATCTTCTTAGGAGTAAGATTGATTGATTGTTGGTTGCTTTACGCCGCATTAGCACAACAAGGCTATATCGCGGCGAGAGCTAATTCGCTAAGTAAGAAATGTAGCAAATATGAATTTAAATATAATGCCAGATTACTTCGTACATTTTGAAAGGCCACGTATTCGTTCAAACGTTGCCTTCTGTCACAGAGTCCTTTGATTAAATGCCAACATACATTTCCTTTGTTCGTGACGTCACTCAGGTAATGGAAAACAAATTGTCATTTTCTGTCGCTGTCTAGTATAGAATAAGAAGAATAAGAATATTTTATTTCCAATTAAAGGGCCCTATAAAGAGCTTTCATGACGTTACATACAAGCACATATGATTAGACATAAATTAGAGACATATAATATAAGAAAACAACATTGTTTAGTACTATTAAAAATGGTATAAAAAGCCAGGACAGAACCAGACAATACAATTTAGATCTTTTAAATGTACCATTTAAAATCATATACCACTCAAAATATGTATATTTGTGGCTAATTTATATTCATTATTTTTGAACTTCTCCTTATCTCTAGATTTTTAGATACTTTCCTAAACATTTATACACCTTTAAATTTTCTTGTGTAAATAGCCATAAAAACTTTGAAAAATTGTCTAACGATTGAAAATTATTACAATTTAGAGATATTTCAGTAAACAAATCATTTCTGTTATCAATATATAGTGGACATTCAGTTACAAAGTGAATCTCATCTTCAACTTTATTTAAAGTACAGTATAAACATTTTCTGAGTGTCCTATTCACATACATAACAAAGAGATCAATATACAATTATATTTATATTTTAAAAAGAAATATTTTGAAATTAATAAAGACAAGTACTTAATTTAGATAGTTTCAAACAACTGCACTTGAGTAACAGTATTTCAATTAATGTCGCCAAACCATTTAGGTAAACATCACGTGGTTTCACTTGTACCGTAACCATGTAAGTTTTTTTGAATGTCATACATTTTCTTTGTTCTTGACGTCACATAGGTAAATGAAAAAAAAATGACATTTCATGTCCCTGTCAAATGATATCAAAGAGATCAATTTACGAAAAGAACGCGCTTTTAATTTTAGTAACGATCTGCTCATAGATATCTGCATTTATTATATGATCTTAACTAATGTTCACAAAGCAATAATGGCAAACCTTCACATGGTTTAACTTGTACCACGAACGTGCAAGTATTTTTCATTTACAGGTAAATAAAAAAAAAGTTGACGTTAACAGTACCGGTATCTAATTTGAACTTCAATGGTGTAAGAAAGTAATAATTAGCTAAATTAATACCTAAAACAAAACAAATACTCCATTTTGTTTTACTTCTTTTCAACACTGGATTTGGCATTCAGTTATATAAAAAAATATATGTCAGTGAAAGTATTTGTATCTGGAAGAGGACCCGGTTCTTCGTGGGATTACGTTCAGGCGAGTCATGAGCCATGTCGTGGAAAAAGTCACAGGACAAAAAGTTACGGACGAAAAGTCACAGGACAGAAAGTCACAATTCAGAATTTAGATTATGTTTCTTTTAATACATTTTCATTTATCAAGGCTTATGATAAATTGCCTAACCTTAGAAATAAATATATATTACAAAAAGAAAATATTTCAAGATCTTTCTCTTGTATATTATATTAAATCAATTGTCAACACATTATTTGTAACTTTTTTGTCCTATCAAATTTGTGACTTTTGTCCTGTGACTTTCTGACCGTTTACCGTCGTGAAGTATCTCTGCTTAAACAGACATTGAAAACAACAATTTAAAAGTCAATTTTTATTTTATCAAAGTACTAAACTTACTCATCATATAAAATCAATTAAATTGCGCTTCTTTACTTTAATAGTTCACAGATTTTACTTCGTATATATAAATTATTTATTTACCCACCCGAAAGACTACGAATAATTTGAACATTTCATGCTCTGATTGACTGAAATAGTTTTCCAAGTGTACTTACTTTAGAAGACCTAAAACCTGAAAACTCTTTATCCAAGTGTACTTACTTCAGAAGACCTAAAACATGAAAACTCTCTAGGTATAACAGAGACAGGGGTTTTATGTTAACCACAACGACAATGTTTTAATATCAGTATGACAACTGTATTACATTTTTTGGTTTCCAGTCATGCACAACTCGATAAGCAGATGAAATTTACGCTTATTAACTATAAGTCCGCGCATCTGCACAAACTAAATCTCAAATTTGGTGACTGGGGTATAGAAATATGGTCACTTGGTCTTCTCCCGACCGGCAGTAAAACGCTTGCCGAAGTGGGGCGTCCGCTTGGCTGTGCGGGATGTATCAAGTTCGCAGTCACGTCCGGTCAGAAGGGGGACGTTAAATCCGATGCCTCGTGAACAGAGAGTGCCACGCTCTTTGCACGTTAAGAACCCTTGCAACAACTCTTTGAGGGGTCCGTAGGTGGCCTGTTGCAAGGCAAAATTTCTGTCCCTATCCAATATACCCTCCTTTTCCGGTGGCAGTCTAAATTTCTCCGACCATCATCCCAGGTGGCCTCTATTGTATCAACCTACCTATTGTATTTATTGTGAACTTGTTCTCGTCCTGAATATGCATGAACTATTTGCCACTGGACGTAAAGCAACCAACAATCAATCAATGTAACAGATTCTAGTAATTTAGTATGAAACAATTTCTGACATATTTTTTATTCTTATCAAATGGTAACAAATGTCAGTTTACGTACCATAACCAATACTCTGGTGTCTTTCGATCACTGGGTCTTTTCTTGAGAGTTTAGGTAGGTCACAACCATCTGGTAGCATGTAGAACTTCATCCTTACAATCTTGGCTTTAGGTCCTGGTTTCTTTTTTGTTTGGTCTCGTGTAATCTCTAAGTGTGTGCACACTAGCAAGAGCTGCCTACAGTCTGTCTTGAATTACTATTTGTGGTATTTTATCTTGGAAGTCATCATCTGAGTATTGAACTTAAAAAAAAAGAAAGACATCATTTAATTTACTATTACAAGTACTTAGTATATATTGAATACAATTGATATACTGCCTCAGCACAAAATGACTATATCGCTTGAGAACTAATTAAAATATTTGTTACAATCCTGCATGTGCTATGGTATAAATGCTATATAATAACTATATATATATATCCTGTATATATGATCAAGATGTGTAAACATTTTGTTGACACTTCAAAAAAGAAAGATGTTAAATGCAAAGTATGTCGAGTTGGATATTAAAACAAACTAGAGGCTCTAAAGAGCCTGCATGTGTCGCTAAGTTTGGTATATGTGTATATTAAACAAAGGATGGATATCTGATGTACAGTAGTTGTCGTTTGTTTATGTAATATATACGTGTTTCTCGTTTCTCGTTTTGTTTATATAGATTAGACCGTTGGTTTTCCCGTTTGAATGGTTTTACACTAGTAATTTTGGGGCCCTTTATAGCTTGTTGTTCGGTGTGAGCTAAGGCTCCGTGTTGAAGGCCGTACTTTAACCTATAATGGTTTACTTTTTAAATTGTTATTTGTATGGAGAGTTGTCTCATTGGCACTCACACCACATCTTCCTATATCTATATATTATGACAGTTTTTAATTTATCAGTTGGTAGTAAAAGTGGAAATACATAGTATATTGTATAAAACAATGATTTAAGTTGATTCAAGTACTATTCTGGACAAAGAAAGACAACTCTAATTGAAAATGTCTTGCTATTGCACAATATTGTGCAATTAGATATTTCTTGCTTTTGCCCAATATTGTGCTATTGAAAATAATACTTGCTATTGCACAATACTGTGTAAATGAAGATTTCTTGCTATTGCTGAATACTGTGCAATTGAAAATTTCTTGCTATTGCACAATACTTAATATAATAATTTTGATGAATCCTGATTTGGACCGACTTGAAAACTGGGCCTATAATAAAAAATCTAAGTACATGTTTAGATTCAGCATATTAAAGAAGCCCAAGAATTTAATTTTTGTTAAAATCAAACTTAAGTTTCAATTTGGACCCTTTGGACCTTAATGTAGACCAATTATGAACGAGACCAAAAATTAAGAATCTTCAGACACAGTTAGATTTGGCATATCAAAGAACCCCAATTATTGATGAAATCTAACAAAGTTTAGTTTTGGACCCTTTGGGACTAAAACTCCCAAAAGCAATCCCAACCTTCCTTTTATGGTCATAAACCTTGTGTATAAATTTCATAGATTTCTATTTACTTATACTTCTTAAGTTAATTAGTGCGAAAACCATGAAAAATGCTTATTTGGACCCCTTTTTGGCCCCTTATTCCTAAACTGTTGGGATCTCAACTACCAAAATCAATCTCAACCTTCCTTTTGTGTTCATAAACATTGTGTCAAAATGTCATAGATTTCTAATTACTTAAACTAAAGTTATAGTGCGAAAACCAAGAACATGCTTATTTGGGCCCTTTTTGGCCCCTGATTCCTAAACTGCTGAGACCAAAACTTAAAGAATCAATCCCAACCTTCCTTTTATGGTCATAAACCTTGTGTTTAAATTTCATAGATTTCTAACTACTTAAACTAAAGTTACAGTGCGAAAACCAAAAGTATTCGGACGACGATGACGACGACGCCAACGTGATACCAATATACGACGAAAAAATGAAAATTTTTGCATTCGTATAAAATGGCCATTTAGTAAAGTGAATGCTTCTTTCGAAGGCAGATTGTGAGCATAAATAAACGGTGACCCCATTTTCTCATTTCATTTTTCTATTAAGTATAAGATAAAGTTCATTTATAGAAAAACTTTGTGAAATCCTATATTGAATAAAAAAAAAAGGATTTATACCGGCAACCCTCTTAACAGGCAATGTTCCTCTTCGTCATGTTAATTTATTTGTAGATCTTACTTTTCTGAACATTATTGCTATCTATAATCATATTCAAGATAACTAAAAACTGCAAAATTTCCTTAAAATAATAAATCAGGGGCAGCAACCCAACAACCGGTAGTTTTAATAAGACAATTACCTATTATGGGTCCAATATCCAAAATTTAAATCATAATTAGATTCAGCATATCTTAAAACCCCAACCCCAAGGGTGACTGGGGTATAGAAATATGGTCACTTGGTCTTCTCCCGACCGGCAGTAAAACGCTTGCTGAAGTGGGGCGTCCGTTTGGCTGTGCGGGATGTATCAAGTTCGCAGTCACGTCCGTCAGAAGGGGACGTTAAATCCGATGCCTCGTGTAAAGAGAGTGCCACGCTCTTTGCACGTTAAGAACCCTTGCAACAACTCTTTGAGGGGTCCGTAGGTGGCCTGTTGCAAGGCAAAATTTCTGTCCCTATCCAATATACCCTTATTTTCCAGTGGCAGTCCAAATTTCCCCGACCAGCATCCTAGATGGCCTCTATTACAACAACCTACCTATTGTATTTATTGTGAACTTGTTCTCGTCCTGAATATGCATGAAATATTTGCCACTGGACGTTAAGCAACCAACAATCAATCAATCTTAAAACCCCAAAATTCAATTTCTAATGAAATCAAATAATGTGCAAATTTAGACCCTTTAGACCTCCATGTGGACCAATTTGATAAGCGGGCCCAACTATTAAAAATCTAAATACATGATCAGATTCAGCATAATGAAGAACCCCATATATTACATTTTAGACATAAAATGACAGCCACTTTATTTAAACTTGAAACAAAGTAGCCATACATACTCCAAATTGCAGTTTTACAAAGAAAGCACATGAACTCCATCGTAAGCGCTACTAAACTAACATGTTTCCGTAGATTTATCACATTGGATACGCACACACATCTAGCTTTCAGACCTTCATAATTACACTCTTCGGAGCCATGTGTTATCAAAAATCCTGCTATGAAAATAACACATGCGAGGGACACCATTTTTGCCACTTTTACCCGCACATGCGACACGATAAGAGGCATGCGCGGAAATAGGGTTGGGGAGGGGCGGAAGAGTTTGATTCCGAAAATCTGAAGATGAAAATTTAAATAAAAATGCAGGACCCAAGATAAAAGCCGGGATGAGTTTATATGAAAAAAAAAATAATATGCAAAACCAGCGTCTCTTGAAAAAATTTGGGTTTAAAATTAAAAGAAAAAATGGGCAGCGATTTCAACCAAAATTATCGAAAGAAAAAGTCAGGATCGAAAATTTCACTCTATTTTAAATTAATTCACCAAAATTATTATAATTTTCATAAATATATACGTTTCGGCATTTGAGGGCACGATATGTTATAAATATATGCAAGTAGTGTGAAATGTGTGGTTCGAAAACAAAATTTGGATAATATTTACATAAGGGACTATACAAACAAGGTCTATTTACATAGGGGCTCTTATGAGTCTTTCTCTTTTATGTTTGTTTCTTGTTGTTATTAATTTTTTTACCATCATAATTCTTTATTAAATCGTTTCTAGTTATATTTCATTTGAATCGGAAAACAGAAAACACAAGAAAAACACACAAAAAGTTATTTACTTATTTTTTTCCGAAAAAAACCAAACGTTTCCACCCGAAACTGATATAGGTGACACCATCTTGGAAGTTGCGAAAAAAACAGAATGTTGTTTAAAATCGTTATTGGAATATATGTTGTTTGTGTAGAGTTTAGCATGGTTATGCCTATTACAAACATTTGTGATAGTCAGGAAGGTGTAATGAGGTGTACGTATAGTGGTGAGGGGCAATATGTATCCCTCCAACAGCTAGACAACTGTCGAGAAATGTATTTCGCAAGATTTGATTTTTTCTACATTCGACATTATTCATAGACAACGCTCAGCATTTGACAAAGATAACTATTCAATCAGGATCTGTTCGTTGCAAGGATATAACGACAAACAACCCTAAAGTATTAATAACAATAGCTGACATCCCTTGTAAGGTAAGTTGATTGTTTCTTTTTTTTGTTGCTATAATCAATTTATGTTTTGAAACGGTCCCCCATAATTTCCATGATAACCTATTGATCAACCAATCACCCAAGAATAACAACAAAGGTCATCTCAAAAGTTATAATGAAACAATTTGTCACCAACATTACAATCAAAAACAACATAAACATTTTTTATAGATAATTAATTAAACTATTTCAAATTTGAAATTAAATCACAACAATTTGAAAATCTAAATCCATGATGTTCTATTCCAATCACACTACGTCACAATTTAAAAAAAAAATTTGTTAGTAAACATTCTTTCTTTTTTCAGTTCTCCACCTCAGACTCCAGTACCACATATCATCCACTTACACCAGAATTTTCCTCACAGGTATGAGTATAATCTACAAATTAAATATTTTATTTTTATAGATAATGATATATTTGAATACTAGTATGTACATGTAAATTATATAATAAAATAAAATATTATTTAAACAAATGGTAAACTTTAAAAATGTTTTTATACCGCCGCTTTAAAAAAGGGGGGGGGGGGGTTATACTGTTGTACCTCTGTCCGTCCGTCCCATGAATATTTTTCGTCGCATTTTTCTCAGGAACTACAATACAAGGATTTCTGAAATTTGGTTTCAGGGTTTATACAAGTCAGCTATACCGTGTGATGCGTTTTCAGATTCATCACTCGACAACTTCCTGTTTACCGAACACTTGCATATTTTTACACTATTTAATTTTTCGTCGCATTTTTCTCAGGAACTACAATACAAGGATTTCTGAAATTTGGTTTCAGGGTTTATCTAAGTCACCTATACCGTGTGATGCGTTTTCTGATTGACCACTTGACAACTTCCTGTTTACCGAACACTTGTATGATTTTACACATGATAGCCAAGTTGAAAATTTTCGTCACACTTTTCTCAGGAACTTCAATACAAGGATTTCTGAAATTTGGTTTCAGGATTTATATAAGTCAGCTATACCGTGTGATGCGTTTTCAGATTCATCACTCGACAACTTCCTGTTTACCGAACACTTGCATATTTTTACACTATTTATATTATCCACTTGCGGCGGGGGTATCATCAGTGAGCAGTAGCTCACAGTTTCACTTGTTTTTTTAAAATTACAGACAGCAATTACCACCATGTAAACTACCTTAATCAAAAGATAGATTTAAGAATGTTAAAATGTTACCTCCACCATGTAAACTACCTTAATCAAAACATAGATTTAAGAATGTTGAAAAGTTGATGGTAAACAAAAATAAAAATGTCTCTTTTTTGTATTGCAGCTTCCATAGCTATATTCATTGGGATCATTTTTGCCATTCAACTTTTAAGAAAATATTTGTCAAACAAATCAACATGGACACATTATCCACTAGACCAAGTTGTGATTTCGAATTTTGTTAATTCTTTAAACTCCAGCATAGAACTATTTAATTTAGAAAAGATAGACAGTGTTAAAAAATCCGAATAACTTTATTTTGTAGAAATTCTTCTCTATGGCATTTATTTAATCAGACCACAACTAGCAATTAACATTCAAAGATTTTATCATCTTTTTTTACCAAATCAACTAGTTCAACATCATCCCTTAATCAACATTAACTAAAGACAAAGAAGGAGAAGAAGACAACATCAACCTAGAAGAATTAGAAATCAACCGCCTAGAGCTAGAAACCAACCAGACCGTCTGATGTACTATTAAAATTATTGAATAAAAATTTCACTATACCTTATAATCACACATGTTCCATATCCTCCTCCTCACTTTCATCTTTGCTCATTTCATTGAACCCCTCATCCTCATCTTCAAAAAGTTCTAAAATAATAATATCTACCTCCATTACTATCAGATTTAAATCATCCTCATCATCTGACCAATAAACCTCGTTCAACATTTCCTGATATTCAGGGTCCATAATTATATACTCGTAATTTTCATTTTGATTTTCCATGTTTACTATGTTTTGATTTAATATGATATTTTGAACGACTTATATGTTCCGTCATCGGCATATATACAGGGTGAGACGATCAATGTATAACAACGTTAATTTTACATACGTATCGAGTAATATCAATCACGAATAATGGTGAAATATTTGTCACTGTCCGTAAAACAACCGAACTAGTATGTATGTGCATGTACATTAATCCTTATCTTAAATAGTTGTGAAATGTTTGCTACTATGTGAAAACAAACGGATCTATAAAGACGTATGACTGAACTCTGAAATAATGGCCATATTTTAATAATTTGTAATATTGAAAATGAAGATGCATGCATATATGTTGAACATCATCTTACCTTCTTAAATTCTCCTCTGATAGTCTCCATCGCCTCCTTTATCTGAAAAAGTTCATTCAACTCGTCAAAACCAAGATACATTTTGTTTTCCTTATATCTCGTCCAGTTGTATATATTCATATAAAAGACCTCGCCTCCCTTCGTCATTACAGCAGTTCTTTTCCTCCCGAAATTTGTTCTCAGCTCAATAGCACCCCATTCTTCTTCTGAATGTTCATCAAATTTATCTGTTCCGAGCACCCTAGATTTGGGTTCCCCCCGTGGAATTTTTTGAAAAAGTGTCATTGCTCTGATCTGGCAGGTCTGGTTGATTCATTATAACTAATTAGACATTTTTTTACACTTTTTGTTATGAAAACAATAATTATATACTACTTAAGTATATTAGTGCGTATTTTTCGTTTTCAAGTCAGTAATTCTAACCTTTGTCTGGAAATCTATCTACGATTAAGTGTTATAATGACAGCCGAAACTGTTCAATTTAGTCAAATTGTTATTTCCACTGGTAGAACGGAATACAAAACTCAATTCGGGAGAGGGAAAGTGCTTACCTATAAGAAATCCGCTAGAGGACTCTTTTATTAAGATTTGGATGCGTCAAGTGGATCTATGAAGCTGAATTTAGGGCTGGACGAGCTGGATGATCTGTTTACACCGAGGGGGCACCTAGAGTCCCTAACGGCATACTTTCCACGAGGTTCACATGTAGGAGTTTTCTTTAAAACCCGAGGAAATTAAAGATTATACCCTTTGAGGTGTTTTTTTCTGTTTGTATGCGCTTACGGTAAACATCAGGAAGGTTTTAAGTATTGCCAATGACCGTTTATCTATCTACCTCGCTTTTGTTAGGGGAGATATCGGTGTTCACATTTGCCTTTTATTTTAACTAATTTAATGCAACAATTAAATAACATAAAACGAAGATGTGGTATGATTGTTAATGAGATGACTCTTCACAAGAGACCAAATGATACAGAAATTGTCACCTTTTGGTCACCTTGCGACCATCAACAATAAGCAAAACCCATACCTCATAGTCAGCTATAAATAGCTTCAAAATGGTGAATGTAAAACAAACATCCGAGGGGAGAAAAAAGATAACAACCTAATTAATGTACAAAATAATGAACAAAAAACAATATGCACACCACCAACACCTCTCTCAAAGCGATGCCAAAAGCAGACATGTCGCAAAAAGAAATCTTTAATTTTACACACTCCATCATGAGGTCATAAAAGATCTAACTGTTCTGAATCTGTTGCATCCAGCTCTCTTAGTATGTTGTTAAAGCTATTTTTCCAACTGCAGTATCGTTCTGGTTCGTCATCGAATGTCGATAATCTTGAAATTAAAAGATCTTTCTTCATAATATATTTTGTTAAGTCAATTATTCCAGGTGATTGTACTTGATTTGTATTTGTTTTTTCAGGATCTAACATATAGACTGGAGTTTCAGACACGTGTATAGTCTGTTGTGGGTGAAATGTTTTGATTTCCTTTTACAGTATTGTTGAAGGCACAAATTCTGGTACTCGAGGGTTTAATTTTGTTTCCTCAACTGGAACATAAACATTCGGTCTCTGATTGGTAACATAAGATTTTACTATTTCAGAAGCGCTTGATTCAGGAAGGTTCAGACCTCTGTCCTTCCAATTGCTATCTATTGCATTTTCCTCCTCTAAAATTTCCTTAACTGCTGTTAATTCTGCCTCGGCTTCTGCAATCTCTCTTTTATGTTTCAAAATGTTTAAGTTTGATTAAGTTCCGATCTTTGTTTTTGGACTTCTAATTCTAACTCATTTTGTTTTTTTACTAATTTCTCTTCCTCTTCTACGACTTTAAGTTTTGCCTTGGCAGCTTCAGCCGTAGCTGTTATGTCTAGAAGAATTGACTTGCTCGAGCGACTTCCCTGACTAGAATGACTGTGAGTGTGATTTGAAGAAGCTTTGAAAAATGTTCATCAAGTTTGTATATCCCAGTTTGACAACAACTGCCACAACAGCTATCGGTACTGCTGCAGCAAGTGCCTCAACTAAAGCTACGTCAGCAACTGCAGCGTCAGGAACAGGAGCAGGACAAACATTTTTGCTTATTAACAGAAAGAACATTACTTCTTTAAAATGGATCTATTCATGAAAGTCTCAAGCGGGTTAGAAAAGATGCCCAATCTGAGATGGGTGGATTGTAGGCAGATTCCATGCCTCTACTGTACCATGGATCTGGACTGTAGAAGGCAGATGGTGTTTATATCTAGCCTAACTGACAACACCAATTTTAGTAAAATGGCGGTCGGACTCTACCACACCGTTTTACATGGCAGCATTAGTAAATCAGAGGACCTCCTGTACTATGGAGACAATACAGTATTAATGGGGGTGATAGTTTTGGCAGAAAGGGTGCAAAATACTTGCATCCTTCAGATGTGTAACAACATTTTGAAAAAGAGGTAAGTTATTATTTTTACACATTATGAAAATAATCCGGCTTGTTCTTCAATCTATTTGATAATGTCTTCTTTTTTATTTTATTTTCAGGAAAAAGCCTTCACAAAAAGACGGAAGGTTATCGAAATAACAGACTCTGAATCGGATTTAAAATGAGGATTATGTGATATAGTTGATATTTATTTAGATAAAGGACATTAACGTTGTGAATATATTTTTGCAATTGATATTCTAAACTTGAATATTTAGTTGATGTATTTTTTATATTAATTTTTGAATAATCTGATCTCATTAATATTTATTTGTATTTTGTTTTTGTTTTTGTTTGTTTTTCTATTGATACACTATCAATAATTTAGCAATGGCAATGCAACAAACACTTTTTTCAATAGGAACAAACCGTCAACACAAAAAGACCAAAGGTTATTGAAATAACGAACTAAGAATCGGATTTCGAATGAGGATTATATATATTATATATACATATATATTTGGTATTAATTTAAATTGAATATGAACATGTGTGGACATAAACGTAACAAATATTTTTTTGTAATTTCTAAAATCAAATTTGCACAAGGGAGAAATCAGCCGTCAGACAATACCACAAAACACTCTTGAGGTAAATGTTTAATTATTTGAAATGCAATCACAAACTTAAACAAGAATGACTCCACAGTACCTATATGCCCCACTTGCATGTATCTTTGGACCATACGTTGGTCACAAAAGAAATTTAGTCCAATAGTATTGCAAGATATTATATGCAATGTTTATATATTTTGAAAGGACTGATATTGCATAATCAAACAACAATCTAACATTACAAATAGATGATAAATCAATAATTCAACTCAAATACCATTAAAGAGATGCGTTAAAAATATCGGTTAAGGAGTTACTGCACTTCATACCATACTATTTGCCAATAACTAAAGTTTCCAAAAGTTTAAATAAAATAATACTGGGATGTCTGATTTAAAATATTATAGTTCAGATATATTTCCTTTCTTTGAACAATTGATTAACATGCACAATAAAGGTTGCACTAAGATGCTAGTGATAGACATTCTGACATTAATATTGATGTGCAGTATTACCTGAAACACATGTTTACACGTGTCCCTTTTCCAAGTCATTATATTTACAAACACATCAATACGTTTGTAATTACAACATATCTTATGTTGACTAGAAACATGTGAAATTTAAAGTCTAATAAAATAACTTGCCAAGCAAAAGATGCATAAGATATAAAATGAATATCTAATTTAAATCGTTAATTTTTCAGAACAGCACATTGTAACAGTAGATGGTTTTTACAAAGAGGATGATATTTTCTTTCTGGTCTGCAAGCATGAAGGAGATATTTTGTCCGACTATAAATGCCCTCTTGCAGCTCTACAAGATTTAGTTGCAGAAGATGAAGAAATAGAAGCTGTTATTGAGGGGATGATTCCTTTCACTGCAAACATAGTTGTATCCGCAAACAATACAGTTTCATCTGTATCCATTGACATGTAACTTCAATGAAAATAACATCAGATTGTAAATGACTTTAAATTTTGAGACTCCGCAAGGGTGACTGGGGTGTAGAAATATGGTCACTTGGTCTTCTCCCGACCGGCAGTAAAACTCTTGACGAAGTGGGGCGTCTGTTTGGCTGTGATGTTTAGAAGGGCTGTTAATTACAGCATACCCCTGTAATTTAAACAAGGTACACTGATGTATTCTTAAAAGAATGGGGCAAACGCGAAGTTGTTAAGTTGGATATTCAGTCGCATGTGGCTGAAGTACTCGGGGAATCATCAGATCCATCAAGGGCTTCCCTCGCACCAATCAGGTTAGCAGCGATACAAGCACAAGCCTGGATGCTAGTGGGTGGGGACCTAGAGGATTTGGTTACCCACATTAATAGGCTGGCAATAACCCGACCCCACATCATTGGGCAGGCTAATCTACCCTTCGACCTGTCCAGCATGGGTAACCCTACCAGGAGACGAAGCTCCAGCTGGCATAGCTCTTGGGGTCACTGAGACACGCAAGCCCTCCGACCACGGCAAGGATAGCGATCACCGGAGGGATTTATAGTTGGAAGCCATTTTAAACTTTTCAAGTAATTATTACAACGACACAAATCTACGTAAGTTGTGTTGTATAACTCCACTTAAACACAAAAACTTTACAACACTATATTTTGTTGTAATTTCAAGATTTCTATAAAAAAAAACTGTTTTAACATATTTTTCAGGTACCCCCATCAAAGAATTTATTGGGCTTCGTCCACAAATGTACAGTTTTATTTACGATGTGAAGAATGGAGACGGTACAATTTAAAAAAAAAAAGAAAAACGAACTGCCAAAGGGATTGTCAAATGTGCCATCGACCAATAAATTAGACGTATTCATTATAAAAAGTGTTTATTTGGAAATAAAATGACTTTGAACGATATGAATTTAATTCGAAGTCATAACAATGTTTTGTACGTGAACAGTGATCGAAAATAAAGGGTGAAAATGTTCCTTCTCAATTTTGTTCCCATATTATGACTCCCTATTATAAAAACACGGTTTTAATAGCTCATAATGCCAAAAGGCTTTGATAATTATCCTATTCTCAACAGTCTCATAGATGACCACGCCGTTAAACCAGATTGATTGATTGATTGTTGGTTGCTTAACGTCCAGTGGCAAATATTTCATGCATATTCAGGACGAGAACAAGTTAACAATAAATACAATAGGTAGGTCTGGTCCTAATAGAGGCCATTCGGGATGATGGTCGGGGAAATTTGGACTGCCACTGGAAAAAGAGGGTATAAACCAGATAAGATCATTTTCGATGGCTCTAAAATCAACTACATGCACGTTGCAAAAGGATTGGACCTTACCTTATTAGATTTCCTAAATTTCATTGGGATGAGGCTGTCGCAGATACCCGAATGTTTCGGCTTGCATGAGTTAGCCAAAGGCTATTTTCCCCATTATTTTAACAAAAGCGAAAATCAAAACTATCGTGGACCGTATCATATTGAACGCGATTATGGGGTGGAATACATGTCTTCAGATGAGATCTCTAAATTTCGAAAATGGTATGCATCTAAAAAGGGTGACATTTTCGACTTTCAGACCGAAATATATACATACTGTGTTTCCGATGTTGATATCTTGAAGCGATCTTGTTTAAAATTCCGTAAGTTAATGATGGAGGTTACCTCAGTTCAAATACCTAATGACGAAGGTGAAATGATAACCCAAAAGACAGGCATTGATCCGCTCGACTACGTCACAGCTAGCGCATGTCAAGCAATTTACAGAGATATATTTTTGGAAGAGGAGTATGAAACTATCTTACTAGATAAACGAAACGACCGCGTATTGAATTGTCATACAAAATTTGAGAATAACAGAACGCTCTTTCAAATACCCGGAGGAGAATGGGTTTGTAAAGAAACATTGGATTCCGATAAATACAGTTTCATCACAACAATATTCCGGAAAAGTCCAATTGCAATGGTACCATCTCAAGGTTACGTTTCGAAAAACAACTTTAGTAAAATTTCAATTCAATGGTTGGAATGGAAAAATGAACTAGCCAGACGACATGGAAGACCTATTGCGATACAACATGCATTAAATGGGAATGGTGAACACAAAGTGCCAGGAACAAATTATCGATTGGATGGTTGTTCAATACGGGGTACCAAAAAAATTGCATACGAATTTCTGGGTAGGTATGAGGCAATTAATTTCAACAAGAGAGTTTTCCTATTTTTTTTTCTATTGAAAATAAATTACATTACGCTTTCTTTTTTTTCCCAAGTACGCGTGCGGCGCGCGCGCGGCGGCGGCAGCGGCGAAAAAAAATGTCTCTCTCTCTCTTTCTTAAGGTGTCGTTTCCATGGTTGCCCGTCTTGTTTTGCTCAAGACAGAAAAAAAGGTTAATTTCTCCTGTCGGAAGCCAAGACTTTGCCTTTTTCAAACGTCCTCCTACACGAATCAAACCTTGTGAATCCAAAAATGGCGAAAGAGAGATTAAAGATGATTGTTTTGAAATGTTTGTGCCTCTAGCCAAACATTCTATCTCTTGCGAATATACTTCCTTCTGACATTCCTTCAAGATAAATAATTCCGCTTTTTGGTAACTATCAACTGACATGACATTTTGACAAAAATGCCAACCTTGGCACGACTTATCCTTTAAACCGAATGACTGAGCCACATGTTGCATAAATGATATAGCTTTCACAAGCCGTCTCCAACTAGAGATTTTTTTAAAACGCCCCACTATTGGCGCAAGCGCATCTATTGACGTTTTCGATGCACTTATCTCTTTTCTAATCTCTTTATCATTATCTGGACTAACTAACGGATATAATATTTTGACATCACATTGAGCTTCTTCGTCAGAGTTCTTCATCCACTTCGGCCCAAGAAGCCATGGATTGTTTTCCATATCAACAGATGTTGAGTAACGTGTACCGCAATCTGATGGGTTTAAATGTGTTGGGACAAACTGCCACTGATTTGACGACGATACACTCAGAATGCGTTCAATTCTGTTTGACACGTAGGTGTGAAAACGTCGGGTCTGATTAGTGATATATCCTAACACAAATTTGCTATCAGAATAATACTTGATAGAGTCCAACGGAACATCTAAATTTTCAGATATTATTTTTCCAATTTCGGTTGCCAAGACAGCCCCACATAACTCTAATCTTGGTATCGTGTTTCCGCTAAGAGGTGCCAGTTTCGATTTTCCCATAATAAATCCTACGGTACTGGTCCCATATGTGTCGATAGCTCTTAAATATGCCGAAGCCGCAACTGCCTTCTCTGAAGCGTCTGAAAATACATGTACTTCTAAGTTGTCCATAACACTGATTGACATAGGTATATACATACGCGGTATACTAAGTTCTCGAAGTGACAAAACAGAGATCCTCCATTCATTCCATTTCTCTTGAAAACTTTGTGATAAACATTCATCCCAATCAGTACCCGGTGGGGATGCATCTCGCAACAAAATCTTTCCGCTAATTGTGAGTGGTGACAAGAATCCAATCGGATCAAAAATATTATTCAATGACGAAAAAATACCTCTACGAGTGCAGGGTTTATCATCTTGTAATGGGGTAAATATAAAGCTATCGGTGTTTAAGTCCCAAGCGAGGCCAAGGCTGTGTTGTACCGGAAAATAGTCTTCACACAAGTTTAAATTCTTGAGATCCTTTCCAATATCATCGGTAGGGAAAGCCTTCATTACGTCGCTACTATTTGATGTAATCTTGTGTAACCTAATGTTACCTTTTGTTTTTAGCGCCATCTGTGTTCTTGTTATAAGATCAATTACTTGTTCACTTTCAGGCAAGGAAATGAGCCCATCGTCTACGTAAAAATCCCTGTTAACGAAAGTCTTAACATCTGAGTCGAACGTTTCATTAGAGTTTTCAACTGTCTTACGTAATCCGTACGTTGCCACTGCAGGAGAAGCGCTATTGCCAAAAACATTGACACACATCCGATGTTCTATAAGCGGATTATCTGGGTTATTGTCCTTGTACCAAAAGAACCTCAAAAAGCTTCTTTTCTCACATAGAATTGATAAAACATTTGTTCTATATCAGCAGTGGCCGCAAACTGGTCACTGCGAAAACGCAACAAAATACCAAGTAGGTTGTTAGTGAGATCTGGTCCTGACATCATAACGCTATCGAGAGATACTCCTTCGAAAGATGCTGAGGAATCAAATACGCCTCTTATCTGGTTAGGCTTGTTCTGGTGGTAAACGCCAAAAAGGGGGAGATACCAATAAAATTGAGAAAGGAAATGGTGAATATGTCAAAGCGACAACCACCCGACCTTAGAGCAAACAACAGCCGAAGGCAACCAATGGGTCTTCAATGTAGCGAGAATTCCCGCACCCGTAGGTGTCCTTCAGCTGGCCCCTAAAATATGCATAATAGTACAGTGATAATGGACGTCATACTAAACTCCGAATTATACACAAGAAACTAAAATTTAAAATCATACAAGACTAACAAAGGCCAGAGGCTCCTGACTTGGGACAGGCGCAAAATTGCGGCGGGGTTAAACATGTTTATGAGATCTCAACCCTCCCCCTATACCTCTAGCCAATGTAGAAAAGTAAAAGAATAACAATACGCACATTAAAATTCAGTTCAAGAGAAGTCCGAGTCTGATGTCAAAAGATGTAACAAAAGAAAATAAATAAAATGACAATAATACATAAATAACAACAGACTACTAGCAGTTAACTGACATGCCAGCTCCAGACCTCAATTAAACTGATTGAAAGATTATGTCTTCATCATATGAATATCAGGTACAATCCCTCCCGTTAGGGGTTTAGTATCATACTATCATAAAATATATGAGAAGAACATAACCCGTGTCATGCCAACAACTGTTTTTTTTAGAAATAAATGTGTTTAGTTCCGATGCAAAGACCCTATCAGTGAATCAATGTTAAAGCCAAAATATGCAATCTTTAATGACCTGACCACAGTATCGTAACTATATCCCCTTTTAATAAGTCTATTTAAAGGTTTTGTTAGTTTCTGAGGAGAATACTGACATTTTTGTGCTTTATAAAGAATATTTCCATAAAATTTTGGATGTGAAATACCTGAACGTATAAGATGTCTGCATGTTGAGTTATATTTACGAATTATTTCCTTATACCGGTGATAAAATTTAGTAAATGTTTTGACCAGTTTGTGATATCGAAAACCCTGGTGTAATAATTTTTCAGTAATACATAAATTTCTCTCGCTAAAATCTAATACATTGTTACATACACGAGCGAATCGTACAAGTTGAGATATATAAACACTATAAGATGGTGACAAGGGAACGTCACCATCTAAAAATGGATAATTAACAATAGGAAATGAAAATCATCTCTTTTATCATAAATTTTTGTATTAAGCTTCCCGTTTATGATATAGATATCAAGATCGAGGAAAGGGCAGTGGTCATTGTTATCATGTTATCACTCCTCATCTGTGATTATGGGAGCTACCTCCGCTGCTCCGCTAACTAATACTTTTTGCATAAATTCTACAAAATGAGTCTTTTTTGTAAAATTTTGTTGGAAAGATTTATCGAGTATTTGAGCCCTTTTCCATGCTTGACTCCTATTGTTCGGCAATCGTTGTCTATTTGGTCTAAAAGGGAGGGGTGCAGTCCAGTGCCCATTTGAATCTTTCTTAAATTCAGAATCCATGAGATTAAGGAACAAGCGGTCTTGGACTGATGTGCCAATCTTGTCGTCATCTTTGGTTTTAATAAACAATGGGTCATTGTTACATCTTTGTGAATGAACATTATCTCTGATATGAGCCAATTCAGTGTTTTCCTTTACATACAAAGTGTTAATACAAGGTTCAAATATAGTTCCTCTACCATTGTTCATTACATTAGTCTTATTGACATTGACAAAATTTGGTTTGTGTACTTTGCCTAAGCAAACATCGCCTATTATTACCCAACCGAAAAAGAGCTCCTGGGCAAATGGCGTGCCCTTCGGTCCTGTCAACTGTCTAAACACGTGGTGCGCTTCTGGGACATCTCTTCCAATCAAAAGTTGAATGTCTATATTTGGATTCAAATCTAACATTTGATGAGCTATCTCCCGTAAATGGGGATAGGATTTAGCAATATCCGGAGTCGGAATTTCTGATTTTTCGTCTGGGATTGATTGATTGATTGTTGGTTGCTTGACGTCCAGTGGCAAATATTTCATGCATATTCAGGACGAGAACAAGTTCACAATAAATACAAAAGGTAGATTAATACAATAGAGGCCATCTGGGATGATGGTCGGAGAAATTTGGACTGCCACCGGAAAAGGAGGGTATATTGGATAGGGATAGAAATTTTGCCTAGCAACAGGCCACCTACGGACCCCTCAAAGAGTTGTTGCAAGGGTTCTTAACGTGGAAAGAGCGTGGCCCTCTCTTTACACGAGGCATCGGATTTAACGTCCCCCTTCTGACCGGACGTGACTGCGAACTTGATACATCCCGCACAGCCAAACGGACGCCCCACTTCGGCAAGCGTTTTACTGCCAGTCGGGAGAAGACCAAGTGACCATATTTCTATACCCCAGTCACCCTTGGGGAGTCGTCTGGGATTGCACTGCACTCTATTACTGAATGTATTTCAAGTTCTCCATTACCAGACAATGGCTCAACTATCAGACTTTCTGCACATCTACCATTCATGATAGTGCGTCCAGCACAAGACGACATAGTATACTGAATGGCCGATGTATTTATACCTAATTGATCAAACAGCTCAGTCTTAGCAAGAGTTCTGTTACTTTGGTCGTCCAGTATAGCGTACACATTAACGGCTTTATCTGGGAAGTTCTTCGGGTACACACGGACCTGAACGGTTTTTCCACATGATTTACCACTAAATCAACATAAAAACGTGCACTTGGATGATTAGATATAGGAAGATGTGGTGTGAGTGCCAATGAGACAACTCTCCATACAAATAACAATTTAAAAAGTAAACCATTATAGGTTAAAGTACGGCCTTTAACACGGAGCCTTAGCTCACACCGAACAACAAGCTATAAAGGGCCCCAAAATTACTAGTGTAAAACCATTCAAACGGGAAAACCAACGGTCTAATCTATATAAACAAAACGAGAAACGAGAAACACGTATATATTACATAAGCAAACGACAACTACTGTACATCAGATTCCTGACTTAGGACAGGTGCAAACATTTGCAGCGGGATTAAACGTTTTAATGGATCCAAACCTTCTCCCTTTTTCTGAAACAATAGCATAACATCACAACAAAGAAAAACATACGATAAAATATCAATTGGCAGACTTAACTCAATCAAAAAACGTATGATTAAACAATGAACGAATAAATTTGATCTGCGATATCTGAATACAAATGCACAGTTAATTAAATATTAAGACAAACATTCATGACCAAAAAGCTAACAAACAAATTCAAAAACAGGACATGACTGAGAAATATTTAACCAATCAATGTTCACTTTAGAAAAAAACCGGTTTTTTTATAATCTTGAAGTTTATACAAATGTTGTAAGAATAAGTGAAGATATTACAAATTATCAAAGCTGGTGTACAGACAAGATCCGTATAAATAAAAAATGACAAAAAAGCATTATAAACAGTATCAACAGGTCGAATTAACAAGAAAATACGATTTGAGAGTACTCGCAGTTACTGACAGCTAGTTAAAAGCCAAAACCAATTAATAATAAAAAATCATGCATCAGAGACTAAAATCGACTAAAACACATCACAGGGATTTAGTATTTTAACGTCATTAATAGTCAAAGAAGACATGACTTGTGCAATGCCAAAAATAAATGTATCGACAGGTAGTAGTATAGTGAAGAGCGACTTTTATAGAAATAAAAGTTAACGTGTCTGTGTCTCTATACATCTCGCCTCAAAAGATAATGAAATTTAGTTATGTTTTAATTTGCTAATGACAATATCAATATTAGTGCCAATGTGAACTATATTCAGAGATCTTATTACAATATCGGTACGATAACCCTTACTTATAAGTTTGTTTAAAGGTTCGATGAGTTTACAAGGATCACATAGTGATTTCCTCGCTTTAAGTACAATATTACCATAAAATTTAGGATGTGAAATACCATTTTTAATAAGCTTTCTACAGGTATAGCCAAATTTACTAATCAAATCTTTGTATCTATGAAAGAATTTAGTAAAAGTTTTAAGTAATTTATGGTATCGAAATCCCTGACACAACAATTTACCAGTGATGCATTGATTACGTTCGTTAAAATCTATGACATCAGAACGACACTGTTTGATCATTAGCATTTTGCGTTGTATCAGATGATTTCTCTCCGCCGTCAGGACAACTAGATTTTGCAGTTACATGCATAGCGGTTATATGATAATTACTTCCACAATGATCGCATTTTACAGTTACAGTGCAATTTCGTGACATATGAGTTGTCGAATGGCAGCATTTGAAACAAATATTATTGTCCTTCAGATACTTTCTGCGTTCTTCATAAGTCATTGCTTTAAAGGCTCGACAAGTATTCAAATGATGATTGGCTTTATGAATAGGACAACGTACTGTCTCTTTTTCTTCCTTCTGTTTAATATTAACATCCGTTTTTCGGTTAAACACTGACGTTGCACCATGGTTAACTTTCCGTGTTTCATTTTTCCTAGAATACGACGTTTCAGTATTACTATAAATAAACGCGGGATCATTTTTGACAGCACTAACCTCTCTGATAAATTGCACCAAGTACGAAAAAGGTGGAAATGGTACGTTGTTCCTCAGTTTGTATTGCGATGCACGTGTTGTCCACTTCTCTTGTATATTAAACATGAAAGTGAATCCGAACATATAATAAATTTGGATTTATTGCTTCTTCAGATAAATCCAAATTTATTATATGTTCGGATTCACTTTCATGTTTACAAGCTATACGAAATACTAAAATTAAAAACCCAACAATCCTGAAAATTTTATATGTAATGAGGAATTTAAAAATTCATCTGAAAGAAATAATATTTCTATGGGTTCCGAGTCATGTTGGAATCCTTGGAAACACAGCTGTAGACCTTGAGGCAAAGAATGCCCTGGGTGACCCTCTATCTAACTGTGATATACCATATACTGATTTTAAATCTAATATTAGAGAATATGTTTTTAATATATTGAAAAATAAATGGAGTAAAAAAGATGATAATAAATTGTATGGAATTAAACCTAGTTTAGGCAAACCTTTTGATAATATTATGTGCAGAAAAGATCAGTGTGTTATTACTAGATGTCGTATTGGTCATACTAGAATAACACACGAGTATCTTTTAAAAAATGAAGATGAACTACAATGTGTTCCTTGCAACTGCAAGTATACTATTAAACATGTTTTAATTAATTGTATTGACTTTGCTGATATTCGTAAGAAGCATTTCAATGTCAATAATATGTATGATTTATTTAATAATGTTCCATTTACAAATATTGTTGCTTTTTTAAAAGAAATTGGAATTTATTATAGAATTAAAAAAAATGTTAATATATTTAAATCGATTTTAATTTTTATCACGTTATTTTACTGTTGATTTTTATTTGTATATACTCAATTTGCTTTAGTCAAGAATTTTAGTATATTGAAGGACTTTTTGTCTTATTTTAAAAATATGCTTTAAATTGTAAAAATATTCGAATTAGCTCTCGCCGCGATATAGCCTTTTTGTGCTAATGCGGCGTAAAGCAACCAACAATCAATCAATCATGTATATTATATGGTAACTTGTCCACAATTGGTAAAACACAAGAAGAAGAGTCGAAATATGACAATAAATTTGAAAATGTCTCATTCTCTTTCGAAGATTCTATTTGTGTGAGAATATCTAATAGCTCATAAAGTCGACTATGATCCTTGTTTGTTAACTTTGGAAACTTCTGTAGTTTTGTTTTAATTGCAGCTTCTACCATCTCAGGTCTACCATAGCGTTCGTCAAGACGCTCCCATATACGACGAAGACCAGCATTTGGATTGTTCACATTTGACGCACGAATGTTTTGCGAAAACTTTGAAGATTCACGGCCGAGCCATTTAACTTATAAGTCCATTTCTTCGAAAGCCGTAACTGAGAGTTCTTCAGTAATACTTTTAAAGGTAGCTTTCCATGAAGCATAAGTTTCGGGACAGTCATCAAAATTCTGAAATCTAGAAAGTAATAAATCTTTCTTCAACAAAAACTTTGTCAAGTCAGACACTACAGACTGATCATGATTTGGTGGCAGTGGTGGTTGAGTTAATTCAAAATCAGCTGCATAAGGATTTAATGTTTGTTTTTGCCGAATTTCTGGTTTAATATCTTCAACTATCGATCGATCCAAATCGTCGACTTGAAATTTTGGAAAATTCCTTGGCGTAGGAATTATGTTTAACTGGTTCCGAGGTGCCGGAGTATGTGAACTAAATTTGTCTTGATTGTTCGGAATATCTTGCGGAACATTATTATTCTTGTCTTGAGATTTGAGTTGTTCCACTTCATTAAATTGTTCATTTACATACTTTTCTGTTAGTGTCATTTTCACTTTTTGTAAAGACTCTTTGTCTTCTTGTAACGACAAGGATCTTCGATCGCTCTCGGCTTCTTCTAAAACTTTGACATCGATCTCTGCGATAGCGGCTTCTGTCTGTTGTTTAAGCAGTGCTAAATCTGCATCAACTTCAGCTTTTTCACGGTCCTTTAAAGCTTTAGACTGTGTTTCTAATTCACTTAATCTTGCTTTTTGCTTAATTAATTTTGTTTGTTGTTCCGCATATTGTAAATTTGTTCGTTGAACTTCAGCATTTACACGCTTCCTAGCCATAGCTGAACTCGAAATTGAGCCGCTTTTACCACTATTGTTTGAACGGACAGACTCTATAGGAACTACTGACATAGTTTCAGCTGCGGTTAATTTCAATGTCTTAATTTGTTGTAATGTATTGTCAATGATTTCAGTGCACTTTTTAAACTCAGTCTTAAAGGTGGGTAATGCTTCATTACTGTCTTCATTATTCTTGCGTGTCAAAAACTCAATATATTGATTTGAGTTTTCACAGTATTTTTCACGAGACTTCAAAATGTTTTTCTCTAGTTTGCGTAGAGGTTTCAGCTCCTTCGAGCACTCTGATAATTCTTCGAGTAAATGTTCTATAGTTTCCTACGAACCGTCAATTTGCTTAAGGTATTTTATCTTATGTGAATGATAAAGTTCTTTACCTTTCTCTGTCATTTTATGTTCATGTGTTACTGTTGTTTCAGGCGGAAGTGGTTGTGATTGAGCCATTTCATAAAATTGTTTGTAGGAACTACTGCATGTTATTCTGTATCGAACTGTGTCTTTGCAATCTTTTTACTATTCTGCCTCAGTGCATACTAGTATAACCATAAGCCACAGTAATGTATATCATTTATTTCGAAAACCATGAAATAACAAGTTCTACATATGTGTGCTGTTATGTTGGTAAAAAGCTACAAAAAACAAAAACAAAACCTTAGCTAACTCATCATACTCATGACTACAAAAATCATAAAACTAACAGTTCAAATCTATGTATCAAAATGAATTTTCAATCAAATCATTCAAAAATTATAGCACCAAATGGCTTTCCATACTTTTGTAAAAACAGTGACAAAATTAACAATCATCATATTTCACTTTTGGCTGATATACACATATACAAAATTTATCTTGATGTGAAAACATATTAACTTTCATCATACAATCATTAAAAACTATGAATAATAAACTTACATTGTGAGTTGGCGTAGTTTACGATACTTTTAAATGCCTGTGACCACGTTCATGCTTTCAATTTAGGAAACAAAAAAGTAAGGGGGACAGTAACGAACTTCAAAGAACAAAAATCTAGCAATAAAAAATAGTCCGGGAAAACTTATGAAAAATCGATAGAATTTCTGTTAAACAATAAAAAATCAACACTGGTAACAGTACAGTGGGATTAAGTTCAGGCGAGTCCTGGAAATTGTCTAAAATGCAGGTTGCTAGTCCTACAACATATGACTTCGCATCCTAAGGGGACGACCATTTGATTTTCTGAAGGGGGGGGAGGATTTTGAAAATAGATAACTCAGCCTTGATAATCACAAAAATAAATGGTTTGTTCTGTTTTAGTTTGAAAATAAATGACCTGACTTGCAATGTATTGAGAATAAATAACTCAGCAGGTCTATAGCTTATTGGGCCCTCAGCGGTTCCAAAACCCTTCAAAATATGTTTGACAATACTTTTAAAAGAGGCTAGGTAAAACCAAACTAAATGGTCGAGTTCCGCTATTCCGGTTGTTTTTCCGTATATTAAACATGTTTGCTTGAAGAAAGTACAACCATGAACTCAATCACTGGTATTAAAGAGATAATAGTAACTGCAATTACGATTATCCCAATATGGCGACGGCAGATAAAGGTAAAATATTTACAGTCAATTTACTTAAATGTAGCATGTTTTTGTCAATAGTTACTCAGCTGCAAGGTTTTTCTATACCATTACATCATATTTGAATCGTAACGGTGCACTGGAATTGTCTAAGCGCTTTGAAAATTGCCGTTGAAAAATTCGGGATGATAATCGTAACTCGGAAAAAAAGATAATCGTAATATGGTATTAAAAAATGCGAAGATAATCGTAACTGGATAGTGTTTTATTGATATTGACACTTAAAACGTATATCTGATTTTTTTGTACGTTTCAACATCTTATGACATATCTTTGTGTGCATATATTATTGATGGTTCTAATGAAAACAGCTACATACTATCATAAAATTGGTGAACAAGCTTTAAGAAATTTGGATATGGGAAAAACACGAACTATGTTAAAATACAGAAAACTCCCAAGAACTAGGAATGTGACAAAGTATGGGAATGAGCGATGAGGCATTTGTATAGGAAGTTTCGGATATATGGCAATACTTGTAAGGGAAAACGGATGTGTCACCCTACATCAGATTTGTGATTAATAAAATTGAGAATGGAAATGGGGAATGTATCACGGAGACAACAACCCGACCATAGAAAAAACAACAACATAAGGTCACCAATAGGTCTTCAATGTCGCGAGAAATTTCCGCACCCGGAGGCGTCCTTCAGCTGGCCCTACGACTGTTTAAGAACATTGATTTATCCTGAATAAAAACAAAGTAAATATAGTAATTATTGTTTAAATCATTTAATGCAGGTGGCTATGTGTGCTATTTCTTCCCCCGGGAAGGGACTGCTGGTTCAATTCTAGTCCATACCCGTTATGCCATAATGAAGTAGGAAAGACGTTTAGTATTCGCCAGGAACAGTTTGACGAGAAATTAAAAACAACAGTTTTGCACTTTGGGGATATGGGATATTGCTTATCCCCCTCCAATTTACTCCCCAAAAAAATCCCACCTTAAACGCGCACATTACATTGAAACTTTGAAAACAATTAGAATATCTACTTACCACAATACCTGACCCGATAGCTGCTTCATTGTCAATATATTGAACAGGTACATAGATATAGGAAGATGGGGTGTGAGTGCCAATGAGACAACTCTCCATCTAAATAACAATTTAAAAAAAGTAAACCATTATAGGTTAATGTACGGCCTTCAACATGTATACATTAAAAGGTAATGCATGTTGTTGTCTGTTATAAGGGTATTTTTCAATAAAAGTGTGAATTTCAGACCAAAAAAAATTAAAAATCAACTTGTCGAAATTTTTATTTCTAGAGTTATTTTGAATACCTCTATTGTAGACCTGTTTGTAAATAAAAAGTGCAATCTTAAATACTTTTTAAAATGCTATCATTTTCATAATGTATGTACTGTTTCGCATTTTGTCCACTACGATAGTACTGCTTTTAAACGCACATCTTATTGCATTCTAATGTCTCCTATAGACATTCCAATTTGTTTTACTTTATAAACTAGAAAGATCTCATTTTTTTTTTCTGAATGTGAGAACCATTTTTTATCGATAAATATTAGACAGTACTTCACATATGGACGTACAAAAAGAGGGACGAAAGATACCAAAGGGACAGTCAAACTCATAAATCTAAAACAAACCGACAACACCAAGGCTAAAAATGAAAAAGACAAACAGAAAAACAATAGTACACACGACACAACATAGAAAACCAAAGAATAAACAACACGAACCCCACCAGAAACTAGGGGTGATCTCAGGTGCTCCGGAAGGGTAAGCAGATCCTGCTCCACATGTGGCACCCGTCGTGTTGCTTATGTGATTACAAATCCGGTAAATAGTCTAATTCGGTAGGTCACATTCATGAAAGGGAAGGGGATTGTAGTTACGACGTAAGGAACATATCCGATATCATTTGTGAAACGGTTATTTCATAACGGTCAACCAACTCGTGATGGCGTCCGTAAAATTTACGAAGGGATGATTTCAACTTCACCATTTGGAACTCTTGGTTTGATAGCTTCTTTGTGAGCAGTAACCCTCTATTAAGAAAATCATGATGGGAAATGCAAGCACGGGAATATCGTATCAATTGGGAGATATATACCCCGTATGCAGGTGCTGCTGGAATGTTGCTACTTAGAAATGGAAAGTTCACAATTGGAAAACTGAAATCATCTCTTTTGTCGGAAAGTTTTGTTTTCAACCGACCCTCATTGTCAATTTCTAGATGTAAGTCAAGATATGAAGCTGACTTAACTGTATCTGTAGTATCCTTTATATCCAATTCGATGGGATAGATGCGTTCCACATAGTCACCAAATTTTGAATTGTTTAGGGAAAGAACGTCATCTACGTATATAGCGGAAAGTAGAGTTAAAGGATATTGCTAACATTATACAACTTATGTTATGTAGTGGACATTTTCATGAGTGTCGAGTGGACAAAACTGCTTGGATCGTAGTGGACAAAAAGTTTCGTAGTTGACAGCAACCCTATACTATATTGATAACATACTGAAAGTTACATGAAACTAACTCTTGCTATTTGTTTTGCACGAATAGAATTGAAAAAAAATCAAAATCTCCAATACTTGTTTCGTAGGTGACCGTTTTGTAGTGGACATATTTACATGTTTACAATCTCCATATTGCAATAGTAAGAAGAATGCTTATATTCATCAAAACACGTATCAAGCTGTACACTGATTTTGTTTCATAATTTTAAAACCAGATACTGAAGGTGATTTAAACCGTTTCGAAGTGGACATTAACAAAAATACGGTATCACTCTGGTCCATTTGATGTGCTCTTTTTTGTCAACAATTTAAGTGCCGTTATTAAAACATCATTTCGTTTGTAAGACCCTTATGCTTATATCTCTTGCAAACATTGAGCATAAATGTTGAAAAGGGCGTCTAGGGAAATGCCAGGAATCCATAGCTTATAAGTCCCTCTAAAAATAGTATGTTTCTTTGCTTAAAAAATGTTAAATCTAATTCAATGTACTGACTGCTCAAAAGAATACTTCAAAAGATTAAAAGCATTTTTTTAAGTGGCTGTGACAAGCAATTACGGTTTTGTAAAACAAACCGCCAATAAATCGAGAGATATACAAGTAAATCTGTCTTAAATATTAACCTCTAAGTTTCTTCTTTTTTTTTTATTTTCCGTTAATGTCATCAATTAACCGTACATTTGCATTTTAATACACACAATACCATTGAAATCTAAAAGACACATTTAATTTTTCAGTTACTATTATCCGATAAAGAAATTACGATTATCAAACAAGAAAAATTCCATAGAGTTACGATTATCATCCCGAATTTTTCAACGGCAATTTTCAAAGCGCTTAGACAATTCCAGTGCACCGTTACGATTCAAATATGATGTAATGGTATAGAAAAACCTTGCAGCTGAGTAACTATGCATGTAGTTTCACAATTTTCTTTTTGATCATCTGTATCTGTACAGGCATTTATTTCTTCATCACTAATATTATCCAAAGTATCTAATTCTTCTCAACACTCATCGATGGTATTTCCTTTTGCCTTTCCATTTCTAGGGCATCCTTTATAAGGTCAAGAATAGTATCATCCTCGCTAACATCATCATAATATTGTTCATGATCATTGATGCAACTTGGTCTTCTTTCTGCAGATAATGACTTTGGGCCAACTGTACTTCGCTGCCATGAATGGTAGTTAAATGATGACACAAGTAACCTCTTCTTCCATTGAAATCTAAAAGACACATTTAATTTTTCAGTTACTATTATCCGATAAAGAAATTACGATTATCAAACAAGAAATTTCCATAGAGTTACGATTATCATCCCGAATTTTTCAACGGCAATTTTCAAAGCGCTTAGACAATTCCAGTGCACCGTTACGATTCAAATATGATGTAATGGTATAGAAAAACCTTGCAGCTGAGTAACTATTGACAAAAACATGCTACATTTAAGTAAATTGACTGTAAAGATTTTACCTTTATCTGCCGTCGCCATATTGGGATAATCGTAATTGCAGTTACTATTATCTCTTTAATACCAGTGTCAATGCGAAGTATTCGAAGTAAAAACCATAAACTGATCTTCACTTCAGCTGTGCTGTCTTTTACATATATCTGGCGAAGTTTTATCGTCTCTTGAGTTCTCTGTGTGACTCTTTCTTCTATGGCATCGACCTAAATAAATTGATCATTGATTACATTCTGTTTGGAAAATGACAATCAGATTGATTTATAATTCCACATGGTTACATTTTCATTTCATATCTCTTATCTTGTGATTAAGCATGTAGAAAGATGACTATAGATGTGTTTTCTGTGTAATAATGGAGTCATAAATATTTATGTCATATGACACTCCCCACCCTAAGTTCAACAGTTATAAGTGTCACTGAATAAAATGTTCATAAATGTCCTATTCCATATTTAAGTCTTGACACATATGTTGGTTCATCAATGGTTGTGAGAGTTCTTTGAAAAGTTAGAATCACTGTCTGCTGAACAGTTGAGTTGTCTATGGTCATCAGGGATCTCTCATCATTTATATTATCGTCGTCATCATCACGGACTATAATAAATTCATTTGCATAATTGTTAATGTCACTCGTAGTACACGAATCATCATCTTTGCATGTAGTTTCACAATTTTCTTTTTGATCATCTGTATCTGTACAGGCATTTATTTCTTCATCACTAATATTATCCAAAGTATCTAATTCTTCAACACTCATCGATGGTATTTCCTTTTGCCTTTCCATTTCTAGGGCATCCTTTATAAGGTCAAGAATAGTATCATCCTCGCTAACATCATCAGAATATTGTTGATGGTCATTGATGCAACTTGGTCTTCTTTCTGCAGATAATGACTTACTTCGGGCTAACTGTACTTCCATGCCAGGAATGGTAGTTAAATGATGAAACAAGTAACCTCTTCTTATAAATGTGGAACTGCATTTATCTTCTGTGCAGTCATACGACTCTAGGCCAGCATGGTGTTCTTTGATATGGCGAATGAGATTCTTCTCGTATTTATATTCCTTGTAACAAATTAAGCAAGTATACATCGTGGCTATGGTAACTATGCGAATGAAGATTCATATTTAATAGATCGGTTTTTATACAACCACATCGACACTGAATTAGAAACTCGTGCAAATCAAGTAGATATAGGAAGATGTGGTGTGAGATCAAGGTCTGTTTAAATTTCAGCTCCGTTTAAATTCAATGAGAAAATCGTGCAAAATCAAGCACCGTTTAAATTTCAGAGATTTAATGCTTCATTGAACACACTTTATTGATTGATTGATTGATTGTTGGTTGCTTTACGCCGCATTAGCACAAAAAGGGTATATCGCGGCGAGAGCTAATTCGAATATTTTTACAATTTAAAGCATATTTTTAAAATAAGACAAAAAGTCCTTCAATACACTAAAAATTTTGACAAATTGGCAAATTGATTATATACAAATAAAAATCAACAGTAAAATAACGTGATAAAAATTAAAATCGGTTTAAATATAATAACATTTTTATATTTTATAATAAATTCCAATTTCTTTTAAAAAAGCAACAATATTTGTAAATGGAACATTATTAAATAAATCATACATATTATTGACATTGAAATACTTCTTACGAATATCAGCAAAGTCAATACAATGAATTGAAACATGTTTAATAGTATACTTGCAGTTGCAAGGAACACATTGTGGTTCATCTTCATTTTTTAAAAGATACTCGTGTGTTATTCTAGTATGACCAATACGACATCTAGTAATAACACACTGATCTTTTCTGCACATAATATTATCAAAAGGTTTGCCTAAATTAGGTTTAATTTCATGCAATTTATTATCATCTTTTTTACTCCATTTATTTTTCAATATATTAAAAACATATTCTCTAATATTAGATTTAAAATCAGTATATGGTATATCACAGTTAGATAGAGGGTCACCCAGGGCATTCTTTGCCTCAAGGTCTACAGCTGTGTTTCCAAGGATTCCAACCTGACTCGGAACCCATAGAAATATTATTTCTTTTAGAAGAATTTTTAACTTCCTCATTACATATAAAATTTTCAGGATTGTCGGGTTTTTAATTTTAGTATTTCGTATAGCTTGTGAGCATGAAAGTGAATCCGAACATATAATAAATTTGGATTTATCTGAAGAAGCAATAAATTTCAAAGCCAAATTATTGCTTCTGCTTCAGCAGTAAAGATGGATGCATCAGATGGCAAACGGAGGGTTGCAGCTCTGTCCCTGAAGACAGCAGCAGATGCAACTCTATCACCATCTTTTGATCCATCGGTATAGACAGTTGAAAAATCTAGATAATCGGCTTTAATTTCAGCATAGTGTTGCTGAATCAAAAGAGGATTTGTTTTATTTTTATTGTGTTCACGGAGATCAAATATCTATAACTATAACTTTTGGGCACACTCTATTCATTTAAATTATTTCTATATATAACTTTATAACATATATTATTAACACATCACACATATATATCGATGTAAAAAGTTCTGATTTGATTGGTAGCTGGAGATGAGATTGTATAGGATATAACAACTATTCATAAATTTTTTGAGTTATCCTTAGATGGAAAATGTTCCTAACAGGTCAAGAATAGAAAATAATATAAACAATTATAAAGAAAGAATTACATAAAAGGTATCTCCCTTTTTCCAAAGTCCGATATTTGTTTCCTTTCTGTTAAATTCAATTATATTCGTGTTTCTGGCCTACGACCACAATTATTCTTCTCCTTTGCTATACAATGCTTCTTTTGGTAAAAGTCAAATCAAATTAAAAATTTGCACCGTTTCAAACATGAAATAAATGTAACTGCTTATATATATAGACCATTATTAGTATACAAATTATGCTTCTATGACAATCCATCAGTGCTTTTTTAGAGCCTTTTTATACGACCGCAAATTTTGAAAAAATTTTCGTCGTATATTGCTATCACGTTGGCGTCGTCGTCTGCGTCGTCGTCGTTGTCGTCGTCGTCGTCGTTGTCCGAATACTTTTAGTTTTCGCACTCTAACTTTAGTAAAAGTGAATAGTAATCTATGAAATTTTAACACAAGGTTTATGACCACAAAAGGAAGGTTGGTATTGATTTTGGAAGTTTTGGTCCCAACATTTTAGGAATTAGGGGCCAAAAAGGGCCCAAATAAGCATTTTCTTGGTTTTCGCACTATAACTTTAGTTTAAGTAAATAGAAATCTATGAAATTTTGACACAAGGTGTATGACCACAAACGAAAGGTTGGGATTGATTTTGGGAGTTTTGGTTTCAACAGTTTAGGAATTAGGGGCCAAAAAAGGGCCCAAATAAGCATTATTCTTTGTTTTCGCACAATAACTTTAGTTTAAGTTAATAGAAATCAATGAAATTTAAACACAATGTTTATGACCACAAGAGGAAGGTTGATATTGATTTTGGGAGTTTAGGTCCCAACAGTTTAGGAATTGGGGGCCAAAAAGGAACCCAAATAAGCATTTTTCTTGGTTTTCACACCATAACGTTAGTATAAGTAAATAGAAAAAAAAGAAAGGTTGGAATTGATTTTGGGAGTTTAGGTCCCAACAGTTTAGGAATAAGGGGACGAAAGGTCCAAAATTAAACTTTGTTTGATTTCATCAAAATTGAATAATTGGGGTTCTTTGATATGCCGAATCTAACTGTGTATGTAGATTCTTAACTTTTGGTCCCGTTTTCAAATTGGTCTACATTAAGGTCCAAAGGGTCCAAAATTAAACTTAGTTTGATTTTGACAAAAAATGAATTGGTTGGGTTCTTTGATATGCTGAATCTAAAAATGTACTTAGATTCTTGATTATTGGCCCAGTTTTCAAGTTGGTCCAAATCGGGGTCCAAAATTAAACTTTGATTGATTTCATCAAAAATTGAATAAATGGGGTTCTTTGATATGCCAAATCTAACTGTGTATGTAGATTCTTCATTTTTGGTCCTGTTTTCAAATTGGTCTACATTAAAGTCCAAAGGGTCCAAAATTAAACTTAGTTTGATTTTAACAAAAATTGAAATCTTGGGGTTCTTTGATATGCTGAATCCAAACATGTACTTAGATTTTTGATTATGGGCCCAGTTTTCAAGTTGGTCCAAATCAGGATCTAAGATTTTTAATTATGGGCCCAGTTTTCAAGTTGGTCCAAATCAGGATCTAAAATATTATATTAAGTATTGTGCAATAGCAAGTCTTTTCAATTGCACAGTATTGCACAATGGCAAGAAATATCTAATTGCACAATATTGTGAAATAGCAATATTTTTTTTTAATTAGAGTTATCTTTCTTTGTCCAGAATAGTAAGCAAGAAATATCTAATTGCACAGTATTGTGAAATAGCAATATATTTTTTTTAATTGGAGTTATCTTTCTTTGTCCAGAATCAACTCAAATCTTTGTTATATACAATGTATATTCACTTTTTACTACCAACTGATAAATTAAAATAATCTTTACCATTCAGTGATAACAAGCAGTTTTTTTTACATCTTAATATTTTATGATGTATTTAAATGAGTAGTTATTGTTGCAAACTCCATTAGAAATTTAATTGAGATTAGTTTTGGAATAAGGGAAAGGGGGATGTGATTAAAAAAATTGGGTTCAATTTTCTCATTTGAAATTTCATAAATAAAAAGAAAATTTCTTTTAACATTTTTTTCAGAGGATTAATATTCAACAGCATAGTGAATTGCTCTAAGAGAAAACAAAAATTTTAAGTTCATTAGAACACATTCATTCTGTGTCAGAAACCTATGCTGTGTCAACTATTTAATTACAATCCAAATTTAGAGCTGAATCCAGCTTGAATGTTGTGTCCATACTTGCCCCAACTGTTCAGGGTTCAACCTCTGCGGTCGTATAAAGCTACGCCCTGCGGAGCATCTTTTTTTTAAAATATGCCAATGGTAAGATTTGAATCATGTATAAATGACTTATACCGACTAAGGTTAATTTGAGGGGTTGTCTATCGGAGGGGTCCTGATCCCGAAATCCCGGGCTTAAAACCATGAAATCCCGAGATGCAGAATTTAAAGAAATTCATATCCCGAAATCGAAAAATATATTCCCGGATCCCGTAAGGATCAATCCCCAAATCCCGATCGGAGGGGTCCTGATCCCGAAATCCCGGGCTTAAAACCATGAAATCCCGAGATGCAGAATTTAAAGAAATTAAAATCCTGAAATCGAAAAATATATTCCCGGATCCCGTAAGGATCAATCCCCAAATCCCGAGCATAAAAACACCCGATCCCGACGCCCCGAAAAAGATCCTGTCTCCCTCTTATCTCTACCTTACTTTCATTTTAGCCAAATCACTATTTTCCCTTTTAACAAGAAATTATATATAGAAATTCCCTGACAGAATACAGATAGTCTCTATATACTAAAGTAGTATAATCGTAGTTTACATGTAGATAAACGCGAAAAATATTTGTCCTCTCTAAGGGATATAATTGTTGTGATTTTGCGATCTAAACACCATTATATGGAGAACGCTCTAGATTGGTTGTACTTGTGTCACATGTTTTACTTATCTTAATATAAACGCAACTGGTATGACCCCTTGAATAGTAAACATTAAAAAAAACAGTAGACAGAATACAGAGATACTCTATATATTAAAAAAAGTATAATCGTAGTTTACATGTAGATAAACGCGAAAAATAATTGTCCTCTCTAAGGAGGTATAATAGATGTGGTTCTTGCGATCTAAACACCATGATATGGAGAACGATCTGATTGGCTTATCTATTTTTCTTTTTTGTTATCTATCATACGATTGGTTGTATTTGTGCATGTTTCAAACAGGAAGTCTTATCTATGAAAAAAAGTCTGCTGACGGAATCATTTCCGGACTCCTTTTTTGTGGTTTTTCTCCCAAAATAGCTCAATCTGAATAATCATAAGAATGGATGACAAATGCGACTACGCATGTTACCTATAGGACACAGAGGCATAATGATTGATTTATTGTGGAAGGAGGAGAAGCGACACCCAAAATGAGGTCTTCTCGTTTAATAGTATAGATATACTAGTATCTTACTCTGGTTCCGTATAAATGTGATTGTTTATATTTTTCAGGTCTCCCATTAAAAGAGGTTGTAGCCCTGCGTCCAAAAATGTACAGTTTAAAATTTGATGTAGTGGCAGAAGATGAAACAATTAAAAAAATAACGCACAGCAAAGGGAATTGCAAAATGTGCCATTGACAAACAGTTACGTCATGTACAATACAATCAATGTTTATTTGACAATAAAATGACAATTTGATTCGGAGTGATAAACACATCTTGTTTATGAATAATGATCGAGAGTCAGGTCTCTGTAACTTTGATGACAAACGTGTTTTTGGAAAAATTCTTTTAACAGTTATGCATATGGACATCACAAAATACCAAATGTTCACAAATTTTGAAATACATATTGTTAAAGTACAGTAACAGTAACCTATCGTTGTCAAATTTCTGTGTCTCTTGTGAAGAGTTGTCTCATTAGCAATTGCACCACATTTTCTTGTTATATGATTGATTGATTGTTGGTTTCTTAACGTCCAGTGGCAAATATTTCATGCATATTCAGGACGAGAACAAGTTCACAATAAATACAATAGGTAGGTTGATACAATAGAGGCCACTTGGGATGATGGTCGGAGAAATGTGGACTGCCACCGGAAAAAGAGGGCATATATTGGATAGGGACAGAAATTTTGCCTTGCAACAGGCCACCTACGGACCTCTCAGAGAGTTGTTGCAAGGGTTCTTAACGTGCAAAGAGCGTGGCACTCTCTATACACGAGGCATCGGATTTAACGTCCCCCTTCTGACCGGACGTGACTGCGAACTTGATACATCCCGCACAGCCAAACGGACGCCCCACTTCGGCTAGCGTTTTACTGCCGGTCGGGAGAAGACCAAGTGACCTTATTTCTATACCCCAGTCACCCTTGGGGATTCTTGTTATATGTGTTACTCGTGAAAATGTCGTTTTTATCGTGATATCGCAATAAATCTGGGCCAACTGTCATCTTCCCGACAGGGCTCTGAATCATCACATTTTCTTTTCTTATGTATTAAAGCTGATTTAGAGGGTTTGTTTTGTTGTGCCATATGAAAGGAAAAAGATTCACCATTCTTGCCATCCACCCACCTCGGAGTGCCTACAAGGGCGATGCTGTGTTTCCGTGGCGAACCGGGATCGAGTGCTAATGCTGAAAACGAGCTCCAAATATAATGTAGCTGGTCCTCAAATCAGAACCCAAGATCCACTGCGGAAAGCACCAGATGAGCAATGTCTGCTGTTTCATGCTCACATGAATTGAGAGATGTATGCTCAGTGGAGGGGATACTCTCCATTGCAGATGGACTTGAGCAGGCCTCTACAACACCAGAAGTCCAATAGATGTGACGAAAGTACTATTTGAAAGATTTTTTGTTGCCGGACAATTGGATCTTGTAAATAACAGAGACCTGCATTCGATCGAGATTAAGCGAGGAAATTCAAAATGCACCAATGTACTAGCAGCACCAGGAACCATAACAATTGTTAATGGGATACATTGTGATGTAAGTATATAGGAAATTAGAAAAGAATAACAGAATAATAAGAGCTTTTAAAGTAATCACGTAGTATTGTCTCTATATGTAAAGTGACTAGAAAATCAACCTAAACTATGAGCAGATCTTATATATTATTTATAAATTTTAATGTATAAAACATTTCTTATATTATGTATATCTCTTTTTACAGAATGGAGTCATAGCTTCTACAACAACAACAACAACAAGAGTGACACCTGGATCCACATTGTCAACCGGTACCACTGATAAACAACTGGTAAGCATTTATCTGATATTTTTTTTTAATTAAAACGTCCGTTTGTTTTCTATTTTTTATTGGGAAATACATGTACATGCATGAGCCAATTTGTATTCTGTATAGTATAGTGCTTAAAAACAAAGTAAAATGTGAAGGATAAGATTTTTTAATATCAACATTTTCATGAAATACATGATTTTATTTCTTTATTTCAGAAGTCAACACCACATGCACAGGAGGAAGACAAGGGCTTGATAATATTAAGATCCTTCTTATAATGATTTTTGGTAAGTATCTAAATTTAATTTATTTATTTGAATGACAAACAATATAAAAATAAAATAAATAAATAAAATAAAAATATATCCATGTTCTAATAAAAACACTTATTTATGAATAAGAAGATGCGGTATGAGTGCCAATGCGACAACTCTCCATCCAAGTAACAATGTATAAAAGTTAAACAGTTATAGATCAAAGTATGACCTTCAACACGGAGCAAAAGCTCACACCGAACAGTAAGCTATAAAGGGCCCCAAAATAACCAGTGTAGCACAATTCAAACAGAAAAACCAATGGTCTAATCTATTTATATATATATATATATATATTTTATCATTTTTAAAGTAAGTGACATATTCAATTTTATCTTTACAGCATCTCTAGCATGTGTTATGCTCTTGTCACTGATGTTATTTTGCATCTGCAAAAAGAAGAGAACTGCAAAAACCAATTTCCGCCAACACCAATTCACCTTCAATGTCGATGCAGATTCACTATCCGCAGATTTTGTTAATACACCAAAAACAAGAATGTGTCCTCAGTACACAAATGCCCCACTCGCACTATCATTTTCCATGTTCAATGGACCGTGAAATTGGGGTAAAATCTCTAATTTGGCATTAAAATTAGAAAGATCATATCATAGGGAACATGTGTACCAAGTTTGAAGTCGATTGGACTTCAACTTCATCAAAAACTACCTCGACCAAAAACTTTAACCTGAAGCGGGACGAACGGACGAACTGACGAACGAACAGACGGACGAACGGACGCACAGACCAGAAAACATAATGCCCCTCTACTATCGTAGGTGGGGCATAAAAACTGTTTCAGTTACTTTATCTATCTCCGTATTTACTACTTTTTAATTTGTAGAATATATCCTCATCACAATTTATGAAAGGCTTCAAGATATTATAAATTATTGTTTCCTACCACGTGAAAATAACAGACGAGAAGCCCCAGTACAACAACCACCAAGAATATTGAGAAGATCAAACAGGATATCTATTCGGTCACAGAGACTAACCTATGATTAATTTTCTAAACCTTTTTAAATTTTATGAAATTTATAAAAAAAAAAATTCTAAATTTTATATTTTTTAATTTTTTTCTTAATTTTATAATCTTTTTTCTAAATTTTATAAACTTTTCCCCCAATTTTATACACTGTTATCTAAATTTTAATAATCACTGATGAGGATGTATTCTACAAATTTTCTCCATATATTATGAAAAATTATATCACCAAAACTTTTCAATTTTCTTTCATTTGATTTATTTGGATTAGTTACACTTTATTTTAATTAAAGAAAAGATTTTGATTATACTCGCATTTCTCTGCTCTCATTTTATTATATTGTAAATAGTAGTGTACATGTAGTTTGTTTTTATAAATTCACCTTTAGTTTATATGTTTCATGCTCATTCAAACCATAAATTTCATTATAAATCTATTCTTTTCATTAAATAATCTACTTTTTCCACCTAGGAACTCAGCTTGATGATGAGTCGTTGAGAACTTTAATGTCTGAAGCAACAGCTATAGTGAATAGTCGACCACTTACGTTGGAAAACCTGAACGATCCGCTTTCCGTTGAACCGTTGACACCAAATCATTTATTGACTACGAAAAGTAAAGTTTTTCTACCACCACCTGAAAACTTCATGAAAAACGACGTATATTCCAGAAAGCGCTGGAGACGGGTTCAGTTTCTTGCAAACGAATTTTGGAGTCGTTGGAGGAAAGAGTTTCTTTCAAATATTCAGTCTAGGCAAAAATGGATCGCTCCGAAGCGAAATTTATCTGTTGGTGACATTGTTATGATTAAGGATGACAATTTAGTGCGAAACATGTGGAGACTAGGTCGAATTTGCAAAACATTCGTTGATGATGATAATTTAGTCCGAAAAGTAAGACTAGCAGTAGGATCAACGAATTTGGATAGTAGAGGAGTCCGTAAGTCAAAGCTCACCGAACTAGAACGACCAATCCATAAGTTGGTCTTACTCCAGGAGACCGAATAATTCCCTGATGAGGAGCCATACGAATAAAAGGATTTATTCGTTGACTTTAATAGTGAAATTAGATATCCTAATTTGAGGAGCCATGTAACGGACGCGGAGATGCGCCCTAGGTTTTAGGTTTCATACATTGTTTTTCTGTTATCTCCCTTGTCAATGAACGAACGAAGTACGAACTGGATCAGTGTGTAATTGGCCCAAAAAGGTAAATTTGTTGTGTTTTTGTATTGTGCGGATATTGTGCTTGATTCATATGTCATTCGAATATATTTTCTGTTTATTTTGACTGTTTTACTAAGGTTGTTTTCATTTATAACAATGAACAATTAGAATTTATTGGACTTGAACTTTTGAGACCCGACTACTACTACAAATAGTACCGGTATCTCATTTGAACTTCAATGGTGTATCAAGCGTTAGCCTTTCATTAAGGGCTGTTCGACTCTTGGCTGATGAAAATGGAAAGTGCTCTCGCTTTGTAGATAAATTCATTTACTAGAATAGCCACGTGCATCAATCAACAAATTTAAACACACGTGGGAGCCTGCACCCACTTTTGAAATTTTCTGGATCTGCCACTCACTTTCCGATAATGACAATAAACATTAACAAGTAAAACAACTAATAATCCTGACAATATGTATAAAATGAAATGTTTGCTATTAGAAATGAAAATATAAATATTCAAAGTCATAAAAGCTTGATAACACGTGCAACCAAATATAAGCACTATAAAAGGCTAATACCAATATGAAGCTCTCATTTTCAGGTCTCTGGGGCAGATTCAGCCATTTTAAAAAGGGAAGGTTCCAACCCAGGAGAAAATGAGACATAACACAAATATATATAAGCATTCATACATAAATTTAAACACATATTTTCATTTAATTGTTCCCATACATTAGATTTTACTATTGCTTTTTTGCCATTATATGAGACTATAAATGTATAATAAAAAAATCAGATATATCTTTTTTTATATCATGTATAATAATTTTATTGTTATTTATTTGTAGGTTTGTTATTTTAACAGTATAATGAGATTGTAGGACCATGTACATGATGTAGGCGTTTACAATGTTGACAGTATTTACCGAAACCATCGGAGAAGTTATTGTTTGCAGAACATGCAGAATCAGTACTTGCTTTTTTATACAGAGGGACATGTTAGATTGTGATATTTGACTTGCGATGGATTGACAACAGATTTTTATATTGTGGGATTAAATTGGGCATTTGAAATATTCCTAATGTGTGGATTACATGTGATATCCAAATGTTGTTTACATGATGTAAAATAGGACTATGAATAAGTTCTACTAATATAAGGATTAAAATGGACGGATAATTTGTTATAAAGCAAGGATGTATCATGGAAATGTTGTTACGGATAGTTAGCGAGATAAACAGAGAAATTGAATTCAGATATCTGTCACCTGTTAGACAGTTTTTCATAAACCCATCGATCCTTTATCTTTCTCTGTGATAATTGAGTATGTTGAGGTGCCAATTTTGCAGGTATCTTAACAATTGGCCATCATCGGCGGATAGTGGTATATTTTTCATCCTTATTCTCACAGTAGTTGAACTCTCTTTTCCTACATATTTTGGGTTCCTAGGGTATACCTCAATGTGTTTTTTCCTTACTGTAATTGAATTAACAACAAGTGTATGCCTGTCTTCCTCATTGTCTGGGTGTATGCGCCATACGCCTCCACTTTCTCTCTGAAGCCCGTTTAGATGGGTATCTGGTATTGCGAGATCAATACATCTAAACTATCTGTGTGTGTTAGGTGTTTTATCGGGTTTTAAGCTACCGAAAATGTCTGATTCTAGAATGAATACAGGCTTGATGTTGAAATATTCAGCGTCAGGTTCAGTAGTCAACACTTCGGTGTTGACATGAATATCAATAATGTGGTCATTTTTGTAAATTTCCTGTATACAAAACTTTGAACTTTTTAAAAAACTAAGGATTTTCTTATCCCAGGCACAGATTACCTTAGCCGTATTTGGCACAACTTTTTGGAATTTTGGATCCTCAATGCTCTTCAACTTTGTACTTGTTTGGGTTTATAAATAATTTTGATTTGAGCGTCACTGATGAGTCTTATGTAGACGAAACGCGCGTCTGGCGTACTAAATTATAATCCTGGTACCTTTGATAACTATCTGCATTATCTTTGAAAAAGTTGTTGTTGTTTTGTTTCAGTGCGGAGACATAGGAGCCGGCCATCTTGTCATTGTCCGGATTTTCACTGTTTTGATTACTCATATTGCAAAGTGTAAAACTTCTGTATGTTGTTCTCTAAAGATTATCTGACAGTTTCTGGATGTTAATTAACGTTTTGTTTATTATTTAAATGGTTGAAGTGACTTTCACATTTGTACATAACTATGATTTGTTGTGTTATTCCGGGAGCTCTGATAAACTGAGGTCAGCCATTCAAACCGGAAGTCTCTCAACCTTAAAATAGTATATCAATTAATGGGCCATTCCAGTTAATATCTGATAATGGGGGATTGATGGTCCTTTCTGAGGGGTGTAAAATTTATACATCTTAGGGGTGAAATTTATTTTTTTTTTATCTGACAGGTACACTTTTACGCAACAATTTCTGAGGGGTGTTGCAACAGTAAATAGTTAAATATAATTACATCTTAGGTTACAAAAAATACCTATTTCATATCTTAAGGGTGCTTTGGAATGTAGACAAGTTTCGTATTATGCATTACCTGGTATTGGATTTAAAATTCTGATGGGTACAATCCTTGCAGTAAAAATTCTGATAGGTCAATTTTTCCCATGATATGAACAGAAACTCTACATCCGATAGGTCTTAATTTATAGATCTGATAGGTAGTTTTTCATGTTTTTTTCTGATAGGTATGAACAAAAATTTCCCCATCCATCCCCACCTGTCAGAAATTAACTGGAATGGCCATTATGTCACCAAACCATTATGGTAAACATCACGTGCTTTAACTTGTACCGTAGCCATGCAAGTTTTTTTTGTAAATCATACATTTTCTTCGTTCTTGACGGTACATAGGTGTGTGAAAAAAAATCATTTTAAGTCCGCTGTCAAATGATAACAAACAGATCAATTTACGAAATGAACGCACTATTAATTTTAGTTACGACCAGTACATACATACATAACTCGGTGAAGATCTCCATTTATTGTATAATCTAACTTCTGTTCACATAGCTATATAGCGAACACTCATATGGTTAACTTGTACCACGAACGTGCAAGTATTTTTCATTTACAGGTAAATAAAAAAAACTTTGACGTTAACAATACCGGTATCTATAATCATTGTATGAAATTTAAAACCCGCAAGGGTCCATAATTGGATTAATAAAGTATTCTTATTCTTATCTATCTGTATATCTTCTGCCAATTAAGGCACACCTCCTGGTACCCGGAGTACGGTATATAATAAATGTTATACAGAATATCCTCCACCAATATTTACAGTAGATCCATAAGAATTATTTACACTGATAAAAGTTCTTTATCCACACATAAAACACATATGTATGATTTATATCTAAAATTTATAATTTAAAATTGAATTTTAGATATATATTGCATAGAGGTGATCCGACAACACTATTGAAATGATTAATGTTTAATGCCACCTTTTCGATTCTTCTTCTTAGGCATAATGTTAAGTAATTCATATCGCTTATGGTGCAATTTGTATATAAGATGCTTACACAGTGGTTATAAATGAATGTTTATGTCATTAGTAAGCTCTAAATGTGCCCAGGTGATACAATAGGCATAAGGATTCACTACGACAGTGAGAAGATCTATTTCTACGGACAGATTATATTTGGCAAACAGCAAGCTACAAGTGCTAATTTGAAATTCACCTTTTCACAGAAACAGAATTTTGGTATTTAATTTGATCACACTTCTTCACAAGCAATTACCTCCAGAGACTATATATGTTGAGAAATCCAGGTTTATTTCATACTTGCATATAGTTTAACTTATTTCATGCTTGCAAACATTTGTTAATTTAAAAAAATGGAATTTGTTATGTATAGATAGAAATAAGCAGGGGTTGATGATTTTGTATTTTAATCGAGGGGACATTATACTATGGTTGTATGACCTAATAGAGGCTTGGTTGTATGATCTCCTTAATGCCCGAAACGCGCACATTTTCCTTCCTGAGATATTGAGCTAAAGCGTTCATGGAATAATCGTTATTCCTCATTCTTGCTTGTAGTCTGTTGATTTTAGTTTCGTGATGCACAAGCGTCTCATCCCGTTTACTTGACTGAAAACACTTAAACATTTTAATATCATTTTGGTTCATGTTGTTAATTAACACTTGAGTGTACAGGGATGGGTGTGGTTTTGTTGTTGAGTTGGACATGATTTACAGTCTGACTTCTTCTACTGTGTACAATTTGCAGGTGGAACTTTTATACTGCACTAAGTGTTTTACCTATAGATGATGCATGTATGTGCTCAGATTATTTTATTATATCATTTTTCATGAAAGGCAGAACAATTTCAAAATGTATTGTATGGTTCTGAACATGCCTGAAACATTTGCCACCGGATATTTTGCAACCTCAAATCAATCAATTCAAATTGTTCTTGAAAATCACTGCTCACCCAATGAAATTTTGAATTCTGAATCTCAGACTCCACCCTGTTTGTTGGAAATAAAACTAAATCAGTTAGAATTAATAGGAAATATACGAAACCAGACAGGGAAAATAAAAAAATACGTTACTCTATACTATTAAGTAATGTCATCCTTTTTCTGCCAAATTCTATGCATATCGGTCAACTTCGAAGCAATTTATCCAAAAAAATAAGTAAATAAGGATGTTGACATGTGTCGCTATACATGCACGGGCTCACAATAAAATCCTGGATATTTTTAGTTTTTTATTCTTTCTCCATATATAAGAGATTGTAATGAATTAGTGAAAAGGTTCGGAATATTGTTTTCGTTACCATGCGCAATTGTCTGCGACTGTTATACTATTGAGAGATTTGGATAACCATAAAACCAGGTCCAATCCACCATTTTCAGCATAAGAAAATGCCTAGCTGAACCAATTCGGAATATAACAATTGTCATCCATTTGTTTGATTTTGCAGTTAGATTAAGGACTTTCCGTTTTAAGATTTCGTTGCAGTCGTTTTTTGTTGTTTTTTTGGTCGTTTAAATTTTTATTACCACTTTCCTGAATCTTTTGATTCACTCATTTATTAAATAATTGTTTTCCTGCTAAATTCTATTAATTTTAATACACATTTTTGTCTCCTTTATACACCCTTTTAGTAGTGATGTTTCAATCAACATAATTCTAATTGATGTAGTAATACACAAGTGTTACATAGTTAGCAAAGGTGCCAGGATTATAATTTAGTATACCAGACGCGCGTTAAGTCTACTAAAGACTCATCAGCGACGCTCATATAAAAATATTTATATTAGTAATAAATAGGTCTTCCCTCAGGACCCTTGCAACAACTCTTTGAGGGGTCCGTAGGTGGCCTGTTGCAAGGCCAAATTTCTGTCCCTATCCAATATACCCTCCTTTTCCGGTGGCAGTCCAAATTTCTCCGACCATCATCCCAGATGGCCTCTATTGTATCAACCTACCTATTTTATTTATTGTGAACTTGTTCTCGTCCTGAATATGCATGAAATATTTGCCACTGGACGTTAAGCAACCAACAATCAATCAATCAATCAAACAGTCCTTTCCTAAAAAGTTTGGCAATTTTGCCATTGATTCTCCAGTAGTTTCCAAATATTCAATTTGCAAATTAACCAGCTCTGCCATTCTATCTAAACAAGATCCAGGGGGCAGCCACAGTTTTGCATTTCGAAGTAAGTTTTTGTCCATCTGGTTTTTTGGTTTTCCGCTGTTTGCAAAACATTGAGTTGTGTCTTACTTCTTCAAAATAATCTTGAATGTTAGACATAGAAGAAAATAAGGTTTTGACAAAATCTGTGTACACTGTTGTATTAAGTTGGTGGATATTTTTCTCAGATTTCTCAAACAAGTTCAGACGAAAATGTTCATTTGACATACATAAACTTAGCATCTTCCTATGTGAAATATTATGGTACTTTGGGATAAAATCATTGCCTCCCATACAAAGAACGATGGATACTTTTTTCACAATATCATCCACATTTTTAAAACTACTTTCTAAGTTTTCCATCATGTCTGTCAGATTATATATGTTATTTTTTTGTGTGTTTTTTGTAAAGTCACAGAAACAGTGTGACTGTATCTTCCGTTTACTTGTGGCCACTTTTTGGATAATGAATAAAGATGTATCGGAATTGCACCAATATCACCTGATGTTAGTATGCTACAAGCTGACATTGAGGGAGATAGTTTCGATTGTTCACCAAGAAGCCAATCTATCTGGGCCATTTCTGCCTCTCCCTTTCTTTGTTGATGAGTAGCGGCTTTAACATGGTCAGGTGTGAATGAATATTTTTCTTCGCATAAAACAACCCTTTCTACATTTGGCAAGCTTTGTACTATATTCTTTAAAACAGCATTTTGGACATATCTGATGTACTGGATTCCTGTAGACACTTTAGCCTTAAACTTTACACCTGCAAATTCTACTGTTGCCATTTGAATTGAAGTTGATATGGCATTTGGTATTGTATTAGTACCAAGTGTAATCAAATCTTTCTTTTCGCCCTTTAGATCAGCAAGCATTGAAATTAATGCCTCTTGCATACCTTTAGACTTTATCATCTATCTACATGACTTCGGGTACTTCAAAATGTATATCAGATGAAAGTTCAAACAAGTTGGTTTTCTTTGCTGAATCTAAATCTTTGTCTGTGTTGATTAAAACTTTGAATTTGATTTTTACTTATTCCGGCAGCCCAATTCCAATTGACAATTGAATATAAAGGTATTTCCAGTATCGTTACTTTAGACCCTGGGTGTGCTTTGATGCATTGTGAAATTAAATTAGCTTCAGCTAATATAACGTCTACAACTGAATCGTCAAGGGTTCTTAAAGATATGTATCGCCCGTTTTTTTTTATAGTAAAGTCGCATGTACCAGTCCATACTAATACCCATATATTGCCCTCTTCTTGTATTAGGTTGTATATGGAACTCTCCAGCCACTCTCTAATTCTAGCACCTTTTCTACAAAACCAAGTAAAATTATCAAGGTATACAGTATGTACTTGAAGAGATAATTAAATGTGCAATAGATTTATTGGTCTGATGATGAGGATGTGGATGCATATTAGGAAATGCTTTATCAAATATATCACTTAGATGATGAGGATTTGGATGAAGCATTGCAGATGATGATGACTATGAGAGAGGAAGAAGATGATGATTAGGGATTTTATGACATGATTCAATTTAAGGTGTTGAATTCTCATTCCTATTCGAACAAACACTCCTCTTGTAGCTTTGATTAGTTCTTAATTACTACAGTAAATAAACAAATTTCTTATTCTTTTTTAATAGTTGGTAAATTTCAGACAACACTACATCTATGATTGATCCAACAACAGTGTATATATTTTCTATAACAACATATATGATCCAGATATATTCCAGAAGTGTCAAATCTTTTATAATACTTACACTTTAAATGATTTAAAATCCAAAAAATGGCACCCAATACAAGGATTCTAAAGGTGGTTTACTGGACAGAACTTAATTTTGACTTAATTCTATTGTTAAAATTATATTTTTTTCAACAGACAATTGGTCAGACAACCTTGTGTATATTTTATAAAGAAATATTTGTGTTTAAAATGTTTGTTTATTTTTGTTAGTACCTGACAGCATATTAGCAGTGTTTGTAACTAGGAGGGGAAAAACACTGAACAACAACAGACCACAAAGAAACATGGCCTACCAAACACAACGAACGACTTTTTTGTGTTCCGAACCTTGTTCGAAATGTGGTTCCCCCGTTAATTAGTACTAGGCGACACTGTGTGTTTTGTTGATCCATTCTGAAATGACAATGTGAGAAAACTGTATTTTATTTCTAATAAAACACACGCAAAGTTAAGTTCCAATCGGACATACCCATTCTTCATTTTCATTGGAACACGGACCTTGGGACACACTTCCATGTATGAAGAAACGAGATTTGGCAATAGGAAAAACCGAGTAATGTTAATTTTTCTGATTGGACTTGAAGTCGTATGTTCAACCTCCTGAGATTCAAACCCCCCTTTTCACACAAGAAGCGAAAGTTGACAATAGGAAAACATGGTGACGTGATGTTTGCAAATTGGACTTGAAAGTCATAGGTTTAACCGCCTGGGATTCAAAGACACCCCCTTTTCCCCTTCTATTTTTAATTTGTTCAATGTTTAGGATGGTTTTTCACATTAAAAGAAAGTTAAGTCATGATATATTCACTCAAAAATCAATTTAGATATGAGAGATCATATATTGAATTATAATACTATACCTGTAATTATTAACAATGTGGATAGTAATCATTCTTCCATTAGATTTCCTCCTCTTAAAAAATGGTTTCTAGAATCCACACATTTTTTAAAACTAGTAGGAGAGTAAGTTGTACCTGCTATAACAGTTATTGTCGAGATAATCCAGAGAGTAGTATCAACATCCTGAAATGAAAATAAAGAAGAAATATACACAGAACATATTTATCTAAAGGTTAAACATTTTCCCTTCCATTATACATCCTCATTAAAAGGGAATCCAATCCGAATTATTATAAGTGACACAACGAAAGGTGAACAAATCGTTTATATTACAAACTTTTCTTAAGGAGTGGACCTTCTTAATACAATTTTCATTGCAAGTCTTAATGTAATGTGCTACAACCATTTCAATTGGTGGGCATATAACTTTTTATCAATAAAACTGGAACGCACAGTGGTTTGAACTCATACCCAACATAGGTGATGATTGTTCAAAAGTTTTACATATCAATATAATATGCGGTCACCATTTTTACAATTTGTAAGCTTGTTGTCTATTCGGAGCCTCTCCCTATAACAGATAAGTACCTCACATTTACTGACAGAAGCTTCTAATGTTCTTATTATTTGGTTGTCGTCTGCTGAGAGGGGAATGTTTTTACCCGTACTCTGATTGTATCTTCCTGTTCACGAAAAGTAATTTTTAGATTTCGAGTGTACAGGGTAACAGAAATCCTTCTGATTGCAACTCCTTTGGACAACCGGTCTTTTTTGTCCATTCCGTTATCAAAGTATATTCTCCATATACCACCTACTCTTTGTAGACCAGACAATGATTTGACTGGAACTTGCTCATTTATTGCATGGTAAACATCCCAGTGAGTTAAAAAGTAATGCTGACCATTGGAACTTACAAGATTGTTTCCGAATACATCTTCTTCAAGCAGACAAATAGGTTTTACTCCGGTCATTTTATAATCATGTGATTGTGTATTGTCACCTTTGGCTGCTTCGGCATATGAGGCAGCCATGTGTTTTTCTTTGTTTGGATCGTTTGTCAGTACACATTGACAAAATTAATGTACTGGGATTTATCCCGAAATATTGCAGACTATCTTCTATAGAGTAGTGCAACTACCTACTGTCTTCAACACATACAAGTATTTTACCATAATTTCTTCGAAATCTTCAAAAAGTCTTCAGTTCAGGGGCCGCAACTCTTTCTGTTTTTAAATTTTAAACAACTTCTACCTAGACAACCTTTGTACTGGTCGTATACGATTAGATCTTCTTAACTTCTGGGGTGGGATAGGATTAACATCCTGATTCACATTTTGTTGATTATTTTGTACGTCTTGCTGAGGTTGAGGTCGATTATTTTGTCTGTTCCCGTTAATGCCACGAGCTATAGCGGGTATACGTCTCACAAGTGGGTTTAATTGAACTATAAATTCATTTTCCGGAAACAATTGGCGTAATATAAGCAGAGTCAGCACAATCATAAACTGAGAGTAATCTGTAAGAATCAATATATTTGAAATTCAGAATAATAACTTCTACAAGATTTAGAAAATGTTAGAATGCATACTCAAAAAATTAAATTCCCAAAATTAATCTATCTTAATGGCTTCAGGTACTTCAAAATGTATATCAGACGAAAGTTCAAATGGGTTGGTTTTCTTTGATGAATTTCGGGATCTATCTGGCTTTAAAGCATCTATCACAGCAGACAATCAGGGCGATAACAATAACTGAAAGAAAAACATGGGGGGATGATGAGTTATTTCCTGTTAATGATGAAGTTAGTTAAAAACCTTTTGTTTTTTCTTGACATATTCACTCATTTATATGATCACACTATATTTTTTAAATATTTACCTATAATTAAGCTTACAGTTGAATACAACCATGCCAATCTTTCATCATCAAAGCCTGATTGATTATGTCTGAAAATGGACCCATAAATGCATTGTTCAGAATTTAACAATTTAACACAAAGTTACAATGCATGAACATGCATTAGAAATACATGAACAATGTTTATAAAGTTAACATCTGTACACAACAAGATTAAAAGGAAATGATATAGTTAACAGATAACACATTTCATTTTGATTGTCCTGAGACATCTCTGTCATGTACCAACTATATATCAATATAAAATACAAAGTGGAATGCATGTACAAACCATTCACACATGTTATGACAACAAATTACGGGGCTACACGTTCATGTATCAAATAAAAACTTGTCAATCAGAAGCTTAAATACAATATTCAATAGCACCTCACATTGATGCAAAACCTGACTCCAGTCCCTCCTACCATTGTTATGTAGTAAACAGTAAATTAGTAGAAACAACCCCTTAATTTTGCATTATATCATCAGAAACCTAAAGATTCAAACATGAATTTCGCCTTAACCAAAAAGAGCATTGACCACCAACACATATAGCAATGCAAGAGATGTTTATCTGCACCTAATGCAAGAGAACTATTAATGCTATTCGTCAATTGCATTGAAACTGACACGACGCAACTAATTAACCAGATTTTGATTGGGATTTTCCACACCATGGTTCATTCTCCAAAGGACATTGCCGAACTGCTAATCTGGAACAAGGAATATAGAATTCAGAAGATGTTGTTAGCTGTTTGAAACGTAATGATGGACACAAAAATGGAAAGGGGGATCAGATACAACGTTTGGTTCTTCACGGTATATGTGATGCTGGTGTCTGTGAGTAATGGATGACTGAAAAGAATGAATAAATAACTAACACACTTTTATTTTAAATTGTGATGCAAAGTAAATTGAGTGAGACATGTCTGAGATAATCAAACAAATAATTGTGATTTAATTTCACATTTGAAATACTTTGGTTAAATATCTATTAAAAAAATGAAGTATGTTAACTTAATGTTGTATTGATTGTAATGTTGGTGGTAACTTGTTTCATTATCACCTTTGAGATGACCCTTTGAAGTTATCGGTATCCTTCGAAGTATTCACATTATGATTTATATAGTATTTGATTAAGAGTCCAACCCAATCATTTAGTACAAAATGAAAATGTTATTAGTTGTTTAAATATTCCTGGCAATGAAATGTATGGAGCATCCCAAGATTCAACATTCAGAACAGAGGAAGTTTTTCTTGCTGACATTTTCTGTCAGATCAACAACCTACCAAAATTCAACTTCAACATTTTCAAGAACTTTGGCCAAACATTTATTCATTCTATACTTCATTGTAAAATTTTGAAAATAGTAATCAGTAAATTAACTGCAGAACAACAAAACATTATATAAATGTCACAATTACAGCTGTTTCGGTAGTGTTTTTAGGAGGAAATCGAAATTTAAGAAGACGATTGGAAAATATACCACAAGTAAATAATTATCTAAAAATTGTACCTAGAAAGTGCAGAAAATTGTCTAGAAATTTCATCAACTCCACAATAGGTTTCCATGCTCGCCTGCTTCAAACTTTTGTGATTAAATTTTACATCAAGTTCACCACCACCCATAAATGTGCTTGATGTAAGACTTGCAAGAAAAGTCTTGATAAGGTTTCTATCGCGTGAAGTAGTTGCATACTTTAATGCCGGCCCAAGAAATCCTTTCATTTTTACTATTATAGACTGCTTTAAAATTCTATCCTTCCCAGGCCATTCTATATCATTGACTCTACCACACCATTTTACATGGCAGCATTATTAAATCAGAGGATCTCCTGTACTATGGAGACAATACAGTATTAATGGGGGTGATAGTTTTGGCAGAAAGGGTGCAAAATACTTGCATCCTTCAGATGTGTAACAAAATTTTTAAAAAGAGGAAAGTTATTATTTTTACACATTATGATAATAATCCGGCTTGTTCTTCAATCTATTTGATTATGTCTTCTTTTGTATTTTATTTTCAGGAAAAAGCCTTCACAAAAAGACGGAAGGTTATCGGAAATAACAAATTCTGAATCGAATTTATAATGAGGATTGTGTGATATATTTGATATTTAATTAGATAAAGGACATTAACGTTATGATATTTTTGCAATTGATATTCTAAATTTGAATATTTAGTTGATGTATTTTTTTATATTAATTTTTGAATAATCTGATCTCATTATTATTTATTTGTATTTTATGTTTGTTTTTCTATTGATACATTATCAATAATTTAGCAATGGCAATGCAACAAACACTTTTTTCAATAGGAACAAACCGTCAACACAAAAGACCAAAGGTTATTGAAATAACGAACTAGGAATCGGATTTCGAATGAGGATTATATATATTATATATACATATATATTTGGTATTAATTTAAAAAGAATATGAACATGTGTGGACATAAACGTTACAAATATTTTTTTGTAATTGATATTCTAAACTTGAATATTTAGTTGATGTATTTTTGTTTGTATTCTTATTTAAATAATCTAAACTCATTATTATTTTTGAGCATTTTTTTTTATTGATACACTATTAATAATTAAGCGATGGCAATGCAACACACACTTTGTCAATTGTCCATGGAAACACTTTATCAGATAAGTAGAACAGGTCAATCCTCAGAAGTCATTAGAGATTTCTTGGTAACATTTCCAACTTTGATTTTAAAGCAATTTGTAGATTATTGCAATGAACAATTTATACACAGTTGTACGTTTAAGATATTTTTGTTGTTGGAGAGGAGTTGATTGATCGGCGTAACATCGATTTTAACAACATAAATTCTTCATGTCTATTACATATTGCAAAACATTGTGGGTATTTACGAGAACAGGAAATGTTAACATACTTACAACATTAAGATGTATTAGTATGAAGAATTTTTAGGGGGGTCCTTTGAAAGAGAAATGTGGCATTTAATTATATGCAAAGCTGTACTGAGAACATGTAGAAACTAACAAATTTCATGTATAAGAACCGATATGTTAATAGTGGACGAAGTGGGGCGTCTGTTTGGCTGTACGGGATGTATCAAGTTCGCAGTTTTTATGGTTTTTGGGATAAACAGCATCTCTCTTAGGTAAGTATACTATTTATTGTGTTTATTTTTCATTTCCATATTTGTTTTTGAGTATGGGAATATTGTGGACTAACCTATAGTTGTGTATGTCTGTGTCATTTGGGTCTTTTGTGGATAGTTGTCTCATTGGCAATCATATCATATTTTCAGCTTGTTCTGCACTATTTCAGTTTTTCTGAGCAATTTGACAAGCATACTTCTGTTCGTGCCTCCGTTTTGTTACAAGGTATAGAGTTAGGTTGTATAGATGTTCCTCTCCATCGTATTTATCTGCAGTCATATTTGATAACTGACTTAGAGAGCTTACGTAGGCAGCAACCATTTGATTTTCTGTGGGGGGCTATGGTTTTTTTGGGGAAAAAAATTTGTTTCTAGGTTTTGGGGAAAAAATAATTTGTTTTCTCGATCATTATTCATAAACAAGATGTGTTTATCACTCCGAATCAAATGGTCATTTTATTGTCAAATAAACATTGTTTGTATTGTACATGACGTAACTGTTTGTCAATGGCACATTTTGCAATTCCCTTTGCTGTGCGTTTTTTTTTAATTGTTTCATCTTCTGCCACTACATCAAATTTTAAACTGTACATTTTTGGACGCAGGGCTACAACCTCTTTTAATGGGAGACCTGAAAAATATAAACAATCACATTTATACGGAAGCAGAGTAAGATACTAGTATATGACTATATAAAGACAGAGCAAGGCATCGTAATGTACCAAACAAAAACAGCATGGGTCACACAAAAATCATGTCGAATTGAATTTCCTTGAATCATACTAAAGTGTGTTGTTTTTTAATGTACTTATCAAATGTGTCGGGCTTATACTTTTGTCTACGCCAGACGTGCATTCCGCCTATAAGACTAATTAGTGATGCTCGAACAACATAACTGAATGCCCAATTCAAGTAGAGAGTGGGGGAATATTAAGGATAAACTGCATAAACTTATACATATCTCCTAAGTCATCTCCCATTTTCCATGGAACTCGTTGGTTGATTGTGTTGTACAAAGATGAACTTTCTTCGTAATTTGAGGTGTCAAAATATTGTTGAAATTCTCCCATGTCATCATATAAATGTTCAGTGAAAATTTCATACACTAAGCTGTCAGTATCAGTAATTATTAAGTTCAAGTTTTCCTTGTATCTTGGTAACACCACTTTGTAATGTAATTCGTTTATTACAATTTTAGACAGCTCCAAAATGACAGCTCCTACATATACGGGTTTATTCAATACGATGTCAATTTTTATTTAAGCTCAATACCAACTAAATCCTCGTTAAAAATGTGAAATCTCGATGGCTTTTTGCAGGCATAACATTGAATTTCTTCTTGTAACATCATGTCAGCTATTGACAATTCTGAATTATTTAATAGCACATTTATTATCCAAAATTGTTAATTGTTCAACGTTGTTTCTTGAATTAAACTGTATTTGTGCAAGTTTTACACACATAATTATGTTAACTTTGTTCTATTACTTCAATTTCTTTTTCATCTAGTCTGTCACATTTATAATGGATCCAGTGATTGTTTTTACACATGACAGATCTTGTTCGACAATGACGTCTACATTTAAAACATTTTTCATCGTGTTGCTCATTTTGCTTCTCTTCTTCTTTATCTAGATTTTCCCCAATGACTTTATTCTGATGTAAAGAGTTGAGTGCTTTCTTAAGTTTTATTGCCAAATTTTGATTTAACATTTCTATATTTATTTTTGTTCCATATATTTGTGTGTTACTCATACTTTTCTGAATTTCTTGAGCATGTTGATGTATGATTTATGTTGGCCCAGTATTTCCCAACCTGCATAGTTTTAGGTAAGGGTTGTTCAAAAGTTTTCCATATCAATATGCAGTCACCTTTTTTTACAATTTGCAAGCTTGTTGTCTATTCGGAGCCTCTCCCTATAACAGGCAAGTTCCTCACATTTACTGACAGAAGCTTCTAATGTTCTTATTATTTGGTTGTCGTCTGCTGAGAGGGGAATGTTTTTTTTATCCGTACTCCGACTCTTTCTTCCTATTCACGAGAAGTAATTTTTAGATTTCACGTGTACAGAGTAACAGAAATCCTTCTAATTGTAACACCTTTGGACAACCGGTCTTTTTTGGCCATTTCGTTATCAAAATATATTCTCCATATACCACCTACTCATTGTAGACCAGACAATGATTTTACTGGAACTTGCTCATTTATTGCATGGTAAACTTCCCGGCGAGTTAAAAAGTAATGCTGACCATTGGAACTTACAAGATTGTTTCCGAATACAGCTTCTTCAAGCAGAAAAATAGGTTTTACTCCGGTCATTTTATAATCATGTGATTGTGTATTGTCACCTTTGGCTGCTTCGGCATATGAGGCAGTCATGTGTTTTCCTTGTTTGGATCGTCTTTGTCAGTACACATTGACAACATTAATTTACTGGGATTTATCCCGAAATATTACAGAATATCTTCTATAGAGTAGTGCAACTACCTACTGTCTTCAACACATACAAGTATTTTACCTTAAATTCTTCGAAATCTTCGAAATATCTTATTTTTTTCGGAGCTATGTTACACCCGTCACCTTAGTTTCTGTTTTTAAATTTTAAACAACTTCTACAAAAACATCCTTTGTACTGGTCGTATTATACGATAAGATCTTCTTAACCTCTGGGGTGGGATATGATTAACATTCTGATTCACATTTTTTGATTATTTTGTACGTCTTGCTGAGGTTCAGGTCAATTATTTTGTCTGTTCCCGTTAATGCCATTTCTCATAAAAATATGAAACAACAACAGCATTAATCAAAAACAATTTTATACAAAAGTAACAAATCAGCTAACTGCTGAATATATATATATATATATATATATATATATATATATATCACCAACACAACCATTAGAAAAGATTTATTGTAAAAATAAAACTCATCCAAACAATACTGATTTTTAAAAACATTGACTAGAAACTGCAACCAAGATTGGAATGAGGATTTAAGTAAAAATTTGTAAAACAAAGGACAAAAAAAACCCAAACAAAATGTGTGTTGTTTAAAGGTATATAACTTCATTTTTAACGACAGGAATAAACTCACAAAATGCACCAGTATAAGGGGGAAAACAGATGTTATCGAAATTATAATACTAAGTTAAAAAAAAAAATTAATGCATATATCAATCAAGAAAATTGACATTACATTTCTCATAAAAAAAAAAAAAAAAAAAAGCCCACCAACAACAGCCTCGACTAAAAACAATTTTGCATAAAAGTAACAAATCAGCTTACTGATGAATATACATATATCACCAACACAACCACTAATAAGATATATTGTAGAAATATATAAAAAAACATCTATACCATTCTGATTTTTTTTTAACATTGACTAGAAACTACAACCAAGATTGGAATGTTGATTTAAGTTAAATTTTAAAATGAGTAAAACATTTACAACTTATCTGAATACTGATTTTATTATTAACATTGGCTAGAAAATACATAAAAATTGAAATGATGATTTAACATGTTTATTTGAAAATTGATAAAAAAAAAAAAACCAAAAAAAACCAAAAAAACAATGAGATATGAGAAACAATGATGGAGGTTATATTTAAAAAAAAAAAAAAAACTTATTTTAATCAAGAACATTTACATCATGAAAAATATAAAGCTTATTGTAAAAGTAAATGGAATTGCGGATTGAATTTTCAATAAATCTGATGAGTCCCAACCGGGATCAAAAGACATAGGGATGCAGATTCATTTTGATTAAACAATTAAGATTGAATGGAAAATATGTCAAGTAAATGAGGTAGATAACAATAAAAAATAATAACACATTGTTGAATACATGTTCGAAGACTCCCACTAGGAAATGTTCTTATCACATAGACATTGTTATAACAATAATATGAAATCTCTAAAATATCTAATTTATAACTATACATAAACATATATAAAAAAAAATGTCAAATGAGAAAGGATTATATGATTTGTAAATTTTGTAACTTTAATATATCAAAATGTTTACCTGGAAAATTTAAAAATGTGTCACATTGGTTAATGAAAAGCACCATGATTTTTGTAAATAAAATAAAAAGGACAATGAAAAGCACCATGATCTTTGTAAATAAAATAAAAAGGACAATGAAAAGCACCATGATTTTTGAAAATAAAAAAGACTCTTGTTAACTTGATAGATTTAAAAAATCACATTATTTGACTATGAAAAGTCTATTATTTAAATGTTTACAAGCATCAACAAAATATATACATGAAATAGATCAGTAAATGTGTTCAATTTTCATTAAGGCAATCAAAATTAATACAAGTATTTTTTGGAAGAAAAAAAAATCATCTGTGTATCACTACCAAATATATAGACAAAATATGGAATTTAATACCATTTTCAAAAAAAAGTTCTAGAATAAATCAATTTTTACCAGTTCTTAAAATTATTCGATGAATGTTCAATGAGCATAATTTTAGTATAAATACCCTACCCCCTCCCATATACAGATCATACTTTTCCTTATTTAAACAGAAAAAAAACTACTTCTATACAATGGATCTCCTCGCGATAGTCTCAAATGAATTAGAGAAGGTGCCCAATCTAAGATGGGCCGATTGTAGACAGATCCCCTGCCTCTTCTGCACCGTGGATTCGGATAGTAGGAGACAGATGGCATTACTATCCAACCTTACTGATAACACCAATTATAGTAAAATGGTGCTTGGAATCTACCACTTCATTTTACATGGTACCATAACCAGATCAGATTGATTGATTGATTGTTGGTTGCTTTACGCCGCATTAGCACAAAAAGGCTATATCGCGGCGAGAGCTAATTCGACTATTTTTACAATTTAAAGCATATTTTTAAAATAAGACAAAAGGTCCTTCAATATACTAAAATTCTTGACTAAAGCAAATTGAGTATATACAAATAAAAATCAACAGTAAAATAACGTGATAAAATTAAAATCGATTTAAATATAATAACAATTTTATATTCTATAATAAATTCCAATTTCTTTTAAAAAAGCAACAATATTTGTAAATGGAACATTATTAAATAAATCATACATATTATTGACATTGAAATGCTTCTTACGAATATCAGCAAAGTCAATACAATTAATTAAAACATGTTTAATAGTATACTTGCAGTTGCAAGGAACACATTGTGGTTCATCTTCATTTTTTAAAAGATACTCGTGTGTTATTCTAGTATGACCAATACGGCATCTAGTAATAACACACTGATCTTTTCTGCACATAGTATTATTAAAAGGTTTGCCTAAATTAGGTTTAATTTCATGCAATTTATTATCATCTTTTTTACTCCATTTATTTTTCAATATATTAAAAACATATTCCCTAATATTAGATTTAAAATCAGTATATGGTATATCACAGTTCGATAGAGGGTCACCCAGGGCATTCTTTGCCTCAAGGTCTACAGCTGTGTTTCCA